>NC_133392.1:10360000-11610000 GCF_047511655.1 Castor canadensis | reverse complement strand
GCATTTGGATGTAGTTAGCCAATAATTTTTAATTAGAATGGGGAACGATCTAATAAGCTTGGGTTAGGATAGCATCAGTTAATTAAATAGAATATTATGCAGTAGAATTTCCCCATTTTTTTCTTGTCATAACTAGGAGAGAAGACACCAAGGACGGCTGGAGAGGAAGGTAACCTTTTCAGGTAGGCAGGCCAAAAAGCCACCAAAGAACATCTGAAATTCACACTTCCTACCATATTTTTAATTAACTTGACCCAGTTCCCATTGGAAGGGGAAGAAAATCTATAATGTTTTAGAGAGTTTTGTTTCTCCTCTCAGATCAGAACTCAATTTGTCACTGTCATATAAGAAGTGAAAAGGTCATATTCTCACTCTGGAATTTCTGAATCATTTAATAGCTAATTTGTACTGCTAATTACTACCTTTCACTTCTGTAATTATTTTGAATTATTGTTATCCTGCTTGTATGAATGGGTAAGCAGGAGACAACAAAAAATGGCTAAGTTTCAATTGGTTTAACCTGGCAAATTGAACCACTTGGAAGTGACAAAGACTTGCCATTTCACTTAGCTTTGCTTGGTTGTTGGCAAAAATAAAAATAAATAAATAAATAAAATCAGCAGCTGCAATATTGTTTGCATTTTTTAAAACCTGGAACTACTTTTTCACTAACATTTTGTATGGTGACCTTTTTTGGCTGAGCACCAGCTATAATGAAGTTGCTATCTCTGCTACTCTAATTGCTCTCACGGTCCCCTGATATACCCGAAATACCTGAAGGTTTAATTAACTATCCATAGACCTTCTGCAGTCAGCTCACCAGCCTCACAGCCAGGAGAGCTCGGGAGAAATCTTGGCCCAAATCTAAGAACTAATTGGAAGACATCGTGGGAAAACTTTCAATGTTACAAGATTCTAGGATGAAATTTCTGTGAATGTAGTCAGGTTGGGCCTGCTTTTAAGGTGTTTCAGTGAAATTTTACAGGCTGACCTTAGACAGGCAACAGGCGTGTTGATGGGTTGTAACCAGTACCAACAGTGTTTTGCTGTCTTGGGTTTCTCTCAAGCGATAGCTAGAGAGTCTATATTCCTTTCTTTAAATACAAGGGCTTTTTTGGTACTTAAGAACGCCCAATTTATGTGTGAACATCTCCAGGAAGCCCAGTGTCTTAAACATGCTTTAACTACCATCTTGCCAGGGAATCTAGCTATGTGCAGAGCTCTGGTGAGGCTCCGTGTGTGTGTGTGTGTGTGTGTGTGTGTGTGAAATTAGACCTTTTCTGCTCTATAATTTTGCCCAAGGCAAGACCCTTCTCTTAGCATTTGGTGGGGTTCTTTAACGTTCTTGATTGGTGCACTTTCTATATTACACAAATTTATTTAGATGGATTGAGTTGACTATTACTTGGGTTTCTCTCAAGAGGTACATGAGGGAAGAAAACTTTGGCGGAGACATTGCCTGGCAGAAGCTTGAAGGACAGGATTTGAGAAGTAGAGTTTGTAGTGCCTTGAAATGGTCAGACTGAAGGGTTAGCACAGTCCATCATTCGTTCCCTGTGGGGCAGGAGAGACGGCATCAGAGAGCATATTATCTCTGATTGTTTCCAGCATTATTCGTTACCATCTGTCAGCTGCAAGAGAGGCCTGGTAACATTGTATAAGTAGAGGACTTGGAATAATAAATATAATAGCTACCATTTATTACGCCATTGCTTCCAAGCTGCCTCAGTTCTTTGCATGCTTTCTCACAGACTCCTGTCAGATGGAAGTGCCGTGGTTATTCCACCCTATAGATCCTACGTGGTCACAGCCAAGACATGGCAGTTACTAGACTCAGACTCGAGTTTCTTGTCTCTAGGCCCACTTCTTAACCAATCGATTACTACTTCCAGAAAGTTCTTTCTCTCGGTCACAGTGAAATGAAAAGTTACACTATACATAGTAAAAGACTTAAGTGGAGGAGGAAAACCTGAACATGCTGAAGAACGAAGGGAATTTGCTGCTATGGTGACTACAGTTCTCCCAAGTTTCTTATCTTGGTCTCTCTCCCCATGCTTCCAGCCCAGCCATCAGCAACACCGATTGTTCTCTTGCCTGCTAACTCACCGAATTCAGCCCTTCACAAATACTCATTTCTCCATCAAAATAACAATCAGAACAATATGCCCCACAATGTTCATCTCTTTAAGTCTTTTCAATATTCTTAAACATGGCGCACAGTTTCCTGCATTGTTCTTACACATTTAGACTCTCTTGGTCAATTTCTGATTGCTTTCTCTTCATTTCCCTTTTAAAAATAGAAATGTATGTACTAAAATCTCACACGTGCTCACATGAGAACACCTGGCATGTCAGTTGTCAGTGTTGAATTAGATGACCCAGTGGGAAGACTGCTGTTGGGATGGTTCACTCAGCTCCTTGACACATGCTCCCGGTGAGGTATAATGTCACACACTGCCTCCAGTTTCCTTAGGACTCTCCTGAGTGACACCCATCCTCAGCAAGCTTTTGCGTCGTGAGCAGTAACTTCACTGGAGACCTCATAAATTGGGTTACCAAGTGGCCCTTGGACTACCTCACATTACATTCTAGGAAAGTCCCTTTCCTTCCATTCTTCTCTGAAGGTATAACATGACACCTTTAATTAATGGATGATGTTCCTCCCTTTTTTGAGGTACTGGGGATCAAACCCAGGGCATTCAGCCAAGCACTCTAGAACTGAGCTACATTCTGAGACCATTGTTTCCCTTTTTTGCATTGGCTAGCAGGAAGCTCAAAGCCAAGTTTCACACTTAAAACAGTTATTGTCGGAGACAAGGCTCCCTTTGTGAGCCATTCTGTCTTGACCTTGCCCTGGAACATTTTGCAGTTGTTTGTCCCAACTTCTCCATCTCCAGCACAAGATGGCGCCGTCCCCGCTTCTCTTCCGGGAGTTTACCTTGCCGCCGGCGCGAACGTGCACCCTATCAGAAGTCCTATAGCAGAACCAGCCAACCAGCCTGCACCTCGTCATACCCCTCACTCCCTCAGCACATAAATACTCCTGTGTGAACAATAAAATTTTGCAGCTTGATCAGAACTCCTGTCTTGCTGTCATCCTTTGTGTCTCTTGTCCCTTCATTCTTCCCCTTCTAGGTTCGCTACCCACGCTGATGTGTCCTGCAGGACAGGACAAGTTATCATTTTATATTAAACTTCATTTTTTTAAATGGGACCAGGGTTTGAACGCAAGACTTCCTGCTTGCAAAGCAGATACTGTACCACTTGAGCCATCCCTCCAGTCCATTTTACTCTAGTTATATTGATTATTTTGGAGCTGGAGACCTCATGAACTATTTGCCCAGGCTGGCCTTAAACCACCATCTTCCTGATCCTAACCTCCCAAGTAGCTAGAAATAAAGGTGTGAGCCTATTCTTGGAGAATAGCTCCACTCTCTTCCATGGGGATACATGACTTCTGATTATATTTTTAATTGCCCTCATGCAGTATGAATCTTTTATTATTAATTACCCAACAGTCTTTTTATCAATGGGCAAAGGGAGAAAATGTAAGTAAGCCAGTGGAAATTTAAGATGGAACTATGGAAGGGATTTACCTATGAGCTATTCTAGCTAGCCTGAGCTGATCAAAGCTCAGATCCTTGAACCTGTTCTATATTTATTTTTGATTATAATTATATAATGCTATATAATAATTATAACAGTAATGTTATGTATTATACATAATTATATTTAACATGCACAGTGTACATTATATGTAACACATTTGATATTGGTGATACATACAGATCTAGGTCTCCATGTCTCTCTATAACTGTCCTACAACTGCAACATATATAGTCTCAGTAATGGCTCCCTTTCCTCTCTCTTCATGTTTGGGCAGTCAGCTGCTGTCACATTATCTGCTCTGGATGCCATAAGCCATGCCTCTGTAATTAGCAATTTTGTAAATAAGCCCTTGAATTATCTTATTTCAAGAGCGCTATCTGTGTCCTCTGGCCCCAATATCACCCTGGCTGATGTTGGGGCCATTTCATTGCAAAGCTTATTGAGGAGCTTTCCCAGGAGGGACAGAAGAGGATGGAGTGTTCAGATGGACTCATTGTCCATGGCTGTAGCTCTTTTCCAGACCTTGTGACAGGCTGAGCACAAGGGTAGTTTATGATGGGTTTAACACTGGAGGTGTCTAGGGGGGGTGGGGCTTGCACCGGGCTGAGGGCTTGGTGTTGGGTTTGTGATGTCCTGATCACCACTGCTTGCAAAGTGGAGCCATTACAAGTGTAGGAAGAACTTCTGGAATGGTTTGAAGTAGATATTGGGTTATGGCAGTCGCCAAGACTCTTAAGATTATTTGCTGTTATGTTCTACAGAGCACGTAGGGAGACCAGTTCCCAACACCTCTGCTATGTGTGACATGAATCCAGGCCACCTTGAGTTCTGCTTTTGATGCTGCTGGAAGGCCTTTTTCTTGTTCCCTCATTTTCTCCCAAGAAGATTGTATTTGATCTGGGTCACGGCAATCAGCTTTTCTCCAGTTCTCCCTGGGCAGTAGGGTGAAGGCATCACACAGAAGTCAAGCTCCCAATGCAAGAGCTGAGAGGAGCCTCTGGGATGTTCGTGCATGACTTCTCAATCTTGGCAGGTTGCATAGTGCTTTCATAAATCGTCATCTGGGAGTGTCTGGTGTTGCAGCTCAGAGCCAGGGATGACCCCAAGAATCTGCACCCCCAATTCCCACCACGGTGGAAATTTGCAGAAATTTTAGGCATAGCATTGAATTTCCCACAATCTACAGAATGGATATGAAGGGGTGGAAAACTCCCAGCTTGCCTCTGGGTCCAATCCCTCATTTTACACTGGGGAAATGGAAACCCCCACAATAAGCCATACCCTTGAATGCATGTCACAGCTTGAACCAGAACAACACCTCCCAGCTTTACTATGTGTCCTCCAGGTTCTCACAGCTCATGAAACTAGAGGAGGAGCTGCTGAGCAAGGTCCCACCTTGCTCCACTCTGGTTCATCCAACAGACTCTGCTTTCCAATTTCACCTGGGAAATGGGGGAACTCTGAATTCCTTTTGCTTTGTATGCTTGTGGCACACACAGGTGGGCCTCCTACCCTCAGGAGCCCAGCACACTGTGGAATGCAGTGAAAAGGCCACCGAGCACAATGAGGATGGTAATGGGTTGAGATGGCTCCTGTGGCATTCCTCCACATTTAAAATTTTATGTTGTTGCTGTCTGATGCTTCTCCTAGCAATATACCTGGCATGTTATTAAGCAAATTATCACCTTTTGAAAAAAATCACCTTTGAATTAAACTCTTTGAATATATCAGTATCTATCTATCTATCTATATCTGCTTTTCAAAAGGGATGGAGTTCACTTGCTAATGATATATATTTAAGGAGTGGATTTTACACCATTAATGAGGTGGGTCAGAAGAGTTGTTTTAAAAAGGCATTAGTTATTAGAATTATGCATTCTAATATGCATAATTCTGGAGATAAAAGGGCTTCATTTTGATGAAAAATTAAAGTGTGAAAAGACCAGGAAGAAACATAGATAACCCCAAAGACCCCTGTTGTGGTATAAATGTTACTGCTGGTGACACAAAACTGAATGTGTTTGAAATAAAAAGAATTAATTTTGTTGCTCTCTGGTTGGAGAGAGCCAGGACATAGAAGCTCTGTGGATCACCGTAGGTTTGTGATTTAGTTATAACAGATTTCCAGGAATGGAATTTAAAATTGGGTTTCATATATTAGAATTTAAGGGGCTGGAAAAAAGAGCAGCTATAATTTCAATTACCTGGGCCTTTATGGTCCAGTGTGGTGAATATTTAGTGGCTGTTTTCACAGGTATCATATATTCACTTAACTTGCCTGGATGGCTGTGTCCCTTGGGTACCTTTTTCTTCCAGTTGAAAATCTTGTTTAGAGCACAGATTCCTGTGGTGTCCCTAAAGTCTGGTTTTCTGGTTACTGAGCCTGGCATTTCCTGTGAATTGGTTGTGGCAAAGACTTCTCCTGCTTGCCTGAAAAGAGGAGGTGTAGTTCTTCTGGGTATTGGTGTTTCAAATTAAATAGTAGAGTGTTTATTTCTCTGAGCAAAAATTCTTCCAGGAATGTGTATGTTACAGGATGTGATTGATATTTTCCTGGGGGTGTCTCTTTAGTTAGAGTGAAAACTTAAAAAAATTTTCCTGTGCAAATCGTTTTACAATTTTTCTGATTAACAAAATTAAAATGTTTATTGTAAATAACTTAGAAACTATAGAAATGTATATTTAAGAAGCAGGGCGGGGGTGTCTCTGAGTGGTAGAGTGTGTGACTAGCATGCTGGGGGTGCTGGGTTCAATCCCAAATCCCAAACAACAAGAACAACAGCAGCAGCAAAACACACAGAGACATCCATCAGTGCCTCCTGTAAATACAGCAAAATTTTCATCACTCAGAAATACCTCTTGTTAATATAGTATTTCAGTGTATAGCCATCCAAGAGTCTTTGTGTGCTTAGAGGTATCTATATTTACCTGTCTACTTTAACATAAACACGGTGCCATACAATACATGTGGTTTAGAAACCTGCTTTTTAAAATTTAATGATGTCTCGGGAATGTATTTTGTGGTTTATTTGTGCCTGTGTTATAGTTTCCTTGTTTAGCATTTACATAATTTGTTGAATCAGTGTCTTATTAGTGGATGTTTGGGTTATTTCCAGTTTTTTATTATCACAAACAAGACTGCAACGTGTCCTTATCACTGCATTGTTCACATTTCCTAAGGACAAAGTCTTCAAAGAGGGATTTCTGAGAAATGAATATATAGTCATTAAAAGTTATAAGTCATGCTGTTAATGTCCCTCTGCTCAGTCTTTTATTTTATTTTTACTTGTTTTTTGGTTGCACTGGGGTTTGATCTCAGGGCCTTGCTCTTGATAGGCAAATGCTCTACTACTTGAGCCATGACCCCCACCCAAGGGGAACCGCTCAGTCTTTTAAATGTTTACCAAGGTATGGGGGAACTTGTTTTATTTTGTATTTCCTTGATTATGTTTTTTTTTCTCACACTTATATTTATTTACTGGAAGGTCAACTCTATGCAGGCTGAGATCTCTGTTTCATTTGTGCTTTATCTCTCATTTCTAGAACAGGTGAAGGTTTGGCACCTAAAATGATTTCAAATATTTGTTGGATGCTGAATGAATTATTTTTCCTACTCTGCTCATTTTTTTTACTAAGGGGTGCTTGCCTTTTTATTACTGGTTTTGAAGAACCGTTTATATACTAAAGATATTAGCTCTTTATTGTATAGAATGCAAGTATTTCTCACTTAGCCTTTTATGTTTTAACTTGGAGGGTTTTTATTTTATTTATTTATTTACTTATTTATTTTTGTGGCACTGGGGCTTGAATTCAGGCCTACACTTTGAGCCACTCCACCAGCCCTTTCTTGTGAAGGGTTTTTTTGAGATAGGGTCTCTCGAACTATTTGCCCAGGGCTGGCTTCGAACCGTAATCCTCCTGATGTCTGCCTCCTGAGTCACTAGGATTATAGATGTGGCCACAGATGCCCGGCTTGAGGGTTTTTATTTTTGCATATAGAAATGCTTAGTTTTTACAAGGTCAATAGTATTACTATTTTCTTCAGTTTTATTTTTCCTGTTCTGATAAAAAAGAGACTTTCTCATTCTGGAGTGATAAAAACTCATTTTTTTCTAATTACTTTTCATGGCTTTATTTGAAAACCTTAAACTATTAATTCCCATGTATTTGCTTGGGAGAAAGATAGGGTTTAACTTGAATTTTTAAAAATTCAATACATAATAGTTGAACAGGGGGTTTCATTGTGACATTCGCACCTATGCTTGCACTGTCCCCTCCATTATTCTCCCTCTTCCCCTTTCTTAAAATGACTTTAACGGGTTTCATTGTTCCTTCCATGTTCACACTTGTGTAGAAAATACATCGACCATTCCTCTACCCTCTTCACTTACCTCCCCTCCTGCTAGTGCCCTCCCTGAACAAGACCTGTTTTACATTCCCGTCTTTCGTTGTTTTAAGAGTCTGCTCATTGTTCAGTGGGGTTTTAGTGTGCCAATCCTCAAAATAATCTCTTCTTCCCCCTGGTTGAAGACCTTTGAAGGCAAGCTGGAGGGCGAGAGCTAACATTTACTGGGGGACTATTCTAGACATGTGAAAATTGCTGTGCATATTACTGCACTTTGCCCTTCCAGTCTAATCCTGCAAAGTCCAATTATCCCCGATTTAGGCTCAGCATGGTGGTTTGTGCCTGTAGTCTCAGCTACTAAGGAGGTGGAGATAGGAATAGCCTGGTTTGAGGCCAGTCCCGGCAAAAGTTAGTAAGACCATCTTCCAAAAACAAGTCAGGGTGGTACCATGCTTGTTATCCCAGCTACTTGGGAAGTACAGATAGGAGGATTGAGGTCCAAGACTGGTTTAGGTAAAACCCAAGACCCTATTTGAAAAATAAACTAGAAGCAAAAGGACTGGGGCCATGGCTCAAGTGGTAGAGCACCTGCCTAGCAAGTGTGAGGTCCTGAGTTCAAACCCCAGCCCTATCCCTCCCTAAATACCCTAAGAGACTGAGGCTTTGAGAGGTAAGAAATATGTCCAGAGTCACTTAGTAGTTAGTAAATTTAGATTCAAGGCTCCTAATCCCCTGCTCCTTCCATGGATAATGCCGAGTCCTGGGTCCCAGCCTCTGTGTCCTCACTGCAAGGGAACGTCCTGCTTAGCAGGAGGCTAAATGCATTTGATGCCAACAGTAGACTTCTCCAGCTGTCAAAAAAGAAAAAATTGAGATAATAAGTTTTAAAAAGTCCTATTTTGGTGGTGGAAGCAGAGGTGCATTTATAGCTTCCTTCTGTAGTCCTAATTCCCAGTAGAGCTCCCAAAGCCATTTCCCTTGGCTCCTGGACTGGATGTGGTCAGAGCGAACTGTAGAGTTGGCGGTCGAGAGCACACATTCAAGCACTCAACACGGAATGAACGTTACTATGTGGAAAATGAAGATAATGCTTATTATTTAACTTGTGTAAAATGCATTGAGAGTCAGAACTGTTTGGCTATTCTAGGATGGCAAGCATTGTTATTTTATTGTTAAAACACAATTTGCTCCTTTGAACTGATACCTAGTACCTTGAGATGCACTTTTAAAGAACTGTATTTTGTGCATAGTTGTGCTTAGGTGTTACTGCCTGTTGCTTTTGTGCAATGGCAATGTTTTTCCACATCTTTTCCAAAGTGTGAAAGATCATTTGAGTACATTTTTATTTTATCTTTTGGCAGTTGTGGAGTTTGCACTCAGGGCATCAGCTTGCTAGGTAGGCGCTCTACCACTTCAGCCAGGCTCCCAGTCCAGAGAATTTAAATTCTCAACAACATTAAAATTGTACTCTCAACACCTAAGGAATGAAAAACAATTATGCATTTTTATATTCATTTGTATTAATTGGACACAGTTACTTTGAAATAAACTTGGAAAAAATAGTAATTTTATGTTTGATAAGAATAATATATAATACATTACATATGACATAAGTATGTCATAAAACAAGATTAAATACTAAAAATAATATAAAATGAATATGACATGAACATATTAAGCATATTATGTAATTAGTATAAATTATAGAAATATATTGTCAATAATATTTACATTTTAGAATTAAAAGATGATATGGGGTCATTTTTGAAAATATTTCTGCTGTGACTTTAATTTTTATTATGTGAATATTCTGAAAGGTTTTTTTGTCATTGACATGTATCGGAATGTTTTTATTACATGTATTTACATATTTGTCACACATTTCTTCAAGTTTTTAAAAGTATAATTTGCCATTCAAACCTGCTTTATCAAAGGTTTTCATTTTCTAAATAGTGTCTTTTGAAGAACATATGCTTTCATTCTTATGAAGTCCAGTTTATTAATTTTTTCTTGGCAGTTAGGGCCCTGTGTGTTCTAAGAATTGTCTGTCTGCACCATGACTGTGAACAGTTCTCTTAGGTTGTATTCTGGAAGCCTTAAGATTCAATTTTTGCCTAGAGGTCTACGACATCCATTTCAAATTAATTTTTGTTGATGGTAGAAGGCATGGGTTAAAGTTCATGTTTTTTTCCTATGGACATCAAGTCATTGTATTACCATTTGTTAAAAAGATCCTATTTTCCCACTGAACTTGGTGCCTGTATAAGAAGCAGTGATGTGTCTGTGCAGATCGGTTTCTGGACACTGCAAATGTCCCACTGCTCTGAGTATTCAATTTATACCAATGCTACAATCGCTTAGTTGGGAAATTTTATAAGAAGTTTTGAAATCATTGGTTTATGTCCTCTTATTGTGTTTTCTTTCCAAATTGTTTTGACTATTTTGTTCTCTTCATAGAAAGTTCTGAAGCAGTTTTTTAATTTGCACAACAATCCACACTGGGAGTTTAATTGGGATTGTGCTGCCTCTGGATGAGTTGGAGACAATAGTCCTCTTAGCAGCAGTGAGATGTCAGAGTCCATGCACATTGTGTATTTCTCCATTTGTTCAGGCCTTCTTTCATTTTTCTCAGCAATATTTTTAAAGTTTCAGTGTTCGGTTTGTATACATCTTTGATTAAATTTATTCCCAAGAATCTCATGCACTTTGATGCTAGTGAAAATGGTATTTTAAGGTTTTTGTAAATGTGACTTTTGTAATCTCCCATTCTATAGCATTGTTATATTAATTGTTAATCCTGATAATATTTTAAATAAGTTCTTTGGGTTTTTTCTTTGTAGATGGTTATGCTGACTAAAAATAGAGTTTCATTTCTCCCTTTTTAACTCTTTTGCCTGCTCTTTTATTTTTCTTGTCTTATTACATGGTTAGAACTTTTAATACAATATTGAATAGAAGTAATGAGAGCAGACATTCTTGCCTATTTCTAAACCTATAGGGAAAACATTATTTCATCGTTAGGTATGTGGTCAGTGATGGGTACCCTTTACTTTTCTACTTTTAATTTTAAAGTGAAATTTATTTACGTTCCTCTGTGTTTCATAAAAATTGGAGATTTTTTTTTTGAACTGGGAGTACAATTCTTTCTTTTCTTTGTTGTGACATTTACAAAAGTTCTTATGATATATCATAGTTGAATTTACCCCCAGGTACTCTTTATTAAATTGAAGAAGTTCTACATGTACTTTGCTGATTTTTTTACTAATAAATAGTTGTTCAATTTTTTCCAGTTTTTCTTCTGCATGTATTGTAGTGATCCTATGATTTTTGCTTTTATTGTACAAACATGGAAAATTTCATTCGTTGATTTTTAAACATTGAATCTATGTTTAATTCTTGAGAATTCACCTTGTCATGATATAGTATCACTTTTACTTATTGGTAAGTTTAGAAACTATTTTATTGAGGATTTTATACCTGTATTTAATGAAAAATATTGACCTGTAATCTTTTTCTTCTAAAGTGTCAGGTTTGGCTTCATAGAATTTGTTCAATATTGACATCCTTTTCTTTTTTTCAGTACTTGGGATTGAACTCAGGGCCTGTGCTTCCCAGGCTTGACATTGTTTCTTTTTTTTTTTTTTTTGAGGCACTGGGGTTTGAACTCAGGGCCTCATGTTTGTTAAGCAGGTACTATACCACTTGAGTCACTCCGCAGCCCTCGTTTCTTTCTTAATTCTTGCTTCTGTTAGGGAATAGCCTCTGCCTCAATGGGAAGGAGTAAACCTGCCAAACCCCACAGAGATTGACAGTAGACAATGAGACTTGCTGGATTAGAGTTAGGCAGTTTATGACTCAACACAGCAGGAGCATCCTCTGCTTCAGGTCCACAGGATGCTGAGATGGGGGTCAGAGAGGGTTACACATACAATAGGGTGCCCTGTGTCTGAGAAATCCATGGTCAAGGGCTCAGCATCTTTCTTTTTAGCCAGCAGCAGAGAATCCAGTCTCCCTCTCCTGAGAAGTGAACTGCTGCATGGTAGATTCTTGGTATTGCTTTTACTCATTTGACTGCGTACAGAATCTGCTCAGGGGCAGGGGACGGTTAGGCCTTGCAGTTGGGTGTGCTCAACAAGGACATGCAAGGATGCCCACAGCCACGGCAGACTGTCTTCCAGAGAAACCACTTGGGCATGGGGTTTTCTTTGTGAGGTGGGTTTTCATTACAGTTTAATTTCTTTAAGCTTTGACGACTTTTCTGTTTCTTCTTGAATCAGCTTTGGAATTCAAAGAATTTATGTTTCATCAAGATTGCCAAATTTATTGGCACAAAGTCTTCATATTATTCCCTCATTATTCTTTCCAAGTCTGTAGGATGTATCATCATTCCCGATATTAGTAATTTGTATTTATTTTATTCATTAATCTTGCTAGGGATTTATTAAGTGTATTGATTTCTTCCCAAGCACTAACTCTTGTTAAATTTTTCTGGTATATTTTTATTTCATTGATTTCTGTTTTTTTCTTTACTTTTAGGGGATTTTTCATGAGTTCTTCTTTAGTTAGCTTTTTTAAGGTGGAAACTTCAGTCACTGGCTGTAAACGTCTTTTCTGGTATAGGCATTTACAGTAGTAGCTTCCTCTCAGAGTACCTTAAACTGCATTCTATCTTTTTTTTTTTTGATGGTACTGGGGCTTGAACTCAGGGCCTTCACTTTGAGTGACTCCACTGCTCTATTTTTGTGAAGGTTTTTTTTTTTTTTTTGAGATAGGGTCTCCCAAACTATTTGCTTGGGCTGGCTTCGAACCACGATCCTCCTGATCTTTGCCCCCTAAGTAGCTAGGATTACAGGCGTGAGCCACTGGCACCTGGCATTCTATCAGTTTTGATATGTGTGTTTCCATCATCATTCAGTTGAAATGTTTTCTAATTTATTTGTGACTTCTTCGATCCATGGGTTATATAGGAGTGTGTTATTTAATTTTCAAACACTTGTCTTTTCCTTAACATGCTATTAAATTAGTTAATTTAAATGAATTAACTAGTTAAATTAATTAATTTCATAGTGACAAATGCACTCTGTAAGATTTCAATCTTTTGGAATTTTTTAAACCTGAGTTTATGGTCTAGCATATAGTCTGCCTATATGTACTTGTAAAGAATGTGCATTTTGAAGTTGTTAACTTTAGTATTCTGTAAATATCAATTTAGTCAGGGTGGTTTATGTGTAGCTCAGAGCTTCTCACTTCTTAATGAATTTTTTTGGTTATTTGTTCTATCAATAACTGAAAGCCAGATATCAAATCTTCCAACTATGACACTGTATTTGTCTTTTCTCTGGTTCTGTTAGTTTTTGCTTGGTGTATTTTATTTATTTATTTTTCATTTTTATTAGCATATTGTACGGGGGGATTCACTAGGCCAATTCCCAACAGCTTTACACTGTACATTGGTTAGATGCCCCCTGACCATCTCTCCCCTCTACAGTCTCCAACCACCCCACTTAAAGCAACTGCAAGAGGTTTCATTGTTCTGTTTGTCCATCAACCATATTCCCTCACTGTCATTTCCCTATTCACTCTCCCCCTCACAAGGACCCCTTCCCACTGTGCCTATTTTACAGTCCTGCCTTTATTTTAAAGCTCTGTTATTTGGTGCATATATATTTACTATTGCTAGGTTTTTCAGTATATTATGATTCTTTTATTATTGCAAAATGTCCTTTTTTATCTCTGGTAACATTTCTGTTCTGGGTATTAGTATTTTTTGTTGTATTATGGTACCCCTATTGTTTTATGATTGGTAGTTGCATGATAAAATTTTTCCAGCCTTATACTGTCAACTTGTGTCTTTATCTTTAATTCCGTTGATAATATTAGGTTTAAATTTATCATGTTGCTACTTATTTGTTATTGTCCCCAGTTACTCATTTCCTGCTTTTCTTTTGGATTAATCAAATATTTTTCAGTATTCTTTTTTATTTCCTCTATGACTACACAGCTGGATCTCTTATTATTATATTTTAGTGGTTGATCTGAGGTCAATAATATGCATTGCTTTTAAATAATTTTTAAATGTTCAATTGTTTTTATTCATCCAAACAAACCAAAACCAATGCTATAAACCATCAGTTAATCCTTCTTGTATTTCTTTTCTGCTCCTTCCTTTGGTCCCCTTCCTTTTCTTTTGAGACAGGGTCTTATGATATAGCCCAGGCTGGCCTTGAAGCTGAGTTCCTCCTGCCTCAGCCTTCCAAGTGCTGAGATTACAGGCATGTACTACTACACCTAATAACAATACACATTCTTAAGTGAACAAAATTATAGAGTTAATATAGTTCCACTTCATGCTTCAGTTTTTACATTTTACAACTGACACTTTCTACTTCCTCTTTCACTCTTTAATAAATGTAAGAACTTTAAGATAGTGTAATTCCATTCACCTGGAACCTTCTCTTTGTGCTATTGCTATCATCTGCTTCTTAATTCATAATTATAATCCACAACTTCAGAGTTTTCCCCTTAAATCATCTTTTTATATCCTTTTTTTTTATTCCAAGTTGGCCTTTATGTAACAATAATTTTCATGTCAAAGTGATCTTTCCAGATTGCCCTCTTCCTCTCCCCTCCCTGTTTTCAGATAATTATGTTGTCAGGGTGAAAACAAAATCTTTTGAAAACATTGCTTTCAGGGTGCCAGAAGCAGAGCGGTCATAACTGCCTTCCATTTGCAAACAGTTCATGAGTTTGATAAGTTTTCATCAAGACCACATTGAGTTCATAGAATCTGATTTCTTTGAAAGAAACCAAAAGGGTCCTAGTGTTCTTTGTGGAAGTTACAGTAGGAAAAAGAAAGAAACCTGCTATTTAGTCCCTTGGCATCAGGGCCTGGGCCACTGGCCAGGAGTTCTCTGCTGGGAACCTGAACTAAGGCCCTGGTTGCCCTGAGGGATAAAAGACTTAATGAAAGCTCTCAGGACAGGTGAAAAATTCGGGTCTGCAAGCCAGAGGCTGGGAAATGGGAATACAAGGGTGAGGCAGATAGGCAGTAAAAACCACTGTGTGTACCTATCACAATAGTATAGAAATTTGAGGCTTTGCTCTTTTGAATTTTCCTGAATTCTTTACTCTGAATTTCTGTTGAATTCTAGGAGAGTCTTGCTAGTAAATGGGCAAAGTGGTCTCATGAGGTCTGTTTATCCCTCTTTAATTAATTACCATTAAATAAAAGCAGTCCTGTTATGGTGAACACAACTAGTACCCAAACTCATAAGTTTGAATTTTGCTGTGTCCTGCTGGCTTATGACACAGGGCAAGTTTTCAGCAGTCAAGTTCCTGATGTGGCCTCATTTGGTAAAAGTGGGAACAGTATCAGTTTACAGCACAGCACTCACAGGTATGCCATGGTACATGTAAGGAATCCCGTGTTTATGCAGCAACTTGCAGCTGGTCTTCTCCCTTTAGGGAGTAACAGGAATACCATAATGAGGGGTACTTGGCAAGTTGTCCAGGTTGGTCAGTATTATAATCCCAGAAATCCAGCCTTGGTATGCTGAGCGGCAACCTTTCTGCCGGAACATCTGTTTAAGATAACGAAACTCGTGTGATTTTGTTGATTGTTGCCTCTTACTGAATTCTGTGCATTTTGATTTAAATTACTTAGCGGATTGGGCATTAGGTTCCGTGTTGGCTATTCCTGTGACTTTTGGCTTGGAGCAAATCTCTTAGTGCATCGGTGTATATTTCATGTTTCTCATTCAAAATGTAAGGATTGAGAAAGGGCGCTTGCTTCTTTAGATATCAGAAAATATACAGAGTTTCAAATGTTCAATTTCATACAGCTGCACAGTTTTGTGGTTCATTTTGAATTTCTTGGTTAGCAGCTTTTTGAGTAAAGAGGGCAGAAGGTCTGAGTCTTGCCCCTCAGCCTGGCTCAAGTCATCTGACTCAGGACAAGTTTTAACCTCTCTGAACTTTAATTTCCTAATCTGTTAATTGAGAGGACGTTGACTCCATGATTCCCTGAGCCCTTTCTTCCTAAACATCCCATTTGTCTATTCCTGGCATCTTCTTCCCAAGTGTTTGTGAAACAGTGGCTGGCAGGCATCAGGTCAGAGCTACGTATTATCTGTAACTCAGGCTGTGTCCATTCATCAGGTGAAATTGCCTGAATTCAGGGTTCAACAGCAGTGTGCTGTTGCAGAGCCTCTAAGGTTTGGTCTCTTTAATGAGCTTCAATGACTGCACCCACCTCATGAGGTCCAGATGCCCTGGTACTTCCAAAGGAGGATCGAGTGAAGGTGGCTCCAAGGTTCCCTCACTAAGCTGCAAGGTAGACTTCTGGGGTGGGGGCCTGGGAGATTCCTGGTGGAGCAGAATCCACAACAATGAAGGTGGGTCTTTTCTTCCCATCCTCTTATTAAAAGTAATCCCCTAGGACTGGGAAATTTCAGCTGGGCTCACCCCAGCTAAAAATGTTAACAGAAAAAAGTTAACTTAGGGGCCTCAAGGTACTGCTTCATTCTCCAAGCACTTCTCATCTCTACCCCACTCTCGTAAAATTTATGGAATCATTTAGTGATCACCCCCAAGCCACACACACACTTTTTTTTCTTTTATTATTCATATGTGCATACAAGGCTTGGTTCCCCTTAAATCATCTTTTTATATCCTTAAAGAAAGGAAAAGAGATAACATAGGTTTAATATTTGCTTACACATTTGCCTTTGTTGGTGTGCCTCATTCCTTTTTTTGGACATCAACATCGACTTCTCTTCATTTTGAAGAACATCTGTTGACCTTTTGGTTTCAAATTTAAATCCTTTTTTAATTTCAGGATTTAAAAATGTTCTTATTTGCAATGTTTATTTGTTTGTTTGTTTATTGTGTTTCCCAGACTCATTTGAACTCCTGGGCTCAGGTGATTCTCCTGTCCCAGCCATCTGAAGGGAGTGCCACCACAGCCCCTGAAGGGAGTGCCACCACAGCCCATTCATTTTGCTAATTTTGTTTCATCTGTTTCCTTCCTCATAATTTTTTTGTTTTCACTTTAAAAGTTTTTATTTTATTTTTGAATTAGCATGCATAAATAATACAAGGGGATTCCATTGTAATTATTCCATACATGCATACAGTGTACTGTGAACAAGTTCACCCCCTCTGTCAAATTTCCATTCCTCCCTCCTTCTTCCCCATTTTCCAAACAATATTTGGTGAGTTTCATTATGCTGACTTCCTATGGATGCATTGTGCTTCCATCCTCTTCACCCCTTATATCCTTCCCTTTCCTTTCATCCTCCCCCTGCTGCTGATCTCTCCTTACACACTCCCTCATTTATATTCACATTCCATTTTTATTATTTTATTAATATCATTGTCATCGTAATTGTTTTAGGTCTAGCTTCCATCAGTGAGATATTTGGCCTTTCGAACTTGGCTTATCTTGGCTCAGCATGGTGATCTCCAGTTCCATCCATTTTCCTGCAAATGACATAATTTCATTTTTCCTTATAGCTGAGTAGTAGTTCATACTATATATATATATATATATATATATAAAATTTTCTTTATCCATCCATCTGTTGTTGGACACCTTGGCTGATTTCACAGTTTAGCTATTGTGAACAAGGCTGCAGTGGGTGTGCAGGTGTCTCTCTTGCATATTGATTTGCACTCCTTTGGATATATGCCCAAGAGTGGTATGGTGGGATCATAAGGTAGGTCTATTTTTAGTTTTTTTTTGAGGAATTCTTCACTAATTTCTATAGTGGTTGCACTGGTTTATATTCCCACCAACTGTGTGTGAGAGTTCCTTTTCCCTGCATCCTCACCAGCATTTGTTGTTGGCGCTATTGATGATTGCCATTCTGACTAGGTTGAGAAGGAATCCTAGTGTAGTTTTGATTTGCATTTTCTTTCTGTTAAGGATGTTGAACATTTCTTCATGTATTTATTAGCCATTTGTACTTCTTCTGAGAACTGTCTCATTTATTAACTGGATTTTTTTTTTGCAGTTTAGTTTTTTGAGCTTTTTGTGTATTCTGGATATTAATCCCTATATGTTGAATAGCTAGTGAAGATTTTCTCCCATTCTGTTGTTTGTCTCTTGATTCAGGTAATTGTTTCTTTTGATGTTCAGAAACGTCTTAATTTGATGCAGTCCTATAAAATGCTAATCTTATTTTTAATCTTGAGTAACTTTGGAGATTTTTTTCCTCCTCAAACCTTTTGCTTTTTTTGGCAGGGTCGGTGAGATGATTTACTGGTTGATGTTATTTTGAACTTTGTCATTTCTAAGTTCTCTTCTAATAACATTGATAAATTTGTCCCTTTTAAAAAATGGGTTTCCCAATTATCCTCTATGTGTCTGTATTCTCAGTCACACCTGTTTTCTTTGTAGCTTCTGACACAGATCTCACCACAAGCACTGTGAAGAGATCACTCTCTTTTCTTTTCTGAGCTCTGCCACCAGCCTGCTTTTCATTTTCTGTGTTGTCTACCTCTTCTTGTTTTTTTGTGTGTCTTACTGAGCACTTTTCGTTCTCTGAATGGATATTGAACTATTTGTCAAAACTCCTGTTTTTCCATGTGAGATCCCTACCTGTTTTTCCTGCATTCTTCTTTTGTTCTGCAACTCTTCCTCCTCCTTACCCTTTGTTGTTCCGTGTTGATTTCTTTCTGGTTACACCTCATAGCTGACCAATAGTAGGGCATGGATGGGGTGATCAGCTAGGCTTGTTTCATGACTTTGACTACTGTTTTCTTGTGTGGACACCAAATTCTGCTAGGTCTGTGCTGGAGATGTGCTTCTCCTCTGTCTTTGGTTCTGAGTGGGGAGTGGACTCATGCTGGAGCCACTGAGGCTGCAGGCCTTCTGAGTCATAATGTGGACAGAGGTCCTTGTGGCCCCTCACTCCTTTTCAGGTCTCCAGGAATCACCCTTGGCTAGAAAGCTGGGTCATGGTTCAAATGGCTCCTTTATCAGCTCTCTCTCCCCTGCTGTTCTGCACTGATCTACTGAGAATCTGTAAGCATCTAGTTTCTTCTCCCAAGCTTACCCATCCCCTCCCATCCAGGTGCCCAGTAGGTCAGTCTTTCTGCCACTTTTGGTGAGATCTGTGTCCTGCTCTGCATCTGAGGTGTTATGTATTAGCGTTCAGAGTCTTGATTCATCTTGGCCTATGTTTTGTAGTATTTGGTGCCTATTCTTCTAATTCTGTGTTATGTGTTATGGCTATTGCCTTGATTCTACTTTTGCCTTGCTTTATTGATAATGGAGAAGGAGAAGGAGTTTTTCTTTCTTTCTTTTTACATATATACATATATAATATACATATTTGTGTACATATATTTATTTATTTTGGCAGTACTGGAGTTTGAACTCAGGGCCTTGGATTTGGTAGGCAAGCAATCTACCACTTGAACCACACTTCAGATAAGGTCTCAAACTTTTTGCTTAAGGCTGGTTTAGGACCAAGAGCCTTCTTTCTATCTCTTCCTCCCATATAGCTGGGATTCTAGGCATGTACCACCACACCAGGCCTTGTTATTTATTAAAGAATAGTTTTGGGTAGGTTCCAAGGTAAGGAGTAAAGTACAAAATGTACAGAAGTACTTTCAAAAACTTTGCTATATTTAAGTGGGAGTCCATACATTACTTTTCAATTGGCTTTGGTCTACTTCATTTCTGAAGATGACTGAAGAATAAAATGCTAGGGAAGAGGGCAATGCTGTAGACACTCCTGAACAAAGTATGTAACTGAAGGCAACTTTCTGAGAATGATCTGCTTCTCCCTCTAAAATTTGCATTGTGGCAATTGTAACAGTCAGCTACCAATGAGATATGTGTCACCCACACACCATCTTATGTATCCAAAAGGCATTTATTGAGCACTAACCCTATGCCAGGCTCAAGCTGGTAACTGCTTCCAAAAGGTCAGCTTTGATATGCAGAATGTTTGGATAACCTTCACAAATGAAAAATAACATCTCAAAATGCTGTCTTGTACTGAGTGGTACCTTGTACTGATTTCAAACTCAGCACATCGACAATTAAGGTGTATATTTTAGTGATTGATTTGGAACATGAACAATGGCATCTTTCCTTTGTTGTTCTTGGGATCTTTACTCACAGCTTATAGTTTGATGCTAAGCCCTTGATTTTACTTGCTCATAGATGGGAGAACTGTAAATTTTGGACTTCTTCAGCATAATAATCACATCACCCTAAAACCTATAATCTTTGGGGAATTTAATACAATCTTTGAGATTGATGGGAACGTTGTTATTACAGAACCTGGGCAGAAAGTCTTCTGAATACACACTAAGTGACTTATGTAAATTAATGCATTATGTACTTGACATTTTTTGCATCAGTGAGACAGGTAGCATACAAGGCTCCCTTCCCAGGCTTTTTTGTCTCAGCTAATTTTCCTTTCACAAGCCTTATTTTGGATCCTTTTATTTATTTTCATTACTTTCTTCCAGCTGCTGTCCATATGGCTCTTAAACATTCTGCCCAAACTTTCTCAGTATCCCACTGATAATAGTATGAATCAAACTGGCACCCAAGAGAGATTTTTGCATTACATTCAAAGGAAGAAAAACAAGTTTCTTGGGATACAGTTTTTTTCCCTCAGAAAAATACTGGGTCATTTCTCTAAAATGGTGAAAGTAAATAAGTCACTCAAAACCTTTCAGGGAGTATCTGGGCTTGCCATTACACGGGCCATGCACATGAAGTGGCCGATAGGAGTTCCTGGAGTGAAAACTTTGAGAGACACCACTGATTTGAGTGGAACGGAGTGGGGCGAGGCTGTTTGTCTGCACAATGAAGGAGGTGGTGCTGGGAATGCAGGGCTATTTAGTGCTCTTGAGTGGCTTATGAATTTTTCTATACTAGGACGCAAGGCAGAAATGAAAATGATTGTGAAGCTTTGTCCTAATCAATCACTGAAGCCCAAAGTGAGCAGTGCTGATCAGCCACATTGGGAACAAGAGGTGACAATTAGACTGTTGGGTCAAGCAAAGGACAGACTGCAACTTGGAGCTGCATCTGTCAAAAATGCTATGTATGCATGCCGAGGAAATTTGAGATAACAGCATTCCTAAAATATAAGAGTATATGGACATGAGATCTCTGTCTCAGCACAGAGAACTCATCAGACAACTACTGAGTGTTTTTAAAACTGAAGTACGAGCACAGAGTATGGTCAGCCATGATTGGAGCATAGGATGTAATATGAAAAAAAGAGAAGTAGATTTCTGGATGCCCACATAAGCCAAATGTTGGACAGAATTAGCCATTGGATATATTAAGAAGGCCACTCATGGTCACTGCAAGACTTCATCTGGAATCTAGAGGGATCCTTTCTCCCTGCGCTCACCATGGGAACGTGTTGATCAGTTTTCTCTAAAAGCAGGCTCACTGCTTTTCTTTAGGCCTTCCACAACTGCCAGACTTGACATTCATGTCCCTGAGTTGTACATTTTGTATGACTACATGGAGACCCTCCAGAAGTTACAACGACAAAGACATTCAAATCATGGGAAAACGTCATTTGAGCATGTGGAGCAGGTCTTCCAGGATTATTTATAATATCTTAAATTTTGGTATAGATGCTTAAAGCTTATGTAATTTGTACTGCACTTGACCTCTGAGGAGATCTCATTTTATATGGTCTCAAGGTCTCTGAGATTCATTAAGATAGTACAATTTTCAGTAGGTACAGGAAAAAGGTTTACAATGAAGCCTTAAGTAGTTTAAGTCTTGGCTGTTGGAGCTAATTTCAGAAAGGGGCTTACTCCTTGTTTTCTTCATTCCCAAGAAGGATCTGAGTACCCCATACATATGGTACTGGGAATTGACTGGGGTTGTAAGTTTTGTTGGCGCCATCATAAAGTGGGCATATGGACATCTTTGGGTACTGTAATATGCAGGACCAATTACATTTTAATTCCAGTGGCTACATTTGAAATTCAGTGACTACAATTGTCTTTCTTAAGAATGAAGATGTTCTCAGAATAAAGAACATAGGTATAGCTTTGGCAGAAAGGTGACTGAAAAATGTGCAGTTTGCCTTCTTTTTGATGGTCCAAAGAAGTGTTTTGATTTCAATTATTTATTTTTTAAAAGAAAGATATCTTTTCTTTTATCCACCTACAGTCAGTGTCTGTTAGTGTTATATTTCCATGAGATAGCAGTCAGCAAGCCCTTCTTAATTATTTCAGGTGGATCATGATGAAAACTTCCTTTATCTCTGGTTAACAGTGGGCTCTCAGCCGTGTGCAGCTGGCAGATAGAGAGCAAAGCACTGACTGGTTATTCAGGTCCTTAGGTTGTAGTAGATGGTGAACTCATACAATCTAACCTGGTGCTGAGGGAGAAGGTCCTGCCAGAGGAGGATTCAGAGAGACTGGGAATGTCACCCTACTGAGGTGACTGTGCAGCTGCTGCCTCTGTGATTGCAAGGACTTACAAGGATGGATTCCAAGCTAAACATTGATCTACCATTTGATCCAGCAATACCGTTCTTGGGGATATACCCAAAAGACCGTGACACAGGTTACTTCAGAGGCACCTGCACACCCATGTTTATTGCGGCACTATTCACAAGAGCCAAGTTATGGAAACAGCCAAGATGCCCCACCACTGATGAATGGATTAAGAAAATGTGATATCTATACACAATGGAATTTTATGCAGCCATGAAGAAGAACGAAATGTTATCATTTGCTGGTAAATGGATGGAATTGGAGAACATAATTCTGAGTGAGGTTAGCCTGGCCCAAAAGACCAAAAATCATGTGTTCTCCCTCATATGTGGACATTAGATCAAGGGCAAACACAACAATGGGATTGGACTTTGAGCACATGATAAAAGTGAGAGCACACAAGGGAGGGGTGAGGATAGGTAAGGCACCTAAAAAACTAGAAAGCATTTATTGCCCTCAACGCAGAGAAACTAATGCAAGTACTTTAAAGCAACTGAGGCCAATAGGAAAAGGGGAACAGGTACTAGAGAAAAGGTTAGATCAAAAAGAATTAACCTAGAAGGTAACACCCACGCACAGGAAATCAATGTGAGTCAATGCCCTGTATAGCTATCCTTATCTCAACCAGCAAAAACTCTTGTTCCTTCCTATTATTGCTTATACTCTCTCTACAACAAGATTAGAAATAAGGGCAAAATAGTTCCTGCTGGGTATTGGGGGGGGAGAGGGAGGGGGCGGAGTGGGTGGTAAGGGAGGGGGTGGGGCAGTGGGGAGAAATGGAGAAATGAACCAATCCTTGTATGCACATATGAATAATAAAAGAAAAATGAAAAAAAAAAAAAAGAATTAACCTAGAAGGTAACACACACGCACAGGAAATCAATGCGAGTCAACTCCCTGTATAGCTATCCTTATCTCAACTAGCAAAAACCCTTGTTCCTTCCTATTATTGCTTATACTCTCTCTTCAACAAAATTAGAGATAAGGGCAAAATAGTTTCTGCTGGGTAGCAAAGGGGTGGGGGGGAGAGAGGGGGGGTGTAGTGGGTGGTAAGGGAGGGGGTGGGGGCAAGGGGTAGAAATGACCCAAGCCTTGTATGCACATATGAATAATAAAACAAAAAAAACATTATGAAATAAAAAAAAAAGAGTTTCTCAGAGCTTATGTCACCCTCAAACAAACAAACAAACAAACAAACAAATAAAACAGGGACAGATTCCTTTGGAAGCACCAGTGTCCATGGTTCTGGCAGCTGAAAACCTTGTCCTGCAGCCTATGGGGGATTTTGGTCATTCCCCTCACCCTTTCTGATCTCATGCACCTTTTCTATTTCCTGTCCTGGGCAGGTGCCCAACTTCAGTATATCCTCTTGAATTCTGATTCACTCCCCCAAGACTACTTTGATGATGATGACAACAACGATGATGTGTGTGTACACGTGGTGAATTCCCATTAGGAACATTTGTCACTGGTCTGTTCCTGACCTACCTGCTTAGCCCAAACACTCCATCTTTCATTTTTCCCGTTTCCCCATTTTTGTGTCTTCCAGGCATCCCATGATTTCAGCACAGACAAGGGAAGTGATGAGCAGTTGTGTGAGGTTATCACATCTCTCACATACCATTGTCTTTCAAAGCACTTCTGCTGCCTGCAAGGCAATATCTGAAATATCTTTTTCTCCTTTCCTAAAATTGGACCTGTCTCCTCTCGCCCTGTGACTTATGTCTTGACTCATACCCACCTACGAAGTGTGACACACTCCAAGCAAAGTGTGGGTTTTTGCATAGCATATGCTGTCCCCCCATTTCTGGGGAGCATCCTGTGAGTGCCCACCCTGTCTGCTGAGAAGCTAGTACAGAATTGCTTGCTCTAATAGACTATAAGTGCCTGTCTCACAAAACCTGAGTGTGCTGTGCTGCACAATCCCATGGCGTGATGGCAAATGATAAAGAGACAATTGTATGCACCTCATTACAAAGTGTGTTTCAGCTCAGTCATAACCAGTGATAATAGTGCACTGGCTGAACGCTAAGTGCTAATACCCCATTGAAGTTGAGGGCCTCCAGCTGTTGCCAACATATTCTGGATATAATAAAAAATAGATTAGATTCTCACTAGACAGTGCTAGGGCTCTATCCTAAGAACCCTTCATGGAGACATGTGTGATAATGTCCCTGGAATGGCACGGATAGCATCTTGGTTCATGCTATGCTAATATTAAAAATGTACCAGACTGTTATTTTGACAATGTTTTCTGATGTATGAATATTACAAAGACTCTCATTTTCTTACAAAAATCATTCCTTGGCACAGTCAGCAAGGTGGGTCCAGCTTGGGACACCCCCCTCCCCCACTGTGGTTTCTCTCTCCTCTTTTTTTTCATCCTTCTCTTTTCCTGCCTGCATCAAGCAGAATCAAACTCTGTGACATTGTGAACCCCTAGCTGGTGGAAAGCTTCCCCACGCTGGGCTGCACTGAGGAAAGTTGGTGCCATTTCTCCCCACTGCCACAGGCTCCAAACCTGCCTGTGTGTCAATTGAAGAATGAACAGGTGACCATCATGCACCATGTGGGACTCCCCTACCCACTTGCCAGGAGCATAAACCAGTGCAGCCCCTGGGCAGACTGATCTCCCCCTCAATAAAACTGAAAAACAAACAGCGAACTGTAATCAAATGCTTACAGCAGAGGGGTGGGTGGAACACTGAAACTGCATCTGAGAAAGGGGCAGGGCAAAGAACTAAATTCTCAGCACTGAACTCTCAGTGGCGACAAGCACTGCCCAAAGCAGGGCAGGTAGTGGATCGCAGAGCTGATCTCCTGAATCAGAGGGGAGCATTCAAAGCCAAACTACCCTACCTTACAGGGGGAGGAGCTGACCAAAGAGTTGCAACTGAAGGATAACACAGCTGTAGACTGGGAAAAACAACAGCTCCGACCACCCTGCATGATCTGGCAAACCTCCTCACCTCACAATTTCAATTAAACTGGTAGACAGAAGAATAAAACATTACTCACAAACCAGTTACCTGGTGAGACCATGTCAGAGCTTCTTATATGCCAATACTAGGACTGGATGCTGGAGGAGTAACTCCAGAACTTAAACTAAGACTGAAATTCTATTGTTCCTGAATCTGGTGCTTTTTCTCTGTTTGTTATATGATTGTGGGCTTTTAATTTTAATTTTTATTCCTATTTTCTTTCTGTACTATCAACTTCACCATCATTGTCTTCTCATTACTATTCTCTCCCTCCTTCTCCTTTACTACAATCCATTGTTCTCCTTTCCAACTACTCTCTCTGCCCCTACTCATCCACTCTCTCCCCCTGCCTTCACTTCCTCCTCCCATCTTCCCCAACTTGTTACCACCCCACCCCACCCTCTTACACACTCACCACCTGCTGACTAACCCACTGTACCAACCTTACACAACCCCAATCTCCTGCAATCCCTGACACAGCACCCTACACTACAACAACAGAAATACACCCAAACACACACAAGGGCCACAAAACCCAGCAGCTCCCATATCACTTCCCCTACTCACCAACCCCACTTCCTGCCCCTCCTTTTAGTGCCACCCTAACCAATTCCTCAAATTTCTATAGCTAGCCTAATAAGCATTCCTCCCCCCAACTCCCACTGTTAATAGATAATATCACCAAAGGGTTGTCTACATAATATATAAGCAACCAGTTGAGAATTGACCTGTGAATTAGTTATTGCTAAATTACACCTCCAGACCAGGGACAGAAATAGCACACCAACCTAGCTAACAACCAAGACAGTCACAACACAAAATTAAATCAAGGGAAGAAAACAGGCAATCAAAATACCAATTATCCTATCAAGAACATAGTTACCCAGCACCGAGTGGAGTGATGGGAAGAAGAAGAAAGGATGGAAACCACTCTCCTCAAAATAATAGTTCAATATAGGACTCAGAGGGAAAAGAACATGGATACCCTGTTCCTGACCCCAACAAAACAATGATAAATGTCACTAAGGAGCCCAGCGATGCCCACAAAAAATCCTCAAAGAAGAAATCCTGTAAGTAATCACTGAGAATTTCATGGAGAAGATACTAGACATGGTTAACCAAAATGTACAAGATGAACTCAAGAAATTTCAAGAGGAATTCCAAGATGGCAGCTAAAGGTAGGAAGGAGAAAGTGTGCTTCCTAAAGTAAAATCTTGGAGAGATGCTGGAGATGCACATTACAGGAAAAACCACCAAGAAGAGGCAAAACGTTGACTCCTCCACACCTCCAGCCTGTGCATAGCATCTCCACTTCACATTAAATGGAGAAACCAGGAGGGCTCCCACACTGCCACCAGATGCCAGAGCCAAGAAGGCTTGGAAAGATGTGGACCACAAGGTGAGCTAAGCAGTATGTGGTACTCCCACAGACAACCCTGGGCCAGATCAGCATAGCCCCCTGGACAGACTGACCCTCACCCAGGGAAAAAAGAGAAACTGAATAATAAGCAATAACAACAAAAAAGACACATAGCAAAGAGAGTGGGGCACCCTGAGCACCGAAGAGGTGGGAAGGGGAAATCCCTCACAAGTCAGCTGGAGAAGGCAGGAGCATGGCACATGCCCAGCAATCAAGAGTGGAAAAGCTTGTAAAAGTGGAGGTGGGAGGAAAACTCCACAGGAGAGGGGGGAAGACCCACTTCCCATGTGAACTGTAAACAAACATGCCAGCCTGAGAAAGTGGGTGCACTGTCACTTCCTCCAGTGTGCTTGGAAAGGGGAAAGCTTGTAGCAGTGGTTTGTACACAGGAAAACTCTAAGTAAAAAAAGCCTGCAGGGCCAGGTGAGTGCTAAGCTCACCCCAGAGATCTGCATAAACAACGCCTCCAGCAACAGCAGGCTGACAGCAGCTGGCAGGTGAGCCACAGCCGCAGATACCATTCACAGAACTGTCTCCAGACTCTTTTTTTTTTTCTCCCTACCTTTGATGAGACAACAACCAAATTACACCTGCATGCTGAAAAACTTACTGAAACTGTATTGCATTTGAACTTGGGACACTTTGTGAGTTTTTTTTTGTTTTGTTTTGTGCTGTTTTGTTTTGTTTCATTTTTATTAGTTTTGGCTCCCCTTTGATGAGACAACAATAGAACTACTTCTGAGACATCATCTCCAGGACTGGAGGCTGAGGGACAAACACCAAAATTATTAAGTCTGAAATTTTATTGCATTTGAACTTGGAGATTTTATATATATATATATATATATTTTCTCATTTGTTTATTTTTTATTTATTTTTTCTTTTTTTAATTTTTTATTTTCAATCCTCTCTCTGTCTCTCTAATGCCTGTTCACCTTACTGTTGATTAGTACACTATCTGTCTCTGTTTATATTTTTAAAACTTTTTTGTTTGTTTGTTTTGGTTTTTGTACTTGTTTAGTGCTTTTCCCTTTTCCTTTAACTTCTTTGCTTTCCATCTCCTCTCACTATTCCATTCTAAATATCACCATTGTTATTATTACAAGCTAGAAAACACTTAATTGCACACAGTACAGGGAAAATAACAACACCAAGGGCAACGATGGGAAGACAGAAAAAACAGGGAAACCAGTTTCCCCACAGCAAAAAGTTAGTACAGGAACCAGAGGGGAACAAAGAAAACAGATACTCAGATCCAGACTCTAACAAAATGAAGATAAACTATGCCAAAGAACCCAATGAAGCCCACAAGAACAAACTAAAAGAAGAAATACTACAGGTAATCAATGAGAATTTTATAGAGATGAGACTGGATATGGTCAACCAAAATGTACAAGAGACACTCAAGAAATTCTAAGACAACAAAAATAGAGAATTTGAAAAAGCACAAGAAGAAATAAAAGAAACCCTAGAAGCACTGTATAAACACCAAAGTGAAACGAAGAACATGATTAATAAAGAGAGAAAACCCAGGACTAAAATAGACAACATTAAAGAGGAAGGGACTCAGGATATGGAAAACCTCAGAAAAATTATGAAACAGAATTGCAAAACAAAATTGAAGGCCAATCAGCAGAATAGAACAAACAGAAGACAGAATCTCAGAACTCAAAGGTGAAATGGTAATTAAAGGAAAACAGAAGAACTGCTAGTTAAACAACTCAAGACCTGTGAAAAAAAATGCAAGAACTCACTGACTCCATCAAAAGACCAAACCTGAGAATCATGGGCAATGAAGAAGGAAAGAGGTGCAAGCAAAGGGAATGTGTAATATATTCAACAAAATAACAGATTTCTAGAGAAATCTATTCCCATACAGATGCAAGAGGCCTCCAGAACACCAAACAAACCAGATAAAAATAGAACTACCCAATGGCATATCATCATTAAAACAACAAGTACAAAAACTAGGGAAAGAATATTGAAGGCTGAAGGAGAAAAAACAAATAACATAAAAAAGTAAACACATCAAAATCACAGCAGACTTCTCAACAGAAACATGAAAATCAAGAAGAGCTTGGGGTGGGATCTTCCAGGCACTGAATGAAAATAACTTCAACCCCAGGATACTCTACCCAGCAAAACTATCATTCAAAATAGATGGAGCAATAAAAGTCTTCCATGATAAGCAGAAACTAAAATAATATGTGTTCACAAAGCCACCACTACAAAAGATTGTTCAAGGGATTCTGCACACAGAAAGTGAAACCCAACATAACCATGAAAAGACAGGCAGCACCAAACTACAGGAAAAGAAACAGCAAGAAAGTAGAGAGTAACCTCAACTTAGGTACACACAATCAAACCTTCAAACAACTAAGACAACTAAATGACAGGAATCACCACATGCCTATCAGTACTAACACTTAATGTTAACAGACTTAATTCACCCATCAAAAGGCACTGTTTGACGAAATGGATTAAAAAGGAAGATCCAATGATTTGTTGCTTACAGGAGACCCATCTCACTGACAGAAATAAGCATAGGCTTAGGATGAAAGGCTGGAAGATATACCAAGCCAATGGCCTCCCAAAACAAGCAGAAATAGCAATACTTATCTCTGACCTCTACAAGGAAAACTATAAACTTCTGAAGAAAGAGATTGAGGAAGACTACAGAAAGTGGAGAGATCTCAGTTGCCCCAGCAGCACAGCAACTAAGAGATAGCATAGATAAATGGGACCTCATAATACTAAAAAGCTTCGGCTCAACAAAAGAAATGGTCTCTAAACTGAAGAGAACACCTACAGAGTGGGAGAAAATATTTCCCAGCTACACATCAGACAAAGGACTGATAACCAGAATATATAGGAACTTAAAAAACTAAATTCTCCCAAAACTAATGAACCAATAAAGAAATGGGCAAGTGAACTCAACAGAACTTTCTCAAAAGAAGAAATTCAAATGGCCAAAAAACACATGAAAAAATTCTCACCATCTCTAGCAATAAAGGAAATGCAAATTAAAACCACACTAAGATTCCACCTCACCCCAGTTAGAATAGCCATCCTTAGCAACACCACCAACAACAGGTGTTGGCAAGGATGCGGGGAAAAAGGAACCCTCTTACGCTGCTGGTGGGAATGTAAACTAGTACAACCACTCTGGAAAAAAATTTGGAGGCTACGTAAAAAGCTAAACATTGATCTACCATTTGATCCAGCAATACTACTCTTGGGGATATACCCAAAAGATTTATCCAAAAGACTGTGACACAGGTTACTCCAGAGGCACTTGCACACTCATGTTTATTGCAGCACTATTCACAATAGCCAAGTTATGGAAACAGCCAAGATGCCCCACCACTGATGAATGGATCAAGAAAATGTGGTATCTACACACAATGGAATTTTATGCAGCCATGAAGAAGAACGAAATGTTATCATTCACTGGTAAATGGATGGAATTGGAGAACATCATTCTGAGTGAGGTTAGCTTTGCCCAAAAGACCAAAAATCATATGTTCTCCCTCATATGTGGACATTAGATCAAGGGCAAACACAACAATGGGATTGGACTTTGAGCACATGGTAAAAGCGAGAGCACACAAGGGAGTTGTGAGGATAGGTAAGACAACCAAAAAACTAGAGAGCATTTGTTGCCTTCAATGCAGAGAAACAAAAGCAGATACTTTAAAGCAACTGAGGCCAATAGGATAAGGGGACCAGGAACTAGAGAAAAGGTTAGATCAAGAAGAATTATCCTAGAAGTTAACATACATATACAGGAAATTAATGTGAGTCAGCTCCCTGTATAGCTATCCTTATCTCAACTAGCAAAAACCTTTGTTCCTTCCTATTATTGCTTATACTCTGTCTTCAACAAAGTTAGAGATAAGGGCAAAATAGTTTCTGCTGGGTAGCAAGGGTGGGGGGAGGAGGGTATGGGGGAGGGGGGAGAAATGACACAAACATTGTATTCACATATGAATAAAAAAAATTAAAAAAAAGAAATTTCAAAACATCAAAAATAAGAACATGAGGACACACAGAAACAAATAAATGAACTCAGAGACCTAAAGTAACACGAAAATGGAGCCAAGGACACTATAAAAAGAGAGATAAATGAATTAAAGATAAAAATAAGAAATAGAAAAGAGGAGGTGACCAAAGATGTGGAAAACCTCAGAAAAAAGAATCAAACAGAAACAAAAAACACAATGGAAGGCCACTCCAGCAGACTAGAATAAGTGGAAGACAGAATCTCAGAACCTGAAGATAAAATAAAAGTTAAAGAAAAAACTGAAGAAATCTTAGTCAAACCACTCAAGAGCTGAGAAAGGAATATGGAAGAACTCACCAACACCATCAAAAGGCCAAACCTGAAAATCATGGGCATTGAAGAAGGAAAAGAGGTGCAAGCAAAAGGGTTCATAATATATTCAATAAAATAATAATAGAATATTTCCCAAATCTTGGGAAAGTTTTGCCCATTTACATACAGGAAGCCTCCAGGACACCAAACAGACTTGACCAAAATAGAACTACCCCACGACATATTATCATTAAAACAACTAGAACAGAGAACAGAGAAAGAATATTGAAGGCTGTAAAAGACAAAAAACAACATATAAAGGCAAACCCATCAAAATCCCAGCAGATTTCTCAATGGAAACCTTAAAAGCAAGAAGGACATGAAGAGAGGTATTTCAGGCAGTGAATGAAAATAACTTCAGCTCTAGTATACTCTACCCAGCAAAACTATCATTCAAAATAGATAGAGTAATAAAAATTTTCCACAATAAGTAGAAACTAAAACAATATATGACCACCAAGCTACCACTACAGATGATTTGCCAAGGAATTCTGAACTCAGGAGACAAAAGCAAACAAAACCACAAAAGGACAGGGAGTATCAAACTGCAGAGGAGAAAAGACAAGGAATCAGAGATTAGCATTGATTTAGCTGCACACAATGAAATCATTAAACAACAAAAACAATTAAATGACAGGAATCACCACATACCTATCAATATTAACACCGAATGTCAATGGACTCAACTCCCCCATCAAAGACACTGTTTGGCAACAGGATTAAGAAGGAAGATCCAGCAATCTGTTGTTTACAGGAGACCCATCTCATTGACAGAAACAAACACTGGCTTAGGGTGAAAGGCTGGAAGAAGATTTACCAAGCCAATGACCCCCAAAACAGGCAGAAGTAGCAATACTTATATCAGACAAAGTAGATTTCAAACTCACATTAATGAAACGAGATAAACAAGGACAATTCATACTAATAAAAGGGGCAATAAACCAAAAGGAAATAACAATTATCAAGCTATATGCACTCAATGTCAGTGCACCCAATTTCATCAAACATACTCTAAAGGACTAAAAAGCACATATAGACTTCAACACAGGAGCAATGGGAGACTTTAATGTCCCCCGATCACCAATAGATAGGTCATCCAAAGAAAAAATCAACAAAGAAATCCTAGACCTAAATGACACCATAGATCAAATGGATCTATGATCTTAATTGATGTCTACAGAATATTTCTCCAACATCTGCACAATATACATTGTTCTCAGCAGCCCATGGAACTTTCTCCAAAATTGATCATACCTTAGGGCACAAATCAAGCCTCAGCAAATATAAGAATATAGAAAGAATCCCCTGCATTCTATCTGACCACAATGCATTAAAACTAGAACTCAAAAACAAAAACAACAGCAGAAAATACACAAACAATTGGAAGCTAAATTAACACATTTCTCAATGATCAGTGGGTCATTGATGAAATAAAAGAGGAAATTAAGAGGTTCTTGGAAGTTAATGAAAATGAAAACATGACCTACCAGAACCTATGGGACACAGCCTACACAGTGTCCCATAAGAGGAAAATTTTCCCTAAGAGGAAAATTTGTAGCTATGAGTGCATATATTAAAAGATCTCAAATCAATGACCTCATCTCAAACTCCTAGAAAAACAGAACAAGCAAATCCCAAAACAAGCAGAAGGAGAGAAATAATAAAAATAAGGGCCAAAATTAATGAAATAGAGACCAAAAAAAAAATCATACAAGCAATCAATGAAACAAAAAGTTGGTTCTTTGAAAAAATAAACAAGATTGACAAGCCCCTGAAAAATCTGACTAAAATGAGGAGGGAAAAAATCCAAATCAGTATAATCACAAATGAAAAAGGAGAGATAACAAACACCAAGGAAATCCAGGGAATCATCAGAGACTACTTTGAGAAACTGTATTCTAATAAATTTGAAAATCTTGAAGAAATGGACAGATTTCTAGATACTTATGACCATCCAAAACTGAACCAAGAGGATATTAATCACCTGAATAGATCTATAACACAGAATGAAATTGAAGCAACAATAAAGAGTCTCCCCAAAAAGAAAAGCCCAGGACCTGATGGATTCTCTGCTGAATTCTATCAGATCTTTAAAGAAGAACTAATACCAACTCTCCTTAAAGTGTTTCATGACATAGAAAGGGAAGGAACACTGCCTAACTCTTTTTATGAAGCCAGTAATACACTAATCCCAAAACTAGACAGACACCTCCAAAATGGAGATCTATAGGCCAATCTCCTTAATGAACATAGATGCAAAAATCCTCAATAAAATAATGGCAAACTGAATCCAACAATATATCAGAAAGGTCATTCACCATGACCAAGTCAATTTCATCCCAGGGAAATATAATACAGCACACTAATAGAAGCAAAGACAAAAACCACTTGATCATCTCAATAGATGCAGAAAAAGCCTTTGATAAGATCCAACACCACTTCATGATAAAAGCTTTAAGAAAACTAGGAATAGAAGGAAAGTACCTCAACATTATAAAAGCTATATATGACAAACCTATAGCCAACATCATACTTAATGGAGAAGAACTGAAACCATTTCCCCTAAAGTCAGAAATGAGACAAGGATGCCCAGTATCCCCACTCTTATTCAACATAGTCCTGGAATTTCTAGCCAGAGCAGTAAGGCAAGAAGAAGAAATAAAAGGAATATAAATAGGTACAGAAATTGTTAAAGTATCCCCATTGCAGATGACATGATCCTGTACCTCAAAGTCCTAAAAAGCTCTATCCCAAAACTCCCAGACACTATAAACATCTTCAGCAATGTAGCAGGATACAAAATCAACTTGGAAAATTTCTACACCAACAATGAACAAATCGAGAAAGAACACAGGAAAACAATTCCACTTACAATAGCCTCAAAAAAACCAAATACCTAGGAGTAAACTTAACAAAGAATATGAATGACCTCTACAAGGAGAACTACAGACCCCTGAAGAAAGAGTTGAAGGAAGACTACAGAAGGTGGAAAGATCTCCTGTGCTCATGGATTGGTAGAAACAACATAGTAAAAATGGCTATACTACCAAAAGCAATCTACATGTTCAACACAATTCCCATCAAAATTCCAATGACATTCACACAGAGATTGAAAAATCTATCCTAAAGTTCATTTGGAAACATAAGAGACTGCAAATAGCCAAGGCAATACTCAGCAAAAAGAGCAATGCTGGAGGTTTCACAATACCCGACTTCAAACTATATTACAAAGCAATAGCAATAAAAACAGCACAAAACTGGTACAAAAACAGACATCAAGACCAGTGGAACAGAATAGAGGACCCAGATATGAATCCATACAGCTATGCCCACCTTATTTTTGACAAAGGCACCAAAAATATATGATGGAGAAAAGACAGCCTCTTCAACAAATATTGCTGGCAAAAGTGGTTATTTGCCTGCAGAAAACTGAAATTAGATTCATGCCTGTCACCCTGCACAATTCAAAGTAACCCTGTCACAATTCAAAGTGGATTAAAGACCTTAATATCAGACCCCAAACTCTGAAGTTAGTACAAGAAAGAGCAGGGATTACTCTGGAAGCAATAGGTATAGGCAAAGACTTCCTCAAAAGAACTCCAGCAGCCCAGCACCAAGAGAAAGGATGGACAAATGGGACTACATGAAATTAAAAAGCTTCTGCACAACAAAAGAAATGGTCTCTAAACTGAAGAGACCACCCACAGAGTGGGAGAAAATATTCGCTGGTTATACATCAAAGGAATGATAACCAGAATATAAAAGGAACTTAAAAAACTAAACTCCTTCCAAATCAATGAACCAATAAAGAAATGGGCAACTGAACTAAACAGAACTTTTTCAAAGGAAGAAATTCAAATGGCCAAAAAACACACGAAAAAATGCTCACCATCCCTGTCCATAAAGGAAATGCAAATCAAAACCACACTAAGAAGATTCCAAGATGGCGGCTACAGGGAGGAAGCAGAAAGAGAGCCTCCTATAGTGAAATCTTGGAGAGACGCCGGAGACACACTTTGCAGGCATAATCACTGAGAAGAGGCATAACTTTGACCCCTCCACACCTCCAGCCAGCGCAGAGAATCTTCACTTCACGTTAAATGGAGAAACCAGGAGGGACCCCGGGCCGCCAGTCGCCCATGCCCAGATGGCTTGGGAAGATGTGGACCAGGTGAGCTTCATGGTACCGCGGTACTCCCACAGACAAGCCTGGGCCAGAGCAGCATAGCCCCCTGGACAGACTGACCTCCACCGGGGGAAAAAAGAGAAACTGAGTAATAGGCAATAAGAACAATAAAGACACGTGGGAAAGAGGGTGGGGTGCACTGAGCACCGAAGATTGGGGGAAGGGAATCCTTCTCGGGACTGTAAATAAAGAAGCCGGGCAGGCCAGAGAGGCTTTGGCGGGAGCGGGGATGGGGCGCACACCCAGCAACCAGGAGCAGGAAAGCTGGTGAGAGTGGCAGGGGGAGGAAAATTCCACAGGAGAGGAGGGAAGACCCACTTCCCATGTGAACTGTAAACAAACATGGCGGCTGGCAAGAGCAGCAGCACTGCCCAGTAATCAGGAGCAGGAAAGCTGGTGAAAGTGGCAGTGGGAGGAAACTCCACAGGAGAGGGGGGAAGACCCACCTCCCACGTGAACTGTAAATAAAAATGCAGGCCTGACAACGCAGATGCAGTGTCACATTTCCCAGTGCTTGGAAAGGGGAAAGCATGTAGCAGAGGCTCCCACACAGGAGAACTCTGAGCAAACAAAGCCTGCGGGGCCAGGTGAGTGCTAAGCTCACCCCAGAGATCTGCATAAATAATGCCGCCAGCTACAGCAGGCTGACAGCAGTGGGCAGGCAAGCCACAGCTGCAGATATCATTCTCAGAATTGTCTCCAGACTCTTTTTTTTTCTTTTTCTCCCTACCTTTGATGAGAGAACAACCAAATTACGCCTGCAAGTGGAAAAACTTACTGAAACAGTATTGCATTTGAACTTGGGACACTTGGTGGGTTTTTTTTTTTTGTGTGTAGTTTTGTTCTACTTTATGCATCCCCTTTGATGAGACAACTACAGAACAACATCTGAGGCACCATCTCCAGGATTGGAGACTGAGATGGACACCCAAATTATTAAGACTGAAACTTCATTGCATTTGAACTTGGAGGTTTTTTGGTTTTTCGGTTTTTTTTTTTAATTTTCTATTTTCCATTTTATTTTAATTCATTTTTTATATATAGATATTTCTTTCATTTACTTATTTTTTATTTTTTTATCTTTGATTTTCAATCCTCTCTCTGTCTCTCTAATGTCTGTTCAGCTTACTGTCGATTAGTACACTAATGCTCCCTGTTTATACCTTTGAAACTTTCTTGTCTGAAACCTTGTTCTGCTTTCTCCCCCTTGTCTGTGTATTTGTTTTTCCCTTTTCTTTAACTTCTTGCTTTCCATCTCCTCTCACCCTTCCATTCTAAATATTACCATTGTTATTATTACAAGCTAGAAAATACTTAATTGCACACAGTACAGGGACAGTAACAACACCAAAGACAATGAAGGGAAGACAGAAAAAACAGGGAAACCAGTTTCCCCACAGCAAAAAATTAGTACAGGAACCACAGGGGAATGAAGAAAACAGAAACTCAGATCCAGACTCCAACAAAATGAAGATAAACTATGCCAAAGGACCCAATGAAGCCCACAAGAATAATTTAAAAGAAGACATACTACAGGTAATCAATGAGAATTTTATAGAGATGATACTGGATAAGGTCAACCAAAATGTACAGGAGACACTAAAGAAATTCCAAGACAACAAAAATAGAGAATTTGAAAAAGCAAAAGAAGAAATAAAGGAAACCATAGAAGCACTGTATAAACACCAAAGTGAAACAGAGAACACGATGAATAAACAGATAAATGAACTCAGGACAAAAATAGACAACATTAAAGAGGAAACCACCCAGGATATGGAAAACCTCAGAAAAAAGAACGAAACAGAACTGCAAAACAAAACAGAAGGCCAATCCAGCAGAATAGAACAAACAGAAGACAGAATCTCAGAACTTGAAGATGAAATGGTAATTAAAGAAAAAACCGACAACTATTAATTAAATAACTCAAGACTTGTGAAAAAGAAAATGCAAGAACTCACCGAAAGTGATACCCAACTTAACCATGAAAAGGCAGGCAGCACCAAACCACAGGATAAGAAAAAGCAAGACAGTAGAGAGTAACATCAAATTAGGTACACACAATCAAACCTTCAAACAACTAAGATAACTAAATGGCAGGAATCACCACATACCTATCAGTACTAACACTTAATGTTAATGGACTTAATTCACCCATCAAAAGACACCGTTTGACAAAATGGATTAAAAAGGAAGATCCAGCAATTTGTTGCTTACAGGAGACCCATCTCACCAACAGAAATAGGCATAGGCTTAGGATGAAAGGCTGGAAGAAGATTTACCAAGCCAATGGCCCCCGAAAACAAGCAGGAGTAGCAATACTTGTCTCTGACAAAGTAGACTTCAAACCTACATTGATCAAACGAGATAAAGAAGGACATTCCATACTAATAAAAGGGGAAATAGACCAAAAGGAAATAATAATCATCAATCTGTATGCAGATCTTCTTATAGCTATCCTAATCTCAGCTAGCAAAAACGCTGTCTTTCTTATTATCTCTTATGTTTTCTCTTCAACAAAATTGGAGAAGAGGGCAGAGCAGGTTCTGCCTGGAAGCAAGGGAGTGGGGGGAGGAGGGAGAAGGAGGGGACCCAAACAATGCATACACATATGAATAAATGTATAAATAATAAAAAATCACTTCTTGGTGGTTTTTAATGATTCCTTCACAAAAGATTAAAGTAGAGGTCAAGATCAAGGGTGGAGAAGTCAGAATTACCTAGGTTTGAATCATTGTGTGATCTTGGGCCTTAGTTTGCTCTTCTGTAAAATGGGAGCCCTGACAGTATTTTCCTCTTCTGGGTGTCACGAGGATTAAATTAGATAATGTTCTTGCAATGATTGAAACAGCTGGATGATTTGTATCTCCAGAATTCTACCTAAACATGACTTTAGGAGAAGAACCTATAAACTCCTGCATAGGACTTTTGATTTGGTAAATGGTGTCAATGTTCCAAATGAGGTCCAAAACCCAGTGCAAGGTGACTATAATGTATCTGATTCAATGACTTCTCTAGAAGGAATTCCACTGTTTTTGCCTGTGTCTGTATTCCCAAGAGTTATCTCATCATGGAGCACACAGAGGGCATTAAAGAAAATGGGTCTCCTTGGCCCCCAGGCTTACCTTTCTAATTTTCTTTACTGAAGATGTAAACTTGCTTCCTGCCTCTTCTAACCACCCAGAAAGAGGAAACTGGAAAGGGGTGATACTGTACCTTGGGTTGCTGTTACCCTCCCCAGGCTATGACTGGCCCTAGGAGCACCTCTTGATGGGAGCTGTGGCCTTTGGCATCAAAGGTTGAGAGGTGGGGAGCAAATGCCCCAGACACTCACCTTCCTCTATCCTTGTTCTACTGGGGATGCCCATGGGACAAGCCCAACTGGAAGCCACAGTGCCTGGAGCAGTCTATACCTGCCAGATTTGTGGGCTGTCCAGAATGGGGGAACTTATACTTGGAGGGCTCAACATAAGATATGCAACACCAAAGGGGTAACCTCATTCAAACCCCAAGAACAGGATCCTCTCAGGGAGGAGGGATTAGAAAAGTGTGCTGAGCGTCACCCTGTGGGTATCCCCACAGCCTGTGTGGAGGAGTTACTAGAACCATTCCTTCCATCCAGGCTAGTGTTCTTCCACTACACAATCTGTGGTTTGGAACTTGTCCTGTGATCACTGATGTCACAACTTATTGGAGACTCTTCCAAACTTACACATGAAACTTAATTTATACCTGGCTTTTAAATGTCTGTAAATAATTTACTTTCTTTAATTTGGACCTTCTTTATAAATCTCAGTTTTTGTTGTTTTCCGTATGCCTTCCCTCCCCACAGGTAATTTATAGTAGTTAGTATTAAAAATTTACCTATTGAATACCACGGTTCTTAGATCAATCTTACATAAACTTCTGGGTGTAAAATTTTATACCGCTGATGGTAGATTTATACTTCTCCCACTGAGTCATTATGTGCCTTTTTATAAAGTTTTCAGCTCACTGCTGATGAACAGTTATTGATGTCCCATTCACTCCATCAATTTCACCTTGCAGAAATCTGCTGAGATTTCTAGACGTTAGCAATACATAAAAGTCCTATAATAAAGTATGCTATTATTTGTTTTTGAAAACGAGTAATGAGGCATGACAATTTCTTTCTAAAGCACTAATCAAGAGAGAGAGCCCTGCATTTAATTCATTATGTGAGCCCATAGAAAGAGCAAGGAAAAATAAATTTTTTTCCCTCATTGGAGTCAATGTCAAGTCTAAATTATAGGTTCTTGAAACTTTAACTTAACTGCTATCACAAAGAAGTACAAGTTGCTGTGATCATTTATTTTAAGGGATACAAGAGCACTAACCCTTGGCATTGGTACATGACAGAATTATCTTTGCCCCAACCTGCACTGATTTTCTTTTACAGTGGATTAAAAACTTCAGAACTGAAAGTAAAACTAAACCGGAGACAATGTAAATGTGAGTTCTGTAAGCAATACATGGTCTGTAATAGATGATAAGGAAAGGTCTTGGCCTTTCCCAGTGTCCACTTTTATAGTGGGCAGTGAATATTACTCTCACTTTCTCCTCCCCCCTCCCTTCCCCTTCCTTTCCTTTCCCTTTTGAAATGGGGTCTTGCTACGCAGTCCAGGCCAATCTCATACTCTCTAGCCCCCTGAGTTCTGAGATTAAAGTGTGTACCATAGTCACACTGTTGATGGTATTCTCATCAATGTTAGTTTTTTGACTCATTTGAAAGGTACACACTTTCTTAGTACCAAAAATGTAAACTTCAGTCTTTATGGCCTGTTGTCAAAGTCAGTACAGTGATTGGAACATGGGCTGAGAACTCACCCCTGCCAGGCCAGGGAAAAGGCCCCCTCCCAAGGTCATGAGAAACCTATGGAATGAACTGAGGTGTGACCTGCCCTGATTATACCCATGTCTATGCCACAGGGAATTGCTTCTGCATATTGGGGCCCTATTCTAATGTCCTTGTTTTTAATGTCATAGTTTCCTTATTTCTCATCATATATTAGCTTTATAATAATTGTGAAATGTTTCAAGCATGTAGAAAACTTCAGAAAATAACATTCATGTGCTTACTATACAGCTTTCTAAAGTATTATATTGTATAATGGTTGCTTCAGATTTTTTTTTTGTGTGTGGCACTGGGAATTGAACTCAGGGCCTCACACTTGCTAGGCAGGTGCTCTACCACTTGAGCCATTCCACCGGCCCTTTTTATTTGTGTGTGTGTTGGGTTTTCATACTAGGGTCTCACAACTATTTGCCCAGGCTGGCTTTGAACTGTGATCTTCCTGATCTGTACCTTCTGAGTAGCTAGGATTACAGGCATGAGCCACAGGAACCTGGCTGTTTTGTTTTTTTTTTTTCTTTTTAAGAAAGAAAGTCTCAGTTGGGTGTGGTGGCACATGCCTGTAATCTCAGCTACTCAGGAGGTAAAGACAGGAGAATCAAAGTCAGAGGCCAGCCCAGTAAAGTTAGCATGAGACCCTATCTGAAAAATAAACTGAAAGCAAAAGGACTGGGGGCATGGCTCAAGTGGTAGAGCGCTTGTAACAAGGGTGAGGCCCAGAGTTCAATCCCCAGTACCACAAAAAGAAAGAAAGAAAATGTCAGTATATTCCTGGCAAGATACCTGGAGGGGATGAGGGCCAGGCCCCCTCGCCCCCCTCCCCCACTCCAAGTTTTGGTTCATTCCCTGGGAGTCTTCATAACCCCGGGTGGGGGAGCACTTTCATTGGCTCACACTGTGCTTATAATTTCTGCCAGTCTCCTGTCCCTCTCCTCCCCCACCGTGTGCCACTTGCAGTTTGCTCATTATTGGTGGGGCTGAGCAGCATTCCCCACAATTTCTGGCAGTTCAGTCTTCCTCTCTGGATTGTCTTTTATTGGCTTGATTCGTGATAGATGTTGATCCTTCCTTGTAACTATCTTCAGCTGTGACTTGTTTTCTAACTTTGTTTATAAATGGATGAATCCTTTTCTAGAAAAACCTGTAAAGTTCGAAGTATCTAACCACATGGGTCTTTGCTTTCTGGGTTTATTGTCACTGTGTTGCTTTAATTAGAGGAAGCAAGGCAAGGCTGCAGCTAGGTGGGTCCCTGGCCTGGTCGTACCCCACTGAGACAAGTTCACTAAAGTGTCAGCCTGCTCTGAGCAGCACCACAGCTGGCTGTGGAGGTGTCTTATTGCATGGCCTGTTCACCTTCTGGCTAGTGGAGGAGCTGAGAACAAGTTGCCGTGGTTTGAGGAAGTGGTCTGGAGCCCTGTGCTGTCTTGGGAGAGCCAGGACCCCCAGAGGTGGCAGGAGCTCAGCTTTCTAGTCATAGTGCAGAGCTCTGTGAATGGGGAACCCTGCCTCCCCACTTTCCTCATCATCTTTCTTTATCTGCCTCCATCCTTTCATGTCCCCAGTGTCACATGGTTGGCCACTGCCAGAGCCAGAATTCAGACCCAACCTGACTCATCTAGAGGCCGCACCCAAAACTCCAGTCTGCTTTAGTGCACTGGGCAGGTGCAATTGGTTTGGGGTTTGAATGTACCATTTTAGGGCTAATGTAGTTTACAACTAATAAAAAGAAAAGGCTGACCTCACTTTTTAAAAGCAATAACTACGATGGATCCAAATGTCCTTGGGGGGAAAAAGCCTTTCTAAAAAGCAACCAAAGAATCTATACTGACAGTATGAATTTCCAAGGCAATCCTAAGAAATCCATTTATGTAATCAGCTCGTGATTTTTCCCTCTCTGCTAAGTGTCTCAGGGCTCAATTCAGATGGAAAAACTCAATAGGCAATCCTAAGGCTTTAGTCAATGCTCGGTGCCAGCGGCCCTGGCACTCTTCCTGCCCTTCAGAGACATCTGTGTAGCCTTGACATTGAGAGGGGTTGGGGACGGTCTCCTCTCTGCTTCCTCCCTGCTTGGTGGTGGCTCTCTGTGAAAACAGAGGCTTCAGGTTTCATTTTCTAAAGGCTGGTCTGTGAAGGAGTGGGGATGGTGGCTCCATTTTTAAACCTTTAAATTTTAGAGCAGTTTATATATAGAAAAATTGCAAAGGCACTACAGAGAGCTCGCATCTACTCTAGAGTTGGTTTTCCCTGTCTTTTTTTTTTTCTTCATCTGACATCATATGCTGCATTGTCACAAAGAAGAAATGAATGTGGGTGCATTATTAGTAACTGAAGCTGAGCGTTTTCTCAAATGTCCTTGGTTTCGGTTCCGAAACCAGGTCCCATCCAGCATCCCACACTGCCGTCAGCCATCACATGCCGTCAGGCTCCTCTTGGCTGTGGTAGTTTCCCACACTCTTCTTGTCTTTGATGACCCTGATGGTTTTGACAAGTTTTGCTTGGTATGTGCAGGGTGTCCCTGCACTGGGACATTAATTGTCTCATGGTTTCTTCATGACTAGACTGGGAAGATGGGTTTCAGGGCTGTGAGCTGCCAGTGGTTCAGCTATGGCTTGCTGAAAAGCCACGGAGATTAAAAACCATTCTCAGCACATCCAATTGTGTGTACACAACTTTTGCTGATAAGGAAACTGAGGCTCAGGGGGAGGGGGTGGCCATCATCATAAACTTCCTGGAGGGTCTGGTGCCCATTAAAAGGGGTCCATGTCCCCTTTTAATCTCTTTCACACAGGCTTATAGCTTCTACTCCATGGATAACTACTTTAGCTTAGCTATTGCTTCTGCATGTCCCTCCTATCTCAACACTACACTGTGGAAGATGCTGTAGGTGCTGGCTTGAGTCCTTGGGGCTTGTCACTTTTGTGTATAAGACCTAACTTCAAGCTGCCATCACCTGGAGTTTTTGGTCTAATGGTTTTCTCCTGCCCTTGGACCCTGCTCTCCCCCTTCCCCTCCCTACCCAGTGCTGGGAGTGAATGCTCCATGTGCCCCTTGGGAGAGTGCTCTTAATCAGTGACTGCTGCCCCAGATCCCTTGCCTCTTACTTGTGTATTTCTGATGTGTGAGTTTCATCCTGGTTCCCCATGTTCCCTTGCAGGATTAAGCTCTGATTGCTCACAGTGGTAATAATAATACTGCATCTTTGGTAGCTGTCATCCCGATGGCTGACTCCGCCTTACATCAGTTCACCATAAGCAAGCCTTGATTTCCTCCAAGGCAGGCAACTTCATCAGTGCCAGGACCCTGTTGTCTCCAGAGGGTGTGACACAGTGTCTGTCACCTATGAGCTATGTAATAAATGCTGTGGGATGAAGAGCTGGCTGTGATTCTCTGGGTGCCTCATGATATGGTAGCAGTCTGGCAGTGTGGACAGCTTTTCTACATTAGTGTATTTTACTTAAATTCTCTTGATGGCAAACCCAAGCACCCTACTCTGAAAAGAACAGACTGTATTGGAAAGCTACTGTGAAAGTTGCCAGAATTGAGGGAGAGGCGGGGGCTGGCCAGCTCCAGGACAGAAAGATGACAAGTGAGGGAATAGTAGTGTTTATGGGACACTTGCTACATGTCAGGTCTTGGGCCCAACACATCATCTGATTTAAGTTTTGCATTAATCCCATGATATGTCATTTGCCAATGAGCTGCTTGTGAGACAGAATCGGGAGAACAGGTGTCCAACTCTGGAGCTCCTATTCTGAACACTGTGGATGGCTCGGCAGCAGGGGTTCTGGGTCAACTGTTCAGGTGCCCACCCTGTGTGTTGGTACCATCCTAGGGAAGAGAGAACAGCATCTTGGGAGAGTATCTTCCTACCCCAAAACTTTGTCTTCTACCTCCGTGTTTACATTTCTAAATAATGATTCTCAAAGTGTGGGCCCTGAACCAGTTGCGTTAGCATCTCCCGAGAACTTGATAGAAATACAAATGCATCTTCCTGCTCTGTCTCAGAACTACTTACTCTGAACATCTGAGTTTGGGGTCAGGATTCAGAGTCTTAATGCTTAGTGCATGTCAGACTTTCTGTGTGGTGCACGGAATATTGAAGATAGATATTGAAGATGGAGACTCCTTTAAGGAGTCCTCAGAGCCTTTTCATTCCTAGATATGCTGGTAGGGTATACTTGGTTGGCAAGAGGCCATCTCTGCTGTTTGCTGGGTTTCTTCCCATTTCTTCCTGGCAGTGGGGAATATGTTATACTTTTTGTAAAAACAAAACTTAAATCAGAGCCCGAGGATCTACTTCAGTCCTACTAAGAAAGGCATGCACCTTTGAACTTTCTCAGTTACAAGGGCTTTCCCTTAACTTAAAATCAATCTCTCAAGTTCCCAAGGAACATATTTACATAGGTATCTGAAAGCTCCAAGAATCAGTTTTCCATTCAGGTTTAAGTTGGATCAAGGTGCACAATTGATGTCACAAACTTTCTCTTTCTCTCTCTTCTCTGGTTTATCTTGTGGTGGTTTTGGATATGTTCCCTCCACATGAAGATTCTCAGGAGTTCTAGGCTGTCACGTACTTTCCAGCTTGCAATCTCAAAGGGAGAAAGACCTTTCTCTGTCTGCACCGGTCTTTTAGTCCTCTCACTTTGGCCCTATTTGGATCACATGCTCTTGAACCAACCACCATTCTAGAAGCTACATCCCCTATGGTGGAGGGGCAGGACCTCCTGCTTGACAGACAACTCTAGCATTGTGTCCATTAGATTAGTATCAGAGATGTGCTCAGAAATGTTGAATGATTCACTGTGGTGAAGGGGGATGGGAGCCCTGGTCAGTGTCACCTGCAGATTTCTGTAGCTATTCTCAACATAGCTGATTTCAAGCTGCTGACATACAGCATTAGGGTAGGCTGGGAAGAGCTGCAGCCCTCTGTTTTTTAGTATTTTCTCCACATAGACACTGCACTATAGATGTCAAAGCAACATCAAGAGAATATATCATTGAAAAGGTAGTAAAATAATCATTGATGAGTTTTGAGTAATTATGATCTTTGTTTTTCCAGAATTTCATTCAAAGATTATGTAACATAATTTTTAATAATGGTTGTGTTTAATAACTGATTCACAAAATTCCTGAGAATTTAACAGTCATCTCTCCCAAGCAGTGCAAACACTGCTGGTTAGAACCCAGCAGGAAAAGAGTTCTATGTCCATCCTACCTGCCATTGTTCTTCCCTTTCCCTAGGGGGTGGGGAACAGCACCACATTTATTCCTAAATGCTACTTCAGGTGGCTTATCAAGGCCCATGGGTGTTAGGAGCTTAGAACTAGGTTCCTATAAATACTTTGGCTTGTTCCACTTGCTGTTGAATGGTTCATTGTCAAGCAGAGCTCAGAGGTGAGAATAGAACATTACTAGGCTTTGGGTATAAAGGTAGAATTCACCTAAAATTTCTTAGCAAAGAAAGATAGTGTGACTTTACTTCGGTCTTAAACGCATTTCACAAAGTTTGAATTAAGAAGAAACAAAACCTACTGCTGGTGTCCACCTCAGAAAAATGAAAAGTTGCTGGGTGACAGGTGTCATAACTTACAAAAAAATCATAGGAGCACAGAATGTTGAGCAACTGAATAAACTATTTCAAGACAAAAATCATCTCATCCACCACTACACATGATAAAAATTCATTCATATGGTGTGCACTGACTTGGGGATGCAAAAAAGAGTGAAAAATTATTTTTCTGGGGATATTTTTAGGAGGTAAAGTTAAGAGCATTGTGACTTAAAGAATTAATGCAGACTCAGTGTGTGGTGTATCTCAGTAAATATGGGTGTTTGGAGGTGATTTGTTATCTATAAGAAACCCAGTAAAGGTCAACCCACACATGAAATCCATTTTGGGGGCTACAATCAAAAGAAAACTCCTAGGGCAGCTTGCTTAAATAAACATATTAGTGTAACAAAACCCCTTTCCTTCCTCTTGAATTGGCTGAAGCCATCAAACCATTTCCTTTGTGGAAATTGAGTCACCTTTTCATCTAGAGAACAAAGTGGCCAGGCAGGGACTAACCTAAGGTATAAACCCAAAAAAGGGCACCCCGTGTTTCTGCCAGAAGCAACATGACTCCACCTAAATAATGTTCATATGATCTCTATTAAAAAGAAGTTGAAGAAGGACAAAAGAATAATCCACCAGTGCCTTTGAGGAACTGTTGAAAGTCTTTCTACTGCCACTCAAGAGCAGTACAATGCACCCCGCTGCACACCACCAGTCCCTCTTGGACTCGGCTACAACTATCTTTACAAAGGGAAGCCTTCTTGGGAATATGGAAATGTACCAGCAACATCTAACAGCTCAGTGAGTGAATTTTTGGAAGTGGCAGGTGCATCTTTCCTTAGATCTTATTGAGTCTGACAAGTCAATGAGTTAACATCAACGTTTTCAGATTTGGTTTTGGGGTCTCAGTAAGTTTGGCGGCTGCTTAGTTGGATGTTAGCATTAATTTATGCTTTGCTACACTCACTAGTTTCCACTGATTGGGTATTAGGCAATGTATTAGAATTTTACAAAACTTATTTTTCTGGAAGATACACGACCTTTCAGATAAGGTAACTAAGTCTAAGAGAAGTTAGGTCACCCTCAAATAGGTCACCAAGGAAATGTTGGTTTTGAGCTTTGACCATGTGTCTTACCCAAAATTTATGCTTTTAACTACTATTGGTTGCCCTGTAAAGTACTATTGTTGTGGAAATATTGTCAGACGAGAAATCAAGTGACACTCAGAGAAGTAGGAGAACTCAGATTTTTATTTTATTTTATTTTATGTCGGTGGTCCCAGATGAGCTAGTACTCAAAATTCTGTGTCCCCAGCAGTGAAATCACAGGATTCTTAAATGGCCATGCAGGGGATCAGGTTGCAGGGAGTGTGCTGCTTGCTAATAGGAGGGCTCACACTGGGGTTAGGGACCTGGGTTGCTTAGGTAGGAGCAGCAGAGCATGCTGTTTCAGAAAGTCTGCTTACAGAGGGAGACAAAGAAAGGCTGGAATGGGCAGCAGGGATCTATAGCGGGAAGTCTGTTTGCAGAAGAAGGCAAAGGAAAGGTGGGGATGGATGATTATCTCCGCATGGGGCCTTTTATCTTGGCCCTGGACTCATTTTATGACTTAACTGGCAATTTCTTGTGTCTCATAACCTGCTTTGAGGCAATTTCCTGTTCACTATGATACCCAAGAAACAGGTGAACTTTAAAATTGCAAAATACCTTGCCAGACATCTAATTTAAGCATCATTCCACAAATATGGAGATTTAAAATGACCCTTAGTCCCGATGGTACTTATTTTAGTTATTGACTTCCTTTATCCACCAGAGGGAAAGTGAAATGACTGAGTTCCAGCAAACAGGGGAGGGGTGCGGTTACCCTGAGTTGACAATGGTTTTTATCAGGGCTCTTGCTGAATGTCTGTTCCCTCCATGTGTCTGTAAAAATGTCTGAAATTGTGATACCTCCAACATTGTTCTTTTTGCTCAGGATTGCTTTGGCTATTCAGGATCTTTTGGTTTCTGTGTAAATTTTGGGATTGATTTTTCTATTTCTGTGGAGAATGACATTGACGTTTTGATGTGGAATAGATTGAATCTGTAGGTTGATTTTGGTAGTATATCATTTTCACATTATTAATTCTGCCAATCCACAAACATGGGAGTCTTTCTTTCTTCTAGTGTCTTCTTCAATGTTTCATAGTTTTCACTGTTAAGGTCTTTCAACTCCTTAGTTATTCCTTGCTATTTTTTAAGGTTATTGTCAACGGGGGATTGTTTTCCTCATTTCTTTCTCAGCCTGTTTGTTGCTGTATTTAGAAAACCTACTTATTTTTGTGTGTTGATTTTATATCCTGTTACTCTATCAAAAATGTTTGTCAGATCTAAGAGTTTTTTTGGTGGAGTCTTTAGGGTCTTTTAAATATAGAATCATGTCACCTGCAAATAGGGATACTTTGATTTCTTCCTTTTCCATTTTTATCCTTTTTATTTCTTTTTCTTCCTTTATTGCTTTGGTTAGGAATTCAAGCACTGTATTGAATAAGAGCAGAGGGAATGGAAAACCTTATCTTGCTCCTGACTTTGGAGGAAATGGTTTCCATTTTTCCCCATTTAGTCTGATGTTGGCATTAGGTTTATTATATGTAGACTTTATTTTGTTGAGGTACTTTCTTTCCATTCCTACTTTCATTATCAAGGGATGTTGAATTTTGTCAAAGTCCTTTTCTGCATCTATTGAGAAGATCATGAGATTTTTGTTCTGCCTTATGTTTATTAATTTGCATATGTTGAACATTCTTGTATTTCTGGAGTAAAAGCAACTTGATCATGATGTATGATCTTTTTAATGTGTTGTTGAATTTGATTTGCAAGTATTTTCTGAAAATTTTTGTGTCTATGTTCATCAAGAATATTAGTATAGTTTTCTTTTTTTGTATGTATATCTTTGTCCAGTTTTGATATCTGGGTAATACTAGCTCGTGGAATGAATTTGGTAACCTTCATTCCCATTCTTCTTTATAGAATAGTTTGGGGTGCATTGGTGTTCTTTAAAGACATGGCAGAATTTGGCAGTGAATTCATCTCATTCTGGACTTTTCATTTTTTTTTTGAGAGAGAGACTATTTATTATTGCTTATATCTTATTGCTTATCATAGATCTATTTAAGTGGTTTATATCTATTAAACCACTTAATAGATATAAGTGGTTAATAGTGGGTCAATTTATGCAGCTCATATAAATCTAGAAATTTATCCACTTCTTGATTTTTCAGCTCATTAGAACTTTTCAAAGTATTTCCTAATGATCCTCTGAATTTCATTGGTGTTTGCTGTGATGTCCTGTTTTTCACCTCTATTTTGATTATTTTGGGTCTTCTCCCTCTTTATTTTTGGTTAGTTTGACTAAGGGTTTGTCCATTTTTTCAAAGAGCCAACTTTTGTTACATTGATTCTTTGTACTTTTTAAAGTTTCCATTTCATTAATTTCTGACTGATCTTTATTATTTCTTTCTGCTCATTAATTTTGGGTTTGTCTTATTATTTTTCTAAGAACTTGAGGTGTACCATTAGGGTTATTTATTTGAGATTTCTCTGGTTTTTAAAATATAGACATGTATGGCTATTAAATGTCCCATTAGCACTGTCTTTGCTATGTCTCAAAGGTTCTGGTGCATTGTGTTTTCATTTTCATTTGATTCTAGGAATTTTTTCATTTTCCCCCTTATTTCTTTGATGGCCCACTGATCATTCAGCAGTGCATTATTTAGTCTCCATGTGCTTGAATATTTTCTGTAGTTTCTTTTGCTGCTGACTTTGTTTTATTTTTTGGTGGTACCATAGTTTGAACTCATTGCTTTGCACTTGTTAGGTAGGGGATCTACCACTTGCACCATGTCTCCAGCCTTCTTTTGCTGTTCACTTCTAGTTTTATTTTGTTATGGTATGATAAAATACAGCAGGTTATTTCAATTTTCTTGTAAAGTGTTGCTTTATGTTCTAAAATATAAACTATTTTGGAGAAAGTTCTGTGGGCTTCTTAGAAGACTATGTATCCTGCAGTTCTTGTGTATAGTATTTTTGTAGATGTCTGTTGAGTTCATTTAATCTACAGTGTTGTTTAATTCTGAAGTTTCTTTGTTGAATTTTTTTTTTGTTTTTGGTCTGGATGACCTATCTATTGGTGAAAGTGGGGTATTAAAGACAAAAACTACTATTGTGCTGAAGTCTGTGGTTTTATGCCCAGTAGTGTTTGTCTTGTGAAATTGAGTGCATCAACGTTCATATATTATATGTACACATATTTGATTTGCAAGTACTTTATATTGTATATATCTATATCTATATCTATCTATCTATCTATCTATCCAGTCCTTTATTTTGGAATTTTTCACTTTTGGAGGATATATATATATATATATATATATATATATATATTTGTTATAGCCTGTTGATGGATTGATTTTTCCCTTTATCTGTATAAAATGTCCTTCTTTGACTCTTCTGACTAATTTTGGTTTGTAGTCTTCTTTGTCGTATATATGTATAGGTTCTCTTGCTTACTTTTAGGCTCCATTTGCTTGAAATATCTTTTTCCATCATTTTACTTTACACTTGTGTTTGTGTTTGCCAGTGAAGTGTGTTTCTTGTAGGCAAGAAAAGGTTGAGTCTTGTTTTTTTAATCAACTAGCCTGTGTCTTTTGATTAGAAAATTGAGACTACTAACATTGAAAAGAATGTAGTAATTCTTGTCATTTTTTGTTTTGTAATGGTTGATTCTTTCCTAATCTTCATTTGCTTATTTACCTGCCCAGTGAGATTTATTCTTTATTTTATTTTCATGGTTGCATTTATCTTTCTCTTCTCTGTGTTGGATTCCTTTTAGTATCTTCTTCAGTGCTGGCTTAATAGTCATGAATTTCATTAGTTTTTGTTTATCACAGAAACATTATTTCTCCTTTGATTATGAAGGATAACTTTGCTGAATACAACCACCTATGCTGGCAGTTATTTTCTTTCAGGGTTTTAAATACATTACATGCCATCCTTGCTTTTAGAGGTTTTTTTTTGAGAAATCTGCTGATATTCTAATGGATTGTCCCTTATAAATGACTTAACACTTTTCTCTAGCCTCTTTCAATATTCTTTCCTTGTTCTGTATACATAGTTTTTTTTTATCTACAATATTCTTTGGAGAGGTTCTTTTCTTGTCCTATCTTTTTAGTTTCCTCAAAGTCTCCTTTACCTAGATGAACATCTTTCTCAAGATTTAGGAGTATTTTGCTATTATTTTATTATTGATTTATGTTTTCTTTGACTTTAGTTTGCACCTCTTCTCCTTATTTTCTGCCCCTGATTAGTAGTTTTGATTATTTAATGGTATCCCAGAAGTCTTGCATGTTCTGTTCATATTTTCTTCTAATCTTTTCTTTATCTTTATCTGATCTAATTCCTTCAAGACCTTAACTTCAAGACTTGATACTCTATATTCAACTCCGTCCAGCCTATTGGCTAGGGTTTCAACTGAGTTTTCTTATATTTGAATTATTGAAATCTTCACTTTTAGATTTTTCAATTTGAGTTTTTCAGGATTTCTATATCTTTAGTGAATTCTGCTTTCATATACTGAATTGTTTTCCTTATTTCATTCAGCTGTTTATTTATATTCTTTTTTAATTCACTTATTTATTTGTATTCTTTTTGAATTAATTCAGGTGTTTATGCAGGTCCTCTTTAATTAGGTCGATATTTTTCATCATTGTTCTTTTGAGCTCATTGTTTGAACTTTCTTTCATTCAAGTCCTTTATTTTGGAATTTTCATTTTTGGAGGAATCATGTAGCCTTATTTTTTCATTCTTCTTATGTTTCTGCATTGACATTTATGTATCTGAAGTCAATACTTTGGTTGGATGTTTTAATGTCCTGTATCCTATCAAATTGTTAAGTAGGACTGGGTAGTAGCTGGATTGTCCTCTACTTCCTTGCCATTGGACTACAGGAAAGGCTCACTAGTTAAACATTTGCCCACCAGTTTTGAGACACTGGATCTGACCTCCTGTTCCACTCAGTGAGTGGGGAAGACTAGCTGCAGAAGCAAACACAATTGATGGATACACCCACTCTGAAAATCCATTAATCACTAATTAAGAACAATCTCACCACAGCTCCAGTATCTTTAGAGAAACAAAAGTAAAGATAATACTTCATGAAGTGAGAAGACAGTAATTAATAAGGGTACTAATGGAAAGAAAATAGGAGGGGTAATACAAAATGTATGGTGAAATAAGGATAGAAGGGGTGGTGACTAGAGGAAATGGAAGGGGAATGAGAAGGAAAAAAAGAAGTGTGTAGAAAAGATCCAGCTAATGGTATGTAGTGAGAAAAAGAGTAGAAAGAAAAAAAAAATAAGATCTAGCAATCTAAGCTCAGTGTGGTGGTGCACATCTGTAATCCTAGCTTCTCAGGAGGAGATCAGGAGGATCAGGAGATCAGGATTTGCCTAGGATGGCAGTGTGATGCCATCAGGGCAAAAAGTTAGTGAGAGTCCCCCATCTCAACTAATAAGTTGGATATGATGGCATGTGCCTGTAATTCCAGCTATGCAGGAGGCATAGATTGGAGGATCCTGGTCTAAGACCTGCCCTGAGCAAAAATGTGAGACACTAGCTGAAAAATAACTAAAGCAAAAAGGTCTGGGGGGCATACTTCAAGTGGCAGAATCCCTGATTAGCAAACAGGAGGCCCAGAGTTCAAACCCCATTATTGCTAAAACAAACAAACAAACAAACAAAAAACCCCCCAAAACTAGTGATCTATCAACCTGCCCAAAATAATGATAATAAAGAAGGGCTGTAGAAAGGGGAATAGAGAAAGAATAAAAGTAAGAGAGAGAGAGCGACCTAGTCTAACTGAGGATAGAAAGACAATAAAAATGGAGGAGTGTGACGAGAGAAGGAGGGAAGGAGATGGATTAAAATAGAACATTATAAAGTCGATATTGTGGCTCGTGTGTATAATCTCTCCACTCAAGGAGTTGAGGCAAAGGTAAATTCTCCACCCCATGAAAACAAAAGTTGGTCAAGGCCCTACAACTTTGGGTAAGGAAGTCATCTTTGTTATCTTTGCTTGGTGATAAAAGTTTTTATCAACTGGGTTGGGAGTTTATTAATCAATTTTATTTAAGTCCATTTCAGTGAAATCTTTGTTTTGAAATATAGTTAAAGAATGACCATGGGGTCAAAGAAAGGGCTCACAGTGTCATGAAATAATTAAGGACAAAGAACTTGCTGCAGTAAGTCAGATTACAACTTGCTTGGTTCCTTTTTCAGTCTCTGGGGAGAATATCAAAGGCCCCATCCTGGAGGACCCTGCTTCACCTTGACTTAAGGCTCAGAAGTCTAAAAGGCACCCCACAAGCGAGAACTGGTGGCTCATGCCTGTAATCTTTGCTACTTAGGAGGTTGAGTTTGGGAGGAACTATTAGCCCAGCCTGGGAAATATTCATGAGACCCCATCTCAATCAATAGCTGGGCATGGTGGCACGTGCCTGTCATCCCAAGCTATAGGGGCATTGAGATCAGGAGTATCATGGCTCCAGGCCAGCCTGGGCAAAAAAACTTGTGAGACCCCCATCTCCACAGAAAAAAAGCAGGGTGTGGTGGTCATGGCTGTTATCCCTGCTGCTGGAGTTAGGGTAAAATTCCAAGATCCAGGGAGTCCAACTGACTAGGCTGGGCCACCCACCCCAGAAAGCCAGTCAGAGAAAGGGGCAGATGTGAAAGTAGGAAAGGATTTCTACTCTCAGCATGGCTACACTGGGAAGAACAGAGGTCTAATGATCCATTTTCAAAGAGCGCACAGCAGTCTCAGTGTTATAGCACAGAAACAAAGCCAAGGGTGGGGGTTTCCATGGCAACGGTCCAGGTTGTCTTGGTCTGGTGGTGGCTTGGTTGATCATAACCTCCAACCCCTATCTCAGGATTGATTACGCAGAGCTTTGTTGGTACCAAGAAGGTCGCTGTTCCTGGGGGGGTATTTTGGGTCCTTTGTCTTGAGGTTTTCATCAGTCAGGCTTTTTTCCCCCTAAGATCTATGCTAACTGAAGGAGAGAATGAGTCAGAGAAAGGTCTAGTCAGAAAGGCAAGATGGAGTTTGTTAGGCCTTCAGGTTTAGAGCAATGCCTGGAGACTTCTAGGTGTCACTCTGGGAGTCTGGAACAAGATGCTACAAAAATTGGCAGATGAGAATATGTTGATTATGATGTAGACAAATGCAAAATAGTGGCAGAGATATTTAAGTTACCCATTATGCATCTGCAGGCTCAAGTGAATTCAGTGGTTTTTAGCAAAAGCAGCTCTAAGTCTCTAAGACAATCTCCAGCTCTGGTCTTCCCGGCTCTATTTAATAGATGAGAAATCTGAGGCACGGAGAGGAGAAGTGACTTACCTATAATTGTACTGTTAATGGCATAGTTGGGATACAAAACCATGTAGTCTTGTTCCTGGGTTTGTACTGGGCCAAAAAGAAGGAGGGTTTTATAGGAACTGTACAGTCATATCTTTGGAGGAGAGGGGGAGAGTGAGTTAGAACTGTAATATGAACTGTGATGCCCACCTGGGCACTTGTGCATGCTGAAGCCTGCCCAGCATCATGCTGACTTTCTTTGATTAGCCTCGGGGCATCCTCGGGGCATCCTTAGGGAAACCTGTGCACACAACTTTCTCGAAGGCAGTAGAAATAGATTCTGCCTCTTCCAGTATTCCATCTCTCTGTTGGATGACTGTCAGCTCACAGAAATCTAGGGAGCTGCAGTTTAATTGAGGTCTTTTTCTCTATGGTCTGCATTTAGGTGGAAGGAGGTGATTAGACTCACATCCGTCATGCAGGCCCTAACAGATAGTCTCCTCTGGAGATACCTCCCACTCAGGCTTGCCTCCCAGTCCATCCCTGAGCCTGTCTCTCATTTTCAGAAATGTCTCAGTCTGTGTCTTTCCCCAGCTCACAACCTCCTGAGGAGAATGGTTGCAAATTCATCTCCTTGCTAGCTCCTTATAGTATTGTGTGAACATTTGTGCTATAAAATGGACTTTAACAAAAAGTTCATTTGGCAAAGGTTTACTCCTCCAGGGTGGTGCTATTTGGAGGTGGTGGAGCCTTCAGGAGGTGGTGCCTGCTGGGAGGTGTTCATGTCATTGAGATCGTGCCCTTGAAGGGTGTAGTAGGACCCCATGTCCTCCTCTTCTTCCACTCTCCTTCTCCTTCTCCATTCTCCTTCTGCTTTCTCCTCCTCCTCCTTCTCCTCCTCCTTCTTCTCTTTTTCACCTCCTGGCCATGAGGTGAACCGTTTAGCTCTGCCCTATGCTCCTGCTATTGTGTGCTATTTCACCAAAGCAACTAAACCAATCATGGACTGAAACCTCTAAAAGTGGTACCCTATACCTTTCCTCTTTATACATGGTTTAGTTCAGATATTTATTACAGTGATGGAAAACTGGCTAACCCAGAGTGTGACAATGTCACAAGCCATGGGATTACCACCCTCTTGGAGAGTCAAATTTAAACCATAATGACTGCTAGAAAAAAATCTTTTGGGGTAGGCAGACCCTGGTGGCATCTGCTTGAATATCCGACAGCCATCGCAGCAAGCCATACTGAAGGGTGAGCTTTTGATATCAAAATCCCTTTTCACTCTGACACCAGTCCCTTCTTCATCCAATCCATCAACAAATGTCCTCTAAAAACTTGTATCAAATCTCCTCCTTTCCTCTACCTCCACTGTTCCCGTTATCTCAGGCCATCACCATCTGGCACCTGGACCACAGCAGTGGCCACCTAACCTGTCTTCCCACTTTCCCTTGCCTCTCCCCCATCTCCATCCATTTCCTGTGCAGCAGCTACTCATTTAAAAAAGTGAGTTATGTCGTATTTGCCCTCTGCTTACAAGTCCTTTGCAGTGCTTGCTTTGGTAGCACCTATGCAATAAGCCTTTCACAGCTTTCTATAGACTTAGTACTCAACTTCTCACCATTGCACTGTGGCAGCCTCCAGACCCTGGTGGCCTCCCCAGCCTGGCCCTGTCTAGGCCTTTCCTGGCTGTCCCATCTGCTTTCCTCTGCCTTATTTCAATTCACATGCCAAGTTCTTTGCACATGCTGTTCCCTTGGGTCCCCCAGTGGTGTCCACAGCGTGGTCCCCATGATCTGTGCCATGTGATGTTGCATGGCCAAAGGGACTTTGCAGATGTCATTAGACATGTGCATGACCTCATTAGAGCATAAAACTTTCTTCAGCTAGAGGTGTAGTAGAAAAAGTCAGAAATCTGAAGTGAGAGCAGGACTCAAACTCTGTTGCTTGTTTAAGAAGGAGATTCGTGATGAAGAATGTACATGGCCTCTGGAGCCCAGACAGACTCTCAGATGACAGCTAGTGAGGAAGGAACTCAGCCACAACCACAAAGAATTAAGTGCTGCCAGAACTTGAGTGAGCTTGAAAGCCTATGCTCTCCAGGGGCTTCATATAAGAGGTTGTCTGATTTTTGCTTTGTAGACCTAGGTCAGAGCACACCTGGATTCTGTCCTTCAGAACTGTTGGTTCTGAGTTGCTGTTTGTGGTAACCTGAACAGCAGTGATAGAGAGCTAATATTGCCTGAAATCCTTGCCCCTCCCCTTCCCTACCATTTTCTTGGATGGCCCTTTCTCCTGTCAGGCTCAGCCATTCCCTGTCAACCCTCTTGAGGTGGACCCCCTGATATTTGCTCTCAAACAATCCCCTTCTTTTCTTTCTTAGCACTCACTCCACTGTAAGGGGAGCAATGACAGAGGTGACTCCATTTTGGATGATGGCTACATTTTAAAAGCAGACATCTAAAGTGGCAACAGGCTTCTCAGAGAAATAATAAGCCTCTCATCAAAATAACAGAATGCAACTGCAATGGGGTGGAGGGCCCCAAGGCCAGGACCAGCTGACCAGACCTGCTCAGAATGTTCTGTTTGATAAGGATGGGCATGGCAGGTGGCCAGGTTCAGCAATAAGTTGAGTAGCCACCAACAAGTACAGTTTCAAAGTAGAATAGGTGGATCTAAGCCAGGCAGAGCCCTAAATCACTCCTAGCTGTACTGTGGCTTAGCTTTTCTAAGCCCCTTCCGTGCAGGAGCTCTGCTGTCCTTTCAATAAACTTTGCGCTTGCTTTACTCTTGACTCCTGGTCCAGCTTCACCTGGACATGAACTCAGGATCAGCAATCCAGCATCATCTCCTTGGCATTGTAGGCTTTTTGAGATGTAGTATAGTGTTCATGTATGCATGCTTTGGAATTGTAGGGCTCAACCTAGCTCAGTTCATGCTATTTGCTACTTGGATGACTTTGGCTAAGTGACTAACCTTTCTGTACCTTACTTTTCTCACCTGTAAAATGGGTATAATTACACTAGCTCAAATGAGTGATTTCTATAAAGAGTTTAGAATAGTATTTGACATAGAAAAGGCTACAGTAATTGTAGTTATTAATTATGTATTTGTTTAATAGTTTATAGACCTGGGGCCAGTAAGCTACCACCATACAGTTGAGTCCAGCCACCACTTGTTCTCTTGGGCTATAGTTATACCTATTCATTTACAGTTTATCTATGGTGCTTTTGTGTTATCATACAGTCGAGTAGTTCTGACCATAAGGCCTGCATAACCTAAATTATTCTTTGGCCTTCTATTGCAACAGTTTGCTCTAGGCTGTAAGTCCCTTAATATTGGGACCACATCTGCTTTGTTCATTGTGCACCTGCAGTTCTCAGCACAATAAAGGCTGCATTGTGTATTAAGCCAGGGTTCTTGGTCCAGGCATGAAAGAGTATGGGGTCCCTCCTTGCTTCATCTGCAGGGCATTAAACTCTCAGCACTGGAACCAGCAGTCCCACTCACCACCCATTCAGGCCATGCTTCTACCAGCCTCATTCATGCTCCTGCAAGGGTGTCTTGGGCTTTAAAGTCACATACCATTTTTACTCTCCAAATTAAAGCTGCTTTGTGGCTGTAATTAATAAGCTTGGTGTCCATCAGCTGTTCATCAACCAGATCTGTACCTGTGTTGGATTGTCTGGGATGTCTCAGACGTCAAAATGTCAAACTACTGAGTAGTTTGACAGTAGAAGCCACAGGACTCTAATGATGCTAGCTTTAAATTGCCCTTTTAGAAGTCCAAAGATAACATTAGCCTTTGACCTGCTGCTGGAAAGTTCTAAAGTATCTGAAATTTGCATCAATTATATCAAGGCCTTTCTTGCAACAGAGTTTTACAGGGCTGGTCCACTGCCATCCATCACCTTTCTATTCTCATATTCTTTAATTATTCCGTGGGGGCGCTCAGAGAGTTTTAAATGATCAAACATATTACACTTGCAGGGAAATCAGGTTACCTTTCCCTGAGGTGAACGGACAGAGATGATTGCTAATTGAGCTGTTTGTGCCTCCAGGATCAGCTGCCTTGGGAAGTACCAGTGGGTGTAAGGGGATGGTGGCTGGTGGTCACTCCTGCCTCAGAGCCTCCCAAGGGCCAAACATTCCCTTGTATTCTGCATGTCTGTTTCAGAGTTACTCCTTTCATCTTCTACAAACCTTTCCTTCCTTTCCTCCTTCCTTCCTCCCTCACTTCTTTCCTTCCTTCCTCCCTCCCTTCTTTTGTTCCTCCCTCCCTTCTTCCCTTTGTTCCTTCTTCCTCCCTCCTTCTCTCCCTCCCTCCTTCCCTGCTTTTAGGAGGTGAGAACTTAGATGTCTGTGTTTGTGCTGAACTGCTTTGGAAGACAGAGTATCTGCTTCAGCCTTGAGATAGATTTTGCATTTCTCAGTCACCTCTAACTCAGCTGTTCGGGGAGCATAGGTGAGCAGTGGAATTTGCACCTGTACCTCCCTAGGTGACCAGCCAAGTGGCCTCTGCACCTTGTAGGAAGGTGAGCGGGACTCTGACCCCACTGGGATTTTCCTGAGTCAGTGGTTCTGGATGGGTAAGATGACAATATTACAATCTCAGTTTAGGAAGAAAGCTTCATTAACCAACCTCAGCACACATGAAATGTCCTTAGTGATGGAGCAAACACACCTTGTTACTTCATATACATCAGTGTTGTCCACTACAGTGGATGATCCACCCAAACCTTCAGCGTTTCAATTGACCTTCACAATGAGCATCCACATTGTGGTTACCTCATACTAGAATTGTGTAAATGAAATAAGCTAATACCCAGAAAGGGCTTAGTATAGTCTTTGGCTCCTGGTAAGTGTTCAAAAGGGGTTAACATTTACTACTGCTTACGCTATTACTGAGGCTGCTTTTACAGAATTTCATGTTTTTTCATTTTGTTGTGGACATTTCCTCATGTTTTGAAATTGTTGGTGGTTGTTATTCTTGTCTTAGTTAACTATTGTACTATTTTCACTCTAATTTTCATCAGTCTAAGTACAATTTTGATGGATATTATTTTAAGTTAAATCATTATAGGGTTTTAGAAATATTTCAATCAGGGATTTTTAGAGGTAAAATTACTGGGTGAAAGAATATAATGGTTTTGCCAACTTGTCCTTTTAAATGTAGTATACAAGAATGTCCAGGCTGGAGGCGTGGCTCACGTGGTAAGCACTCACCTGGCAAGTACAAAGCCTGGAGCTCTGCATTTAAACCCCACAATGGCCAAAAAGAAAACAACAACAAAAAAGTAAAGCTGGGCGCTGCTGGCTCATAACATGCCTGCAATCCTACTATTTGGGAAGTTGAGATTGGGTTGATGATGGTTTGATCATCAAATAATTGGGCAAACAATTCACAAGACACCATCTCAACCAATAGCTGAGTGTGGTGTTTGTGCCTGTCATCCTAAGCTACTTGGGAAGCTGAGATTGAGGGATCACAGTTTCAGGCCAGCCCAGGCAAAAAAGTGTGCAAGACTCCGTCTCAGTGGAAAGCAGTTGAGCATGGCTGTGTGCACTGTCATCGTGGTAACTGTTTGAAGCATAACATAGGATTACCATCCCAACGAGCCTGGGCAAAAGCAAGACCCTATGTCCAAACTGACCAGAGCAAAAGGGACTGGAGGTGTGGTTCAATGGTAGAGCACCTGCCTACCAAACACAAGGTTCTGCGTTCAATCCCCAGCACTGCCAAAAAAAAAATGTCCATTTGATCTGAAGCCATATGTGGTGGTGGCTGGGACACCCGCTCTGTGGGAGGTGGAGGTAGAAGGATCATGGTCTGAAGATGGATGGAACAATGGTATGAGACCCTATCTGAAAACCAAACTAAAAGTGAAAGGACTGGGAGTGCGGTTCAAATGGTCGTGTGCTTGCAAGGCCCCAAGTTCAATCCCTCCTACTGCAAAAAACAAAAACAAAACCTGAATATCCATTTGATAATCTTTGCTGATTTACGCAACCACCATCACCACAAAGAGTTGTTGATTGGGGTGATAAAAGTGGCACTTTTGTCATATTAATATATATTTATTTTATTACTTCTAAAGTGGCACTATTTCAAAAGTTTATTGGTTATTTTTATGTCTGTGACTTGCTAATTTATATTTCCTACTCATTTTTATATAGTTTCTTCTCTGTGATTTAGTAATGCCTTATACATTATAAATCATATGTAGCATGCTCGCGTGTTATAAATTTTAATTCTTTGTAGCTATTTTCTCTTCGTCCTGTAATATTTTAATGTTGCTTACAGAATCTTTTATTGTCATGAGGCTTTAAATCTGTGTGGTCAAATAGGTCAGCCTTTGGTGCTCTGGGTTTTTTATTTTGCCAAGGCTATATGAGGTTTGGTCCCATAGCTTCTGCTGGTTTTGTAATCTACCTGGATTTTGTTCTAGGGTGATGTGGGGTAGTTACATACTTTTATTTTTTCATAAATGGCTCTCTGAGTCTCTAGTGCCAGTTGTTGTATCTCCAGTGATCCGAAGAGTCGCCTACACCCCATATGAAATTTGTATTACCATGGGGGCCTGCTCCTGACTTCTCAACTTAGTCTCATTACCCATGCATTTGTAACTGTCCAAGAGGCACACCACTGCACACTACTACGTTTCATAAAGAAATTGCCCTTCCTGGTCTTGAAAACTATTTTCCTGGCTGGATGCATGGCACAAGTGGTAGAGTGCCTGCCTAGCAAGTGTGAAGCCATGAGTTCAAACCCCGGTACCACCAAAATAAATAAATAAATAAAGACTATTTTCTTAGTAGTTTTTGGACATTGACTACATGTGTTTTAGTATTAGTTTGTGCTAGTTTAAAAAAGGAGCTTGGGACTTTGGAATTGCACTGAGGTTATAAATAAATTCATGAAGAACCAAGTCTTAACAGTATTAAATCTTTTCATACACAAACATTCAAATACGTATTCATTTTATATACATTTTCTGATGAACTTATTCCCAGGTATCTTGCTCTGGGAATGGGATCTTTTCTCATGACATTTTCTAATTACTTTCCTAGTAGATTCATTGGCCTTGGATGTAGTCACATTTCTTCATTATAGATACTTATAGAGTTTTTTTTTGTGTGTGTGTGTGGAAATGGGGTTTGAACTCAGGGGATCATGCTTGCAAAGTAGGTGCTCTGTTGCTTGAGCTACACTTCCAGTCCATTTTGCTCTGGCTACTTTTGGAGATGGGTCTCAGGAAGTATTTGAGAAGGCTGACCTGGAACTGTGATCCTTCTGATCTCAGCCTCCCAAGCAGCTAGGATTACAGGCAGGCCCACAGGTGCCTGGCTTTCAGGTTTAATATTAGTTGATTCCATTGGATTATCTAAATCCAATCATCTTAAATAGTGACGTTTTATCTCTTTTCCCAACATTTACAGCTCTTTTTCTTTGTCTGTTTTTACTAGATTGGAAAGATTTCCAGCATCACATTGGGTAAAGCTGACAGGAGGCCTCTTTATCTTACTCCTCATTTTATTAGGTTTTCTTTCATGTTTGTCTACTCTGTATGATGTTAATAGTAGGTTTATGTTAGTTGCTTTTTTTTTCAGTGCTAGGTATTGAATCCAGTACCTTGTGCATATTAGACAAGTACTCTACTACTTAGCTTACTTCTGAGCAAATGGTAAGTTCCTGTTAGATAATCTTTAAAAAGTTGAAAAATCTTTTTATTTGTAGTTTATTAAAAGTTTCACTGGGAAGATGTGCATCTTTTTATTAAATAGTTTTTTTTTAAATCCAGGATTTTATGTAGGCACTTAGATAAGAGAGAAAAGAAAGTTCCATGATTTTTTTACTGGCAAAATCCAAATATAACAACAGCATGTATTTTTTTTTTGTAATACAGGTATACTAATAAGCAGAATGCTTTTTTGTGGGTGGGGGAGAAGAAAATAATTCATTTAACTGGGATCCAAAATTAATGTTTGATTGCAAACATTGATTAATGCTGACCTGTCCTGGATTTTATACATTTCCTCCTTAAAAATGTCTTTTTACATGGCTAGGTACTGCCAGTGCTGCTACGAACCATTGGGATGCCCCTTTGGTTGAGTGTTGTCATTGCTTACAGTCACTGCTTGGCCAACCATTGGCACATACTCCTAGTGAAGTATCCTCATAGCTTTGGGAGGCAGATAGATTAGATGGTGTGCCTGCCCTTTGAGCTCACAGGACGAACAGGAAATAGATGTGTAATACCAGCAAGGTAGAGCTGCAGAAGGATTCTTCATCTTTCAAGACTCCAAGAAGATTTTCCTTGTTCTCGTAGGTCCCTGCTCTTATGTACATGTATAGCTCCTTGTTCTCATCTTTATTATCACCCAGGGAAGTTTCTTTTTAATGACTAACCCAGAGCATAGTGCTCTGGAGCATAAGCTTTCAGGGTTCCAGCTCTGGCCCTCCAGGAAGCAGGGGTCACTGGGGACTCATTTTGGAGGCTGTCTACTATAGCCAGAAACATGGTCAATTTTTGGTACTGGTTCATTTGGCTGTGTGACCTCTTATTTGTCACTTTACCTCTCCATGTATCAGTTTCCACCTGTGTGCAGCTTCATAGGGCTGCGATGAGAAAGAAATGAATTTTTGTAGATGTTTCATGTATGTGCTGTTTTGCCTTGCAATTTAGTTCAGTTTCATTCAGCAATATCATCAAATCTGCAGAGAAACCTAATTTCCAACTATTGAAAGGGAAGTCAGTATCAGGCTTCAGCTTTATGCAGTCTTCACATACAGCAGCTGGCTTCTCCTAGGAATGATCAGAAAGAGAGAGGGAGAGAAAGAGAGAGGGGGAGAATGAGCACACAAGTGCATGTGCATACCCACAATGTCACGCACCTTTTTATGATTTTGTCACACACCATCACACTTTTTAGCCTGCGGACCACACAAAAAGAGGTAAAAGGCCTGATTTGGTTCATGGACCATAGTTTGCTGATTCCTGGGTCCTGAGTCATTGAGATGTTGGAATTGGGTCTCACTGTAGTTTTTGTATGCAGTGTGTGTGTGTGTGTGTGTGTGTGTGTACATGTATGAATTATCTATCACATGCCTTCTGGTTGGAATTTGGTTAGCCAGAGCTACCTTTAAAGAAACAAAGGGTAATTTTTTTAAAAGTCTTTTTCCATACTTTGAAAATGTATAATGTAAATATTGCTCATGACAGGTTAGTAGAACTTTTCTGTTAAACACATCTGAGACTGGTATATATTTTAGAGCATATCTTTGGTAACCGTTTCACATTCATTCACAGTTTCTGAGCCAATTAAATTTTCTATTGTGTCTTAACGTTTACAATTTTTTTTCTAGAACAGTATTGGCTATTACATTTACCACTAGCCATGTGGAGTTATTTAAATTTAATTAAAATAAAATGAAATTTGAAATTCAGTTTCTTGGTTTTATTAGTCACATTTCATTTACTCAGTGCTGTGGTTTTATGTGGCCAGTGGGCAACACCAACATTTCCATATGCACAGAGATTTCTATTGGCCAGGATTGGGAAATTATTTCAGTTAGATTTCCCATCTTTTTTGCTATACAGTTATCCACAGTTTAAAAAAATAACGTGAGTCTCTTTATCTGGAGTTATGTTCCTTTTTGCATTTCCAGTGATTGCTGACATTTAGCTCTCTATCTTTTTCTTCCTCTCTCTCTCTCTCTCTCTGTCTCTTTGTCTGTCTGTCTCTCTCTTTTACCAGTTAGAAATTAGAAATGCCAAAATTCCTCCTTTTTAGTGGTCTTCTCAAAGATCATGTTTTGTTTTTATTAAGTCTATTATTAAAAACATTTAATTAATATTTTTATTGCCAACTCCTTTTTGTGGAAATTTTTTACAGTTCTTTCTATCTAGTTTGTTAACTGTTTCATTCATTTATGTTCATTCATCCCTTATTTCTAATACACATATTTTAAGCTATAAATTTTCCTTAATGTATGTGGCTACATCTCATAGATTTCAATGTAGTGTTTTCATTTTTATTCATTTATAAAGAGTTGTAATTTCAGCTTTGCTAGCCTCTTTAAGCAAGACTTAATGGTTTTAAAAATTCTAAGAAACATTTCTTTCTGTTATTTTTGGTTATAAATATCAAATTGCATTGCTTTGTGTTTAGGCAAAGTAGATTGCATAAATTTCAGTTTGAGGTTTTAAAAAGTGGCTATGGAGGGGATTCCAAGATGGTGGCTAGAGGGAGGAAGCAGAAAGCGTGCCTCTTAAAGTAAAATCTTGGAGAGATGCTGGAGATAGACCTTACAGGCAAAACCACTGAGAAGAGGCAAAACTTTGACTCATCCACACCTCCAGCCTGCACAGAGCATCTCCACTTCATGTTAAACTGAGAAACCAGGAGGGCCCCTGGGCCGCCAGTCACCCGCACCCAGATGGCTTGGGAAGACAAGGTGAACTAAGTGATACATGGTACTTCCACAGACAACCCTGGGCCAGATCAGCATAGCCCCCTGGACAGACCGACCCCCACCCAGGGAAAAAAGAGAAACTGAGTAATAAGCAATAAGAAAAATAAAGACACGTAGCAAAGAGAGTGGGGCGTCCTGAGTGCTGAAGGGGGGGAGGGGAATCCCTCACAGAACTGTAAATAAACAAGCCAGGCCGGAGAAAGCAGGAGCAGTGGTACATGCCCAACAACCAGGAGTGGGAAAGCTTGTAAAAGTGGCGGAGGGAAGAAAACTCCACAGGAGAGGGAGGAAGACCCACTTCCCACGTGAGGTGTAAATAAACACTCAGGCCTGAGAAAGTGGGTGCAGTGTCACCTCCCCCAGTGTGCTTGGAAAGGGGAAAGCTTGCAGCAGTGGCTCACACACACGACTCTGAGTAAACAAAGACTGCAGGGCCAGGTGAGTGCTAAGCTCACCCTTGAGATCTGCATAAATAATGCCTCCAGTAACAGCAGGCTGACAGCAGTGGGCAGGCAAGCCACAGTTGCAGATACCATTCACAGACCTGTCTCCAGACTCTTTTTTTTTCTCTCTCCCTTTGATGAGACAACAACTGAACTACACCTGCATGCTGAAAAACTTACTGAAACTGTATTGCATTTGAACTTGGGACACTTTGTGGGTTTTTTTTTGTTTGTTTTATGTGGTTTTGTTTTTTTTAATTTTTCCCCTTTGATGAGACAACTACAGAACAACATCTGAGGCACCATCTCCTGGATTGGAGGCTGAGGGACAAACACCAAAATTATTAAGACTGAAACCTTATTGCATTTGAACTTGGAGATTATATATATATATATATATTTTCATTTATTTAGTTTTTATTTTTATTTTCAATCCTCTCTCTGTCTCTCTAATGCCTTTTCAGCTTATGGTTGATTAGTACACTGTCTCCCTGTTTATATCTTTGAAACTTTTTTGTTTGTTTCTTTGTTTTGTTTTTTCTACTTGTTTATTTCTTTTTCCCTTTTCCTTTAACTTCTTTGCTTTCCATCTCCTCTCACCCTTCCATTCTAAATATTATCATTGTTATTATTACAAGCCAGAAAATACTTAATTGCACACAGTACAGGGACAGTAACAACACCAAGGGCAATGACAGGAAGACAGAAAAAACACGGAAACTAGTTTCCCCATAGTAAAACATTAGTACAGAAACCAGATGGAAATTAAGAAAATAGATACTCAGACCCAGACTCCAACAAAATGAAGACAAACTATGCCAAAGTACCTAATGAAGCCCACAAGAATAATCTAAAAGAAGACATACTACAGGTACTCAATGAGAATTTTATAGAGATGATACTGGATATGGTCAACCAAAATGTACAGGAGACACTCAAGAAATTCCAAGACAACAAAAATAGAGAATTTGAAAAAGAAAAAGAAGAAATAAAGGGAACCATAGAAGCACCGAATAAACACCAAAGTGAAACAAAGAACACAATCAATAAAGAGAGAAATGAACTCAGGACTAAAATAGACAACATTAAAGAAGAAACAACCCAGGATATGGAAAACCTCAGAAAAAAGAACAAAACAGAATTGCAAAATGAAACAGAAGGCCAATCAAGCAGAATAGAACAAACAGAAGACAGAATCTCAGAATTTGAAGATGAAATGGTAATTAGAGGAAAAACTGAAGAACTATTAGTTAAACAACTCAAGACCTGTGAAAAGAAAATTCAAGAACTCACCAATTCCATCAAAAGACCAAACCTGAAAATCGTGGGCATTGAAGAAGGAGAAGAGGTGCAAGCAAAGGGAATTTGTAATATATTCAACAGAATAATAACAGAATATTTCCCAAATCTAGAGAAATCTATTCCCATACAGATGCAAGGAACCTCCAGAACACCAAACAGACCAGATCAAAATAGAACTATCCCACGGCATATCATCATTAAAACAACAACTTCAGGAACTAGGGAAAGAATATTGAAGGCTGTAAGAAAAAACAAGTAACATACAAAGATAAACCCATCAAAATCACAGCAGACTTCTCAACAGAAACATTAAAAGCAAGAAGAGCTTGGGGTGAGATCTTCTAGGCACTGAATGAAAATAACATCAACCCCAGGATACTCTACCCAGCAAAACTATCATTCAAAATAGATGGAGCAATAAAAGTCTTCCATGATAAGCAGAAACTAAAATAATATGTGACCACAAAGCCACCACTACAAAAGATTCTTCAAGGGATTCTGCACACAGAAAGTGACACCCAACATAACCATGAAAAGACAGGCAGCACCAAACTACAGGAAAAGAAAAAGCAAGAAAGTAGAGAGTAACCTCAACTTAGGTACACACAATCAAACCTTCAAACAACTAAGACAACTAAATGGCAGGAATCACCACATACCTATCAGTACTAACACTTAATGTTAACAGACTTAATTCACCCATCAAAAGGCACTGTTTGACGAAATGGATTAAAAAGGAAGATCCAACAATTTGTTGCTTACAGGAGACCCATCTCACTGACAGAAATAAGCATAGGCTTAGGATGAAAGGCTGGAAGAAGATTTATGAAGCCAATGGCCCCCGAAAACAAGCAGGAGTAGCAATACTTATCTCTGACAAAGTAAACTTCAAACCTACATTGATCAAATGAGATAAAGAAGGACATTCCATACTAATAAAAGGGGAAATACACCAAAAGGAAATAACAATTATCAACCTATATGCACCCAATGTCCACGCACCCAACTTCATCAAACATACCCTGAAAGACCTAAAAGCATATGTAAACTCCAACACAGTGGTTGTGGGAGACTTTAACACCCCATTATCATCAATAGATAGGTCATCCAAAAAAAATCAATAAAGAAATTCAAGATCTAAAATATACAATAGATCAAATGGACCTACTTGATGTCTACAGAACATTTCATCCAACTTCTACACAATATACATTCTTCTCAGCAGCGCATGGATCCTTCTCCAAAATAGATCATATCCTAGGGCACAAAGCAAGCTTTAGCAAATATAAGAAAATAGAAATTATACATGCATACTATCTGATCACAATGCAATAAAACTAGAACTCAACAACAAAAGTAAAGAGAAAAACATGCAAACAGCTGGAAACTGAATAAGTCATTACTTAACAGACAATGGGTCATTGATGAATTAAAAGAGGAAATTAAAAAGTTCCTGTAAGTCAATGAAAATGAAAACACAACCTACAGGAACCTATGGGACACAGCAAATGCCTTCCTGAGAGGAAAGTTTATAGCCATGAGTGCATATATTAAAAAGACTGAAAGATCCCAAATCAATGACCTAATGATACATCTCAAACTCCTAGAAAAACAAGAACAAGCAAATCCCAAAACAAATAGAAGGAGAGAAATAATAAAAATAAGAGCTGAAATCAACAAAATAGAAACCAGAAAAACCATACAAAGAATTAATGAAACAAAAAGTTGGTTCTTTGAAAAAATAAACAAAATCAACAGATCCCTGGTAAACCTGACTAAAATGAGGAGAGAAAAAACCCAAATTAGTAGAATTAGGAATGCAAAAGGGGAGATAACAACAAACACCATGGAAGTCCAGGAAATCATCAGAGACTACTTTGAGAACCTATATTCAAATAAATTTGAAAATCTTAAAGAAATGGACAGATTTCTAGATACATATGATCATCCAAAACTGAATCAAGAAGATATTAATCACCTGAATAGATCTATAATATGAAATGAAATTGAAGCAGCAATAAAAAGTCTCCCCGAAAAGAAAAGTCCAGGACCTGATGGATTCTCTGCTGAATACTATCAGACCTTTCAAGAAGAACTGACACCAACCCTCCTGAAACTGTTCAACGAAATAGAAAGGGAAGGAAAACTGCCTAACACATTTTATGAAGCCAGTATTACACTTATCCCAAAACCAGGCAAAGACACCTCCAAAAAGGAGAACTATAGGCCAATCTCCTTAATGAACATTGATGCAAAAATTCTCAACAAAATAATGGCAAACTGAATTCAACAACACATCAAAAAGATAATTCTCAACTAGGGAAAACCCTTGTCCTTCCCATTATTGCCTATACTCTCTCTTCAACAAAATTAGAGATAAGGGCAAAATAGTTTCTGCCGAGTATTGAGGGGGTGGGGAGGAGAGGGAGGGGGCGGAGTGGGTGGTAAGGGAGGGGGTGGGGGCAGGGGGGAGAAATGACCCAAGCCTTGTATGCACATATGAATAATTAAAAAACAAAAATTAAAAAAAAAAAAAGAAAAAAATGAAAAAAATGGCTATGTATTAGGTATTCATCATGTCACTAATTACCCCAAGACTGGGTAGCTTAGACATTTGTTATTCCCCTGAGGTTCTGGGTGGTTTTGGCTCAGGGTCTTTATGAGTTTTATGCATGCTGTCCATAGGGCTCCTGACCTGGGAAGATGTGATGGGGCTGGGGGAGGGGGAGGGGATGGGGTGTGGTGGGGGTTAGGGTGGGAGAAGGGAGGCTGCTGGAATGATTCACCCCATAGTTGTTGGAGAGAGGCCTCAGCTTTACACAGGTGTCTCATAAGGCAGCTGGCTTTTCCTAGGAGTGATGAGAGAGAAAGAGAGAGAGAGAGAGAGAGATCAAGTCCTTATGCATACCCATAGTGTCACCTAGGTTTTTATGACATTGTCACACACCATCACACCTACTTTATTCTACTTATTAGAAAAGAATACCTAAGTCCCAAACTCACTGGGGAAAAGGACTCCGCACAGGTCCCTGGGGGTCGTTTTGGGGGCTATCTACCATAACCTGGTACAGGGTCAATTTTTGGGGCTGCTTCATTTGGCTTGAAAAGAATGTTTTGTTCCTGTTGAGATGTTGTCCCCTGGAGATCTGCGTGAGGTCCTCACATCTCTTACTCTGCTTGCTTCCTCAGTTGGTTTTGGCTATGGATAAAATCTGTCTTGAAGACTGTTCCCTGTGCATTTGAAATGAATGTGTGCCACAGATGTTGGCTGGACGATCTATAAATGTCAGTGATATTGAGTTTTTAGCTACTGCTAGTCCAGTTTTCTATTTCCTCTCTGATTTTTCTGTGCACTTTTTCTTATCAATTATGGAGAGATAAATGGCAAAATCTTGAGTTTTGATTGTGGATTTGTCTATTTGTCCCTAGAGTTCTGTCAGTTTTGCTAATGTGTTTCGAAGCTCTGTTATTAGGTGTGTCACAGTTAGAATTGTCTTGATGAATGAACCTTGTCATTATGGCGTGCTTCTCATTTTCTCTGAGATATTCCTTGCTTACTGTAACTGATTCTTATGTACTTGCATGGCATGTCTTCTTCCATCTTATTTTTCACCTGCTTAGGATTTTAAAAATTCAAAATTCAACTGTAAAAGCATGAAGTTGGGTCTTGATTTGTTTTGCTTTTTTGAGACAGGGTCATTTTATTTTATCCATTCTGATAATCTACCTTTTACTTGAAATGTTTATCAGTTGACTTTACAGACAGATGTGTTGATTGTTGATTCATCAATTTCTCTTTATTTTTTTTCTCTTGATAAGTTTTGCTTTACACATTCCAACCTAAGTACTTATGTGCTTTGTGAGTTAGAAACTGCATTTGGCTCCAGGGTACAGAGACCTAAAAAGCAAAGACTTAAATAAGGCAAGGTTTTTTTTCTTTGCATAAAATAACTTCAAAGCTTGTTCCCAGGCTTGGTATGGTAGCTACACAAAGTCAGCAGAGACCCAGAGACCTTGTATCTTCCTACTCCATCAGCCTCAGGATGTAACTCATCCCCATGAACATGAGGTGGTTGCCAGAGCTCCACCCATTATATCTGATTGCCATTCAGGAAGAAGGGGCAGGGTTAGTAGGAAGACAATACATATTAACTTCACTTTGTGATATCTGTTTAAATGACTGCTTTAGTCATGAAGGTCAGGAAATGGATTTTAACAGGGGGCACATGGCTGCTCTGAATAAAATTGGGATTTTATTTCTAAGATAGAAAAGAGAAATAGATAAGGAGTCTGAAACTAGCAGTCATTCCCCTACAGGAATGCAGAGTCTTAATTACTACATTTGCAGTGTGTTTTACCTTTAGCAATACAACATAGCATTCTTTGACATAATGCTTTTGCTTTAAATTGTATTTTGCATGGTCTTCATATTGCCATTCCTGCTTTTCTTAGTATTTGCCAGGTGACCGAGTGCGTGTTGATAATCCCTGTGTTTCAATCTCTCTGGATCATGGAAATGTTATATGCTGTCTTATAAAAAGTCAGAAGCTGGATTTTGTTGCTGCATTTTACATGACTTTAGCCCACTGGCGTTGTGATTTCTAGTCTGTTTGGATTTCCTGTTCTCTGCTGCTCTTCTCCTCGGCATCCTCATCTTGTTTTATGAAGCCATAGCTGCTCGAGTCTCTCTGAGGATGTGATTAGAATGCTGGTTAATGTGCTTTTCTGCCCTCGCCTTGTCTCTGGTCTGCTTGTCTTGGCCTCCTCTTCCTCACGATTGGCCTTCCTTGAACATCTAGATGACTGTCAGAGTTCTTTTCATGGCTGTTGTTATCTATGGTTCTCTTGTTCAGTTTCCCCACCAGGCCCCTTTCTGAATGGGCAGGGGCGAATTGTAGCTTCTGAGTGTTGGGTGCGGTTCACTAATTGTTGTCAGTGATGCTGCACTTCAAGGTTTGTGACTGTGAAGTAGATGGGTCATCTGGTGACTTGATGGCCAGAGTCAGAGGCCTATCTCTGGGATGGGGTTTCCTGTGAGATATGGGTTTGGTGTTGGGGTGAAGCTTTGTGTAGGGTGGAGTTTATGGGGATGGGAGTTTGGTGGTGGAGTGTTGGTTGGGGCATTCATCCCAGGACAGAATGTCTGTCTTGACTGACTGCCCATCATCAGTGGCTTTGGGTCCCAAGTAGCCCTGAGTGACTTTGCAATCCACTGCTCAGAGGCAGCCCTTTGTGCCAGGTAATCCCCTTCCTTTAGTGCTATCTCCCTTTACAACCTCAGCCTCTTGAGGATGACCACATTCATTTTCTAAACTTCCCAGGCAGCTGCTTGTGGGTGTCTGCACCCAGGAGTCTGAGTCCATGGGACTGGCCTCCTGAGTGCACTTGTTTCTGCCCCAGAAGCCAGCACCCCCCCTCCAATCTCCCCTGGGGCTCTTTCCTTCCTATGCACAGGTTTCTTGGTCAGTTTGGCTCTGTTTGCTTTCTGTCTTCCAATAATTCATCACACTTTCACGTTCTCAGATGGATTCCTGCCTAGGTGCTTTTCCCTTTATGCTTTTATGGAGATATTCTTTTAAAAACATGTTTTCTACAACCCATCTGTATATAAGTATAGTATTATGTGCTGTACAGTAAGTTGTTGAATATTAGAGGAGCATGTGATAGGGAATGAGTAAGTAATGGGGTTGGGGGTTAATTTGATTAAACTATGATGTACACAGGCCTGAAGTACCAAGGTGAAACCGCCTTGTACTATCAATGTACACTTAATGAAAGAAAAAAAGAAGGGCAGGAGAGAAAAATATAGTTATTTTCAAAGGGTGGGTACTAGGGGGAGGTGGGTGGGTGTAAGGAAAGGGGGAATGAAGGTGGATATGGTAGATATATTTTGTACCCATATGTGAAAATTAAAGAATGAAACCTTATGAAATTGCTCTAGAAGGGAGGAAGGGGGGAAGAGAGAGAACAACGGAGGGGGGAAGAGAGAGAACAACGGAGGGGGTAAATCTAACTAAGATATATTGTAAGCAAATATGTAAATATCACAACGTATCCCCCCTGTAAAATTGTTATATGTTAATGAAATAATTTTAAAAACATGATTTCTATAATTTTAAGAAATTTTGGAAGTAAGTTTTTGCCTGGATGTTTTTACTTCTGCCTGCTCAGTCCCACCAAATCCACCATTTCCCGGATTTTTGTGTGGTGTTGAGACAGGTTAAATTAGGGAAAGTTCAGGATTCATAGAAAAATATGACATCTCATATTAACCATGATTTGGCTCAGGAACCACCCATACTCTCCCCACTCATTGATCATTGGATGAGAATCACCTGGTTCTCCCCTTCCCTTAGGTTATTGTAGGTTTTAAAGGCACCTGAAGAGCACAAACATGATCTCTGGGCTTCCAGCTTCCACCTGGGCCTCACCATGCTCCCCTTTGTATTTCTCTTTCCTAATTTTTAATAAACCCCCTTTACACCCATGTTTCCTGCCATGGATTCTTCCTGTGGGACACAAAGAATTTGAAGTCTTCTGATCATGGACTGCACCAGTGTTGTTAATAGTGTCTTACACTTTTTTTTTTACTATATTGAAAAAAATACAGAGAGCTAATGCAATATATATTTAATGTTTTATATAGGAGAGCTGTTACGTAATTTACTTTCAATCATTTTAAGAATTCTAGTATTATTACCACAGTTTTCCAAGTGGTGTCTTGGGTTTTCTAAAGAGACAGTTGCAATTTCTGAAAAATGACTTTTACTTTTTCTGTTCCATAGTTTTAATATTTTAAATTGCCTTTAAAGTGGCAGGGCATTGACTCTAAGTGTAAGGAACTATGAGTTATCTCATTTGGGGATGAAGTTACTATTGTTTTACTTTATTTTTGTCTGGTGGTACTGGGGTTTGAACTCAGGGCCTCACGCTTGCCAGGTGGACACTACCACTTGAGTCACCCACCAGCCCTTTCCTTGTGTTGGGTATTTTTGAGATAGGGTCTTGCTTTCATTTTGCCCTGGCTGGCCTTGAACTGTGATCTTCCTGATCTCTGCCTCCTGAGTAGCTAGGATTTCAGGCATGAGCCACCCATACTTAGGTGACTGTTTAGGAAAATGAGCCCAGTGAGTGAACTCTGCCTGGCCTGTTTTACTCAGGATGTCTTTGCTAAAGCTTTCCCTCTCCCTGAACAAGAGAAAAACAAGGTTCTGTAATAATGCTTACTTGAATTTTGGGAAATCCCGAACTCTTATTCTTATCAATATAAATATTGATGCTGTCCAAAGCTCTTTTCATGGAAGGCTATGCAGTGTACATTGCGAAGGGCTCTGCTCCCACTTGCAGAGTTAAGTTTAGAACATCATGGCAGCTGCTTTACTTGGCTTTTATTTTGGAAGGAAATGGGAAAGCTCTGCTCTGTTTTTTTCCTGACTTTGTCTGACAATGCCCACAGCAAACAGAAGGCTATGTTGTCACACTCCTGAAGCACCAATGGTGCTCTCCAGGTCACCAATGGCGTTCTCCAGGTCACCCAGCTAAGGCTGAGCTTGTAGCCTTTGTGTGCTCAGCAGCTCCCCAGGCATCCTCTTTGATGGCTTTGCAGCAGTGTCTCTAGTTCCTTCAGGCTTGTGGCTAGGAACATTCAGCACCTAGAAACTTCACCAGCCTTTCTTCTTCAGGTGAGAGTGCCTCTGGTGAGGCACCTCCTACTATACTTTGAATCTGGAATATTCCCCAAAGGCCAGTGTCTGAAAGACTTGGTCTCCAGTGTGGTGCTACTGGGAGGTATTGAAAACTTTGAGAGATGAGACCCAGTGGGAAGAAGGTCATGTCCTCGAAGGGGATTGTGGCATGTCTGGCTGCACTTGTGCCATGATGCATCACCTTGCCATAGGCCCAAAGGCAATGGTGCCAAGTGACTATGGACTGAAATAATCATATTTCACTTCTTTTTCTTGTCCTCCTCCTCAACCCACTTTCTCATCTTTCCTCCTTGGGATCAATCTCACATGTGAGATGAGCACTTTACCCCTGAGCTACAGCCACAGCTGACTGAAACTTCTGAAACTGAGTCAAATTGAACCTTTTTTCTTTTTAAGTTGAGTACTTCAGGTATTTGTTACAGCAACAGGAAGCTGACTAACACACCTCCTTGAGAACAGGTTTCCCTAGCACCTTAGAAGATGCAGCAGTCAGATCTCAGCCCTGGGTGAGGCAGGGATCTCAGTTCTGGAAGTAGAGGCTTCTCCTTATGTATGCTATTCTTACATTTCATAGAGTTCTTTTGACTTATTAGCTGGTCTCTTGTAAATCTAATTGCCCTTTGTAGTTAATACTTGTTTATATTAACCTTTTTCTGACCAAATTATTCTGTGTATTTTCTCTTCTGATTGCACGTGAATTGATTTGGAAATCTCACACAATCCATCTCTGATTATTGAAAAATGGATCCCTGGGAAGTTGACAAGGGAAAGAGAGAAATGACAAGAGCATAGAATGGGGGGAAAACAGAAAATTTGTCTCTTTATGTCTTAAAATAGTTACTGATTCTGCATCTGGATCTGTTATCATGGATTACTGTTAGTCACTTCTATTAAATTTAGACCTGCAACTGGAATCCAAACAAAGGGCAAGTCAAAGATCTGTTCCTAGGCTCTGACCTTAGCTCCTTGCTTATTCCTTCCTAGGTTATTACCATTATTTCCCCCAAGTTTCCAGTTCTAGCTCTAATTATTCTAATAAGTCTGCTCTACATCACTAGTTTTCCCTTGGAAACTTGAAAGTGGAAAGTAGTGTGGGTTAAAGTCTTGATTCTGTCACTTACTCCTCACATGACCTTGGCCTCAGTTCCCCATCTGTAAAAGGGGGATGATGTATCTATCTCATGAAGCTTTCATGGCTATGCATGAACTAATTTGTATAAATGATTTAGAATGTTGTGGGTTCTGGAGTGGGTTCTGAATAAATGTGACTGCTTTATTATGGATGTCTTCTTTTTTTTTGAGACAAGTTCTCACTATGTAGCCCAGGCAGCCCTTGAACTTGCAATCCTCCTGCCTCCACCTCCAGAGTGCTAGTACTACCACAGCAGGCCCAGATGAAGTTTGGCTAGAAGTTTACAGATTTTTATAGAGAAGTCTAGATTTGGGTGATTATTTTGTAAATTCAAACCAAACCTCCACATTTCTGTTATAAATGGCTTCTGTGCTCAGTTCCAACTATTATGCTGATAACTGATTTTAGAAAGGTCTTTAAATTACATAGAGACTCAGAGTGAGTCAAAACCTACAGGTTGGAAGATCTGGAGCTGCGACTTGCAGGAGGCATGGCCCTTTTCAGGGGCAGGAAGTGAATGCTAAATGAACTCAGGGCCTTGTATATGGTTCACAAGTACTCTGCTACAGAGCAATACCCCCAATCCCAAAAGGGAGGACCCAAGATGGCAACTAGAATGAAGAAACAGACAGCATGAGCTCTGTAAGTCAAAAATTTTGATAAAACACTGGAACCACATTTGACAGAAAAAAGCACCAAGAGGAATCAGGGCTTCCATACCCTGGACCCCCACCCAGCACATATAAAACTTCTGCAGACACATTACACTGAGAAAACAGGAGCTCCTGTGCTGCCAGATGCCGGCTCCAAACACTGGCTCCAAACCTGCTTGGGAGACATCCAGCAGACCAACAGGTGAGCAAATAAGTGGCACACAGTATTCCTACAGCTACCCCTGGTATAAACCAGCATAGCACCCTGGACAGACTGACATACCCCTGTCCCTCAAAAAAAATCAACTGAATAATAAACAAGAAACTGAAAAGGAACACACAGCACAGCAGAGGGGGCGGGGTGCTGTAGGTGCACTGGAGAAGGGGGGAAGAGCAAGAAACTGATCTCCACGTGAACTTATAGTAAACAAAGAATGGAAAGGCAGACAGGCCTATGGTGGGCAGGTGATAAGGCACTGCCTGAAATAGGGCAGGTCGTGGTCCACAAAGCTCATCTCCTGAGCCAGTGAGCAACATCCAAAGTCAAATGATGTTGCAAAACTGAAAAACAATCAGCAACAACCAGCAGAACACATTGACAGCAGAGAGCCAGTTGATGGATCTCTGACCTTGCACCAGAGAAAGGGGTGAGGCAAAAAAGCAGGATGGGTGGTGAACCACAGAGCTGATCTCTGGAACCTGAGGACAAGTCACACCTCACTGAGGGAGGAGCTGACTAAGCAGCTGCTGATGAAAGATGGGAAAAAAAAACTGGCAAGAGTCTCCCCATCACCTGGAGAGACTAAGACAGAGCGTCTGTTTAAATACCAACACCAAGACTCCATGCTGAAGGTGTAACACCACAACTACTAAGACTGAAATTCTATTGTTCCTGAACCTGGAATTTTTTTTATGTGTTTGTTGTTTGTCCACCACCTCTCCCTATTGATTTCTTTTTTTTCTCTCTTTTTCTTTTGCTTTTTTTGTTTTGTTAGTTTTACTATAGTAAGATAGCTAATACTAAATTACACACAGACCAGGGACAGAAACAACACCAACTGGAACGATGGGAAGATGAAAAAGGGATGAAAACCATTCTCACCCCTAAAATAAATTAATACAGGATTCAGAAGGAAATAAAGAAAATGGATACCCAGTTCCAGACTCTAACAAAACAAAGATAAACTATGCCAAGGAACCCAGCGAAGCCCACAAGAACATTCTGAAAGAAGAAACCTTGCAAGTAATCACTGAGAATTTCATGGAGATGTTACTAGACATGGTCAACCAAAACATACAAGAGTCACTCAAGAAATTCCAAGACAACAAAAATAAAGAATATGAGAAGACACAAAAACAAATAAATGAACTCATAGGAGCCCTAAATAAAACCAAAGTGAAACAGAGAACACCATAGAGAGATAAATGAATTAAAGACGGAAATTGACAATATGAAAGAGGAAGTGATCCATGATATGGAAAAACCTCAGAAAAAAGAATGAAAACAGAAATACAAAACACAATGGAAGTCCACTCCAGCAGACTAGAACAAGCAGAGACAGAATCTCAGAACGTGAAGATGAAATGGAAATTAAAGGAAAAACTGAGGAGCTATTAGTCAAACAACTCAAATCCCATGAAAAGAATATGCAAGAACTCACTGACTCCATCAAAAGACCAAAAAGAAGGAGAAGAGGTGCAAGCAAAAGGAATTTGTAATATATTCAACAAAATAATAATAGAAAATTTCCCAAATCTAGAGAAAACTATGCCCACTCAGGTACAGGAAGCCTCCAGGACATCAAACAGACTTGATCAAAATAGAACTACACCACAACATATTATTATTAAAACAAAAAGCACAGAGAATAGAGAAAGAATACTGAAGACTGTAAGAGAGAAAAACAAATAACATACAAAGGTAAACCCATTAATATCACAGCAGACTTCTCAACAGAAACCTTAAAAGCAAGAAGAGCATGCAGTGAGGTATTCTGGGCACTGAATGAAATGCCTTCAATCCTAGGATACTCTATTTAGCAAAACTAATATTCAAAATACATGGAGCAATAAAAGTCTTCCATGATAAGCAGAAACTAAAACAATATATGACCACCAGGCCACCATTACAAAAGATTCTTCAAGGAATTCTGCACACAGAAAATGAAAGCAAACAAAACAATGAAAGGACAGCAGTACCAAACTGCAGGAGAAGAAAAGACAAGAATAGGTAGTAAGACACCTAAAAAATTAGCTAGCATTTGTTGCCCTTTACGCAGAGAAACTAAAGCAGATACCTTAAAAGCAACCGAGGCCAATAGGAAAAGGGGACCAGGAACTAGAGAAAAGGTTAGATCAAAAAGAATTAACTTAGAAGGCAACACACACGTACAGGAAATTAATGTGAGTCAACTCCCTGTATAGCTATCATTATCTCAACCAGGAACACTTGTTCCTTCCTATTATTGCCTATATTCTCTCTTCAACAAAATTAGAGATAAGGGCAAAATAGTTTCTGCTGGGTATTGAGGGGGTGGGGGGAGAGGGCGGGGGAGAAGTGGGTGGTAAGGGAGGTGGTTAGGGCAGCGGGGAGAAATGACCCAAGCCTTGTATGCACGTATGAATAATAAAACAATAAAAAAAGAAGAGAGTAACATTGATTCAGCTGCGCACAATCAAATCCTTAAACAACAAAAACAACTAAATGACAGGAATCACCACATACCTATCAATACTAACACTGAATGTTAACGGACTTAACTCCCCTTTCAAAAGACACAGTTTGGCAAACTGGATTAAAAAGGAGGATCCAATAATCTGCTGTCTACAGGAGACCCATCTTATTGACAGAAACAAGCACTGGCTTAGGGTGAAAAGCTGGAGGAAGATTTACCAAGCCAATGGTCCCTGGAAACAGGCAGGAGAAGCAATACTTACCTTACACAAAGTAGATTTCAAACTGACATTGATGAAATGAGATAAAGAAGGACATTCCATACTAATAAAAGGGGAAATACACCAAAAGGAAATAACAATTTTCAACCTATATGCACCCAACGTCAATGCACCCAATTTCACCAATCATACTCTAAAGGACCGAAAAGCATATATAGACTCCAACACAGTGGTAGTGGGAGACTTTAATACCCCTGATCACCAATAGATAGGTCATCCAAACAAAAAAATCAATAAAGAAATCCTAGACCTAAATCACACCATAGATCAAATGGACATAGCTGATGTCTACAGAATATTTCATCCAACTTCTGCACAATATACATTCTTCTCAGCAGCCCATGGAACTTTCTCCAAAATCAATCATATCTTAGGGCACAAAGCAAGCCTCAGCAAATATAAGAAAATAGAAATAATCCCATGCATTTTATCTGATCACAGTGCATTAAAACTAGAACTCTAAAACAAAAACAATAGTAAAAAACATGCAAACAATTGGAAGCTGAACAACACATTGCTCAATGATCAATGGGTCATTGATGAAATAAAAGAGGAAATTAAAAGGTTCCTGGAAGTTATTGAAAATGAAAACATGACCTACCAGAACCTATGGACACAGCAAAGGCAGTCCTAAGAGGAAAGTTTATAGCCATGAGTGCATATATTAAAAGGACAGAAAGATCTCAAATCAATGACCTAATGCTACATCTCAAACTCCTAGAAAAACAAGAACAAGCAAATCCCAAAACAAGCACAAGGAGAGAAATAATAAAAATAAGGGCCGAAATTAATGAAATAGACACAAGCAAACAAACAAAAACCATACGAAGAATCAATGAAACAAAAAGCTGCTTCTTTCAAAAAATAAATAAGTTTGACAGACACTTGGCAAACCTGACTAAAATGAGGAGAGAAAAAACCCTAAATGCAAAAGGGGAGATAACAACAAGCACCACAGAAATCCAGGAAATCACCAGAGACTACTTTGAGAACCTGTATTCTAATAAATTTGAAAATCTTGAAGAAATGGACAGACTTCTAGATACTTATGACCATCCAAAACTGAACCAAGAGGATATTAATCGCCTGAATAGATCTATAACACAGAATGAAATTGAAGCAGCAATAAAGAGTCTCCCAAAAAAGAAATGTCCAGGACCTGATGGATTCTTTGCTGAATTCTATCAGATCTTTAAAGAAGAACTAATACCAACTCTCCTTAAACTGTTTCATGACATAGAAAGGGAAGGAACACTGCCTAACTCATTCTATGAAGCCAGTAATACACTCATCCCAAAACCAGACAGACAACTCCAAAATGGAGATCTATAGGCCAATCTCCTTAATGAACATCAATGCAAAAATCCTTAATAAAATAATGGCAAACTGAATCCAACAATACATCAGAACGATCATTCACCACAACCAAGTTGGCTTCATCCCAGGGATGCAGGGGTGGCTCAACATACACAAATCTATAAATGTAATACAGCACATTAATAGAAGCAAAGACAAAAACCACTTGATCATCTCAATAGATGCAGAAAAAGCCTTTGATAAGATCCAACACCATGTCATGATAAAAGCACTAGGAAAACTAGGAATAGAAGGAAAGTACCTCAACATTGTAAAGGCTATATATGACAAACCTACAGCCAACATCATACTTAATGGTGAAAAACTGAAACCATTTCCCCTAAAATCAGGAATGAGACAAGGGTGCCCATCATCCCCACTCCTATTCAACATAGTACTGGAATTCCTAGCCAGAGCAATTAGTCAAGAAGAAGAAATAAAAGGGATACAAATAGGTAAAGAAACTGTCAAAATATCCCTATTTGCAGACGATATGATTCTATACCTTAAAGACCCCCCCAAAAAAACTGTACCCCAATGCTCCTAGAAACCATAGACAGCTACAGCAAGGCGGCAAGATACAAAATCAACTTAAAAAAAACCATTAGCGTCTCTATACACCAACAATGTCAAATTGAGAAAGAATATATGGAAACAATTCCCTTTACAATAGTCTCAAAAAAAAAATCAAATACCTAGGAGTAAACTTAACAAAGGATGTGAATGACCTCTACAAGGAGAACTACAAACCCCTGGAAAAAGAGATTGATTCAGATTACAGAATGTGGAAAGATCTCCTGTGCTCATGGATTGGCAGAATCAACATAGTAAAAATGGCTATACTACCAAAAGCAATCTACATGTTTAATGCAATTCCCTCAAAATCCCATGACATTCATCACAGAGACTGAAAAATCCACTCTAAAGTTCATTTGGAAACATAAGAGACCATGAATAGCCAAGGCAATACTCAGCAAAAAGAATAATGCTGGAGGTATCACAATACTCGACTTCAAACTATATTACAAAGCAATAGCAATAAAAACACCATGGTACTGGCACAAAAACAGACATGAAGACCAGTGGAACAGAATAGAGGACCCGGATATGAATCCACACAGCTATGTCCACCTTATTTTTGACAAAGGAGCCAAAAACATATGATGGAGAAAAGACAGCCTCTTCAACAAATATTGCTGGGAATATACATCTGCAAAAAACTGAAACTAGATCCATGCTTATAACCCTATACTAGTATCAACTCAAAATGGATCAAGGACCTTAATATCAGAACCCAAACTCTGAAGTTAGTACAGGAAAAAGCAGGGAATACTCTGGAAGCACTAGGTATAAGCAAGGACTTCCTCAATAGAACCCCAGCTGCTCAGCAACTAAGAGAAAGGATGGACAAATGGGACTTCATAAAATTAAAAAACTTCTGCACACAAAAGAAATGGTCTCTAAACTGAAGAGACCCACAGAGTGGGAGAAAATATTTGCCAGCTATACAACAGACAAAGGACTGATAACCAGAATATACAGGTAACTTAAAAAGCTAAACTCTTCCAAAATCAATGGACCAATAAAGAAATGGGTAACTGAACTAAACAGAACTTTCTCAAAAGAAGAAATTCAAATGGCCAAAAAAACACATGAAAAAATGCTCACCATCTCCAGCCATAAAGGAAATGCAAATCAAAACCACACTAAGATTCCACCTCACCCCAGTTAGAATAGCTATCATCAAAAACACCACCAACCACAGGTGTTGGCGAGGATGTGGCAAAAAAGGAACCCTCTTACACTGCTGGTAGGAATGTAAGCTAGTGGAACCACTCTGGAAAAAAATTTGGAGGCTACTTAAAAAGCTAGACATTGATCTACCATTTGATCCAGCAATACTACTCTTGAGGATATACCCAAAAGACTGTGACACAGGTTACTCCAGAGGCACCTGCACACCCATGTTTATTGCGGCACTATTCACAATAGCCAAGTTATGGAAACAGCCAAGATGTCCCACTACTGACGAATGGATCAAGAAAATGTGGTATTTTTACACAATGGTGTTTTACTCAGCTTTGAAAAAGAATGAAATCTTATTATTCTCAAGTAAATGGATGGAACTGGGTAATATCATTCTGAGCGAGGTTAGCCAGGCTCGAAGGCCAAGAATCGTATGTTCTCCCTCGTATGTGGACTTTAGATCTAGGGCAAATACACCAATGTTGTTGGACTTGGGTCACACACTAAGGGGAGAGCATATATGGGAGGTATGGGGCTAGGTAGGACACCCAAAGCATGAAAGTGTCTGCTGTCCCCACTGCAGAGGAGCTAATACAGAAACCTTAAAGCAACACAGATCAATATGGGAAGGGGATCAGGAACCAGTGAAAAGGTCAGGTAGAGATGAATAAACTTAGGTTGTAACACACTTGTGCATGAAAGCAATGCTAGGAATCTCTCTGTATAGCTATCCTTATCTCAACTAGCAAAAATGCTATTATTGCTTATGTCTTCTCTTCAACAAAATTGGAGAAAAAGGCAGAACAGGTTCTGCCTGGAAGCGAGGCGGGGTGGGGGGAAAAGGGAGAGGGCAGGGGGCAGGGGCGAGAAATGGCCCAAACAATGTATGCACATGTGAATAAATGAATAAAAAATTTAAAAATAACCCTACAGGTTGTTTCCTGGACTGAGGAAAGTTTCTTGGAGCTATGGGATGGTTAGAACATCTGCCATCACGATGAACCTTTCAATGTCTCCAGAGGAAGAGCAAACTGTCAGAGGGGACAGAAAAGCCAAGTTCCAGGCCAAATTATTTCATATGAAGCTTTTCATGTAGTGTTTCCATTGGAGTTTCTGCATGTGGAGAATTGAATTAGGAACCTAAATAGTAATTTTTTTAAGGAAAGTCTTTCTAGACTTTGATGACCAAAGACAAGATGTCTATAACAGGGGTATGAAATTTTCACATATGGATATATTGATCATTATCATGAAATTCAACCATATAAGTAGTCAAAGTTGACTTTATTATTGCTTCAGCTTATTAAATAGATAAAAATAAGTCAAATCTACATTGTTGAAAACACATGATCACTCATAAAATGCACTATGGATACCAGTATGATTTGATAAATGGCTCCTCTATAGCAAAGGTTTGGGTGCCAGGACCTTAGTTTTCAGCTCTGTCCTGTGACATTTCTGTCACTCAGCTGTGTAGGACTAGAAAGTCATTACCCTACAGCAACTCTTTAATCATTTGTCCATTTGTTTCTGAGCTGGGCACTAAAGAGAGAGAGGGATGATACGAAGCTCCTGCCCTCCAGGGAAGCGCTCCACGTTGTGTCTACTGGGTAAGATGTGAATGGAAATAGGTCACTAGAACACAGTGAAGTAAGTGTTGACATGTGACATGGACTGAAAGCCCCTGAACTATAGAGAAAGGAGGTGGGCTTGAGGATGTGACTTTAAGTCAGTGCTTGCTTGGGGACTCTGTGAAATTAGTTGATAATTGATTGAAAATCTATGTAGATTTATAGACTGATCTGGGAAGACTTTGGTGAGTATATCTTTACTTTAAAAATTGGAAAATTGACTCAGAAAGATAGAATGACATAGTCAATACCACTCAGCCAATCAGTCTCAAACTCCTCCTAAGGCTCTCCTAAGAATCTAAAATGTAAGACATTTTCCTCTGGACTGCTCCACTTTATTATCTACTAAGTATTTTCTTGTAGAAGGAAGAGATCGATTAAGTTCAGCAAGTCAGTATATGGAGAGAAAACAGCAAGAAAACAAATGCAGTCTTGGGTTCAACATTAGTTTCCTATGGCAGCTGAACAAGTTGTTCACAAAGGTGGTGGCTTAAAACAACAGAAACTTAGTTGTTCATGGTTTTGGAGGTAGGAAGTCTGAAATCAACCTCACTGTGTTTATTTTTTATTTTTTTTTCATTTTTCTTTTATTATTCATATGTGCATACAAGGCTTGGTTCATTTCTCCCCCCTGCCCCACCCCCTCCCTTACCACCCACTCCCCCCCTCCCTCTCTCCCCCCTCAATACCCAGCAGAAACTATTTTGCCCTTATTTCTAATTTTGTTGTAGAGAGAGTATAAGCAATAATAGGGTTTTTGCTGGTTGAGATAAGGATAGCTATACAGGGCATTGACTCACATTGATTTCCTGTGCGCCTCACTGTGTTTAAATCAAGGTGGACTCTATGGAAGAGCCCTTCTAGTTTTTGGTGGCTGTAGGTGTTCCTTAGCTTGTAGCCGCATCACTCCAATCTGCACATTTGTCATTAAGTCACCTCCTCTTCTATGTGTCTAATTTCTCTTTGTCTCTCTTAAAAGGATGCTGGTGATGGCAGTTAGAGCCACTCAAATATAAAGAGTAACATCTTCATCTCAAAATCCTTAATTCCTTAACTTAATGACATCTGCATAGGCTCTTTCCCCAAATCAGTTAACAAGCACAGGTTCTGGGAACTAGCACATGGACATATCTTGGGAGCTATTATTGGGTGATTGCAGGTTGCTTAAGAGGAAGATAATGTGACAGTGGAGGTGATAGTTTTACTCTATTCAGCTTGAATTATTTGTTCATTTCTGGGTCGCACATCCTCAAAGGGACAGAGAGAACTGGGAGGACAATGGAAATGTGGACAATGAATTTGAAGAAGAGAGCTTGAACGCAGCAGGATGGGGCCTAGGACTGGACATGCTGAAGGTGGATGGATGACACCTGTCAGTGGGGCTGGAGGGTGGCTCGAGTCCATAGCTTAACTCCATGACCTCTCTCATCAGCAAAGAGACCTCATGAGATAGACTCCACAGGAGGGGAGATTAGAAGACAGAACCCTAGGGTTCCTTCCTGTCTCTAGTTCTGGCAATTTGAAGGGCTTTTCACCTACTAGGGAGCTGAACCCCTCACCTTCATCCGGGAGGTGGAGACTGAACACTGGCAACTTGGAGTTGCAATGGGATTTATACCCATTCTCAGGCAAATTATGGCATCATCAGACTGTGGGAAAGAAAAATGACAGGATTAGACAATTTTTCTCACAAAAGTCTATAGGACTATTTAAACAAATCTAATCACTGAAGAAATGACTCCAGTATAAAAGAGTTAAGTATATTAGAAAGTACCTTTTAAAATTGTCTGTTTCCAAAATATTATTTTTCTAGCATCACTGGAGAGATTTTAAAAGACTACTTTCTTAGGCCATAAACAATTTCATATAAAACCATATATAGAAAAAATTATTTATTTAAAACTACAAAAATAACAGTACAGTCCACCTTCTATATCTGTGGGTTCCACATCTCTGAATTCAACCAACCACGGAGAGAACATATTCAGAAAAAAATTGCATCTGTATTGAACATAAGCAGACTTTTTTCCCCTAAACAATACAGTATAACAACTATTTCCATAGAACTCACACTGTATGAAGTATTATAAGTCAGCCTGAGATGATTTAAAGAATATGGGAGTTGTGTGCAAACACTATACCATTTTGTATGTCTTGAGCACCTGAGGACTTTCGTATTAGTGGGAGGGCCTAAGGCCACCAATCTCTGAGATACCAAGGGTGACTGTATATGTGACATATATATGTAACTGCCTATATGAAAATTATGTGTAACTATCTAATATACACGTTTATATGTTTTTTGCTATTCCTGAAGATACCTAATTTAGGTCTTGTGCATAGAAAGTATCATATTGTTTCTTTCTGTGCATCTGCCTTTCTTTGGCTAGAATGGCACATCCTCCATATGTCTAGTGCCTGGTGAACCACTGTGTCTCTTGATACAAAGATTTGGAACAGTCTGTGTTGTGTGTAACATCACACACCTGAGGGCAGCAGGGGTGTGAGAGGTTTTAGATGTTGGCTAAGAGTCAGTTTCTAAGAACCCCAGTTTTAGACTAGAGGCCAATGTGCTAGCCACAGCTAGCTGGCATTTGTGCCACTTCACGGATTTTAGTCATGGACATGTGGACAGTGAGCACCAGTCACCAGCAGTGGGTAGACAGTTTACTAGGTTGACCCAGGTCTCCAGCTTCATGCCATCCACCAGCAAGATGCTATCTATTCAAGTCTTGAGAAGGCACAATTACTAAGTCCAAGGGGTCCAACCAATTTATTTTGTCATCTTTTTTTTTTTAGTAAAGAATCCCTTACCTATGGCTAGGAAATATCTAAGGCTACAATATCTATGGCCAGACCTATATCTATAGCCATATATTTTTAAGCTGTGGCTTAAAAATAAGCTAGAAGAACTACCTATGGGTAAGTGCACACATTCTCAGTGTACAATTAGAAGTTCCCCCTGTGTACTCAGCCTTTCCTGAGCACACAGCTCAAACAAGAGAATATTATCACCACCTGAGAGACCCGTTAGTCCCCTCCAGTCACTGTTCCCAGAGAGTAACCCATCTCCTGACTTCTGTGTGGCTTAGTGTAGTTCACCTGTGGTGGTTCTGTACATAAATGGAACCATGCACTCTGCAATCCTTGTTTGTCTTCTCTTGTTAATGTGTCTGTAAGATTCATCCTTGTTTCTGTGACTGTGGATTGTTCATTTTCACTGCTGGGTAGTAATTAACTGGTGAGAGTACCAATGCTTATTCATTCTATTATTGGTAGGGAGCCATGGCAGTCAAATTCTCTATCTATTATTAATGATTAGGTACTGTACATTCTACTCACTGTGTAGCTTCCAGTTTGAAGATATTACAAAAAGTGCTACTAAGAAGATTCTTATACATTTCTTTTTGTAGACATCAGTACATATTTCTGGAAGGTACAATCTAAGAATGGATTTGCTCCCATAATGTGTGATGATGGTTAATTTTAATAGATGTTTGGGACTAAAGTTCATGGGATATTATATTGAAGTATTAAAGATAAGAAATAAGCTAGAAGAGCTAACAGAATTCTTTCCTCTCCTTTCTTATTGCACAGAGATTTCCATCCATTCTGCTAATGATTTCTGAGCACTTCCCATGGCATACTTCACCATAACTCAATGACTTGCGTGTTATTTACAATTTTCATTTTATAGATGAGAAATCTGAGGCTGCTGCAGATGGAGCCAGATTTGCACAGGACTCTTGCATCTTATGCATTGCTTCATTTCCAACTATGCTAGTTAAAAATATCCATAACTTTTAAGTTTGGAGTAATTGTTATCCTGTGGTTACTGAAATACCGCTGAATTTATAAATCAAAGTGGAAGACAATTATCATTTTTATAATGTGGAATCTCATGCAAGAATACAGAATGCCTTTCTATTGATTTGGATCTCTCACAGGAGTTGTACACATTCTTGTTTAAGCTAATACTAGGAGCCTCATAGTTTCCTCTGCTATTAGGGGCATTGGGAAGAGTGTTATCTCTTCAAAAATATGTATGAGCCTAATTCCTTTAAAAGAGTCTGGAGTGTGTGTGCATGTGTGTATTATGTATATATTTACATATATATGTGTATATATAAATATATACACAGTGGGTTTCCCTCTTCATATTGTCCTCCCAATGTCCTTATATGTATCCATGTGAAAATGGAATGGAGTTCAGGGTGGGTTTATTTCAATTTCATAATGATCTAGGATATATGTTAATTATTTAAAATAATTAAACCCATGCTGTGAGCCCATTGGGACTTTTCTTTCCAGCACCAGCTTATTTTCATTTACAACCACCATACAGCATTTTGCACATTCACTGCAGGGTGATGGGCATTTAATTATTGTGCCAATTTCATTGCTCTACAGCCCATGAGTGAAAGGACAAGTTTACTTGAACTCTCAGTCTCTTGGCAAATTTGCCTTATGGTATTGTGAGCTGGAAAGTGATGAGATAATTGCCTATCTAATGGACTTTGTGAGAATGAGTGCAAATATTTCTGTGCTGGCTCTTTCATAACCAGGCCACTGAGGGGATTTTGGGAGTCAGGTAAAAGTCACTCTTTCCTTAATGCAACTGAAGTACAAACATGCTTGTAGGGTTATTTAAAAATTTCGCAGGACTTATTAGACGGTATTATTCTGCAATACTTCTTATTGCACAATATTGTCTGGAAACTATTTGCAAATTAAAGTCACGTAATCAGGTTCTTCACAACACCACTGGTTCATAAGAGAACCTTATGATAGGGTGGCACAATGAAGGAGTTGTCTGGGTATAGTTTAATCGAGTTCTGAGAATGTCTTTTAGGGAGATATCTTGTTTGGCTGATTCGATCCAATTTCCTGGCCAAACAAAGCTGAGGGCCTGCTGTATACAAAATCCTATGTTAGTAACCCTGGAGTCTGGAAGATGAAGAAGAGACAGTATCATATCTTCAGGAGCTTACTGTCGTTTTGGGGAGGCAGTTGTGCAAACAAGAAAAGGTAATCTGAAGTAAAACAGGGCTGTCACGAGAGGGTTTTAGAGATGTCAGATCTCCTGCCTTCCTGCTCCCCTGTCTGAGAGAAGATGTCCTGCTGCCTCAGACAGGATCCCCTGAAGCAGATCCTCAGACAAGCATGAAAGCACAGCTAGTTTATTTTAGAAGGTGTTCCGGGAGTCCTTTAAGGGAGTGGGAAGGGAGCACAGAAAGCACCCAATAAGGCTGCATCTTTAGCTGGCTGGCCCCATGGACAGCTGGGGCTCAATTCTGATGAGCAGTTCTGGGGAAGTGCAAAGAACATTTGCACAGAGCTCTAGACTGGGTAATTTACCAATTCCTATTGGTCATTGTTTTGGTTGAAGATGGTTCCATTTCTCAGCATGTTTGACCTGTTCTGGAGGCAGTCTGAGAAGGTCCTCAAGAGAGAGCTGCAGTGTTACCTCCCTGTGCACAGGGAGGTAAGGAAGGATTGTATGGTTAGGGCACCTGCAGCCCCTGCTGAAAGATAGACCTGGAAAGCCAGGCTTGCCATAGGACACCACCCTACAGCCATAGTTGACTAGATGGAAGAATAAGCAACATTGGTGGGCTGAGGAAATGAGATTCTTTGCAGATGTGAGGTGGCAAGAGTCAGTGTGAGTGGTGCTGGATCTTGGCCTGCCAGAGTGAGATCCAGAGTGGGCACCATGGAAGACTGAAGGCCTGGAGTGGGTAGGATGCAAGTAGTCAGAGCTTTGCTGAGCATGGCCATCTGTGGAGAGAAGCAAGTGAATGGAAGGAAGAGGGAGAGTGAATTCAGGGAACCTTGTGGGAGACGGTGGCCTTGAATTCTACTTAGTCAGCCTCTATGTAGCTCAGTCTTTAGAGGCTGGTGAGACTGCCCAGTGTCCCCTCTATGCACTTCCTCTTCATCTAAACTAGTTTGACAGCGATTTTGCTCCCTAACCAGAAGAGAAGAACCACAGGCTATGGCATGAGAAGTGGATCAGAAGTAAAGTTGATCTGAGTTGGGTGGGGTGGGGTGGCAGAGGGACTTTGCAGGCAGAGAAGGGGTGTGTGTGTGGGTGAAGTCACAACCAGTGAATCCCCACCACAGGAATTGTGACGTTTTCTAGGGGCTGTCAGTGTGGTCTGGGGACAGATTAGACAGTAGGGATGCAAAGGAGAGGTGAAGTTTCAGGCCTGGCATCTGGTGGACAGATGTGCCATTGACCACAGGATCGAGGACAGGTTTTGCAGAGAGCAGGCAGGGAGGAAGCTGCTCTGCTTAATTTTAGATGTTAGATTTCTGATCATCACCTGATCACTCTTATTGGCTGCAGATGTCATCAGAGAGATTGATTATCAACTCAAAGAAGCACCAGCTTGAAGTAGAAGTCATAAAAACATGAAGTGAGGTGTTCAGAGCTTTCGTATGCTCGTGGTTTCAGAGTTAGGGTCCATTGGCACTGCACAGTGTTCTTCTTTGGGTCTCTCCCAGGGACATCTTGCTCACTATTGTCAAGCGTTTTGCTGCACGAGGTCAAATAGATCTTGTAGAGGATTCTGCAGGAGTGGAGTGGAGAGATCTATTCCCAGAGAGCCAGCTACTCCCTGGAACTTCAGTTGAGCTTTTGAAAACTGCTTAATGTACTCTCATAAATCATTATCTGGTTCCTGACTAGTCTAGAAAGTTTTCTGCTTTCTAGAGACCAGGGAATAATTGGATTTCAATAGGTTGAAGTCCAAGGGTATTGGACTCACATTGAGCAAGAACCCTGACCTCAGAAGCTAAAGTCCTGATTCTCACCTTTGTTTTCCTTTTGACTATCCTTTCTGGTTTGGGCAGGACACATTCTGTGCTCCATTTTTTTTTTCTGCATGCACACAGAAGTGATGATCTAGATTTCTACTGTGCTTTCTAGTTCTCTCTGTTATGATAGTTCTATAAGTCTAATATATGGCTTTACTTTGCCATAAAAACCTCACCCAGGAGAAGCAGAGTGCAGAGTAAAGGCTGTTTTATACTCATACCACAGAAAGAGAAGAAAAGGGCAATATGGAAAGAAATGGCCCATGTGTTCCTTGGTGAGTTAATGGTGCAGCAAAATTACAATGTCTGTATCTATCCAGCTATCCAGAAATAAATACATTCCCTGGGCAAGGAGCTAATGGATCTGAAGTAAATCCTCAAAATTGTGCACATGAGAAGCATTTTATTTATTCCTGAGGACAGGAAACGTGGCCATTATGGAACAGTGTTGGAGGAGTTACTGCTATTATGAAATCCATTAGGTGACCACATTTTCAATGTGCTTACAAGGCTCTTATTTAATTACTCAGGTTTCAGGTATTGCAGCATAATTAGTCTTTGGGATTTTGTCTCCTCTTTGAGTTTTGGTCATAACAGAGCTCCCAAATGGTTAAGCTTTCCCCAGTGAAAGTCTCAGATATGGTCATCACACACTGAATTTGGATATTAAGAGGATAGGGTTAATAGTTAAAGATAAAAGCATAGGGTACAATTGATCAAACAGCACTCAGGTATTAGGAAGCCCATGCATTCATTGAGATTGGGGATATAGGTAATTTGGACGTCCATCTCTTGCCAAAGGCCAAGGATTTAGAAAACAGAACTCTTCTCAGGGAGAAGCTGATTATAATGAGAAGCATGTGTCTGCAAAGTTCCTGTGAGCAGTACAGAGCTCCTTCCAGTTGCTGATTGAAATGGGGATGCCACAGTTAGAGAAAATTCAGTCCAAGATGAGCTTGCACTGAAGCTATAAATTCTGAGTGACTGAAGTCACAGGGCTGGAGTGCTCCTGACAGCTGTCACGAAAAGCTCAGTGATGTAGAGGGACTCATAGGAGGACAGACCAGAATGATGACATGAATCATTTTCATTCATCCATTCATCCATTCACTCATTGATTCAACCAATTGGATGGATTCAATTTCAAACATATTGAGTTTGAAATTCCCTATAACTTCAAAAGAAAAATGTCCGGAAGTTATAAAATAGTTACTCCCCTTTGGTGTGGGCATGTCCAGAGGAGTATCTGGGGAGGGGCAGGCAAAGCTTCCTGAGTGTTTACTCTGGACCAGGCCATGCCACTTTATTGCTGTTTCTCAGAAAAGGAGGCTGAGCTTATCGAGTTTAAATTTGTTCCAAATCATACATCTAGAAAGGTGACCACAAAATTCTCCCTCTTACATAATTCTCTCTTCATAGGGAACCATTTTCAAGTGTTTACTGTTTAGCTTTTAAGATCTTCTTATGTCTTAGGGGAAATACACATACACATAAAATACAGTCATGCATCATTTAACAATGGCGATTTGTTCTGAGAAATGTGTTGTTAGGTGATTTTGCCCTTGGCAAGCATCATAGAGTGTACTAACACGACTTGAGCTGGCTGTGACATCATTAGGTAATATAATCTTGGTTATATTAATGAGGCTTGTGATTGATCAAAATGTCCCTGTGTGGTACACACATGACTGTACATAAATTTTATATGCATGTGTGCATGCCTTGGCAATCTTTTTATTTCAATCAATACAGATCCACCTAATGATTCTAATGGCTGTATGGTAATTCCATGAGCAGTATTTCTATACCATAGTGTATCCCACTGATGCAAATTTAGATTCTATTTTTTTCTTGACCATGGTTATGGAGCACAGTTTAGAAAGCAAGGCTTGAAAGCTTTCTGTTTTGCTGTGAAGGACACTGCAGAGGTAACAACTAGCATTTGTGCAGTGCCATATTGTTTTCTAAGTGTTTTCATGCTTCTTTTCTTGTTTAATCATTTTGTAGAGTTTTGTGACTAAGGACTGAAAAAAAGTCTCTGTTGCTAGTTAGAAAGTAGGCTTGGAATAGGGTGAAAATTCTATTTCAGAATTCTTAGTGTCCTTATCTATTTTTAAACATTTATCTACACAATTTGTAGTGGCAATGTTATCAACAATTCCATTGGTGGGATCCTCCTGTGAGGAACAGATTCTGCCACCCAAGGATGGTTGGTTTTGGTGAAAGCCAAGATAGGATGCAATCAAAACACATGAGGTCTAATCAGTCCAGAGACCAGACTGGGCAAACTGAGGCTGACCCTGCCTCTCTCATATCACTACAGAGCTGCACTCCACCACCCTGTGACCAGGGTCTTAGATGCTATTGTCTGTTCTACTCGAAAGAATCTGATGCATGCAGGAAAGAGTAAAAGGGAAGTCAATCTAAATTACTGAACATCTGGAACGGTGTAATACTAATTTAATAATGTATTAAATCAAACCATATGAAATTGCCAGTATTGATCCATTTTTAACCTACAAAATTGTCAAATTTCATATTTAATATAATTTTAAGAATATGCATATATAGAAATAGCAATATTTCTAGGTACCAGGAACAACTTAAACTACAATAGCCATTTTCCCTAAGAATGAATAGGTTAGTTATTTTACTTTAGTGTAATGGAAAAAAAACCAAGCAAACAAACAAACAAAAAAAAACCCACTCCTTCTTTTCTCCTCTGTATAGTTATCCTTCCATATCTGTGGGTTTGACATCCTCAGATTCAAGCAACCTACTTGAAGAAAAGGTTTTTGTTTGCTGTTGTTCACTAAACAATGCAGAATCACAATTATTGGCATAGCATATACATTGTATCAGGTATTTCAAGTAATCAAGGTATGATTTAAACATATGGGAAGATGTACAAAGGTTAAAAGCAAATGCTATGCCATTTTATATAGGGGACTTAGACATCTGTGGATTTTGGTAAGCATAGAGGATCCTGGACCAATGCTCCACAGTACTGTACACTTACTACACATTCAACACTTCTGATCATCAAAGTGGATGAGTGTTTTCCCCACACAAACCAATGCTTTGACACCAGCTGGATGTCCTGCAATTCAGCTCAATTCTGGCCCTACCTACGCATGGAGAGCACCAGACCTCACAGGTTAAAGATTCAGCCCCACAAGACTGCCCACCCTCTGCCCGCCCCCCCGCCCCATGCTATTCCCCAGTCCAGGTTGTCACCTCTGCTTCTGACTGACTAGAAATAACCCAGAAGATCTCCTTATTGAGTTTGATTATTTAGAAAGATTAGTTTGATTAGTTAGAAAGACTCACAGAACTCAGGGAGATACGGTACTTAAACTTAGCTGTTTATTATAAACGGATACAATTTAGGAACAGCCAGGTGGAGAGGTGCATGGGGAAAAGTGCAAGGCAGAGGGTGTGAAGCTCATACCCTCTCGGGGGAGCACCCTCCCAGCACCACTGTGTTCAGTACCCAAGAAGTTCTCCAAACCCCATAGCTCAGGGGCTTTTATGGGAGCTTCATTAGGCAGGAACAATTGGCTATTAACTCACCTACAGTCTCTTTCCTTTTCCTGGAGAATGGGGGGTGGGGACGGACAGGACTAACAGTCTAAGCTTCTGATCTTTCTGGTGATCAGCTCCCTCAAAGAGCTACTGAGAGTGGCCTCAGTAGAATAAAAGATGTCTTGATCGTTCAAGAAATTCTGTCAGGAACTGGGGTCAAAGACTAATATTAAATATTAGAACAAAAGATTCTCCTAGCAACCCTGTGACTCGGGCAATTACAAGGGTTTTAGGAGCTTGTGTGCCAGGAACTGAGGATGAAAGCCCAATTCCCCACTATTATGGATCACAAAATCTCATCTAGTATAGAGGTGACTGAATTCAATGACTAGAAAGGACTGAGTTGCCACATGCATTTTCTGGAGTTAGATAATTTTGATGTGCTAAAGATGTGTACAAATTGATACTCCAGTCATTAATTTTTTTCTGCATTCATGACCTCTTTAGAGGGAATCCAGCTCAATCATTGTCTATAAAGTGGGAACGATAGCACCCAGCTTATGACAGACTATGTGTGTGGAGTCTGGCCACAGTGGGGAGTCAATACAGGATGTTTACTCTTATTTCATGAAAATTAATGCCAATAGTGAACACTCAGAATACTTGACACCCCCCAATCCAATAAGACAAGTATTTAGTTATGGTATTTTGAAAATAAACTTGACCCCCGAAGGTGTCATGGCACAGACTCGGGAACCATGCGGCAGTGAAAGCTGAGCCTCTGGGACCATAGCGTTTTCCAGCCTTCTGATCTTGGATAGAAAACAGACTTGCCCTCATCTCAAAAGGTCATTGTCAGCATTAAGATAAATGAAAGCAGCAGAGGCAAAGTGCCTGGGACCAAGTAACTTCTCAGTCACTGATCGCTCCATTTCCCAAGAACGTTAATCTTTTTTTCTTGAGTTCTGAGGATCACCAAATTCTCCATCCTGGCATTGTCATTAATATGTCACTAATGGAAAAATATAGCTAAAGTCTGAACTGCCAATTAAAGAAACTCTGCTATAGAGGAAGTAACTTAAATCAAACTCTCTCAACAGATGATAGAAATAAAGAGCATTTAAAAAAGAACCCTCTGAATAAATGAGATTCTTGAAAGATAATGGGAGCATGCTAAGTATATTATTCAAAGACTTTTCTCAAGATGGGATTTAAAAGGTCTCAAATGATATTAATGCTAAGGTCTGAAGTTGCATGAGAGGTAAGAGGTGGTTGACATAGAAATGGAACACACTTGCATATCAGAACACATTTATGTCATAATAAAGTCGTGCAGGTAGCATGAGAAAATCTCCCAACCGATTGTGTCCTTCCCACCCCCTCAGGTTCTGGGTTTTCACGAGATGATTTTCTCTTGCTGTAGATCCATTAAGTCTCTGGTTTATGTCTGTGGAGTAGAATCATTTCCCTGCCTTCATCTCTTGTCTTTCCAATCCATCATCCACACTAAAGTCAGAATGCCTTTGTAGAGCATAATCATGATTGCATCGTTCCCTGCCCTTGTGCCTCGTCAATGCCCAGCAATGAGCCCTAGAGCCTTAATGTCTGAATCAAAGGCTCTCATTTTCTTGCAATACAGTGATATGGTTGAAAAATCTGGTGGCTGACCCAAGTTGCCTGAGTAAATATGGGGGAGACTTTAGAATGGTGGCTGCCTTGCTTGGAAGGCACAGAAAGTTGCAGCTGGGATAATTAATCTGGCTCTGGCTGTCATCCAGTCTCATTTCTACCCTTCATCCCTCCCAACACAAACCATCATCGGTTTATTAATACCCTCTTGGCACTTTGTAGTTTTTCTTTCACATAATTCTCATGCCAACCCATGGAGCTGTGAGCCCTGGGGCTTGTACCATGTGGAATCAGGTGGGTGCTTTGAAAAATAGTGATGCCTGAACCTCACACCTAGAAATTCTGATTCAATTGTTTGGAGTGGGACCCAAGCATTAGTTTGCATTTTTTTAATCTCCTGGAGTGATGCTAATATGTAGGTAGGTAGGGTTTGGTGATTGCCTAAAAGTCTCCCGGGACATAAACTGGTGGTGGAGGTAAGGATGGACTTCACAGCTTGCATTCCTCTTCCTGCTGGCCGTTCTGCTCATGTACTACCTGTTTTAGACCCAGGAGCAGGGAATTCTCCCACTGCTGGGAAAGTCCAATGCAATCTCGTCTCACAAGTTGCCCCCTTCCAGGGTCACAATCAGCATTCCTGATTCTGGGATGCCGCTCTTTGCTCTTGGGCTCATAGCACATTGTCTTGTAATATGTTTACCTGTCTTTACCCACTCCCAGACTGTGAGCTCTTTGGAGGTGGGTCTGTCTTAACCTTGGGGACCCAGCACACTGACTGACATAGAGTAGATATCAAGAAATATTCCATGAATGGCAGATGGATGCTAAGTCTGGGTTTTTCCATGGAGGATCTGGATACCTTTCAGAGTCCCTAATTTTTTCCTCTAGGTAATCAATTCTCCCTTTCATTGCAAGTAACTGACTCACCTCCTTTTCCCTGTCTTGTTGGACTATGGGAAAAGTCTAAAAGCCTGTTTTGGGTAATATCAGAGACATTTCCATCCATTTGAGTATATTCAAGATCAAAACCTTAAATGTGCTTGCAGGAAATGAGTTGTAAGCTACACTTCTCCTTGGGGTCTTTGGAGATAGGGGGAACTATAGGAATTCACTATCTTACATCATTCAAGGAAATGTTTGTTTTCCTGTCCTTAGAATTGCAGAGTGCTGGAAAAAAGGATGACTGTGCTTATAAGCAAGTACAGGCTTTGGGAGAAGGAAAGACTGGATTTTTCTACCCAAGAACCAAAGTACTTTCTGAGGTTACTTACTTTCCTGACCTGTAACCCAGAAGATTCAACAGGGCTCTGTGCAAGGATGCCCACTATCTCCACTCCTATTCAACATAGTACTGGAATTCCTAGCCAGAGCAATTAGGCAAGAAGAAGGAATAAAAGGAATACAAATAGGTAAAGAAACTGTCAAAATATCCCTATTTGCAGACGACATGATCCTATACCTTAAAGACCCAAAAAACTCTACTCAGAAGCTTCTAGACATCATCAATAGCTATAGCAAGGTAGCAGGATATAAAATCAACATAGAAAAATCATTAGCATTTCTATACACTAACAATGAGCAAACGGAAAAAGAATGTATGAAAACAATTCCATTTACAATAGCCTCAAAAACAATCAAATACCTAGGTGTAAACCTAACAAAAGATGTGAAAGACCTCTACAAGGAAAACTATAAACTTCTGAAGAAAGAGATTGAGGAAGACTATAGAAAGTGGAGAGATCTCCCATGCTCATGGATTGGTAGAATCAACATAGTAAAAATGTTGATACTCCCCAAAGTAATCTACATGTTTAATGCAATTCCCATCAAAATTCCAATGACATTCATTAAAGAGATTGAAAAATCTACTGTGAAATTTATATGGAAACACAAGAGGCCACGAATAGCCAAGGCAATACTCAGTCAAAAGAACAATGCAGGAGGTATCACAATACCTGACTTCAAACTATATTACAAAGCAATAACAATAAAAACAGCATGGTACTGGCACAAAAACAGACATGAAGACCAGTGGAACAGAATAGAGGATCCAGATATGAAGCCACACAACTATGAGCAACTTATCTTTGACAAAGGAGCTAAAAATATACAATGGAGAAATAGCAGCCTCTTCAACAAAAACTGCTGGGAAAACTGGTTAGCAGTCTGCAAAAAACTGAAACTAGATCCATGTATATCACCCTATACCAAGATTAACTCAAAATGGATCAAGGATCTTAATATCAGACCCCAAACTCTTAAGTTGATACAAGAAAGAGTAGGAAAAACTCTGGAGTTAGTAGGTATAGGTAAGAACTTTCTCAATGAAACCCCAGCAGCACAGCAACTAAGAGATAGCATAGATAAATGGGACCTCATAAAACTAAAAAGCTTCTGTTCATCAAAAGAAATGGTCTCTAAACTGAAGAGAACACCCACAGAGTGGGAGAAAATATTTGCCAATTATACATCAGACAAAGGACTGATAACCAGAATATACAGGGAACTTAAAAAACTAAATTCTCCCAAAACTAATGAACCAATAAAGAAATGGGCATGTGAACTAAACAGAACTTTCTCAAAAGAAGAAATTCAAATGGCCAGAAAACACATGAAAAAATGCTCACCATCTCTAGCAATAAAGGAAATGCAAATTAAAACCACACTAAGATTCCACCTCACCCCTGTTAGAATAGCCATCATCAGCAACACCACCACCAACAGGTGTTGGCGAGGATGTGGGGAAAAAGGAACCCTCTTACACTGTTGGTGGGAATGTAGACTAGTACAACCACTCTGGAAAAAAATTTGGAGGCTACTTAAAAAGCTGGACATCGATCTACCATTTGATCCAGCAATACCACTCTTGGGGATATACCCAAAAGACTGTTACTCCAGAGGCACCTGCACATCCATGTTTATTGCGGCACTATTCACAATAACCAAGTTATGGAAACAGCCAAGATGCCCCAGCACTGACGAATGGATTAAGAAAATGTGGTATCTATACACAATGGAATTTTATGCAGCCATGAAGAAGAACGAAATGTTATCATTCGCTGGTAAATGGATGGAATTGGAGAACATCATTCTGAGTGAGGTTAGCCTGGCTCAAAAGACCAAAAATCGTATGTTCTCCCTCATATGTGGACATTAGATCAAGGGCAAACACAACAAGGGGATTGGACTATGAACACATGATAAAAGCGAGAGCACACAAGGGAGGGGTGAGGATAGGTAAGACACCTAAAAAACTAGCTAGCATTTGTTGCCCTTAATGCAGAGAAACTAAAGCAGATACCTTAAAGCAACTGAGGCCAATAGGAAAAGGGGACCAGGAACTAGAGAAAAGGTTAGATCAAAAAGAATTAACCTAGAAGGTACCACACACGCACAGGAAATCAATGTGAGTCAATGCCCTGTATAGCTATCCTTATCTCAACCAGCAAAACCCCTTGTTCCTTCCTATTATTGCTTATACTCTCTGTACAACAAAATTAGAGATAAGGGCAAAATAGTTTCTGCTGGGTATTGAGGGGGGGGAGCGGTGGGAGGGGGTGGAGTGGGTGGTAAGGGAGGGGGTGGGGGCAGGGGGGAGAAATGAACCAAGCCTTGTATGCACATATGAATAATAAAAGAAAAATGAAAAAAAAAAATAAACAGGGCTCTGTGGTTCTTCAACTCTGGGGGCTTGCTGACTTCAGGGCCTTTTGGTCAAGGAGGGTCCTGACTTTGAAACCTGATTGGAATACTCCATAGATCCGAAATCAAATCCATAGAATATTTTAATTTTAACTGCAAGATTTATTGTTATGATTTTGTTATTTTTTTGAGGAGTAGTTGAAACAGGAGCATGAAACAATGACCATTATTTACAGCATCTGAAAGAGAATTTACCTTGTGTTCAATTTTTCATCACGAGAGGTCAATTTTTTTCTTTGTGTATGAAACCCTTAGGGATTATGGTTTTGACATGGTAAAGAATAATTTCTTACTGCCTTGAATATTCACTTTACAAAATTAACATAAGCTATGAATAAGCATGAGCAGTGATGTTAGAATGGTTATCCTTCCAAATCCTTAGGGTGTATTTTGTGGAAAGTCGATTATTCTAACGACCTTAGTAAGTTCTATTTCTTCTAATAAAAACAGGGTGCTGAGAAGGAGTGGCTTGATATAAGTTTTAAATAAGTGAACCTGTTTTTTTGTGAAGCTTTTGAAGAATAATTTTTTGTGGAGTTCAAATTTTAAAAACTTGTTACAGTTCTCCAGCACTGTAATAAATGATGATTTATTTTTCTCTATGAGGACACTGTGGCTGATTTCACAATGCATATTGAGGAGGCTGGTAGCAGAGGATGACACACAACTTGTACTGATGGGTCTATATAGGTGAGTCCTTAAAAATTTCTACTAGGTATGGAAAAACCTGAATTTGGGATGTCTTGCAGTCCCCCAAACTTTCCACAGACCTGTTTCCAGAGAAGTGACTTAGGCTTAGGTGGACCCATTTGGTCTGAAAGATTGTCTATGACCTAGTTTGTGTCTATTTTTCTTTCATCTCCCGTAGGGGACTTGATAATTGTTCCTAGATGGGCAGCCATACACTCATCTCTGGTGAGCTGGTATGTTAACATAGCAGACAGGCTGATTTGATCTCACTTTATGGCTGAGACAGACTGGTGGCTCTTTGAATTCCCTGAAAACATTAGAGACTCAAGGAAGACCATCTTCTATTGGCAAAGGTGTTCTCCACACACTATAAACAGTGACCCAAAGAATAGATTTCAATAAGAACAACCCTCCCCCTGCCTGTTGAATAATGCACTTGCCAGGAAGACAATCTCCAAATGAGTTTCTTAAATTTCCATCTAGCCTAAATTCATGTCATTCTTTTGACAAATTTTCTGACACAACACTTCTTTCCTTTTTCTTTTTTTAGGTCAAACTCCCGGTTTCCATGCAAATTACCTTTAAGATAATAGTTCCAATAGTGTGTAGAATTTCCTTCCAAATTTTCTAATCTTTGGTCAATAGCATATTAATAAATGTTTAATATTTATTCTACTTAGGTAGAATACCTGGCTCCTGACTGTAAGCTTTTGGAGTGTAGGGATAATCTTTTCTTTGTCTTTGATTTGCCAATTATTTTTCAATCCTTTAGGCACATAACAGGTGTTGAAAAAAGTGAAAAAAAAATCATATTATATTGCTGATGATACAGGGAAAAACTTTAAGAAAAATGGCAATACAAATGGGTAGAAATGTTATGCATATGGGGAATTATGGGATTTTTGTTGTTGTTGTTTGTTATCTTTGAGACAGGATCTCACTATGTAGCACAGACTGGTCTCAAACTCTCAATTCTTCTGCCTCAGCCTCCCAAGTACTGGAACTACAGGCAAATAGTTCCACATCTAGCTAGGAGATTGCATTTTATCTGCAAGGATCCATGATAGAAAATGTGAGGCATGTTTTATGAGGTTCCTGTTTCCTTCTTGTAAACACTTCTTTGAAGGCTCATCCTTTAAATTCTTTGAAGAGAACTGTAGCTGGAAGTTAGTCAGAGGTTGACCTGCTCATTCCCACCTGCTAGTAGCATTTCTGTGAAATACAAGGATGTGACTGTCACTTGTTTGGATCTAGCAGGTGTCAAATCATGTTCTCTAAACAGAAAGAGCCCAGGAATGTGGCAGCTGACACTGAGGGCTGGGTTCCTGTGCCAGCTACTTGCCTCTGTTATGGGGGATTGTAGGAGCCATGGGGAGGAAGCAGGTTCTGTCTTTCTTCAGTGAGTTTTTAGACCTCTACTTTTTAGAAACTGACAAATTTCCCTGAGAGGTCTATCTTAGCTGTTCTGTTTAATGTTGGGATTTAGTCATCAGCCTGTCTGGATTGAAATTTCTTTTTCAATTTCAGTGGGAGACATAAATTTATATGACTACAATATGATCAAAATGAATCCCTTTTTGTAGTTTAAAGATAATCATGTGACTTTATTGTTTTTGTAAATATTATATGAGTTCATAATATACAGAAAATCAGACAATACAGAAATTACAAAGATGAAAGGTAATAAATCTACCAAAAATATCATTACCCAGAAATAAACTGATAATAATTGACTGTCACTGTCCTAGATGTCTCCTTAGAAGAAAGAATGACAGACAAAATTGGTTTGAGAAAATGTGATTAAAATAGGATTATAGTATGTTTGCCTTTTATTAACAAAAGTATTAAATTTTATTTGCTTAAATTTACCTGAAAAAAGTGAAATAAAAGGAAAAGAACTGTTGGATTTCAGAAAAATGTTTCTGTGTTATTGACTAGACTCAAAAACTCTCTGTAATGCTCTGTATTGTCTTGTCTAAAGCAAATATTTGTTGATTGGGTATCTGAATATGTTTCTATATTTATCCCTGAGAACTGATTTTTCTCAAACCAAGATCACAGTTAAGGTTTGCATGGCCTTGAAGTCAAGGTTGATTTTGTATTTGTTCATGGATTATTAATCTTTTTGAAAGCATTTGTTGAGACATCATTTCTCATGCCGAGGGGCGAGATCCAGGTTGACATGTCATCTTTCCTCTCCTGTGACTTGCTCTAGGCCTTGCTCCTCCCTTTGCTCCTCATCTTAAATGTTTTTTCCTGCCTTGAGAACTTTGAGTTGGTTACTCCTCCTTTCTTGAACTTTCTTCTCTGTTCTCTTGCCTAGTTCCAACTCTTCTTTCTGCTCCAAAAGTCACTTCCTAAGGGAGACCTTCTAGAACCTTCTAGAATAAACAAGCTCTCTTTGCTATGGGTCCTGCTCTTTTAGCGCATAGGTTTTTCTGGGTGTATATTTACGTAATTGTTTACATGGTAAATCCGTTGTCTTTCTCCCTCACATGCTCACAGTGCCTGTGGGCAGGTGCCTGGGTCCTCACCATCACCTCAGGGGTGACCAGAAAGTCTTGCCCTTATAGTAGTTAACCCATAAACATTTAATTTTCCTTAAAACACAGAGAAGCATCTTGGGAGGTAGGAAATGAAACAGCCTGTCACATTATTATTATTATTTTTATTCATATCTGCATACAATGTTTGGGTCATTTCTCCCCCCTTCCCCCACCCCATTCCCCAACCCCCTCCTCCCTCCACCCCCTCACTACCCAGCAGAAATTTGCCCTATCTCTAATTTTGTTGTAGAGAGAGTAGAAGCAATAATGGGAAGGAACAAGGGTTTTTGCTGGTTGAGATAAGGATAGCTATACAGGGAGTTGACTCACATTAATTTCCTGTGCGTGGGTGTTACCTTCTAGGTTAATTCTTTTTAATCTAACCTTTTCTCTAGTTCCTGGTCCCCTTTTCCTATTGGCCTCAGTTGCTTTTAAGTACTTGCATTAGTTTCTCTGCATTGAGGGCAATAAATGCTTTCTAGTTTTTTAGGTGTCTTACCTATCCTCACCCCTCCCTTGTGTGCTCTCGCTTTTATCATGTGCTCATAGTCTAATCCCCTTGTTGTGTTTGCCCTTGATCTAATGTCCACATATGAGGGAGAACATACGATTTTTGGTCTTTTGGGCCAGGCTAACCTCACTCAGAATGATGTTCTCCAATTCCATCCATTTACCAGCGAATGATAACATTTTGTTCTTCTTCATGGCTGCATAAAATTCCATTGTGTATAGATACCACATTTTCTTAATCCATTCGTCAGTGGTGGGGCATCTTGGCTGTTTCCATAACTTGGCTATTGTGAATAGTGCTGCAGTAAACATGGGTGTGCAGATGCCTCTGGAGTAACCTGTGTCACAGTCTTTTGGGTATATCCCCAGAGTGGTATTGCTGGATCAAATGGTAGATCGATGTCTAGCTTTTTAAGTAGCCTCCAAATTTTTTTCCAGAGTGGTTGTACTAGTTAACATTCTCACCAACAGTGTAAGAGGGTTCCTTTTTCCCTGCATCCTCGCCAACACCTGTTGTTGGTGGTGTTGCTGATGATGGCTATTCTAACAGGGGTGAGGTGGAATCTTAGTGTGGTTTTAATTTGCATTTCCTTTATTGCTAGGGATGGCGAGCATTTTTTCATGTGTTTTTTGGCCATTTGAATTTCTTCTTTTGAGAAAGTTCTGTTTAGTTCACTTGCCCATTTCTTTATTGGTTCATTAGTTTTGGGAGAATTTAGTTTTTTAACTTCCCTATATATTCTGGTTATAAGTCCTTTGTCTGATGTGTAGCTGGGAAATATTTTCTCCCACTCTGTGGGTGTTCTCTTTAGTTTAGAGACCATTTCTATTGATGAACAGAAGCTTTTTAGCTTTATGAGGTCCCATTTATCTATGCTATCTCTTAGTTGCTGAGCTGCTGGGGTTTCATTGAGAAAGTTCTTGCCTATACCTACTAACTCCAGAGTATTTCCTACTCTTTCCTGTATCAACTTTAGAGTTTGGGGTCTGATATTAAGATCCTTGATCCATTTTGAGTTAATCTTGGTATAGGGTGATATACACGGATCTAGTTTCAGTTTTTTGCAGACTGCTAACCAGTTTTCCCAGCAGTTTTTTGAAGAGGCTGCTATATCTCCATCGTATATTTTTAGCTCCTTTGTCAAAGACAAGTTGGTTATAGTTGTGTGGCTTCATATCCAGGTCCTCTATTCTGTTCCACTGGTCTTCATGTCTGTTTTTATGCCAGTACCATGCTGTTTTTATTATTGCTTTGAAATATATTTGAAGTCGGGTATCATGATACCTGCAAAATTGTTATTTTTGCTGAGTATTGCCTTAGCTATTCGTGACCTCTTGTGTTTCCATATAAATTTCACGGTAGATTTTTCAATCTCTTTAATGAATGTCATTGGAATTTTGATGGGAATTGCATTAAACTTGTAGATTACTTTTGGGAGTATAGACATTTTTACTATGTTGCTTCTACCAATCCATGAGCATGGGAGATCTGTCCACTTTCTACAGTCTTCCTCAGTCTCTTTCTTCAGAAGTTTATAGTTTTCCTTGTAGAGGTTGTTCACATCCTTTGTTGGGTTTACACCTAGGTATTTGATTTTTTTTTGAGGCTATTGTAAGTGGAATTTTTTTCATTTATTGTTTCTCAGTATTTTAATTATTAGTGTATAGAAATGCTAATGATTTTTTTATGTTGATTTTATATCCTGCTACCTTGCTGTAGCTATTGATGGTGTCTAGAAGCTTTTGAGCAGAGTTTTTTGGGTCTTTAAGGTATAGGATCATGTCGTCTGCAAATAGGGATATTTTGACAGTTTCTTTACCTATTTGTATTCCTTTTATTCCTTCCTCTTGCCTAATTGCTTTGGCTAGGAATTCCAGTACTATGTTGAATAGGAGTGGAGATAGTAGGCATCCTTGTCTAGTTCCTGATTTTAGAGGGAATGGTTTCAGTTTTTCTCCATTAAGTATAATGCTGGCTGTAGGTTTGTCATATATAGCTTTTATAATGTTGAGGTACTTTCCTTCTATTACTAGTTTTCTTAGAGCTTTTATCATGAAATGGTGTTGGATCTTATCAAAGGCTTTTTCTGCATCTATTGAGATGATCAAGTGGTTTTTGTCTTTGCTTCTGTTAATGTGGTTTATTGCGTTTATTGATTTTCGTATGTTGAACCACCCCTGCATTCCTGGGATGAAGCTTACTTGGTTTTGGTGAATGATCTTTTTGATGTGTTGTTGAATTCGGTTTGCCATTATTTTGTTGAGGATTTTTGCATCAATATTCATTAAGGAGATTCACCTATAGTTCTCCTTTTTGGAGGTGTCTTTGCCTGGTTTTGGGATAAGTGTAATACTGGCTTCATAAAATGTGTTAAGCAGTTTCTTTCCTTTTCTATTTCATGGGACAGTTTAAGGAGGGTTGGTATCAGTTCTTCTTTAAAGGTCTGATAGAATTCAGCAGAGAATCCATCAGGTCCTGGACTTTTCTTTCTGGGGAGACTCTTGATTGCTGCTTCAATTTCATTTTGTGTTATATATCTATTCAGGTTTAATATCCTCTTGGTTCAGTTTTGGATGATCATATGTATCTAGAAATCTGTCCATTTTTTAAAGATTTTCAAATTTATTTGAATATAGGTTCTTAAAGTAGTCTCTGATAATTTCCTGGACATCCATGGTGTTTGTTGTTATCTCCCCTTTTGTATTCCTGATTCTACTAATTTGGGTCTTTTCTCACCTCATTTTAGTCAGGTTTGCCAGGGATCTGTGGATCTTGTTTATTTTTTCAAAGAACAAACTTTTTGTTTCATTAATTCTTTGTATGGTTTTTCTGGTTTCTATTTTGTTGATTTCAGCTCTTATTTTTATTATTTCTCTCCTTCTGTTTGTTTTGGGATTTGCTTGTTCTTGTTTTTCTAGGAGTTTGAGATGTATCATTAGGTCATTGATTTGGGCTCTTTCAGTCTTTTTAATATATGCACTCATGGCTATAAACTTTCCTCTCAGGTCTGCCATTGCTGTGTCCCATAGATTCTGGTAGGGTGTGTTTTCATTTTCATTGACTTCCAGGAACTTTTTAATTTCCTCTTTTAATTCATCAATGCCCATTGTTCATTAAGCAATGAATTATTTATTTTCCAGCTGTTTGCACGTTTTTTTGTCTTTTCTTTTGTTGTTGAGTTCTAGTTTTATTGCATTGTGATCAGATAGAATGCATGGTATAATTCCTATTTTCTTATATTTGCTGAGGCTTTCTTTGTACCCTAGGATATGATTTATTTTAGAGAAGGTTCCATGGGCTGTTGAGAAGAATGTATATTGTGTAGAAGTTGTGTGAAATGTTCTGTAGACATCAAGTAGGTCCATTTGCTCTATTGTATATTTTAGATCTAGGATTTCTTTATTGATTTTTTGTTTGGATGACCTATCTGTTGATGACAATGGGGTGTTAAAGTCTCCCACGACCACTGTGTTGGATTTAATATATGCTTTTAGGTCCTTCAGGGTATGTTTGATGAAATTGGGTGCATTGACATTTGGTGCATATAGGTTGATAATTGTTATTTCCTTTTGGTCTACTTCCCCTTTTATTAGTACGGAATGTCCTTCTTTATCTCATTTGATCAATGTATGTTTGAAGTCTACTTTGTCAGAGATAAGTATTGCTAGTCCTGCCTGTTTTCAGGGGCCATTGGCTTGGTAAATCTTCTTCTGGCCTTTCATCCTAAGCATGTGTTTGTTTCTGTTGGTGAGATGGGTCTCCTGTAAGCAACAAATTGTTGGATCTTCTTTTTTAATCTATTTCATCAAGTGGTACCTTTTGATGGGTGAATTAAATCCATTAACATTAAGCATTAGTACTGATAGGTATGTGGTGATTCCTGTCACTTAGTTGTCTTAGTTGTTTGAAGGTTTGATTGTGTACCTAACTTGATGTTACTCTCTACTTTCTTGCTTTTTCTTTTCCTGTAGTTTGGTGCTGCCTGTCCTTTCATGGTTATGTTGGTTTTCATTTTCTGTGTGCAGGATCCCTTGAAGAATCTTTTGTAGTGGTGGCTTTGTGGTCACATATTGTTTTAGTTTCTGCTTATCGTGTAGGACTTTTTTTGCTCCATCTATTTTGAATGATAGTTTTGCTGGGTAGAGTATCCTGGGGTTGAAGTTATTTTCATTCAGTGTCCGGAAGATCTCACCCTAAGCGCTTCTTGCTTTCAATGTTTCTTTTGTGAAGTCCGCTGTGTTGTTGATGGGTTTACTTTTGTATGTTATTTGTTTTTTCTCTCCTACAGCCCTCAGTATTCTTTCTTGGGTCTCTGTATTTGTTGTTTTAATGATGATATGCTGTTGGGCGGGTCTATTTTTATCTGGTCTTTTTGGTGTTCCTGGGCCTCTTGCATCTGTATGGGAGTAGCTTTCTTAGATTTGGGAAATTTTCTGTTATTATTTTGTTGAATATATTACACATTCCCTTTGCTTGCACCTCTTCTCCTTCTTCAATGCCTATGATTCTCAGGTTTGGTCTTTTGATGAAGTCAGTGAGTTCTGCATTTTCTTTTCACATGTCTTGAGTTTTTAAACTAATAGTTCTTTGGTTTTTCCTTTAATTACCATTTCATCTTTGAGTTCTGACATTCTGTCTTCTGTTTGTTCTATTCTTCTGGATTGGCCTTCTATTTTGTTTTGCAATTTTGTTTCTTTCTATTTTCTGAGGTTTTTCCATATCCTGAGTTTCTTCCTCTTTAATGTTGTCTATATTTGTCCTCTGTTCATTTATCTCTTTATTGATCGTGTTCTTTGTTTCACTTTAGTATTTATTCAGTGCTTCTATGGTTTTCTTTATTTCTTCTTTTTCTTTTTCAAATTCTCTATTTTTCTTTCCACAGAAACAATAGAAGACAGAAAAAGAGAAAAGTAGCAAAGAAAAAAAATTATGGTAAAGAGAAATGAAAATAAGATTGTAGTAATAATTATGTTAGTCCTTATAATAAATGTGAATTCCCTATTCAAACACAAAGCCTCAAAATTTTGTGAGATTTTTAAAAAGTTTTATATATATATATATATAATATATATTTATACATATATGCAATGTAAAAGATAGAAGTCAAAATTATAATGAACACTGCAATTAAAATGAATGAAACATATCTTCATATATCAACATGGACACAGATAATGTTCAGTGCAAAATCTAAGTTACTGAATGATATGTATTATACTATATCATTTATATATATTTTAAAATATACCAAACAAAGCAATGTGTTTTTTATAAACACACATATTTTAATAAGCATGGAACAAACCATCTTCAAGATAATGTTTGTCTATAAGGAACAACAGATGGATTAAGACTGGGGAGTGATACAAAGCATAGCTGAAATGCATCTGTAATAGTTTCTCATATAAAAATCCAGAGAAACATGGAAATATGGTAAAATTCATGAACTGATCTGTGTTGGGTACTTGGGTGTTTTAATCTGTTACATTTCTGTATATATTAAATATTTTACGTGATATTTCAAAGCTCTAGGGCGATTCTTTTGTGGCACTAGGGTTGAGAACTAGTAGGGGAGATGGCTCTTCCAGTTTGAATTTCATGCAAGTCCATACATTATTTGAAAAACGTTTTGATAAAGCTTAAGTGGAACCACACATCTTTGTGTTTCTGAAGAAGCCAGTAAGGACTGAACTTCAAAGCCTTAGAAGAATGTGAGGATGCACTTTACTCTCTGGCTGTCATGCTGAATTGGTGGCTTCTGTCCCAACCATCTGTTCCAGCCATCTAGTCATGGTGCATTGCAGCCCATCCTGCATGCCTGGCAGGGGCTCGTTCCCATCATTATCCTTCACAAAGCTGTAGATTGGAATTTAAAATTTTTAAATTGATACGTGGGGGAAATTAGCAGTGAGTGAAAGGCTTTGGATGATTTTGTTTTCACCCAGGGCATTTTTCATGAGTGAAGAAACAGGTATGTAAAAGTCTAATTTGGTGATACTTCAGAGTTTTGCCCAATTGAGCCCTGGAGGCAGATTTTCCCCTGTCGCAGAATGATCTCCACTTCTTGCCAATGTGTTCTTTTCAGTTTCTCTTAATATCCCATCCCGAATTACAGATGGAGAAAATAATTGGGTCAGCTCTTCGTTGCTTTGCCAATGCAGGTGTTTCCAACAACATGTTTTCCATGGTGGTGCCCGGTTTTTAGTAACAAGCCTGTGCTCTGTGCAATTATTTTGATAGTTGAGAGGAGATGATAAATGGTGCCTCCTGTGTGCTAGGGGGACCCTTTCATCAGAGCTCCTCTACTTGGGATCTTTGGATAACTAGTCAATTAAGAGAAGGAACTGATATTTGCAGGATAAACAAAGCTTCACCTTTTATTTGAAGTCTTAGCTCTAGTCAGATGTGACCCTACACTCAGGAAGCATATAATTATAGTCATAGGTATTTGGGGACACTTTTGATTAGACAAATCTGTCTTGTGGTCCTCATAGTACTTGACAGATAATGTCATTGTAAGTAAAATACCTTCAGAAATTGAACCAGCCTCCTTCAGCTATGGAGTATATGACTTTTAGCACCTGTATTTATTCTTACTGTGTCACAAATCATTTTATCTTAGAATGACCTATTTGTCTTTCTGACTTTATTGAGCTCCATGAGGGTATGGATTTATCTTTGCATTTTTATCCACAGGACCCTTGCAAAGAACTTGGTCCATATATAGCTTTGAGAATATTTTTCAATGTATTAATTCAGCCTTAATCTTGGGTCCTCATGAAAGACAGGTAGGTAGTTATGATGGCCTCATCTGTAGGGATACCATAGTCAGGTGGCAAAATTAGTGTCAACAAATTATGCTGGGAAATATGCAAATTTCACTAATCACCTGTTCATTTGGTGAGAATATAAGCATATTGAACTAGTTAGGCATGGCATTGGGAAGGGAACAAGAGGAAAGACAAATTCCCTGCCCCATAGGAATGAGGGAGGTAAGACAAAAATGAAATAGGTAGGCTAATATATTGAGATGTGATCTGGGAAAGTTGCAAGAACATTGAAACAGGCTAAGAGTTGCTAGAAGTTTTTGGCTAGTTCAAAATAAATGGCTAGACATTCTTCTGTTGGATTTTATGGAGACAATAAGTAGCATTTCCTTTCCCTTGCTTACATTTTTGAGAAATATTTTAATATCTATTTATTAAGAACTAGAATACTTTTCTGTATGACCCCAACACAATGACTGTACCCAAGAAATGCAAAATGGATACAAAAATATCTAACCTACAACATATTTTCATCTTCCTAGTTCTCCAGTAATATCCTTCAGAGCCATTTTTTCTGTAGAGTATTGCATTTATTTACTGTTTCTATAGTTTCCTTTTCTCTAAGAGCAGTGCTCTTTTCTTTCACGATGTTGATGCTTGGAGAGTTTTTACTGGGTATCTCTTAGAATGTCCTATGATCTGTATTTGTTTAGATGTTTCCTTGTGACAGGATCAAGTTAAATCATTTTCTCAATCATGCGACATAGGTGACATGTCCTGTTGCCTCACATCAAGAGGCACAGGCCAGCTGGTCACATTTTAGTAATGACAATCTTGATGGCTTAGTTACATGTGGCTCACCAGTTGATCCATCATAAAAATTCCATAGTATTAATAATCTGTGGAGTGAAGTTTTGAGACTGAACCCCTATCCTCCCTAAACTTTTACCCAGTGATTTTAGCATACATAGATGACCCTTCTTTAAATCAATTATTGCACTGGTAGGGGTAAACAGTGATTTTCTAATTCAATCCTTCCTTCTACATTTATTAGCTGACTTTTTTAAAGTAAAGAATTGCTCCTTCATTGTTTTAAATATTATTATGGGATTTAAGGGTAAACAGGCTGTGGCATCTGTTACCCCACTGATCTCTAGGGTTGATTCAGCTGATCTAGCTGGCTAGGCTGGTGACCCCTTCCTCCCTCACCGCTCCATGTGTGCATCCCTTCTAAAGCTGTGAGCTCTGATGAAGAGGACGGCCTTCCCTGATACAGGAGGATGGTGTTTTGGCCAACAATATACAAGTAACTGTGCTCCCTTGCCAGAACCTCCAAACAAGCTCTTAAGAATTATTATAGATTTGGGGGTATTTGTTTATTTATTTATTTATCCTTTTTTGTTGTGCTGGGTGGGGGTACATTGTGGCATTTACACAGGTTCTTGCAATGTATCAAATATATCATACTTGAATTTAGTTTAAGTTGTTTTGGTGGTACCATGGTTTGAACTCAGGGCCTCATGCCTGCTAGGCAGGTGCTCAAACATCGAGGCACTTCTCCAGCTTAGTTTAATTTTTTAATGCACAATTTTGTTTCAAAGTTTGCCTGTGGAGCCCCTTAAACTGACCCCTATATTCTTCGGATATATTCTCTTCATTCTTCAAGCACTTCATTGTTTTTTGGCCCCAAAAGATGGTCCAGGTTATCTTATACTTGCCCTGCTTCAGTCCTGCAGCCAGCCATTTCTCCAAGGAGCCTTTTCTTGGAGGACTGGATCTGGAGACAAGATGTTAGGTGTGCTCATTGATACTAGGGTGTCTTTGAGTCCAGATCCTTCTAGTGGACAGAGCTAGGAAGAAGTGTGTATTTTAACTTATGAACAGGTTTTGGTCTCTCTAACTGAAACAGAACACTGAAGGGTTCTTCCTCCTCTCTCTCATAATATATTTACATCTCCCTTCTCCTTTTTGATAACTTTGATTGCTTTCCAATCAACACACTTATGAATTTGTTCCATTTTTACATACATAAAGATGGTTTCAGGATTATTAACTACTGTTAATATAATATAGTAATAATATTACTATATTATTATCAATAACAAATCTCTCAAGATTTTGGGTGGTAGTTCTTTTTGTTTTTAGAATATTTCATACCAAGGGTATATTATTAGAGGGCTGTGCTGAAAAATTCCTTGAATTAATTCTTTACTGTTTTTTGGTGTGGCATTGTTATCAATTTGATATACAGTTGTTATTTTAATTTGTTTGGTTTTATTCAGTCTTAGGATTTATTTGCTTTCCTTCCAGCTATTGTAATATTAATTTTGAAAAATGAAAAACACCTGCCTGGTTATAAAGTCAAAATTTCCCAAAAGGTGTATTCAGAAAAGTTTCTCTGACATTTTTATTCTTTCTACATCTGTTTCGACCTACCCTGTAGAAAAACTTTTATTAGATGCTGGGTAATCTTTATATTTGCTTAAAAAAATGAAATAAAGCTAGGTGTGGTAGCTCAAGCCTGTAATCCTAGCTACTTGGGTGGTGGAGCTCAGGAGGATTGTGGTTTGAGGCCAGCCTGGGGAAGAGGGTAGGGTAAAGGGGAGTTCATAAGATCCCATCTCAACCAAGGGCCAGGCATGAAGCACTAATAGGAGGATCGTGGTCCAGGCTGGTCAGACCACGATCCTATCTCAAAAATAAAATTAAAAAAATAAAAATAAATAAATAAAAGCAAGACCTATCTCAAAAATAACCATCACATACTTAAAAATCTAAACATTGATCTACCATATGATCCAGCCATACCCCTCTAGAGGATATACCCAAAAGAATGTGACACAGGTTACTCCAGAGGCACCTGCACACCCATGTTTATTGCAGCACTATTCACAATAGCCAAGTTATAGAAACAGCCAAGATGCCCCACCACTGACAAATGGATTAAGAAAATGTGGTATCTATATACAATGGAATTTTATGCAGCCATGAAGAAGAATGAAATGTTATCATTCGCAGGTAAATGGATGGAATTGAAAAATATCATTCTGAGTGAGGTTAGCCTGGCCCAAAAGACCAAAAATCGAATGTTCTCCCTCATATGCGGACATTAGATCAAGGGCAAACACAACAAGGGGATTGGACTTTGATCACATGATAAAGCGAGAGCACACAAGGAAGGTATGAGGATAGGTAAGACACCCAAAAAACTAGATAGCATTTTTTGCCCTCAATGCAGAGAAACTAAAACAGATACTTTAAAGCAACTGAGGCCAATAGGAGAAGGGGACCAGGAGCTAGAGAAAAGGTTAGTTCAAGAAGAATTAACTTAGGAAGGTAACACACATGTACAGGAAATCAATGCGAGTCAACTCCCTGTATAACTATTCTTATCTCAACTAGCAAAAATCCTTGGTCCTTCCTATTATTGCTTATAGTTTCTCTTCAACAAAATTAGAGATAAGGACAGAATAGTTTCTGCCTGGTAGCAAGGGGTAAGGGGGTAAAGGAGAGAGCAGGGGGAGGGGGAAGGGAGGGTGCTGGGGAAGGGGGGAGAAATGACCCAAACATTGTATGCACATATGAATAAAATAAAAATTAAAAGAAAAACCAGCACAAAGAGGGCTGGTGGAGTGGCTCAAGTGGTAGTGTGCCTGCATAGCAACCATGAGGCTCTGAGTTCAAACCCTAGTACCACAATAAAAGAGAAAGAACTATGTTATGTATATACACATTCATATATGCACACATATATATATGTGTGTGTGTATATGCATGCATGTACGTGTGTGTATGTGTAGGTATAGATTCTTTCCCTTTATTCACATGAAAAAAATAGCATGCTAAGTAATTCTTTTGAACTTGCCTTTTTCAATTAACAATCCATCCTGGAAGTGTTATTCCATCTCCAAATAGAGATTTTTTTTCCTCAATTGAAAAAAATGACTTCACTTCCTATTACTCTGTTAAGTGGGTATTTCATCAGTTTATGGTACTTCATGGATGACCGTTTGGACTACTTCCAATGTTTTACTATTTCAAGTGTTAAACTGAATTAAGTTTCCTAAAGCTTCCTCTCTACACATTTTAAGTTTAGCTTAAAGGTTTCTCTGAACATAGTGAACTAAAACTTAATTTGATATGTAAATACATTATAATCTACTATTGAAACAAGTAACTGAGTCTCAGTCAACTATGTAGCCACTTGATCAAATCATGCTCAAATAAGCCAGCCAGGAGCTATAACCAATAAGGCTTTCTTTTTACTTCATTTCTGCTTTCTGTATGTCACTTCATTTTTTTTTCTGGCTATAATTATAACCTGCCATTTTGGTGGGGGATAGCATTGAACCATTTATAGACTGCTCAATTCTAGAATCACAAATAAGAGCCAAATAAGATCAGCAAAACTAGGCTCTTTGCAAGTTTTACTTTTAACTCAAAGAACACAGCAGTGACTAGCTTGTGCATATGCCATTCTTGTGACTTCTCTGGGTAAAGTCTCAAAGTGGGATTTCTAAAGATTAACCACTTGAACTTGGAGTCAATTTGAAATGGAGGAAGTCAGGCAGAGGGAGATAAAAATTCAGTTTTATTATTAGTAGAGCAGTTGAAAAAGGTGGCTCAGATGCTGTTTCCTATTATAAATCCCTAAGGTGGGCAGATGTAACCATTCTGAAAAACTGTGGATGTGCTCTCGGGCAGTCTCTACTGTTAAGATTACAGCTTTGTCTATGGAAGACCAACAAACTTACACTCTGCAGGGAGGCAGATGCCAAGGGAAGGCAGAGGGTGAGCCAAGAGGCCAAATCTTTATTCCAACCTCACCAAGCAGACAAGTCTCTTCTCCCAGAGGGAGGAAAATATGGAGGGCAAAAAGAGGCCATGAGTATTTCAATTGCATCCTTCCATATGGAAACATGAAGATGGAAGACAAAAGTTCTCCTCTTCCCCAGTACTTTCTATCCATTGCCAAGTCCTTTGAGTGGCCTTGGTAGGATGAGTGAGGTCATCTAAAGAATAGGTAAAAATAAAAAAGAAGAAACAATAAGTAAAAACCACAGTTACTCATATATTCAGTTGAATGACCTAAAGAAATGGTACCAATTTTCCATGCTTGGGCCATGTGGTATAATTTAAAATTAAAAAATTCTGGCACATCTCTGTCATGATGGAACATGTGGACAGGGATGAGATCCCCATTCTCTCTATTGCTGTGCCAGAGGTTGTGAGAAAACCTCTCCCTGGGGCACAAGTTAAGCATTGCTAAATATTAAGTACTGTTAAATGCCATTAGAATAGTTAGTTCGGCGTTGAGCTTTTGTGAAGTCTTTATTGTAAACATTCTTTCTGTGAATAATTAAAACTGTCAAGAGCGGGCTATTTGACAGGCCCTTCCCTAATGCCTAGCAGACTTGAGCAGGGAACCCTCAGCCATGTAGTCCCTTTGCTGGCAACTGGGTGAACTGCCCTTATGGCAGGTGGGCTGTTTTGAACATTTTACAGTCACTTTGAAGATGCTCCAGCAGCTGCAAAGGATGACTATAACCATGGCTGAAGACATGCTCCAGTCATGACTACTATGCTAAGCCTCAGTGAACTCTAGGTGACCCTGCTTACCCTCAGCTATTCTCAATCAGGCCACAGGGGGAACCTCTTCCCCAGGAGGCCCCGCAGAAGGCCTGTGACTGGGGCAGACACACACATTCACAGGCACGAAGGACTGTGCTGTGATTGGTGTTCATACACCACACATCCCTTCAAGCTTTATCACCAGTTGTTCAGCTCACTTTTTGAGTAAGCAGGGGACGCCCTCCTGTGCTACCCCCTGGTGTTACAGCATTAGCACCAGGAAGATGCTTCTCCCGAATGGTGTTTTATTTGCCTACTTTTGATTTTTCTTACAAGTGAAATGGATGGAACTGGTAACATGAAGGGGAGACAGCAGCAGCAGTGGCAGTGGCAGCAGTGGCAAGACGGTGGCTGAAGAGTTCCAGAGAGTGGCCAGAGACAGAGACAGTGGGGAGTAGAGGCAGCAGGGATGATAAAGGATGGTGGTAGAGAAGAGTCTGAACAGTTGAAGGAGAGAGACAGCAGGTCCTGGTCACTGGACCAGCTTAACACTAGGGCTGAGGGTCCTGACATCCAAGGCTTTGAGCTATGATATTAGCTGCTGTTAGAGCCATGTGTTCTGACCCCCAAGGCTTGGGAGCTGCAGACTGCTGCTGCTAAGTTGAGGATTGCACTGCTGCTGAGTGCTGGGCCACTGGCAATCAAATCCTGGAGCAACAACCTGCCAACCTGAGCAACGAGTCATAGGTCTCTTCTGGCCTGGAGCCATGAGCCTCTAGCTCTCAGGACTATAAACCTTCTACTCTGACAGCAGCCCTTATGCTTTTGGCCCTCAAGGCCCAGCGTTTTTCTAACACTAGAAGAGCTACTACCTACCTCAATTTCTGTCTGAGGAGAGCCAGAGGTCCTCAGCCAGCCAACTGGAAACAGCTGTGCACTCTGGTCTTATACCATGTGGCCAGCTGGACCGCAGGGAGGGTCATCATACTACATTTGCCTCTGCTCAAAATTCTGGGGAGGGTGGGGTGAATTCAGAAGGCAGAGGGCGCACGCACTTTTCCTCTTATCTATCAAGTGTTGATGAGGCTTTCAGATCAGGAAGGGGGCAGTTTTGTTTTAGATTTTCTAGAGGCTATTTGCCAAATAGCTATGCTTTAAATGTTTTTTTTTTCATTTTTCTTTTATTATTCATATGTGCATACAAGGCTTGGTTCATTTCTCCCCCCTGCCCCCACCCCCTCCCTTACCACCCACTCCTCTCCCTCCCTCTCCCCCCCCCAATACCCAGCAGAAACTATTTTGCCCTTATTTCTAATTTTGTTGTAGAGAGAGTATAAGCAATAATAGGAAGGAACAAGGGTTTTTGCTGGTTGAGATAAGGATAGCTATACAGGGTATTGACTCACATTGATTTCCTGTGCGTGGGTGTTACCTTCTAGGTTAATTCTTTTTGATCTCACCTTTTCTCTAGTACCTGTTCCCCTTTTCCTATTGGCCTCAGTTGCTTTAAGGTATCTGCTTTTGTTTCTCTGCGTTAAGGGCAACAAATGCTAGCTAGTTTTTTAGGTGTCTTACCTATCCTCACCCCTCCCTTGTGTGCTCTCGCTTTTATCATGTGCTCATAGTCCAATCCCCTTGTTGTGTTTGCCCTTGATCTAATGTCCACATATGAGGGAGAACATACGATTTTTGGTCTTTTGGGCCAGGCTAACCTCACTCAGAATGGTGTTCTCCAATTCCATCCATTTACCAGCGAATGATAACATTTCGTTCTTCTTCATGGCTGCATAAAATTCCATTGTGTATAGATACCACATTTTCTTAATCCATTCGTCAGTGGTGGGGCATCTTGGCTGTTTCCATAACTTGGCTATTGTGAATAGTGCCGCAATAAACATGGGTGTGCAGGTGCCTCTGGAGTAACCTGTGTCACAGTCTTTTGGGTATATCCCCAAGAGTGGTATTGCTGGATCAAATGGTAGATCGATGTCTAGCTTTTTAAGTAGCCTCCAAATTTTTTTCCAGAGTGGTTGTACTAGTCTACATTCCCACCAACAGTGTAAGAGGGTTCCTTTTTCCCCGCATCCTCGCCAACACCTGTTGTTGGTGGGCTTTAAATGTTTTGCATAAAGAGAGCATTTGAGTTGTTAAAAGGGTAAACTTAAGAATATCAGATTCCAAAAATGAAAATATTTCCATGTTTCCTTTCAGATTAGAATATTAAAATTTAAGCATGCTCAGTAATATTTTGTTACAAATATGAAAAATTCATAATCAGAACCTGATGATGGGAAGATTTTGGAATTATATGGAGTTTTGTTTATTTTGAAATATATGCATTTTTCTACTAACATTGTAATTGTTGAAACCCTAGAGAAATGTATATGGTGGAAGTGGAAATTTTCCAGTCTTACACATCAGAGATAATCTTTTATGTAGTTTGGTAGAGAGTCCGCTAGCTTTTTCCCTCTTTCTATCCCTATGATATCATGTATTATGTTTCATATTCAATTATATTGTTTTCAACTAAGTTTTTCATTTACCATGTCTTGGATGATTTTTTAAAATTATTTTTTATTAAGATATATTCGTCATACAGGGAGGGATTCATAGTGACAATTCCAATTAGATTTATACTGTGCATTACTTACATTGCCTGCATTGTCTCTCCTGCTCAACCTCCTCCCCGCTCTACTTAAAGCAGTTACAAAAGGTTTCTTTATTCTGTTTCATATAGGTTTATGAAATCATCAACCATATAGTGCTGCCTTCATCTCCTTCATTCCCCCTTCCTCCTCCCACTAGTATCCCCCACTATACCTACTTTTCAGTCCTGTTTTTAGTTATTAATATTTAAGTTGATATTCAAAGGGGTGTTTCAATGTATGTGCATTGTGGCTGTACTTTACTTTGGGCCATTCAACCCTTTCCAATTCTCTCCCTTATCTCTTTACCTCCCACCCCCCATTTCTCACAGCTTTCAATACTTACCCTTATATCCTCTACCCTCTCATCTTATGTTTTACCATATCACTGATACTTCATCATTCTTTTTTCCTTTCCCCGAGTTCCATAGAGCAGTTCCACTGTTACAATCACGTTCTACATCTGAGTTTGTATATGATCATGTTTATTTGTGTATATGTTTATCTTTTGGATCTATTTTCCACATGTGGGAGAAAATGTGCTGCCTTTGTTTCTGAGCCTGGCTTACTTCACTTAACATGATGTCCTCCAATTGTATCCATTTACCTTCAAACACATGGCTCTAATTCCTTATGGCTGAGTAATACTCCATTGTGTATTATACCACATTTTCTTGATCAGTCCATCAGATGTAGGGCTCCCAGGTTGTTTCCAAAGCTTGTCTATTGTGAACAGTGCTGAACATCCGTGCTGCAACTTTTGTTGCAAATACACACAGCTGAGCCTAGCCACCTCCTTTCTCCCTGAGTTCACATTGCCAAATGGCTCCTCATGTTTTCATAATACCACCTCCCAACAAGAGTTAACCAGTTCAAGCTTTGTAAGTTGGCGTCTGTCCTTCACATTCTTCAAGCTGAAATTGATAGAGGAGTGAATTTCTCTCTCTAAGGAGATGATAATGAAGATATTTGGCTTAGGTGCTCTGAGAAGGGAGGAGGTCAAACACAGCCTTCAACTTACCATGCTTTGACTTGCAATTTTTCACTTTACAATGTTGCAAAAGTGGCATCCATTCAGTAGAAGCTACACTTGAATTATGAATTTTTGATCTTTTCCTGGGCTACCAAAGAGACATGGTTCAGTCTCTCTGGGGGTCTTGGACAGCAGGAGTGAGGTGCAACTCTCAATCAGCCACACAATTATGGTGTGAAACACTTAGTATGCTATGTATGTACTGTGTAGCTAAGCTGTGATGTTTGGTAGGGTAGGTGTATTAAGTGCATTTTCAGCTTTTGATGGATTTATAAGGACCTTTATTGTGAGTGGAGGAGCATCTGTATAAGCCAACATGCAGAGAAAAGCAGGCTCACAATGGGAGTGACGGACAGGACAGTCCTACTTCCTTTCCTTGTCTTTTAGGAGCCGGCCTAGTTTGAATTGTTTCTTGTCATTCATACACAAAAGTCTTTACTAATACATCCTTCTATGCTAATACCTAAGTGTTGTCCACTTTTAATTGAGTGGATAATATTTCATTCACATACGAACTCATTTAAAACTCTACTTACAATCACGTTATTTTAAAATTTTGATTATAAATAGTGCTGCAGTGAGCAGTCTTTCACACTTGCACAGTCGTTGCATATATCTCTAGAGAAAAATCCTAGCAGAAAAACTGAAAAGATTCTGATATTTTAAATTTAATAGATTAGACCAAATTACCAGCTGAAAAGTGCACCAATTTCTCCTTCCAACAATAGTGGCAAGTACAGTGCATGTGTTCTCACATCGAGATGCCAGTAGTTTAAATCATTGCAAATACAATAGAAGGAAAACATCTGTTTTCAACTTGTGTTAAAAACCTGTGCAGGAATTTTTTATATGTACTTGTTACATAGACAGGGAAGAGGTAAGCATTTATGGAAATGATACAAACCAGAAGATAGTAGAACAATACTTAAATGTTCTGAAAGAAAACTATCATCTTATGATTCTATCCCCAGTGAAACCATCTTCAGAAATGGAGGTAAAGTAAAAACTTCTGGAGACATCATGAAAGCAGAATGAATTCATCATCATCAGAGCTGCACTGCAAGAAATGCTGAAGGCAGGTCCTCCAGGCAGAGGGAAAATGATACCAGAGGAAAGTCCTCTGCAAAAAGGGATGAAAAATGCCCCAAATGATAACCTCATGAGTACATACTAAAGGGTTCATAAATAATTACTCATATTTCTTTTAGAGATCATTAACTGTTTAAAGAAAATGACCATATTTTATGAGTCTATAACATGTAGAATTAAAATATGTGCTAACCATAGTACAAATGCCATAAGGAGAGAAGTGGAAATAGAGGTGTAGGATTCTTACACCATACATGAAAGGGTATAACGTAACTTAAACACAGACTATGATAAATCCTAAAACAATGTCCAACAGTTACAGCTAAAAAGTCAACAAAGGAAACAAAATGAAGCCATAAAAATACTCCTTTGGTCGCAAAGAAAACAGGGAAAAAAGGAGTAAAACACAGATGATTCAGGAAGTGAGTGGCAAGGTGACAGATTTAAACCAGATAATATCAATAATTGCATTAGGTTTTATTGGTCTAAACACACCAATTAAAAGCAGAGACTGTCACATTGGATAAAAAGGGAGGGTATTTTTTTCTTTTTTGGTGGTGCTGGGATTTGAACTCAGGGCCTTGTGCATGCCAGGCAGGCACTGTACCACTGAGCTACATCTCTAGCCCTAAAAAGGGAAGTTTGAACTAAAGAAATATGCTTCAAATATAAAGATATCTTATGTGTTAAAAGTAAAAAGATGAGAAGAGATACAATGTTATCATTAATCAAATGAAACCTAGAATAATTAATATCACACAAAGCAGATTTTATAGTAAAGAATAGTACCAGGATAAAAAGGATCATTTCATAGCATTAGGGTTAATCTATTGTAAGAACATAGCAATCTTAAATGACTGTGTAATTAGTAATAGGATTTCAAAATATGTAGAGCAAAAACTGAAAGAACTGTGAGGGGAAATAGATATACCCATAATCATAACTGGAGATTTCAAATCCCTTCTCTCAATAGCTGGTAAAATACCTAGGTAGAAAATCAATTGGGATATGAATGACATGAACAGTGTTATCAACAAGCTGGACTTAAATTTATCCAAGAGAAATGAAACTATAGCCAAACAAAGACTTGGATACAAATACTCATAAGCAACTTTATTTGTAGCAAGTGACAGCTGGGAATACATCAGTGACCATCAATAGGTAGGTGGGTAAATAAATTGTGGTGTATCCATATAACAGAAGAAGATCCTGTAATACAAATAATAAACTTTTGACACTTTGGCTGGGTGATAGAAACCAGACCTTCCACTGCAAAATAGCACACAGTGTGTGTCTTAGTCTATTTGGGCTGCCACAAGAAAATACCATAAACTGGGTGGCTTATAAATAACAAAATTTTTTTTTTCACAGTTTTCAAGGCTGGAAGTCAAAATTAGGGTGCCAGCATTGCTGGGTGCTGGTGAGGGCCTTCTTCTAGGTGGAGGACTGCCAACTTCTCACTGTAACTTTGCAGAATAGAGAGGGCGAATTAACTTTTGGGGGTCTCTTTTCTAAGTCACTATTCCAATTAGTTAGGGCTTTGTCTTCATGGCCTAATCACTTTCCAAAGACCCCACCTCCTTCTAATATTACTCTGGCGATTAGGATTTCAGCATATGGATTTCAGGGAGGGAACATAAACATTTAGTCTGCAGCAGGATGATTCCATTTATATAAACTTCTAGCAAATGCAAACTAATTCATAGTGCTGGAAAGCCGATCAGTAGTCTAGGGCTGTGGGGATGGCTGGGGGAGGGGAGATAGGGTGGAATACCGGTTACAGGGAAGGTTTTGTGATGTGTGACAGATGTGTTCCTTCTCTTGATCATGTTGCTGATTTCATTGTTTTGGTAGCTGACAATGAGGCCAGGTCTTATAGCCTGGTTTAGACAGCACAATTCCCCCTTGCAATGATCACACTTTGCTCCAAAAAAAAATCCTGTAAAAATGGCTTTGGGGGTTGGTAGAGCAGCATTTAATACAGAGACACACCTGTGAGTACAAACTGTCTTGTGAAAGCCACCTGTTTTATAGAAATGGCAGTGCTCAAGATGGTGCTTGAGCAGGGTGTTGAATTTGTGGCATGATAGTAATATGCCACTTAAAAATATGTAAATTGGGAACTCTGTGATCAAATTTCAATCCTGGTACCAAGGAGAAGTAAGTACTATAGAGAAGAAGGTTTATCAATCAGCTTTCGTTGCTATAGTGAAATACCGGGGGCTACTTTATAGAGAAGGTGTTTATTTGGCTCACAGTTTTGGAGGATGGAAGTCTGAGCAGCAAGATGCAGGCTCTCATGAGGGTTCCCCTGGGCTGTGTTGCCTCATGGCAGGGATGTGTGTGTCTCTGTGTGGTTGCTCTCTCCTCTTTGTTACAGATTCACTTACGGGGGCTCCACGCTAATGACCTGATCTGTCGAATCACTTCCTTAAGGCCCCTTCTCTAAGCATCATAAATTTCCACTCTTTTAATCTCATTAATATGTGACCATGGGGATAAAGACTTGCATGAGTTCAGGTGGGGGTGGGATGTGACAAATCACTTTCAGATAGTAGCAGAGGGTGAATTTTACGGTTCTTATGACTGACAGGGATGTGAGTCTTTGTAATGCTGTTTATAATTTTTTCTCTGATGCCTTCATCAGAGTGATTAAAGATCAGCGAGCAGAATTTGTAGGGTTCCATTGTAGCATCCTGTAGCTTTTCTACAGCAGTCTGAGCCAGCAGTCCCTATGAAAGCCTTCTCAGTCCATATCAGGATGGCAACAATTTGAACATGTGAGTTACACAGAGGCTTATGTGCTTTATGGGATGGCTGGACCAATAGCCCTGTGGAATAAGAACAGAACTTGACAGTCTCTGATCATATCCATAGCAACAAGCCTGGAGCCTGCCTCTGTCTAGGTGCTGAGTCAATATTTGTTGAAGGACTGATTGATCTCTGAGGAGTGCTACTCTCTCAACTACTCAAAAAAAAAAAACAAAACAAAACTATATGTGATCCACCCATCCATTACATTACTTCCTTTGTTAAGATGATTTTCACGTATTCATGCATTTATTTCTCCCACATTTTATAATTAAGGGAACTGAGACAGAGAGACATTAATAACTTTTCCTGAAGTCACACAGCTAGTTAGTTGTGGAGCTTGCATAACCTTGTGGTATTTTCTGTTCCTCAGCCTCATTCATTCATTTATTCCCTTCCTTCCTTTTTTTCTTCTTTTAAGACAGGGTCTCACTATGTAGTCCAGGCTGGCTTTGAACTCACCATCCTCCTGCCTGCACCTCCTGAGTGCTGGGATTACAGGCGTGTATGACCACACCTGTCTCATTCATTCATTTTTAAAAGACAATCTCTTTTCTAAGTTAAGGTCTTTGCAAGGTGGGAAGACTTGGAGTTGGATAGATTTTCTCTTTTGTACACTTTGCCTAACCTCATGGATCTAATCCAAACTGAATATGGAAAAGGTTATGATCCAAATAAATTCAACTCTGTGTGTGCATGTAATATGTGCACACATGTATGTACAAGAGCATGCATGTGTGTGTGCCTGCTTGGGAACAAGGGAGAGAGGGCAGAGACCCAGCAAGATCAACTCAGAATCCCAGTGAGGACTTACTGACTCTTTCTGGAAATATCAGAATAGGACTTTTCTTACATTAAAAAAAAATTCTCTTTCCGTGTTTTAGGTAAAACATTTCCTTGAAGAAGATTAAAAATGTAACAGAGCTGAGAATTCTCTTGAAGCTGAGAAAAAGTATTTAACATTTAATAATGAATTCTGACCCTTGAGCACGTAATACCTATCAGTGACTGCACATCTTCAAGCCAATTTTGCTTTTCTGTAGCATGAACCGTGGTGCCGTTTGCATTTTAGGAACAGCAATTAGGGTAAAACCAGAAGTGGCGGCCCTAGTCCATGTCCCTCATTTTGTGGGAACATTTCCTTAACAGAGATGGTTTGGTTCTGCTGATGACACAATTTCAATAATGAATAATTCAAAGAAGCAGGCAGTGAGTGGTAGCTTGGGACAGAAAAAAGTATCCTTGAGTTCCTCTTCCTTTTATTGGCCATTGGAAACAGACACCTATGCACAGAAGCCTCTTGAAGGGGAAAATGGGGCTGTTCTTAGGCTAATGGGAAATAATTGTGCAATCAGTGAAGTCCTATTTCTGGAAGATTGAGCTAGGGCTCAACCACCCCACCCTCCTGCTTCCCTGCTTTCTGGCCTTGGTGTCTGGTGTATCAACGGCTGAGGGGCACACAAGTGGCAGTGTGACAGGGGAAACCAGCCATCACGTGCATTACCTGCAAACATGCTTATCTCTAGTGGGAGGAATAGAGAACTGAAAGCCACAGGGCCTTGTCTCCTCCAGCAGACCCAGCTGGTCTGCAATTTGCCCTCTCTGAGCCCAGCATGAAAATCCTTGGCCTTCTGGATTCTGATACTGCCCTTGATGGCAGACAGCTGATGGGGATTGCATGTGGTCAACTGAGGGGCTCACCGCTTTCTCTGTTGACTTTATCCACCTTTCCCCCAGCTGGGAACACCCCTTTACTAGTGGTTTTCTTAAACACACATGTAGGAACACACATATGGGTTACACATATACGTGAGCAAATCAGATGGATCCATGTCTTTCCACATGCCCACTGCCCCCACCTTTGCTAGCAGGCCCCTGTTTCTCCCTCTGTAGCACTTAGGAGCCTTTAGGATGATGGATTTAGCACTGAGTGGAAATGACAGGGCTGCTGGAGGCTTTTGAGGGGCTGGGGAAGGAAGAGGATGCTTGGACCATCCTTCAAGAAGCTGGGCTGGAATGGACCGGGTGCTCCCTTTTCCCAGTGTGTATTTGAAAATGTGGAGGTGTTTCTGATTGTCACATGACTGGGGCACCACCAGCAACTACTGGAGAGGATCCAGGGAAAGAGTCTGTAAGGTGGACATAGTTGTATCTATGCTTTCTATAACAAATTATTACTATCTGACTGGTTAAAATAACTTGAACATATTCTGTTGCTATTCTAGAGTTTGGTGTGGGTTTCTGGGTTATGCTTGAGGTGTTAGCAGGGCCATGGTCTGTTCTGGGGTTCTTGGAGAGAATCTGCTTCCTGGCCTGTGGTTGGTGGCCCCTCTTCCATCTCCAAAACCACTGCTTGACATCTTCACATCTCTCTCTGTCTTCTCCTTCTTCTCTTCCTTCTCCTCCTCCTCCTCTTCCTCCTCTATGACCTCCTCCTCCTCTTTCTTCTTCTTCTTTTCTCTCTCTCTCTCTCTCTCAATGCTGCTTTCATTGTTAACGCATACTCTTCTGCCACCCTGTGCCTTTTATAAGGACTCTTGCGATGTGTTGGGTCCACCATGATAATCTCTGCTTCCTGTCCACCCTCCCCACCATGATGGACTGAAATCTCTGAAACCAAGAGCTTAAAATAAACTATTCCTCCCCAAAGTTGTTTCTGTCAGGTATTTTTCCCAGTGTTGCAAAAGTAACTAATGCAATGGGCAGTAATGGGGGTGCACAAGCCTCAAGACTAACTGTCCAGCCTCCTAGGGCCAGAGTTGGGCAGAATCGATTGTAACCCCTCTTGCCTTTGCCATTTTCTCTGAAAAAAAAAAAAACAAAATAGAATGAGGTCCTTGATATTTTTCAAGTCTCAAACACATGTCTTTGAGTTGAGGCATCATGGGAGGGCCAAATGATTTTGTTATTCTTCAGGAGTGACCCCCTGGCCCTCTCTTCATTCATTAGTTCAGTCCAGCACAGCCCAGCCAGGCAAGCCAGTTTCTTGATTGGCTTCATTTCTACCCTAGCCAAGCCACTTCTCCATCTATTTAAATGTCATTTGTTTTCCTATATTGTTGGTGATTTTGTTTTCTTCTCTACGCATTGTGTAATGTCTATATGCTTTTTCCAATAAGATATTAATAATTAGGATCTCCTCCATCAAATTACTCAAATAACAACCACTAAGGACCTCCTATCTACTTTCTGTGATTTAACTCAACTTCCTTTTCCAGTATGAACCATGCCCTTTCTTGGTGTCCCACTGAATCTTGTATTCAGTTTCTACTGTAGCATAATTTCATCCATCCATCATCCAGCCATCCATCCATCTATCCATCGGCAGCAGTTGTTTAATGAGCTCCTGCTATGAGCTAGGCCCTGCACCATTACATTGCATGGCAAGTCTTGTCTATATTTCTGCCTTTTCTTGCAGGTCATGAGTTCCATGTGAAGTACGAATTTTGGAAAAATTTGATGGTTCATATTATGTGTCACCTTGCCTGAGTTAAAGATGCCCAGATAACGAGTATAATGTTATTTCTGGGTGTCCATGTGAAGATGTTTCTGGAAAAAGATTAGCATTTGAACCAGAAGACTTTCACCACTTAGATTAGGTATGCATCATCTAATCTGCGGGGTGCCCTGATAGAACAGAAAGGCAGAGGAAGGGTAAATTCTCTTCTTCAGTTGGAGCATCCATGTTCTCTAGCCCTTGGACATCAGAGCTGCTGGTTCTTGGCCTTTGGACTTCATACCAGTTATGCCGCGGTCCTGTACCAGACTGGTTTTTAGGATGTTGGCCTCACATTGGGACTTATACCATTGGCTCTCTTGGTTCTCAGTTCTTCACACTACTGGACTTCCTGGTTCTTCTGAGTGTGGAAGTCCCACACTCTGTTAGCCTCTATAATCATGTGAGCCCATTCTCACAATAAATCTCTTATATATCTGTGTATATCCTATTGGTTCAGTTTTCCCAAAGAACTCCAACCAACACACACACCAAATCTCTTGAAGTTATCTTGATGCATCAATATGAAGTTTACTAGTTAGCAGGTGAAAACGCTTTCTAGGAGGAAGAAACAAATTATAGCTGCATCTAGAAAGAGGCTCGGGTTCCATCCTCTGGAGTGCTCATTTGCTGTGTAATAGCATGGTTAATTGCTTCATGATTGGACTGCAGTGCTGGAATAAAGATAACCATCTGGATTTTGATTTCTCTGTCTGGAATTTTTTATGACTTTCTGAGGTCAAAATAACCAGAGTAGCCACCAAGCCCCCTGTCAAAGAGCCCACTAGTCAGTATTGACAGTATAGTGGTGAGCATAGCTGCTATCCAAAGAGTCCGCTGATGAGACCTCCATGGGCTCTGATTGAAGGTCAAGCTTATAAGTAACAGTCAGGCCTCTCACCCTGCCCTGGTCCTAGCTCTGACTTCCCCCAGGACAGCCCTCTGCTGGACAGACAGAGCATGGCTGGGTGGGGTCTAACCACTAGCCTAAGAAGCAGGACCCTTTCCGACAAGCCTGGACCATTTGTCTTAGGATGGCTGGCACCTGTCCCTAGAATCCAACCCAGTGGGGCTGGCCCAGATCTCGAGACCCTTCTTTTGAGCACTCTCTGGCTTTGTCCTTACTTCTACCTGCTTGAGCCTCCCCGACCCGCTGGTGTGGTTCTTGGCTCCCACCTGTGGCCCCTCATCAGCCAGCATGCTGCTTACCTGCAGGTCCCTTTCCTTGGTCTCTCCCTCCTCTGCTCCCACTCTGTCTCTCCTCCAAACCCTAACTGAGAAACATCTCAGGCTGTTTGATAGGTGGTGAACAGCCTAGGACTGATGGATTCACCTGGTTACTACAGAGTATTCAGAAGTTGCTTGGGTCACACTCTGAGACTAGCATGTCCAGAGAGTGGAAGAAGAGAGAGAGAATGGCAAATTTGAGGAACTTAGGGAGGTTCGGCATGGCTAAGTATAGAGTAGGAAGGGGAAGAGGCAAAAAATGCTGGAGGGTCAGATAAGCATCTTAAACTTTGGCCTAGAGCAGGGAAACCATTGCACTATCGTGCTGAGGTGTGGCTTGCATTTTATATTATTTGCATTTTATTTTAATTAATTAATTAATTAATTAATTTGGCAGTACTGGAAGGCTTCATGCTTGCTAGGCATGTGCCCTATTACTTGAGCTACTCCATCAGCTTTTTTTGTGTGTTATTTTTGGTCTCTCAAACTATTTGCCAGGGGCTGGCTTCGAACCTCGATTCTTCTTATTTCTACATCTCGAGTAGCTAGGATTATAGACGGGAACCACCATCACCCCAGATTTGCATTTTAGAAAGCTTGCTCTCCCTGGAGTACATCATGCACTGGACAGAAACAAGAAGAGAGGGAGGGGGGCCACTGAGGTGGCTGTTGTGGGAGCAGTTGAGCTAGAAACAGCAGTGGGAATAGAAGGAAATACAGATTAAGGACCCAGACAAGATGCCTTTAGCTGGGGAGCCCATCACTCCTGGGGACTGAACAGCTGTAGGTCCCACAGGAACAAGGGATGAGCCCCACCTTCAAGAAGCTCAGATTCTAATGTGAGCAGAGAGATTCAGGGTCTCTGCAGTGGAAAATGGCACGGATGCCAGGCGCGGTGATGTGAATGTCTGGAGGAGCACGTGCTTAAAAGCATTTAAAAGGTCCACTTTAAATCCCATGCTCACAAAGTGAGATCTGTGGAACAGCGTGCAAAGGTTGTCCGTTATACAATGTGTCAAAATCCTGGCATGGAAGAGAAGCAGAGCCAGAAAACAGACAATGGGATGACTGGGTAAGGGGAAAATGCTACTGTGGAAACCTCAGTATTGTAATGTAGGATGGGTACTTGGTGGGATATCCCCTCTAGGTTTTGGGGGGATCCCTTTGGTGAGGCCCCTTTGATCATACAGATAAACATCAAGAACCTACCTTTCTGCTACTGAGAGCACCGTTCCTAGGTATTGAACCAGAGAACCTCATAACTTTTAAGCAAAAATATCCAACTTCAAATCACATCTTGTGTTGTCAGAGATGGGGGCTCAGGACTCCCCATTTTAGGAGAAATTGCTATCTGATGTGTCTGGCTGTGTGAAAGATAGAACTACAGTGTAGCTGTGGAAGGATAACAAGACGCCTCTGTGCAAGGGCTGCCACTCTTGGGTAGCAGGTGACTCTGCAGTGTTTACCTTGGGCATAGATTTGTCTTTAGGGACTAAGAACATGGCCTGGAGATTTTGGGATGGGGGTTATGAGTAAACCCCCCAAGCTGACCACTGTCTTGGGGCTTAGGGAAAGAAGACCCAAAAGGAACAACTCCTCAACAGGACTCTGATATCTGACCCTTCCACCCTGCATTAAACTCTATTTACGTCTGCCTTAAATGTTGGCTACAGGTCTGGGATTGCACCAGAAGCCCGCTTCTGAAGCCCGCTTTCATGCTGCGGGCTGGGTACACTGTAGAGGGCCACTGAGTACTTGCAGCAGAAGGAGACAGTCTGCCCCAGAAGCAGTAAGAATTGTGATAAAATACTAAGGACTGATACGCAGTGAGTGCTTCCTGTGTTGTGCACTAACTTTAACTTTCACAACTGTCTTGTGAGACTGGTGTGGTTATCCTCATATAACAGAAGGAAAATAGAGGCTCAGAGAGAGGTCCCAGGCTGCCTGGCCAATGAGTAGGTGCTGTTGCACTTGGAGCCTGAGATCGGTTTTAGGTGAGGTAGTGGACTTTAAATACTCAGGACCTGGAAAAGTGAACCCAGCCTCAAACCTGGATCCTACACTTCCCCACTCCTCTGTCTCCACCACTGACCTGCTGCTTGGTGTCTGTCCAGGATAAACCGTGGTGGAGGTAGAGGTATGCATGAGGTGGATTCAGCCCATGCTGCTCCCAGGGAGGTGAACCGCAGGAAGCCAGTTGTTCCAGAACCCATTAAAATCATCCAGGTGAACTCTGTCTCCAAGCTTGGAGCTGTGGGACTCTGGACTTGACACACTCAAACTCAAGGTTGTCTCGGTGTAGAGTGTGACCTGCCAAGCACCTCCCAGCTTGTGCATTTAAACGACAAGCCACAGTGCGTACGTAAGGGTGTTATTAATTGGACCCCTTTGCTGAAAAAAAAGGACAGTTGGCGAATCATGCAGCACAGGAGCTGATCTGCAGAATTGATGGACTTGGTTATCCGAGACCTCCATAAAATATAGATGCCTACAGTCCCATGGTGGAAATGGAAAGCGAGTACCCCCACTGCTGGATGTAATTTATTGGAGCCTGCAAGTTCTCAAGATGCTTTACAGAATGTATAAAAAGATGAGGTTCTTGGCCCTAAGGACGACAAGTCTAGCTGAGACCAAGGTCAGTGCGTATTGATGTTCAAACTCACTGCAACCTGGGAATGTTATCAGAAATAGACTTTAGACAGGAAGCTAAAGATGGCTGGTCGCTTTGAGGTAGTGTTTAATGGAGATGAAGAATGATGATCTCGGAAGAAGGGCTTGATGTTAACTTTGGGTGAAAAGGCAACATATGAATGACTGTAAGTCCTCAGAGACAAGAAGCTATATTAAACATCAAATTAAAAGACAAATAACCTGTGTTAATACATGTCTGCATTTGTTAAAATTCAGCACAGGTCTGCCACAGGCTTGATGAGACATGGATTGTTTCTGTTCTGCTGATCAAATTACCTTGGTTATGTTGTCTCTGGGGCAAAAGCCTCCACATTTGGAAAAGTTGTACTTAAACATTCAGGTAAACTCTCTAGTCAGGGGTAAGAATTTTAGACATGAGAAGGATCAGTGCCACACACAGACACACACAACCCTGACTGTTGTACTCAGTGTGAAAAAGTATAAAATGCTTCTCTCATCCTTCTTTCTACATCATCCCTTCTAGAAGTTTTGAAAAATTAATTTTTGCTTAGACGTGCATCACCAATAGATGTGATATATCTTTAAATTAAATTGTACATCCTCAAAATATATTAGTTGTATGTACTGTTACCTGCTTAAATACAGTTTAAAAGCTGTGGTTTTCCAACAGATTCATATTCAAAAGCACAGGCTGGGCTGACAGCCTGTGACTTGTCTCCAACTGAAATATCTAGTATGTGAACAAAGGACAAGGGAGACCTCCCGTTCCTCAACGTCACCAACTTGGGAAGAAGTGTGGGTTCTATGCATCACCCCTCCTGCCATGGTGGATTTTGTGCCTGCAGACGAGTCATGGAATTAGACTCACTGTTATGTTCCACGAGCTCAGTGCAGCCCTCATGTGCATACCCTGGGCTCCTACTTTTGGGGAAGTAGGTTGGGACTGCCTGACAGTCCTGAAGATTGCTGTAGGGCCACCGAATCAGAAGTGATTTTGTTTTCTTTTCTCTTTTCTCCTCTCCTCCCATTCCCTCTCCTCTCCTCTTCTTCCTTTTCTTCCCCTCCCCTTCTTTCTTCTCCCCCTTTTTTACCTCTCCTCCTTTCTGGTCTTACAGGCTCTCCACTCCACTGGAGACAAATAAATGGTGTTGGATGTGATGGACATCTTGAGTTCTTCTGGTAGGAAAATCACTCAGAGTTATTTGTAGCTTTCAGTACGACATCTGGCATTTTGTGAGTATCTTTATTACTTCTACTGACTTTGGGAACTATCCAGCCAAGTGTGAACTGACAAAAATCTAAACAAAACATGAAAGCCCACACACCATTAGAAAAATGGTATCTTTTAGACATGGTGATGACATATAATTAGTTATAGAAATAAAAGTGTTTCTAATAAAGAAAGGCATTTGTAAAGCATTAAAGCTAGATTCTGTTTTCCCTTTAGGTATATCAAAGACAATTTTATTAGCTTTGTAGTGTTTTCTTGAGACATTATCTGAAATTGTTGAGGTTGTTTTAAGAAGTCAAAAGTACACAGCTTTATTTTCTAGAAGGTGTAAATCACATTTGTTTCTTACAGTTAGTAATAAAGTTGGTGACCTTATTTCTTGGAGTTGTTACCACTTAAGCATTTATGAAATTTCAGGGATGAATTAGAGGTGAGAAAAATGCCTTTTTTATTTTCTCCTTCCTTTCTCTCTATTTTTTCTACTCTGCCAGGCAGTGTCTGTGCCTGTTCTACCCAAGTCACTTGCCAGAGCTGGTCCTGGCCAAGCCCACCAAGGGCTGCTTTGTATAGAGCACTTGTTGATCGATTGTATGAGTTTCCTGTTGCTGCTGTAACAAATGACCACAGCTAGAGAGACCTAAAACATACAGTTAGTATGTTCCAGTTCTGTAGGTCAGAAGTCTTATGTGGGTTGTTCTGGTATACAATTACTCCTTGACAGGGCTGGTTCCTTTCTGGAGGCTCCAGGGAAGAATTTGTTTCCCTGACTCTTCCACCTTCTAGTGGCTTCCTCCATCTCTTGTGTCTCCGTCCTCTAGCTTCAAAGCCAGTAAGATTGGATTGAGTGTCTCCCCACCCCATCTCTCTGACTCCTTATTAGGACTCATATGATTAGACTGAACCCACCTGGATAATTCAGGGCACTCTTGTCCTCTCAGCTGACCAGGAGCCTAACTACACCTGAAAAATGTAATTCCCTTTTGCCCTGTGAAACAATACATTCACTTGTTCCAAGACTAGTATGTGGACTCTTTGAGGGCCCTCATTTGCCACCCACAATGAGGCAGACCTGCTTTTATCTCGTCATCCCTGTGTCCTCCTTGCCAGCTAGTCTCTTTGCTTTCCAGAAGAATGTGGGCTCCCAGATTCTTAGGTGTAAGTTACCTTCTTCATCTAGCAGGAGAATTCTGGCAGGAGCAGCTGAAGTCTGGGGGAGTGTGGCTCACTGGAAGGGGAGCCTGAGTTTGAAGGGATGAGGCTAGACTGCACAGAAACCGGAATGGGAGTTCCTTTACAGAAAAGGTGAGAGGGCCGAGCCTGTTACTGGTGTACTGTTATTCTCACTGAGTGCTTGCTGGAGATTTGATGTGGCCCTTTCCTGTGTGGAGGTGGCAGTGTGAGGTGCAGACCTGGACCTGTGCAAACCACCTGAATAATCTGTGATACCAAGAGCACGCTGCTGAGTAATGAACGAGGCCGTCCCTGTGCCAGTCCTGCGTCCACAGTGCCAGCCCACCCATCTGTTGAAGGAGATTCACACCGCTGCTTATGCAAATTATGAAAAGGCACAGCCCTCATCCATCTGGTTCTGAAGTGCAGGTGGACAGCAGCTTCACCCAGGAGACTAATTTATTTCACTCTGCATGACCAGGGCCTGTGTGTCCCCTTCCACACATGCAGGGAAATTTATTCTTGACTGAAGTTGGTGTCTGATTTTTTTTTCTTTTCTACTCTTACATTCTTGAAGGGGACAAATAATCTTTTGACAAAACCAGAATCTCTCTGAAATCCTGCTGACTTTGGTGTCATTTTCTTGTTTTTGCATGTTGATGTGACTGCCTGCAGCATGAATTGATCCAACTTGCCTACAGTAAGGGTTAAGCAAATGATTTTTAATTAAATACTCCTTTTTGAAATCAGAACACATCCATTTTGGGCCTCCCTGTATCAAAACATTAATCAACTCCTTAAGTAATTTCTTTAAATTTATGGGCCCCAATTAGATTCTCTCTGGAGACTCAGAGAGACATAGTGTTCATTTCCAAAACCTTGAGTCATTAATTTTGAATCTTCATGTCTGAAGTTCAGAGAAATTATTCAATAAAATTTCGGGCCATTTTCTAGTTACACCATTTTGCAAAGTATACTTTCAAAAGTAGCTTACAGTTAGTGGGTGGAAGTGCTTGCAACTAGAGCCTCTTTGTGGCAAGGAGTCAGGGAAATGACCTGGCTCATCCCTTCTCCACTGCTGTAATTCTCTCTGATGGCTTCTCTAAGCCAGTGATCCTCAAGCTTTCTCATGCGTAAGATTCCCACGGAGTGCTTCTTAAGACAGTATTGTGGGCTCCCATTCTGACTCAGTGGATTGAGATGGCAGTAACTTGCTCTCAGGTATTGCCAGAACTGTTGGCCCAGGGACCAAGAGTCAGGTGATGAGGCTGGTTGATGGATGTTCCTGGCAGCTGTGCAAGGAGGGGCCATGGGAAGCAGGGAAAGGGGATGTATCATCAGACATTTCAACACAGCATACATGTGGCCTAGATGGCTACTTATGGGAGAGGCCCAAGACATTGTTTTCCCAAGAACGTGGGAAAGGAGAGAGGGAAATGAGTTTAAAAAAATAGCAAATAAAACAGTTAAGCTATTATGTATGCTAGCCCAGTTTCTATTTCTCTTATACAGAAAGAATTTCTGGCAAATATTTCCAGTCACTTCTTGAAATTTCCTTTTAAGGTAATAATTGCCACACTGGCTACATTTTTTTACTATTGCCCAGAACTTTCATGTAATCCAAATTCATTTTCGTGTGCTGATCTTTTCTCTGGACTTTTGCATACTTGGATACCAGACTTCATTTGAAAATGTAACAAAGTCACCAAATCACCTCCAAGGTAGGTAAAATTTTAATTGGCTTACTTTTCAGAAGTCCCTTAAAAATAATGTTCTCTGTCACCAGTTGACTTTCGTGAGCCAGGAAACCCCTCTGAGTTCACAGCCTCCTTTCTGCACTTTTCACTTTTTTACAAGCTTTTGGGAGCTGATAATTATTTTGTCATGTTTTTAAGACAAAATGAGGCAGACCTGCTTTTGTCTCTGCATACCTGTGTCCTCCCTTCTTTTCCAGAAGAATTTGGGCTCCCAGATTCTTACGTGTAAGGCACCTTCTTCATCTAGCAGAATTCTAGCAGGAGTAGCTGGGGTCTGGGGGAGAATGGCTCCCTGGAAGAGGTGACTGAGTTTTTAGGGGTGAGGCTAGACTGCCCAGAAACCTGGAAAGGTAGTTCTAGGCCCTGTAAGGTGGGAGGGATGATTGTGATAGACTGAAGATCTTATTTTTATTTAATTTTAATGATAATCTTCAATAAGCAAAACATTAAGCATTTAGAGAGGTGGTATCTGATTTTTAAATACACTTAAAATATAATTAATAAGTACACTTGTGAGGACATAAATATTTATAGAATCTTCTGTATGCTTTATAAAGTATCTTACCAAAGGATTTACCTAAAATGAAAAAATCTCTACCTGAAATGTAAGGTCTGATTTACTTTTCAGAAATTGACAGCAAATATTTTTTGGAACAAAATTATTGTGAACAGTGAGGAAAGGGGAGGACAGCAATTGGAGAGGTAAACAAGCTGTCCTAATTGTGAACTTGCTGAGAGCCCAGCATTCAAGCTTTTCCCTTGGTTGGCCATGACTAAGCTACACTTTCTCCCACCAGAAGACTTTGAAGAAAGACGGAAAACCTGGAAAAAGGCCCAAAGATGAGTCTCTAGATAGATGGAGCAAGAAGGTGTTTAGAAAACAAAGACCAAGGAGAAGAGGATGGAGAACTGAGATTCGGCATCAACTTGATAAAGCACTGCAAAAAAATCAGTGATCCAGGGCATAAACCACAACCTTGCAGCCAATTTGAGATTCCTTCCATGTTCTTTAAATGACATGCTTTGTTGTCTTTAACTGCAAGTCCAGATTTGCAAAGTCCTCTCTGTAAGGCTTTATCCACATGCCAGAAAGCAGGGCCAGAAAGGAGAAGCACACAGGACTCTTCAGTTCCAGCAATGACTTTCTCAATGGCCTCTGGTTCACTTTGAAGTTTCTCTATTCTTCCTTTTGTTTTTATCTGAGCAGCCATGGTTGAAGCAGGAAGACACTTCAGTGGCTGAGATATCATTCGTATTAGAATGTTAAATGCTCACTGACCCCTTTCTTCTCAGCTCTCAAAGAATAAATTATGACTGCCCACATGTTCTGGGATGGAGCTTTGTTTTTTGATTCATAGCAGGATGACAGGAAAGCTGTTACCCATGCTTGATTCATTTCGTGGCCAGCAAGGCCACAGGTGCCTCACCTCAATATTGCTAATTCCAGTCAGGCTGCCCTGGGTATCAGCCTTGCTTATTAGAGAGAAGCTGGGCATTCCTAATGTGAGCGGAGGGACAGCGGCTCTAGAGAGCCTTCTGAGACTGGGGCAGTACACAGGGACACTCTCACACCTACCCAAGTCCCTGAGGTTCATCTTAAACACTTTTCCTCTCTTCCGCCTCTTCTCCCTATACCAGAGAGCTCCTACTGTGCTTTGAGGTTCATCTCAAAGAGGTTTCTTTCTTTCTGAGAAGATGTCAGCACAATTAAGCACACTGGAAGCAGGGTCACCCTAAAATTCACACCTGTCTCTAGGGTGTGGTAGCAGTGGCATTTGCATTTTGATCTTTTCAGATCCTTTGCCTGGAAGGCAGTATTTACTTAATAAAATGTTATTGAGTGTACCTCTTCATCCATGTTCTATGTGTATAACCTGAATCTTTTTAAAAAGTATTTTTATTAGTATATAATATTTGTATGGGGGTATCCATTGTGACATTTACATATATGTTTATACTATATCTATATACTATATATGTAATGCTGTATATTAGGTTCACCCCCTCTGTTGTTCTCTTTCATCCCCCATTTCCCCTTCTTGGAACAATTTCAACAGGTTTCATTGTTCTATTTTCATACATGAATACAAAATATGCCTGCCATATTCATCCTCCTCCACTGTCTCCTTATGCCCCACCACTGGTACCCACCCTTGGACAGGACCTGTTTTACCTTCATTTTTTAAAGTATATATTGATAGTTTGTGTGTGTGGGGAGGGTTGTCTTGGTATTTCAAACATGTACATATTGACCTTTAAACAGATTAATCCCCCCATTATTTTTTTCTTTCTATCACCCTGCTCCCCTATTATTCACAGCATAACCTAAATCTTAACACACCACTTACCAGGCCAAGGCCAATATGCACACAGCACAAACTATCAAGTTAAACTTTTCATTCAGATATGTTGGCCCCTACAGGCCAAGTCCAAATCTCTTAAAAAGAGTCAGTGTAAATAGAGCACAGTGTGGTCTGAATTTAGATCTGGTCAAATCCCAACGCCTTTGCCATGTGACACTGGACAACCACTTCTATCATAGGGTGTTTCCTATTCTGTGGACTGGGACAGAATGAGTACCTATCATGAGATTTATGAAATAATTGGATGAAATAATCCATGAAACATGCTTGGTCTACTGACCAGGATGTTACAGCCTTAATTTTAATACCAAGTCATAGGGCCTGGAAGTGTTCTCATCCTAAAATATCATCCAGAACACACACAAATTATTGTTCTTATAATGTGTTCTTATGTCTTTTTATAACTTGTTCTTCTACCCAGATCACCATAAATAGTTTGCTTTTAGCCCAGTACCCAAAATGACTGTCAAATACCATGCTTCTTCTTAACTTATTTATACTGCAAAGTTTGGTCTAGTCTTCAGAACACTTCATCAGAATGCCTTTCTCTGCAAAATGAGCCTGTCCTCTAATAAGTGAAGACAGTCACTATCTCTCACGGCTTGGAGACCACTGGCTCCCTTGGGAATAATGCTCTGTACCCAGGGCTGGGTTCAGGGGCTTACTCTAAGTGTGGGACAGCTTTTCTTGGCTCTGTCCTGGGACACAGACAGACTTGTGATTTCAGCCTTACAGGAAATTAGCAAAGTAACTGTGGATCTGGGTGAACCCATCACTAACACTGAAAATGACAGAAATGACATGACAGAATAAAAGTCTTCTAGAGCACAACAGTGCAGGATGATTCACAACACAATTTGGCATCAAGAGTCTATCTTCCCAGGTTGGGCATTAGGACTGTTCTCTTCTATAGGAAAAATTTGAGTGCCATGGAATGCAAAATTAATCTGTTGTCCTCAGAGGCCCCTCCCCCATTTTGCAGATATGTATTGGAGACCTAGAGAAGAATGGAGGCTGCTTTCCTTAGGTCACCTGAGAAGGAGAGGCAGAAACAGGAGCACGAAACCTTGGTCTGAATCAAAATCACATTGAGCTTTCCATAGCCCTGGATTTCGAGGAACATCAAAGTGAAGCAAAAGGGAGTTCAAACTTGGATGGAGTTTTTCTTCTGGCCGGTTCCCTTGATCGTTCTTTCTCAGTCTGCCTATGTTCTGATTTCTCGCAGAGGAAATTGCCTGCCCCTCTCCAGATCCTGATTCTCTCCTGATCAACTCAATACCCGAGGCCGAGATGTGGACTCTCAGGCCTCACAGCTACTTCCCCATCCAATGCTTCTCAATGTGAGCTGAAGGAGCGAGTGACGGATGTGTCAGGTACCTTGCTTCTACCTGAGTTGTAAAACAGCTCGTCTGATTTAGTTTAGAATTGCTCTTGTATCCAATATGATCTGAATACAAATCGTTTTATGTCCTAATGGTTTTTAAAAACCAGTGCTGCAATACTTTGTTCCCTTGGGAATTTAAAGCAAGTTTTGGTGCTCTTAAATTAAGAATAAGTGAACTTAGGTATTTATGATTACAAATATATATTTTTTAAAATTACAAGTATTCTTAATAATCTCTTTTTTCTTCAAAACCAGATTTATAGAGAGATTCTATGGTTTTCACTTTTGAATAAGATCTTTATTAATATGTGGATCTCATCTGAAGTTAAGAATATTCCAGGTTGGTGACTAAGAGAAAGGACAGTGGCCTTAGACTGACTGTACAGTTTGGAAGTCTGTTTATTTCTCCCTAAGATTTAGTCTCCCCATCTGTAAAATGGGGAAGTGATATGACTTACCTCAGGGGATGATTGTGATAATTAAATAGATTTAGGATGCAAAATAGTTGGTTAATATCTGCCATACGATAAATGTGCAATAAACATCAGCTAAGATGATGATCATGGTAATCAAACATAATAATTATTGTCAAATTAGAATAAGTGTTTTCTTAAAAGGTATTATTGGGCAGGAACTTTAAGACAGAAAAATTGTTCCCAGAGATTTCCAGCAATCTAAGAAATGATTTCTGACTTTGCATTGGCTGTGTGTCATGTCAACTCAGGGGGAATGATGTCAGAATCCCTTGCCATGCGTGGATCTGGGTTAGAGTTGGCCATGAGAGATGGTCATGACAGAGTGCTCCACTGTCCCCTACCTTTTGCTGGCTCACTTTTTGGCAAGGGCAGCAAAAGTTCTTCCACATCCCCCAGTTGTCACCAGACCTCTTCTTCCATCCTTTCTAGGTCCTGAGTTGCAGGTGCCTGTGCAACTCAGTACCAAAGGTCATTAGTTTCTTCTGCCAGTGATTGCATCATTTGGTTACTATGGCGAGAGAAAGGCGCTCACTCCAGTTTGGGCCATGGGTTCCAGTTTGCTCTTGTGTGCTCTAGGTTGTTTGCACAGATTGTGTCTTGTCCTTGATCTCTCTCTCTCTCTCTCTCTCTCTGTGTGTGTGTCCAACTTTTCTTCTTAGCCTTTCATCCTTTCCATCCTTGGTGACTTCAGATTCATTCCTACGTGCAAAGTCAGCAGCCTTCTGTAGACTTCATCACCTGCTTCCATAGTTTTGTAGGTGACCAAGTAGCGTGCCATTGAATATTTTGAAAATAAGGAAAATAATGGTTTGGCTGGTTGTTTCTATGTGCACTGGGGAACTTGGTGGCAATGGTTCTTTATTATATGTATCTACAAGTGGTACTGAGAAACACCGAATGCTGGACCAAGGAACCATGTAACCTGATCCACCTATCATGTGCTTAATGTCATATCAGCTGATCCATTAATACATAATATTGGGTGTGCATAGCTGTATTCCATCATCAAATATGAGTAGTGTGTATGATTCTGGGCTTGAAAAAAGTATGTCAGTAGATAGAGAATACTATTGAAATACATCACATCTGTGTAGGAACAAGACACAATGAAATGCACTGAAAGCTGCTGAACATCGGGGGGAAAGGGTGAGGAAGAGTAATGGAGTTAGCCTAATTAAAGTATAACATAGTTATAGGTAAAATATCAAGCTAAAAACCACACTGAACAATGAACGGACACTTAAACACTGAAGGACAGGAACTTAAAACAGGTCATGTTAAGTGGAGGGCACTACTGGGAGAGGAAAATGAAGAGGATGAAGGAGGGTGAATACGGTTGATATATTTTCTATACATATATGAATATGGAACACTGAAACCTGTCGAAGTCATTTTAAGAAGGGGGAAGGAGGATGGAGAATAATGGAGGGAATGAACCAAACCAGGGTACACTGTACGCATATATGGGAATGTCACAACAACCCCTGCACCTGCATGACTATTATAAATTAATAAAACATTTAAAATAGATTCATATTCATAGAACTCACTGTTTGATTATCTCCCCAGTACTCCGAAGCAGCTTATTTGATAGACACTGAATTGCCTTATTTGAAGATCTAGTTATAGCAGTAGTTGGGTGAAAATTCCTTGCAGGGTTAAGCCTATGTGCTCTATACCAGCCAGTAATATTTAGCATTATTTTCCCCCATAAGGCTTATAGGTTTGGGGATTGAGGAGTAAATATGGGAGTGATTCCCTCACTGTGAAGCCTAGGGCCCCAATGGTTAAATTTTTCTTTCCATCTCTGAGACTTGGGTCTGCTGGGCTAGAGGTCTTAGTTCTCCGGGGATAATTACTTCTACTAGGAGACACAGTGAGGGCTCCATTAAACCGGAAGTTAAGTCTGCTAGCCAGTCATGGTAGGTTCCTCACCCCAGTGAATCAACCAGTACTGACTGGGTTGAATGACCCCATCTATGGTGGTATTTATCCAGTTGGGAGAAGTACTAAGTACTTCTTAGCACTTCCAGGTCCTGTGACAAAAGTCAATGGAAAACTGCAACCATGCAGATTCAGGACTTCCAATGGCCCAGAATCTTTAGAACTGAAGCATAAATCTCTCTCACTTGTGGATCTGAAGAAACTGATCTCCCAAAAGAATGAGCAGAATAGGGATTAGCAGAGGCTGGGGAAGGTGCAGAGGAGAGAGGGGTGGGGAGGGATCTACCAATGGGTACACACTGCAGTTATGTAGGAGAAATTAGTTCTGGAGTTCTGTTGCACAGTTTGGTGACTTAGTTAACAATTTTGTATATTTAAAAGCACCTAGAAGAGAGGATTTTGAGCATTCTTGACACAAAGAAAGGGCAGATGTTTAAGGGATGGATATGCTAATTGCTCTGATTTATCATTTTACAATTTGTGTGTGTAAGGAAGCATTGTACTGTATTCTATAAATATGTGCGATTATTTTGTGCCAGCTGACCATCAAATGAAACGCAAGAACAGAAGAGAAAGGAGGACTGAGGGTTGACTGCTGTTTATCTCAGAGAAGCCAGGGTCTGTTCCTCTTCTGCTTCTCCCGTGATGGACTCTCTCCATCAGTGTCCTCAGAGGGTCTTAGGAGTTCATAAAAGAAATCATCTCATTCCAAGTTTGAGCAGAGAATGCTCAAACTGAACTCATGGTGGCAATTGAGCTGAGTGTTTAGATATGGCTCAGAGGAGATGGTGACATATACTACTTGAAGAGGAAGCAGCTTGGCAAAGAGCCAAAGGGGATGGCTCAGGCCCTGTCTTTGAAGGCCAGTGGTCAGTCATGGGATTGGGCTGCAGGAAGGTAGCACCTGAAAGCACAGACCCTAGGCCCAGGCTGTGCCAGTGAAAATCTCAACACTGGCACCCCCTAGTTAAAAACAAGGATGTAGAGCTGGCAAATGTTAGAGATTTTGCATATATCATTCTTTTTTTTGTTTTCCAATGTCATTCCTGTCTGAGTAGAGAATATATTTGAATGTCATAAACTCCTTTAATTTTGTTTTATGACTGAGGATATTAGAAAATGCTCCATGTGCTTTTGAAGCCAGGTGGGCCAGGCATGGTGGTGCATACCTTATAATCCTAGCACTTGAGAGATCAAGGCAGGAAGATCATGAGTTCAAGGCCAGCATGGGAAACTTAGCAAGAGCCTATCTCAAAAAAGAAAAAAAAGAAAAAGAAAAGGATGTGTATTATTTCAGTAGGTGAGATACGCTATATCTGCCAATCAGGTTAAATTGGTTGATAGTATTGCTCAGATCTTCTGTATCTTTATTGATTTTCTGTTTACTATTTAATCAATTGTTGAGAGAGCAGGATTCAAATCCCTAATACAAATGGGGACATAGCTACAGTATTTCTCCTTGAAATTCTATCAGGTTTGCTTCCTATATTTTGAATCTCCTTAATTACGGGCAGACATACTAAGATTGTTATATCTTCTTGATGACTCAATCCCTTTGTCATCATGAAATGGCTTTCTTTATACCTGATAGTGATCTTTGTCCTAAATCAACTTCAGTGTTAATAATGGCACTCCAATTTTCTTTTGATTAGCATTAGCACGGTGTCTTTTTTCCTTACTTTTACTTTAAACTCTTTAATTTAATATTTAAATTAAATAATATTTAATATTATTTAAACATAATATTAAATATTAAATTTAATATTATTAAAATATTGAATTAAATAATATTAAATTAAATAATATTTAAATAATATTTAAAATATTTTTGTACACAGTATATAGTTGTGTTTTGCTTTTTAAAAATCCAGTGTGAGAATCTCCATTTTTCGATTGCAGTATTTAGTCCACTTACCTTTAATGTGATTACTCAAATGACAAGGTTTAAATTTGTCACTTTGCTCTCTTTTTTTCTATTTATTCAAACTGCTTTCTGTTTCTTTTTTCTCCTTTCCTTCCTTCCTTTGGGTTAGTTGAATTTATTTTTACTTTTTTACGCTTTGGTCTGTTTTCTTAGTGGTTGTTGTAAGTATGCATTTTGTCTTATGGTTTATAGTCAAGTGATATTTTGTCACTTCACATAGAGTGTAACGACTTGGTGGTAGTAAAATTTGGAGAATTTTAACTGTGATTTCTTCAGATACTTTTGCTTTTCCCATTCTCTCTTCTTTCACATATATTGGGCCACTTGAACTTTTCCCACTGTTCACTGATGTTTTGTTAACTTTTAAAAGTATCTGTTCTCTCTGTGTTTTACTTTCAATAGTTCTTACTGTTAAATCTTCAAGTTCAGTACTTTATTCTTCAACGTCTAGTTTGCTATTAATCCTATCCAGTGTGTTTTTACTTGGGGCATTGTTGTTTTTCACCTTTGGAAGTTAAATTTTGGCATTTTTATATCTTCCCTATTCTATGTAACATTTGAATACATGGATTACTTTCTAGCACTTGTTCTCAAGTCTTTGCTAATTCTAATGTCTGTTTCAAGTGTAGGTCAGTTTTGATGAATCCTTCTTTTTCTCAGAGGTTATATTTTTCTCTTTGCATGCCTGGCAATTTGTTTTATACAATACATTATGAAACTTATCTTGGTGTTTGTGTGTGTGTGTGTGTGTGTGTGTGTACATACTTGAATTTCTATGAATTTTCTTGGGTTTCTGTGACAAAGTTAGGTTACTTGGAAAAGTTTGATCCTTTTGGGTGTTACTCCTGAGATATTTTTAGGAGCCATGCTCACTGTGGGGCTGATTATTTCTCATTACTATGGTAAGTCCTCTGTACATTCTACCCAAGGTGCCATGAATCATGGGGTTTTGTAGGCTGATGAAGAGGGACAGACATTCTCAGACTTATGTGAGCACTAGGCACTGTTACTCTATTACCTCTCATCTTTCAGGTGGCCTTTCCCAGCCTGTGAACATTTCTTCACACACATGTACTGAACGATATCAATATCTGGACTCTCTCTCTTCTCTCTGCTTCTCCATAAAGCTCTTTCATCTCTGGCATGCTGTCCTATGAACTCTGGAGCTTTGATCTTTATGAACTCTCAGCTCTGTTTCCTCAGGTTGGGAAGCCTGCCAGCCATACCTAACCTGTGATGTAGCCTGGGAAGCCTCTCCAAGTAGCAAACTGGAGTAGTGTAGAGCTCCTCTTGTTTGATTTCTGTTTCTCAGAGTTCACTGACCTTCATCACCTCATGTCCAGGATTTTGAAAACCATTATTTCCTATATTCTGTCCATTTTTAGTTGACACAGGTAGGAGTGTAAGTAAATCCCCTTGTTACTCTACCTTGGCCATAAGTGTAAATTGCAGCCTCTTGGTCTTGGTGATGCAGAAGCACCAAGCCAGGGGTATGAGGTTAGGTGCTGGGGGTTCGAGAAGGTCGCTCTAGAAGCATTTGTGTAGGAACTGAGGAAGGTGGTCAGAGACAAGCAGTCTCTTGCAAAGCCTCACGGGGACAGTGAGGACCTGGAGAAGGCACGTCTGAGAAACCCTAAACTCGGAGCAGAGGAAGTACCCTAAATTCAATGCAAAGCTCCAAACTTGCAAAATAGAAATACCATGAAGGGTGAAATGTTCTCAATGTGTAGCACCATGTGTGTCCCTGACAACACAGACTGGAACTAGATCTAGGCATATACTGTGTTTCCCATGATTCCCCCAAATACTAGATGTCAAGCGCCCTCAGATTTGGGGATCATGGAACCCACTGCAGTCACCCAAAAGGCCCTACTGAGTCTGCTAGCTGAGGAGTTCGTGAACTTACATAACCTCAGAGACTTCCAAATGGCTCTTCTTGTCTGGACAACACTTGAGCGTAGTTCCCATGAGAAATTGCAATATTTTTTCATATGTATTTGGGAAACTTTGTGAACAGCAGAGAATATTTTAGGATTTTAGAAAGGAAATCTCCACATGCGCTTATCACAAAGCCTTTGAGTTTTCAAGTCACTTGGAATGAGAATATTTTTCTCCCAAACCACAAAGTCTCAACCCAGCTGGAATCTTTACATTTGAACATTATGTTTCCTCAAGTTACCAGTGTGCTTAATGCTAAAATAATGTATTTAGGATAATAAAGCAAAATGGGGAATAAAAAAGCAGAAGGCTTGCACAAATAAAATCAGTCTAGAGAAAATGTACCATTACCACTTTGAAGGAGGTGAGCTTAAACAGAATCTTGTTTGAACTTGGTAGGGGGAATGAATGCCTGGTCAAGAAACAAAGATAGAGAATATTAACAAGTTTGTGTCACAGAAAGGTTATTAGGAAGCTATGAGCATTCATTGCTCTGGGGGAGCAGTTCTGGTCCTAAAAATACTCTCTCTATGATGAGGAATGAGGGCTATGGTGTGTGGTGGGAGGTGGCTGCCTGTGGCTGTGTGCGGCTTCCTGACAGAGGGAGGTCAGGGGTGGGAGGAGGCCGGGGTCAAAGTCATTGCCTTCACCTTGAATTTTTTTGGTTTTCAGAATGTCCTCCAAGAGTCTTACTGATAACCCATAAGGAGTCTTAAAGGAAAATATAAACCCTGTTACAGGCAAATTCCTTTACAAAATGAATGTTGACTAACATCAAAAAGAGTCAGCTTTTAAAGGCTTAAATCCAGGAAGAATGACCTGCTATGCCATCAGCATTTGAATACAGTCAAGTTGCTGAATAACTATTTGTATTATGGAGACAGGAGCAGGTGAGCAAGGTGGCAGGAGAAAGGAGGAAGAAGAGAGAACAAAGAACCTTGGACAAGCTGGTGAATCCACAAATCTCCATTTCATAAGGTAAGGGACATATTAAAAATCTGACTGCCACAAAATGGTAAACATTTAGTTTCTTATATGACAACCTTGCCACTGTACTGTTATTACTTGTAAGGCCTCTTTTTGATACCAGCACAGTGGATTGGCTCCATTTTTTTACTGGAATAATATTGACTCTCCTCCCACACCCGATGAGGCCTTTGAATGTTGGATGATGAGCATGGTAGTGGCAGCTTTGGCCCCTTAAAGGGTCTTTCTGTCCCTTGGGGACCCTGACATCCCATCTCCTGGTGAGATGTCAGTGAGAATGTTTCAATCCCATCCCTGTTATAAGAAGAGTGTGCGACCCAAGATGACTAACTGAGGATCTTTCTCCCCATGCAAACAGTAGGGTAAGAATGGGTATGAGATCTTCCAGGATCTTCTCCGTGGTCTTCCATATATAGGGACACAGGGAGAGGGAGAGTTCTGCTATCCACTGAAGGCTTCTCTGTTGAGTTGCTGGCTGAATACAGTTGAGTGGAAGGTATGAGCAGCGGCATGCAAACCCTTCCGTAATTTTGTCAAATACCCAACGAGGCCTGCTTCATGACAGATGGAGGATTTTAGGGATTGATGCTTTTTTAAAATAGCTTCATAATTGTAGACACTTATTGTTGATATGAAAATGCTTTCTGTCACTTGGATTAAAGCTATCATTCAATTCCTTTCCAGTCCTCCTGTCAAAATGACAAATGACCCATAGCAGAACAGTACCATCTGGAGAGATTGTCAGCCCATAATTTCATCATCAGTAGAAGGGTGGTAGCAGCCATGGTGGCTGTTTCTTCCTCTCTCCAGGAATTGTGTTTCTGTGTGGACAGTAGACCCTTGCATCCTAGTACAAGGATAGTTCTAACAAGAGGCAATTCTCTTCAACAGCGGGTGAAGAGTAATGGAAATGGTTTACCCATGGTTGGCAGTTCTTTACAGATTGAGTTTGCTGGGAGGAAACAGAAATCTCCAATTTCCGAATGGCCATAATGGAAATCATTTTATAAGTGAAGGATTGGCTAACCCTATTAATGAGCAAAACAGAACAAGAGATTGCTTACAGTTTGGTTTTACAAACTGTGTGTAGTGGTGCAGTGACCATGGGCTGAGGTTTTTGATATTCAGGAAACATGAACCTTGTTAAGTTTCAGCAATACAGTATGTATTATGGGAGCGAATCCATTCTTTCCTCAGGCTCATCAGAGACCGTAACTTGGCTTTGTTTCTCAGGAGTCTTCCTTTCCTTGGTTGGTTGAACCTCTTGTGGGAAACCCCTGACATTTACTCCAAGCCCATCATCTATCAATAATTGCTATGAATGAAGGATGGGTCTTTACACTGAATTTATACACACATGCACACATGAGTTTATGTGGATTGGAAATCTTTTCATAGTGTACAGCAAGATGGCACAAATCAGAGAATTTGGAAGATGTCATAAAAAGTATTTAGTATAGAAGTTGGCCAACTTTTTCTGTAAAGTCAGGTTGTAATTAAGTTGGGGTTTCTAGGACATATGATCTGTTGAAATTACTCAACTTTTCCCTTGGATAATATATAAATATGTGGGTGTAGTTGTGTCCCAATAAAACTTTATTTACAAAAGCAGGTGGCAGCTGGATTGAGCCTGTTGGTCCTGGTTTTCTGAGCTCTGGTCTACTCTTATGCTCTCAGTGAGGAAGCTGAGAGTCACAATGATCTCTGTGGCTACATAGCTGGTAACTAGAAGGGCTGAGTCCAGATCTCAGACCCTGAGTCCCAATACTTCCATTACCACCTTTTTTGGAAAGTTTTAGCAAGGATTTATTTTAGTATAATAGGATAAAGTATAGACAAGGTAGGGTGGGGAGGCGGGGAGAGAAAAAATGAGAAATATTTCCTGTTCCCCACACAAGAAATGGGAACAAAGACTCAAAATGTGGTCTTCAATTATTGGTTTTATAGTGGAGCACTGGGGAAACACAAGCGTTCAAAGATAATGGGTCCAGGTGGCTGAAATGGCTGACAGGGAGGGGTCACCCTTCCAAATTACACCCTAAATCAGAGACAATAGGTGCTTTAGAACTTCCCTTTCCTAGCCATGACTATTCTCCACCCTTCCAAGGATCCTCATGGCTTTTTAACATTTAAAAGAGGAAAGCAGAAGCTGGTAACTCCTCTTTCTCTCCCCATTTCTGTAACTTAGCATCTAAAAGATGGGAGGGAGGAGAATTCCAAGATGGCGGCTAGAGGTAGGAAGCAGAAAGCGACCCTCCTATAGTGAAATCTTGGAGAGACACTGGAGACACACTTTGCAGACATAATCACCGAGATAAGGCATAACTTTGACTCCTCCACATCTCCAGCCGGCGCAGAGAATCTCCACTTCACGTTAAACGGAGAACCGAGGAGGGCCCCCGGGGCAGCCACTGGCCGGCGCCCATACGGCGTGGGAAGACGCGGACCAGGTGAGCTTCGCGGTAGTGCGGTAGCCCCACAGACAAGCCTGGGCCAGAGCAGCATAGCCCCCTGGACAGACTGACCTCCACCCGGGAAAAAAAGAGAAACTGAGTACTAAGCAATAAGAACAGTTAAGACATGCTGGAAAGAGGGTGGGGCACCCAGAGTGCTGAAGATTGGGGGAAGGGAATCCTTCCCGGGACTGTAAATAAACAAGCCGGGCGGGCCAGAGAGGCTCTGGTGGGAGCGGGGCGTGCCCAGCAACCAGGAGCGGGGACGCTTGTGAGAGGAGGGAAGACCCACTTCCCACGTGAACTGTAAATAAACACGCAGGCCTGACAACGCGGGGCAGTGTCACCTTTCCCAGTGCTTGGAAAGGGGAAAGCCTGTAGCAGAGGCCCCCTGCACAGGAGAACTCTGAGCAAACAAAGCCTGTGGGACCAGGTGAGTGCTAGCTCACCCCAGAGATCTGCATAAATAACACCTCCAGCTACAGGCTGAGAGCAGCAGGCAGGCAAGCCACAGTTGCAGATACCACTCTCAGAACTGCCTCCAGACGCTTTTTTTTCTTTTTCTCCCTACCTTTGATGAGAGAACAACCGAATTACACCTGCAAGCTGAAAAATTTACTGAAACTGTATTGCATTTGAACTGGGGACACTTGGTGGGGCTTTTTTTTTGTGTGTGTGTGTGTCTGTGTGTGTGTAGTTTTGTTCTACTTTATGCATCCCCTTTCATGAGACAACTACAGAACAACATCTGAGGCACCAACTCCAGGACTGGAGATTGAGACGGACATCCAAATTATTAAGACTGAAATTGCATTGCATATAAACTTGGAAGTTTTTTGGTTTTTTTTTTTTTAATTTTCTATTTTCCATTTTATTTTAATTCATTTTTATATATAGATATTACTTTCATATACTTATTTTTTATTTTTTTATCTTTGATTTTCAATCCTCTCTCTGTCTCTCTATTGTCTGTTCAGCTTACTGTCGATTAGTACACTAACTCCCTGTATATACCTTTGAAACTCTCTTGTCTGATACCTTGTTCTGCTTTCTCCCTCTTCTCTGTATATTTGTTTTCCCCTTTTCTTTAACTTCTTGCTTTCCATCTCAGCTCACTCTTCCATTCTCAATATTACCATTGTTATTATTACAAGCTAGAAAATACTTAATTACACACAGTACAGGGACAGTAACAACACCAAGGACAATGACAGGAAGACAGAAAAAACAAGGAAACCAGTTTCCCCACAGCAAAAAATTAGCACAGGAACCAGAGGGGAATGAAGAGAACAGAAACTCAGAGCCAGACTCCAACAAAATGAAGATAAACTATGCCAAAGGACCCAATGAAGCCCACAAGAATAATTTAAAAGAAGACATACTACAAGTACTCAATGAGAATTTTATAGAGATGATACTGGATAGGGTCAACCAAAATGTACAGGAGACACTCAAGAAATTCCAAGACCATAAAAACAGAGAATTTGAAAAAGCAAAAGAAGAAATAAAGGAAACCATAGAAGCACTGTATAAACACAAAAGTGAAAGAGAACACAATGAATAAATGGATAAATGAACTCAGGACAAAAATAGACAACAATAAAGAAGAAAACTGCCAGGATATGGAAAACCTCAGAAAAAAGAACGAAACAGAATTGCGAAACAAAACGGAAGGCCAATCCAGCAGAATAGAACAAACAGAAGACAGAATCTCAGAACTTGAAGATGAAATGGTAATTAAAGGAAAAACTGAAGAACTATTAATTAAACAACTCAAGACCTGTGAAAAGAAAATGCAAGAATTCACTGACTCCATCAGAAGACCAAACTTGAGAATCATGGACATCGAAGAAGGAGAAGAGGTGCAAGCGAAGGGAATGTGTAATATATTCAACAAAATAATAACGGAAAATTTCCCAAATCTAGAGAAAGATATTCCCATACAAATGCAAGAGGCCTCCAGGACACCAAACAGACCAGATCAAAATAGAACTACTCCACGACATATCATCATTAAAACAACAAGTTCAGAAACTAAGGAAAGAATATTGAAGGCTGTAAGAGAGAAAAAACAAGTAACATACAAAGGTAAACCCATCAAAATAACAGCAGACTTCTCAACAGAAACATTAAAAGCAAGAAGAGCGTGGGGTGAAATCTTCCGGGCACTGAATGAAAATAACTTCAACCCCAAGATACTCTACCCAGCAAAGCTATCATTCAAAATAGATGGAGCAATAAAAGTCTTCCATGATAAGCAGAAACTAAAACAATATGTGACCACAAAGCCACCATTACAAAAGATTCTGCAAGGGATCCTGCACACAGAAAGTGACACCCGACTTAACCATGAAAAGGCAGGCAGCACCAAACCACAGGATAAGAAAAAGCAAGACAGTAGAGAGTAACATCAAGTTAGGTACACACAATCAAACCTTCAAACAACTAAGATAACTAAATGGCAGGAATCACCACATACCTATCAGTACTAACACTTAATGTTAATGGACTTAATTCACCCATCAAAAGACACCGTTTGACAAAATGGATTAAAAAAGAAGATCCAACAATTTGTTGCTTACAGGAGACCCATCTCACCGACAGAAATAAGCATATGCTTAGGATGAAAGGCTGGAAGAAGATTTACCAAGCCAATGGCCCCCGAAAACAAGCAGGAGTAGCAATACTTATCTCTGACAAAGTAGACTTCAAACCTACATTGATCAAATGAGATAAAGAAGGACATTCCATACTAATAAAAGGGGAAATAGACCAAAAGGAAATAATAATCATCAATCTGTACGCACCCAATGTCAATGCACCCAATTTCATCAAACATACCCTGAAAGACCTAAAAGCATATATAAACGCCAACACAGTGGTTGTGGGAGACTTTAACACCCCATTATCATCAATAGATAGGTCATCCAAACAAAAACTCAATAAAGAAATCCAAGATCTAAAATATGCAATAGATCAAGTGGACCTAGTAGATGTCTATAGAACATTTCATCCAACCTCTACACAATATACATTCTTCTCAGCAGCCCATGGAACCTTCTCCAAAATAGATCATATCCTAGGGCACAAAGCAAGCCTGAGCAAATATAAGAAAATAGAAATAATACCATGCATACTATCTGACCACAATGTAGTAAAAGTAGAACTCAACAACAAAAGTAAAGACAAAAAACATGCAAACAGCTGGAAACTAAATAACTCATTACTTAATGAAGAATGGATCATCGATGCAATAAAAGAGGAAATTAAAAAGTTCCTGGAAGTCAATGAAAATAAAAACACAACCTACCGGAACCTATGGGACACAGCTAAGGCAGTCCTGAGAGGAAAGTTTATAGCCATGAGTGCATGTATTAAAAAGATTGAAAGATCCCAAATCAATGACCTAATGATACATCTCAAACTCCTAGAAAAACAAGAACAAGCAAATCCCAAAACAAATAGAAGGAGAGAAATAATAAAAATAAGAGCTGAAATCAATGAAATAGAAACCAAAAAAACCATACAAAGAATTAATGAAACAAAAAGTTGGTTCTTTGAAAAAATAAACAAGATCAATAGACCCCTGGCAAACCTGACTAAAATGAGGAGAGAAAAAACCCAAATTAGTAGAATTAGGAATGCAAAAGGGGAGATAACAACAAACACCATGGAAGTCCAGGAAATCATCAGAGACTACTTTGAGAACCTATATTCAAATAAATTTGAAAATCTAAAAGAAATGGACAGATTTCTAGATACATATGATCATCCAAAACTGAAACAAGAGGAAATTAATCACCTGAATAGACCTATAACACAAAATGAAATTGAAGTAGCAATCAAGAGTTTCCCCAAAAAGAAAAGTCCAGGACCTGATGGATTCTCTGCTGAATTCTATCAGACCTTTAAAGAAGAACTGATACCAACCCTCCTTAAACTGTTCCATGAAATAGAAAGGGAAGGAAAACTGCCAAACACATTTTATGAAGCCAGTATTACACTTATCCCAAAACCAGGCAAAGACACCTCCAAAAAGGAGAACTATAGGCTAATCTCCTTAATGAACATTGATGCAAAAATCCTCAACAAAATAATGGCAAATCGAATTCAGCAACACATCAAAAAGATTATTCACCACGACCAGGTAGGCTTCATCCCAGGGATGCAGGGGTGGTTCAACATACGAAAATCAATAAACGTAATAAACCACATTAACAGAAGCAAAGACAAAAACCACTTGATCATCTCAATAGATGCAGAAAAAGCCTTTGATGAGTTCCAACATCATTTCATGATAAAAGCTCTAAGAAAACTAGGAATAGAAGGAAAGTTCCTCAACATTATAAAAGCTATATATGACAAACCTACAGCCAGCATTATACTTAACGGAGAAAAATTAAAACCATTCCCTCTAAAATCAGGAACCAGACAAGGATGCCCACTATCTCCACTCCTATTCAACATAGTACTGGAATTCCTAGCCAGAGCAATTAGGCAAGAAGAAGGAATAAAAGGAATACAAATAGGTAAAGAAACTGTCAAAATATCCCTATTTGCAGATGACATGATCCTATACCTTAAAGACCCAAAAAACTCTACTCAGAAGCTTCTAGACATCATCAATAGCTATAGCAAGGTAGCAGGATATAAAATCAACATAGAAAAATCATTAGCATTTCTATACACTAACAATGAGCAAACAGAAAAAGAATGTATGAAAACAATTCCATTTACAATAGCCTCAAACAAAATCAAATACCTAGGTGTAAACCTAACAAAAGATGTGAAAGACCTCTACAAGGAAAACTATACACTTCTGAAGAAAGAGATTGAGGAAGACTATAGAAAGTGGAGAGATCTCCCATGCTCATGGATTGGTAGAATCAACATAGTAAAAATGTCGATACTCCCCAAAGTAATCTACATGTTTAATGCAATTCCCATCAAAATTCCAATGACATTCATTAAAGAGATTGAAAAATCTACTGTGAAATTTATATGGAAACACAAGAGGCCACTAATAGCCAAGGCAATACTCAGTCAAAAGAACAATGCAGGAGGTATCACAATACCTGACTTCAAACTATATTACAAAGCAATAACAATAAAAACAGCATGGTACTGGCACAAAAACAGACATGAAGACCAGTGGAACAGAATAGAGGATCCAGATATGAAGCCACACAACTATGAGCAACTTATCTTTGACAAAGGAGCTAAAAATATACGATGGAGAAATAGCAGCCTCTTCAACAAAAACTGCTGGGAAAACTGGTTAGCAGTCTGCAAAAAACTGAAACTAGATCCATGTATATCACCTTATACCACGATTAACTCAAAATGGATCAAGATCTTAATATCAGACCCCAAACTCTTAAGTTGATACAAGAAAGAGTAGGAAATACTCTGGAGTTAGTAGGTATAGGTAAGAACTTTCTCAATGAAACCCCAGCAGCACAGCAACTAAGAGATAGCATAGATAAATGGGACCTCATAAAACTAAAAAGCTTCTGTTCATCAAAAGAAGTGGTCTCTAAACTGAAGAGAACACCCACAGAGTGGGAGAAAATATTTGCCAACTATACATCAGACAAAGGACTGATAACCAGAATATATAGGGAACTTAAAAAACTAAATTCTCCCAAAACTAATGAACCAATAAAGAAATGGGCATGTGAACTAAACAGAACTTTCTCAAAAGAAGAAATTCAAATGGCCAGAAAACACATGAAAAAATGCTCACCATCTCTAGCAATAAAGGAAATGCAAATTAAAACCACACTAAGATTCCACCTCACCCCTGTTAGAATAGCCATCATCAGCAACACCACCAACAACAGGTGTTGGCGAGGATGCAGGGAAAAAGGAACCCTCTTACACTGTTGGTGGGAATGTAGACTAGTACAACCACTCTGGAAAAAAATTTGGAGGCTACTTAAAAAGCTGGACATCGATTTACCATTTGATCCAGCAATACCACTCTTGGGGATATACCCAAAAGACCGTTACTCCAGAGGCACCTGCACACCATGTTTATTGTGGCACTATTCACAATAGCCAAGTTATGGAAACAGCCAAGATGCCCCAGCACTTACAAATGGATTAAGAAAATGTGGTATCTATACACAATGGAATTTTATGCAGCCATGAAGAAGAACGAAATGTTATCATTCGCTGGTAAATGGATGGAATTGGAGAACATCATTCTGAGTGAGGTTAGCCTGGCTCAAAAGACCAAAAATCGTATGTTCTCCCTCATATGTGGACATTAGATCAAGGGCAAACACAACAAGGGGATTGGACTATGAGCACATGACAAAAGCGAGAGCACACAAGGGAGGGGTGAGGATAGGTAAGACACCTAAAAAATTAGCTAGCATTTGTTGCCCTTAATGCAGAGAACTAAAGCAGATACCTTAAAGCAACTGAGGCCAATAGGAAAAGGGGACCAGGAACTAGAGAAAAGGTGAGATCAAAAAGAATTAACCTAGAAGGTAACACCCACGCACAGGAAATCAATGTGAGTCAATGCCCTGTATAGCTATCCTTATCTCAACCAGCAAAACCCCTTGTTCCTTCCATTATTGCTTATACTCTCTCTACAACAAAATTAGAGATAAGGGCAAAATAGTTTCTGCTGGGTATTGAGGGGGGGGAGCGGGAGAGGGTGGAGTGGTTGGTAAGGGAGGGGGTGGGGGCAGGGTGGAGAAATGAACCAAGCCTTGTATGCACATATGAATAATAAAAGAAAAATGAAAAAAAAAATAAATAAAATAAAAGATGGGAGGGAGCCATCTGCTCTGGCTCTCCTTGTTCCAATGCCAGAGTCTGTCCCTTTAAATATTGATTAAAATACAATTCCCTTGTCTCCTCATCTCTCTGTCCTGCCTCACTTCCCCCTAAATGACTTTGGTCCCTTTTAATCTTAAGAGGGGTGCCAAGGGGCAATAGTGCATCTTCTATAGCTGCTTCTGGCTGAGTTTGGGCACTGGCCCTACCTAGAAAGGGTACCAAAAAGTTGTTTTCTTATTTTTAATTTAAGAGGTGACAAGGGAAATTCAATTGGCAGAAAATTTAGTTGAAGGGCTGTCAGGATCAGGACCGGGAGACATCAAGTTATTCTTTATCACTCTGGTCATACTTTAATTGTCCCTTATTGCTGGGGTCTCCTTGTTGAAATTATTAACCCTCTGGTGCCAAAAACAGACACACAAGAGATAGAAAATCTTGACAAGGCAATTTCTCTTGATCAAGAGGGTGCTCGCATGTGCTCACTCCAGCTGAGTGAACACGCAAGCACAAAATGGCTGACAGTGGCTCCTCCTACATCCCTGACCAAGTTGTACCTGCCCCTCACCTGGGATTTGTCCAGGTCAAAGGTTCACAGTCTTTCCTGATCGGCTAAAAGGCTTGGGGGATGGGTTAGGGCATGCAGTTTGGTGGGCAATGGAGTTGTACATCTGGAAGAAGTAAGGACCCTGTAAACATGTAAGTCACCTGAGATGGTGATCTGAGGAATTTCTAAGTAATCTAAGAGGGTAAGAAATACATTAATAGAAAAGATCATTTTTCTTACAATTTCCCCCTCTTTTAATTTAAATTTTTTAATTCAAACCCATTTAGAAGCTGTTGGTTCTCATGTTCCTGCGTTTCTAATAGAAATAAGTTATTTTGGTGAGGGCTGTCTCAATTAACTGCTGTATTAGTCCTTGGTCACAAGGAATTTTGCAACAGCCTACTAAACTTAAAACTCCAGTCGCTACGATCAAGGAGGTTAAGATTGAGGTCATCCAGCCCTTCCATCTCCCAAACCAATTTCCATTAAGTCAATGATGGGACCATTTGTATCTGAGTTCTCAGCTAGCTCGTTAGATAGGGAAGTTAATCCCTATAGGGCCTTACTAATAGTTCCGTCAGGGGCTCTGTTATTTGGTGTATACATGCAAGACGAAACTTCAGTCATTACGCAAACTCCTCCCTTTTCAGTCAACATCATGTCTAATGCTGGCCTGTTCTCCCAAGCCATCTGGCTAGTTGGTCCCAATTGCTCTGCTATTCCTTTGATGGCATCTCTGGTATAGTTAACAAACCTTTGTTGATTATAATAAATATAATTAATCCAATCGACATTTTCTTCTGGTAGTGGACCACCAGAAGAGTGCTGATTCAAATCCTGCTTCAATTTGATTTCTGGCTTTGAATCCGTTTGGCACCCTGTAGGAACTCCAATGGCATCAGTGTAAACATGGGGATCAAAGGAGCCTCTGCGGTTGGCTGCAGTGTCTGTGTCTGTGTCTCTCCCTTTTCTAGGTGTTGTGGCACAGGCTGGGGATCTAAATGCTGGGATGAAAGGGATTGCCAACTGCACCAAAGCACAGGTGCCTGCCCAGTTACCTGGGAGAGTCCCAAGTAAAGGTCCTCTGCAGTACTACCAGACATCAGCTCTGCCCACTGAGAGTGTGGACTGGTTTGTGAGGCTGTTGAAGGACTGGCTTTCACTGCATCCCATCAGGTTTCCCACATTTATAAATCATTCCCCCTGTCTGGTGAGACATGGGATATAATTGACGCCTAGGGTGGGTGACCTAATAGTCCTCGGGGGCTGACATGTAGGACCTCTGACCTCTGGGAACAGTAGTGATAGCATCTGCCAGGATTCCTTGCCCCAAGCTTTGGCATCCTGAAACAGAGCCAACATGCAATACATTCCATCTGGATCCGAGGACCGTCCTCATGGAAACGGGACCACCTGAGACTCATCTCCCAGTTGTACAAACATAGCAATTGCTCTTATTTAATGTGTGGACAGCATATTTTATCCATTCCATCCAAGCCTGGGACAGCCAAGGGGCTGTCCTTACTCTGAGTAGTGCTATGGGAAGACATTTAGTCCAAAGTAATCTGGTCTCTAAGACTAATTTAGTGAGTTGGTTTTTAAGAGTCTGATTCATTTTTTCAACTCTCCCTGAGGAAGATGGATGCCAGGGAGTATGATATTCCCATTTGATCTCTAGAGCCTTCATAAGTCCCTTAAGGACATTGGCAGTGAAATGACTCCCATTGTCTGAGTCTGTACTTTCTATAACCCCAAACCTTGGGATTATGTTTTCTAGTAAGAACCTAATTATATTTGTAGCAATGAACCCTGGGAGAGGGATGGCCTCGACCCAGCGAGTGAGATGGTCTACCATAACCAAGAGGTATTTAAGATGACTTATTTTGGGCATCTCAGTATAAATCTACCTGAATGCTTTGAAAAGGTCGTAACCCAGGGTTTCTACCCTGAGCTGATCTCTGTCTCAGAGCTTGCTTGTTAATCTTTCAACCAGTAAGACATCCTTCTGATACTTGTTTGGCTAGTGTACAGATCTCTACACACCCATAGGCTCACAAAACTGCATCACACATGGCTTGGGGTCCCAGTGGCTCCCCTGATGGAGATAGGTAAGGAGTCATCTCATTAGGGGCTTTGAGATCATTTCCTTCCCATTGGGGAGAACCTGTTTTCCCTGTTTAGTCTTGACTGCCCCAAGTTTTTTTAGTTGTTCTTCCTGACATGAGGAGCAGGGAGGTGCGGAATGAGACAAAAGACCAGAGCCTCAGAGGTGAGAGCAGCCTATTTGGCGGTCTCACCTGCAAAAGAATTTCCCCGAGTCTCAAAGTTTACCCCCTTTTGGTGACCTGGCACATGGACTATGGCTATTTCTTCAGGTAGTTTTAGGCTCTTTAATATTTGTTGAATTAATTCTCCATGTACCAAGTCTTGGCTCTTGCTATTGATTAAGCCCTGTTCCACCCAGATTTTTCCAAAGGTGTGGACCACACCAAATTCATATTTTGAATCAGTGTCCCTTCTTTGTCCTTTAAGTGTTTTAAGGCATGATTTAGGGGAACAATTCACAAGTCTGTGCTAACCAATTGTTAGGGAGTCGGCTTGATTCTATTATAGTCATGGCCTCCCCGTTTGCTATAGAATATTCATTATGCCTTTTCCCTTTGATTACCTGAGAGGATCCATCCACAAAGAAATAGAACATGGTCTGGAAAGGAGTTTCCTTGAGATCTGGCCTCACTTTTGTTTGATATTCAATAATATCTAAACATTTATGTTCGGGGGCTCCTCCCTCCTGCCTTCCTGCCAAGAAAGTGGCTGGATTTAGGGCCTCATCAGTAGTTAAAGTTAGGTCATCCTTTTCTAGCAAGATAGCCTCATACTTTAGGATCCTGGAATCCGTCAGCCATCTACCCACCTTCTGGTTTAAGATTGTCCTAACTTGATGGGGAGTGCTAATAATTAGGTCTCCCCTAAAGGTGATTTTTCTAGTTTCTTCAGTTAGAAGGGCTGTAGTCATTACTGCCTGAATGCACTCAGGCCAACCTCACGTGACAGGATCTAGGAACTTAGATAAGAAGGTCATACGTTGACGTTGACCCCCATGTTTTTGGGTTAGCACCCCAAGGGCAATTCCCTTATTTACGTTCACAAAGAGGTGAAAAGGCTGTTCAAGAGAGGGCAAGGTTAGCACTAGAGCTGTGATGTAAACCAATTCCTAATCAGATCATTAGATCTCTTCCAAATAGGTTGGTACCTGCCTCAGGGACCAGGAGAAATTGTATCTTCGTGGACCTGTCTTGGAAGTAAACATCTGTTTCTTGTAATATTTTAACTGAAAAGCTTTCTCCCTTTACCCCAGAAATTAGTACCCTGTCCAGGGATTGGATTAAGCCACTGGGCAGAAGACAGAGGGAGGATCTGGAAGTGCCTGAGTCAATCAGGAAGGTGACAACTTCACATTGTGGTCCATTTCTAAATTTATCAAGGGCTTTAAGTAAAAGAGGTAAAAGAGCCCTGACTCCCCTATTCTTCATCAAAGGTCATTAAGGGAACAATTTCCTACACTCTCTTTCCTTCTGGACATTCTCTCTTAAAGTGTCAAGTCTCCCCACATTTAAAGCACTTATTTCCCCCTCTTCTTTGTTTCATCTTCTGACTGTCTGGTCTCTTATACCCCATAAGGGAAGCCAGGCTGGTTGAGATCCAATAGGATATTGGTTTGGCTTTTCCCTATTAACCTGCTGTCTGACAGAGTACTGATTTGACCTTCCCCTATTAACCTGCTTGATCGTGGATAGCATAATCTTTGCTTTCTGTTTTTGTTTTTCTTCCTCTCTCCTTACATATACCTTTTATGCCTTTCCTAATAATTCCTCTATGGACCTATTTTTCCAATTCTCTAGTTTTTGTAATTTTAAGCAGAGGCCTGAGGGGCTGGGAGTTGAAGGGGTTGGAGGTGGAGGGGTGGAAGCCTGGAGGGCAGGGCTGGGGCTGGCTCTGGCACCTGAGGAATTTTTAAGTAATCTAAGAGGGTAAGAAATACTTTGATAGAAAAGATCATTTTTGTTACACCCTGGACAGTCTGATGTGATCTGCAATCCCATGTCAAGGGATATGCATCAGATAGGTTGAGAGTCAGTGCCAATAAAACCCTTTTTTGTGGCCAACTTAAGCAAACTGAGACATTTAGAAGAAACAGCCCTGAGGCTGGGCTTATAAGGTGGCCCTTTTAAGTAAGTTTAATTTTTTGGTTTTTTGCTCCGTACATAATGGGGCATTTTTCTAAAACATGCTATTTATGTTGCACTTTAGATACGTTTTCTGGGAGTTTGGTTGTAAATGTCTTAGAGAAAGATCCAAATTGTAGATGACAAAAACCTGTGAGATTCAACTCCTGGCTCAAGTTCGCAAATTCATGTCACTGGAGGAGGGATGAAGAGGCTCCCACAGCTTCCCAGTTTCCATGCAAAATCTCAGGTCCTTGAGATCCACAAACATTGAAAAGCATTTCGAGATGTCTCACAAGGTGAAAATTTTAGCAAGGATTTATTTTAGTATAGCAGGATAAAATATAGATGGTGAGGGGTGTAGAGAAAAAGAAACATTTCCTGATCCCTACACAGAAAATGGGAGCAAAGACTCCTCCACTTTTCTTAAGAGGTTTGTTCAAGAAAGTTAGCTAGATTTGTTCAGGGAAGTTATATGTTCTGGAACATAGAAGCAGGCACCAGGGATGAATTCTTTAAAATGGGTCTTTGCAGTTTCCATTCAGCATGGCCATACTGGGTGTATGAGGCTCTTTTCCCACACGTGCCATGCATTGGAGAGAGGTGGCCAGGCCAGGTTATGGCATAGGATTCCAGGGAGATCCAAGCCCCAAAAGGCCAGCTCTAATACCCACCCCTTCCCCGCTGAAAGCCAAGGCTCAAAACATATTTTCTACCTACCTATCTAGGTCAGCCTGAGAAATTGCAGTGAATTCTTAAGAGAATACTGTGAATTCACAGAGAAAGATAGTTCCCTTCTAATGAAATTAGGGATATTTGGGACATTTTACCGAGCCTTATTGTCCTTTTCTTATCTATGACATCTCGCCATCAGCACCCAAACTTCATCATTTAGTTATTTGCTCTTTGTACATAGTTAGAGTCACTCATCTCTACACCTTTAATCTTTTTTTAGCTTGACTGTAGCATTAATTATTTTAATCTCATCTCATGAATTGCATTCCTTTGACTTTGAGCTACCAACTTGAATTGCACTGAATATTCTGTTTCACCTTTATTTCAGTGGTGGAATTTAAAGCTAAAAATTCTGTTCCTACCACATATTAGAGTTTTGTCTTATGAGAGACTTAAAATATTTTATTAATTTGACCATACGAAGGTAAAATTATACTCCAGGTTTCATTTGGCCCATTTGATGACTCTTTCGGCATAAACCAAATAGGATTGAAATGTCATTGGACCCAGTTCTGCTGTTGATTTGTTTAGGGGTTATTGGTCATAAAAAAACCAGAAACAGAGCCAAGCTAACATAAGCAGAAAACAAAATGAAACTTGTTGGAAATAAACTGACAGAGCACAGAAGGTCTACTGGATATCTGTAGGGACTCAAGCCAGGAATTGGCATGCTGTGGCCAAATTACCTTGTACATCTTCCTGGGCTCTGCCTCTGTCTGCCCTCATCTCTGCAATTTCTAGAGAAACTAGACACAGCCTGGCCTAGAGCTCAGGTCTCCAAATCTGAGCCCATCCTCTGTATCCTTTTCTATTTTTTGTTAACCTGGGCCTGTGAGAACCTGGGCTCTAGAGGGGTGCAATCATGTATCTCCAGATACTCAAGAATTTGTCCAAACTATTGAAGATGTAGGCCACCCTGATATGTCAGGGTTCTGTGTAAGAGAGATATTTGAAAAACAGAATCTATGTTCTATTTTGTGCTCTCATGTAATTGGTGCTGAGAAGACATGATCAAAGCCAACAATACATCAGTAAGATCTACACATTGGAAATATTTGGATAATCACACTTTATTTGGCACCAAAAACTAGTTGCTTTGTTTACCTTCAGAATGGATTTCTCTTCAGTTCTCAGGACAAAAAGTTCCATTGTTTTTCTGGCTCTCTAAATTTGGGTTTGCAGGGTTTATAAAGTATGGTCCGGGGGCTAAATCCAGTAGGTACCCATTTTGTCAATAAAATTTTATTGGAAGACAATCATTCTCATTCACTTACATGTTGACTATGGCTACTTTTTAAAAACAAAACAAAACATGATAATACCTAAGTTGAATAGTTGTAAAAATGACCAAATCGTGCATGAAGCCTAAATTATTTATAAGCTTGCTCTTATAGACAGTTTGTTGACTCCTGGATTAAAGAGATAAGAACAGTTTTTACCTCAACAGGACACACCTTAATGTCTTTGCTGACAGAGCCATACACCAAAGGATGGAAGAATCTCTGAGGAAGCCATTCAGAGAGCCAACACCTCACTCAGCATCCTGGTGGAATCTGCTCCTTAGCTTATTTCATATCATCAGCAATGAGACCTACCCAGACAGTTTGCTAGATTAAATGATTTCAGTTCAGAGCTGAAATAGCTTGACGGGAAATGGATAAGCTACTGGGGAGTGTGACTTATGACCAGGGTCTGGGTGTAGGGTGTTGTGGTGTCATAAATTATGGGTAACAGTGTCTTTTTTGAGGCTTGCTGGAATGGTTGAGCAATTCTAAGTTAAATTCTGACAAAAAGTAAAATATGTTGTGATAAGTAATGAGTATACAAAGTTTAGGTGGCTAACTGTGTGGTTCAGAAAAAGATTTTGACATTTTTGTTTTTTTTCATGTAGTAAGGCATAATCACCACCCCCATCACAGGCTGGCAGGGAGAGACTGCTTGGGTTTCCATGATGAAGTGTGGCCATTTAACTCCCCAGTTTCTTCTTTCCTCTGAGGGGAAGTCCTCCTTATAAAACTTAGGTCTCTAAGCCATCCTTTCCTTCTTCCCTCCCTCCCTCCCTCCTTTCCTTCCTCCCTCCTTCCTTTCTTTTCTCTTTCTTTGCTTCCTTCTTCCATTTGTTTGTATTATTTTACTTCTATCAGGGACTGTAATAGAATATATTCAGCCCAATTCTCCATATATTTATTTAGGATGTCCAGGACTTAACAGGGAGCTCGCCATAAATATTACTTGACTAAATGAATGTACTGGGCTTAAAAGAAGACAAATTTAAATTAAACAGGATCCCTGTCCTCAAGGAGTTTCCCACTGGCTGAGCAGAGAGACCTATAAACAAGCTCTCCATAGTCCCCAGTAGAGATAATGAGCACTATGGGGAGGGGTTCATCCTTCACACTGCTCTCCAAAGGTCCTGTTTGCAATGTTCTGAGAGACTGCATTTCTTTCTCAGTACACAAAGAGCTCCTGCAATGGCCAGCTTACCTTAAAGCACTGATTTTCCAAAGCTCTGCAGGTCACGGGTTCAAGATGGATTTACTAACAAGATTTCCAGTGAAGTAGCAGTGGCAGTGAGCAGGGAAGAGAGGAAGGGGGAGAAGAGTGAGAGTGTGGGGTGAGACACGCTTGACCACGTGCAGTGTGCGTGGTCCACAGTCAGTGCCCCCATAGCCAGTGATTTCCATTTGCGTGATGGGAGCTCCAACAGAGAGTCAGGTGGATATCTGAAGATGTGTATGTGATTTATGGCCTTCTGCACGGACAGCTCACTCCATCATGAGAATGTGTGCCCCTATCACCCTCATTCTACAAATCTCCCTGCCATCCTCCTGACATGCTGCTCTCTCTTACAACCGTGTATTCATTTCCTAGGGCTGCTGGAACAAATTACTATACACAGGGTGGCTTAAAATGACAGAAATTGACTCTCACACTGTTCAGGAGGCTGGAGGTCTGAAATCAAGGTGATCAAAGTGTTGTCAGGGTCTTGACCCTCTGCAGGCTTGAAGGGAGGATTCTCCCAGTGCCTGTTGGCTGCTGACAATCCCTGGCACTCCTTGTTTTCCAGTGTCCTTCCTGTGTGTCTCTGTGTCTCCATACCTCTTGTCCTTGTGAGGATACCAATCATTGAATTTAGGGACAACTTTAATCTAGTGTGACCTCAGCCTGATTACATCTGCAAATGCCCACTTTCCAAGAGATCATATTGACAGATACTGTGGAGTGGTACTTGGATATATATTTCTGGGGATCATACCCCATTTCACCCCAAACCTAATCTTTCCAAAATGTGGTTGGAATTCTCATAGTTCTCACCATCTCCACGGTGACCACTCTAGTCCTGACCATCTTCTCTCTCCTGGATGACAGCCAGTCTTCCTCAGAGGCCACCTTGCTTCCCCTCCTGCCTCCCACAGTCATTTTCTACTCTGTAGCCAGACAGATCTATCTGGAATCTAAAGCACAGTGTTTCTTTCAGGGGGCCAAATTCCCAATCAAAACAACCTGACAGAGATCCTTCCAGTGACTTTCCAGAGATCTCTCCCATACTTCACTGCAGCTAGCCCTGGTGATGTCTCCTTCCCTCTTCAAATGTCCTGAGTGCCCTCCTGACTCCAGTTTTGATACTTGCTGTGGTATCTGCCTGGGAAGTTCTGTGTGACCTTTGTGAAGCAGGTTCCTTCTTTTGTCAGGTCTCATTGAAAATGTTACCTTCTCCAGAGAGACCACACCTTGCTCCTGAGGTCAAACTTTCAACCCGTCCCTGATTCCCTGTCCTGCTCCTCTCATCTCACCATACTACTTGCCTTTTTGCATCATTGCTATAGTCTCCTAGGTCACCCTTTTCATTTACGTTAGGTGGGCGTGTCTGTCCTCTCAGTATCACACTCAAATGTAAATCCAATTAGAATAGGACCCTGTCTTCCTTGGTCCCTTTGTGCCCCAGTACTTGAACAGTGACTAGTACTGGTAAGTACTCAGAAGGGTCCATTGGAGGAATGGGGTGACTGCATTTTTTTTAACTTACAGAATAGCTCTTCAAGCAGGTTGATAGCATTTGGTTATCAGACCTCCTAGCCTTTGGACATTAAAATTAGGCAATTGGATTAAGAGGTGTTGTCAGCACTGGGCAGATTGATTGTATTGGTGAGGGAGGAATCTGAGAATGGTGAAAAATACCACCAGAACACCAATGTGTAGAGTCATCTGGGCATGTTAAATGGAGGGGCAAAGAGAGCCCCAGGTAGTGGATGTAAACACAGACTTGCACTCAGACTGTTCCGGATCTCTTCACCCTGTATGATCACATGAAGCTCCTAAAGAAGCCAATACTCAACCTCTTTCTCTTGACCTCACCTGGCTCCCACAGTTGTCCCTCTCCCATCTCCAGTCTTTTTGGTTTCCACTGGAGTCTCTCATGCTAAGTGCAGATGGTGTGGGACTTCCAGACCCTGTATCAGGGTACTCCCTCTTGATGTTACACAGACCACTGGTCCTTGAGAGCCCATACCCTGCTGTGTTCCCAGAATCCATTTCTCTGGCTCCAGAAATGACAGAAAATGTTCCCATAACCTTTTCTCCATGCTAAGCACCATTCTGAGTATTTCATGTATATAAACTCACCCCCTTCACCAATCTGAAGACTCATATTCCCTACATTTTAACATCTCTGAAACTGAGATGCATCTTAAAATGACATCATGTATCAGTGACATACAGACTCCAGTCCTACTGGCAGACCATGAGACAGCACTATTGTGTCCTCCTTTGTGACAGAGCTTGGCTTTGGCCACAGTATGCAGGGCAAGCTCTTATGGTTACATTTTATACCACACCTAGTCACCTAGATGCCAGATCACACTGTTATTTGCCCAACTTTCCTGTCCATCCTCTTTTGCACACATGGTCCTATGAGCACAAAACTTCATCAAGAGCTTTCATTCCTCTGTCCAGCAAAAGGCTTTCTTGAATATCAATTCATGCTGTTTTGCACTCAGAAGGGTTACTAGGATACCTGTTCCACAGACTGAACCCCAGTTTGGGCTTTCTTGGAGACCTTGATGATAAGCTAAGTGCTTTTAGTTGTAAGAAAAGAATTTTTTTTTGGTACTGGAGCTTGGAAACTCAGGGCCTGCACCTTGAGCCACTCCACCAGCCTTATTGTTGTGGAGGGTTTTTTTTCGAGCTAAGGTCTTGTGGAACTATTTGCCTGTGCTGGCTTCGAACCATGATCTGCCTGATCTCTGCCTCCTGAGCAGCGAGGATTACAGGTGTGAGCCACCGGTGCCCAGCGAAGAATTTCTTGACTGCAATGACTTCAAGGAGGACATCCATTCCCATTTAACAAGGTGTCCAGGAAGGAAGCTGCAAGGCAGGCTGGGAAAGCTAATGCCCAACCTTCTCAGCCTGGACAGTGGGAGGCAGCTTCACAGCAAAGGAGCAGGGGAGCTGTTGGGGAGGTCCCTACATAGTGTTTGTGGCTCTTGCTGTCCACTGGATCTGTGTTAAGTAATCATAGATGTTCATGAATGCTGAACCTGGACTTCTGAAGTTTTAATTGAGCTCCTTATTCTTCTTATAAGCAGCTGGAAAGTAGTTAATGTATTTCAGAAACTCTTCTATCCTTCATGCTTAGAATCAAAAGCCTTACAGGCTGGTTTTCTAGACTATTCAGTTTTCAAGTGTCTCAGCCTCTGACGATTCCATGTCAACTACCTGTTCTTGACAGTGAATAGCTTGCTCTTCCGATTAGCCTGTCTTACCAAAGTCATCTTGGCAGGTGATTGATCTCTGACCAATTTGTATAGTCTGGCAATTCTTAAGCAGACTTAATTGATTGTTTTTAGGGCCTTTTCATGGTTTCCTTCTCTCTTGCTTTTTCTGGCAGAGTAGAAACAATGGACAAAGGCTGAAATTTAAATAATGACCAGACAGTTTTGCTCTGCGCGAAGTATAGGTAGGATGAGACACTTGAGACTCATGGTTTCAAAAAATAGATTGAGCTTACTCTTGAGTAGTTGAGTAAACTATGTCCATTTTCCCTGTGATTCTTAGACTACCCTCTCTCCATTGAGTTTATAGGATCACTGCATTTCAGTTGGGTATCACACCAGAAATTCAAAAATAGTTTCCTTTTTCAAATGAGTGACTAATAGTACTTCAATAATGTTTAATATTGATATAGTCTTTAACATTTCATTCTTCTTATAGAGGAAACTGAGGCCCAGACGACTGGTTTAAAGCTACCAGTAGTTTCTAGCAGGAGACCATGACCCTAGCCAAAGCATGCTCCCACGCACGTCTGCCTTTTCTTGCTGGATCAACCATTACAGTTGTGGTAGCTTTTTGCCTTTTCTCTTGTTTTCCTCTTGTATTCTACCAGGAAATTCACATGAGAAGAGGGAGCATTATGATCCCAATAATATTTCATTATAAATGAGGAGTCACAGTAGCCTCCTGCCAATGACACTTCTTTGCTTTAACCTTTATAAAAACTCCAGCCAGAATAAATGAAGCTCCAGGAAGGCTTGTGCAATCACATTTAGTGACTTGAGGCTCCAGGCCTTCATGACCTTATCCTGGAAAATGTTGTAAAGGCATGTTTTCTTAGTATTGCGTACAGGGAATGTGGAGGTTATAAGATTTCTGTCAAAAAGCACTCGGATTGTCTTTAAACAATTGATGTTCAAATATGAACTGTCTTCTTAGGATCATAAATATTTACAAGGCTGACATTTGATTATTTTTTTATGAAAGTAGAGAAAACACATTAGCTGCCATTTAACATTTTGGAGAGAATTTGATTTTGCCTTTTGGAGGTAAATGTGTGGGATTTCTTTTTATGAATTAGAAACTTATAGGAAACGTCCATTCTCTGACAAACACCGATGTCATTAACATCTGAGAAAATTCCCAGTTTGCACATCATCTTGAGAGGCACAGTGTGGTTAAGTAATGGACTAAAGTCACAGAGCTAGTAAGTGGAAGACTGAACTGAAGCTCAGGTGGTCTGGTGTCTGCATCCCTGTTATCCACTGTCCTACCTCTTTGTCACTATGCCCCACTGACCAGCTCTCACTGACTGCTCTATCAGTATTTGGCCACGTGTGCTACTGTGCTGTCTTCTCTCCTTGTGTTGTGATTAGATGCACTGCTGCCGAGGAGGCAGAAGATAGGACAGAAGTGGCCCATGAGTAACAACAGTTTCCTTCAAAGTCCCCCGCAGAAGCCTTGGTCTACGAGATCTGGTCCCCCATTGGGTGGGACGCAGCATTTTCAAGGAACATCATTTTGAAGAATGAAAAGCCAGGGCTGTGCCAGAACTGGCTTCTGTTAGTTTGCTTTCCAAAGTTATACTTAGTGACTTTAAGTTGGTTATTCAAAATTGTCAATTGTAAGAGTATTAATACCACAGATATTGGTAAACTCTACAGGTCAGGGCTCCCACTCCTCAAGCAGTACTTAAATATTTATTAGCTTACTGGAGAAGAATGCAAGTCAGGAAAAAACAGTTTTGAGTTTTGAGTTCCCAATCAGCAGATGTCCCTGGTGTGGAGATAGACAGCAGATCCCAGGACAGTTACCTTCCCACACCACTTAGGCATGTTTGTTCCTCTGCCTGAGGCCCTGCTTGGAAGGTGCCTCCATCCTGTTCCACCCCATCCCCATACTTGGGCCCACTGCTCGGCTGTCCTCTGGACAGTGGTAGCAGCTTCCTAACTCATGCCATCGAACCCTTGCCTGGCATCTGTCACCTTCCTGCTTTAATCTCTAGGATGATCTTTCTAAAACACAAGCTGGATCTATTGCTAGTGCCTATTTTAAGAGAAATACTTTAACTTGTTGAAGGCTTGTCACAGTCTGTTTCCCAGCCTGCCTCTCCAGCTTCTTCTCTGGCTTTAGCCTCACTGACCTCTGCTGCTGTGAGGGATTGCTCTGAGTCCCCACAGAACTTTGTGCAAACTGTGAAGATCACACACATCTCTCCTGATGAAACCTGACAGATTCCTATGTCTTCCGCTGGTCCATGTGGTCCTTGATCACGGGGAAGATGTTTTCTTACTCAAGTTATTTGTGGTTGTGGATTGCCATGTTTGTCCACCCAGTACCATTACCGCTCCTTCTTCTTTTTTCTTCTTTTTTGGGAGCCACTTACCTGAATGCTCCCCCATTCCATGGTTCCATGTGGCAGCCTTTTGGAACCACCATTCAAGATGATATAGGATCTTGGGCCAAGACTGGCCAAGCATGTCTTCCTTGATAACTTGTAACTGGAAAAATCTAGGGGGAAAGAAAGCTCCTTTCTTGTTTCCTGGAAGAACCACTGGAGCTGTATTCTGATATGTGGATGGAAGTTAAATGAAGCCAGTCTTCAGTAGAGGACAGGACCTGCTGATGTACAGTAAAGCAGAGATAAGAGACTGAGGAAGAGGCATTTCTGAATTGACTTGTGTCCCAAATCTGGGCTGCCCTGAAGATACTGTGCTATTGTGTCATTTCCCAATAAAGATCCCTATTTGCTTAAGATAGTTTGGATTGGAATTGTCTTACAACCTCTGTAAGGTAGGCAGAAAATGCCTCCACTCAAGATATCTATGTACTAAACCCTAGAGTGTATGACAAATTACAATTCATAGCAAAGTTATCTTTTTTTAGGTTGTGGTTGGAATCAAGTTTGCTAATTATTTGGTTTTAAGATGGGGAGAGTATCCTGAATTAACTAGATAGTTCCACTGCAGTCACATGCTTCCTTTATAAAAGTGGAAAAGGAAGGTAGCCAATGTGACATGAGGACTTGACCCTTGATAGCTGACTGAGGATGGAAGAAGGGCCATAGGTAAGCAGGCGCGCAGGTAAGCAGGCATCCTCTAGAAACAAAAAAAGCAAGGAAACAATTTCTCCCCTGGAGCCTCGGGAGCATCCTCAGCCCAACACTCCTTGATTTTAGTCCTGTAGGAACCACAGTGAGCTTCTGATCTATAGAACTCTAAGATAATAAATTTGTGTCGTTTAAGCCTTTAAGTCTGTTACAGCAACAACAGCAAATTCATATACCCCAGAAACCAAAGAATATCTCTGCTTCTACTATCTTAAACTTCATGTTTTACTGTTAGCATTGACATTTACATAATATCTCAAACTTTACAATTCCTTTTTCCAAACGTATGTGTCTCAATTTCTGCTCTTTGGTCTTAATCAGTTGCTTGAGTATTCTTTACATTCTTTGGTCTGGTCTCTGCCTCCACACACACATTTGCATTTCCTCCTAATTATGCAAAACTTCTAGCAGTGTTGCTGGCTCAAGAAAGGCATCCAAGAGAGCAGCAAAGGTAGTAGTAGTTCTGGTTATTATCACAGCAAAGGGATGTTTTAAAATCTCTACAGAACCTAAAGCAATGGTTCTCTTAAGACAAAAAGTTTCTTGTGAAACATTTGTGCAATTGAATCAAAGCCTATTGACAAAAACCATGAAAACAACTCCTTGAAATATCTGATAAGTTTTAATTAGGATATACTTTAAAATATTAAACTAGTAAAACCCTAGTTTGACTAATTTAAAATTTATTAAACTAGTTAAAAATTTAAGACCACATCAGCACATATACCTAAAATCTCCTGCTTATTTCTTTTGAGAACACAAGTGTTTGGTTTTTTATCCTTCTTCTTTAATTTTTCATCTCTCAATACAAAAGACACTAGTTTTAGTCACATGGTGTTTCAATGCATACTGAAAACCATAAAAGTCTCTTATAAGATGAATCCATCACTATACACAAATTGTTTAATTAAGAACTGCTCTTAATATATTTGGCTGAGCAAGTTGTATGTCTTAAGACTTTCATATTGATTTCATTTTATTTTCTTCAATATTTTAAATGAATGAGATGGGCCATAACTCCAGATTAATAGCTATTTCTTCTCCAGACTTTGTGTTGTCTCTGATGTTTATCTATAAGACCTTTGTAATCAATGTGGGATCTGTTCTATGAGGAGATTGTGAGAACTCTGTATGTGCTTAAATGTTGTGAAGAGCCACTCAAGGTTTAACATAAAATGGACATTTTGCTTCAATTTTATTTGGAGGTCTGTGTGAGCATGCTACATATGAGGTTAGGTTAATGTGTCTGGATTTTATCTCACAGACTACAGAAATGAATGGACATGTGGGGATAGTTGTAGCCAGGCTTGGGACTTGGAGCTCAAATCCCATTTTGATGCCATCAGTGGTCTTAAGCAAATTACTTAATCCTTTGTTTTCCTGTTATTTTTTTAAACTGTGGAATGCTTCAAATATAGAGAATAATATAGCAAACTCACCTTCCAGATTTGATAAACCTTAACGTTTTGCTTTCTTTGCTACAGAGTTTTTGTGAGAAATAAAATACTGCAGAGCTATGTAAATTTCCTATCTCTGCTCCTCCCCCACCCCTTCATCCTTTTCCTCTCTCCTCTTTCTGGAGTAACTTCTGTCATAAAGTTGTACACGTAATGTCATCCTTACACTTTACATAATTAATTGTATGAGTTTTAATTTTTATTTATTTTTTGGTGGTCATGGGGTTTGAATTCAGGTGTCGCACTTGTTAGGCAGGTGCTCTACCACTTGAATCATGCTCTCAGTCCTTTTTGCTTTAGTTATTTTACAGGTAGGGTCTTGAGTTTTTGCCCAGATCAGACTGGATCTCTATTCTCCTACTTAACGCCTCTCATGTAAGTGGGATTACAGGCATGCGCCACCACATCTGTTTTATTGATTGAGAAGGAATCTTGCTAACTTTTTGCTTCTGATCTCCATCTCTTGATAGCTGGGATTATAAGATCACATCTACTGTGCCCAGCCCATACATGTTTTTAAATTTTGCATAAATGGTATCCTGCTGTGCATATAATTTTGACATTTGATGTTATGTATGATAGTTTACTTTTTCATTTTTCTAGCAATGGATTTAAAAATTGTAACCAACATGAAACAACACTGTATTGAACTTTTTTGTGCATGGCCTCAAGGGATAAGGTTTCTGGTTTAGAAATAGATGAGGGGTTGCTGGGATATTTTGTATGTGTGGCTTGAATTTTCCTGGCTTTTCACATTACTGCCCAAGATAGCTGGCATCCCAGCTGCCTGTGAGAGTTCTGTTTCTCTATATCCTTGCTGGGTGTCCTCAAGACCACCAGTTAGTCCAGTGATTTCTTGTGGACTCATAGAACTCAGAAATAGTGATTGTTCATGGCTATAGTTCATTATGGTGAAAGGATACAAAGCAGGAACCATAAGGAAAAAGACACATTGGGCCTTTGGCCTTTGTCTGGAGGGACAGCTTCCAGATTCCTTTCCCAATGGAACTTATTCTTCTAGCAGCCCCTGTGAGGAGTTTGCTGCCCAGTGAGACTTGTTGAGCTTAAGGGCCTGGAGTTTTTAATGGAATCTGGTCATGCCCACACATGCTGCCTCTGTGCCTAGCTGAAGTCACGGAGACCCTGGCCTGCAGAGGGAAGTAGATGCTTACCATGGATCACCAGTTCACACACATTATCTAGATAAGCCACCACAGCAGTGTTAAAGGCTCCACGTGTACAAAATGTCCTTCTCAATGAGTAGCATACAGAAAAGTTCAATAGCTCAGTTCTCGGGAGCAGCCCAGGGCTGTCTGTCACGCAGCAGGTCTTGCTGAGGATGGATGAGACTTGAGCAAGCAGGCTGCTGAGCTCATGTTTCTGCACACTCACCAACTTGATGTTTTCATCTTAAACTGAGAGCCAAGTGGATGAGCGTGAGAGAAATTCTAATCCATTGTTTAATTTGCATTTCTCTGATTACAAGTGAGACTAAGCGTGCTTCTTCTTCTTGTTCATATTTAATATCTAATTTTCCATCAGAATTCTTATTAGTTTGCAAATCTTTCCACATTTTGAATATTAAAGACCTCGTTGGATCTCTGTGTTACAAATATCTACTCCCCATGTGTAAGTTGCCTTTCTCTTCTATATCTAGTTAATTAAAAATTGTTTTCTATGAGCGAATGAATGTTGAACTTTCTTGAAGGATTCCCCTTTATTTATTTGTCTATTAGTTTCTTGTGGCTTCTATAATAAATTGCCACTGATAACTGGATAACTGAAAGTAATAGAAATTTGTTCTCTCAGTGTGAGAGGCCAGAAGTCTGAAATCAAGGTGTCTGTAGGGTTGGTTCCTTCTGAAGACTCTGAGAAGAATCCATTCCATCTTTCTCTCTCTCTCTCTCAACTTTCAGTGTCTGCTGGCATCTTTGGCATCCCTTGGTCTGGACCTGCATCACTCCAGTCACTGAATTTCTCTTCATATCATTCTCCTTGCCTCTTTCTTCTTCAGATGACTCTTACAGTGATGCATGGATAAGCCAGGATGACCTCCTCATCTCAGGATCCTTAGCTATACACAATGTAACACTTTTTCCATATAAGCAAACATTCATAAGTTCAGGGATCAAGATGAAGGCATATCTTTTTTTGGCAGGGGAGGGTGTTACCACATAGGCCATTGTGATTGGAATGATGCTATCATTTTCTCCTTTAGTCATTAACATAACATCTGTGCTTACAGATATTCTAATGTTAAACTATCCTTGCATTCCTAGGATAAACCTAATGTTTTAATTATATGTGTGTGAGAGAGATAACCAAGTGCAATTTCCTTATATTTAACATGTTGCATATGTGTTCATAAATGAGATTAGATTATTGCCTCATTTTTATTTTGAGATCTCACAAAATGAGTAGCCTTCTCTGTTTCCTACTCCCTGGGATAGTTTGTAGAAGGGAAGAAAATTTACCTGCAAACACTGCTTAACCTACCTATGGCTCAGTTTCCTCATAGGTCAAGTGAAGATAAAGCTGGATAAATCCAACTTTGTGGATTGTTGAGAAGACTTAGTGAGATAAGGCTCATGGTAAAGGCCTTGTTACACAGCAAGTGCCCAGAAGTGTGGCCACAGTTACCAAAGACTCCTGTTTTAAAGTGCTCCTGACTTTGCAGCTGCTGCCTCCTGAAACTTCTCTTTGGAGACCTCTGAATTGGCCCAAGCTTTGCAGCAAGAAGTGCCAGGGACAATGGAGAGGACAATGGACAAGGAGTTAGGAAACCCAGCAAAGTTAATGTCTGGGTAATTTCAGGTAAAACAGTTATCCCTTTTTTTTCTGTTTTTGAAAACAAAGGAAGTTTTTTCTGCTTCCTTTACAGGGTCAGCATGAATATTTTTAGAAAGTTCCAGAAAGATTACTTTATAAAAAACAAGGGCTCAAGACCCTCCAAAGAATTCTGAGAGGAGTTGCTGTTCTCTTTCTCAGCCCAACTCCTTTTGACCTAGAGAAAAAAACCTCAGGGATTGTGCTTTGTCCCCATCCACTTGGTTCCATCCACTCAAGCAAAAGGACTTAACTTGTGCCATGGTGACAAAAAGACTTTGTCAATAATGGGCTGAGCAGAATTCATTTGTCTTTCAAGACTTCCCAGATTGATTAGGAGCAAGATTTAATAGAATGATAAGGGAAACTATTTGTTGAAATTCTATTCTACCCAAGGCATCTTGTGGAGATAACTACACACATCCTCCTGGCCCTCTGCAGCTGGTACTGTCATCTCTATTTTACAGACCAGAGTACCAACATTTGCAGACATGAAATAACTTGCCCAGGGTCCCAGAAATATAGACATTTACTTATTGCTTAAATTTATTCCCTTAATCTGACCAACTCACAGAGAGCAGCTAATAGAAATCCCAGAAGGTGTGTTTTGGACAGGAAGAGACAGGGAACCTGGACATCTTTGAGCAGCCAGTATGGTGAGCAGGATCAGGTATGCTGAGATGGGGTCTTATCAGAAGGTGGCTGGAACATCATGGCACCTGCTGGTGTGAGGACCACTATTCTTGATCACTATTTGTGCCATTTCATGTGCATGAACTCACCTGATCTTGGTGTCAGTGCTAAAGAAATATAGACAACTGAGCTTATTTAGAAAGATTTAATATGCAAGTTCAAGATACTTGTTTCCCAACTCAAAAAATGGGGGGAAAGCAACAAAAAGAGCACACTGTTAGAAAAACATGAGTTAAAAACCACACCCAACTTTGTTAGAAATTTAACATATAAAACATGACAATGACTATGTTACCTTCTTTAGTGGTCAACAGACCCCTTCCCCCATATTAGCCAAAGGAATGAGAGTTGACTAATGAGTATCATTAGCCAGCATAATTGGTGTTATGAGAGCCAGAGCTCTGAGGCTCTGTTCGGAGCTTATGAGGGTAAGAGATGCCAACCCAAAGGTGCTATCATCACTGTTACTAATGAGAGTCTCAAAAAATTTAAGGCACTTTCAAAAATTACACCTTACCTCTTCTTTGGGTTGGTTAAAGGAGAAATGAAAACAAATGGAACTGTCTGTTTGGGTAGCTCCTTAAGATTGGTGTATGATGCGAAGGACATTATCTTAATTGCAGAAACCTTCCCTGTTTAGTTTCTTAACAATAGTAATGAGGAAAATAAATGTGAAAGGGATATCTCAGTATGATATATGTCATTTCAGTGCCATTTTATCAGAGTGCCAGGATGTCTAAGAGCCTCACAGCATTGCTTCTGGAAGGCAATTGTTCAAGAATCCAGGGACATTTTAATTGCCATTTGTTTAAAATAGCAACTTGCACTTAACTAGCGCAATGTCTAGAGCCATCTTTTTGGCCTTTCGGAGTGATCCATCCATAATATCTTTGAGATCAATGCTCTAGCAGAACTTTCTTCTTTAATATTTGTTGTCTGATTCAAAGCTTCTGGAGGTTGTGAACCACATCTGATTTGTTCCTGTATTAAAGTTCTGGGATGAACAATGAGTCCAGATTGCCTTCTGTGTCTGGGATGGGAACTTGGTTCTTCATTTGATTCTAAGAGGCAGAAGATGTGGTTCCTGGTCTTCAAAAAGCTGACCTTATAGGAAAAGAATTAGAGGCAGGCTCATATCACATGCCACTGCCATTTGATGGGCCAGTTGGTATGGGCACCTGGGGTGCAAGGTGGAGAAAATGTGGAGATTGTTTGGGACCAGTAGAAAATACAAATGATTAAATTCATCATGTAATCACAAGTAAGTTGGGGAGGAAGCTGGCACAGTGCTCCATGTTTCCCAGCCCTGATTCCAAGAGCATGAAATGTGATGCACTAGAGCAAATGTCAAGGGCACAGGAGATATGTGGTGCTATGATACTAGGTTTATTCACACGAGCATACCTTCTCCTTTACGCCAATGGTTGTTCTGGTCCACGATGTTGGAATTAATAGCCCTCTGGTGCTGAAAACAGAACCACAAGAGACAGAAAATCTTGACAAGGCAATTTCTCTTGATCAAGAGGGTGTAAGCATGTACTCACTCCCGCTAAGCAACACACAAGCACAAAATGGCTGACAGTGGCTCCTCCTTATATCCCTGATGCAGTCATACCTGCCCCTCACCTGGCATTTGTCCAGGTCAAAGGTCCACAGTCTTTCCTGATTGGCTAAAAGGCTTTGAGGATGGGTTAGGGCATGCAGTTTGGTGGGCAATGGAGTTGTACAGGAATCCAGAAGAAGAAGCAAGGACACTTTAAGCATGCAAGTCACCTAAGATGGCGACCTAAGGAATTTTTAAGTAATCTAAGAGGGTAACAAATACTTTGATAGAAAAGATCATTTTTCTTATAATGATGAACAGACTGTGTGTGCATCCTGGGGAAGTAGGGTATATTCCTGTACAGCCCAGCATACAGGACAGTGGCTGGTCTTTGGAGATGCTCCTCTGAGGCAGGTAGAGGTGCATTAGAATTGAACATATATGAGCTTCCCAGCTCTGACAAACCCCAACCACCCTTCAGTCTTTGAAAGCTTTATAGTTTTATTTCTTAAATCCATGATGCAGTTTTGAGGAGCCTTTAGGTTATTTAATGACTTTTCACACTCACAAACTTGTCACAGCCTCTGGCATGTGAATTTCAGAATAAGACCAACATTAAACTACTCAATAATTGATTTTTCAAAATGCCACAAAACTGCTGGGAATTATGGTGCACACCAGTAATCTCAGCATCCAGGAGGTAAAGAGAGGAGGATCAGAAGTTTGAGGCCAACCTGGGTAACACAATGAGACCCTCTGTCAACCAAGACCTGGGTGGTGGTAGCTCAATTGTAGAGTGCTTGCCTAGCATGTGAAATGCCTTTGTTTAATGCCTAGCAACATACACACACAGCACAAAAACATACGTGCATGTTAAAATTGAAAGGATCTCTTACTAGATTTTAATATAAAAATATAAAGAGAAGCACAGTCTTTGTGGTATACCTCCTGTAACCTACAACCATCGTTATTCCTCTCTCTCCCACATTTCATAAATGATTGCCTTGCCTTCTAAAATATTCTGAATCTGCCTGCCTCTGCTCAGAACCCTCAGCTTTCTTCTTAGTTTGCTTGTGGCAAAAACAAGGCATTGGCAGAGTGGCTGTCCTGGTTGCCCACAGGTGGTGTCTAGGGTTTTTCTGAATGTACATCCTGCTCACTCCTCTGCCTCAGCCAACCTGCCTCATATATTAAGCCTTGTCACTATCTCTTCCTCAGCCAGGATTGTTCCATATGGGTTTCCATATGGGTAACTCTCTCCCCTCTTTCGACTTTGTGTCAGATGCCACCTGCTCACTGATGTCTACCTAAGCCCTATTTTAAAATAGGAAGCCCCCCCACTCCCAGGCTCCAGGTCCATCTTCTCCCACCCTGTATTCCCTCCATGGCATTGATCACTGGCCAGCAGACTATATTCCATTTACATGTTTTCATTGTCACTAGTTGACATGTAAGTTCTGTGTTGAAAGGATTTTTGTCTTGGTTCATGGATGTATCCTAGGACCTAGTGTGTTGCCTGACATGTGGAAGGCTGTCAGTGGGCCTTTTCTGGATGAGTGAATGAATTGATGCATGAATGAATGCATGAATGTACATGTTGCTATGGAAACAGGGGACAGGGAGTGACTATCACAAGGGACTAGTGTAGATTTCTGGAAGGTTTTGATCACTATGGCTGGAATTCTGGGTTAAAAGCTTTCCAGGCAGATGGAGGGAGAGGACAGATAGGAATTGGGCTGCTTTCCAGGTAGTGGGGACAGCAATTATAAAGTCATAGAATCCTGGAACAGTGAATTTAAGAGAGCACACTTGTTACAATGACAACTTTATGACATCTAAGTATGCTTGATCTCAGACTCCTTATCTTAAGTGATTTATCATATTTTTATAAAGTCTAATGTTTCATTAACATTGTGAAATCTGGTTCAAACTTACTTTGGTTTCCCACACTGCTCTAGCAACCACATTCCTGTTAGAAGTTTGAAATATGAAACCTTAAAATGTAGGGTGTTCTCACCCATTTCTGACAATTCCTGAGACAGTCAAAAGCATACATTTATAAATCTACAGCCGTGAAGCTGGAAATCCAGACTCAGAGCTACTGATATTGATTCTATCTCACAGGGAAAGGGGAGGAAAATGTCAGTGAAGGTAGCCGGTTGATGGAGATTTCTCTACCCTAACCATAACGTCTTATGAGGAAAGGAAGCTGGCTGAGTTTGATGATGTCCACTCTGCAATAGTCACATGCCAGGATACTGCTGACATGACAGCTTGACCTTTCTCTCCTTGAGGGTCCAAATAATCATAGATGAAACAATATCATCCAAATTTCTTTGGGGTTATAAAAGGTTAAATAAAGATTCAAGAATTCTATTTCTGAGGTGTAAACAATAGCAAAACTACAACTATTGTGTGGGGTGTTATGGTAGAGTGATGGCTCCATCCCTGTGACCTTGACCAAACGACTTCACTTTCCTGAGCCCACACTGTCTTCATTATCAATGATAGGCTTCTTGTACGAATAAGGCCCAAAACAGACACTGAAAAAATTATTAATGATGTAGAAATCTGAAAGTTATCATATAAGTGAACATGCACAAACATCTTGTAAAGAAAAAGGAAGCTAAGTCTAGAAAATACTAGTCAAAATGATGAAATGTGAAGATTATAGAAAGAGATGACAGTGACCAGAGAACACCATTTTACATTTTATAATGTTATTGATAAAGTTGGGATTCATTGCAAAAACACTGATTCACTTGGGATAGAAAAGTGATGCCATATGCTTTCCTGCAGAATGGAGTCATAATTCATTACTGTTAAAATGAGATCATTAGGATGACAGATTGCCGACATAAGGAACACAGCCGCAAAGCTCTAGGAAAATCAACAGCTCATGAGCCAGCCTCCATTGGTAGGAATGGTTGAGCGATTATATTATAGCTCATTCTTTATCCCCAACCTGTCAACAGACATTGGCTGAGTAAAATAAGAAGGGGAAAAGTTATGTTTAGAGGAAAAGACGGAGGCACTGAATCTTTAACTGGCCTGTTATTTATAATCTCTGAGCTGGTTGGTCAAAGATAATGACCCTTTGTCAACAAGCATCCAAACTCCTCATGTTTGAGGGACCCCTTACCTTCTGTGGCTTGGGTCTACCTGGCAGTGATGACAGAGCCAGGCCTTCCTTCTTAAGGACCCTAGTGACGACAATAATCTTTGGCTTCATCCATTCTCCGAGCATGTGAGATAAAGACCATTTCATGATTAAATAGGATTTTAAAAATGTATTTCTGAGTACTTACCATGGACAAGACATCTGTTATTTATAGGCAAGTTTAAAGCAGCACATTGGATTCAGAAAATGAAGTATATTGGGTTTTGATTGAGTGTGACTTGCAATGGATTGAGTGACAGAATTGAGCATAAAATGAGGTAGAAAATGCAAATGAAAGTGCTTTGCAAATTGTAAAGTACTAGAAAAATGTTGGTTCTTTTTAATTTTCTGCCTTCCAGGATTATTTACAGGCCAAATGAGACAGTATGTATATACCTAATGTTGTTTTGTAGCTGGCACCCAGTGCTAGAAAATGTGTGGGAGAATGAATGGGAGGCTTCATTAATTTCTAGAGGATCATAAATTGGTGCCAGTTTGGAGAACAATTTGTCTGCCTTTAGGGGAAACTGAATATGCACATATTCTAAGACCAGCAATTCCAAATTCAAGGGACATCTCTTACACTTCAAAGGGATTGTGCTTGAGTATTTATCACAGCATTTTTTGTAGTAACAGAGGGATGGAAATGAGGAATTGATCAGCGTGTAAAGTGGAATATCTAATCCATACACTAATCAAGGAAAGGACAAAAGATGCCAACAGAGTAAAAGGACAAGAGACTTGAACAGTCTCTTTGTTGAATGATCAATAAAGATAAAAAAGACGGTCAAGTTCATTGATCATCAGAGAGGTTCAAATCAAAGCCATATTTTAGCTATGACACTGGCACAACTTTAAATCTGATGACAATAAGCCTTTTAAAAGATTGGAGCCACTAGAACACTCATCTTCTGCTGGTTGGAGGGAAAATTGCTGCACGTACTTTGGAAAACAACTTGGTATGATTTAGAGAGTTGAAGATGTGTGTACTCCAAACCCAGCAATTCCCTTCATGACACAGACATGCATGTTTAAGACTGCTCATGCCAGCTCTACTTATTATAGTAAAAAAGCAAAACTGGAAACAACCCACAAATCTGAGGAGAAGGAATGGATGCTCGATGAGGAGCCATTATGAAAATTAATACACTGTAGCCATAAGCATCTCCTGGAATGATACATACATAATGCTGAATTTTTAAAACTTGTAGAAGAATATGTGAATTCCATTTGGGTGAAGTTTAGAAGCATAGGGGACTACATGATATGTTATTTTAGTAGTGACATATATGATAAGGTCAAGGAATAAATAAATGAAGGGATGGAAAGGTAAGCAAATAATAAGCAAAAGTTTAGGATGCTAGTTACCTACTGGGGGGGAGGGAGCTGGTAGCTGAGGGAGGGGACATTGGGACTTCTGTGGTACTGGAAATTCCACTCACAGAGGTGATGGATCACCAGGTGTTCATATTGTTGATAAACTCAAAACTCTTCATGTATGCTTACAGTGATAAACCTTAAATATGTAATATTGAATGAAAAATTTAAAAGTCACTTGAAACCCCTGCACAATTCCTTACACTGTTGGAATTAATAACCCTCAGGTGACAAAAACAGACACACAAGAGACAGAAAATCTTGACAAGGCAATTTCTCTTGATCAAGAGGGTGCAAGCATGTGCTCACTCCTGCTAAGCAAACACGCAGGCACAAAATGGCTGGCAGTGGCTCCTCCTTATATCCCTGATGCAGTCGTACCTGCCCCTCGTCTGGCATTTGTCCAGGTCAAAGGTTCATAGTTTTTCCCGATTGTCTAAAAGGCTTGGGGGATGGGTTAGGGCATGCAGTTTGGTGGGCAATGGAGTTGTACAGGAATCCGAAAGAAGTAAGAACCATTTAAACATGCAAGTCACCTAAGATGGTGACCTGAGGAATTTTTAAGTAATCTAAGAGGGTAACAAATACTTTGATAGAAAAGATCATTTTCTTACAACACTAATAAAAAATTGTTAAGGATGCCCCTATATGCAAATAAAGCCATGTAGGACAGCTGTGCATTCAATACAGGGGGGTGTGCACATATAGAGGAATGGAATTAAGGATTGGGTGATGGGGACAATAAATTATGTATTGAAATACTAAGGGTAACAATGAAGCTGCTTGTAGACCCTTGATGCTGGTGTGCTCTGGACTGACTTGAGGTGTTTAAATCAACCATATCATTCAAAATCTGAGCTCCCAAAAAGGAAGAGAAACCTGCTTTGTAAATTGGAAAGATCAAAACCAAGTGTTAATTATTAAAACATGTTTTCCTTCTAATCGATTAAGGATCATCCCGTAGGTATTCAGTAGAAATAAAGCTATTTGTTAAATTGACTTTTTAGTCAGAAGTCTGCCATGAACTGAGATGCATGCTTAATTTCCCTCTTTTCTCCTCTTTTAAGAGGAGGAAGTGATGAAGGGTCTCACAGTTGATTCCAAATCACCACCAGCCCTCATCACAGCACAAACTACTGAAGTGGCTTCTTTGTTGTATACTGATTATAGCTTCTCTATTCCCAAACTTAGAATTTTTAGGCTGGTCAAAACTCAATACCAAGATCTTCATTCTATAGAACTTTATAATAATTTAATAATGCCAAAGTGGTAAGGCAGGAAACTGAAAACAAAATCCCTTAAATCATAACAATTGCAAAGGAAAAAATAAAAGTGACCTTATTTTCAGAATATATTATTTATCTTGAAAATTAACTGGAAGTCTATCACCACTAATACAAGTCACTCAAGGAGGGGGTGATAGAAAATAAAATACGTAAGTCACAAGGACTTCCCTGTGTGCCAGCAATCCATTAGGTAGGAAGCATAGTGTGAGAAACACCATTTCTAAGAGCCACCCTGGCTGAGGGTGCTGGGTTCCCTCATTTGAGCCCAAAGTAGCACAGGTCTCTCATGAAAAAGTTCCATTTGGTTTTGGCTCATTGCCCACTAACCTTGGACTGGACCCTGAGCGCAAGGCTCAGCAGGGATAAATGACCTTGACTTACCTTTCTTACAACATGTAAGGTCTGCAGCCTTGCCCCCAACACAAAGACTTTTAGCATTTCCCCTTTCTATACAGCTTCAGCTCTGCAGAACCACATCTCAGTCATCACCAATTCAGAAGGCCCTGCATTTCCATAACTAAGAGGCCTATCAAGCTCATTGTCCCAGAAAAAATGGAACTGTCTCTTCAAATGGACTATCTAAGTCTTTTCTTCCTGCCAAACAGAAATGGCTTACTTTAGAGTTATCAAATGATTGACTTCCTTTTATTTATTTATTTATTTTACCTTCTGTGTTTCAAAAAGCAACAGTCTGGAAAAGATTCTGTATAATGACAGAAACTCTGAAGTAATGACTTCTGGGGCAGAGATTGACTAGAAAAGGGCAAGAGAGTTTTCTGGAGTGCTGGAAATATTCTACATCTTGTTTAGGGGGGTTCATAGGTATCCATAACTGTCAAAGAAACTGGATAGAGAAGTAAAGATCCATATATTTTATTGTGTGTAAATCATACCTCAGTTACAAAATAGCTATAGTTCCCCAAATTAGAGTGATTCAGAATTACTCAGAGGCTCCCTAATAATGTAGAGGGTTAACTCCTGAGATCCAGCTAGTGGACCACAGGTAGGTCTAGGAAGTTGCATTCAGGTAGGTTTTTTCATCATTTTGTGGGAAACATTGAACTTAGGCTCTAAGTTACAGCCTGGGCACTCCAGACATGGTTCTTGGGGTTCACTAATTCCAAGGCAGTATGTAAGCCTCAGGTGGGTTGCTTTCATTTCCCTGCTGGGTCCCTGACCATGTTGATACCCACACACCTGGAGCTCCTAGGGGCATATTCTAGACATAGATCTAGAGTTATTGGTCATATGGACTCCAGGAAGAAGAGAAAAGTATAGCATTAGCTAAGTCAGGGAAATGGAGTCACCAGCAGGAAAGATGGAAATTTGCTTGAAGTTTCCAGAAAATGCTTCTGTCTCAGCATATATTCCCACGTTTCTTCTAAGGTGGGAGCTGAAGATGGCTAAGAACTTTCCTTTAAATCATAAGCCTTCTTACCTTTTCCTCCACCTTTGATGCCTGGAAAAACTTTCTTACTACTAGAATCACTGCTGTAGGATGAGGTGACTTTTCTCTAGTAGATCCCTGGACGCAGATCAACAAAGTGGCAATGAACAGGAGTCACAGAAATCAGATGTCAGAAGGGATGCCAGGGTGTCTAGAAGAAAAATAATCAGAGAAGAATAAAGAGAGGAAGTGGCTTGACACACAATGCACCAGAATCAGCAGTGAAGCCAAAGGATAGGAAGAAAATGGGGACTGAGTTACCTTTGCCGCACTCATATAGGGGAGTCTTACATATCTTGGGAAGAAGAAAAGCTTATAAAGTAGAATTAAAATCTGTGTGTGCTTGAGAGCCATCCAATTCTGGGGATTTCATTTAGTTAACTATTGCCACATAATGAATCACCCCAAAATGTATTGCCTTAAAAAACCCAATGACTATTAGTTCAGTTTTTGTGGGTCCAGGATTCTTAAGCAGCTTAGTCTATCATACATCATAAGGCTGAAATCAAACTGGTATCATGGGATCTGCTTCCAAGATGGTGTTCTCACATGGCTGTGTGTAGAGGCCTTAGTCCAAGTCCAAATGGAATGCTCCCTATGGTTTGGTTGCTTGAGTACTGACAACATAACAGTTGGCTTCCCACAGAGCAAAGGATCCATCCAAGAGGAGGGAAGGAGAGGGGAGGAGAGTGGAGAGAGAAGGAGAGAGAGAGAGAGAGAGAGAGCAGCATGAGAGAAGCCACCATGTTTTTAATGATGTAGTCTCAAAAGACACACACCACCATTTCTGCCCATTCTATTTGTTAGAAGCAAGTCACTAAGAACAGCCTACACTCAAGGAAAAGGAATTAGGCTGCACTCTGAAGAGAAGAGGAGCCAAGACCATGTGGGCATATTTTAAAACTGGTACAGAGTCTCACACCTTCAGCCCCAATAAAGGTAGCTAGCTAGCTAGACAGACAGATAGATAGATAAGGAGAAATTTGTCTACAGTGTAGAGTGAGATAAATATTTGAATTAATTGACCCTTGAGCAGTTTACCCTTGTACTGAAAGGAATAGGAGGCCTCAGCGGGCCCCAACCCCCTTGTTGGAGAAACCAGTACCAAACACCCCGTGTAGATAAGATAAGCAATGCGGCAGGGCTTGGTTAGGGCATATAGAATGTGAGGAATGTGAGCGGGAGGTGCGTGCAAGATGTGAGGTATGTGCAAGATGTGAGGTACGTGCAAGATGTGCTCTGCCTGCTTGCCTAATGTTGATAACGAAAATATGCACGCCACCGCGGTCTATATAAGATTTCCCCTAAAGAGGCTCAGGGTCGTGTTCTCCTAACCGGTCCTGCGTGTCCGTGTGGGAGCTCGACCCTGGCTAGCCAGCCCAATAAACTCTGCTTTGTTGATTGCATTCACGCCTGGCTCTCTGTCTCTCGGGGGAATAGGATTCCGGGTCCTAACATTTGGAGGTCCCACCGAGATCTCATTTTCTCGAGAGACAGAACCTGCCTGCGAGAAAGCAGGGGCGACCCCAAGTCCTAGGCATTGGGAGGGGATCCCAGACCCTCATTTGGAGGAACCTGAGTGTTCCATTTGGGCCGTGGCGGGGATTCGGCCAATCCCCAGGGAGATTCATTCTGGGAATCTCGCAAAGAGGACCACAGGGTCCTATTGGGAGAGGCTTTTCTCTCATTTGGGCTCGAGCATTTTAGGAACCCTGGAACCAGGTGAAGAACTAATTGAACTAGTCGACCGACCACCCGTCAAGTGGACGCCTTTCGGCCTGATATCCCAGTTGGACGGTGAGGAGGTTGAATGGGGTGCGCACCAGTGTGAGAGAAGGACCGGTCCGAGCGAGTGCTGGAGAGTGTTTTGTGTATGTGGAATTATTGTTGTCTTCACCCTTTTTGTTCTCTCTCTCTTGGTGTTTGATTCTCCTTCCACAATGGGACAGGGACAAACAACCCCAAAGTCTTTGATCCTTTCTCACTTTTCAGAAGTTAAAGAAAGGGCCTTAAATGCGGGTCTGGTCATCAAGAAAGGTAAGTTCGACACCTTTTGTTCTACAGAGTGGCCCCTTTGGAGTCGGGTGGCCCATTCAAGGTTCCCTCTCCCTAGACATGATCACTAAGGTTAAAGCGGTCATTTTTCAGCCAGACAATCGAGGCCATCCAGACCAAGTTCCTTACATTTTGGTTTGGGAGGATCTGGTGAGGAACCCTCCCCCTTGGTTAACAGTTTTTCTGACCCACCCCTCCAGTTCGGCCCCCGGGGCTAAAACCCCAGTCACGCCCGCCTTGGTCATAAAGGAGGAGGAAAAACTTCCTCTTCCCACCTTGACCGGTCCTCAAATTAGGGCATCTCCTTCACCATCTCCAGTCTTACCAGAGAGTTCCCCCCTTTACCCATCCCTCGCAGGGGCAGAGGAAGATCGGCCGCCTCCGTATATGACTCCTCCTAGCCAAGCCAGTGCCCCGGAGGAGGAAATTTCCTCATCCTCCTCAACAGGACTGGCAGCAGGAGGAGGAATGGGTCGAAGACTTTGCCCCCGAGGGATTCGGGAAAGGGAAGGGGAAGACGGGCCCTCCTCATCAACACAGGGGGAGGAAACTGTCCCTACACTTCCAGTCCAGATGGTGGGCCAAAGGGGACCGGGAGGAGGGCAACAGTTTCAGTACTGGCCCTTCTCCTCCAGTGATCTATATAACTGGAGGACGCAGAACCCACCCTTTTCTGAAGACCCCAAGTGTCTCATAGATCTCTTGGAGTCCATCATGCATACACACCGTCCCACTTGGGATGACTGTCATCAGCTGCTCAATACTCTTTTTACGACGGAGGAACGAGAGCGCATCCTCAACGAAGCGAGGAAGAATGTCTTGGGGGATAACGGGAGACCCACAACTCTCCAACCGGCCATAGACGAGGCTTTTCCCCTACGCCGCCCTGATTGGGATTTCGGGACCGCAGAAGGTAGGGAGCGTCTTCGGATCTACCACCAGACTCTTATGGCCGGTCTCCGAGCGGCCGCTAGAAGGCCCACCAATTTTGCAAAAGTGAAAGCAGTCGTTCAAAGGGAAAACGAAAGCCTGGCCGGTTTCTTAGAGCGCCTCTATGAGGCATACCATCAGTACACCCCTATTGACCCTGAGGCGGACCTCCACCGGTCTGCTGTGGTACTCTCATTCATTAATCAGGCAGCTCCAGACATTAGGAAAAAACTCAATAAACAGGAAAACTTAGGGGAGATGACTATAAGGGAAATGCTACAGGTAGCGAAAAAGGTCTTTACCGCTAGGGAAACTCCAAAAAAAAGGGAGGAAAGACAGAAAAAGAAAGACAGGGAGGCCCAGGAAAAATTAAAAAAGGAGGACCGGGAGTTCCAGGCTAAGGAAAACCGAAAGCAACAGAGAGAAATGGCCCGTATTTTCCTAGCGGGTGTCCGGGACCAACCCAGGGGAGGGGGCCACGCCAGGACCCCGGATAAGGAACACTGTTTTTACTGTAAGGAAACTGGGCATTGGAAGAGAGAATGTCCTAAGTTAAAGGGAAGAAGAGGGTTTGGAAGGAGACCGGGGGAGAACAGGGAAAGGGAACGAGCAGTAGAGCAGGCCAGAGTCCTCCTAGCTGGAGAAGAGGACTGAAGGAGACGGGGCTCGGACCCCCTCCCCGAGTCCTGGGTAACAATACATGTGGAGGGGAAGCCGATGGGGTTCATGGTGGATACCAGCGCCCAATATTCGGTTTTAAACAAGGCACATGGACCTTTGAACAAGACACGAACAAGTGTTGTTCAGGGGGCCACCGGTACGCAGTTATGTACATGGACTACCAAAAGAAAGGTAAACTTAGGAAAACACCAGGTCACACACTCCTTCCTGGTTGTCCCTGAGAGCCCCGCTCCCCTGCTTGGACGGGACCTACTCACCAAAATAGGGGCCCATATCCATTTTAAACCAGATGGAATAATTGTGACTGATCGAAAAGGGAGCCCGATTCATGTCTTGTCCCTATCATTGGCTGACGAGCATCATCTGTTTGAGAGTCAACAGAAACCAGGAGGGGACATGACTCATTGGGTAAAAAGATTTCCCACGGCCTGGGCAGAGACTGCGGGAACCGGCCTCGCCAAACACCTCCCGCCCGTAGTTATACAATTGAAGGCTTCTGCTCTCCCCATTCGGGTGAAACAGTATCCTATGCCTGAGGAGGCCCGAAGAGGCATAGCCCCTCATATCCACAGGCTAATAAAGGAAGAAGTACTGTGGCCTTGTCAGTCTGCCTGAAATACTCCTCTGCTCCCCGTCCAAAAGCCAGGAAGCGGGGACTATAGGCCTGTGCAAGACCTACGAAAGGTAAACGAGCGGACGGAGGACATTCATCCCACCATTCCGAATCCCTATACCTTGCTCAGCCACCTACCCCCCTCGCAAGTATGGTATACAACCCTTGATTTGAAAGATGCTTTCTTCAACATTCCATTGTCAGAAATTAGTCAGCCGCTATTTGCTTTCGAATGGCAAGAAGATGGGGGCCAATCCGGACAGCTCACTTGGACCAGACTGCCGCAAGGATTTAAAAACTCTCCCACCCTGTTTAATGAGGCCCTGAGCCAGGACCTGGAACCTTTTCATAGGAGCCACCCACGAGTCACTCTATTACAGTATGTTGATGACTTACTGTTAGTGGCAGAAACCCGAGAGGAGTGCATCAAGGCTACTGAACACCTGCTAACGGAATTAGGTGAGCTGGGGTATCGGGCCAGTGCCAAAAAAACTCACATCTGTAAAAGGTCAGTGACATATTTGGGTTATCGGATTGCAGATGGGGCGAGATGGCTGACTGATGCCATGAAACAGACTATTCTGGCTATCCCATCCCCGACATCCACTAGGGGGCTGAGAGAATTCCTGGGCTCCGCGGGGTTCTGTAGACTCTGGATTCCGGGATTTGCGAAAATAGCCAGACCCCTATATGAGGCCACCAAAGAAGCTCCAGATTGGAGTTGGGGAGAGAGAACAACAGGCCTTTGATCAGCTAAAAGACGCTCTTTTGCAGGCCCCTGCCTTAGCCTTGCCAGATCCTACAAGACCATTCACTCTGTTTGTAGATGAGAAAAAGGGGGTAGCCAAAGGAGTCTTGACCCAACAGATAGGTCCCTGGAAGAGACCAGTGGCATACTTTTCCAAGAAATTAGACGCAGTAGCGGCAGGATGGCCCCCCTGCCTCCGCATCATAGCGGCCATTGCCGTGCTGGTGAGAGAAGCCGATAAACTAACCTTTGGACAGGCCCTCTGGGTAACGGCCCCTCACCCGGTGGAGGGAATCCTTAAACAACCCCCTGGGAAATGGATGACGAATGCCAGGCTCACCCACTACCAGGGGCTCTTGTTGGATTCCCCTCGGATCACATTCACAGATCCCGTAATCCTGAACCCTGCCACCTTGTTGCCTAACCCGGAACTGCAGACACCTGTCCATAACTGCAAAGAATTCCTCTCCGAAGTTACACAGGTACGGGCTGACCTAAAGGATACCCCCCTGTCCGGCTGCAAATTAAACTGGTACACGGATGAAAGCAGTTTTTTCCAAGATGGAGCCCGAAGGGCAGGGGCAGCTGTAGTCGACCAAGAAGGAAATACGGTATGGAACAACGCCCTCCCACCCAGAACATCAGCCCAAAAAGCGAAATTAATTGCCTTGGCAGAGGCCCTGAAGAGGGCAAAAGAAAAGCGAGTCAATATCTACACCGATAGCCGCTATGCTTTCGGTACCATCCATGTCCACGGGGCCATCTATCGCGAAAGAGGATTCCGCACAGCAGAAAAAAAACATCTAAAAAACCTAGCCGAAGTCCAGCGTCTATTAATGGCAGTGAAAAAACCGAAGGCAGTGGCAGTGATGTATGTCCCAGGCCACCAGTCTGCCAAGATGCCGGAAGCTGTCGGTAACAACAGAGCAGATCAAGAAGCAAAGAGAGTAGCAATGGTGAGTCCTCCCATAGAGACAGGGCAACCTTCCACGGTTGCGGCGATAGACGTGCCGGTCCCAGAGCTCCCTCCGCTACCCCCCGACCAGAATACTCCACAGAGGATTTCACTTGGATGAGAGCCCACTCCCCCTTTAGAGAAGGGGAAGACGGATGAAAAAGCGACTTGGAAGGCAAGTTAATTCTGCCTAAAAAACTCGGACTATTCCTGTTGGCTAACTTACATAAGTCCACCCATTTGGGGCGGAGAAAATTACTAGACTTGTTGACATCTGCGCAGCTCCGATTTCCAAACCAGACCATAGCAGTCCACCAAATTGTGAAAGATTGTGCCAGCTGCACAATCATAAAACCAGGACGAAGGGAGGGGCACCATACAGGTACTCGGAAACGGGGGAGGGCTCCGGGAAGAAGTTGGGAAGTGGATTTTACTGAGGTAAAACCAGGAAAGTCTGGGTACAAATATTTGCTGGTATTCATAGATACCTTTTCAGGCTGGGTGGAGGCTTTTCCTACAAAGAAGGAGACGAGTCAGGTAGTGGCAAAGGCTTTGCTAGAGGAAATCATACCCAGATATGGGGTGCCCGAGGCAATTGGGTCAGATAACGGTCCAGCTTTTGTTAGTAAAGTCCTGCAGGGACTAGCCCAGACTATGGGGGCCAATTGGAAGCTACATTGTGAATATAACCCCCAGAGCTCAGGGCAAGTAAAAAGGATGAATAGGACACTAAAGGAGACCTTAGCCAAATTGGCCCTGGAGACTGGCGGTGATTGGGTGACGCTCCTTCCCTTGGCCATCTTCCGAGTCCGGAACTCCCCGTATGTCCATGGGCTAACCCCCTTTAAGATCTTGTATGGGGCTCCACCCCCCATCATTCAGAGGACCTTAAGCCCAGAACTAGGTGATCTGGCCCCAAATTACCTGACCATGTTGCAGGCTTTAGCTAAAGTGCAACAACGGATTTGGCCCTTAATTCAAGCATACCACGCTGTTAAGAGGGACCCGGCTCCGGAACATGGCATAGTCCCGGGTGACATGGTATGGGTTAAAAGGCATCAATCCAAAACCCTAGAGCCTAGATGGAAAGGACCTTATGTTGTACTGTTTACTACCCCTACCGCCCTCAAGGTTGACGGCATCGGACCTTGGATCCATTACTCCCACGTGCGTCGAGCCAATCATCAGAAACACGAAGAGGCCAGAGAGTGGACTGTACGGCGGCACCCAGACAACCCATTGAAGCTAAAGCTCTTGCGGCCCCAAAAACATGCAGAGTCTTCAGGAACCAACACGAATAAACTAGATGATCTCCCTGATCCTGCTCACTGCCCAGAGCAGGAGCCTTGCTAAAACCAACCCTCACCAGCCTTATAAACAAACCTGGATACTTACCGATGGGGAGACACACACCACCCTCAATGAGACCACTCACATCGCCCCATTGGAAACTTGGTGGCAAGAACTACAATTCTGCTTCAAAGACATTAATCCTGCCTACAAGGCCGCCCCCCCGGACATAGCTCGACGCTGGGGTTTTTATGCCTGCCCAGGGCACCAAAAAAACAAAGACTGTGGGGGGATACAACACTATTTCTATAAGTCATGGGCATGCGTCACATCTAACGATGGTGACTCAAAATGGGCAGTATCAAAGCCAGACCTGCTCATATTTGCATTTGTAAATGGGGCACCAAGGATAACACCCTGGAGAGGCAGTGGGGGGGGGCCCGATTTTCATGGGGGGCACAGGTTTTGGGGGCTGAAGCCTTCCGAGTTCCAACCGGGGTTGCTGGCCCACAGATCTAGATAGAATCAAGGTCACTTTCACTGAGGCTGGCAAAAAGGACACCCCTGGGTGGATACAAGGAAAGGTATGGAGACTTGTGTTTTATACAACTGGATATCCTGGCTCAACCATAGTAGTCAGATTAAAAATTGAGCCCACAGGGCCACCATCCACAGCAGTAGGCCCTAATAGGGTACTTAGGCCACCCTATGTAAAGCCACCTCCCCGACCTTCCACAACTCACCACCTTTCCTCTACCACAGCTCTGGTTAATGTAACAACTCCAAGACCATTAAAAACCCGCCCTCCCAGGGGAAACCCAAAACCCAGTCTCAGGACCGGGTCTAAAGACCCCCTCTGGGACCTGGTGGATACTGCATTCCTGACGTTAAACCACACCAACCCTAGCATGACTACCTCCTGCTGGCTGTGCTACAATGTGAGGCCCCCTTCTATGAGGCAATAGGGCTAAATATCACCTATGATAACTCAACTAGTGACAACCCCACCCAATGTGCCTGGGGAAACCGTAAAAGAGGTCTAACCATATGACAGGTAAGTGGCCAAGGAACCTGCTTAGGGAAGGTGCCAAGGGATAGACAAGGTTTGTGTACTGTTGTTACAAAAGAAAACAACAACTGGGGCAGCACTATTAAATGGGTAGTTCCAAAGGGCGAGGGATGGTGGCTATGCTCACGGTCCGGGCTCACCCCTTGCCTATCAACTAAGGTGTTTAACAGCTCCAAAGAATTTTGTGTCATGGTGGCTGTGCTGCCCCGCATCCTCTATCATTCAGAAGAGAGTCTATATTCATACTGAAATACAAAAATGGTTAAAGAAAAAAAAAAAAAAGAGAGCCTATTTCTACTTTAACCATTGCTACCCTGCTTAGCCTAGGGGTGGCTGGGGCAGGGACCGGCATAGCCTCCCTGGCCACTCAACATAAAGGGATGTCTTCGCTGCGCACAGCCATAGACGAAGATATAGAGAGAATAAAAACCTCCATTAGCCACCTAGAAAAATCTCTCACTTCTCTGTCTGAGGTAGTACTTCAAAACCGACGAGGTCTGGATTTGTTGTTCCTCCAAAAGGGGGGACTATGTGTTACTCTAGGGGAAGAATGTTGTTTTTACGCTGACCATACCGGAGTAGTTCATGACTCCATGTCTAAACTTCGAAAGAGTCTAAAACAAAAAAAATGAGAAAGAGAGGCCGGGGAAAGCTGGTTCGAGTCTTGGTTTAACCAGTTCCCATGGTTGGCTACCCTTTTATCTGCATTGGCAGGGCCAATAATAATCATCCTATTACTTGTTACCATAGGACCCTGGATTCTAAACCGACTTATGACTTTTGTTAAAAGTCGAATTAATACTATCCAACTTCTGGTCCTCCGCCAACAATATCAGGCTCTTCATCCCCTTGAGAATGATTCCTCAATTTAGGCCGTAAGAAAAGGGGGGAATGAAAGGAATAGGAGGCCTCAGCGGGCCCCAACCCCCTTGTTGGAGAAACCAGTACCAAACACCCCGTGTAGATAAGATAAGCAATGCGGCAGGGCTCGGTTAGGGCATATAGAATGTGAGGAATGTGAGCGGGAGGTGCGTGCAAGATGTGAGGTATGTGCAAGATGTGAGGTACGTGCAAGATGTGCTCTGCCTGCTTGCCTAATGTTGATAACGAAAATATGCACGCCACCGCGGTCTATATAAGATTTCCCCTAAAGAGGCTCAGGGTCGTGTTCTCCTAACCGGTCCTGCGTGTCTGTGTGGGAGCTCAACCCTGGCTAGCCAGCCCAATAAACTCTGCTTTGTTGATTGCATTCACGCCTGGCTCTCTGTCTCTCGGGGTAATAGGATTCCGGGTCCTAACAGTACTTACTGTACGAGTCAATAAACCTCAGTATTATTAAAGCACTTTGAGTTAGGTTTCTAATCCCACAGCTGAAAACTTTGCTTGAGAATGCAACGTGTTGGGGTTCATCCTGCAGGTAGTATGGAAGCCAGAGAGGCAAAAGCTTTGTGCTCAGGGGAGGTCCCCAACCCAAGAAAATAGGTCACAGTTATTTAAAAGCCTACTCTGGTAATTCCATCTCCTTTGTCAATTAGTTGGCTGAGGTTAATGTTTTCAAAACTGAGCACATGATCACCCCGGTGTTTCTGACTCAGTAGGTTCAGGGAGGGTCAAGAATGTGCATTTCTAATGAGATCCCAGGTGAGGCTGAACCTGCTGGCCCAAGAGGGTCACATCTTGATAAACAGTGGTTTAGGTCAATGGAATGATAGTGGGTATTAGTTTCACCTGGGCTTATGAAAAAGCCTTCTTAGACCTTAATGAGATCCAAAAAGAGGCAGGGTCCAGTTTGTTTGTTTGCTTTTAAGATATCAATGTATGGAAATGTGCTTCCAGGAGGGGAATAAGCCAGCAAGCAGTGTTGGCAGAGAGGACAGAGGCCTTTGCTAATGTCATTGAGTTACTGAATTGACCAGCCCTAAAGCTTTTTACAGCCTCTCTTGTACTGTGAGATAATAAATTTCCTTATTGATCAAGTAATTAGGAATTAGGTTTTCTGTTTCCTCAGCTGGAAAAAATGCCAAGCTCATTTGTATATGAAATTTTAAGGTTTATAGTGTGTGTTGACATACTGTTTTCCAAAAAAGCTCTACCGATTTACAGCAGATTATTGGGCAACTGGCTTCTTTACACTCTTGTCAGCACCAGGCAACCACATTTTGAAACTGTTTACTAGGTTGACAGGTTTGCATTTGCATGTGTATGATTACTAGTGAGATCAAAGAGTTTTAAACACCCATTCTTCTTAAAGCAGATGAAGGGTGGAGCCCGGACTGGGCTATAGATTTAATGCCTGCATGATAATCACCCTTGTTGCTTTGCTTGCTCAAGTGGGAATGGTGGAGATTCTCAAAGCAGGTGGTTAGTTTCTAGATTTACTCATAACATCATACATGGGAGTAACAAAGATTCAGAAATAGTATTTCTGAAAGCAGTGGGTCAGGTTCTAGAGGTTGGTACAATTTCTGGCAGTTTCCTTAAGTTAAAAATTGTTCCAGGAATCAAGGGAGGAGTCATAAAGGAGAATGAAGGAGGGGGTGAACTCAACTATGACATATTGTAAGAATTTGGTAAATGTCATAATGTACCCTCAGTACAACAATAATAAAAAGATAAATAAGATAAAATAAAATGGTATAGAGGCTGGAGGTGTGACTCAAGCAGTAGAGCACCTGCCTAGCAAGTGGGAAGACTGGAGTTCAAGTCCGAGTACTGCCAATAAGTAAATAAATACATACATACATAAAATGGTATTCTTCTGACAAGAAAAAGAATTGTCAGGATTTCTGCTCAATATTTGCTCATGTTCTCATTGTTCTTGCTGTTTTCCCCCCATTTATGTTTGCTATCAGAGACAGCTTGGGGAATACAAAATTGTCTAAGAAATGTGGATTTTCATTGAAGAGGCCAACTTGTCAGGTTGAATGAGCCGACTATGGGTATAACTTGTGTTGTCTTTGTAAACTTGTCTCTCTCTTTCTCCCTCTCTGCCTAGCATGTATTCTGTGCTCAAAACTCATCAGGGATGAAAGCCCATGAACTTAAATCTAGCCTTTGATTTTAGTATGAAAATATGTTATCAGCACAATTGGCTACTCAGATAATCGAGATAGAGATTTCTCATGATAGTGGAGAACTAAGGCTCCAGCCTGGTTAGGAGAATGATATTGGAGTAGCTGGTTGCCCAAGGATGAAGGCTTATAACTGGCTGTTTCAAGGATGCTCATAGGATTTATATCCCCTCTTTTCTTCATGATGGAGAACCCCAAATCCCTAGTATGTTGAGTCTCTTTCAGTGGCTCTGTCAGGGGACTCACATTGACCAAGTAGCAATTGCTGGCTTTTTCATTTCCTATTTTTGTGGTACTAAGGATTGAATTTAGGACCTTGTGCTTGCTAGGCAGGCGCTTTTCCACTTGAGTCACTCTGCCAGCCCATTTTGTGGGGGTTATTTTTGATATAGGGTCTTGCTTTTTGCCCAGGAGGTTAGCCTGGACTGCGATCACCAATTTGTGTTTTTCCATGTAGCTGGGATGACAAGTATGCACCAGAGAACCCACCCATTGGTTGAGATGGGTCTTGTAAATTTTTACCTAGGCTGTTCTCAAACTATGATCCTCCCAATTTCCACCTTTCACATTGCCAGGATTACAGATGGACTCAAAGGCTCGTTTATAGGAGCAGTAATCATTATTACTTTGCACTAAAGAGTGTCATTGTGAAGGAGGATCAGTCAATGAATGTTATGGCTAGGAGCTCATGCTCTAGGTGAAGGTCAAGGGGAAGCCAAATTATCATCAGAAAAGCTGTTTGTTAGTAGGAAAGCTGAAGAAGGACAAGGTAGTGCTATTAGCAAATGGTGTTTTCAGAAGATCTTGGTCCTTGTGTGCCAAATGGAAGAATCCAAGCAGAACACGTGGATGGGGGTGAATAGCTTTACTGAGGAAGGGGAGTCACCTGTTCTGCCAGGTTAAGGAAGAGAAGAAGAAGAAAGGGCTGGGGGTCTCTTGGTAGGTCATTTTTATACCACTTTGAACTTGGAGGTGGGGAGACAATATGTCATCACCTGGCTCCTCTCACCTGTGGGCTAGGAGGAGGAGCCTTTAAGCCAAGAAGGGGGAGCAGTCCCAGACTATTCCTAACCTAGTCTTCCTCAAACTCCTCCTGAAGGACAATATTTCAAAAATTCCTTTTTGGGGTTACTGAAGGATGGTGGTCCATCTCTGGTAACTGCTTTGAGCTGACAAGGAGCTGTAGACCATACCTATCAGGAACATTGTCCTCTTCTTATTACTGTTCTTGTGAACTTAACGGTGATGTTTGTTGTCTGAATCTTTGTCCAGCCAGATCAAGATTGCTCATGGGCATCTCGTCCACCTCTGGAGGCTGACAGCCCTGTTGTGTCATGGTTTGGGTCTTAAAGGCTGTTATTCTGAAAGAGATAAATTTGATTTAGAAGGCATGCCCCAAACATTAACAATGATAGGAACATTGGAAGGAGCCCTGCCAGCTGTAGCAGAAAGGATAAAGAATCTAATTTTTTATTTTGCAAATTGACAGAGAGTCTTATGGTTACTTTACCTACAGGTGTTTACATCTGCAGCTATTTTTAACTCTCAGATGACCTTCTATTTTGGACTGTTATTTTAGTTGGTAGTTCAGGGCATGAGTCTGCCTTTTGCCAGAAGCCTAGAAGGGTTAAATATTAGAGCATATGCATAAGAGCCCCTTTAAAAAAAATCTCTTGGCTTTGGTTACTTTTAGAGGTCTGGCATAATTGACTCCATCTGGATCTGGAGAAGTCCCCTCACTTGTGCAGTCCTTTTGAACTGTCTTGGGTGGCTGAATGCCACTTGTTTCTCTAAGAAGTTTGGGGATGCTGAGCACTCGGGGGTTGTGTCTTCTTAAACTGTTTCTCTGAACAGTTTAAAGATTCTGCCAGTTTGGCAGTTCTGTCCTCTGGAGTGGGAGTGGCTTGTCCTGGAAAGTGCAGAAAGTTAGGTTTTGTCCCACAGAGGAGAGGAAGTAACATATCGAACAGATCAGAAGTCAGTGCCAATGTGACCTTTTTGGCCAAATTAAGCAATAAAGAGACTTATTAAAAAATGCTCTTAGGCTAGGCTTAATTAAACCTAATTGTCTGTCCCACAGGGGGTGTACTGACATCTTTAAGTTGCTGTAAAGTGATAGCAGTTAACAGTTATAAAGTTTTTACAAGAAAAATATAAAACAACCCTAATACTTAAGAATGTCTATCCTGGTTGATAGTAAGTACTTGTCAGAGTCATTTTTTATGGTCTTGTATATAAATGCTCCTGAAGGATCAGAACTGTAATGACAAAACTTAAAGTAGCCATGGTTAAACCTTGAATTTTGGCTAGGTAAAGTAACAAGTTAGTAGTTGTCAGTATTGTCAATATAGTACTCCAATTAAAGAATCTTAAATTTTTAATGGTTATGAGGAGGCAATGTTAGTAATTTTAAATAGCCCCTGTTTTGATGCTTACTTGTATATTATATATATATAATAAAATAATGTTTATCTAGTCAATATCATATAAACCAATGTTTATCCAATGAACAGATGTCAGGTAAACCTATGTGTATCTGATAGCAGATGTCAGGCATAAATGGCAGAACTTTTAGCATTTGTGATAAAGAGCAGAAATGTCAAAGACCTTATTAGAATAATGTACCTTAGATAAAAGAACTATATCTATTTACATGTATACATTTTTAATTCTTTAAGCAATTTTATAACATTTACATGAAAGGCCCTAGCAGTATTAGCACCATTTAAAAGAATTTTTACTTACTTTGAACTTATTGGGGTTTTTTTTTTTTTTTTTTAGTGTTACTAGAAAAATACCTTGGGGTTTAGGCAGGATTCAAAGGATAGTAAATAATCTTAAATGGGCCATAAAGAGAAATAGTCATCTTACTTTGATTAGCAGGTCAAAGCATCTCCCAGAACTTAAGGATACAGCCCAGTGAATATGCTGGCTTCCCTGATGCTGGCTGGTGGAAAGAGCAAGAGGGAAGGGAAGGAGGGGATATCAATTCTCCCCTCCACCCCTTCACAAGGGTTCCTTAATGGAATTCCCTATGCTGGCTGATGGAGAGTGAGAGAGAGGAAAAGGAAAGGAGGAAAGTTGCCCTTTTGGAGAGAGAACAAGAGCTTTTGGGATGCACAAAGTATCCCTCTTGTATCTTGAAAGTCTCCATACAGGTCCCTCTGCCTGTTTCCTTCAGGTGTCTCTGGAGCAAATGAACAGCAGAGTGCCCTCTTTCAAGTCATCCATTCTCCTAAGGACCCATCTCTTCCACCCTGCATGAGGGTTCCTAGATAGGACGCTGATCCTCAATGTTGACCCAACTATTAAAATATCAGAACTATCATGCACTGGGCAAAGAGGCTGATACCAAAACAACATATAAAATGCAAAGATACCAATATGTAGGAGGCAATCTGTTCAGTGTTAAAAGGAAACTGAGAAGAACGGGGGAATGTGTACATTTTTTATAATAAACCAATTAAGATTAATGTCTCAAATGATCAGATACAGAAACAGAAATAAGGGGGTAAGCACAAAGTTAGGAGACCTGATGACTGGGAGCTGGGGCTTAGATGTTGTTAAGAAATTGCATCCCAGACTGCTGATGTTAACTGACAGCATGACTTGGGACCCACAGCAGGCTTGTTATTGACCTGCGTGCAGCCCCTGGAGCCCAAAAGCAACAGGCTCAGTCACTGGGAGTTAATGACGTGCATAATCTAGTATTTTTGGATTAATTACCTTTTTGTAGACTTTAAAAACTTAAGGTTTTATCATCCCATTTTGAGGATGATCTTTTGTTTGGTTTGGTAAAATTTTGTATCAGACTATAGCACCAAAATCACAGACAGTTGTTTTGATAAAACAGAAACCCATTTTAAAAAAACATACATTAGTTATACCTAATAAAACTCTCTTGGTAATTTTAAACTATAGCCATCCCACTCACATGTATATAAACTTATAAGCTTTAAGACCTTAATTTGTATCTTGAAACAACCTTTGTCAAAACCCCAAATTTAGATAAAAATGTTTTTAATAAAACTCTTAGCAATCTTATACCTTAAAAGACTTAGGAAGAAAATTGAATTAAACCATCTTTTTAATAATAGCAATCTATAAGTACACATAGTTCAATAAGCTTAATTATAAAAGAGTTAAATGTAAATTACACTCATGATACAATGAAACAAAGATTATTGTCCATAATTTTTTTGTCCTAAGGCAGAGGACAGTTAGGCTTGGGTAGGATTAGAATTTTAGGTAACTTTTGAGACAGTTTTACACATTAACTTTATAAAGAATCATCCTAAAGACATCTACACACACACACACACACACACACACACACACACACACACACACACACACACACCATCTAGGCATGCCAAAGAACAAAGTACATAATGAGTTCAAAATTTAGTGGGCACAAGAACACAGGAGGCAGACAACAGACATACACAGAAAGCACACAATGACACAATAGCATACAAAATAATCACATTAACTTAGAGTACACTCTCAAATCAATTTCTGTCATTATCTTTAGTAGATTAGTCAGCCAGATTCCTAAGTAGTTTACAAACAGATCTCCAATACAAGCACTCTGTCTTTCCATCCAATCCTTAACAGACCAACGCAGTAAAAACGTGTATAGAAACTATATTAACTTAGGGAATTTTAGCTACAAATTAGTTGCAGTTTTCCTAGAGGATGGCAAGATGGCATCACCCATGAGTTTCTTATCCCTAGGGAGTAGCAAGATGGCATTGGACACATTGGCTTCATCATGGTGGCAGCATTTCCTGTGACCACATGGTCTCAGGAAATGCTGCCACCATGATGAACAGGCTCAAAATAGCAGTCTGTTAGAGGAATGAAAGACATCGCCCCCTGAGAGGCAGGTGTCCATTAGTTAGTCATCCTAATGAAAAGACCAAATAAATGAAGCAAGCGAAGGTGGCATTTAAAGAGTTTTGTAGCCTCCTTGTATGTGACATCACTTCATAGTTTTGGAGAATTTGGCATAGGTTGTAGAACTTTTTCTTCTTTGAATATAATTTCCTGTCTTAGTTTTAAAGGCTTTTCTAAATTTAGGATTACTAGAGCTAATGGCAGTAAACCTCTAAGCTTTGAGGGGTTTTGTCATTGTCCAGTTTACTCCAGGTGTTTACAATTAGATCCTGAATTGCCTCAGAAAGGGGCTTTGTTATTACTTAGAAAACCAAGAATTCAAATCTTGTAGGACCCAGCCATTTACAGATCCACAGTTGGGAAAGGACCTTAAACAAGTTTAGAATCTGACATACTACATTGAGCTATAGAGAACAACATTTCATTAATTTTAAAATAAAAATAATTAATTGTTAAGAATAAAACCTGTAATTAAATTGTCTATTTAAAAAATCCACACATATAGACCCATTCTTTTTAACCTCTTGGCTTTAAGTAAGCCTAATTTTATCAACAGAGAATAGTGAAAGTTAGAATGTTTTTAAATGTTTATGTATATCACATTTTAGAATAATTATTATGGACATTAATTAGTATTATTAAGTCTTCCTTATCTCAGATGTATATATTTAGATTTCATATTTTAGTGTAAAAAGTTGACATCTTATTAACAGAATAAATTTTTCCATTAAATTTTGCCTTTAGAGTAAATGAATTTTAAATGTTACAATTTTTTTAAATTACAGATATACTTTATGGGTAGCCAATATCAAATCCTTAATTAAATGGCACTGTTTTAATTTTAGAAAACATGCTTATGAGAATTTAAACACATTTAAATATTTAAAGACAAAACCAACATCACAGCTACACAGATGTAACCTACATGTTAATTTAGATTTTATCTTTGAATGGAATTCAGAATATTTGGCTAAGAGGCTGACAAGTCTTTGTTAGCCCTGGGAATGTGACAAGGGAATGTGACCTCAGGGTGAGTGTTTCTGCGACCCCTGTAGGCCATGGGGGAAAGGAGAGCATGGGTGAGAATTGGGATGGGGTGTTTAGGACAAATGGGCATGGCCAGGCATGACAGGTATGTGGGCAAAGGGGTGGGTCAGAGGAGGAAGACAGAGAAGGTTGCAGATTGCAAGAGGGCTGTTGGCCAGGAACGGGACCTTGGTCACCAGAGGTAGTCCCTCCCCACCTTTAAAAAAAAAGAACTTTTTTTTTTTTGGTCCCTGGTCTTGAAGCATGTATCCCCTCCTGGCTCCACCGTTGCCATAGGTATGGGGAGTTGGGCAAAGTAGGCTGGGCAGGGCACGCTTGGTCCCGGTGGGCTGCCAGGCCATTGCCCACCTTGTCTCTGGTGCCCCAAGCCTGCTGTGCCTTCCTACTGGTGGTGGATCTGCCATGCGTTGCGCTACCTCTTTCAGCCAACTCAGGCACTGGAAGCCTTTCAGCTGGAGGCTGCTGGGCAGAGACTGCTGGGCAGAGGCTGCCGGACTGTGCAGAGGTCCCGAGTGTGCACGTGTGCACACGCAGGTGCTGCAGCCCCTTTGCACGCTGTAGCCGTGACCGTAACTATTGCAGCACACATGCCACTGCTGTCACCGCTGTTGCTGCCTCCAGTTGTGGTCAGCGCCCGTGGGATGGGACCGCAGAACCAGATGTCCCGCCAGATGGCAGGGCCAGGCAGTAGCTCTGGAGGTCCCCTGCACCAGGGGCAGCCCACAGAGTGGGCCTTCTGGTCCAATTTCTGGGTCTCTGCACCAAAACTTCTGGCCGGAAGTGGGACTTTTGGTCACCCCAAGGGGCGTGCAGGGAAACCGTGTGCACCTGCCCACCCCAGGTGCTGGCCCTGGTTGGGCCAGGACAGTAAGGCTCCGTTCCCTTTTCCTCTTGCCTGGCGGGTCTAAACACCCACAGTTTTAGTCCCCCCAGGGGTGAGAGCAGGGGCATGCAAGTCTCCCAACCTGCGGGAAGCTCACTGTTTCGGGGCTTCCTCCCCAGCTCTCCAGGGCAGGTGTCAATCAGCCTCTCTGAGGCAGGTTAAAAAAAAAAACGCCTGTGGTCAGATGGGCTGAGTGAGGTGTGTCTCCCATTTGTTCCCTTAAAACCACCGGATAGGGGAGAGATGGGGAAAGAGAGGGAACACAGTCCCACAGCGTGACTACTGTCAGTGAAGGAAAGGAGGGGGAGGGGGTTAAGAATTAGGGAGGGTAAGATTAGGGAAGGGGCGGCTAGATTTAATCCTGGGGACAGGACCACGGAACTCAGATGTGAACCCTGTGCCTTGAGGTGCTGGAGAGAGCTCTGAGTCCTGCCTATCAGGGTGCAGTGCCTCTGTGCCAGTCTCAGGGTTCTGAGTCCTGAGCATCAGGTGGGTGTCCCAACTGAGGGTCGCACACCATCCAAGCTGTGGGTGGTGTTTGGTTCTGAAATGTCAGGTGGAGAGGTGTGGGACCAGAGGACAGAGAAAGATTGATTGAAATAAGAAGGATTTGCAGAAATAGAATATTGGGGTCCCTCCCTCCCCCTTCCCCGGCTTGCCACAAATGTTATGGGCAAATGGCATTTTTAGAAGATCTTGGTCCCTGCTTTCTGAATTGAAGAACCAAGCAGAACACGTGGATGGGGTGAGGTAGAATAGCTTTATTGAGAGTAGGGAGTCACGCATTCTGCCAGGTGAGGGACGAGAAGAAGAAGAAAGGGCTGGGGGTCTCTTGGTAGGTTGTTTATACACCATGAACTTGGAGGTGGGGAGACAATACGTCATCACCCGGCTCCTCTCCCCTGTGGGCCAAGGGAAGAGCCCTTGAGCCAAGGGGGAGCTGTCCGAGACTATCCCTGACCTAGCCTGCCTCAGTAGTGGTGAGAACATCTACAAGGCACATGGGCAAGTGACAAGCTATTGCTTCAAAAGCTACTGATATGGTTGTATTGTTGGGAGGCAAAGGACCAGGGTGTGAGCAGAGGGTGGGCAGGGGCTAGATCACAAGTGATGACGTGTGTCACATGCAAGAAGTTGGAGTTTCTTCCCTACCCTGCTCCTTTTCCCACAGAAAGAAATGCTTTTATCTATTGTAAAACAATGCTTGTTCATTAAGCAAAAATTATCAAAAATCACCAACCATTCTTTCTCCCCAACTAAGATCAGTCTTATGCCTTCATCCTTGTTCTTTTGTATATGAATAATAAAATACTCTTTCCTAAGTAGCCATTTCACTTAATGATAGCTCCCAAATGTTTTTATACAATGCATTTCTGCCTCATTCTATAAAATGATACTATTTTTTTCAAAAAACAATCAATTTTTGGAGAGTATTTCACAAGCATAATTTTAAAAAGGCTGTTTGACGAATTTCAGAATTAATTGCCCACTGTATACAAATATGTGTTTAACAAAAACGACAAAGTATTTTATTACTTGTATGGACCAAAATGATTGGTGGCCACTCAAGTCATTGACATTTTTTTCCTGCTATAAATGGTGCTTTTATGAACAACCTTGTGAAGATTTCTTTGGTGTAACATGGCTCATTTCCTTGGGACAAATTTCTGTAAGTGAGTTGAGTGGTTGAAGGGCATAAACAAAGAGGACAGATCTTTTGTTATATCCAAACCTTCCCTTTCACAGCACAGACTAAGATCTGAGTCCAAAATGGCCATCTGTGAGCAACACTATTTAGGGTTTTGGGTTTTAACCTAAAGCTTTATATAATCTTTGCAAATGACCCTGTGCTATATACACATTGGTTTTCCCACCCAAATCTTTGAGTGCAACTGTAGTGTAGGACAACATGCTTTGTTCATTCTGCAGCCTTCTGTGGCTCTTGGCACAATTCCTAGTACCCAGTGGGGAAGTGAATCCCTAAATTAGAGGCTTTGTATAGGCAGAGCCCCTGGAGGATCCTTGCTGGGCAATGATGTGGTCAGATGAACACACTGACAAAGAGATCAATTGAGAGGCACTTTGGCAGATGGCAGGAGGCTTGGTAAGAGGGTCACTGAGAGAACAAAGGTGGCTATGCTGACCTCAGGGTGTGAGGCGGGTTACAGAAGGGGGATGGAAAGTGTGGGATAGGGTCGGCAGGCTTCACTTAACTGATAAGTTATGAAGAATAAGAGATAAAGAGTAATCTGGGATGGTGACTGGGCTTCCTTTTTGAATATGACAAATGAGGAATCTGACCCATCCTGTTTCCTGGTTTGTTTTGACAAGATCTGTTAGGAAAAACGCTGCCCTCAAAGAAAGCTCACGAGAAAACTCACGTCCATAGAGCAAGGTTTAATGGCAGGCCCAAACTGCCAGGCTGGCCAGGGAAAAGATGGTGCAGCCCAGAGCCTGGGAGAACAGTGGCTTTTATAGAAGGGGGAGGGTAAGGAAGTTAGTACAGGTGCTGTAGTCTCTGGTAGGGGTGGGGCTGTCTTAGAGCGTGGGAATTTGCTTAAGGGTGGGGCTGCCATTTTGGCTGATTCACAAAATGGCGACATTATTGTTCTGTCAAGGTCAACTTGCCTCATTCTGATTTTCTGTTTCTGGAAGACATCTCTGACGTGTCGTTGGAGTTAGGCAGTGCATGGTCTGTAGGTAAATGATAGGAAAAACCCAGCCTAGTTCTTAATCTAGGCAACACCTATTTGCTGGTGGCATGAGATCATGAACCCGAGGAGGGAGAATAACAGAGGATTTGGGTTAAAACCAGGTATAGCAAGGCCAGCAAGGCTAGGGCTGCAAATGGAAATGATGGACCCCTAATCTCATTAAAGAATTTAAACCTTACTTCAGCCAAGCAACTCTTTCCTCTTCTCTCCCTAATTCACCATTACCAAACAGCCATTTTACTTCTCTTTTAATGTTAATTCCTTGCCGTTTTCCTTAGCATAAATTAATTGTACCAAGGGGTTTTATTGTGATATTTCCATACATGCATATAATGTACTTAGATTAAATTCACCCCTTCTGTTACTCTTTTTCTTTTCTTAATGGCACTGGGGTTTGAACTCAGGGCCTCACATTTACTAGGCAGGTGCTCTACCACTTGAGCCACTCTGCCAGCCCTTCTATCACTATTTCTTAACACCTTTCCACTTCTTCCTCCCTTTAATAGTTTTTAGTGGGTTTCACTACACTACTTTTACAATATATGGTGTATATCTATAAACTCACTTCCCATCACCCTTCTCTTTTCTTCCTTCCACATCCTGCCATTCCTCCCACAAACAGTCCACTGCTAACAATCGTATCAAACTACTGTTAGTATTTTTTAATGTCTAGATTCTGCATATAAGCAAAAACATACAATATTTGGCTTTCTGAGCTTATCTTTTTTAATACTGTGCTCTCCAGTTCCATCCATTTTCCTGCAAGTAGCATCATTTCATTCTTCTTTATGGCTGTATAATGCTCCATTGTGTATATGTATCACACTCTCTTTATTCATTCATTTGTTGATGTGCACATAGGCTGATTCCATAGCTTGTCTATTGTGAATAGAGCTGGAATAAACATGGGTATGCAGGTGTCTCTATTGTATGTTGACTTACATTCCTTCAAATACATGCCCAGGAGTGATACAGCAGGAAGCTATGGCAGTTCTATTTTTAGCTTTCTGAGGAACCTCCATACTGATTTCCGTAGCAGTTGCACTAGTTTGCATTTCCACCAAGAATGTATGAGGGCTCCTTCCCGACTTCTGCATCCTCACGGGCATTAGTTGTTTGTTTTCTTCGTGATGGCCATTCTGACCAGGACAAAGTGTATCTCAGTGTTGTTTTGATTTGCGTGTCCTTTATGGATAGGATGTTGAACATGTCTTCGTGTATTTATTCACCACTTGTACTTCTTTTGAGAGCTGTCTGTTCAATTTCTTTGCCTGTTTATTAATTGGATTGTTTGTTCTCTGAAATATTAATCCTTTCGCTAGCAAAGATTTTCTCCCATTCTGTGAGTCATTCTTCATTTTGGCAACAGTTTTTGGCACTTGAAAATATACCAGATAAACTTATTGGAAACCAGCACTTAGTCCTATAATTTTTTTTTGGTGGTTTCTAGAGATTCAAATCAGGACAGGTGCACTTCAGCCGTGCCCCCAACTCTTTTGGGTTTAGTTATTTTTTGCACAGGTTCTTGCGTTTTTACTTAGGCTGGCCTCAGACCATGATCCTTCTACCTCTGCCTCCTATGTTGCAGGATCACAGGCATGCACCATCATGCCTGACTTATTGTTTGAGATGAGGGTCTCACTAACTGTTGCTGAGGTTGGACTTGAACCATGATCGTCCTGATCTATATGCTTCCGCTTAACTGGGGTTACAGGCAGGAGGCACCACATCCAGCAATGTTAATTTATTTTAGATTAGAACTTTGAATTGGCATCTTGAAACTCTCAAATTTTCTTTTCTTCAATTTGATTCTTAAGGAGCAGTCCTGACATTTCCTGTGTCTTTTAAATGTTTGGTTATTATTATTTTTTTGTTTCTTCTTCTCTTTCCCTAACCTCTGAAGACCACATGGTCCCAGCTTAAACCTAGCCTGGAGAACACTAGCAACTGAGTGTTCTGAGGTGGGCAAAGGAGCCTCGTTATTTTCTTTCATTCTAAAAGGTTCCTTTTTCTTAATGCTATCCTTGATTTTATTTTTAAAGTTGCTAAAAGTGAATTGGATTTTCTCCACTGAGCATGCAAAAGATGGTTCTTCTTGTTTCTCCTCCCTCCTCTGTCCTTGCCTTCTTCTCTCCTTTCTTCCCTGCTTTTCTTCCTACCTTCACTCCTTAGGATGCTTGCTGGGCTTTGACTGAGATCTTTTTTCCTGAGGAAGAAGTGGCATGGATTGAAGAACGCTCTAAGGGAAGTCCAGTCCTGACCTTCATCAGCATGTGAGCTCCTTCCACCCATTTTTTTTTTTTCCAGGCTCCTTCAGGGAAAGTTGCTGTGATAATTGTATTTGCATTTAGTCATACCTATTAATTCAGCAGGTGAAAAGCCACAGTTTATTACTTACAAATAGTGTGTAAAGGCAGACTTTCTGTGCCTTGTCCCTAAGATTAAAAGGGAGATGATTCTAGAAAATGTAGAGGTTTGCTCAGGTGATCTAAATTCTTTATTTTGTTTTGGTGGTGGCACTGGGGTTTAAAATCAAGGCCTCATGCTTGCTAGGCAGGCACTCTACCACTGATGCCACTACCCAGTTTTTTTTTTTTTTGGCTTTAGTTATTTTTCGGATAGGGTCCTGCGTTTTTGCCCAGGACTGACCTCAGACCACAGTCCTCCTACCTATGGCCTCTCTCAGAGCTGGAGCCACAGGTGTGTGCCATCATACCTGATTTATTGTTGAAATGAAATCTTGTGAACTTTTTGTCCAGGCTGGTCTTGAACCTCGATCCTCCTGATCTCTGTCTCCCAAGTAGCTAGGATTATAGGCACGCACCATTGCATCCAGCCTATATTCTGATGTATTGATAGCTACTGATGAAGAGCTTGTTATCCCTTCAGTGGTCTCCCACAGAGTAAACAGCTCATCAGCCACTGCAGTGAAATGCAAAGCAGGTTTTAGATGCGGGCTCTGACCAATCTGAAGAAGTGTTAGATGTTTGTGGAACAGGCTGTAGAAATTATGCTGTTTTTTGGGTCTCTCATGAAACTTAGTTACTGGACATTTTGCTTCCTACTATTGCTATGCATTGCTCTAGGATGGACAAGCTACAGGTACAACACATGTTGCAATTTATAAGGAAGCAGTTTGTCCTGATTAAGAAGGTATAACTTATTATAAGCATCTCAGGAATAATTCTAAATTTATATTCCAATCATGTAAATTCTTAAAGCTATAGACTTAAATTGGTAAACTTCTCTAAATACTGCTTTGATATAAAAGCTTTCATTAGTTGTTTCCCATGTTCAGTGGACATAATTAAATAAAAAGAACTCCATGTCATTTAAGACAATGAGTAACAAAAAGAAAACCCAGCATCAATTATCTGAGAAAGACCCCGATCAAGAAAAAAAGAGCTTCAAGTTCATTCTCAAGCTGAGGTAAGCAAACTTAGGTTTCCTTCAGGACAAATCACAGGTCATTATAGGTTTAGATGGTGGTGGTACTGGTAAATTTCCAATGCTGATGGAAGGATCCATGGAAATATCAATATGAAACAGAAATCAGTGGGAAAAGCCAGGGAGGTCCTCGTCAGATGTGGCATATCAGCTGGACCCACACTGGGCATCATTCATCACTTGGTGGGAGGTTGAGGGGCAGTAATTCATTGGAAGTTGAAGACAGAGGAGACCAGTGTTGTCCTGACTTCATGAGGGTCCAGAGTGAGAGCTGTGACAGACATTCCCTATTGTAGGCATCTGCCAGTTGATGTCCTCATGTCTAAATGAATCTTCAGGAGGACTAAGCAGGGGTAAGTGTTGTCATTAAAGCAAATTAAACCCCTCTGAATTACAGCTTGTCCAGGCTATTATCTAGCAGGGTGATCATCACAGAGTCTGGAGAAAATGTAAATGTGAGGATGGCTTGAGCAAGGGATTCCACTGATTTTTGTTTTTCATTTTAAAAACAAGCCCTCCGAAAATGCTAGAAATTCTAGGAGACCTGTGATGGTCCCTTATCCATATTGCAGAATAGCAGTTGGTCACTGTGGAGCACCGGGAACTGATTTTCTTGTCTGCTTTTTAGAAACCACATATGCCAAAGCAATTAAACAAGAAGTTGATGTTGCACTATAATCACAACCAGACATGAAATAGCATTTTATTCTCCTTTTCATCTTACAATGGCAAAACCATTGATGTCTGAGGGGGGGCAGGGAAGGAGCAGAGCAGTCTCCAGACTCTAAATAGTCACTGCATAATGGCTTGAAATGAAAGACAAGTTAGATATCACTGTTATGACAAGAAGAGGGAGGCGTAATGAACCCACAAGCACCATCTATAGAAAAAGCAATTTAAAATGTTCACTTAAAGGACAGCCAGCGTGGGGCGGGGGAAATGGACAGGAACGTGGTTTTGGAATGCCCACTTGAGCACACTTGACAAGCATTTTATGCTCCACCATTCTCTTTTCCTCTCCTCCCTTCCCCAAGTTCAGACAGTGGGGGCGATCTAACCAGTGTACAATATTAGCCTGTTTGGAATTGTCACAACGAATCTATCCTAATAAAAAAATTAATGATGAACAAAAAGAAAAGCACTTGAAGGAAATGTATTGGACTGTCTATGTGTATGTGTATAACCGGGTGTCTGTGTCACATATGTGTATGTACAAGTATGTAAACATGCATGTGTGTGTATGTGTGTGTACATGTGTGTAGACATGTGTACACATATATGTCAAGTTACAAGTACATGGGCAAGATAAGTGAAACAATGGATATGGTTCATCTAATTACTTTGTGATCCAAATGTTTCTCTTGGAAGGATCACAGCAGGGAGGAAGGTTGGAATGCATCCTGGGTCCAGCCACATCTCTGTGAGGGTTAGCTTTATGTGGCAACATGGCCAGGCCACAGTAGCCACCTGTTTGTCCACACAGTATTCCTGTGAAGGACTTTAGATGAGAGTAACATCCACACTGTGTTGCCTTGAAGTCAGGAGCTTGCCTTGGGAATGTGGGGTGGAGGGCCTCATCTAATCAGTCAGAGGCCTCAAGGGCAAAAGCAGATTTCCCAGACAGGGAGCAATGCTTCAACTCTGCAGCACCAGCTCCTGCCTGAGTTTGCAGCTTGCTGTCCTCCCGCTGTCAGACTTGCCAGGCCCACTCACAGAGACAAGTCCTTGAAATCAGTCCCTTTAAATAATGTGCATGTGTGTAAAAACTACTGGGATTATTTTCTCTGGAGAATCCTGACCAGTGTGGCCTCGGATATAATGGACACGTTCAATCTTTCTTGTACATTTTCTGATTTGAATATGATTTTTCAATAACCTCGCATGATTCATATTTAAATTTTTTTCTCTTTTTTATCATTTTTACATTTACTCACATGTGTATACATTGTTTGCCCCCCCCCACTTCCGGGTTAAGTTATTTTAAATGAACTTAAACCAAGCTGGGCATGGTGGCTCACACCTGTAATCCTAGCTACTTGGGCAGCTGAGATCAGGAGGATCATGGTTAAGGCCTGCGTGGGACAAAAACTCTTGAGATCCCCATCCCAACAGGAAAATAGTGAGATGTGGTGGCACACACCTGTCATAGCTATGGAAGGAGACTTAAAACAGGAGGGTCAAGTCCAGGTTAGCCTGGGCAAAAAGCGAGACCCTATCTCCAAAATACCCAGAGCAAAAAGGGCTGGTGGAGTGGCTCAAGTGGTACAGCACCTGTGCAGCAAATGTGAAGCCCTGAGTTTAAGCCCCAGAACTGCCAATAAATACATAGATAAATAAATAAATAAATAAACAACTTAAACCCAAATGTGGATGGAATTATGTAGGAAGGGTTTACTATGGGGACATAGCTGAGGTACCACAGTGAAATTCCTTTTTCTTCAGAGACCCAAAGGTGGAAGTTCTTTCCTGAGGTTTGTGTTCTGATATTGAAATGCAGAGTAGGCCCCGGATGGAGATGGGGTCTGGGCAGCTCTTAGGCTTCCTGTGCACAGCACTGAAGAGCAGTATTGGGCAATCGTGTTTCCCTGTAGTGAAAACAAATAGTGTGCCAGGGGTTTCGAATTTTTTGGTAGGGGGCTGGTTTTAAATTTGCTACCAACACTAACAAGAAAGAAGAATCTTACCAGAAGTGATTTGCTTAAAAACCAGATAAAATTTTAAGCAAGAGTCCAGGTAAGGACTTGCACTTACCAGGCCACAGACTTTCAGGTGAGAAATGTCACTAGCTTGGAGCAAAGGTCAGTTGTGTGTAACTGCATCCTCCACCCCAGACACACACTTCTCCCCAGGGAAGGAAAAGGACTCCTCTGGCTGGGGATGGGGAGGCGGGGGGGAAAATAAGCAGGCATTTTGGGGACCATCTGGGAAGGTGGTTCTGTCTGTCCTGCCCTCTGCAGGGTGCTGAGCAGCTCCTGCTCTGACAAGTGGTGTAATTGTTTAGTGCAGCTCTGCCTGAGCAGTCCAGTTTAATTCTAAAGTGTCAGGGAGAGTCGTGGTGGCTGTGTGTACAGTAAGAAAGTAGAGCAGACCTGACACTTTGATATCTGATGGTGGCCTGGGTCTTATGTCACAATTAGTTCCTGACTGACAGGAAGAAAATGAAAGTCAGTCAACATCCTCTGGTCCTAACATCAGCCCAACAGCTCTTGAGCCCTTACCACACAGGATTCTTTTTTTTTTTTATTGTTTTATTATTCATATGTGCATACAAGGCTTGGGTCATTTCTCCCCCCTGCCCCCACCCCCTCCCTTACCACCCACCCTGCCTCCTCCCTCTCCCCCCCACCCCCTCAATACCCAGCATAAACTATTTTGCCCTTATCTCTAATTTTGTTGTAGAGAGAGTATAAGCAATAATAGGAAGGAACAAGGGGTTTTGCTGGTTGAGATAAGGATAGCTATACAGGGCATTGACTCACATTGATTTCCTGTACGTGTGTGTTGCCTTCTAGGTTAATTCTTTTTGATCTAACCTTTTCTCTAGTTCCTGGTCCCCTTATCCTATTTGGCCTCAGTTGCTTTTAAGATATCTGCTTTAGTTTCTCTGCGTTAAGGGCAACAAATGCTAGCTAGTTTTTTAGGTGTCTTACCTATCCTCACCCCTCCCTTGTGTGCTAAAGCTTTATCATGTGCTCAAAGTCCAATCTCTTGTTGTGTTTGCCCTTGATCTAATGTCCACATATGAGGGAGAACATACAATTTTTGGCCTTTTGGACCAGGCTAACCTCACTCAGAATGATGTTCTCCAATTCCATCCATTTACCAGCGAATGATAGCATTTCATTCTTCTTCATGGCTGCATAAAATTTCATTGTGTATAGACACCACATTTTCTTAATCCATTCGTCAGTGGTGGGGCATCTTGGCTGTTTCCATAACTTGGCTATTGTGAATAGTGCCGCAGTAAACATGGATGTGCAGGTGCCTCTGGAGTAACCTGTGTCACATTCTTTTGGGTATATCCCCAAGAGTGGTATTGCTGGATCAAATGGTAGATCAATGTCTAGCTTTTTAAGTAGCCTCCAAATTTTTTTCCAGAGTGGTTGTACTAGTTTACATTCCCACCAGCAGTGTAAGAGGGTTCCTTTTTCCCTGCATCCTTACCAACACCTGTTGTTAGTGGTGTTGCTGAAGATGGCTATTCTAACAGGGGTGAGGTGGAATCTTAGTGTGGTTTTAATTTGCATTTCCTTTATTGCTAGAGATGGTGAGCATTTTTCATGTGTTTTTTGGCCATTTGAATTTCTTCTTTTGAGAAAGTTCTGTTTAGTTCACTTGCCCATTTCTTTATTGGTTCATTAGTTTTGGGAGAATTTAGTTTTTTAAGTTCCCTATATATTCTGGTTATCAGTCCTTTGTCTGATGTGTAGCTGGCAAATATTTTCTCCCACTCTGTGGGTGCTCTTTTCAGTTTAGAGACCACTTCTTTTGATGAACAGAAGCTTTTTAGTTTTATGAGGTCCCATTTATCTATGCTATCTCTTAGTTGCTGTGCTGCTGGGGTTTCATTGAGAAAGTTCTTACCTATACCTACTAACTCCAGAGTATTTCCTACTCTTTCTTGTATCAACTTTAGAGTTTACCACACAGGATTCTTGATGGAGCACAACAGAAACTGGTTGTGGTGAAACGAAGTAGAGGAGGAATTTGTGGGTAAGAGATCAGGTTGGTACTGCAAAGGCAGGGAACCATGCTCCCATAATGGCTTCATGCAGTGGTCACCCACAGTTCCAGCCTGGTGAGAGGCTCTGCTGCCCTCTGTCCCTGAGGCCGAGATGCAGGCTGGAAGGACTCTGTGCTGCCCTCCTTTTCTGCTTCTCTCACTTCTTTCACAGATGCAGGCTGGGGCACCCACATGGGAGCAAGAGAGTAGCATTTGGGTCTCTGTAGCAAATCCCACCAACCTTCCAAGAGAGGTCGAGCATTCCAAAAGATCACCAACAAAGAAAAGCCAGTCACATTCCTGCCAGGGTTGTATTCCATGTTGATTTTTCACAGCTACTCTTGCTCTACCCATTTTACAGATTAAGATGTCAAGCTTTGGGGAGGCTATGTTCCTTCCCTATGGCCACACAGCTAAAAGTCTGACTCCACAGCAGTTCCCAGAGCTGACTGCTCTGACATTCATCCCTTCACTTTTGATGTTCATTCAGTAAATTTGGGGTTACTTTCTTATTCTTTGTTAGTCAGCGTGGGCTGCCCTTAACAAAGTACCATAGACTGTGTGGTTTAAACAATGAAAACTTACTTTCTCCCAGTTCTGGGGCTGGAAGAGTGAGACCCAGATGCTGGTGGTCTGGGTCTGGTGAGGTTCACCTCCTGCCTTCTTGCTGTGTCTTCCCAGGATGGAGCAAGAACAAGTTTACTCTCTGTCTCTTCTTATAAAGACACTAATCCTATTAGATCAGGGCCTCTCCCTCATGACTTCATTTCATCAAGGCCCTATCTCCAAATTCAATCACATTGGGAGTTAGAGCTCCAACACATAGAGCTGGGATACACACAGTAATAGCATATATGATTAAGGCTCCCCTGGTCTTCGTGGTTCAGCAAACTGATCTCTGCCCGGGGCAGCTGATTTCCTAAAGGCACTCCAACTTACTTTTTATTTTTCTCAACATGGAAACAGAATTTTCTTGCCAAGTGTTCTCAAAAACCTCCTTAACTTCTACCCAAGGATGAGCACGTATTTGTGTGTGGGAATTCAAAGCCGTCCCTTCTCTCTGCTACCTCTCTTCAAGGCTCCGCTAAATCTCTTCAAGGCTCACCTGATGCTAAGGGCTGGCATTCAATGCAGTGAGATTGTAAATCAAAGTCTAATTACATTTGCCCCAGAAGATCTAACCATCAGAACTGCCTTGCAGCCCTAGGCCACCTCCTCTTGTCTTCTCCTGTGGCTCTGTTGATATCTGATCATCTAACAGCAACTGAGTTTCTGGAGCTTATTCGAAAACTCACTGGATAGTAAGTTATACTTTAATTAGTACTCTGAGTATAAAATAGTGTTAATTTTAAAAAATCCATTCTACACTTTCCTCCTGTGGGATTTCTGCCTTCCATTTGGTCAGCCATGGCTGTTTGGCTTTTTTTTCTTTTTTTGTGGTGAAACTGGGATTTGAACTGGGGGCTTCATGCTCTACTTCTTGAGTCAAAATTCCAGTCCATTTTTCTCTGGTTATCTTGGAGATGGGGTCTCTTGAACTATTTGCCCAGGCTGGCCTTGAACCAGCCTCAGCTTCCTAAGTAGCTGGGATACAGGCATGAGTCACCGGCTCCTGGCTGGGGAGTTACTAATTTGAGAATGAACACAAGGTATACTATAGGGTTTACCCTCCGAGGAGGATTCCTTTAAGCTGGTGCCCACCCACAGACCTGAGATACCAACCCTTCCAGAAAGGCTGAGGCCTCTCTGTAAATATACTGACCACAGCATCCACAGGAGGGACGTCAGTGTCCCGTGCACTGTGTCCACAGAAAACAGGGGACACGAGTGGAGTGGGGATAGTTGGGTCATAAGGCTGGTGTCCTGATAAGTGGGATTAGTGGCTTCACAAAATTGTCCCTTGAGAGCTGCCCTGCCCCTTCTATAAGGCAGCAAGAAGGCACCATCTATGGAGAAGGGTTCTCACCAGACACCAACCTACCAGTATTCTGATTTTGAACTTTCTGGTCTTCGGAACTGTGGGGAATAAATTTCTGCTGTTTATAAGCTGTCCAGTCTGAGATGTTTCATTATAGTAGCTTGAATAGTCTAATAGACATGCTTCTGTTTATTTATCAGAAGTCTGTGTCCTCCCCATCCCACCAGAATAAAATCCCCTGGAGAGCAAGCACCTGTTTTTCTTGTTCCCTGGTAATGACATTTCAAAATTTTAGTAGAAGCCTACTTGAACTGGAGAAGTGATGAATTTTTAAAGAATCATTTTAACAATAATCACTTCTGTGGCAATGGTTAAAGGACAACACCTGGAAAGACCCTGGGCAGATGTCTAAGATCTACCTGTAGCAAGTGAAATGCATCATTGCTTGACATTTGCCTCCAGAAACTGGTTCAGATTTGGATTTCAACTAAGTTTCAAGTTAGCACCTGATTTGGGCCTCCAGGGTTATTCCAGAAGAGGAACAACCATGATACAACATCTAAACAAAACACTGTTTACTGTGCACCTGTGCTGTGTGATGGAAGGCTGAGTGTGTGGGCCCCGGAGAGGGAGATTCATCCCGACAACAGGTGGTGGCAGTCCATGGAGGGTTGGGGACTGAGGGAATCATTCCAGGCCTCGGCCTTGGGAAGTCCCCGGGGTGAAGTCCAGTTTGACAGCTGGTCCAGAAGAAGAAATGACTCATAGTAGTAAGTCACCCACAAATGGAGGTGGGTGACTCCATGGAGGCAAAAAATGGAACCATCGTCTTCTGGTCTCCAACTTCCCGCTACTGTTGGATGGGAGCATGGTCACCTAGTCCTGCAGATCTCTTGGGTGATCTCTTCTAGGGACATATTTACATTTGTATTTTCTGCTTTCTCATGCTTGGAGCCTTTGATAGTATACATTTGGTTCGGGAGTGTTCTCCAGGGAGCAGAATAGTGTGTGTGCGCATGGTGTGTGTGTGTACACGAGTATGTGCACGGTTCAGATGTGTCCCCCAAGTTCATGTGTTGCAAACAGAATTCCCAGTGCAACCATGTTGCATGCAGGAACTTTAATTAGTGAGTAGGTGATGAGGGCTCCGTCCTCGTGGATAGATTAATGCCACGATCAGGAGGGTGGATTTGGCTCTCTTTCCCTTTCACCTCCCACCAGAGGCTAGCACAGCACAAAGGTTCTGTCTAGATGTGGGCTCCTCAAACTCGAACTTCTCAGCCCCCGAACTGTAAGAAACAAACCTCTGTTAAGTTACCCAGCCTCAGGTATTCTCATAGCAGTGCTAATGGACTAAGACAGACACATATTTGCGTGGACATAGGGACGTTGACTTCAGTGTGTTGGCTTGCATGGTGTGGGAATGGCAAGGCCAAAACTGTAGGGCAGGCTGGAAACTCTCAGGCAGAGGCTGCTGCTGTGGGCTTAAGGCAAGTTCTTCTGCCTGGGAGACACCTCCATTTTTGCCTTTCAGCTGATTGCATAAACTTACTGACAGTATCCAGGGTAACCTCCTTTCCTCAGTGCAGTGGAGACAGATGTGAAGCACCTCTTCAGAATCCCACCATGGTCACACCTAAACTAGTATTTGATTGAATAACTCAGCATTGTCTCCTAGTCACGTTGGCACATGAAATTGTCGCAGAGCTGCTGGGGACAGTTGTGACTTGGCCCGGTACCTGCTCTCCCTTCTCCCTTCTGAACAAGAGGGAATGTACATCTCTGCCTGATCAGATATCCACAGACTTTCAGAAAGAAGACAAGGGCCTCCTCTGCCCATTTCTACATGGTTCAGCAATGATGGACACAGAGCTGTGCCCTCTGTGATGGGGACCTTTGGGATGTACAGTGTCACCTGCTGCTGCTTTGTACCACCTGCATAAAAACCAATGTGCATTTGTTAGAATGCAGGTTCTGGGCCTGTCCTACCACAAACCAGAATAACTACCTCTTGAGTGAGTTCTGAAGATGCCTGGGAGGGAGAGTAAGAATTCCTTCCAGTCCCGAGTCAGTAAAGAGCTCAGGGTTGTACCGAGCAGCGAGCTAATCTCTCTCCAGCTGGACTGAAATGTATTATTTTAGGGTAATTTTCCTAGGATATTTATGCTTAATGACTCTCTTTAAGCATTTTCCCCCTTTAAATCCAATTTTGCAGAGCCAACGGAATGATCAGAGTTCATGTAATTATCTAGAATCAGCCTCTATGCCGTCCGCTGAGATGGATGTGAGTGAGAAATAGAGAATTCGCTCTTCTCTCTGCAGCTGGGAGTTCTGGTGAAGGCCAATGCCTTTGGGGGAGATGACATGCCCTTATTTTTGTCCCTTTGCGGGCTGCTTACAAGGTCTTCTTGTGGTCCTTCCCTTCCCTGCCTGCTCAGAGCTCTCTAGTTTGAGCCCGCTGAGCATCTGAAGTCCACATACTGCAGTGTGTAATCTCCACGTTCATTGACAGAGATTCAATTCAGTGGGAAAAGCCCGTGTAATGCACCTACTGTGTGTAAGCACACTATGCTAGATCCTGGAAGAATAGGGAAGAACCAAAGAGAAGGTCACCAAAATGAGATCCTTGCAGTCTAGTAGCTGTCAACCCATTGGGAGATACCATTAAACAGTGACATCAGTGGAGTGGTCCATTCACAGAGAAGGGAAGGCTTCTCAGAGGCAGAGCCATTGCTGCAGGCTAGGGAGAGGGAACCTGTTGTCCAGAAGTCAAGTGGAGTCATACAAGGGAGAGCAAGAGGAAGGATCCATGTGAACAGTGTTGTGTTCACAAAAGGGACAAGTCTCAATTTTCTACGTTTGAAGACAATAGAGGTTACGCTTCAGTTCCTGGAACCCGAGGTTGTTAACAAACACTGTTCATTGGGAGTCCAGGTGTATTACCCCAAATTCAGCTTCTCTTTCAATCTCATAAGTAGCCAATGCAGTACCTACCAACCCTAAGTGCTGACAAAGGGGGATGAAAAACAAGGATGCCATACCCAGTTTACTCATGCTCCAGCTTTACCCTCTCAAGTTGCCACAAACCAGACTAATTGTCTAAAACTCATGTGCCCCTCAAAGCCTGGCTCAGACTTGCAGACTCCATGGCTGCTGAAGCTGGGACATGAAGTTCTCTTCCTCTAGAGCTAGGGGCATGGGGGCTCCCACATGTTCACACTGCACACATTCTTTCCATTACAAATGGCAGATGCTGGAAGGGTCTCCCTTGATTAGAGTCCTTCTGTCTTCCTATATGCTTAATCTTTTGTGGTCAAGTTCACTCATCTGGGTCCTATATTTTTGAGGGTTGAAAGTGAGTTGACCTGCAGACATGCAAATCAGACAACCCAAGGAAGTGCTGTCTGTCTGGAAAGTAACTGAACCACAGAACACTACACAGAAAACCACTTCCGCAACCCCAGCCAACATCCAGTGTGTGCTCATTGAGGCTGGCATGACAACTTTGGGATTTGAGTTGTGCAGCATAAACTCTAGGTGTTTGCCTCTGCCAGAACCAAATATTTCCAACATGACAGCTATGTGTTGCTTCATTTAGGAATCTGTGAGGTGAGAGGAATAGGGACCCAACAAAAAGTTGCTTGAGTTAAAACTGAATGCATTGGATGGTGTAACACAGAACTTTAGGGACCCATCTGGGCTCTACTTCTGTGTTGTCTTAGGTGAGCTCTTTCCAAGTGGCAGCTGAACTGGCCACTGTCAGCTCTGAGCTCCTGTAGTTCCCACAGGTCCCAATCCCAATCCCATGCATCCAATATAAAGTATCATAAGGAGACTCTGATTGATTCTGCTTGAATCACATGACCAGCATGTGGCCAATCACTGCAGATGGGTAGATCTGGGTCCCAAGAAGCAAGTAATAAGCGCCTCTGATATCTGAGGCAGAACTTGAACACTTAGGTGTGGGATTTGACTTTCTTCTGATTCCACTACCCTCCCTTTTTTTTTATTATTCATATGTGCATACAAGGCTTGGTTCATTTCTTCCCCCTGCCCCCTACTCTCCCTTTTGAAGTGACTTCAGCTCTCCCCAGAGTCCCCAAGTCCCCAGCACACTGGCCCCACACAGGAGAGGGTTTCCTACTTTTGATCCCAGTGCTGGTTTTGAAATGAGCTGTGGCTCTGAACAGGGCAGGGTAGATAGGCTCTCTCCTGGTTGTGCAATTGATTTTTGCTCCAATCCTGTTAACCTGACAATACCCCTTGGGACACTGAATATTGCCCACTGGAGTGCTACACCTACCTGCTTAATTTCCATTTGAGAGATTTGTGTGTGAGGTCGGGTGCATTGTTACCCTGGGTGGGCACTCAGCAGTGTTTGTGAATTAAGATTGATTACCTGGGCAGCCACCTACACAAATTGCTTAAAAGTCATTAATTCGTGGTTGGCATCAACTTGTTTGATGGATATCATCAAACACGAATCAGAAAGCACTCCCAGCTCCTTTCAGGGAGGATGGGGACCTGTCACTCCCAGCATTTCCACAGGATAGATCACCTCAGGCTGGTTTTCTTCAAGTGTGCTGCCTATACCACCTTCTCCCTGGCATCTGAGGAACTGGCTTAAGGTTCAGATTCTAAGGACCCACTCAGATGCACTGAAATGAACTCTATGAAGATGGGGCCTAGGGAATCTGCATTTCAAAATAAACTCTCCAGTCTTTCCCATGTATCCTGAAGTTTTTCCTTGAGTTTTCACAATGCTACTCTGTGGCTATTTCACAGTGGGGAGAAAGGCAAGGGGAGACTTTCTGTTTATCAAGAGATGTATGGCTCACTAAGAAGTTGTTTTGCTGGATGTACAGCCAGCAAAATGAGGAACCAAAAATGAGGAAGACCAGGGAAAGGAGAATTTGTATAAGCAAACCTGAGGACTCAGGAGGACATCTTGTTCGGGATTGATTGACTTCATGGCTAATGAGAGACTGAAAGCTTCGGCTTTGCTATGTTGCAGGATCGATCTTCCAATCAGATCCAAGGGGAGGTGCACAAAAGCCTGGTGCCAATTAGAGAGGTGCTTCCTAGACTTGAGGGTGGATGAAAATCCCTTGGAGGGCTCTTTAAGCCACAGATAACTGGTACAATCCCCAAAGATCCTGATTCAGAAAGTCTGGGAAGTGCTAAGGTTTGTTATTTCTGAAAAGCTCCTAAGTGGCACAGGCTACTTTTGTAGGTCACCTTTGGAGTATTGAACAGGAGAGGCCCAGTCAGTCTCTGGAGGTGACCAAGTCTCTGGGCCATTACTCCAGCCCAGTGCTTCCAGGTCTTTTTGTAGTTCTGTTAGGGTTGCAAGAGGAAGCACCCCGTTCATTCTTGCTTTGTGGCTGTCACTGTGCACAGCCCTTGACTGTAGCTTGTTTAAACCCAGGTTTTCTGAAACAGCACATTTTCTATTCCTTGTGCTCAGCTGCCTTAAAGACAAACAGCCAGGTCTAGGTGGGGTAGAGCTCTGAACAGAGCTCTTGATCCTGGATGCCAGGGCCCTTTTGGATGGAGGGTGGTTAGAGGAGAAAAAAATGCTTGTTCTCGATCCTCTTAGGTTTTTTGGGCTGGAACCCTGGGAATTAAACTGACAAAAGACAGATTAACAAGAGAAGAACAAACAGAGCTTATTAACACGTGCATTGCACATGTCTCTCCAGAGAGACAGTGTTGAGTAAGTAACTCCAAGGGAATGTTTAGAACTTGGGGCTTATGCGGCATCTAACCAAGAGTAATTAACGCTTACAGCAAAGTGGCAAGGGCAAAGTCATTTAGGGTTCCAAGGGTGCCAAAGGATTTACCATCCTTTATGGTGAGGTAAAGCCTCAGGGAGACTGATAGAAGATGAAGGTTGTGGAGGAGGTGTGGGGGTAAACCCCGTTTCTGGGCTGATGAGTCTACAGTCAGCACTGTGATTAAGAGTCTAAGTGCCCTTTAGGCAAACATGGAGGAGGGAGAACAGCTGTTAAGGCATCTGCTTTTTCTTCAGTTCAAAATAATCTTTATGCCAAAGTGATGTTTGGGGGTGGCATCCTACAAGAGTCTTGCTCTCCACCCTACCCCTCTTCTCTCTGTCTCATCTCTGTCTGTCTCTCTGTCAATGTGAACATTCTCCCCACCCCCACCCCCATTCATTGCTCCATAAGAGCATGTGACAGACTGGGTTTCTGGAGCAGATGAGGTAAAGGCAATAAAGGGAATGCCAGAACCCTTATTCTACATGGACTTTAGACCTTGGAGAGAGCTTAGCAAGGAATCCAAGGAAGTGCTGTCACAAATTTTGGAACTTTTTTGTAGATTTAAGACATTGCTAGTCAGGCAAGGTGGTTCCTGCCTGTAATCCCAGCACCTGGGAGACTGAGATTGTGAATTTAAAGCCAGCCTGAGCTACATTGCGAGTTCCAGGCTATCCTGGGCTACATAGTGAGAATCTGCCTCAAAAAAAAAAAACAGACAAGGAAACAAAGATTTTGCAGGTTGATCTCTGAATTTTTTCCCACCAAGCTTGGATACAGCCTCACAATCCTTTTCATACTATATGGGAGCAGCTGAGTTTTGATTTATTTAGAGTGAAGGTTCTTTATATGATGGAACTAATACACCAGACTTCACTGAGGGAGGAAAGGGAACTTGCCCAAGGCACAGAGCTAGGTCTGGAAATCCAGGCATCATGGCACCAAGCCTGAAGTCTTTTTCTTACCCTAGTAAATGATTGGTTTTAAAAATATTGTGTGGAAAGTTTGGAACTGGATATAAATTTTAAGAGTTAAAAAATAAATTTTATGGAATATAATCTGTTTTTCCTTTATGCCTAGAAATTTCTCAAGTGTTGTAGAAACCATAAAGACCTGAGCACATAAATAGCCATTGCTATTGTTAGCGTTGTCTCTCCCCAGCTCATGTGTTGTGAGCTAGGCATTCAGTGTGGTGACATTTAGAGGTGGTGAAAACATGAAGAAGTGAGGCCTGGTGGGAGGCTGTTAAGTCCCTGGGGACCCTGGGCTCTGGCAGGATCAACACTGGTCTCTCTGAGTGAGTTGTTTTTTTTTCTCATGAGAACAAGTTGTTCTAAAAGAGTATGTTTAGCCCCTCCCTGCTCTCTGGTTTCCTGTCTTAGCATGTGATCTCTTGTCACCTGTGTTCCCACCATGATGTCATTACCATGATCAGGTATAGCGAGGGGACCCGCATTGGACGGTGAATTGTTGAGGCCTCCCAACCTCGGACTCACAATCTCCAAAACTGTGAGCTAAGTAAATCTATTTTTCATATAAAGCACCCAGCCTTAGGAATTTTGCGACAGCCACAGAAAACAGATTAATCCAGCCTTTGTTAAATGGCAAATCTAGAAACTGACAGCCTGTTAAGTTCTAAGAATAATTAACAGGTTAGTAGATTCTGTACTATCTATAATTTCAGGTTGAGATTGGTAGTTCACTTATTACACTGAAAAAAGGGGAGAGAACAAGATAGCATGACTTACAAATACTGAAGTATCTGCCATTCACAAATTATAAGATACAGAATATCATTTTGTTGAATCCTGATATAGCAGCAGTCACTAAATGAATGCCCTTGAACTTACAGGTCTCACTTTGGGAGTTGTATTTATTGTCACCATTAAACAATAGGGATGTAGTACTATATTCAAAATGGCCTGTAAAGGGACTTTTCATCAGTAGTGTGGTCCCCTGGACTTCCAGCTGTCATGCCGAATGCTACTGTGTCTGCTCCTGATCATCCATGGACACTAGAAGGGAGAATGCAGGATAAATGAGTAGAGCTTATTGTCACTGGAGGTGGCAGGAAGTTTTAGCAAGACTGCCACAGTCTGATATCAGCGACTCTGCCAGGAGCACAGTTCTTCATTCTCATTTAATCTCTCCCCCCACTCAACTTCTCTCTCTCTCTGTGGTTGTTATTTCTTTGCCAATCCCTCTAGCTGGTTTGATTTATAGCTTTAAAAATTTGCTAAAGTACCTGAAGTTATTTTGCCTAGAGAAGGTGAACAAAGGATGCTGTGTTAATTTCCCTCCGTGTTTACCCCAGAAGCCCATGTTCTTACTCATCATGGCTTTTGGAATTTTAGCCTTTGCTTTGGAAAAGTGTTTGGATTAATTTTAACTTTGGGGATAATTAAGTCTATAAAATGTGTTTCTTGCTTTTCGGATGAAAATAGTAAGAAGAGAAGAAAACTGGAAAATGGGGTGGAAATGTTCTAGAGAAGTAACTCAAAGTAGATGTTAAAATTCTGTAGGGACAGTAAGGGTCTGACTCCCAGCATAGCCTTGGGATAAGACAGCACAAAGATTGTATCAGTAGGAAAAAGAGTCTTCTTGTTAAAGAGAACATAGCTTCTCACCTTTTTCATTTATTTTTAGTTTTTCAATATACAACTATATTTAATGCTATATGTAATTATTATATTATACATATTTTCAAATATATAATATATGATATGATATAATGTAATGTAATATAATATAATATATACATATGTGCACAGAGAGTCCAACTCGGAAAAACTTGCATGATAAGACAATCAAGATCTTTATTTTTTCATTTTTTATTAGGGCATATTTGTTGTGTAGGAGGGATTCCTTGTGACAATTTTGAACAGGCTTACATTGTTCATTGGATAGATTGCTCCCACTATCCCTTCCCCTCAAGCACCCCCACCTGCACCCCACCTAAAGCACTTGCAAGGGACTTCATCATTCTATTTTGTATATGTATATGAAACCCATCAGTCATTTTCCCTCACCTTCATCTCCTTCGTTCACCCTCCTCCTCCCACAAGTACCCTCCTCCCCACACACTGTACCTATTTTACAGTCCTGTCTTTCATTATTAATTTCAAAGTCAATGTTCAAAGTGGCTTCCTGACATACCCCTGCTGTGAGTTTACTTTACTTTGGTCAGTTCAGCTGCTTTCCTCTCCCACCTTCGCAATGGCTTTCAATGCATATGGTCGTTTCCTCTACTGCATAGATGTTATGTATTTTGATATGGTTGACTCTGTAATTCTGTTTTTCTTTCTCTCCTCCCCTGTGTTCCATAGAGAGGTTGTATGATAAGACAGTCAAGATCTTACATAGTCTATCAAGATTTTAAATTCACTTACAGGGGAGATATATTAATAAATATAAGGGAATTCTTTATTTAGGACTGAATAAGTTGTAAAGAGCTTAGAAGTAAGATTGAGAAACCATGGTTTTACTTCCTTTTAGAATGAATTCAGTCTTTCTCTGAATCAAGCCTTGAATACACCCATCTATGCATAGTTTATGCCTTTTAAATTGCTTTTGCAGATCCTTCCTCAACTCGGAGTCCTGCAATGCACTGGTGGTTTTTCCTCTCCATTACAGATGAGGAAACAGTGGTTCAGAGAGGCTGACGACTTGTCCGGTTCAGTACACAGCAGCTGGGAGTGACCAGGATGGGCAATGAACTTAGGTCACACCCCATTTGTCTGTTAGTGGCAAGTATTCACTACTGACTGGGGGCAGAGGTGCTGGAGGCAGTCCCTGACTATAAGGATCTATCAACACAGGGGGAGTTCAGGGTACGTAGACTATGGGAAACTGTGGGTTTGGGGAGCAAAATGTCCTGGCTGCTCCTTAGATGGTAATGTTCTTCCAGAGTTGAGTGTTGAAGAGTTAATGGGGTGAGAGCTGGGGGAGGGGTGGGGTCGGGGAGTTGGAAGACAGGAGGGAAAGGAAAGAAGTATAGATGACCAGGTCTGGGGAGATACTCAGTCTAAGGGGGCTCCTTTTTCCCTTTGGAAGTTTTAAATTTTATTAGTAAGTTTTTGACTGACATACAGAAACATAAAACTTGATGTTTCCCTATCTCTTCTTCCCCTTACTTTCTGGACTCTGATAACCACCATTTTACTCTTAGCTTCTATGAGAGCAACTTTTTTATATTGCACATGAGTGAGGCCATGTGGGACTTGTTTTTCTGTGCCTGGTTTATTTCATGTAAATCTACATTGTCATAAATGAAAGGATTTCATTATTTTTGTGGCTAAATAGTATTCCCTTATGTAGGTATACCACATTTTCTTTATCCTTCATGAGTTAATGGACATTCCCATTTCTTGGTTATTGTGAGTAATGCTGCAACAAACATGGGAGACAGATGTCTCGACAGCAGATTGATTTCATTTCCATTGATCTCCTTTTATTGATTTTTCTTTCATTTCTTATGATAGCTTGATCATATGATAGCTCTGTTTTTAATTTTGTAAAGAATCACCATATTGTTTTCCATGATGGCTGTCCTAAACAACACTCCCAATATGGCTCTTAATTCAGTTTTATGCCTTTTGGACACTTTCATTCACTGAAAGTGAAAATATTATTGAAATCTATTTTATTTTGTTGCCACTCCAAACTAAATAATAGAGCTAGAAATCTCTAAGAATTGGAATCCCTTATTGATTGGCAAGAGACTAATTTTCTTGGGACTAATATGTGCCATGAGACTTCTGGCTCTGATGGATGCTGTGAGCAAAGAAAATCTGCCTCCTTGTAAAGTCTTAGTTCACTTTTGCATTATTTTCCTTGACATAAAAAAGCAAAATCAATGCAAACTCAAATCTGTCCTTTTCTCATTAGTACCATAATCTGAAGAATGTGTATTTACTGATTGTTTTGTGATGGGACCACAAAAAAGTTATAAATGATAATTTTAAAATTGTAGTAAAATAACTGTCAAGATTTTTGGTTCGATATTTCCTGAACAGCAGGTGATAACATTCAAGAGATTGGTGCATGCAATTTTTCTGGGCTCTGCTAGAATGATTAATTGTGTGCCCTTGATTTGAATTGGGAAAGAGGAATAAGGCAAGATCAATTATGAGTGAACTTGGACTTCATTACTGAGTAGCAATCAGTTAATTCAGTGCTGTTCTCTGAGTGACTATGAAGGCACAGAGAGGGGCAGAGTGAGGAAGGAATGGTCTGGGTCAACCAGCTGCCTGTGCACAGAGGTGCTTGCTGGCACCATGTTTTCTAATTGAATAAATGTTAACAACAGAAGCTCCTGGCCTTATTAGTAGCTGCATTTATTTTAGATTGGTATTTTTTGGGGGGGGGGCGGAGGAGGAGAACTGGATGCATGCAGAAGGGAGAACAAGACAGACTGGAATCTGCTAGCACCAGAGTCTTGGTCTTCACCTTGCCTGATCATGATGACCTCCTGAAAGGAAGGGCTGCGGCTTCATGTCTACCTTCAATGACAGCATGTTTCTTCCTGGACAACTCTACCCTGATGGATCCATCTATAGAGAAAGTAGTCTAGGAGACTCGGTCCCAACTCAGCCAGGTTGACGCCATCAATGACCTGCTGTCTGAGACTGATTTCTTGTTTCTGTTGCAATAAACCCATCAGGGCACTTCATTCATGGAGCTGCTAATGAATCCCATGGATTTTTGCCAGGCCACTCTGAATGGGTTTCCACAGCCAGCTCTACAGGCTAGATGCCTTTAACTCTGTGAAATGAGGGCCCCACTACCCCGCTTAGATATGCACAGGTATCCATTGTCCACAGTGATGCTGAAGCTTATTAGTTGTTGTAACAGGCGAGGTCTCCTGGGATTTCTCTAGTCTATAATTGGCTTTTGCTGTTGTGGGTTCTGTGAGTGTCAGAAATAATGAGGTGACATTTGGATCTGACACGGCACCATTAGAGGACTGGTAATGCAGATTACAAACATGCATTCGTGGAAGGGGGGGATCATAAATCAAGTGGGAAAATGTTTGGGAAGTAGTAAGGGTCATATCCAAATGTATACTCTTTGGGTATAAATTAATACCATTAATTAATAATTTATGCCTCTGTCCTCCAGGGGCTCACGCTTCCCCTGCAAAAATTATACTTCTCAGGCCACTGGAAAAACCCGTGGTGAGTCTTCGATAAGAAGTCTGAAGACTGTGCAACAAACAAGGTTGAATGGGCTGTTGATTAGTTCATAAGCAGTAGGAGAGAAATTGCATACTAACCTAGCTTTCCAAAATAAAATTATCCCAAGCACAGTTTTATATGCCTCTACGTGATTCCAGCAATTTTATGGTTTTTGGGAAAAAAATGTATAGCAATTTATAACAGTCATTAAATTGCTCTGACTTACCAGGGAGCAGAATTTCCCCTAAGAAACACTGCAAGCCATATATTTTACCACTCTCAGGAACAAACCAATTCAAATGTTGGTTTCTGGCTATGGAAGTTCTTTTCTAATGTGCTGGGTGTTTATGAGAGTTTGCACAGCTCTGCTCATTAGAAAACCCAAGACTTTCAGCACAACTGTTCTTAGAAGCAGGTGACAGGGGAAGGGAAGGGTGGGAGCCACATTTGGGGGTAGCCTGTCCTCTGCCTAGCTTTCTTACACAAGTGGCTTCCAATGTCCTATCTTTTACCAACCCCTCCCCCAGCCCAAGCTGATGTATTTAGCACTCCAGAAGATGGCTACAGTATCAAATGATTAAATACTTTTAGAGGAAGTGGGATATCTGCTAAAGTTGGGCTCTTGGGGGCAGGGGATGTAGCTCAGTGGTAGAGCACTTGCAGGTCCTGGGTTCAATTCTTAGTATCACAAAAAAGGAAGAAAAAAAACAAATGCTGGACCCCACCTGCTTCTGTCTGTCTCCATCTGTTTGCGTGTGTCTCCTTCTATCCTCTTCTTTATTTCTGTCTGCTCACAGGGCCTTCGTAATGCTAAGCATGCACTCAACCACGGAGCTACATCCCCAGCCCTTGGCTTTTTGAGATGGGATCTCCCTTTGCAGCCCTGTCTGTCCTCAAGCATGTGATCCTCCTGCTTCAGCTGCCATGTGCACCACCACGACTGGCTTTTTCTATCTTTATGGGGAAATTTTTGAGTTCTTAAAATTTTTTTCTTAATGATACTGTCTTAGTCCATTTCTGTTGCTATAACTGAATATAAGAGATTGGGTAATTTATAAGAACAGTGGTTTATTTAACTTGTGGCTCTGGAGGCTGGGAAGTCCAGGAGCATGGGTCTGGCATTGAGTCCTTGTGCTATATCATGACATGCAGAGGGCATCATCACAAGGTGAGACAGAGCAAGCTGCTAGCTCTTCCTATAAAGCCACCAACACCCTCACAGGACCCACTCTCACTACCTCATTGATTAAATTGCCTCTCAAAGGCTTCACCTCCAATAACTTTAACACGTGACTCTGGGGACTAAGTTTCCAACACACGAAATCTTGGTGGACACATTTAAATGACAGTAGATACCAAAACTGACACTTGTTTTCAGAACTCATAAATCATTCTAGAATTCATAGAACTTCCAAAGGGTTATCTGTCCCCTCACTCCCACTCCTGCCCCTCCCCACGCCACGGGCTTCATTTTGTCTTTATCACGGCAGGCTTTGGTACCTATCTGCGTGGGGCACCCTCCTGCTTCTTAGCAACTGTGTCCTCATTTCCAGCTCACCTTTGGGAAAGAGGAAATGTAATACTATTGTGGAAGAATTTTGCTGGAGGCCATAGATGCATGTTTGCAAGAGAAATGTTTATAGAGCCAGTTGGCCAAGCTCCTGCATGATCTAGGGAAGTCTTGCTTAAACAGAGTGATTGAGAAGTGTTTAAGGAAGAGACCATGTGTGAAGGCCTAGGCAGGGTTAAGGGAGAACTACGCGGGATGGCGCAAGGCCCCAGGGTTGCTACTACACTGGCAAAGTGCAGCCCTCTTAGCATTAGCAGTTCTGTGCTTTGAACACACCGGCTCTCAGCTCCTACTGTCCCTGGCTTTCCTTATGGCTCTTCCAGCAGCATCCTGAAGCTTTCACCACCCTCGACATTTCGCTGGCTGTGAACCATCCTTGGTGCTACCAGCCACAGCTGCCAGCTGCTTTCAGTGCCAGCAGCCTTTAGTGTTACCAGCTCACCTTGCTCTAGTCACCATAAACATCATGAATAGCCAAAATAAAGGGGGAATAGCACACAGGTGAAGGCTTACCTGGATTGGTCTGATGAGGACAAGAGGAGAGCTACTCGTGCAGAAACAAAGGGCAGGCTCACACATGCGCACAGTGTCCTGCCTGCTAACCACAGACATTCTGCACAGTTATGCCAGTTTGCCTAAGTGTCCTGGGCCTTTTCACCCTGGCTGTCATGGGACAGGGAGGGGCTCCTTGCAGATTGGAGTGTGGACATGTGAAGAGGGGAAGAGACATCCAGAGAAGCTGTGAGACATCTGAAACTCTTGGGAAGAGTCAGATTCTCCTCTTCCAACTCACTACCACCCCTTGGATCCAGTAGACACAAGAGGAGATCTTACTGGAAGACAGAGAGGAGCTGAAGCTGGACGAGGATGTTTGAGAGAAGGATCAGTCAAACTGCAGAGACCAAGAATGACCTAAGGGACCTAGTCACACCTGCTTCACTTTCCTTCCTCTCTCCACTTCCTGGCTGTGTCTAATGGACATGAATCAACATTGTTCATCTCAGGGGCTCCCAGGATGCAGCAGAGTGGAAGAGAGTGAAGGGCAGATCTAGAGGGTCAACACAACCCATCCAGGTGGGAAGCTGAGATCCTTCGCCTAGTGTGTGCACAGAACAAAGAAGACATGCCTCGCCAGCCTCCTGGAAGAGCATCTCTGGACTTGTCCTAAGTGTGGACAGTTGAGTCCAGGCCGCTGAGAAATTCTACTGGCAGCTAGTGAATTGCAATGCATTATAGGGCACTTGCCACGGGCACTTTCTAGTTTCCAATCAGCAGAATTTGGTTTGTTCTTTTAATGGGGGAAAAAGTAATCTAGCTGGGTGCAGTGGTTCATACCTATAATCCCAGCTACTTGGGAGGCAGAGATTGGGAGGATCACATGCAAAAAGTTAACCAGACCCTACCTCAACCAATAAACTGGGCATGGTGGTGCACAAATCATCCCAACCAAGCAGGAAGCTGAATAAGAAGATCATGGTCCAGGCCAGCCCAGGAGAAAAATAACTAAAGCAAAAAATATAGTGGCTCAAGTGACAGAGCACCGGCTTACCAAGTGTAAGGCCCTGAGTTCAAACCCCAGTACTGGATAGAGTTGGGAAAACACAAACATTTATAGGTGTGTCATAAAGACACTGTCATTATGCTGTTAGCCAATCCAAGTCATCCTAGCCTGGACTGGACTCAATTATCTAAACATTTCAAGTTCATATAAGTTCAATTTAAATTATCTGGCTACTTTTCTCCTTGAAGCATATGCTCCTTTTTTTTTTGTATAAAATATCTCATTTTTGAGAAATGGAATTAAGTCAACAGACTTTCCATTAATAGGGCACACCATTTTTTCCCTTTTCTCCTTTTGGCAAATGAACCCAAAGGTGAAATACATAGGTGTATTTTTTTATTCATAGGCATTTAAAATACGTTTTCCTTGGATAAGTCAAATGAATCATTATATATTAATTTGTACAATCAGATTCATTGGGGTTTTTGGAGCTATTAGGAGATTTCAAATATGTACTAAAAACTTCTGGGTTATTTCTGTGATTTATCACAAGGTAATATTATATAAATATAAGTTTTGGTCCCATTAAAAAGAGATTTGAGTCCCATAATCTGAAAATTACCCAGTTCTTCAACTTCATAATACATCACTCTACCTGGCAGGATAGTCCCATTATGACATTAAAGGAGATTTGAACAGTAATTGGACTGTACTTATGGGAAGGTTAAAAGAATCAGATCTGCTCCTAATGGCTTTTCGAATTACTTACAGTAGGATAATGCTTTGTCGATGTGTTTTTTTTTAACGTGAATAACAAGGGTGTAATGTTTTAAGGTATTGATTTCTGGATGCGATTTTAAAATGCCACATCTCATAACATATTGTATAAAAATGTAAGCATTAAAAATAGCCCGATGTGGTTAGCTTTTTTTTTTCTTTTCCATTTTTAGGAGAAGGGCTCTGCTTAGTGTAGAATGGTGAAGATTGTGGGATGGCCCTGAGTGAGCATGCTGGGGAATCTCTGTTCTGCCCTTTTGGCATGGATGCTGTAAGGGAATGGGCAGCACAGGCCTGGAGGCTGTGGGAACAGCAGCCTAAATGTCCCCTGAAGATGGATGGCTCCCTCACTGGAATCTGAACAGCCCTGATGGTGCACCGAAGCCCTCATCGTCCACTGGTTCTCAGTTCAGTTCAGTCTTTATCATGTCTGGCAGGTCAGCTCTGCTCTGCAGCTGGGATCTATTGGAACGAATCAGCATTTCTGTATCTTCCTCATGAATTTAATGTGGTTAAAGCAGTGTGGACTGAGGCAGGTCCCCTGGGATAATTTCAGATTCCTTACTTCTGCTTGGCTCAAAACATAAAAGAGTGGAGTAACTAGGACTCAAATTCTGTCAGGTTTTGAACCCAAGTCTAAGAGTTTAACAAAATGGCTGCCTGGCTTTCTTGTTTTAAATCTTGGTGTTTGTGATGCTTTCCTTTCCCTCCCCCCACCCCGAGAGCTTAAGATGGTAAAATATATTGACTTCCTCTTGGCAGTAAGGAATCCCTCGCCAGTGGTCCTTGGCCTCCAGTGTACATCAGCGTGATCTAAAGACACGCCAATAAATGTCAGTCCTTGGCCACCTCCTCAGACCTACTGAATAAAAATCACTAAAGACCAAGTCATGACTGACCTGGACTGAGAAGGGGACAGGGAGTCCCCTACCTTTCTCTCAAGTCTAGGGTCTGCCAGATGAGTTGTGTCTCAGTGACTCATGTTCTAACAACCTGCTCCCAAGAAGCCATGTTCCCAAGTGTGTTTGTCTGTGTTTTGGCTGGGATGAGTTAGGACATGGGTGGTCTTGATCTGGACAAAGAGAGTGTGAGAGAGAGAGAGGGAAACGGTGAGAGACATCTACACCATGGCTTGGTAGGAACCATGGCAATGCATGAGGAAGAGAGGATGTCCCCAGAACTATGTGAGGGGCAGAGCATAACTTCAGTGTAGGAAAAGCAGCTCAGCCCAGCAAAGGCTGGTGACCATGGGAAATGGAAGGACTGCCCCTCTGACTGTGTCAGCACTGTGGTCACTGGCCTGCAGTTGCAGGACAGAACAGTGGACAAAGAAGTGTTGTGAGCCAATGCAAGGACTCCCTGACGACTCTTCAAAGCAGGTGTGTGGCTGTGTATGCATGTTTGTGGCTATGCACATGTGTGAGAACATATGTGTGCCTTTCTCGGGGGGCTAGAGGCCACAGTGGTGTCTTGGTCAGCTTTTTCATCACTGTAATACAAGACCTGACATGAAAAGCTTAGGGGAAGAGTTTATTTTGGCTCAAGGTTTCAGAGGTTTCAGTCTATAGTCAACTCTATTTCTGAGGGCCTATAGTAAGACAGGACATTGTGGGACAAGAGTGTGGCAGGGCAAAGTTGCTCCCCTCATGATTGATCAGGAAGTAGAGAGGGAATGTGCCTGTGCTTGCTGTTTTTCTCCTTTCCCTCTTTGATTCCATCCCGGCCCCCAGCCTATGGGATGGTGCTGCCTGCATTTGGAGCCTTCCGCCTCATTTAATCTTCTCACAGACACACCCAGAGCTGTGTCCTACTAATGGATGGACTAAAAGGGAAAAAGGGAGTGCCCACAAGTGCAATCCTTCGCTTTCTCTCTCCTTCCTGGCTACCATGATGCAAACTCTTCTGCTCTGCCACACTTCCCCTGCCATGACGGACAAAACTCTGAAACCATGAGCCAAAAAGTACTTTCTACTTTAGATTGTTTGGTCAAATATTTTGCCACACTGACAAGGAAGCTGACTGACCCAACACCGAGTCATTATTAACCACCACATGTGGGAAAAAAACATCCCAGGGACCCCTGAGCTGGGATGCCCTTCCTATGACCCTCACTGCAACCACTGGGTGGTGAAGTCTGGGGAACCTTTGGTGACATGCTGATCTAGCCTTTCCCTGTATTATCTCCTGGGTGAACACGGCCCATAGTAATAAGGGGAAAAGCAAAGAAACCACTAGCATTTGCCATCTGTCTTTTGGTTCCAACAAGTCAGTGCTCCACAAAGGGCATACAGCTTCCGAGGGCTGTACCACACTTTGGTTAACTCTGCCATCATCCTCACCCAGCTGCAATATAGATTGGTGCTTCTCCTCTCCTCCCTTCTCCCCTCCCCTCCCCTCTTCTCCCCTCCCTCCTCCCTTCCTTCCTTCTTTCCTCTCAATACTGGGCATTGAACTCAGGCCTCACACTTTCTAGGCACTCTCTCACTTGAACTATGCTCCCTGTTCTTTTGTTCTTATTTTGTTTGGAGATAGGATCTCACAAACTTTGCTTGGGCTGGCCTCAAACTTCTTTTTTTTTTTTTTTGTATTTTTTTAATTGTTTTATTATTCATATGTGCATACAAGGCTTGGGTCATTTCTCCCCCCTGCCCCCACCCCCTCCCTTACCACCCACTCCACCCTCTCCCTCTCCCCCCCACCCCCTCAATACCCAGCAGAAACTATTTTGCCCTTATTTCTAATTTTGTTGTAGAGAGAGTATAAGCAATAATAGGAAGGAACAAGGGGTTTTGCTGGTTGAGATAAGGACAGCTATACAGGGAGTTGACTCACATTAATTTCCTGTGCGTGTGTGTTACCTTCTAGGTTAATTCTTTTTGATCTCACCTTTTCTCTAGTTCCTGGTCCCCTTCTCCTATTTGGCCTCAAACTTCTGATCCTTCTACCTCTGCCTTTTGAATAGCGGGGAGCACAATTATGTGCCCCAATACCTGGCTTAAAATCATCTTCTTTAATGGCCAGGTCCAAATGCTGCTTCCTCCACATGGACTTCCCTGGTCTCTAGCAGCTACCAACCTTTCTCCATCTTTTGGTGTACTAGGACATGTCATTTGTACTTCTCTTCTGGGGGTTTGCCAACTTTCTCATGTGGATAACTGGTGATCGAATCTGTAGGTGGGGCACATGGCAGGTGCTGATCGTTTGTGTTCTTCCATTTTCCCACCAGGTGGAGATCAGGGAAGGCAGAGTCCAATTCTTAGCAATCTTATTCCCATAGCCCAGGCCTTCAGGGAAGGCACAGCACACATTTCCTGAACAAATGAACTTCCTGTCAAACTACTGGATATGTTGCTCAGAAAACAATAGGCTTCACAAAGAGGTTCTTATTACTGTTCCTAAAACCACTCCTGTTTAAAATTATTTGGTTTGAGAGTCTGCAGGGATATTTTCTGAGTATACTTATTATTTCTCTGACCCAGTCAGCATGGGGCATGACTCTCCTGGCGTTTTCCAATATACTTAACTACGTGTGCAATTCTGTTTGTTGATTGAGTTAAGTGGGATACTTAGAGTTTTGAGTAAATCTTCCTTGCTAGGTACTCAAATATGTGAACTAGACAGCAATTCCCAACTTTAAGGGGATGGAGAAACACCCTGCTTCAATGCAAAAATGCCAATAGATCATCAATACAATAATAGTTGTATTTTAAAATCTGTTAATTGAGAACAGTTATAATGACAATACACTATGAATAATTTGAGGGTTACTTTAAGTTTCTAAAAAAGTATTTCCATTTAATCTTAACAGCATTCACAGTCATAAATCCTATGTCATTTAATTTTTATGGGACTAAATAAAGATCAAAATGGCTGCTTATTTCCCCATATGTCCATGGATGTGCAAGAATCACTCTTATCCTCTGAGGGCCATGGCCCGGGGATTACTAGTCAATGGGCTAAAGTAACCATTTAGTTAAAGATCATAAGGTAAAGTGAGGAGCTGCCCTATAGCAGATCCCACAGCATCCTGGTTTCCTGCCATTGCTTTACTCCACGTATTTTACTTGGTGTGTGTGCACTGCTTGCAGCCAGTCTGTCTTTAAAAAGGAGAAAGGAGATGTGGCTGTATTGTTTGAAGGTAAATCTCACTAATATATAATATAATGCTTCCTGGAGCCAAACTTTAACATAAGGCCTTGCCCCCCTTCCATATTACAACTGGGAGTCTCTGTTCTGCCATGGTCCTTGTTCCCTTCCCTTTTCCACCTGTCCAACCTGTTGACCACAAGCCACTGGAGTTGTAAGAAAAAAACCAAAAACCTGATATTTTTCCTCAAAAGGAGTATGAGAGGCAAATGCTTAGAGTCTTATGTAGATGCAATACTGAAAAAGAAGCTACCAAAACCCAGTTGTTTAGTAAGTCTGCTAGGGCCATGTAAGTCAAGGTTAGACGACCCATTGTGAAGACGAAGGGAGTCCCTGGAGTAGTTTATGGGCACTATTCTTTTCTTTCCTGTTGGACTTGACAAGTTGGAAAAGGGAAAGTGTGTCATGAACATAAATGGATTCTCAGCATCCCGATAGATTTTGTCCATTTTTTTCTAGAAGATTCCCTTTCAACTGGCTATATGAAGTGATTGAACATAGCAGTTCTCATAGAATAAATGATTCACATGAGTCAAAAACATAAAAAAGGTCCTGTTTTCAGGTGTTGGCAATTCAGTGAGGTTCCTCCATTTTTGCATATTAATTTGCCTTTGTGTATTCAGGTAAGACAATGCTGTCTCATGTTTTCAGCTGCCTTTTTTTTTTGCTGAATGAAATCACATGCAATTTATTTTATTATTTCTAACACACCCAATCTTTTTCTACTTGCATCCTCAGTTATTTTTTAAATTTAGAGTCTTCAGAGTGTGATGGGTATTTTCTTAATATAAATTTTCCTAAGTTATTTTGTGTAATTTATGGACACATTCTTGCCATTGCTATGGCTATATTGAAGGATTCAATTACTTGAAGAATATGATACCATGTTAATAAGATATGTTATTTCATCAAATTTCCACCCTCCACAGGCTTCTCTATCACATTTCTGACAGAAATAATGCTTGTTTCAACTGACGGTGCTCCAAGGATATATTTAATTCTTCCATTAGGAATATACAAATTGCCTTTTTCCTCCCAAGGAAATAATTGGCACTGGAACCGTGGTCCCCTGGATCCTGACTACTGGAGTATTTATTTAGTGCTGCTAATTGTAATCATCTATGTGGAGGGAGGTCACCCTGCCTCTCTCTCCTTTCCACAATATCCTTAATAGTGGCTTACCATCAGAACACATTTCTTCCCCTTGTATCTATGGTTTATTAAACCATAAGTGGATTCTGTACTCACGCTGGGGAAGAATTTGTTTGGCCTTTGTCCCTAGATCCTGGGAAGGAGCTTATAAACCCCTGGATATCCCCAGTGATAGAAATGTCTTTGTTATTCATGGTGGGCCTTTGGAGCCCCTCTGAATCTCTGATGAGATGACTCAGAATTGGGGCTGGTCCTGCCAACACGGACCAGCCATGTGATTACAGCAAGGCCAGCTGGATTCACTGGGTCTTTGAGCCAGGGGTGTAATCTGACATCTAGGAAAGAGAGACAGAGTGGGAATTGAGTTCCATTGTGTGGCCAGTTAATCGTGCCAACATGATGAAATCCCAATAAGAGCTCTAGACACTGAGGCTCACGTGCCCTTCCTAGTTGGTAGGTACTAGCTGGGAGAATGGTGGGCCCTGACTCCATCGGGGAATTTGCAGAAGTCCAGCATTTGAGACTCTCCCAGGACTCACCCTGTAGGTCTGTTCATGTATCCTTAGTAATAAAACTTCACTTGTAAGCCTAGTGCTTTAGAAAGTTCTGTGAGTTAAGATAGTGAATTATTGAACCTGGGGTAATCATGGACTCTCAATTTCTAGGTAATTGGTCAGAAGTGCAGGCAGCCTTGGATGTCTGAATTTGTGGCTAGCACCTGAAGTGAGAGCTGTCTTGTTGAAGACAGAGGCATCAACCTGTGGAACTGTGCTAACTCTGCAGTTTGGTGGCAGTGCTGCAGGAGCTGAGTTATATTAATGATAGACATTTGGAGGGAAAGCCTCAGGCTCCTCTGCTATAAACCACCCTGGTTTCTCCTCTCTGTGAGAGGTTCTAGAATCCTCCTAAGAGTTTCCTTCATTTCCCCTCAAACCTCATTTACCAGAATTGTTCTATCTCTTCCAAATCAAAGGAACATCAGTAGTTTGGGCAGGAAAGAGGCTGTCTGAAGACTTTGGTGCCTCTTTCCAGCTGAGATCTTAAGTTTTAAGTGTTCCTGGTTTCAGAACCTACTTCTAGAGGTGGCCATGTTGCACCCTCTTCCCCCTTAGTCTGGTTTAAGGGTTGCAGCCTTCCTCCGCTTTCCTTCTAGCTATGCTCTCATCTTGAACTATAGAAGGTGCTCGAAAGCAATGAAGACAGGCAATGCAGAGCTCAGGACAGCTCTTCCAGAGGTGACTCCTAGATGCCCCTCTGGGCTGATTTTGGTTAGGTTCTTGCCATCAGTAGCATTTTCCATTTAGCTACCAGTTGGTCTCTGTGTTAATGTCTTTGGTGTTTCAGTTTTATGTGGTTACAGAATAGGAGAATCTTATTATCCTTTTCTCTAGAATTTCTAAATATTAAAGACTGAGTTATGAATTTCTAAGAAGAAACCAATGATCTTTATCACCAATATACAGTAATGGGCTGTACAATTAATATTTAATTAGAATATTTTCTGGAAACTTTACCTTAAGGTTAGGCATAAAAAATGTGTACCTTTTTATATTTGTGGCCTCCACTTCTTTCCTGCTTTTTTGGGGTTCCTTATGTGATTAATTGGACTGTCAGTACTGTTTCAGCTTTCCACTTCAGTGAGTTAAGAAAAAACTTCTAGTGATTTCACTAATCTAAATCACATGTGACACAAAATTAAATGTAAGTTTATAGCTCTTTTATGCCTCATCAGAAACCTGAAGTGGGAGAGGTCTCTCTTCAGGCTGATTCTGACTGCCCACTGTCTCCATAGCAGCTGCAGGGACTTCATTTTCACCACCTCCACTACTGTCACTTTCACGTTTACTGATGCCCACTGGTATTCTGTGTTGCTGGCTTCTGTTTGCCCCTGCTGCTCCTGTCAGTTTTGCCAGGGCAGATCAGATTATCCCTAGGCCACTGCTGCCCCGGGCCACTCAGCTACTGAGGCCACAGAAACCGCTTGCTAGCCTCACTGTTGTCCTGCTGCTCAGGCACCCCCAAAGCTGCTCTTCCTGTCACTGCTGCCACTTCTTTTACTACCACAGCTCCTGCCCCTTCCCCCTCACTCTCCTCTTGTCAGTTCATGCCAAGGCTGATCCTAGCCTGGGACAGTGCCAGCTAGGGGCCACTTGCTTTCCTACTACAGCACTGTTGCCCCTGCTGTTGGGACAACTTCCTCCCTGCCATTTCTCTTGCCACTACTGCCTCTTCTCTTTTATCTTCCTGTTGCCAGCTCAAGACCACTTGAGAGAAAGTCTTTTTTGGAGACTTCATATTGCAACATGAGGGAGGCAGCACAGGAAGATGTCTCCCAGCTGCTCACAAAGTATGTTGACCAGCCTGCTTGTGTAGTCAGAAACAGGGGAGGAGTTGCCTGTACCAATCACTCCAGCCCTGCGTGCAAATGGAGGATTGTGTTTACACCAATCACTGGTTCTTCTGTTGGGCCAAAGTGCTCCTCCTCTGGCCTGGGTGGCACTGACTGTGGTGCTGGCAAAAGTCTGGTGCAAGCTACTTGCTGGAGCAGTGCCTTATAGAACTGGAGTCATCTTTTGGCTGTTGTCATGAAAGCAGTCCAGCTGCCTGATCGTCAGTTCTTTGTTCAGGGCATCCAGAGGCCCAGAGAAAAGTCTAGCAGCTGCCAGTTAGGGAATTAGGTCTCCTCAGTCCTCAACATCTCAGCACATTTAAAGGAAAAACAAGCTTTTAGAAGGGTGCAAAGGTGTACTGGTAACTGTTCTTTAATAATGCTTAACTTCTGTCCTAATGGCCCAGGAAAAGGTGGGTCCTAGCCATTTGTTTCATTGGGAGCTGCCATGCCTCAAAGACTAAGGGTTTCAGATACTCTATGCCCCAGAGCTGACACTTGTTGCTATGGAGCTGAGGGTCCCAGCTCCTGCCTCTTTGGGAGCTGTAACGCTAGCTGGCACTACTGCTCTCTGCTGCTGCTGCTCACTGTTGCTGAAAACCAAAGAGTCTAACAGCTGCCAAGTGCTAGGGCCACTTGTGGCTGAAGCACAGAGCTGTAAGCCTTCCAACCTGCATGCCTAGAGTTGTAAGTCTCTGGCTTCTACAGCCTGGAGCGTAGGCCTGTAGTGCTCACTAGTTGGAGCTGTAGCCTCTAGGTCTGCCAGTCCGACCCACAGGCTTGGACATTGGTAGGGCTTCTCCTTGCCTTCTTATGGTTTCTATCTGGGTAGAACAAAAGGACCCTAGCCTGGTGATTAGTGACAATAATCTACCCCATAGGACCACTAGAGGATCATCCAAGATCCTGTTCACATAGTTGGCATTCAGCTGTGGGTGGCTTTGGTTCCTATGTTTAGTGTAGAAGGACTGTTGGGGGCAGATGGTGGAGAAGCTGAACCATGGGGAGATGATCTACCTGGCTTATAACTACAACCCATGCTGCAGGAGTGACACCGATGCACACATGAGGCTTTGGGCTGTGTGATTCCTTGCTTTGGACACTTGCTGGGTCACATACCTTCTCTGAGTTCCTCATTACTTAGGGTGCCAAAAGGACAGAGTATTTGCATGGTGCCTGGTGTGTAGTGTGAGCCCGATAAATTGTAGCCATCATTCTTAGCCTTATTCTCATCATCACTGCTGCTATACAACTCTTCTTTTTACTTTTGCAGAATCACTTGACTGGGTTTTAGTTAAATGGCTGCATGCCCATTTGGCATAATAAGCAACTGGGGTTGGGGGAGGTCCTTTTCTATATGTTGACATCATTTCTCTATCTTCAAACAGGTGCCTGGAGAGGCAGCCAAACCAGTTGGGTAATTTTCTCAGAAAAGGCACTCCATGTACTCAAATAGAAATCATTATCCTTGGCAAATATCCCCCAATGTTCCAGGGCAAATCAACAAAACAACCTCACTGAACAGTCTCACATAAGTTACTTGGGAGCATTTTAAATAGTGCCAACGTGGTGGCAGGATGGTACAATTCACTCACTCTCTGTAGCTGCAGTGGTTACCCTAACAAGATTATTTTATGACCAATCAGGAGACCAGGAACATTTCTTTTACAGGTCCCCTAAACAAATTGCCTTCTTCCTACTCTGGTGCAAGATTCTGAACTCTCAATTGAGTGGGCACACTGGCAATGACAAAGGCATTGATGAGCTCATAATTCATCATGTATGTGCTCAACAAATGTTTCCTGTGAGCCTGCTACATGTCAGGTACTGGTCCAGGGTAGGAGAACAGAATAATAAGGAAGAAACACAGTGCCTTCCCTGCAGGGCCTACAGTGAAGTCAGTGAGAAACAAACATCACAATCACACAGTGAAACACTAAATGGAAAGGAGGAGGGTGGAAGGTGTTGGAGAGCATGTAAGAGGAGGGATAAGGAAAAAGGAAGGCTTTGCTGGGGAAATGGGGCTCAAGCAGAGATCTGAAGGATGAAGATGGCTAACTTGGTTTAAAGCAAGAGGAGAATACTCCAGAAAGAAGTGGCAGGTACAAATGCACTGAGGTGAGAGCAAGTATGCATGTTCCAGGAATTGAGAAAAGGCCAATGTGGCAGTAAGAAAGGAGTGAACATGTCAAGATGGTTCTGAAGAGTTCAGTACTCATACAGGTTATACAAGGTTGAATAGGCATTGTTGGGAATTTCTTTTTATGCCATTGCCAAAGGGAAACTGTTGGAGGGTTTTAAGAAGTATTTGTGGATGAGTGTGTAAAACATGACTGATTTTCATTTTGAAAGGACAGTGTTGTAGGAGAGGTAAGAATGGTAACTGAGGAGCAGCTAAGAAACTGCAGAGAGATGGTGGAAAATTGGACGGAAATGGTGGTGGGAAAGAATTCATTGATGAATCATATTCCTCACCAGGGACCCACTGTGCTGTGCTAGGTCCTTGAGCTAAAAGACAAGTAGGACATGGGCCTGTTCTCAGAGTGGGAACAATGAGCCAGTGCTGTGTTCAAGGGAGTAGGTACAAGGGAGCTTTGGTTCCTCCATGTGGAAGGGATTTGGTTTGAGGTGGGTGCCTGTTCATTTTTGTAACCACCTGTGCTCACACCATTATCCTTAAATGATCATGTGTGTGTCTCTCTCAGAACTTCAGTAGTACCTATATGTGGCAGACAATCACTCCTACAGGTCACAGATCCTGGCTTGAAGAGATGTCTTGGCAGGAAAGATTGACATATTAAGACCTGACTGTAGGCATGTAACACTTTTCTTGTTGCTGTGACAAACTACCCAACAGAAACAACTTAAAAAGAGGAGTTAATTGTTTTTTTTTTTTATCACAGTTTCGAGATTTCAGTCCCTAGTCCTTGGCTCTGTTGATTCTGGGCCCATGGTGAGGTAGAACATCATGGCAGGCAGGGGTGTGTGGAGGAGGAAGCTGTGCATCTCAAGGTGGACAGGACTCAGAGCATGGAGAAGGGACTAGGGACCAGGTATGACCTTCAAAGGTATGCTCCCTAGGACCCATTTCCTCCAGCTAGACCCTGCCTTCCAAAGTTTTCACAACCTGCCAAAATAGCACCACCAGCTGGGTACTAAGGGTTCAACATGTGAGATTGAGGAGACATTTCATACTCAAGCCATAACAAGTCAGAAAGAAGTCATACAAGAAGTAGGTTCTGAATTATAGAGGAAGAGGAATTAACCTACAGGAAGGATTGGGGCAGACTTCCTGGAGGAGGTGGCACTTGCTTTGGGGCTTGAGGGATGAATAAGAGTTCCTGCAGATAGTGTGCATGAGTGAAGGACACTTGGCATAGGAGTAAAAGTTTAAGTTCAGGGTATGTTGGGGGAGGACAGATGGCCCAGAGTTGCTACAATACAGGGCGTGTAGTTGGGAAAGTATCAGGAGAGGAAGCAGAAATGAGACCCGGTGGATAGGGGAGCCCCTCCTTGCTAAAAGGTTCAGGTGGCTTCTGTAGATGGCTGGAGTTGTGACAAATGTCCTAGGAAGGCAGGCGCAGGGCAGATCCCTAACACAGAAAAATGACCCGGGTCATTTGGTGACAAGGGGAGGAGTACGAATGGTGAGGTTTTAGAGGCACATTTCTGGGCGTGGGCAGCTGTTGTAGGTTGAATTGTGTCTCCTCCTAAGTCTGGACACTTAGTATCTGTGAGTGCTATGCTATTTGGTAACAAGATCTTTGCAGATGTAATGAAGTTGAGAAGAGGTCATTGGGGTGAGTCCTAACCCAATATGACTGGTGTACTTGTAAGCGAGGGGGATTTGGACACTGACAACACATGGATAAGGCAATGTGACAATGACAGAGGCAGAGATTGGATGGATGTGGCTGCAAGCCAAGGAATGCTAAGGGTTTCCATGGACACAGAATCAGGAGAGAGGTATGGAACAGACTCTACCCCGAAGCCTTTAGGGAATGTAGCTTTTCTTTCACCTCGATCTTGCACTTGGCTCCCAGAACGGTGAGAGAATACATTTTAGGTGCTTAAAGCTACCCAGTTTGTGGTAATTTGTTACAGCCACCCTAGGATTCTTACACGTTAGCCTTTGCTATTTTCTGAAAACCAGGAAACTCACAATTTAGAGTCTCCACAGAGTTGTAATATCCAACCATGAGCCAAAAGGAGAAGTCAAAAGCTCCAACTTTCCCCAGGGGAAGCATGGGGACCTTCAACAGCCTGGGCAACTGCATGAACCATGCTACTTCCAGTGCAGGAGCCATGCTCACAGGCTGCCTCAAAAGCCACTGTTAGGAGAGTGACCAGGAGACCAGTAGCCGCCAGTCACACCGCTCACTGAAACCCCACCCTGCACCTGTCATGCTAAGAAGAACTATGATGGAAATGGCAAAGACACCACAAGCTCTGGATCTTCTGAGAACTTTACAGCCTGACAGTCAAACTTGAGCCCAATCCTATTTGCCTTGGAGAGGTTGCTGGCAAGATGACAAGGTAGCTTCTTGTCCTAGCTTTGGGATAAGCTGCTGCCTCCTCCTGTCACCGACAGCAGTGGCAGGTTAAAAATGAAAGTGAGAACCTCACTCCATAATTAAAAGAATGCAAATCAGAGCAACCAAACCATGCTGCTGTTCACCTATCAAGTGGGAAAAGTTAAGTAAAATTAAGTGTTGCTGGGGACAGGGAAAGGAGGTGGTGTAGTGGGAGTGGAAATGTTTGTGACAACTCAGGAGGATAATTTGGTGATGTCTACCAAAATAGTTAATGCTTGTACATGTTGACAAGGTTACCTAACCTTGCTAGGAATTTACCTTCTCAAAACTTTGCTCTTAATGTGGAATAATTTTAAGAATTTAAATTTAATTAAGATTTTCTAACCTAATAATTTACTAATAATGTGCAAAAATTAAAATAAACTTTGCTAAAAATATGGATAATGATGTGTATTGTAGTGATGCTTAAAATGGTAAATATAAAAATTTAAAAACTAGCCAGGTGCTGGCGGCTCAAGCATGTAATCCTAGTACTTGGGAGGCTGAGATCTGGAGGATGGTGGTTCCAGGCCAGCCAGGGTAGGGAACTAATGTCAATCAATAGCTGGGTGCAGTGGCACATGCTTGTCATCCCAAGTTTTGCAGATGGCTGAGATGGGGAGGATCATGGTTCCAGGCCAAGTTGGGCAAAGAAATTTCTGAGACCCCATTTCAATAGAGAAAAGCTGGGTGTGGTGGTGTGCACCTGTCATTATAGAGATGATAGTAAGCATAAAAAAAGAGGACTGTGGTCCAGGCCAGCCTGGGTGAAAAGCAAGACCCTATTTCCAAATAACCAGAGCAAGAAGGGCCGGAGGCTTGGTCCAAGCACTAGAGTGCCTGTCTTGCAAGTGCAAAGCTCTGAGTTCAAGCCCCAGTACTGCCAAAAAGAAAAATTTAAAAACTGCAAGCAACTTGATGTTTTTCCAAGGGAGACTAAAGAGTTTAATTATGAACATCTATACAATAGATCACCAAATTGTGATATTTGTTTGAGAATAATTCTATTGTGATTGGAGTATAAATCAGTGAAACTACTTTGGAAGACTATTGGCATTTCCTAAGGCTGAACAAATGCATACTGCAGAACCTAGTGGGTCTGCTCTTCTATGGAGAGCCTGCCCTATGCACACATCTGACTACCAAAAGACAGTATAAGAGTGTTCCTAACTGCTCTGTTTTAATTAGACCAAATGAGAAACAACTCAAATATGCAAAAATCATAGTGGTTCAATAAATTTTGGAATAAGCATACTATTGGAATATCCTATACTAATGCAAAAATGTAAATGAATCCTACAAACACAACATTGAGTAACATAGGTCAGATATAGAGGAGAGCACAATAGGTAAATATGGGAGTGACAGAGGTCAGGGAGGGGTGACCTGTGCTGGGGTAAGTGATGACTGGGAAGGAGCTTGAGGGACCCTTCTGGAGTGACAATATTCTGTCTCTTGATACAGGTGGTGATTATTTGAATATGAATATCCACCAAGTTCTATACTATTAATTTTAATACCTTAACTATGCATTTTTTCAAAAAAAAATTTAAAATAGATATAAAAAAGAACATACAACCCAATTAAAAATGGGCAAAGGACATGAAGAAACATGTCTCTGAAATAATAAACAAATGGCAACTAAGTTCACGAAAAGATGCCCAACATCATTCATCATTTGACAAATGAACTCAAAAGTGTAATAAGATAGCACTTCACTCTCACTACGATGGGTATTGTACATGGAAATATCAAACACTGGTGGAGAAATTAGAACCCTTGTGCATTGTTGGTGGGAATATAAAATGGTGCAGCCACTATAGAAAAGCTTGTCAGTTCTCAGAAAGTCAAACATAGAATTTTATGGGCTGATGGAGTGTTTCAAGTGATAGAGAGCCTTCCGGGAAAGCCTGAAGTCCTGAGTTGAAACCCCAGTGCTGCTAAAAACCAAAAAATTTTACCATATATACAGCAATTCTACTCCTAACTATATATCCCATATAATTATCCCATATAATTGAACTCAGGGGCTCAGCAGGTACTGTACATCAATGACATTATTCCCAATAGCAAAAAAGATGGAGAACCCAAATGCCATCAACAGAGTACACAAAATTCATATCCACTCCTTTAAAAAGAGTAAAATTCTGATACATGCTTGTATTGATTAAGCATAACATAACTGCCACCATCTTGAATTGTAGCCACCATGATTGCTCCAGAGTAACCTTGTCAGTTTTTCCTGCCTGGTTTCCCAGAGAACCTCAGGTAGGCAGCCATTAGAGTGGCATGTGGAAAGTTATAACTGGAGCCTGGTGTCAGAAATGTGTCCGACTCTTTTACATTGGCTTAAAATAAACCAGGTCCATTCCAGCTAGACTAAAGTAATTTTGTCCTAATTCACATATATACCCCTCCTCCTGTTGGGATTCAAATGGTCTTGCAGCTACTCAGGCCACACTTCTGTTGTAAGTCCCCCAATAAATTGCACTCTGTGCAACCCTAGATCTGTCTGCCTCTTTTCCTTCAGTCTCATGGCACCTTGCGGTCAGGTGCGGTCAGGGCTGGGTTGTTCTGGAACAATGCCACAATGTCATCCTCAGTAGAATAAGCCAGACACAAAAGGACACTTTTTATGTGATTCCACTTGCATTAGGTACCCAAAACAGGAAAATCCATAGAGACAGATGTAGAAAGAGGTTGCCAGGGTTGGTGGGAGTGGAAAATTGGGAGTCGTTACTTAATGGGTTTAGAGTGTCTGTTTGGGATGGAAATGCATAGTGGTACAACATTGAGAGTGTGCACAATAGCACTGAACTATAGACCTAAAAATGGTAAATTTTATGGTATGTATATTTTACCACAATTAAAATGTAAATAAAATGGAGATGTACATGATATGAAATGGTCTTCAGCACATACATAGGGGAAAGTCAAGAACAGTGTGTGCCTTCATATAGATGAATAGACAGATGATAGATATTCCCTAACTGAATATTTTAAAAGCACATGCAAATATATGCAGTTACATGTATTCATACTTTACCCGAAGAATGTGCATGAAATGCTGACAGTACTGGGACTAAGTACACAATGTATAGTCCTTTATAATTTCGAACTCTGTAGTATGACATCTCTTTTCCCTGTGCATGCATTTCTTTTACTAAAATAATAATAAGGTGATGGAGGAGAGTGTCTGGTGGATGTTTCCTTGCATGGGCTTTCCTGCACCTGCAGGCCAGTCCTCTGCAGAGTGATGTTGAGCTCAGGGTAAGAACCAGGCCCAGCACCAGGAGCCACAATACAGCAGGGCCTGGGACAAACTGCCTGAGGCCGGCAGTCTGCAATGAGCAAAACGTGTGAGCCCAGGGCTCCAGTTTATGGAAGACCAAGTCCATTTCATGGTCATAGACCAAATTATAGACTCCTCTCCCTGCATTTACATAATCATTTTAATAACAGACAAGAGGGCACCATCCATTTGCTGAGATATTTTCCAGAGGTGGAGGGAACAGTTCTGTCTTTGGACAATTATCTATTGTATATTAACGGTGGCAAACCCCTGTTGAAGCAGGTGGTCCCAGGAGGAAGAAGTGCGTTCCGTGATGTGTTTTATAATTTGCAGACTCCATCGTGAGCATTATTGTGAGGTGCAGCCATCTTCTCGATGGAACCTGGGACAGATGTGACCACAGAGCTGGGTTCTGATGGCCCCTTGCTGCCTTCTTGGTGGAAAACAAGCAACTCCTTGGGCCTCAGTATTTGATTCTAACCAAAGAACCAAATGTTTGTTAAAGTATATTCTAACACAAAAAGAAAAAAAAATCCACTTTTTCCTGAAAATCCAAGGAACATGGTTGTCACTTATGTACAATATCTGGAGTGGCTTGTCCCTGGGAGATTTTGGAGCACTTCACGCCCTCAAGTGCCCTAACAGATATAGGACAAACGCTTTCAAAATGGCAGGCCTAGGCATTATTTAAGTACCTGATTACTAAGAAGTTTCTAGTTAATTAAAAAAGTTAACTTCCCTTTGGAGAGACGTTGTTAATTTTTAAAAATTAAAGTGTTACCAGATGGAAGAGAATAATATTTTTCAGATTTCAAAGTTAATTTGCTAAGTGAGATGAAGATATTATGCCTATGAACTGAATGTTAGCGCCCTCCACCCCAGTTCACAGGTGAACACTAATCCTCACGGTGAGGAGGAGGAGTTGATTTGATTTATGTGAAGCCCTGAGGGTGGAGTCTCCCCCATCACTGCCATTATAAAAAGAGGAAAAAGAGAAGAGATTCCTCTCTCTCTCTCTCTCTCTCTCTGAAAGCTAGAAAGAGGGCTCTCAACAGACACTGAACCTTGATCTTGGACTTCCCAGTCCACAATGGAGACAAATACATCATTGTCATTTAAGCCCCCCAGGGTATGGTATGTTAGCAGAGCAGCCTGAACTGACTTATACAGAAATCCTGCGTTGTACTCAATCAATGGTATTTTAAAGCATAGCTTTGCCTGTGTTTTATGACACAGTAGCACCCCTGAATAATCTCATCATAAAGACTGCTACAGGTCCTACCACAGACTCCAGCCACGGGTCCATGACACGCTTCCCTTAGGGACCATCTGGCAGCCATGAAACTTCAGGACATGGGGCCTCTTTCTATTAGGGAGGCTGTGCTTGCTTGTGTTGCTCAAGGAGGCCACCTCCAAGTAATTACCATCTCTGCAATCCCACTCCACAAGGAAGGTGTCTAATCATTGCTAATCCCTCTGGTGCCTGCTCTGGGGCACCAGCCTGGAGACAGCATGTTTAGGATTCATTGCGTGGAGTGTGTCATCCTTGTCACTTAGCATTGCTTATTTTGCTCTCTTAAAACTAGAAGCCCCAGAGCGTACTTTCTGTGCAACCGAATAATGTAGAGAACAGGCTTAGCATCTCTATCTCAAGTGGGGCTAGATGATGCCAGACACAAAAAATTTCTATGGTGTTGTGTGACTCTGGAGGTCCCATGTGCATATCTGCCTGCTCCCATCCGGGGAACGAGGACAGGAGGAGGTGGGGAAAGACACTTGACTCCTGGGGCCCTGAGTAGCCTGCCTGCTTTTTCTTGCCAGAGCTGTGCTGTCTTCAGTTGCTGTCACTGGTGATGAGAATGACAAAGTGGACCTGTTATGAAGTATAAATTAAACTAAGATGATAGTGATTGTCTGCAGTCCTTCTAGGAGATTATTTCAAGACAGAGTGTGTGCTTCTTAGCAGAACAATCTGGAAACAAATCATGATTCATTTTTGTGTGCAATTTCATCAACTCTGAGTTTTTCCCTTTATGTATTTGATAAACCATTATTTGTATCATTTTTTGGTTATTTTTCTTGCTTTATTTTAGACTAAGCAGTTTTGTTTGCTCCATGACTGAATATTTCCCTGGAAGAAATATGGAAGGGCAGACACTTCCAAGGTGTAGGTAGGCCCTCTGGTATTGAAAGTCCCCATCCAGGCAGCTTTCTGGGATCACCCTTGTCAACCTCACCCCAGTGCCTTTGCACATGCTGGTCTCCTACACAACCCTGCCCTCACTATGCACACCCGGGGAATCTGCTCTTCCTCTAATTGTCTTCCCTGTGAAGGTTTCCCTGCCCTCCCCAGACATCTATTAGTTCAAAATATGTTTTAAATTACTCGTCACTCTCTAGGGTAAAAAGAATACCACGATTTATATAGCAGACCCTGTGACTGCTGTCTTGGGAACTAGAGTTTAGTGAAGGTGGGAAACAAAAAGTAAATAAATAAATACAAAATTTAATAAAATAGTTTAATATAAAGAGAATGGATGCTAAGATGGAGAGTGACCAAGGAACTCAGTTTGGAGGGACCTCTTGGAGAATGAGAAGGAGCCACCCATCCGAGGGCAAGGAGAGGCCCATCAGAACCTGGGAGAGCAGAAGGGAGAGGCTCAGTAGGTTTGAGGGATTGAAGACAGGATTAAGGGGTGTGGTCCATACCCTCAAAATGTCCTGTGCATACTTCTAATACAGGGCATGTCAAAGTTCCCTAACTTGGGCATTTGGATTCCTGACTTTCTGTCCTAATCATTTTGGCCTCTCCATCACTCAGTTCCTGGCATGTAGCGGGAGCACAGCGCTGTAGGAGTTGGTGGCTCAATCATGTTTGTCCTGGACACTCGTTACAGCCTCTGTTGTAGTTACCACTTGTACATGATAGCTGGGCTTTGCAGGTCCTCTGGGTTGTGGCACCAGCAGCTGTGGTGCCATAGTTTCTGCTGGCTGGGATCATCTCTGGCGTGTTCACCAGACACACACAATTGCCCAGACTCCACTTGGGTGTATTGGTATTTCCACCTGCTGTCCTTGCTCTGGTTAATTCTGATTGCGGGGTGACTTTGCAGCAACTTTGGCTTAAAGCCTTAAATGAATTCCAGTGACAACAATGGAGTCATGTGGCTATTCCAGGACTTGTGGCCAGAATGGAAATGGAAATGCATCCAGTCCAGCCTTCTCATTTTATGGGGACTACAGGGATAAAGTGACTCATCCAAGGTCTCACATTAGGCACCAGCAGGACTGACGCCAGAACTGGGGGCCTGTAGCTTATAAAGGTTCAACTCTCATTGTCTCCCCTACAAAGGGGTGGAGAGTGTAGGGGTAGAGCTTGGGCTCTGGAGTCAGGCTAGCTGCAGATCCCAATGTCACCACCCACACTTGCTTGCAACATTGAGCAATGCCTCAGTTTCCCTAACTGCAAAATGGGGAATAGCTAGATTTATCTTTTAGTGCAGCCGTAACTAAATAAAATAATTCATGCAAAGAACCTAGCACTTAACACTTTCGTAAATGTGAGCTGTTACTACTATCCTTTGTTGAGACTTTTCTGTAGATAGCTGACACAAACAGCATGTGTTTCCGTCAGCCCTTTCTTCTGCTTGTTCATTTGTGTTGGGTTTTTCCCTCCTGGCTACTGAACTGGATTTCATGTATCCATCTCTCGCTGGGCAAATGTCTCTTCTGTTGGTAAAATGATAAATCCAAAGATATTGTTTCTTTATTAGATTTTAGGAAATGACACCACAATACTTAACATGCATTCTTGCCTAACATGGACAGTGTTGAAAGGAGGCTTATTATAATTAGAGAAGTTAATTAGTCATGCACAAGCAATGCAAATAGAGTAGGGGAGAAGGGGCCTCTATAGGGAGAAACAGGCTTGAATTGCAGTCTGGAAGATGAAATTATAAATGAGACCAGGGATTTACATGTGTAAAATTCATCCTCATAAAGAAAAATGGAGAAAATATGATGTGAAATGAAAAATGGTTGAAAAGGAAACACTAAATGTCATTCCTTATATTTATCAGGTACATAATTGATGGGAGGGTGGTAGGTGGATGGAGGACCAACAGGTGGAGGAGTGAACACTTGGACACATAGGCGGGGTGGATGGATTTGTGGGTGAGCACATGGATAGGTCGACAGATGGGTGGAAGTGGATAAATGGAGAGGTATGTAAGTAGGTGGGTGGATTAAAACAAAAGGATCACCTGATATTGACACTAATTCATCTGGAGCTCCACTCCTCTGTCTGTCTCACACCTGGGATGATTAATTTCATGTGCTAACTTGACTGGGCTAAGGGGTACCCAGGCAGGTGGTAAGCCATTTCAGGGTATGGCTGTGGGAGTATTTAGGGAAGAGATAGCATTTCAATCTGTATACTGAGTAAAGAAAATCTACTCTCACCAATGTGGGTAGGTGCCATCTCATCCGGAGAGGGCTCAAGTAGCCCAAAAAGGTGGAGGACAACTCTCTTTCTCTCTCTCTCTCTCCCTTGATATAGGCCCAGGCTGGCTTGTACTCAAAATCCTTCTATCCCAGCCTCCTGAGTGCTGGGATTGCAGGTGTACCCCACCATGCCTTCCCTCTTTGTATTTTTTTAAAGCTGGGACTCCCATATTTTCCTGTCCTTAGACACTGGAAATTTGGGTCTTAGGGCCCTGGGAGTTACACTATTGGCTCCCATTGTTCTCAGAGGTTTGGTCTTGGACTAAATCTCACCACTGGCTTTCCTCGTTCTCCTGCTTGCAGATGGCCGAACGTGGGGCTTCTCAGCTTCTAAAACTGCATGAGCTGATCCCAATAATACACTGCCCCTTATGTATCTCTATATATCCTATTAGTTCTGTCTCTCTGGAGACATGTCACAAACATACCACCCAACACATCCCTGCAAACAGCCCACATGACCTGAGGAGAGGCTGTGGGTGCTACTGAGTAGCCCACTTTCCCCCAGGAGAGCATCAGGCCCTACCCCACAGTGCTTTGCACCCTTGTGTAATTAGTACAAGCTCCAGGCAAACCATTGCCACTTGGACTTTTGTCCTGGTTTGACTATAATTTGACCCAGTTACCAAGATACCCAGCTATCTTGCTTTCTACACAGCACCTCCAAGAGCTCTTTTCTGAATGTTCTCTGACATTCTTCCACCAGCCAAGATGGACTTGTGCCCTGAGTACTCAGCTTTACCTATAGCTCTCTCAACAGTGGACTGTTTTTCATACCATGTTTCTTAGAGTCCAAAAAGGAGTTAGGCACTATTCTCGCTCCCACTGCTGACTCTGCCCCCCTCACCTTAAAAATTCCAGCTTTCTGCAAACACCACCCTTGGTTCTATCACTTGCTGCCCCTCATTCCTGCAGTAACCTCCAAATTCTGGTTTCTGTTTTCTTTTCCCTCGTTGGTTCTAGGTTTTAGTGCATCTTCTTCAGGGCAGACACCTGCATAGTACCTTCTATGAACTAGGCACTCTTCTAAGGCTATGCATGTGAGCTGATTTTCACACTGCCCCTCTGCAGTAAAGACTATTATTATCCCCATTTTGAGGACAAGGAAATTGAAACACAGTTGTTCTAAGCAAGGTGAAACTTTGTTAGTCATCAGGGAATCCAGGATTTGAACCCAAGTAGACTAGCTCATTCTTTTTAAAATTACTGTATATTAATTGTACAAAGGGGTTTCATTATGATATTTCCATACACACATACCATATACTTTGATTGAATTCACATCTTTTATCGTTCTTTCCTGTTCCACTCTTGCTTTTTAACCAGTTTTTAATGGGTTTCATTAGTCTATTTTTCACATGTATGTATGAAGTAGTTCTACCACAATCCTCCCCGCCCCCATATCCTCTCCTTTCACCAATCCTCCCCCGCCCAACCGACTGGCTTCACTCTCTGAACAGTTCCTGTTTTAAACTCTTGTCATTCTTTTCCTTTTGGTCTACACTCTGTATATGAGAGAGTACACACAATATTTATCTTTCTTAGTCTTGCTTATTTTACTTAACATGATCTCCAGTTCCAGCCAATTTCCTGCAAATGACATAATTTCATTCTTCTTTATGGCTGAATAATGCTACAATTATGTATGCACACCACGTTTTTTTTATCCACTCACTGATTGGTGGGCAGCCAGGCTGATTACACAGTTTGGCTATTGTGAATCGTGCTGCTATAAACATGAGTATACAAGTATCCCCATTGTGTGCTGACTGACATTTCTTTGTGTATATGCTCAGGAATGGTGTAGCAGGATCATATGGCAGTTCTGGTTTTAGTTTCTTGAGGAACCACCATACTCATTTCCATCGCGGCTGCACTAACTTGCATTCCCACCAACAGTGTGTAAGGGCTCCTTTTCTCTGGCATCTTTGCCAGCATTTGTTGTGGTTTGTTTTCTTGATGATGGCCATTCTGACTGGAGTCATTTTGATTTGCATTTCCTGTATAGCTAAGAATGTTGAACATTTCTTCATGTATTCATTGGCCATTTTTACTTCTTTTGAGCACGAATTCATCTGTCCATTTATTAATTGCATTATTTATTCTTTTGATGCTTAATTTTTGAGCTGTTTTTATATTCTGGATATTAATCTTGCATTGGATGAATAGCTGGCAATGATTTTTGTTTTTTATTCTGTTGAGTGCTGTACTATGTTTATTGATTTGCATGTGTTGAACCATCCTTACTTCCCTGGGTGTCCCCCAAATGTGTTGAAGAGTTGGCAGAGCAATGAGCTCTGCATTGGCAGGGAGAGAATTGAGGGACCAAGGCACTCTGCCCGCTGGTCTCAGTGCTTTAGACCCCGCCCTGCAGTTCACCTTCTGATAGAGGTGATCATGTGGTTTGCAGGACCCGGCTTGGGCTCTCAGTCCTGCCTGGCAGTGAACACACACCAAGGTACAGTTCCTAGAGGTGGGTCTCAGTGCTTTCAGCCCCCTCTGAGCACTTTCCCTGTCTATGGGGGAGAGGAGATTGTGGAAATCATGTGATTTGGAAGGCCTGAGCTCTGGACTTTCTCTCCAGCCTAGCAGCAAACACCTGCTGGGGTGTGGTTACTGGAGGTGTGTCTCCATGCTTTCATAACCTACCCAGAAGTTTACTTTCCTGTTGGGGAGGGAGACAGTGGGAATCTTGTGATTTGGATGGCCTGAGATCCAGACTTTCAGACCTGTGGACATTCAGACCTGCTTGGCAGCCAACACACATGGCCAAGGGACAAGTCTTAGAGGCTGAACCATATGCCAGCCATGGGTTTCGTGCTTTGGTTCTGCCATAACGTTCAGGTGACAGGACTGGCTCCTTGCTGAGGCATGTGTATGGGGAGTCTGCCCACCAGGTCCTTCACTGCCAAAGCTCCCTGTTGTTTAACCTTCTCAGCAGGACCACATCAGACCCCTCACCTCCATGACCTACCTCTTCTCATGCCTGTTTCCCTCCCAGACACTGTGGCAGAGCATCCCAATTCCCTGAGCCTTGCTTGTTCCTTTTGTTAAGCTCCCAGTACACCTGAGTCTCAAGCTCCCAGAACACTTGAGTCTCAATAGGCCCCCTCTCAAGAGAGCACCTTACTATAGCTATCCAAGATAAGAAAATAAAAAAAAAATGTCTTTTTTCACTGAGGCTATCCTTCACACCAGAGCAATCATAGTCTCACCAAATCCCAAACTGGGTTTAAAGTTTGCAGGGAGTCTGGGCTTATTCTGCAGCTAGAATTGTCAGTCTGTCAAGAAAGTCATCTGGCTTACCTTGTGATTACATCTTTGGCTCCCCACGTCTTCAGCCCCAAGGAATTATGAATGGATTTTGGGACTGTTTTGCTTTTTCTCTTTCTCCTTTCTACTTCTCCATGGTTTTCAGCAGTCCTGCCATCTCTTTCATGATTTCTGATGCTCTTCCTCTCTTTTCCTCCTCAGACTACAGTTTCTCCTTCATTACCTGATTCTTTTCATTTTTAGAGTCAACATGGAGGATGTGTCTAATCAGCCATATTGTCCTGCTGCTATCTTTGTTTTCTTTATACCCAACACTTTGGTCATAATTCTTACTGATTTCAACATCTTCCAGAGTAGAATTGTTCAACAGAATGTTCTGTAATGATGGAATGTTCTGTATTTGTACTATCTAATTCAGTAGCCGCTAGACATATTCAATTTTAAATGTGGGCATCCAGACATGGCTAGTGGCTACCATACTGGATACACATCTCTGGAGTCCATTTTGGTTTTTTGGGGTCCCTGTGTCCAGCAGCTATTATTTCCATGCTATGTAAGCCCTGTGATTCACGTGGGCACCTCTATTTCTTGATTCCCCTGAAACCTCACTAAAGTTCAAGCATCTCTGTCTCACATTGTCCACATTTCCAGGGCCTTACTTTCAGTGCCACCCACTTCAATAATTTAGAATCCTTGATTGATTTCCTGTCAAATGTAGTGTTAAATCTAAACAATTAACCATAGCCCCTTCCACCATCCTGGCCACATCTCATGCCCTCTCTGCTTCACCCAAGCTCAAGAGTCTTTGTTCTTCAGTGTGCCAAGCTCAGTTCTGTCTCAGACCCTCTACTTCAACAAGCTCCCTCCAGGTTTTCTTATGATTATCCTTTAACCCTCTATGATAGAAACAGTATTGGTCTGCCAAGACTTCCAGGTCCATGTCTATATCCCCAGACCCTGTATTTACCTTATACGGCAAAAGGGACTTTGTGTGATTAAATTACAGGGCCATATATAATTTCTGTGATGAAATTACAGATCTTGAGATAGGGAATTTATCCTGAATTATTTGGATGGTCCAAGGCAATCACAAAAATCTTTAAAAGTGGATAAGTAAGATGGTCAGAGTGAGAAAAGATAATATGCCTCCATAGAGAAGGAAAAAGAGATTGGAAGATGTTGCACTTCTGTCTTTGAGAATGGAGGATAGGTTCATGAACCAAGGAATATAGACAGCCTCTAGAAGTTGGAAAAGCCAGGTAGTGGATTCTTCCCTACACACAACCTTACATGTCAGGTGGTCTCCTTGTGTTACCAATAGTGGATTCTTCCCTTCAGAAAGATAAGAGAATAAATTTGTTTTAATAAATTTATGTTTTCTTAAACCACTAATTTGAGGTAATTTGTTACAGCAGCAACAGGAAACTAATACACTCTTGATGGACATCATTCTGAGTTCTTTTCTCCCCAGAACTGATCACATTATGCTGAGTAGCAGTTGGGACTTACTGGTTTACATGTTTCCTACTTGTGGATCCCTGTTAGAATTTAGCTCCACTAGGCTGGGTACTCTGTACAGGTCACTGCTACTTCTACTAGTTGAATGCATGGTGAAGACTTTCTCTGGTGTGCCTATGGGCATATGCTTTTCTTTACATAGAGCGACACATTACAGTCCTTCTTCATTGTGCTTTCATTTGTGTTTTCTCCCCAGTATTGGTATGTTTGATCTGAGCTGGCCATACCCACCACCTGGTCTCCTCTTTGGACCAATGGCACTAGCCCATTCACGTTACCTCTGTAAATGGGAGTATTACAAGTACATTTCTCAAATTAGGAAGATAGTGATCATGGCAGGCCTTATAGGAGGACTGGGGTACCATTTGGATTCCACTACCATTCTTGTGGTTATATTATTACATCTTTCATTTTGGTGGTCATTTTGGCCCTGAACAACCAAGAGGTAGTGGGTTCTGCTTATTTTTGCCACTATCATGAATTCTAGTTTATAATTTCTACTTCCTTATAGTTCTGTATACATGGAATTGTTACCAGTTCATGGTTTCTGTAACCTAAGATCATCACTCCCTGCCCTTCAGAGAGTTCTTGGCTGACATCAGATCAGTTCCTTGTGTTGCCCACACTGAAGTAAATATGGTTTTTTCAGGTTTGCATTGTAAACTATTCTTGATCAAATAGCAGATATATTATCGAGGCTGTGAACTGAAGACTTACCTTGGGAGTCAGGAATTTACCCAGTCATGTCCTCAACTAAGGAGAAATCACCTTGAATAGCTACCACAGGCTTGGTGAAATTAGCATTTTAAAACAATTGAATGCATTCTTTCATCTTTTATGCTGTTGTAGACTTTAATGGAGTAAACATAGAAGGAAAATGCTAGTAAAATATGAAAAAGGGAAATTAGGCTGACTACTAATCCTTTAGCAGAATTAAACACAGATGCCTCAAAGGTATTTCTGAGAAGCTTTACAGAAAATAGCTAAATAATTAATTCACTTTATGTATCTTTGTATGGTAATAAATGCCAAATTTCTTTAAAATGGTGTAGCATTTGCCTGTGAGTTTCTCAGGAGAGTTACATGAGGAAGGGCTTTTAGGTGGCACTGTTCTGATTCTATAAAACATTTCTCTCTGTCACTTAGAAGAGAAATTGTCCGGTGGACTGTGGCCATAGGAACATGCTAGGTTGAGGAAGGGGAAGCTGATTGCACTCACCTCCCCTTTCTTGGAGAAACATTTCTGGTTCACAGACTAATATAGAAGTTTTGAGTCTGCTTGGTGCTAGAAGCTGGAACCTTTGTAGAAGAATCATCAGTGGAATCCTAGGGAGGGCATGGGGTTCCAGAGCTTAACCTCTGAACCTGATTTAAGGCTGTGCATTCATTCATCGACAATTGTTTTCGTATATTGTATACTGGTGTTGGCTGGGTGCTGGGGCAATTTGGTCAGAATATCAGAGATGGCTCCCACCTTTCGGGACCTGGATTCTAATGGGACAATAGCTGATTGCTGCATGAACTGAGAAGTGACCGGGAAGCAAGCAGAGTTATCACGGAGATCAGCAAAGGAAACCTCCTTATGATGTTCAAACTAAAACCTGGAGATAGGATGGGCAGAGATAAGGAGGGGCATTTATAGAAGGGGGAAGGATTTGTGTAAGAGCCAAGAAAAGTTCCAAGTGTTTCAGGAGTGGAGAAGGAAGTTGGTGTGGCTGGGTTGGAGTAGGCAAGAACAGAGTATTGGGGAGGAAAAACCTTCCCTCTACTCTCTTAGGTTTAGTGGTTGGGGACTGTGAACTTAATGAGAAAAAGACAGATGAACAGGAGAAAGCGAAGACATGTTTGATTAATATTTTATGTGGATGGGAATTTATAGAAAAGTAGTGAAACTTGAAAAGGCAGACTTGGGAGCCTAAATACCATTTAGGAAAGGATGGGGACTTGAGTGTCAAGGGACGATATGGGGAAGTGGTTAGAAAATATGTGGGAGAAACTAACAGAAGAGAAGTGTTGTTAGTAAGTTTTGTTTATGTTAGCTCATCTTAGTGCCAACTATCTGTCTCTGGTGATGAATTGCTCTCTTGTTCCTAGTCTGGAAGAGAGCTCATCTTCCCAAAGGGTGAAATTTATGTCTGCTTTTAGGCAGAAAAGGGGAGGTAAGAGAACTCTGCCTGCACCTGTTGACTCTCAAATGCTTTCACTTGAAATAACTCTTATGTCCCGAATCCCAGTCCCCATCAAGAGGCACAGATGGTGGCGGGGAAGTACAGGGAAGAAGCTATACTGTGGGGGCTTCTGAACCATAGTAAGGCCTTTGAATTTTATTTAAGATGAGATGGGAGGCACCACTGGAAGATTTTATGCGAATGAGTATCATAATATGATTTACATTTCTAAAAATTTACTCTGGCATCTCTGTGGAGAATATTCGTATCACTACTCTCTGGTTGGGAAATAGGTTGAGGACATGAGGTGTTCCTTATCTTGTAGATGGAACCTGTGTAAGGTTAACTGGGTAGCAGAGCTGTAGGTAAATGGAGGGATGTCTGCCCTTGGTGCTAGAGGTAGTTGTTGGATGAGATCCCACTAAGTGGCAATGGCTGAAATAGGTCATAGGAAACTCAAATGGAGGAAGGAAGGATCCCAGTGTCACCATAGGGGAGGCTCTGCCTTGGTCATCTTTAGATATGTTGGACAAAGAGCTATGGGGCAAATGACCTCAGGAGCCAGATATCAATAAAATTAATGTCTGAAAAACAAATGTTGAGAGTAAAGAATGGCTTTATTCAGTCACCAAAGGATGGAGAAGAGGGAGCTTGGACCCTCAATTCCATGGGGCTGAGGTGTTACAGATTCAGGATAGGAATAATGAGGAAGAGAGACAGGTTAATAAAGGAGAGGAACATTCATGCCTTTTCTGGGAGTAGGTAGAGCTCTTCCAGTGTTCCACCTCACTTCTTCCATGGTCTGGTGTTTCTGATCATGGTGGTTGATAGATGTCTTTAGGCTTGAAGGGGGAGAGGGAAGACTAGAAAGGTCTATGTCAAGTTAACCCTGCATTATAGTTCTGGACAAAACATTTCTCAAATATTCAACATATCTTCATGAAGAGCCAAGCTGAGTAAATATAAAATGAAGGTTAAGGTAGCAAAGGAGACAGACACAATATGAATGATGCCTAGACACTCAGAGGCCTCTGCAATTGTGGCCCAAGGCACCCCAGCTATTCCTTGAGTTGGTGGCAGACTTTGGTGTCACCCGCATGATGCTGGTTTTGTAGGCATGCAGATTGCAAGAGTCATGGGGTCGTGGAGGCTTCCACCCAGATTTCGAAGGAAGGTCTGTGAGGCCAGACAATGTGTAGCAGGGCCATGATACCTGAAGGCAGCACCTAAGAGGGTTTTGCATGAAGCAGTATGAGTGAAGCTAAAGATGCTATGAAGACACCAGGAAGTTGGATATGCCAGGAATGTAAAACATTTGCCAAGTAAAGCTGTAGATAGTGATCAGAACCAGCTAAGAGAGAGGCCATGTGGGCTGCAACCAGCAGGGCCATAGGTGTGGGGCTTCCAAGCCCATTAGAGTGCACATCACAACACCATGTGCTAGAGCTGCAGAATGCATTGTTTGTTCTGCTGGGTTTTGATCTTGCTTTAGTCTGATCCTTTCTATTTCCCTCCCATCCCTCCCTTTTGCAATGGGGATATTTATTCTGTGCCATTGTATCTTGTTGTCACTTGTTTACTGATTTTTATAGGTGCTCACAGCTAAGAGTTTGTTTTGTGTCTCAGAGGAGACTTTGAACTTGGACTCTTGAAGAATTACTTGACTGTTAAGATTATGGAGCTCTTGGAATTGACCTAGTGTGATTTGCATTATGAGATGGACATGAGCCTTTTGGGGGCCAGGAATAGAATGCTATGGTTTGGATATGAAGTGTTACCCCCAAAAGCTCATGTTCTGAAGGCCCAGCTGGTGGTTCTATTTTGAGAGGTGCTAGAAACTTAGAGGTAGGGCCTAGCTGGAGGAAGTAGGTGGATAGGTGTGGGTCCTTGGGAGTATTCCTGGTCACCATGATGTGAGATGCTCTGCTCTGCCTTGCCTTTCCTGTCATGATGGATTGAAACTTCTGAAACCATGAGCTAAGATAATTCTTTCCTTCTTTAAGTTGTTCATGTAAGGGATTCTGTCACAGAGATCAAAGTCTGATTATCACATGCTGCAATACCAATACCCAGACTGTACTGCAGTCTTAATACCAAGGAACCTGAATATTCTCTAGTTTGAAGAGAGAGGCAGATCACCTGTTATGTACTTATTCCAAATATGATTCAGCAGAATGGAGAGAAACCCTCCTGGGCAGACCCTGGGACTTGCACCACCTGCCAAGTTCTGCAATTATATTGGTGTTCTTGATCCAGAACTTTCTAAAAGTGGACAAATGTCAGCAAGGGTTGAGATAAATATTTAACAGATGTGACTTATTTTCCTACCCCACACTATTTAAATACACTGTGGATGCTAAGTTTTCTGTCAATGCTGAGGAGGGCCAATACTGAAATGTCAGTTGGTGTGTTCTAAGTTAGCATATGAGGCCCCTATTTCCCAGGGCCTGGCCTTGCTGTGGCATCTCCCCACTGCTCACCCACATCACAGTGCCACATGTACTTGTGTCAAATCTCTACACATCATCATTTTCTTAGCATGTCTTTCTCATCTTTCTTTTCCTAAATACTCTTGCTGTTACCTATCTTTCTCCTCCAGGAAGACTTCTGGGTCCGTTAAGGACCCCTGACATTTATACTCAGCTTCCTGTGCATATTGTTGTTTAATGGACCACTAGATGCTACTGGGGTTGTGTGTGCACTGTCTCTTAACTGGAATCAACATTCCAGGAAGGTGAGGTCTTCTCTTACTCGTTTTAACCTTAAGGCTCAAAATCTTACTGAACTGAAATGGGATATGGTTGTCTCCCCTTCAGCCCCACATTCTCAGCTCTCCTACTCTGTCCTTGATGACCATATGGGCCAGGTACAGAGTGCTATGCACAGGTCATGATGCTGCTGAGTCAGGTGAGGGGGTAAGGAGCAGGTCAGGGGTCAGGCCACCCAAGGAGAGGTGAATCTATAGAGAAGCTTCCATGGTTTTGCCCAAGTTAATCAAGATAGTATTGTATGGATGCAGCTAAAATTCAATCAACCAAAAATGATTCAATCTTCCCATATATGGAACTCATCTTTTTCAGAATCTTGGAAAGTAAACCACAACCACCTGGATGATTCAACATTCACAGCAGAGAAAGAGGACGTTCTAGTGGAAAGTTTACTCTTTAATCTGATCACGAGGTACTGCCGTGAAATGTGCCCTATTTTTTCTGTATTAGAATATATTCATTGCACAGGAGGGATTCATTGTGATATTTCCAAATAGGCTTATATTATACATTGGTTAGATCATCCCCACCTCCCCCTCAAACCCCTTCTCACCCCACTTAAAGCACTTGCAAGATGTTTCTTTGTTCTATTTCATATATGTATGTAAGTTCATCAACCATATTCTCTCACCTTAATCTCCTTCATTCCCCCCACAAATATCCCCCCAAACACACTATACCTATTTTATAGCCCTGTCTTTCATTATTAATATCTAAGTTGATATTCAAAAGGGTTTCTCAATGTATCACCACTGTGAGTATACTTTACTTTGGTCCATTCAACCCTTTCCATTACTTTCCCTTACCCCTTACCTCCCAATCCTCTTTTTCAACAGCTTTGAATACATGGTCTTATATCCTCTACTTTCATAGAAGTTATGTATTACGATTTTGTTGACAGTCTATCATTCCCCTTTCCTTCCCCTTCTTCCCTGAGTTCCATAGTGTAGTTCTACTATTACAAACATGTTCTACAAATACGTTTATTTGATCATGTTTGTTTTTGTGTGTACATTTATCTTTGGGATCTGTCTTCCACTGGCTTACTTTACTTAGGATTATGTCCTCCAATTACATCAGTTTACCTTCGAACCACATTGTGTCATTCTTCCTTAGGGCTGATAAAAACTCCTTTGTGTGTGTGTGTGTGTGTGTGTGTGTGTGTGTGTGTGTGTATGATACATATATCACATTTTCTTGATTCGTTTATTAGTTGTAGGGTATCTGGGTTGTTTCCAAAGCTTGGCAATTGTCAACAGTGCTGCGATAAACATTGGTGTGTATGTGTCTCTATTGTATCCTGGTTTACATTCCTTTGGCTATGTCCTCAAGAGCAGTATCACTGGATCATATGGCAGTTCTATTTTTAGCTTTTTGAGGAATCTCCATACTGATTTCCGTAATGGTTGCAGTAATTTGCATTCCCACCAACAGTGTATAATGGTTCTGATTTTGCCCCATTCTTGCCAGCTTTTCTTGTTGTTTTTGCTGTTGAATATGGCTATTTTAACTGGGGTGAGATGAAATCTTAGTGTGGTTTTGATTTGCACCTCTTTTATAGCCAAGGAAGTTGAACACTTCTTCATATATTTATTGACTATTTGTACCTCTGCCTTTGAAAATTCCCTATTCAATTAATGTGCCCATTTCTTCATTGGGATGTTGATTGTTTGGGGGTTGAGTTTTTTGAGTTCCCTGTAGATTCTGGATATTAGTCCCTTATTGGATGAATAGCTGGCAAAGATTTTCTCCCATTCTGTGAGCAGTTTCTTGAGCTGTGAGACCAGAGGATGGGGAAGGAGGGAAATCCATGGGTAGGGAACTGGAAACTACCTGGTTCTCCATGTTGTTCACATTCTGAACTCGCGATCTGGGTCTTGTGTTCAGGCCGTCATCTATATTTTCAGTGTCACCAAGTGAATAACCCTCTTTTCTCAGTAACTCCCATCTATACTGCATCACTTTCCTGATGCTGAGAGTTAGGCATGACTCTCTATCACATGCATGTATAGCAACCTACATTTCTTTGTGGTTATGTAGGTGCTGAACAACTATTCGTTTAATGTTTGCCTTCATCCTATAGTCTAAGCTCCATGCATCCTTTTACCTTTCTAGTCATTCATTTATTAATTTATTCATATAATCATTCTTTCATTCAAAGATTGATAAATTGAGTGCTGGGTCAAGAGACCCACTGAAAAATACCCTTGGTTCAAAACCCAACTTCATTTCTTATTAAATTCCTGATTAAGTTGTATGTCATCTCTCTTCCTCTATTAACACCTGCCTCATTGGCTTGTAGTAATGGTTAAATAGAGGGTGCACATAAACCCTTGAAAGGGAAATTGGCATACAATAAGTGCTAAATAAATGCTATCTATTATGTCTTATTATGTGCCAGGCTGCATGGAAGTTTCTTGCAGTCTGTAGAGGAGAAGGTAAACAAAGACATGCAAAAGACAACCAACTCAACAAGAATAATTTTAGGAGATTCCAAGATGGCAATTAGAGGGAGGAGCAGAAAGTGTGCTTTCTAAAGTAAAATCATGAAGAGATGCTGGAGATACACCTTACAGGAAAAACCACCGAGAACACGCAAAACTCCGACTCCTCCACATCCCCAGCCCGCAAATAGCATTCCCACTGCAAGTTAAACAGAGAAACCAGGAGCTCCCGCACCACCAGATGCCAGCTCCTACTTGCTCAAGAGACGCAGACCACCAGGTGAGCTAAGCAGCATGCAATACTCCCACAAACAACCCTGGGCCAGATCAGCATAGCCCCCTGGACAGACTGACCCCAACCCAGGGAAAAAAGAAAAAAAACCTCAATAAACAGCAACAACAACAACAAAAGACATGTAGCAAAGAGGTGGGGTGCCCTGAGTGCCAAAGAGGGGCAGAGGGGTAATCCCTCACAGAACTGTAAATAAACAAGCCAGCTGGAGAAGGCAGGAGCAGCAGCACACGCCCAGCAACCTTGGAGTGGGAAAGCTTGTAAAAGTGGCAGTGGGAGGAAAACTCCACTGGAGAGGGGGGAAGGGACACTTCCCACATGAACTGTAAATAAACAAGCTGGCCAGAGAAGGCAGGTTTAGTGCCACCTCCCCCCAGTGTGCTTGGAGACGGGAAAACTTGTAAGAGTGGTGGTTGTGCCCAGAAGAACTCTAAGTAAACAAAGCCTGAGAAGCTAGGTGAGTGCTAAGCTCACTCCTGAGATCTGCAATCAATAAAGCCTCCAGCAACAGCAGGCTGACAGTAGCGGGCAGGTGAGGTGCGGCCTCAGATAGACATTCACAGAACTGTCTCCAGACCCCACAGTTTTTTTTCTTTTTTCCTTTTCTCTTCCTTTGATGAGACAATGACTGAACTATAACCTCATGTTGAAAGACTTACTGAAACTGTACTGCATTTGAACTTGGGATATTTTATTGTGTTTTTTTTTTGTTTGTTTTGTTTTTTTGGGTTTTTTTTCCTCTTAGATGAGACAACGACAGAACTGCTTCTGAGACTCCATCTCCAGGACTGGAGGCTGATGGACTAACACCAAAATTATTAAGACTGAAACTTTATTGCATTTGAACTTGGGGATTTTTTTAAAAATCCTCTCCCTGTATCTCTAATGCCTCTTTAGCTTACTGTTGATTAGTACACTATCTTTCCCTGTTTATTTCTTTGACACTGAGATTTTTTTGTTGTTTGTTTTGTTATTTTTTACTTGTTTGTTTGTTTTTCCCTTTTTCTTCACCTTCTTTGCTTTCCCTCTCCTCTCACCCTTCCATTCCAGATATCACCAATGTTATTATTACAAGCTAGAAAATACTTAATTGCACACAGTACAGGGACAGTAACAATAGCAAGGGCAATGATGCGAAGACAGAAAAAAGAGGGAAACCAGTTTCCCCCCAACAATAAATTAGTACAGGAACCAGAGGGAAATGAAGAAAACAGATACTCATATCCAGACTCCAACAAAACGAAGATAAACTATGCCAAAGAACCCAATGAAGCTCACAAGAATAACCTGAAAGAAGAAATCCTGCAAGTAATCAATGAGAATTTTATAGAGATGATATGGGATATGGTCAACCAAAATGTACAGGAGACACTCAAGAAATTCTAAGACAACAAAAGTAGAGAATTTGAGAAAGCAAAAGAAGAAATAAAAGAAACAATAGAAGCACTGTATAAACACCAAAGTGAAACAAAGAACATGATTAATAAAGAGATAAATGAACTCAGGACAAACACAGGCAATATTAAAGAGGAAGTGACTCAGGATATGGAAAACCTCAGAAAAAAGAACAAAACAGAAATGCAAAACAAAATGGAAGGCCAACCCAGCAGAATAAAACAAACAGAAGACAGAAACACAGAACTTGAAGATGAAATGGTAATTAAAGGAAAAACTGAAGAACTGTTAGTTAAACAACTCAAGACCTGTGAAAAGAAAATGCAAGAACTCACTGACTCCATCAAAAGACCAAACTTGAGAATCATGGGCATTGAAGAAGGAGAAGAGGTACAAGCGAAGGGAATGTATAATATATTCAACAAAATAATAACAGAAAATTTCCCAAATCTAGAGAAATCTATGCCAATACAGGTGCACGAGGTCTCCAGAACACCAAACAGACCAGACCAAAATAGAACTACCACACGGCATATTATCATTAAGACACAAATACAGAGACTTGAGAAAATATTGAAGGCTGTAAGAGAGAAAAAACAAATTACATACAAAGGTAAACCCATCAAAGTCACAGCAGACTTCTCAACAGAAACATTAAAAGCAAGAAGAGCGTGGGGTGAGATCTTCCGGGCACTGAATGAAAATAACTTCAACCCCAGGATACTCTACCCAGCAAAACTATCATTCAAAATAGATGGAGCAATAAAAATCTTCCATGATAAGCAGAAACTAAAACAATATGTGACTACAAAGCCACCGCTACAAAAGATTCTTCAAGGGATTCTGCACACAGAAAGTGAAACCCAACATAACCATGAAAAGGCAGGCAGCACCAAACTACAGGAAAAGAAAAAGCAAGAAAGTAGAGAGTAACCTCAATTTAGGTACACACAATCAAACCTTCAAACAACTAAGACAACTAAATGACAGGAATCACCACATACCTATCAGCACTAATACTTAATGTTAATGGACTTTATTCTATCTGATCACAATGCAATAAAACTAGAACTCAACAACAAAAGTAAAGACAAAAAACATGCAGACAGCTGGAAACTGAATAACTCACTGCTTAATGAACAATGGGTCATTGATGAAATAAAAATTGAAATTTAAAAGTTCCTAGAAGTCAATGAAAATGAAAACACAACCTACCGGAACCTATGGGACACAACAAAGGCAGTCTTGAGAGGAAAGTTTATAGCCATGAGTGCATAAATTAAAAAGTCTGAAAGATCCCAAATCAATGACCTAATGATACATCTCAAACTCCTAGAGAAACAAGAACAAGCAAATCCCAAAACAAATAGAAGGAGAGAAATAATAAAAATAGGAGCTGAAATCAATGAAATAGAAACCAAAAAATAAAAAATACAAAGAATTAATGAAACAAAAAGTTGGTTCTTTGAAAAAATAAACAAGATTGATAGACCCCTGGCAAACCTGACTAAAATTAGGTAACCCAAATTAGTAGAATCAGGAATGCAAAAGGGGAGATAACAACAAACACCATGGAACTCCAGGAAATCATCAGAGACTACTATGAGAACCTATATTCAAATAAATTAGAAAATCTTAAAGAAATGACAGATTTCTAGATACTTATGATCATCCAAAACTGAGCCAAGAGGATATTAATCACCTGAATAGATCTATAACACAAAATGAAATTGAAGCAGCAATCAAGAGTCTCCCGAAAAAGAAAAGTCCAGGACCTGATGGATTTTCTGTTGAATTCTATCAGACTTTTAAAGAAGAACTGATACCAATCCTCCTTAAACTGTTCTACGAAATAGAAAGGGAAGGAAAACTGCCAAACACATTTTATGAAGCCAGTATTACACTTATCCCAAACCAGGCAAAGATGCCTCCAAAAAGGAGAACTATAGGCCAATCTCCTTAATGAACATTGATGTAAAAATCCTCAACAAAATAATGGCAAAAAGAATTCAACAACACATCAAAAAGATTATTCACCATGACCAGGTAGGCTTCATCCCAGGGATTCCGTGGTGGCTCAACATACGAAAATCAATAAATGTAATAAACCACATTAATAGAAGCAAAGACAAAAACCACTTGATCATCTCAATAGATGCAGAAAAAGCCTTTGATAAGATCCAACACCATTTCATGATAAAAGCTCCAAGAAAACTAGGAATAGAAGGAAAGTACCTCAACATTATAAAAGCTATATATGACAAACCTACCGGCAGCATTATACTTAATGGAGAAAAACTGAAAGCCGTTCCCTCTAAAATCAGGAACCAGAGAAGGATGCCCACTATCTCCACTCCTATTCAACATAGTACTGGAATTCCTAGCCAGAGCAATTAGGCAAGAAGAAGGAATAAAAGGAATACAAATAGGTAAAGAAACTGTCAGAATATCCCTATTTGCAGACAATATGATCCTATACCTTAAAGACCCAAAAAACTCTGCTCAGAAGCTCCTAGACACCATCAAAGCTACAGCGAGGTAGCAGGATATAAAATCAACATAAAAAGTCATTACCATTTCTACACACTAATAATGAACAAACTGAGAAAGAATATATGAAAACAATTCCATTTACAATAGCCTCAAAAAAATCAAATACCTAGGTGTAAACCTAACAAAAGATGTCAGAGACCTCTACAAGGAAAGCTATACACTTCTGAAGAAAGAGATTGAGGAAGACTATAGAAAGTGGAGAGATCTCCCATGCTCATGGATTGGTAGACTCAATATAGTAAAAATGTCTATACCCCCAAAAGTAATCTACATGTTTAATGCAATTCCCATCAAAATTCCAATGACATTCATTAAAGAGATTGAAAAATCTACCATGAAATTTATATGGAAACACAAGAGGCCACGAATGGCCAAGGCAATACTCAGCAAAAAGAACAATGCTGGAGGTATCACAATACCTGACTTCAAACTATATTACAAAGCAATAACAATAAAAACAGCAAGGTACTGGCACAAAAACAGACATGAAGACCAGTGGAACAGAATGAAGGACCCAGATATGAAGCCAAACAACTGTAACCAACTTGTCTTTGACAAAGGTGCTAAAAATATACGATGGAGAAATAGCAGCCTCTTCAACAAAAACTGCTGGGAAAACTGGTTAGCAGTCTGCAAAAAACTGAAACTAGATCCATGTTTATCACCCTACAGCAATACTAACTCAAAATGGATCAAGGATCTTAATATCAGACCCCAAACTCTGAAGTTGGTACAGAAAAGAGTAGGAAATACCTTGGAATTAATAGGTATAGGCAAGAACTTTCTGAATGGAAAACCAGCAACTCAGCAACTAGAGATAGCATAGATAAATGGGACCTCATAAAACTAAAAAGCTTCTGTTCATCAAAAGAAGTGGTCTCTAAACTGAAAAGAGCACCCACAGAGTGGGAGAAAATATTTGCCAGCTACACATCAGACAAAGGACTGATAACCAGAATATATAGGGAACTTAAAAAACTAAATTCTCCCAAAACTAATGAACCAAGAAAGAAATGGGCAAGTGAACTAAACAGAACTTTCTCAAAAGAAGAAATTCAAATGGCCAAAAAACACATGAAAAAATGCTCACCATCCCTAGCAATAAAGGAAAAGCAAATTAAAACCACACTAAGATTCCACCTCACCCCTGTTAGAATAGCCATCATTAGCAACATCTCCACCAACAGGTGTTGGCAAGGATGCGGGGAAAAAGGAACCCTCTTACACTGTTGGTGGGAATGTAAACTAGTACAACCACTCTGGAAAAAAATTTGGAGGCTACTTAAAAAGCTAAACATTGATCTACCATTTGATCCAGCAATACCACTCTTGGGGATATACCCAAAAGACTGTGACACAGGTTACTCCAGAGGCACCTGCACACCCATGTTTATTGCAGCACTATCCACAAGAGCCAAGTTATGGAAACAGCCAAGATGCCCCAGCACTGACGAATGGATTAAGAAAATGTGGTATCTGTACAGAATGGAATTTTATGCAGCCATGAAGAAGAACGAAATGTTATCATTCGCTGGTAAATGGATGGAATTGGAGAACATCATCCTGAGTGAGGTTAGCCTGGCCCAAAAGACCAAAAATCATATGTTCTCCCTCATATGTGGACATTAGATCAAGGGCAAACACAACAAGGGGATTGGACTTTGATCACATGATAAAGCGAGAGCACACAAGGGAGATATGAGGATAGATAAGACACCCAAAAAACTAGATAGCATTTGTTGCTCTCAATGCAGAGAAACTAAAGCAGATACCTTAAACCAACTGAGGCCAATAGGAGAAGGGGACCAGGAAGTAGAGAAAAGGTTAGATCAAAAAGAATTAACCTAGAAGGTAACACACATGCACAGGAAATCAATGCAAGTCAACTCCCTGTATCGCTATCCTTATCTCAACCAGCAAAAACCCTTGTTCCTTCCTATTATTGCTTATACTCTGTCTTCAACAAAACTAAACATAAGGGCAAAATAGTTTCTGCCTGGTAGCGAGTGGTTGGGGGGGTAAGGGGGGGCGGGGGGAAGGGAGGAGAAATGACCCAAACATTGTATGCACATATGACTATAATAAAAAACGGAAAATAAAGAATATTTTCACCTGAGTCATAAAGGAAAGAAAAGCATGGTGTGAAACGGGAGACGGTCGTTTAGGTAGTGCAACCAGGGAAGGTTTCTCTGTTAAGGAGACTTGTGAACCACGGGATGATGCCAGGGGAGGTACAGCTCTATGGAAAGCTAAGGGAAGAGTGTTTTATGGAAAGAAAGCAGCAAGAGAGCTGATGTTCTAATTACAAATTAAAATATAGTCGAAAACTAACCTTCAGAGCTGCTTTAGCTTTCTAAGCAGTTTTATGGAACAATTAAATATATTTTTCTTTATCCACATATCTATCTATCTATGAAAAGTCAATTTTATAAAAATCAATTTTGTTTTTGAACCAACTGCATGCCAGGGCAAAGGTTGGAAAAATGTCCTAATTTTGATTTTCACAAAGCCTGAATAGTGGGATGAAAGTTAAAGAGGTTTTCATTGCTCTCCTTTTCGTATTTATCAACTTTGGGTCTTTTTATACTGCCACCGCCTTTATGGGAGAAGGCCTCTCAAGAACTTGTGTCCCCTTCTGCCCCCAAGGCTGTGTCTGCCTATTTTTTCTCATGAGATCAGTAACACCAGGGTGATCTTGTTCATGAGATTTTCCAAATTCTAAGGATAAGATCACCATGGCAACGGATTCAGACAACTCCTATATACGGGGATGAGAAGCTGCCTGAATATTGCTGTCACGGGGGCTGCCTCTGCCCTCTGCATCCCCGCAGTCATCACCTGAGTGAGATTTTGAATGAGCTCGGGTCTGTGTTCCGACCCCAATATAGGTTGGATCTGAAGCCCTTGTCATCTTAGAACCTCAGGCCAAGTCCATGTAAGGCTTACATCTTCTTAGCATCTTTGATACTGCTATTTCCCGGCATCATCACAGAACTGGTCAATGAGGGGAGAGGCTTGCGTGATGGTAGCATTAGTTCTCCAGCTAGAAAGATGAATAAACTGTTTCTAGATCCTTAGGATCCTGGATAGCCTGAAAAGAATGCAAGGCTTGCATTTTCTCATGCTTTTCCTTCTGTAGTAACACTACAAATAACAATAACTGTAGTCTCTGAAAGTTGACAAAGAATAAGGAAGAAAAGAGTATGGGTGATTGCTAATTTCTCAGATATTTATGAGCACCCACTATGTGCTGGACCCTGTTCTCGATGTGATGGACTCAGGTCCCAGGACATCTGTAGTTAGTACCTTGCTATGTGTGAGCCAGGGTGTTTCATAGCTTACCCTGAAGTGTTTCTGGTGGAGGGTGAGAGAGAGAGGGTGAGAGAGTGCCTTGGAGTCTATCTCAAGTGGTGTCCTGAACACAGTAGGAGCTTAACACATATTGTCAGTACCAAATAATGAGGGAAGAGAGCCGTTAGGATGAGGCAGAAGGAGCAATGGCTTTCAAACCACAAGGCCTTGGGACCCTATAGGAGTCATTTCCTTTGTCTGAACCGTCTTCCTTTTAAGAATGAGAATAGTATTATCTCCATTGCAGAGTGTTTGTGGGGACTAATGAGGTCATGGCTGGGAAGGGGTAATAGAATGGCTGGCACAAAGGAGCTCTCTGAAAGAAGGTGTGTAGGCTGGAATTGGTCATGGGCGCGGAGGGGTGGAGGAGATCATGCAGGCAAAGGAAGCATGCTGTCTGTTTTGAACTTTCCCCCAAAGCAATGGAGGGGGAATCTAAGAGACAGAAGGAAAAGCTGGGCTCTGCCTTTTTGGATACACCCTCTAATTGCAGCCTGGAGTTGGAAGGACAGCTGGCAGGTTTTGGCCATAACCCAGATGAATCATGAGTATGACCTGTGTGAGGAATTGTGGCTGGGAAGGAGAGCAGCTGGTGCACTTGGGAGTTAGAGTTAGCAGACTCAGAGCTCATTAACTGGTAGGAGATGAGGACGTTCTTTGAATGCAGAGCAGTCTAGAGACACCCTGATTTCAGGCTGGAGAATGATGGCTTCAATTGGAGGTGCTGAGTAGCAAGAAGAGGAAAGAATTTATGGGACAAGACTCAGAGTTTAGCTTTGCACACAGAACACTAGAGGTCTGTGACCAACTCAAGAGAATATCCAGGATCCTCAAGAGACAGTGTGCTTCTCCAGTGAGTCTGGAGTCACCCAGCCTGTGCTTGAGACTTAACCATGGGCTTGCTGCTTTCATTATTCATGGCTCCATGGATAAAAGTTGGGCACTCGGGTGCATGGGTACATGGTGAACGAGAAATATGGACCGGCTGAAGTTCCCATGATGGTATGGGAGGTGTGTGACCAATACAGTGTGTGGCTAGGATAAAAGAAGTTGGGAGTGTTTCATAGGGTCTGGTGTGGGTGGCAGGTGGTGGTGTGACTTCATGCAGGGTGGTCAGGGGAGGCATATTGAAGGAGGTGACAGTCACAATCAGATCCAGATAAGACTCTGGGAGTCCTGGCCTGGAGAAGGAGGTAGGCCTCTCCAAACCCTCTCAACCCCTCAGATTCTTAACTCCTCAGAACTCAGGGTTGGAGGGGCCTTGGCCACACTGCGTGCTGCAGTCACAAGAGGGGCTCACAGCTCACAGACTTTGTGTCCAATACATCTTCCATGTTCACACTTGACACGGTTGCATTGATGAGGCCCCATCTTGCAATGTCTAAAGTTGCTATTTAATTATGTATGATCATTGGACAATTACAATCACTTCTGTAATAGCTAAACATTCATTTTAGCATCATAATTTTATAAATGTTTAAGTGCCTTACTCATGCAGAGCTATTCAAATGCAGATGATTAAATCAAATTATGAGTTCATGAATTTCTGGAGGTCTTGGCTTGGAAATTAAATTTCCCCACTCAAAGTTTCTCTTTGTTGCCATCCTCTGCCAGCTGCTGTGTTCATATTCATGGTGATGATTGTTTTGCCCCACAACGTGCACCTGTCGGCTTTGGTTTCAGCTGCCAGATTCACGAAGCACTGATGTTTGTAGATCCCCTGGCTTAATGGTTCACTGTCTGACTCTTCAAGGTAAAACTGGAACAAGGCAAGAAGATGGGTCCACAGTCACAGTGGAGTTGTGGGAACTTGACAAAGTGGGTCGCTGAGTGGGAGAGTTAACACCACACTCTTCAGGTTGATGGGATGTGGGCAAGGAAATTTGGATGCAGGACCAGCCTTTGCTCAGATGGAAAACCAATCCCGTGGTCATGGTGACTCCTGCTGATAGGAGGCCAGCATCCAACCATGATTCCCTCTCCTCTTGAACACACCTTCCCACTACCGTCCTTCTGAGATCTGTCACTCAAGGAGCATGTGCTCACAGTGTCACCAGGTGGAGATAGCTCCAGGCCACTGACTCCAGAGGACTTTGGTCATCCTTAGTGGCCACAACTCATCAATCACATGGCACAAGGACCTTGTCACCTGATGGCCTAGGGACTTCAAGGTCCTCCTGAGAGAGGAGGCCTTCTCACAAGACTGGTGACACTGACACCCAAGAAGTAGACGTTTAGCACAGACATCTTTAAAGCTAGAATGTCTGATCGCACAATAGACCTGTTCCTTCCACTCTGTCTTGGACACCTTGCCAGCTGTTTCTGTCCCTCTGCATGCAGGATTACTCACCTTCAAGGTCCTGATCAATCTGGCTCAGGGGCATCTTTGTTCAAATCATCCTGGCAGCTACTGTAGGTGTTGTGGGTTTGGGAGGAGAAGAGAGGGGATGGATGTGGCATTATGTGACTTGGATGCAGAGAGGATTCTGCTGGGAGGTTCTAGCAGCTGAATTGGGTCTATCTCTCACCCAACCTGAGAGTGTGGCATATCAGTGAGGGGACACCGAGTGGTAACTTACAGCCATGGTAGCAGAGTCAAGGACAGTGGGCAATTAAGTGTCCAGGGACACTGGCCTAGTAGTCTTTTGGGTGTGATCACAGAGTATTTTCTGCTGATTGGACCTTGCTTGTTCTCACTTGATTTGTTTTTTGAGGCTGGCTCTTTGACATTTTTGTCAGTTTTATGAAGTCCATCCAAGGAATTCCTTGTCTCTTTAAGGTAACTAAGTTTCTGTTCTTTATAACTAAGACTGTGGATATAGCAACTGGCATGGCAGCTCACCTTCTCTTCTCAGTTCTTTCTTCCCATCACAACTGAATTTTCTTTTTATGTACCTGCTTGGGTCCCAGGGACAACTCTACTCTTTCTCTCATGCCAATCCTCTTCTGAACCTGCAGCCACAATGTTTTCCTGGTATCTAATGAACCTTCCAGCAACAGCCCTTGCTGGCTGTCCTTGGATAGCTGCTCATCCTTTGGGGCTCTGTTCTGCTTTTCTGATTTCCTAGAAGTGCATGGCTTAGGAAGGTGAAGTTTCAGGTCAGAGTCCCCAGTTCAACTTGTGACTTTGGACCCAATTCCTCATTTCTTCATGTTTCAAATACCTCATCTAAAAATACAGGTGTCATAGTAGTATATAGGTCATTAAGTTGTAACAGGATTAAGTGCACTGAGACATGTGAAGTACCTGCTGGGACAGTGCTGGGCACACAGTTATCCTCAGTTATTGTATTAATGTCTGGTGTACTTGCTATGAGCATCAATTGAGGTCATGGGTGTAACAGTCAGGATAGCTCCTGGCACATAGTAGGAGCTCTGTTGTGGTCAGTTATCATCATCTTCCAACAGATGAACTCTCTTCTATCCTTCAGATCTTCCCCTCTGTGCAAAGTATCTGACCTCACTTGCTGTCTTCTGATTTGGTCTGAAGACATAAGTAGGCAGAAGAGTGAAGAGGTATAGGTTTTGTGTTAGAAATTTAGTTGAGATAGAAAAATTCTTGGCCGTCAACCTGGGCTGCCTGTGACCTTTCTCTTTCGACAGGCCTCTGGGTCCATCTTAATGGAGGAAATTCATGAGCAGGTCCATGTACTGGTTTTCTGGATTTTGTGTTTGTTTCATTCCTTTATGCTTCTCTTTCCTTTTCTTTTCTTTCTCTCTCTCTCCATCCTTTTGGTTTGGTCTTAGTACAGTTAGGATTGGAAAATTCCAGGGTGGATGGGACAATATGAGGGAAGGATGTGTGTCTTGGGGACAGGGGAGCAGCCTATATGAAGGAGGCCCAGTGGTGCAGAGGGTGAGGGGCCTGGGAGAGAGTGAGAAAGGACAGGAGCTGGTGAGCTGCCTGGGAATGATCCCACCCTCCTCCCTCACCCTGGACCTGTCCAACCTGTTATTTTTTCTAATTTTTTCTTGGTTGGAAAAGAATCTGGCTGGAAGGATCTTCAGACTGAAGAATTAGAGGTTGTAGGTTTTAGTAGTAGGCTATTGAGAGGCAGAATTTGTGCAGGCAGCCACATATTTGAGCAAGATGGATTGAGGCTACCACCCTTCCCTGGATACCCTCCAAGCTGCTAAATCAGGGTCCCTCTTTCTGTCTTAGATTTCCCGCTGTGACTCACAGATAATCCTTTCCCTTTAAAGTATTTTTCAAGTGCTACTGCCCAATAATGATGATAGTTATAATGCTAGCAACAAACATATCTTGAGCATTTGTCATATTCTGTGCACTGTTAGCGTTTGGCATGCAAAATTTCATTTAATCCAGGTGTCGTCCTGTATCTCAGGTCTTATTGGTCTCATATTTCAGTCAAGGGAAAAGACTTACAAGGTTGGATGACTTGCCTAAGACAGTAAACTGTAGAGGCAAGTTTTGATTCCAGATACGCTCTTTAAAAATCTTACTCATAACAAGGGGTGAGCATAACATTTTTAGTATGGTATGTACTAGATTTGGTTATTTTTTTGAGACCAGTTTTCAGATTGCTGGGCTCCATCCCACAGTTTCCAATTCACCAGGCCTAAGGTGGCGCAGAGAATTTTCAATTCTAACAACTTCTCAAGTTCAAAGTCATGTTGTTCCAGTGACCACATGGTGAGAACTACTGTTCTAGACTGAGATTAACTGATGATTGTGTATTGACTGAAACGAACCAGACTCACTTGGTTGAGACCTGACTTATAGGGATTTTCTGTTCACATGACTAGGGCTAAGATGTCATTTTTCACAAAAAAGGTATAGTCTTTTTAGGCAAATCAGCAGCAATGGGGTTATCAAGAGAAAGTTTAAGCTAGGAGAAGAAAAACTACCTTCTCACACTTGCAGGTGCAAAGCAATGGTGTGTGAGCATGCTGTTTCCTTAAGAGATACCCTAAATTGTGCCCTAAATAACACTGACCCACAAAGGAAGAAAGTTACTACACTTTTCCTTCAGTTCCATTGGAGTTAATGAGAGAGATTTGGCTTTATGGCATGTCACTTAAAACCAATAAATACAGCTTCTTAACCTCTTTAGCGCCTCAGGACAGGCCACCAGACAAGAACAAGACACTGCTGGTTTTTCATTGATGTGCTTTGTTTGCCATTAACTTATAGATACCCTATACAGACAGCTTGGTACAAATTATGAAAACAGACTGCAGTGGCTTGTGTCAACTGCTATTACCAGCAGGCAAAGTTTGGAACCTCTCAGTGCTCTAGTTGCTTCATTTTTAATGATAATAAAAGTCTCTGTATCTGTATTGTTATAAGATTTAATGAGTCAGTGTTTACAAATCCCTTAGGTTATCTGAAACAGAGAAAAAATGCTGTATAAGTACTTATAAATAAATACAAGAGCAAATAGTTCACTGGAATATGAAAACACTGTCTTTTAGCATCTATAGGGCAGAAAGGGTGTCCTTCTCCCTAAGGCTGTCTTTGCCCTCCCAAGACTTATATGTAAGACATTGCAATTCATGAAGGTGCATCCTTGACTTGGCTTTCTCCTTACTGCACTTCAACGTATCCGCCAGCAATGGTTGAGAGTTATCATGCAAGACCAGGATTTATTTGTCTAGCCTGACCTGGTGACCTCAGTGGAGCTGGAGCAGGGGTGTGTGGAGAGTGGGGTGAACTAGTAGCAGTCCTGTGCAGGGTACCAATAGTGGAGATCCAGGCAAGGAAGCTGAAGTGGGCAGTTTAGTTTCCAGAGCCAGATTGGCCATTGCCTTTTTCTGTCCTCATCCACTGAACATCCTCAAGAGACCTGTGGTCCTTAGAGCCAGTCAATGGGGAGAAGGATGTTGGAGCCATGGGGTACATGGGATGGGTCTCCCTGATGGGGATGGGGTTGTGGAGCAGATAGGCCTGCAGTCCACCTCTCTGCTGCTGTCAAAGTCAGCCTTTTGACACAAGGCCCCACTGTCCTGAAAGGAACTTCATCTTTCTACCTTCTTGCTCTGGGCAGGATTCCCTCAGTTTTGGGGGTCTTATTCAATTCAAAGCAGATGAAGGGCCTGTGTTCCCTGACTCTGAGTTAGTAGGACTTCTGTGTATTGAACACGCACATTAGAGATTCTGAGGCAGAGCTCGTGGAGCTCAGAAATCCTGCTTTGGTCTCTTTTTAAAGGGAATATATGCCTCTGCCTTCACTGTTTTAGAATCATATGTGTAGCTGTTTGCTGCACAAAAATCCCTTTTGAAAGGAAGAGAGTGAAATTGCTGCCAGAGGGATAGGAGTGATGGCATTCCAGCCAAGAAGGAATTTATGCGTGGAGAGCTTCAAAAGTATTGGTCACTCTCCCCACTTGACTTCTCATTCTTTGCATATCATGAAAAGTTATAGAAATTGCTCTTAGCAGAAAGTTACCTGTGCCTAAAAATCTTTAGCTAAAAAATATCCAAAACCCAGAGCTTTGATTTTTCTGCATTAAAAAATTCAATCTAATGTCAGTTTCTTTGCTAGATTTTTGAACTAGGAAGTCCAAAGTGTACTCCTAGTTTCTTAGGTTTTTCTTCCAGCTTCTTACATCCAGTGGAACATCCATTGCACGGCCTTTCGATGTAGACAAAGTCAGTTACCAGTGAATAACACTGCGTCACCACAGAAAACAAGGTGGGAAAAGCACTGAGAACGCTGGCTACCGCTATCTGGCAAATAACCCCAGCTTTGGGAGAGGCTGTGACTCATGGCCAGGCTTGGGTCATTGGTTGATGTAAAGACATCATGATGGAAATTCTCCCAGCAGAATTTTTTTTATTGTAGTAAAACATGACAGAAATATAACATAAAATAAAAATCTAACATAAAACCATGTTAACCATTTTTGAGTGTACAGTTCTGTGGCAATAATCACGTTTACAATGTTGTATAACCACCACCATCATGCAGCTCCAGAATGTTTTCATCTTCCCAAAATGAATCTCTGCTCCCATTGAACAATAACTCCCCACGCTCCATCCTCCAACCCCTGGCAAGCACTACTTCAATTTCAGCCTGTGAACCTGATTATTCTAGGTACCTCATGTAAGTGGGATTGAAAGTATTTGTTTTTTGTGACTGGTTAATTTCACTCAACATAATGGCCTCAGGGTTTGTGTGTGTTGTAGTTTGTGTCAGAGTTTCATCCCTTTTCCAGGCTAAATAATATTCCACTGTATGTGTGAATATACATACAACACATATACATATGTGTATTTATATGTATATACATACATACTACAATGGTATATGTATAATTTATTTATTCACTCATCTAACAATGGCCACTGATGTTGCTTCTATCTTTTGGTTATTGTGAATAGCGTTGCCATGATAGTGGGTGTATTGTCCCCCTGCTGGGGGTTTAATAATACAAAGCTATGATCCCTTTCCCACCATCCTCTGTCAAATCTGGTCTGATATGCGAAAGCTGCCAAGTGGCTGTTGTGTTGCTTGAGCGACATGCAATAGGAGATGTGCTGAGTGAATGGCTACACTCCTAGAGTCACCGTCCATACTCTTTGTAATTTCTCTTGAGCTGAACCTTCCCTATGCACTTCATTAATTTGGAAATCCACACCTATCCCACCCTCCCACAAAGATGACACTTTACACATCCTGTAGGTATTTATTTTAATTCAGTAAGACTTAAAAATGTCACTGGATGATTTGAAGTCACAGAAGAAAATGCTGCTGATGACAGGGACAGAGAAGGTATTATTGTCAGCATCAGGCTTTTGCACTAAATGTGACTCCCTGTCTGTGAGGTGCATTTGCTTTGTTTATGGTGTCTGATCGCAAGGTTAGCTAACCCCGCGGAGTGGGGCAGACACTTGGAGAATTTTGTTTGATGAGCAAGAGAGGTATAAACTTCTGGCTAACCATCTGACTAATTGAAAATGAGTGGCTGGGTAGGGATGACCTGCACCATAGAAGCAGAACCCGTGCCACACAACCCTCCTCCAACACCAATTAACCTGTAGCAACAAGAAACCAGATAAGAATGGTAGTACTGTGTTTCTCTTGTTTTCAAGGCTGTATCTGCGGGGAATCACGTCAACCTGCTCCCTTTGAAGGATGGGTTTCAAAACTGTAGAACTCTCTGGAAGAGTGGCTGGTGGTCAGACCAGCATGTTTGCTTTGGAGATGTTTTCTCTCTGGTTCTGGCCTCTGCAGGTATCTTGGCTTCAACCCATCCTTAAAGGCGGCGAGCAGAAGCCCTCCTGTACTGTGCTTCCCAGGAGGCTGGGCTGTTTCTGAATTCAGTTTTTGAAAAGGGCTTTGAAGATGAAAGGAGGTGTCTTCTCTCCATGCTGATCCCCTTCTTAATTTAATATGGTCTTGCAGCCTCTCCCTAAAACCAGCGGTGTGGAGGGGTACCTTACCTGACTTCTCCTGGAGACGGGCTTTGAATTTCAGCCAGGAGATCACTCATCCTTACTCCCACAAGGTCCTCTTGGCCTCTCAGCTATTTCCCTCCTCTGGTTCTGAAACCAATCTTGCTGGCTTAGAGCGTCTGTAAGAAGTAGCATAACATTTCAGATTGCTGAAATACTTCCTCCTGAAGAGAAATCGGAATAACTTTCCTGGCTCACAGTGAAGTCTTCAGAAAGCACCTTGCATCTGATGTTCCTTTTAAAAGGGAGGTGCCAAGAACCCTTGCATTGGGTGTTCATCGCTAGGCTGTGCAGGACCTCCATGAGCTGCTTCTGTAAGCACACTAAGTGAGCTGCCATGCACCTGTCTGGAGATTTTTGTTTCTAATCTGCTGTGGGGTAGGCAAATGGAGTAACCAGTGAGCTAGCTTTATACATGAGAACTAAAAAGACTAAGATTCTGTGGAGTGATAAAGGGCTATGACTTTGACATCAGATAGTTGCTGAATTTAGAGTTTATTGGATGACATCATGGATTAGGCGATTGACTTCTCTGAGCCTCAGTTTCCTCATCTGTATGACTATAGAAAAGTACTTTCTTCAGTGTTAGTGCAGGCAATGCAGGAAGAGATCTGGTGTACCAGGTTGCCAGTGATGGAGAGGAGAGTGTGGCAGGTACTGCTCACGCCTTGCCCATGCTCTCAGGCCAACCCTCCCTCAGTAACCACTTCTCTTTGTGCCAGTCTCTCCACTGCCAGGTGCAAGGCCTACTGCTCTTTTCTAAGGGCTTTCTTTGGCCTTGTCACCTGCTTGGCCAGAACTCAGGTAGGGCCAGGTAGCCCCAGATTTATTTCCATGGCTCTCCAGGAGTGGCTATGTACTGATTGCAAGTGGGGCTGGGGGACTGGGTGGCTTTGAGACACTGTCTTCTGTAGTTCTTCAGGGGACTGGGACTCCCCTACCCACAGGAGTGACCTGCTTGGTGGGGCACCTTGTGCTCACATTCCTCATTGCCTTGTTCTCCTACTGGGCTACTTCCCAAATGGACTACAAGTTCTTGTGCCCTTGTTTTAGGACTGGCCTCTGCAGAAAGCCAAACTAGGATGTTGTTAGACCTGGTGGAGGCTGTCCTGCTTTCCTCAGCATCCCCTTCACTCCTGCATGCTGCTCAGAATGGGTGAGCTGTGGTTTGGGGTGAGTTGAATTGTCCCCTCAAGAGTCATTGTGATTGAAGTCTTGGTTCTGAGGGTGATGTGGAAAGGTAGTGGAACCTTTGAAATATGGAGCCTAGTGGGAGGTTCTCTTGGTCTTCTGTCTCTCTCTCCACTCACTTTTGGTTTGAGGTATGACTGTGTGCTTCTACATGTATTTCCATCATGACATGCTGACATCCTCTGCCCTTACCAGAGGCCAAACCAATGAAGCCACCAGATCTTGGACTTTGAATCTCCAAAACTGAGCTGAAGAAATGTTTTTCTCTTTATAAAGTTATTTGCTCAGATATTTTGTTAAAGTAATGCAAAGCTGATCAATACAGTGCAGAGGGAAAGAAGTCTTTCCACACAGGTCTGTTGCCACAAATACTTACAACAGATTTTGAAGATCTTGCTTTGCAATTACAGTATATGTTCTTCAAGTAAACTATTGTACAAACATGAGAGTTATAGTAATTGTTTTCAGAATTGAGTCACTAATGAAGGAAATAACCACTTCTGATCCACAAATCCTAATTAAGCAGGAAGCAGTGTTACCTTTTGGGAAAAGTGAAACTTAAACCCACTGTACAGTATTATAGTCATGGGACAGCTGCACATTTTGCCTGGCACAAATGTCCGTACATTCACCTGTCACTGGACAGGTGATGATTTCAAGTAACAAGAGAATGCACTAGATAGGTAGTACCGTCCTTGTGTGTTCATTTGGTGCAATGAGACAGGCAGAGGCTGGAAATTAAAAATGGTGAGTACAGAGTGCAGTAGTTAGGATTCCTGTCACTTTACGCAAAGGTCAGATCTAAGCAGGGATAGAAGATGGATTTTTTTCATCAATGTTTGCACAAAAATGAGCTTATGTGACTGCACAAGTTCATGCATTGCCAATCTCTGATATGCTAAGTCAGATTTAGTATGCCACCCAGAAAGATGCATGCTCATTTTTAGTATGGTGCTTCAAGTAATTAAAATACATTTCACAACAACACTTGCTGGACTTGAATCTCTGGAGGCAAGTTTGAAACCATCACATTCTAGTGTGCAGCCTGCAGAAAGGCCAGCCCCTTCTTCCTTCAGTCTGTCTGCTCCAGGAGAGACAGACAGACACAGAGGCAAAGCCAAACTGCAGAAGACAATTACCAAGGTGGTTTTGTGGAAGAAGACTTTTAACCTATTTGCTCTGCTCCTGGTAACAAAAATATTGCCAAAATGAAACTCTGTGATCTGAGTATTGGCCAGGTGCCATAACACCTCATCTCACTGGGTCCCTCAAATGCTCTGCAGGGCAGGAGTAATTACTACCATCATTTGACAGAAACTGAAGCAGAGAGGTTAGGTCACTTACCCAAGGTCACATGATAGAGAAGGAGCAGACAGGGAGGCTCTTTTATTTTTTACAGTGTTTTTAGGTAAAATTATTTAATGTCAATAAATTATTTAATGATTTTACAAACAATTTGCTATGTTTTGATTGGTTTACTGCACATGAAGGTCACCTTTAAAGTTGATTTTTCTTCCAAGATAGCCCTAAAGAAGAAAGTAAAAGAAAATTACAAAACTTTTCCATATTACCATCTGTGTTTCTCCTCAGGAAAGCACAGCACAGAGATGGAGTTTGAACCCGGGTCTGTGGACTCTAAGGTCACATCGAGACCACAGCCTTGATGGGCCCAATTGATGAGCAAAGCATGAGCTGCCCTTCCTTCTTCACTCCACGAATTCACCAACTGCTCCTGATGGTATGGTCGAGGAAAGGCTGAAAAGGAAGGACTTCTGCTTCTTGCAACAGTGTATCTTCTTTTTTCTACAGGATGCTCACAGGACCCTTTGACAATGGTGAAGAAAGAGCATGTACCATCATGTGTTTTGCTTTTACAAGTCATTTGATGCACAGATATTCAGCATCTATTTCCCATAGGGGTTCAACTTCCCCCAAATCAACTGTTGTCCTTCATTCTTTGGAAATTTGCTTACAATATGAACAAAATTAAGCTGATGAGGAAGGACTGGCATTTGCTGAGAGACTAGCAAGCTAGTTGGGCGGCTTTTTCTTTCCTTGTTTTGGAGTTACATGATGAACAGATGAGTAGGTTCCATGGAATAAGTAAGGCCCTCCAGTGTCTGAATCTGAAACCAAGACCAAAAGTATATGAGATGCTAAGCATATAAACGAAGGCCCAGAGGTTGAGTCACGTGTCCAAGGTCCCATGGTGGCAAAAGCAAAGAGATTTGAATCCAATGCAACAGACTTCTGGGTTTAGTACCCCTGGGTGTTGTATACAGATGTCATGGAGAAGGGAGCAAGTCAGAAGCAGACGGTGGCTTTGGAGCTAAGAGATCTGAGCTAGTTAATTGGTGAGGCAGGAATCTCTGAGCAATGGCATTTTTGGCCAGCTCATGAATGGCAGAGATTTGGCTTTGGGGCTTAAGAGTATCCTTAAGTGTTAGATGGAGGTGCACAAATAGGACCTCACCCAGGAGTACATCAGAATTGGACCAATAAGAATGTTCAGTAATCTACTGCATTAGCCTTTCACCACTTTCTCTGTGTATCCTGGTGATTGCCTCTTCCCTGTACCCCAGGAAGAGTGGCTGGCAGTAGATGAGTTTTCAGGCACTGGTCAGTATGCTGGGGTCAAGGGAACTCCTCTGGTCGTAGCAGGGAGGGTGGAGTGTAATTCTGGAGCTGGGATGGTGGATTGAGTACACACATGTGAGTGTTGGAGTTAAGAATTTCATTTGGGGATTACATGGGTGTCTGGGTTTCACCTTAAGTTGCAGCCCATCAATCTTATGTCTGTACAACTAATTCCTCTCTGCCCCAACTTCCCTCCTTCATCATGGCTCTGGAATTGTGGCTTCTGTGCTGCTGTCTGGCTGAGTAATACTGATTTATGGCCAAGACCTAGATTGAGGTTGAAGGACATCAGCCCCTGGAACTGGGCCAGGCTGACAGTTAAAATAACACTATGTATTTACTAATTTAAAAAGGGACAGCAGTGGAGGGATCTGGTGGTCACTACTTTAACCATAAAACCAAATTTATCATCACCAATAGAGGGACACCCTGGCATTATGGGCCCCCTGCTGTGATTACTCAGACTCCCCCATGAAGCATTATTGTCCAAAACACTTAGCCTACATCAAGTCCAATCTGTAAACACAACTCCGGTTTATAGCAATCGCTCAGGGAGTGGGGGTAGAGGAACAAGTTCAATGACACCAGGAGGAAATAATCAGACAAATCAGAAATGTTGATTTGATAGTCTTAAGAATTCTGTGAGAAGAATGCACTGAAATCTTCGAGAATTGAATGTTATGAAAAAGAGGATGGAGAGCAAAAGAGGCTAAAGAGCTGTAGCAACTAAATGAAATGTGCTTAATCAGTTCCTATGTAAACCATCAACTCTATTTGGATGTGTTCGAATTTGGACTGGATATTGTATAATGCTATGAAATTTATCGTTGATTTTCTTAGATGTAATAGTGGTATTGTGGTTATATTAGGAAAACATCCTTAGGCAATCAATGCTTGAAGTTTTTACAAATAAAGGGTTACAATATTATCAACATATTTTCAAATGATTTAGGAAAGAAATGTATGGCAGTATACCCATATCCATATATGTGTATATTATATGTGTGTGTATGCTGACAACTCTCTCTCCATTTACCTACCCATCTCCCTATCAAGAGAAATGGGGAAATAAAATGAATGTGGCAAATTCTAATACTTGGTGGATCTACATGAGGATATATAGATATTTACTGTGCTGTCCTGTAAGTTTAAAATATGTCAAAATAAAAAGTCAAGAAAAACCAGATCTAGATGGTTTGAATTTGCAGAAGTGCTTCTGCTGCCCCTGTAGGGGTGACCAGGGGTGTGTCCACTCACCAACCTCGTGCCCAAGGGGCTCTTGTTTTGGAGATGGTGGTGAGTGGTTAAAGGAACATCTGACTGCCCTACCTGCTGAGTCAAGTGTGACTCCAGAATCTTCATTAACCTTCCGCGTTAACTCAGTGGGATACAACCAAGGAAACCTTGTAGGTTGTTGGCATGGGCTGAGTTCACCACCTCCTCATTTTACTTTCTCCCTGCATAGATTGCAGATGTGGTTGGTGTTTAGACCTGGTGATGATACGGAAGGGGGAGGACTGTTTCCTTACTGTGTTGACAAAAGTTAGGAACAAGGGAGATTGGCACCCATTCTTATTAGCACTCTGCATGGAGAAGGGGAAAACATCTTGTGAATATCACTTATTACTCAAGTGTCAGAACATCTTGTGTCCTAGAAAGTTATGAAACAGACTTGTGAATTGGATAAGGAGATGAACTTCAGGTAAAATAGAAAGGGGCCGGCTTTGTCTCAGTGACATCACTCTCTTCTACTATCCTCTACTGACAAATCCTGGATTGCTGGAAAATAGGGAGAGAGGGAGTCACAGTGGAATGCATGGATAGAACCACCACTCACCTTTTCTTCAGTGTCTGTGGCTGCCAGTCATTAGCTTCTGGCTTTGTGGGCATTGATTTTGCTTTCCTAACAAAACCTTGTATCTTCCATATCTTCTGTACTCCCATGGGTCCTTTACCATGGTAGGTACCATGCTTGGCACATGGTAGATATTTGACAAATACTTTGTGATTGATTCAACAGATTTTTAATGATTCAAACAGGTCTCAGGAACAGAAAAAATTTCCAAGTAAAACTGTCTTAAACAGAACCAGGGATGAAGTTTCTCATATAGCTGTATGTTCAAGTACTAGTGGCTTTAAGAATAGCTTGCTTCAGCACCTCATATGTGTTGATAGGGCCTGATCTCTCCAAATCTTGTATGTGCTCTCCTCCATTTTAATTGTCAGGATCTACCTGGTGACAAAATACCTGTTTCATTCCTACATCCTCCAAGATTTAAGTCCAAATCAGAATAAAGAGGGCCTTTGTTAGAAGTAGAAGTTGAATTGCATCTCATTGGCTCTCATTGAGTCATGTATCCATCCCTGAACCAATCACTGTGGTGGGGAGAATGTGTACTTCAATTGGCCAGGCCTGAGTTAGATGCATCCTTGAGGCCAGAGGAGGTCAACTTCACTGGAAACACAGGATTTGAGAGCAAGGGTGGAGTGATTGTTTTAGTCACCTCCTGTTAGTCCCATTGGTGAGGGAGAGATTCCTGTTCTAGGGTTACAAAGATTGCTGACACATGGCTCCCGACACTGGATAGATGAGTTCAATGTTGTTTATTAGTCACATACACTCACAACCTGGGGAGGAGAATACTGCATGCCAGGGCTGTAGGAGGCAGACTGTAGTATCAGGAAGGTGGGAAGATATGCTTGGCTTGTTTGAATAGTTCTGCAGTCTGACACTCAGGATCAGGGAGAACTATCTCTAGTCTCCTTTATGAGAGGGTCCTTTGACTAGGAGACCTAATCTGTAGGAGTAGAATGAGGAGGAAAACTTGCAGTAAGGCCATTTGAGGTCCTCCTGGCATCACCTCATGTTGAGCAGAGGAAGCACATAACCTTGAATTTTAATTTTAGGCCTTCACTAAGTGGTCCCCAGAAGACAATTAGAGACTATTTGCATAAGGAGGGCAATTGATGCTGAATTGAAAAAGCAATAGATGTCCACCATCTCTGAATCAAGAGACTTCAAGAAAGTGGTCATTGGTAGCTAGTCATGAACTGCCAATTCTTCAGTTTGTCTGGGCTGGTCATCTTTATGTTGACCTGGTCTTGGGAAATCTCACACAGATGTCTTGAAGGTCATGATGGAGGAGAAGAGGCAAGAAAATGTGGATGAAAAAGGATGAAGCCCTGTTTTGGGGAGGGGGCCACTTCTATGGGGGGATAGTCCTAGTTACAGTGTTTTGGGGTGTCAGCCTCAGGGGTAGCCTGGATGGATCCGTTGCCCTGCTCCAGGCCACTCATTCCTCTTTCATCATGTGTAGAGTCCTTACTAGGTTGAGGTGAACTGGGTCAGACTGGGACTGGCGCCAGGTCCAATTATGAAAGAATGCATTAGTGGCACTTTTTAAAAAATGATTCCATTGGATAACCTTGCACACATCAATTGGAACCACTAAAAAATGCCAATTTATGCATCTGGGGCACAATGTTGGAATTCCTGCTGGATCAAGGCTTATTAGGAGCATAGGTAATTTGACTTTTTTTCTACGAAACTTCCTGGGAATCAGATGAAAAACTATGGATTTAGCAGCAAAATAAATATGTATTCAAGTTTTACAAACCAGAAGTTTCACATAGTCTCTAACATCCCAGCATTTTACCTAAATCATGATTAGAGAACCCCGTAGCTTGGAGAGTCATATTTGGAGAAATTGTTTAGTAGCAAATCAGGTAAGGCAACTGTTATCCCCAGGAGGGAGGCAGTGTTGTGTGCTGTGTCCGAAAAACCGCATGTCTGCAAGACAATAGCTTTAGAAACCTAGGAGTCCCGCAATATTGGTTATCTGCACTGAATCAAGGTGTCTGTCCGCCCATCCATGCACCCATCCACCCACCCACCCTTCCATCCATCTACCCATCCACCCATCCACCCATCCACCCATCCACCCACCCACCCATCCACCCATCCACCAACCCACCCATCCATCCATCCACCCATCCACCCATCCACCCATCTACCCACCCACCCACCCATCCACCCATCCACCCATCCATCCACCCATCCACCCATCCACCCATCCACCCATCCACCCATCCACCCTTCCATCCATCTACCCATCCATCCACCCACCCACCCATCCACCCACCCACCCATCCACCCATCCACCCATCCACCCATCCACCCATCCACCCATCCACCCTTCCATCCATCCACCCATCCACCCTTCCATCCATCCACCCATCCACCCATCCACTCATCCATCCATCCATCCACCCATCCACCCATCCACCCATCCACCCATCCACCCATCCACCCTTCCATCCATCTACCCATCCACCCACCCACCCACCCATCCATCCACCCATCCACCCTTCCATCCATCCACCCATCCACCCACCCACCCACCCACCCACCCATCCATCCATCCACCCATCCACCCATCCACCCATCCACCCATCCATCCATCCATCCATCCATCCATCCACCCATCCACCCACCCACCCATCCATCCATCCATCCACCCACCCATCCACCCATCCACCCACCCACCCATCCATCCATCCATCCATCCACCCATCCACCCACCCACCCATCCACCCATCCATCCATCCACCCATCCACCCATCCACCCTTCCACCCATCCACCCATCCACCCATCCACCCATCCACCCATCCACTCTTCCACCCGTCCACCCGTCCACCCGTCCACCCGTCCACCCACCCATCCACCATCCACCCATCCACCCATCCACCCATCCACCCATCCACCCACCCATCCATCCATCCATCCATCCACCCATCCACCCATCCACCCATCCACTCATCCATCCATCCACCCATCCACCCATCCACCCACCCTTCCATCCATCTACCCATCCACCCACCCACCCATCCATCCATCCACCCATCCACCCACCCACCCATCCATCCATCCACCCATCCATCCATCCACCCATCCACCCTTCCATCCATCTACCTATCCACTCATCCACCCATCCACCCATCCACCCATCCATCCACCCATCCATCCATCCACCCATCCACCCACCCACCCATCCATCCATCCACCCATCCACCCATCCACTCATCCATCCATCCACCGATCCACCCACCCATCCACCCACCCACCCACCCACCCATCCATCCATCCACCCATCCACCCATCCACCCATCCACCCATCCACCCACCCATCCACCCATCCACCCATCCACCCATCCACCCATCCATCCATCCACCCACCCATCCATCCATCCACCCATCTACCCACCCACCCACCCATCCATCCATCCACCCATCCACCCATCCACCCTTCCATCCATCTACCCATCCACCCACCCATCCACCCATCCACCCATCCACCCATCCACCCACCCATCCATCCATCCACCCATCCACCCACCCACCCATCCATCCATCCACCCATCCACCCATCCACTCATCCATCCATCCACCCATCCACTCAACCACCCATCCATCCATCCATCCATCCATCCATCCATCCATCCATCCAAACATCACTACCCTAAACACATTGCCCCCTGCAATAGACACTTATTAGTATCTTTGAGAATGTATAAAGAGTGGAAAAGATCTCTTTTTCTTTTTTTATTCATATGTGCATACAATGTCTGGGTCATTACTCCCCCTGCCCCCACCCCCTCCCTTACTACCCACCCCTCCCCCTCCCTCTCCCCCTACCCCCTCAATACCCAGCAGAAACTATTTTGCCCTTATTTCTAATTTTGTTGAAGAGAGAGTATAAGCCATAATAGGAAGGAACAAGGGCTTTTGCTAGTTGAGATAAGGATAGCTATACAGGGAGTTGACTCACATTAATTTCCTGTGCGTGTGTGTTACCTTCTAGGTTAATTCTTCTTGATCTAACCTTTTCTTTAGTTCCTGGTCCCTTTCTCCTATTGGCCTCAGTTGCTTTAAGGTATCTGCTTTAGTTTCTCTGAGTTGAGGGCAATAAATGCTTTCTAGTTTATTAGGTGTCTTACCTATCCTCATATCTCCCTTGTGTGCTCTCGCTTTTATCTTGTGATCAAAGTCCAATCCCCTTGTTGTGTTTGCCCTTGATCTAATGTCCGCATATGAGGGACAACATATGATTTTTGGTCTTTTGGGCCAGGCTAACCTCACTCAGAATGATGTTCTCCAATTCTATCCATTTACCAGCGAATGATAACATTTCATTCTTCTTCATGGCTGCATAAAATTCCATTGTGTATAAATACCACATTTTCTTGATCCATTCATTAGTAGTGGGGCATCTTGGCTGTTTCCATAAGTTGGCTATTGTGAATAGTGCTGCAGTAAACATGGGTGTGCAGGTGCCTCTGGAGTAACCCGTGTCACAGTCTTTTGGGTATATCCCCAAGAGTGGTATTGCTGGATCAAATGGTAGATCAATGTTTAGCATTTTAAGTAGCCTCCAAATTTTTTTCCAGAGTGGTTGTACTAGTTAACATTCCCACCAGCAGTGTAAGAGGGTTCCTTTTTCCCCGCATCCTCGCCAACACCTGTTGTTGGTGGTGTTGCTAATGATGACTATTCTAACAGGGGTGAGGTGGAAATTTAGTGTAGTTTTAATTTGCATTTCCTTTATTGCTAGAGATGGTGAGCATTTTTTATGTGTTTTTTGGCCATTTGAATTTCTTCTTTTGAGAAAGTTCTGTTTAGCTCACATGCCCATTTCTTTATTGGTTCATTAATTTTGGGAGAATTTAGTTTTTTAAGTTCCCTATATATTCTGGTTATCAGTCTTTTGTCTGATGTGTAGCTGGCAAATATTTTCTCCCACTCTGTGGGTGTTCTCTTCAGTTTAGAGACCATTTCTTTTGTTGAGCAGAAGCTTTTTAGTTTTATGAAGTCTCATTTATCTATGCTATCTCAGAGTTGCTGTGCTGCTGGGGTTCCATTGAGAAAGTTCTTACCTATACCTACTAATTCCAGAGTATTTCCTACTCTTTCCTGTATCAACTTTAGAGTTTGGGATCTGATACTAAGACCCTTGATCCATTTTGAGTTAATATTGGTATAGGGTGATATACATGGATCTAGTTTCAGTTTTTTGCAGACTGCTAACCAGTTTTCCCAGCAGTTTTTGTTGAAGAGGCTGCTATTTCTCCATCGTATATTTTTAGCTCCTTTGTCAAAGACAAGTTGGTTATAGTTGTGTGGCTTCATATCTGAGTCTTCTATTCTGTTCCACTGGTCTTCATGTCTGTTTTTGTGCCAGTACCATGCTGTTTTTATTGTTATTGCTTTGTAATATAGTTTGAAGTCAGATATCGTGATACCTCTAGCATTGTTCTTTTGACTGAGCATTGCCTTGGCTATTCGTGGCTTCCTGTGTTTCCATATAAATTTAACAGTAGATTTTTCGATCTCTTTAATGAATATCATTGGAATTTTGATGGGAATTGCATTAAACATGTAGATTACTTTTGGGAGTATCGACATTTTTACTATGTTGATTCTACCAATCCATGAGCATGGGAGATCTCTCCACTTTCTATAGTTTTCCTCAGTCTCTTTCTTCAAGTTTATAGTTTTCCTTGTAGAGGTCATTCACATCCTTTATTAGGTTTACACCTAGGTATTTGATTTTTTTGTGGCTATTGTAAATGGAATTGTTTTCATATATTCTTTTTCAGTTTGTTCATTATTAGTGCATAGAAATGCTAATGATTTTTCTATGTTGATTTTGTATCCTGCTACCTTGCTATAGCTATTGATGATGTCTAGAAGCTTCTGAGTAGAGTTTTTTGGGTCTTTAAGGTATAGGATTATGTCATCTGCAAATAGGGATATTTTGAGTTTCTTTACCTATTTGTATTCCTTTTATTCCTTCTTCTTGCCTAATTGCTCTGGCTAGGAATTCCAGTACTATGTTGAATAGGACTGGAGATAGTGGGCATCCTTGTCTAGTTCCTGATTTTAGAGGGAATGGTTTCAGTTTTTCTCCATTAAGTATAATGCTGGCTGTAGGTTTGTCATATATAGCTTTTATAATGTTGAGGAACTTTCCTTCTATTCCTAGTTTTCTTAGAGCTTTTATTATGAAGTGGTGTTGGATCTTATCAAAGGCTTTTTCTGCATCTATTGAGATAATCAAGTGGTTTTTGTCTTTGCTTCTGTTAATGTGGTTTATTACATTTATTGATTTTTGTATGTTGAACCACCCCTGCATCCCTGGGATGAAGCCTACTTGGTCGTGGTGAATAATCTTTTTGATGTGTTGTTGAATTCGGTTTGCCATTGTTTTATTGAGGATATTTTCATCAGTGTTAATTAAGGAGATTGGCCTATAGTTCTCCTTTTTGGAGGTGTTTTTGCCTGGTTTTGGGATAAGTGTAATACAGGCTTCATAAAATGTGTTAGGCAGTTTTCCTTCCCTTTCTATTTCATGGAACAGTTTAAGGAGGGTTGGTATCAGTTCTTCTTTAAAGGTCTGATAGAATTCAGCAGAGAATCCATCAGGTCCTGGACTTTTCTTTTTTGGGGTGACTCTTGATTGCTGCTTCAATTTCATTTTGTATTATAGATCTATTCAGGTGATTAATATCTTCTTGGTCTGTTTTGGATGATCATATGTATCTAGAAATCTGTCCATTTCTTTAAGATTTTCAAATTTATTTGAATATAGGTTCTTAAAGTAGTCTCTGATGATTTCCTGGACTTCCATGGAGTTTGTTGTTATCTCCCCTGTTGCATTCCTGATTCTACTAATTTAGGTTTTTTCTCTCCTCATTTTTGTCAGGTTTGCCAGGCGTCTGTTGATCTTGTTTATTTTTTCAAAGAACCAACTTTTTGTTTCATTAATTCTTTGTATTTTTTTTGGTTCTATTTCATTGATTTCAGCTCTTATTTTTATTATTTCTCTCCTATTTGTTTTGGGATTTGCTTGTTCTTGTTTTTGTAGGAGTTTGAGATGTATCATTAGGTCATTGATTTGGGATCTTTCAGTCTTTTTAATATATGCACTCATGACTATAAACTTTCCTCTCAGGACTGCCTTAGCTGTGTCCCATAGGCTCCGGTAGGTTGTGTTTTCATTTTCATTGACTTCCAGGAACTTTTAAATTTCCTCTTTTATTTCATCAATGACCCATTTTTCATCAAGTAATGAGTTATTCAGTTTCCAGCTGTTTGCATGTTGGAAAAGATCTTTTTTAGAAGTTGAGTCTCATGATGTATTCTTAATATATGAATTAACTTGGGAAATTCATCAATGCTGTCTACACCATGATGGATAGCACGTGCTGTCTGCTTTAAGCTCAAGTGGCAAAAATGCACTTTCAGACTGGTGAATTTAACGTGGACAAGGACAGCCACTGGCTGTATCTGTGGGCCCAACTCTGAAATCCAAAGGAAGAAATGAGTGAAACAACAATCAGCAAAAACCCTTGTTCCTTCCTATTATTGCTTATACTCTCTCTACAACAAAATTAGAAATAAGGGCAAAATAGTTTCTGCTGGGTATTGAGTGGGGGGAGAGGGAGGGGGCGGAGTGGGTGGTAAGGGAGGGGGTGGGGGCAGGGGGGAGAAATGAACCAAGCCTTGTATGCACATATGAATAATAAAAGAAAAATAAAAAAAAAAAGAAAACAAGATACAGAAAAAATAATGAAATAAAAAAAAAAAGAAATGAGTGAAACAAAATCGTGTAATATTGTATTTAGTAGATTCTTCCAGTTTGGGGGATTATTCACTTATTTGTATATACAAAACATGTTAATAGTTACTGAATTCCTACTCTATGTCAGGTTTTTTTTAGGGATGTATCAGTGAACATAGTAAAGGTCCTGCTCTGGTAGTGATTATCTTCTAGTGGGATCTGTGTGGTGTGCGTTTGAAATCTACTTTCCCAATATCCTTTCATTCTTCTGGCACCTGCCTTTAGCTTAAGGATCTATTCCTTCTCTGCTCTTGATCTTCTTGGTTTGAAGGATGAGTTAACCTAGTAAGCATGATTACACCCCAAATTTCAGCCATAATGGCTACATGACTCAAGCTGGTCTAAGAGAACAAATCTCAGTATTTTTCCTAGAGCTACTGGGGAAAACACACACACATATGTGCATGCAAACACCCACACATACACACTTCTTTTTGTTTTGTTTTCTGCTGAACTTGAAATTGAAGGATATAAGTTGGAGCTACCAGTACTGAATTGCCCCACAACCAACCTGGGTATGACGATAACAGAGAAACTGAAGCTTTATGACATTGCACGAGCCCTGCTTCTTTGGACATATTGATCAGGCCAATTTGAGTCAGGTTTCCTACTAAGTGTTATTAGACGTATAATGATTGACTTATCTGCTGGCCTGGCAGAATTGGTAAGGTAATCACAACTATGGCATACTCTGAACACGTGCTGTGTGCAAGGTTCTCAGAGGACAGGTATACCTGACCAAACAGGAGCAAATAACGGTAGACAGGGCTATCACTTCCTTCCTATCATCAGCCCCTTCTCTTTAATACCCTGTCCCATGCATTCTTCTTGTCTTTCCCAGGCATTGGTCCTCTGTTCCATTTCTGCCTTCCCAGGAGTCAATCAGTCTTGATTTGAACAGTAAGAGCCAGGTTCCTTGGCATACTAAGAAAGTACTGGACCTGTTTTGGGAGGAAGTTCTGTCCTGTGCTTCCAGCTCTGCAACTGCCCTTGTAGGTGGTGTGGATGAGCCATGGAGCTACTTAAATTTATCTTATGAGAAGAACTGTGGAAATCATAATAATAATGATGATGATGATGATGGTAATGATAGTAATAATATATTCTCTTCTGCCTGAGCTCCAGGTGAGGATCAAACAAAACAACACATGGGGAAGTGCACTGTAAACAGCAAATTGACACGAAATATAGAATGTGTTGTTAATAAATAGTTGAAGGTGTGACTTGGGAAATTCTGCATGCTACATATGTACATATGAAGAGCACATAATGAAACCCACAAAACACTTTTTGAAAAAATGGGAAGAGGAAAAGGGAAGGTTGGAATATAGAATCCCCTTTTATCATTAATATATGCTAATTCAAAAATAAAATTTAAAAAAGAGAGGATGTTTGGAGCACAAAACCCATTAGTACCTACATGAATACAGCCATAATGGTGAAATGACAGCATTAATTAAGGGCCAGTATTTTCAGATTAAGAACTCTTCCAAATCTCCAGCTGTCTTGTATAATCTCCTCTTCCCCTGGCTCCACAGTGACTTTATTCCCAGGATTGTCATTAGGACCGGAAGTTTCCTGGGTCATAAAGGAGGACAGTTCCTCTGCATTGGTGGATATTTTTTGCAGCACTCATAAGGCAAGATGTGGTGTAGAGGAAAAAGGATGGATTGAATGAGCAATGCACCTTCTCTAGCCAGAAGGAGAATATAGGTTGGATCTGCCCTTTGCTTCTTCTGGCGGTAAGAAAATGACCAACCCATGAAAGATATTAGAAAGAAGATTGATGGTTACCAAAGGCTAAGAACTTGAAAACAAATGGATTTGTCCCCAAAGAATGGGCTGTAAGTACTGAGATCACCAGTCAGATCAGATGAGTGGCCAAATTTGTACCCAGCTGGCTGCTGGAACTCTGGTTTAAGGGGAGATTGGATGGATGGTGTGAGTCCTGTCCAACTTAGAGATGCTAAATACACAGAGATGCTCAGAGATCCAGAATACCTTCATTGTTTAGCCAGTGTGCAGTGGGACATACACCATAGATTGTCTTATATCTTTGATTCTTCTAACCAGTTGCATGAACAAACAGAATATCCCACTTTAGGCCATCCTTTTGGGGTGAGTTTCTCTTTCAGAGTGGGTATATTTTGGGGGGATCAATCTATGCTGTTATCTGATTGTCTCATTGCAAGGAGCATTTGAACAACTTCCAAATCTTTCCTGAAAGCAAACTTCTAGTTGGGTCTTTAAGAGACAAGCAGTGCATGCAACCCCTAGCAGGTTGGGATTGTTGGGAAAAATTCAAGAACTGATATGGTTCTAAAAAGAATATAATGGACCCATATAATTGTCAGTTTTCATCAAGTGTCAAGGCAATCCAATGTGAAAACAGCCTTTTCAACAAACATGCTGTAATAATTGGATATTCTTACAAAAACCAGAATCTCAGACACTACTTCATGCAAAATCCAATTGAGATATAACATAGACTTAAGCAGAAAAGTTAACATAAAGCTTCTAGAAGAAAATTTAGGAGCAAATCTTTGCAAATGTGGCATAGGCAAGGATTTCTTAGGACACAAGAAGAACAATCATAAAGAAGAAAAGAATAAATTGGACCTCATCAAAGTTAAAAATATGTTCTTTGAAAGGTACTGCTAAGAAATTGAAGTCATAGATGAGAGAAAATATGTGTAATTTCTATGACTAGCAATGGGTCAGTGTTCAGAATATATTAAAATTCCTTCAAATCAATAATAAAAAGCAAGAACCCAATTTTAAAAATAGGTGAAAGGCATGGATATGTACTTCACAGACACAAATAAAAAGATGAAAGACTGGCAAAAATGCATGGGAAAGAGATGGCCAACTTCAATAGTATCAAGGAAATAAATGAAAATCTTAGTGAGATGTCAACCATGATGCACTGGTGCTGTAGAAGAACCCAGGACTGGGAGTAAGGGAGCCGGGATTCTGGTTCTGCTCACACTCCCTGGGAACAGAACTAGCTGTGCGCTAAGTACAAAGTCTTCTTTATTTGCTTTTTCTTGCACTAGTATTTTAGGATTCTAAATTGTGCTATAGCATCTATGGTAATGAGAACCTTGTTGGTGGCTCTCATACAAAGATTTCTCTGTGAATGGAGTACTCCGATTTTCCACAGGGTGAATTTGAAAAAAATATACAAAATCCTGCTGGGAAAGAAAGTTCCTACTTTAAACTTTTCTAATAAATGACATTTTCTCTGAGACATCATTAATTCATACATTTTCTTCTTTGATGGCATAACATGTACTCTAAAGATATTCACTTTCAAAGTGCCTTGCCTCTTTCCTGGAAGCAGAAAAATTACTTTTTATCATGTGAAAATTGGCCTTATGCACTTTGGCGTCAAGTCCAGTACTTGATTCTCAGAGTTCTTCTAAATATTACTGCTAGAATGTAAGAGAAAGAACAGAATATTTAGCTTGGTAACAAGAAGGGATTCTCTCTTTGTCTTTCCTTCTACTTCCACCTCTCTTTGTAGCTGTATAGTTAAGGGCTATTGTGTGGATGACTAAACATTACACTTATTTTGTGTGGTACCCAAAGCTCAATTCAGACCCATGGAGGAGGCTACAGATACGTCTGTTTCCATTCAAACAACAGATCTCTCTAGAAATGGCATGAGTCATGAATAAGTTCTGTATCCCTGCAGGTATCAAGTCGGCAGGTGTTTGTTGAGAGCAGCGTGGAAGATATTCGTGAACCAGGATGAACTCAATGACCTGTCTAGAAGTCCTCTTGGATACTTGGTGCTTAGTTGTATCAAGTGCAATAAAAAGGTGGGATGTATTTATCCCTGTAGGTAAGAGTCATTGTGCTGGGTGCCTTTGGCCAAAACATGATCTTAGTGCCTTGAGGTAGGTGCCACTCAGATACCAAGTGTAGTTTTTTTTAAGTGACATTGTGAGAAGTTGTTATAAATTTATGTTCTCTGAAGGTAGCTTTGGTTTTTGGAAACAATCCAAGTGGTCTGGGGTCATAATGCTGGACAATCCTGCTAGGAGGGTTAAAAAAATGAAACATAGGCATGGCAACAGAGGAAGGAAGTTGATTTTCTTGGCATAAGCTCAGTATGAAATATGAGAGAGTTCCTCACAGTGGCATTTTGAAAATGTGGGCAGCCACGAAAGCACTGGGGAAAGCTGCACTCAGTGGGTGGATAGGGCTGGAGTGATTTTTTTCAAAGATCAGCCTTACACTTTGCAGCTATGGTGCCTGTGTCTAGACAAGGGATTGTTCATTTTGTTCTTAGGATAGAGCATTTCTGAGGCTGCTATAAGTTCTCATCCAGGCTTTCTCCTCTAGAAGACTCCCCACATTTCTTTGGAGAATCATAAAGACCCCACACGGCTGCCAGGCCTGGTCTCAGGTGATCTGGCTGGATGGTTATCTCTACCATGCCTTTGCCTCTCCCCTCCCCTGTGAACTCATTAATCTGCTGGCCTAGTGGAATGGCCCTGCTTACTTGGTGCATGTCCACAGCTGGACAGCTGCAGGAGTGAGCCACGTCCAAACACTTGGGGGGTGGGGCTGCTTGCTCATGGGATTTGGGGCACTGAGGATGCCATCTGCAGGCCTTTTTTAGGGGGAAGAGACTCATTCTGCTCCTCAAGAGGGACCTGGTTCAAATGATAAATTCTTCTGTGAGAGATGCACTGAGAAACCCCGATCCAGATTTATATAATGAATGAGACTAGAGCTTTCCCTCAGCAGCAGATTGGGGTAAGTGGAAAGAGACATCATTAGGGCAGATGACAGGGTGCCAAAGGAATTGGGAGAAGACGGGGCAGCTGAAGACAGACATTGGGAATGACCTCCCTGCTTTGTTCCAAGTCAGTCCTACAGTCTTTATTGACAGATGGAAAGGTGGAGATCAGACAACCTTATTATGGAACACACAGAATAATTCTCCTTTACTAGTTAAAAATCCTCAAGTTGAGCTGGAGATGTGGCTCAAGTGGTAAGAGTGCCTGCTTTACAAGCATGAAGCCCTGAGTTCAAACTCCAGTCTCACCAATAAATAAATAAATAAATAATAAAATCCTAATTTTGGACAAGAATGAGGGAGAGCATCTAATTGCCATCTGGTTGTACCTGGTGTGCATGGTTGTGGTATGGAAAATTATCACCTCCCCATCAATCATTTTCCCAAAGCATCTACCTTCTGCTTGTGGGGTCACCCTCCCCCCCTTCTCACACAGCAGCTTTGAGTAAGGATGAATCATGGAATTCAGGACTGAGACAACCCATCCATTGCAATTTTCTGACCATAGTGATTTGTGCATGGTTAGCAGCAATGACACATTTGCTGGAGGTGCTGGGACCAAGGCAGGGAGCTTTTTTTTTTTCCAGAGTTGAACCTGGAATTCTTAAACCCACTGTCAAACTACCAAGAGTCTGAGACAAACAAATACAGGGCTGACAGAGCAGGCAGCTGGAAAGAAACAAGTCCTGATGGCATCGCTTGCACTCTGAATCCAACAGAGCCTGAAATCCAATCTTCCCCAGGACTTTTCATTTTTTTTTTTATTCAGTATGCTCAAGTTGAAGTATCTGCTGTTTGCTACCAAGAAGCTCTGACTGCATCAGTTTTGGGCAGCTGATGGACAGGGGCAGGAGCAGTAGGGTGGGATTCATGCACTGATAGATGTTGCAGGATGGTGATAGCAGTTCCCTACAATGAAGAGTTATCTGAAGGAGGTCCAAGCTGCCTTAAGTGGGGGGGGTAAGGAAGGGGGTGGAGGGAAGGGGGGAGAAATGACCCAAACATTGTGTGCACATATGAATAAAAGAAAAAAAATAATAAAAATAAAAAGCTTTGTTTAATTCAAAGTCACTTCTGAATGATTACAGCAAGGAAGTCACATGCCCTTCAAATGCCCTTTTCAGGTATCTCGAACACAAACAATAAACAATGTGGTACAAAGGTTCTTATTTTGTGATTCTGATAGCAGGCCCTGGTGTGCAGGATTGCTACAACTAGGTCCTTATCACCAACTTGTTAGCATCCCTTCCTGGAATACAGCTGCCTGGCAGTCTCAGATGGAGGTCTTGAGTTCACTGGGCTGGTGATGGGCTCTCCTATTCCACTTTGCCAAACCATGGGAATCCAGTTGTGTTCAGAGTCATTGCTGGGCCTAAGACACAAAGGAGACATAACCATACCTTCTCTTTCTGAGTCTTTCCTATCTATGCACCTGACAGCCCATGTGCCTGATAAGCTGTGTGATCACTCATTCATTTGTTCACTCAGCAAATACTCAACAAACACCCAGGGTAGGCTAGGTATGGGGCACACAGTGATGAGCAAAGCAGACACAGTTCTTGTCTGTGGGGCTTCCAGTATGGTGGTCCTTCCGCACAGAGTTGGATTCCTTTCATCTGCCCCCTCTCCTGAGATGATTTCCTTGGGTATCTGGGGTTTGGCGTGTGTTTCCTTTGGAGGCAAGGTCTGTTTGCCCTTTGCTGCTGTCAAAGCCCTCCTCCTAAGGTCTTCTTTCTATCTGCTCCTCCTTTTGTCCAAGACTGACATGTTGTCTCCTTAATCCCAGCAACCAGCTTCCTATGGGCTCCAGCCCATAAAATCCTGGTGAGGTCCCTCCTAAAATCCAGGAGAAGCCTGGGCTTCCCAGGAATAACTTTATGAATATTGCTTTACATTTTAAACATCCATTTGCTTTAAATTCTAAGAGTGTACATAGCCCTGATGGGTGGCGAGAAAGCCAAGCCAAGACCCCGCGGGGCTCAGACCTGCTGTCCAGCTGCCTGAATGCTGCGTCAGCGATCAGAGACCCTGCCTGCCCCCGCTGGCCAGGATGTACCAGGGCTTTTTTTACCTTCCACCGCACAGCAGTCCAAAAACTACTGAGGGGAGAGGAAGATGATAGAGGAGAGGGTGTCCAGGGACCATCTGGTGATGATGGCATGGCGGGGAGCCAGGCTCGCCTTTGCCCTCAGTTTGTCCCAGGTCTTAGGCACCTGGCTGGCACTTCCTCAGAGAGTATGAACCCTGCACGTGACCGCATGGGAACTTCCTAGGGGGAAATAAAAGAAAAAGAATTTTAGGTTGCAAAGGTGTGAGGAGGACAGAAAGCGGGAAGGAAGGAGCGCTCCAGCAGGGACACAGGGTGCCAGGGCTGCCCTGAGCCCAAGAGAATCCCCCAAGCGCGCGCGTATACTACATGCCCACGTGCGTGCGTGTGCCAGGGGACCAGAGACTGGAAAACCAGAGTCGGAGACAGAACCTGGAGACGCAGAGGGGCCGCAGGCAGAGCCCCAGCAAGCGCGCTGCCAGGGCGCGGAGCCAGGGGCCGCCCACTGGCCGGGGAGCAGCGGAGCGCGCAGAGGAGGCGCGGGCGGCCGCTACGGCGACAGGGCTTCCCCGGGCTTCCCCTCCCCCGGCCGCGGGCGCCCGGCACGGGCCCGGGACGCGGAGGCGGCGCCCGCCGCAAGGGAGCTGGGAGTCCCCGAGGCGCCCTTTCTCCGCGCGCGCACGCGGGGCCCCAAGCGCAGGGAGAGGCCGGTGCGGCGTCCGGGAGCCCCGGGCCAGGCGGGAGGTTTGGGCTGAGCCCTCCCCGTCTCCCGCACGCCCCCGCCCGGCGCCCGCCTCCCGCCCCCGCCCGCGGCCTGGAGCGCGCCTCCCTCGCCGCTCAGGATCTGGCGAGCCGCGCGGGCCGAGCTGCGGGAGCCGCGGAGAGCATCAGCCGCCGCTGCGGGAGCTGTTCTGGCTGCACCATGCGGGAGCTGGCCATCGAGATCGGGGTGCGAGCCCTGCTCTTCGGGGTCTTCGTGTAAGTAGTGTCGCGCCGCGGGCGGGGCGCACCTACGCGGGAACCCACCGAACAAGCCTCTCTGCTCCCCAACTTTGTTTGAGCTGCCGTGTCCCGCCAGGGCCTGGGTTCTAGGTTTTCTCCTCGCCTGGTGCCCGACATGTGTCCTGCGGGACGAAGGGAGACCCTCTTCTCCCCTTCCCGGGACCCTAGATGCCCTGGGACTCTCGGGCACCAGGGCCGGGATCTGCTTGCATTGCCCTTATCCCGTTGGGGAGGGGGTTCGGCCCCGCACCACCTGTCCGGGGGATTTAGGCGCTCCCCGTACTAGGACGCCTGCGCACCCTGGCCCGCGCCCTCGGGAAGTTTCTCCCTCTGTGTGATCTTTCTTGACCAATGTTGGCAGTCTTTGCTCCTGGCCTCATCTCCCCTTGCCCCCCCACCACCCCGCGCCGTGCCCAGGGCCAGCCTTGGCCTCCTGGCTCCAGAGCTGGAGGTCCTGCCAAGCGGCTTCCCAGGAGGCGTTTGCGGGACTTCTCCCGCTGGAAAACTGTTGAGGCGGAGGCCCAGGTCAGGGGCCACAGCCGGGGTGTGGGCTGGAAATCTCCGTTTCCAGTGGATGTCTCTCCTTTGAGTGCGGGGCAGAGGCCTTTAGCTCTGAGCGCCGGCTCCTGGGAACAGTGATTTTGGGAAGAGGAGGGGGAGCTGGCGCAGTTCCTTCAGTGATGTCTGGGTTTCTGGGGCGCCAGGGACCTCAGCTCACCAACTCTAGGGAGGCCCCAGGGAACCTCTCCTATCTCTGCCTTTCAGATCCAGCCCAGGCAGTTAGTTGTAAGACCCACTTCTAAGCCCACCCTGAGCACTGTCACCTCACTGCCTACACTCTCTCTTCTGCCCATGGATTTTGTCTGACACATTTTAAATATTAAAGTTGCATGAACTTTCTGGATTTGCCGGTTTTTCTGGAACAAACCCCACTTAGGCCCCTCTCTGGATTTCTGCTCCCAATCTTATTCATTCACAGCAGGTGTGCCCTGTCAAAGATGACTTCCGATCCTGCTGCCTAGGGTATCCATGGAAAGAAATGCGCTTTTTTTTTGCATGTGTTCTTTACTGGGGATTAAATTCATCCAGAGTGTTTATTCACACCATCAGAAAAGGCAGTGAGCTCCCCAGATGCAGGCCAGCCCCCCTCTCCCGCCTTCTGACTGAACACTAGTGTCATTCACTGGAATGACAGAACTTCAGTTGAGTCTTGATGCATTTGGAAAAGCAAAGCGTTTTCCCTCCTTGAACTCTTGTTTTTCTACCTTTTTTTTTTCTAATAAACATTAGAACTAGTGATTGCTGTGTGATATGATGAGGGTGCTTTTATTTGGCAGATAGGCTAAAGTCTTTTCTGATAGCAATGATAAAATACTGTTTCGTGCACTGTAGAATTTAACATTTGTTGGGTGAATGTTTGCATGAAAAAATACTGAAAGAAAGTGAAATAGGCTCTTAGACTACCCACTTTGATTGCTGGTTGGAAATTCCCATTTAAAAGAGGGGCTAACAGTATTGTTTCCCTTCCAATATCCCTGAAACATTTGTGAGATGTTTACAAATACACAATGAATGGCCTGTGTAGTGAATTTGGAAACTTGGTGATTATTGTTGATGTGCTATTACTTCCTGTAAGGATGTTATGTAAAAAACCAGGTTCCATTCTTTCTCCAAAATTCCCCTTGGTATTACTTCATGGGAGATCTGCTGTGACCTGTGTAGGCAGGACACATATGGGCATTGATGGCATTTTTGGATGACTCCCAGGTTTCATGCCAAATTGGAAATGTTAACCTTGTGCCCAACTTGTGGCTCGCTTACCTGCAAAGACCAGCCTCGGCATCGATGGCACACAGGGAGGGATGTGAAGTGTGGATGTTCAAGTTCTCTTATCATCAGACAGATAATGACTACCTGGATGCTAGGAGCACAGATGTGTATGACCCAGATACAGATAAGCTTCTGGCACCTTGGCTTTTGGGGGAAATTTCATTCTTCTGGTTGCTAGTGGGTTCTTCCTTCCACTCAGGAAGATGGTGGTCTCTACAGCCCACAGAGGTTTGGAAAGTCCTTCCAGCTCTGCTGAATCTGATTTCCCTGCCGCAGTGTCCAGTGGAGCCTGGGCAATTCATCACCTCTTTTGACTTGGCATGTCTACCCTGCTTCCCAGGGTGAGAGACTAGTTTTGGGGGAAGTATATGTCACCTATTTGCAAGCTCATTTTCTTGTAGAAACCTCCTGCCTGGAACTCCAACACCTCTGGCTCGCATTCTTGCTGTGGATTCCAAGTTAGAGCTCATGACGTGTTTTGGAAGCTGAACGATGTGATCTCTCCCCGACCGACTCTTAAGGAAGGGTATTATCTTCAATCAGGTGTGCTGAGGTCTTGTGCATTGAGGATTTGGAAAGAAAGCTTTCCGGATCGTCTCTGTACATGCTCAGTGCCTTTTGGGCATCCCTATCTGAGAATTTCAAATAGCTGGGAAGAAAAATTACTAGTAAATGCAAATCAGGACCAGCACAGAAAGTTTAGCCTAACAGGGAATAAGTTGGTTACAGGAACCCAGGGCTAGGAAAAATGAAAGTATGATGTGTAGTTTTAAGATTACTGGTAGTACTCTGAAGCTTGTGGGCTTTGAGGTCTTATGGATCTTATTCAGGGCCTGGACAGAGCAGGGAGGAGAAGCACCTAGGGGCACCCTTATCAGGCTTCCCTAACAGCTCCGGGAGAGATGCAGCAAGTGTTTTGCAAATGTCAAAGGTGGAGGTGAAGCTTACTCAGCAGCTCGGAGCTGTGAGTAAAGGACTCTGCAGTCCAGTGTGGACTAGCACCGGTACACCAGCGCCGTAACTCCCACTAATTGGGGGTATACTACTGGTCATGCAGTAATGAAGACAATTCCATATGCCATTCACCTGATGAAGCCAGCCTACTGGTGTATCTTCATCATGGATTGAAGAAACCGAAGCACCATCACAAGGAACTGCCCAAGTTACAGAGCCGATCAGGGCGTCTCTGAGATCTAAATGCAAATGCTGCACCTGGGTAGTTTGGACTGTCAGTCTCCCTTTAGGGACAATGGCGGGCAGCATTGGTTAGTAAAGGGCCTTACTGTTTGCACAGGGCCTCTGGTGTGTTTTTCTTTGAAGCCTCATCCCACTTGAGGTGGATACTGCTCACTACCCTCTTTGTATATAAAGAAGACAGAGTTCAGAAAGGGCTTGAACCTACTCGCTCAGCTAGCAGGTCTAATGCAGAAGCAAACAAGAGGTTGTCTTGTGTCTCATAGCCATCAGCCACCGAGACAGAGGTGTCTAGTGCCAGATTTCCAGACTTTTGCTTCAGCGAAAGTGACCACATCCTGTGAGCCATTCACTTCTGTGACCTGTTACCTCCAGAAAGCAAGTGCACAGGGCCTTGAGTAATGTGTGGAAAAAGATGCCACTCTGGCTCTAAAATCAAGTCTTAGGGTGATAACTCAAAGGTGGAGGGACAGTGGTGGTTGCTCAGTCTCCCTAAAAAGTGGGACTTGGGCCTCTCCCAGAATTCGAAGATAGGATATGGTGAGGAAATTGCTAGTAAGAACTAAAATAGTTGTATTGAAGAACCAGTGGCCCATGCTTTCTCCTCCTGCTGATGTCTGTCACCCTGGATGTCAGTAATTTCAGAGAATGGTGCCTTCTCAGCACTGCAGAAATGACTCTGGAAAGATGATGCTGACCTGAAATGCTGGCCTGGGGCAAAGGTGTCTACCTATTTCGCTTGTCAGTCTGGGCTCTCTGTGCTTGTCTGTCCCTACTTCCCCAGGGTCCTTCCTTTCCTCCCTCTTTATGGTTCCTGGTGACTCTCTGTCTGCAATGTCTGGCCAGGAGTGTGAGTCTTCTCAGGTTTCCAGGGTGCTCAGCTGATGGCATTTACACCTCAGATCAGTTCTGCATCTTGCCTTGTCTCTGCAGGAAGCCTGTGCCAGGTGGGGGGAACAAGAGAAGGAAAGCCAAGTGGTCTCCAGTGAGTGCACAGTTCAGTAGAGCAGATACACAGTGGGCCATTCTGTGTTATTTTTCCCTTTGCCATTACTGGTTTTGAAATTACTGCCTTCCAGTGTTTCTCATATCATCTATCAGTGGATGGATCTTTATTTGGCAACTTCTAGGCACTTGCATGTGTTATTTTCTGTCTTTATCATTAGTAAACTCTGCTTGGTGTAACTCCAGCAAGACAGAGGAAAGCTTGATGGTTTAATGATCCAGGTCACTTGCTTGAAGGCACTGGAGGTTGGTAGATGTTTGAAATATTGATAGTAACTGTCAGACCTATCATCATTGTCCCTAAGAGTCCAGTCTAGGATTTCAGGCTGGGTCCATCATGGTAGTTGGAGAAAAGTGCTCAGCTTTACTGGGGGCAGAGAGGGAGTTAACCCTGGGAGGGATGGGAAGGAAGGGACAGGTCCCAATGAAGGCTGCCCAGAACTAGCATCTCGCTGAATCTTGAGCCTCGAGTGGCAGGTATACAGGGCTTGGGCTTAAGGACATTCTTGCAGAGCTAAGGCCTGAGATGGTGTGTGAAGGAACATTTTGGGTGGAGACAGGCTCAGACTGTGGGTTTCAGGGGTGGGGAGGTGATAGGAAGTAAGCCTGGGATGAGGATGTGAAGAGCCTCTGTGCCCTGTCAGAAGGGTGCTTGTTCCCTTAGAGGCAATAACTGGGAGGCTCTGGAGATTTGGAACACAGAACGTGAGGCTTGAATGTTTGCCCCGTGGTGGAAAGGGGCTGTTCTGTTGGGTACCCACGACCTATCCACTTCTGTGAGTGATAGTATACAACTTTGCCACTGCCACTCCCACTTCATCACCAAGAGTACAGTCTTTATTAAATCTTGCACTGTGGTCAGTCATGTCCAAGCCTGGCTCTGGACTGTGAACTGCTGCACTCTGGGAGCCAGGATGTGCCCTTATCTTCTTTCCCCTTGGTCCCCATTCCCCACCTGACCTTGCCATGGTCATGGTCAATACCTCCTTACCCGATTTCTGAGATCCTTTTCCCAGAACTCACTGTTCTGTGTCAATCCAGACCAAAGCTACTTAAAGGGTGGTCTGCTGACTTCCTGGATCAGAGTTACCTGGGGCCAGTTTAGCCCTCCATAGTCAACACAGTCAACCGAATTAGCATGAAGGGAGCCCAGAATCTGTGTTTGAGCAAGTGATTCTTCCATCCACCATGTTCAGGAGTGACTGAAGCATGGTCTATGGTTATTCGAGGATCTCCTGGTTCTTCTCTCCTTCTTGGTCATACAGGAGAGATGCCCTCACTGGCCCCCTCCTTGGACTAGAGGAGGCCAGGCGATGAGCCCTAGTCAGTGGTACATGGGTGGAGTGACACCCATGGGTGTCACCACTGGGTTGAGGTAGCATGAATCTCCTCTATGCTGGAGCATAGAGCTGTGTGCTGACATGGCAGAGCTTCGAGGTGGAGTGCCAGGACAGCTGCCTTGGAAGGTGGGGTACACTGCTGGAAGTGAACTCAAGGACAGAGGCCACCTGTGTTAACTGAGATGTGGGAGTTGGTTAGGTACACCTGTTAAAATTTTTTCTTGATGTCTAGTAACAAGTTTCAAATGAGTTATTTGAGGCAAAGTGATACAGACCATGGGCTTTGGAACTAGACAGGCCTGTGTTTGAATTTTCATTCTGCCATTAATTAGCAAGTTGCCTACAATCTCTGAACCTCAGTTTATTTATGTAGGAAAAGGAGGTAAGGCTTCACTGTCTTTATTAGATAAGGAGCTGTTTGTGCCTACAGTATATACAAATAAGTGCTTTCACCCTATCTTGTTAACCCTGATCACATGTTTGTGGTCTGTATGAATGCCAATGTAGCATGGTGGCTATGACTGTGACCTTTGGCCTCAGGTTGCCAAGGTATAAATCCTGGTTTTGCCCATTACAGGCTGAGAGAGCCTGTTTGTTTCCCACCTGCTCAGTGGGAATTTTAGCAATATTCATGAACATAAGGCTTGTGAGTATTACATGAGAGTATTTGGCTCATTACAGGTGCTCAGCAAATGACAATGCTATTATTATTATTATTATCCTTTTATTAAAATGAATCCAGAGTGTACCCTAAAGAGAAATGCCATAGGTTTCTAATGATAGTCTTATTATAACTTATTTCGTATGGGGTTTCTGAAAAAAGAACAAAGTCCTCTAAATATATTTCAAAACTTCCTTTTATTCCCCAAAAGTGATCACTTGCCATAAGCTCATCCCATGAACCAGAAACCCATCACTTGCTGCGGGACTTGCTATCTGATGGGTTGGGAGGTCTCAGACTTGCAGTTTCTTAATGGTGACTTAAATTGCTGGCCCTTGCCAACAGTGATTACAGGACCATGAATTAAAAGGTTATCAGCACAGCTACATTAGACAACGCTCCTCTCCCTGACTTCAGAGTCTGTTTGGAGCTTAGTTAGGAGCACCTCTAGGCAGCAGTTTTCATCAGACACCTTCATCCATCCCATCTGTGCATATAGGAGCAGGTGCCCCTGAGCAGAGCCTCTCCTCTCCCTGGGAGGGTATCTGCCCAGTTTTCTGATAAATGGAGCATCTTTCTGTTTGAAATATTATATGCCATTGTAAAATGAGTTGACTGTACCCAGAATTCTCAGAATTGATGGTGTTTTCCCACAGGAAGATAAATGCTCATAGCATGACAAAGGGAGCTCATTAGTTTCAGAACTGGTGAATACAGTTATCTCAATTAGTTACAAAGATTATGCCTTTTGAGTCACACAAGGCTTGTAAAAGTTTGGTACTTCTATTTTTCTGGGATAGTGTTTGCAAATATAAAAATTATCTCAGTAATATTGCTTCTTGAAAGAATACCATCTTGGCGTGGGTACATTAGAAACTGTTTTACAGCAAGGGAATGAATTCAGATAAGACTACTGCTGTTGGTGGGTCCTCATGGCTCAAGTAGAACCACGCAGGTGTTAGGGGAATTCAGGATGCCCAGGTCAAGGGAGTGAAGCTTAGGGGAGCTGGCACACAGGAGCCCAGGGAGAACTTCATCACAAGTTATTCCAGAGAAGCCAGGGGCTGCTTGTTGTGCTGTCTCCACTGATGACAGAGGCACAAAGCATGGGGTCAGACTCTAGGAGCATTTAGGTTGCTTTCCAGAAAGCTCACAGGCTGCCAGTTACTGCTGGGTATTTCTTTCTGCTTTACTGGAGGGCTTTAAAAACATGTTTTTATTAAAGTATTGGTTTGAGCCATGTGAAATTGCTGATATTTGACTGTTTTGACCTACAAAAGTGGAAATTTCATTGAGTTCAACCTAAAAATAACATATCCAAAGAAAAATGTCCTATTCATAATTGTGCAGCTGCCCAGAACAGCCCCGACTTGTCAAGCCCACTTCTACCACCACCACCCCTACTTCTAACACCATTTTGAACTCTGTATAAATGGAACCCCAGTGTGTGTGTGCTTTTGTGTGACTTTTTTGGGTCAACATATTTTGGAGATTCATCTGAGTTGTTAGGGGGTTGCAGTCTGTCCAGGCTCATTGCTGTAGCACAGTCCTCTGTGACTGTGCCCCTATTTCTTTACTCATTTTATTGCCTATTCACATTTGGGTTATTAGTCTATGAGTGTAATGGTGCTGTGGTTTTTTGGTTTTTTTTTGGTGGACATATCTGTAATTTTGAGGGATATGTACCTTGAAGTAGACATGCTGGGTTATTTCACCAGAATTTTTTAAAGAAGTATTTGGCTTTTCTTTGTTCAGCTTTTCTCTAAAAGTGGTATCTAGTCTGCCTACTGTATTGATCTCTACCTATTGTGTCTGGCAGGTGATTCAAAGAAGCCTGAAGCTGGGTCCCCACTCTGTACAGGGTGAGCAACATGGTGGTGGGTCAAGGAGCTGGGTCCTGACTTGGCCAGTGATAGAGATGTGTCCTGAAGTGTAAAATGGGGACATGAACTCACTTTCTAGGGAGATGGAAAGATGAAGTGCCATGATGCATGATGGGTGCCTTGGACAGGATGGTCCATAGCAGCGTTCAGACTGGTCTCTTCCTCCCCATCCTTCCTATGACTCAGTGGGGTTATAGTTCAATTAAAAGATGCTGAATACCCCTTTGTGGTGATAATAGGCGAGTGCAGTTCTCAGGACCGCAGGACAGAGCTGACCCTCGTGCTGGGATTGAGAAAGTTCTGGGAAAGTATTCTGAACAACTCCAAGAACCCATTGAGAAACTGGCGGTATGTACACATGTGTAGGAATCTTTTAATTGACCCTTAGCTCCATTTCACTTACAGGAAGGGGGGAGGGGCGGAGAGGGAAATCTCACATATATACTGCGTGCCAGCTTTGTACGAGGCATCTGCCACACGCTACATAATTGAGTCCTTGCAGCCCCTCAAGGGGTGCTGTTGTCCTGATTGACAATCAAGGGTTAATGGTCCTCATATTCAGAGAACTCTTGTCAATAAGAAATGGGAAGATCCCTTCAATAGGAAAACAGGCAATGGCTGTGAAGAACGGGGAGCCAACAAAAACACAAATAACCGATATGCCTTTCAGTGCGTAATTTCTACAGCAGTGCAAGATTGCCCCTGAAGACAGCACACGACATGGAGCGTAAATCAGCACAAGCTTTTTATGTGCTGGGCTGAAAACATGCAGCCATAGCAATTAGTTGTGTGGTTAACTATCTGTTGACTTCTAAGACGTCTGTCAGCTGTTGCTAAGAGACAGAACAGGTTACAAAAGCATGCATGATGCTATTTTGTTTGTTTGAGATAGGGTCTCACTATGCAGCCCAGGCTGGCCTCAAACTAGAGAGCCTCCTGCTTCAGCCTCTTGAGTTCTGGGATTGCAGGTGTTCGCTACTGTGCCTGGCTCATGATGCTATTTTAAAGTGCTAATGTAATGTATTAAACTTGATCTTATATATGTAAGAAAAATGTCCGTAAAGATCTATAAAAAATCTTAATGGTGTTTTTTCTTGGGTGGGGGCTGATAGGATTATATAATACATATTTTTGTACTTCATGCTACTTTGTACTACTTGTCTAAATTATTTTCCTGTAAACATTTATTATTTTCATACATAACCAGGAAAATCAATATAGGTGCTTTCTGTTATTGGAAGAAAAAGAAGCTAATAAAATATCCCTGGATGGGGCACTGGATAGTTCTTTTGTGATTGCTTTAGAAATATTTAAATTGGGAATGTGCCAAAAATCAACCCTTCTACATTTGATGTCAATTAAAATATTTGAAAAAAAGCAGAGAGTCAAGATTAGCAGGCAGATTTAAGTTTATGTTAAAACAGATGTAATCAGAAGTTGCAGTGGAAATGCAAGTGAGCCAAGCCCTTTTGAAGGCAAGAATTAGCAGCAACAGAAATATTCCTGCCTTTTGACTTAGAGTTTTGAGAAAAAATACATTGAGGCACTAAGGTAAAAGATCCAAAACTCTTTACTTATATTTTTATTGCTTATTCCCTATAAAGCAAAGTAAATATATTTGTCAAATAAAAATTAAAACTCAGATGGTCAACATTTGAAGATGGTTTGTTAAAGTATGGACACATTGAGGATATATGATAGCTATTGAGAGAATCAGTTTGAAAATCATGAAGAAAAGTGGTGAAATTTTATGATATAATACTTATGAAAAACTATATAGGAATGCATCTCAGTATTACACCTATATGAAGTGTGTCAGATTTGAGCAAACATTAGAAAGGATTATAAGATGAATGTGGTGGGAGTGAATGTGTCTCCTCTCACTTAAAAAAATTTAAAGGTTATATGTAAAATAAAATACTTGTAAAAATTAGAGAAAGGAAAAAGTACAACATTCCTCAGTTCCTTTCACTTCTGTCAACCAGTTGCATTCCCTTTACTTTTTAAAATTAAACTTTTAAATATACATTTCTAATAATAAAAAGCACAGGAACACATTTTATATATAGTTTAAACCTTTTCCTTGATTTGCCTTGGAGATATTTTCTATCTGTACAGAACAACTTGATTCTTTTCACCGGCTGTGTATGTTTCCATTGTATTAACCTATACATGGAATTTTAGCATGCTTTCATGTTTTGCCATGACAAACACTGCAATTGTGCATACATTGTAGTGCACTGGCTCAAGTGTTGCTTCCTGATACACTTTTACAGATGAATTTTCTGAGTCAAAATCCACATGTGTTTTAAATTTGCCTGGACATTGCAAAATTGTCCACCCAAAGGGCTGTGCTGTGCATGCTTAGATTTCAGCCACAGTGCTAAGTGCCCGTTTTCCCATAACCTTGCCGATGGTTTTGTATTTCTGACACGGGAGGGAATGTGACTTTGCTTTCCTTTTTGTTCCTTTATGTTTAATGCTGAGTGTGTTTTCATCTGTGCATTGGCTCTTTCTACTTCCTGGGTGAGACATCCGTCTCTCCCTTTGTCCACGCTTCTGTCGGATCTTGCTGGTGTGGTGTGTGGGAGTGCTCTGTGCCTTGAGCATGTTCATGTTTTTGTTCATGTGTTGAAAATTTTTTCTCCACATCTATGGTTGACTTTTTTTGTGTGAGATTGGGGTTTGAACTCAGGGCTTCATGCTTACAAAGCAGGCCCTCTACCATGTAAGCCACACCTGCAGTCCATTTTACTGTGGTTGTTTTGGCCATGGGGCCTTGTGGACTAGTTGTCCAGGCCAGCCTCAAACCTCAGTCCTCCCAATCTCAGTCTCCCAAGTAGCTAGGATTATAGCTGTGAGCCACAATCATAAGCCACCCTATGACTGACCTTTAAGTTTCTTTGTGATTTGTATTGTTTTGACGAGTTTTAATTTTATATTAAATCTGCCATTTTTCTCCTTTGTGGTTTCAGGGTTTTCATCCTATTTAGAAAGTCATTACCTTTCTAAAACAGAAACATTATTTTGTGTTGTCTAGTATTTTATACTTTTGTTCCTTAATGTACTGGTTATTTGTTTTTACTTATGGGGTGAGGTGGGGAGGGGTTAACATTTTTCCTGTCAAATTGTTTGCAGTTTTGAATTAGACTGTTGTTTCCTCAGTGACACCCTTATTAGGTAAAATGTCCAGATGTCTAGGGATTGCAACAGAGTTCTGTCTTAATTATCCGTTTATTTGGTCTGACTCCATCAACATTCTAAATATTATAGTTTGATTGTATGCTGAGGTATTTGGAAAGGAACTCCCCCTATGTCCACCCATCTATGGGAAGCAGATTAGCAAAGGGTTTAAGACTGGCTCCGAAGCCAGAATGCCTGGGTTCAAAACACGAATCTGCCATTTACTAGTTCTGCAGCTTGGGCAGGTCACTTTCTGTCTGTTTCAGTTTCCTAGTCATAAATATGGAGATAATGATAGTCTTAAAATAGTTTTATCATCTTGAGATGAAAGACCATAGCTTGTGTGATTTCTGATTTATATTTGGTCATGATTTTTTGTGTGACAATATACATATACATAATCAACTTTTTGTACATTTACATAGCTTGAACATAATGGTTTTGGTTTGGTGGATACAAAGTTCTAAATATATTAAAGCAAGTTAACTGTGCTATTCAAACCCTCCATTGTCTCAGCCTTAATAAATTTGAAGATACACTATCTCTACCAAAGTAGGATAATTAAAGCCTTTTCATTGTTTGTTGTTGTTTAGATAATTAATAGTTTGTCTTATTGCTACCATCCTACTCTGTTTCCTCTTTGGGGTGCTTTGTTTTTATGTTTCTTCCTCTGCCATGGTTTGAATGTGCCCTCCCCTGCCAAAGCATGTATTGGAAACTTAATCTCCAAAGCAGGGGTGTTAGGAGGTGAGCCCTAAGGGGTGGTGTTTAGGGTGTAGTGTTCTGCCCTCATGCATGGATTAACGCTAATTACAATAGGGCTGTGAGTTCGTCCCTTGCTCTCATGTGCCCTTTCTTGCCCTCTGTCCTCTAATATATCACAAAGCTCCTCACTGATATGAGACCTTTGATCTCGGACTTCTCTGCCTCCAGAACTGCAATAAATAAATAAATACATCTGGGCCTTTATAAGCTACCCAGTTTCTGTTATTATGTTGACTTTACACAAAACAGACTAACATCCTCCCTCCTGCCCCCCCCCATTTCTTGTTTTTAGATGAAAATCTTACTTTTTTTCTACCCTCCTTTTTCTCCTTTAGGGGTTTGGATGTAGTAATTTCTATCTACATTCTAGTTAGTGTTCTTGTAGTTTATCTCCTGATAAGTTGAACACTATCCTCATGAAATTTTTATTTTTCTATGTGTAATTCCTTATCCAGAAACCACTTTTTTCACATTAATGTTTTTCTTCAGTATCTTTCTTGAGATTAATGTCTACAAAGAGTGTCCTCTTCCACCCTTTAACTTTTAAAGCATGTCTCTTATAAATACCATTTAGTTGTATCTTTTATATTTAATCTATCTGGACAGTCTCTGTCATTTAATTGGAATGAGTAAGCCATTTACAGTTAATGTAGTTACTGATATGGTAGAGTTTAAATGGATCACTTTGTCATTTGTTTTCCTTTTGTCCCATCTGTTTTTTGCCCCCTTTTCTTTCTCTTAGATTACTTAATACTTGTCAGAATTCCATTTTATCTTCTTCACTGACTGTTTAGCTATACCTCTATAAATATTTTAGTAGTTTCACTAGAGATTACAATATGCAAATTTTACTTAGCATCATCTTACTTAAGTCATATTACAATGTAAAAATCTTATGAGAGTGTACTTCCATTTCTTCTCTCATGCCTGTGGTACACTATTACAGATTTTGCTTCCAAGTATAGATCCCTTAAAGCTTTTAAATTATTTTTGCCTTAAAATTCAACATAGTTATATAGGACTTAGGGCTCTTAAAATGTTTATCTACATATTTACTATTTACGATGCTCCTTACTACTTCTTTTAGAATTAGTTTTTCCATTTGGGATTGCATTCTTTAAACTTGAATAACTTCCTTTAACATTTATTGTGTAGATTTGCTGGAAGGGAATTCTCTTGGTTTTTGTTTTATTGGCATTGTTTTCATTTTGGCTTTATTTTTGTTAGATGTAGAATTCTAGGTTGTCAGTTGTCTTTCAGCACTTTATTTTTTGTTTGTGAATGTTAATTGTACAAAAGGGTTTCATTGTGATATTTCCATTCATACATTTAATATAGTTTGATCAAATTCACCCCCTCTGTTACTCGTTCTTATCCCCCCTGCTCTCCTTTGAACAGTTTTTGATGGATTTCACTATTCTGTTTTCACACGTGTATGAATTACTTTGATTGTATTTTTCCCTCCTTCATCCTCTCCTGTATCTCTCACTCTTCCTGCTTCCCACTCCGTTTTACACTTGTTTCATTAATTCTTTTTTTTTAAGACTAGATTTTGCATATGAGAGAAGACATGTGCTATTTGTCTTTCTCAGTCTGGGTTATTTTGCTTAACATCATGATTTCCAGTTCCATCTGTTTTCCTGCAGATTACATAATTTCATTCTTCTTTGTGGCTGATCAGCACTTGAAAGCTGTCTTTACATTGTCTTGTGAATTCCATCATTTCTGATGGAATATACTGCTACCATTGCTTTTCTGAACACGATGCATTATTTCCCTTGGCAGCTTTTAAGACTGTCTCCTAGTGTTTAATTTTCAGCAGTTTGACTGTGATGTGTTTAAGTTGGTCTTATTTATATCTTTCCTGCTTGGGTTAATTGAGATTCTTGGAACTATGGTTTGATATCTTTCATCAATGAAATATTCTTAAGACATTATGTTTTCAAATATTCTTTTTGCTTTATTCTTCTGCTTCTTTCTTTCTGTTTCTTTGATCACACACATATTGGACAGTTTGATATTATTCTGTTTTATTTTATTAGTTTTCAAATATTTTTGTTCCTATGGTTCAGTTTGAGATAATGTCTATTGGTTTGTCTTTAAATCTAGTAAGTCCATGTAATAAAAGTTTTATTTCAGATGTTCAATTTTTTCAGCTCTAGAATTTGGGTTTTTTTGACAGTTTTAGTTTTCTGTGGATGTTTTCCATCTGTTCACACATTGTGTTTATCTTAACATTCTTTAACATATTTATGATAGCGAATCCTTTTCTGCTAATGCCGACATCAAGATGATTTATGGTTCTGATTTTTTCCTTTATTGATTAACATTTTTCTTCTCTCATTGCATGTCTAGCAATTTTTTATTGTATGGACATTGTGAACCATACATTGTAGAGACTCTGGTCATTATTTTTCCCTAAAAGTGTTGGGTTTTGTTCTTTCATACAGTTACTTTACTGTTGGGTCATCTTAATCCTTGGAACTTTGGGTATGGGCTGTGTTGGGTAGGTCTATTTTGCCTTTGATCCTAGATTGTATCCCTAAATCCTGGGATGTGTGTGTGTAGTTTTTTTTTTAACCTTTGGTCTGGCCCTTCTGGGGTTGCAGTGTAAAGTTTAACTTGGAGAAATTTCAACTCCAAACTCTATCTCCTGGCACTGGCTAGCTGCTGACATCCCTGTTGGACTCTTCAGACTGCAGGTGTTCCTTTCCTCTAGGGTCCTTGGAGTCTTGCCCTGCACATTGCAGCTTCTGAGTTGGCCAATGATTTAGAGGACATTTTTACACCGAATTTTGGGTTCCTTCTCTGTGCCTAACCTGCTTTATAGGGATGTTTCTTCTTTGTTGTATTAGCCATTATTTTACTCCTATCTGCCTTTTCTCTTTCATAATACTTTCCTCTATTCTGCTTCATTGATTAGGATACTTTGAGGCTCTTCAGCCAATATATGGATTTATGTTTATGCTTGCATTTTTTTCAGTGGTGTTTTTAAAGGAAAGGAAGACAAAATGTATAGGTTCAGTCAGCCATCTTGAACTGGATGTCTTTCTAAAAAGATTTTCAAGGGGGAGAATCTCAGTGGTAGAGTGTTTTTCTAAATTTGCAAAGCCCTGGGTTAGATCCCCAGGGAAATTTGATTTTCTTTTTTTTTTAATTTTTATTTTATTCATATGTGCATATAATGTTTGGAAATTTGATTTTCAATTTTTTTGATACAGGGTTTGTGTTTTTCATATGTAAAATTGTATTTTTTAATCCAAAAATTCTTAACTTTAACCATGAATATATGTATGGTTTTCTGAGTCATCATTTCCATGGCCTCATTTTACCATATAAAGTCCTATCTATTTTCCAAAACTCAGCTCAGATTTTGCTTTGCTGTGATGCCTTGTATGACCCTATCAGCCCTAATGGGTATGATAATGGTGGCAGAGTTATATAGAAGTCTTGCATTTATGCTTTTATTTTAATGTTAAAACATTTGGTAACTGGATGTATTTATTATGTTTTAATTCAGCCTTGTGGGCAAGTGAAAAGATCATCAGTCATGTGATAAGAAGATATTAAATTAGACTTTTAAATATCCATACTTTATTTATGAAAACCCACATGTAGCAGAAATGCTTTGACTTTTTTTTCCAGACACAAAAGATCCTTTTACTATTTGCTAAAAAGTGGCACACTGTGATGGTTCGGCTTTAGGGACGATGAGAGTGAAGATGGGGGAGGAGAGAAACACTCATATTTTTCGAGAGTTTACTGTGTGCTAGGCAGTGTAGTAAGGCAGTTTGAACTCCTGAAATGTTCAAACAGTTTTATAATGTTATAATGTTCAAGAGTTGTATAATTCTTTCATTTTTTGGATGGGAAATCCAAGACTTAAGAGGTTAAAGAATTTGCCTTGTGTCACACTGTTAATAAGTGAGATGCCAAAGCTTTGCGTGAAAAATTTAAATTGAGTGTTTTATGTGTTAGGAACATTTATATCAGGTTTGTGTGCAAAGGCGAAGAGATGGGACTGGCCATGAGGCTTTCTGATAATTAAATGACACTGGTGACCTCAATGAAACATGGACATGAAGGGGATGGGTACATGCTGAACAAACGGAGCTCTGACCTTTCCCTGATGGCACCAGAGAGTGAATTATATCATACCCGGGTGAGTCCTTAGGGATGGTCTCGTGCATCTTCCTCCTTTAAATTTCCTCTCTTTTAAAAATCTTTATTTTCTTAACAGAGGGCTTTATCAGGGCCCCCTGTTGTTCAGTGGCAGAGCTGAGCCTTGCATCTCAGTCTCTGGCCTCCATGAAGGTCAGAGAAAGGCCTCCCTCCGTTCTAGAAATGCAGGGCTCTGAGTGTTTGGATTTGTCCTCCCTGTTCTCTCCGGATCACTTGAATGCAGCTGTATTTCTAGATAGCCTTTTGGGGCAGCTGGTTTAGAGAGCTGCCTTTTATTAAAACCAACTCTTACCCTACAGGAAGTCTTGACAGTTCCCTTTAGTATATTCCTCACAGTTCTGTGGGTACAGGAAAAATATTTCACAGACCCAGAGAACAGGCAAGGGGATGAGAAGTCATGCTTCAGACTGATGTCTGCCCTCCTCCTGGTCTCCCTGGCTTGGGGCTTCCTGTGGACCTTGAACCTGAAGTTCAATGATAGAGCTTTGTTTTTAACAAAGACTAATGTCAACCAGACAGCTCTTAGTCATGCTAGAAACAGCTGCACTTTTGGATAATGTGAGAGGCAGAGTATCCATTCTCGTCACTTAAGACGATGTTCATGGCTTTACTCCTGTAGCCTCAGACACACATTGACTGAGCCCCACTGTGCTACACACTGAGCCAAACCCTGCTAACTGAGATGAATAGTGACATGTTCTGTCTTCCTTCTTTTCACACACCCAGTGACAGTCAGGCCTTGGAGATATGGCTACAGTGAGGCCAATCTTCCAGGGCCAGGAAATCACCAGTGCAGGAGAATTGCCAAGTGGGAGTCATGGGCTACAGTTAGAGCTGGGGGCTGGAACGGGAAGGATGTTAGTGCTCAGAACCGGAGCGAGAATGAGTGGTGGGCATCAGGGACAAACTTTACCCTGGGCCATCTTTACCTTCCTCTGGGTAAACTTGGTAGTAGCTAGTAGTTCTCCAACTCCAGGGCCTGTCCTTGGGACAGCTTTTCTAGGAGTATAAGTGGCTCTTTCTCTTTCTCCTCCTCCCAAGTGAGGTTCTTATGCTATACATGCAATTCAGTCATCTCAATTTCACACCTTCATGATGCAAGTGCTGTCATCTTTCTGTCTTTAGAAGTGGTCCCTGAAACTCAGGGCAGGGAGTCACTGCCCATGGTCATTTGCCAGTGGGCTTCCCAACTTGGAAGCCTCTCTGTTGCCTTTGTTCTGTGGCTGCAAATGGATGGGGTACTTTGTCCTCAGTCTCCTACCCACTGGCTCCTCTGCTTCTAACAAACCCATATTCACATGCCATCCGGTCTTGTGGCAAAAACCCCAGGCTCTAGAGCCAGAACATCTGGGATCAGACGCTGCCTCCACGTCTCCTTGGGTCCTGACATCTGCTCCTTCCTCAGGGTACTAATCTGCAGGGTAGGGGCAAAAACAGTACCTATTGGATGGGTTGCTGGGGCCTAATGTGAGCAGGATGGCCTGGTGTACAGGGAGCAGGCCACAAGTGTCACCATGATAACTGGATTCTTGGGTGCTTGCCTCAGAACTTCCCTCCCCTTCTTGTCCCTGTTGTCAGGGCAAAATGTCTTTTTCTGTGCTCTTCTCCAGTGGTCCTTTTGTCACCCTGAGAAAAGGCAGGATAACTGCCTTGTGAGAGCCTCTTGTTTATAAGAATGATCTGCCTTAGTTTACCACAATGGTCGTTTCTTGTTTGAATGTACAGAATCTCTCCTAGATATCGGCAGACATCGTTGGACATCAGCGTCTGCCTCCAAGAAGCCAGCATAAAGCTCGGCAAGAGCCTGGGACAGGATCAATTAATTGTCTGTGTATTTTACACCTTAAGAGTCAATCGAGGTTTTCATTTTCTCAAGAATGTGAGATGCCTGCTTTGAATTAATCCAGGAGAACAGCTTAAAAAAACATCTGTCCACTGCTGCATCAGCACTTATAATCGCTGCCTGAGGGTTTCCTCTTTCCTCAGCAAATCTAAAGGTATGTCAAAAAGTTTTTGCATTAAGAGCCATTATTTCAAGTTTAAATACAAAAAAGAGAGCTTAAGTGCACCTTCTTTTTGTCAGCATTTGTGCTTCTGAACAGGTGCACTGAACTCACTCTGGGAGTAGCGGGTTCTGCTGGTCCTGGATGAGGCTGGGTATTATATCACACTGGACAAAGTTAGGTCCTGGTATAGACCGAGGTCAGATGCAACAAGTCTGTGGCTTTGGGTGAGGACAGCATTCACCCTGTAAGACTGTGAGCCCTCAGTCTTGCAGATGGAGCCTATTAAATGTAGCACTCAGGTCTCTCCAGCCTATTGTAGATCCCAGGGAATGAAAACAGAGTGAATAATTGATGGTAGTGAGGTGGTTTCAGATCACACTTCTGCTGACTGTAGGAAGGTGGTCTCTCTGCTTAAATCTTCTGGACCCGACTACAGGAAGATGAAAGCCAAAGATAGAATCTCCAAGGCCAAGTTGAGGGAAGAGAAAGGCCACTCAGAGAGGAGAATCTTTTTCCCCAGGGGCAAGCACACTGAGGAAAAGGCCAGATGCCCCCTGGGTTTTCCAGTCCATCAGCTACCTGGGGTGGGTGACCTCTGGCCTGGCCCCCTGAACTTGGCCCTTTAGAGGCTGTACAGGGAGCACAGGGAAATGACAAAGGTGACAGTGGGTCTGTGTGGACATGTCTGTGTTGGGTTAAATGTCCAAACACACATTGGTTTGCCAGGTCCCTGTTAAGCTATGCCATAGCTAACTCCACACCCTCTGGTGAGGGCTCCCTGGAGGAGTCCAGCCCATTTCCTCAGGTGGCCAAGAACCTGGCACCTCTTCTCAGGGAGGGGGTTCTCAGTGTACTGTCTCCCCCTCATAGTTGGAGCATTCTTCTTCCAAAACTATATCTTTGCAACAAATTGTCTTTGCTACAATTCTTTCCTTTTATTTTTAAATAAGAGATTTCTTATGAAACAAATATAGGCTTGATAGGGGAAACTTGTATAATGAAGAGAGAAAAATGGAAAGAAAATGAAATTATTTATGATCCTACTACCTAGAGAAAACCAGTTAATATTCTGGTTTGTGTTCTTTTAGTCTTTTTTCTCCCTCTTCCATAATACAAAATACTTCTCCATGACAGATGTGCCTTTTCTGAAATAAAGTCCGTGGTCTGCCTTTTCACTTGGCATCATGCCACTTTCCTAGGCTGGTGGTATTCTGCCCCAACCTGCTTTTGAAAAAGTTGTAACACAGTCCACCAGTGAGGACAGGATTTGGACACGGTCAGCCCATTGGGTTGTATCCCAGCTGGCGGGATCCAGTTTTTCTTTGATGTAGTTAACACCACCATGAACACCCTGGTGCAACCATCTTTGTCCGCATCTTTGTAGGCTTCATTCCTGGAGGAGTAACCGCTGCGTCAAAGACCTTGCCCCTCCACCTGGGTCAGTTGTCCTCCAGTGACGGTGTGTAAGTCCTCTTCCTCCTTGCAGTGCCTGACCTGGCTGGTTCTCTTCATCAGTCTTACCGCCATGCCCAGGCTGGAGACCCCTTCACAGAACATTCTGTTCAGCGTCCCATGCCTTTTCTGTCACATTGTCACATTACTCTTCTTTTTCTCATAGCTTTTGTCATTACATGAAGCAATGCTCTCTGTTAGTTGCTGGCATCCCTGTTTATCAGCTGCCTCTGCTCAGCCAGTTCTCTGTGAGTACAGAGACCTGACCTAGCCTGTTGGGTCACCGCTGTCCTATAGTGCCTTTCTACCATTCCCCAGGACCTGGCTTATTGGGGAGTGAAAGGTATGTTTGCTGAATGAATAAATATTTACTCAGATCATCAGTGACACTCATTATTTATCATTATATAAATAACATTTATAAATGAAGGTGCTAATAACAATTTAACCTACAGCTGGCCATAACATGGTGACAATGGCCTACAGGGAGTTATATGATTCCTCTGGCGTGTTGAGGTGTGAGTCTCCTTCCCATGCATTAGCTGCGGTTGTATTTATTGTAGTTTCTCTCATACAGTTTAAAACATTTTCTTTATTCTTGCAGACTGAAGTAGGTTAGGTTTCCCTTCTGATTAGCGGCTGTGAATCTGGCAAGGCCTTGAAAGGAGGCCTTGTTAGAACTGTGTGTAAAGTGAGAGTCAGTAGGCCTACCCCATGATCTGAACAGCCCTCCTTGCTCATTCTTGAGTCTTCCATATGTCCAGGTGCTGGTAGATGGTGGCTGGTGTTTACAGAAGGAGAGGTTGGGTAGGTGAGATCAGTGAGCAAGGTTTCACGGTTCTCGTTGTCCCCAGGAGTACAATGGCCAGGACCAATCCAAGAGTTAGAGGTAGGCCAGGAGCACCAGCTGTGGCTGCCCATCTGGAGTACAGCAGGGGACACTGTCTAGGGCTGTGCCTTGGGAGTCTGAGTTTGACCTCCTCTGTCCAAGGATTTTGTCAGCAACTTGAATAAAGACATAGAGGCCAGGTTTATTAAATTTTGAATGACACTAAACCAAGATGGAAGGCTAATATGTCAGATAATAGAATCAAGATTCATAAAAATCTTGACAGGAATGATGGGCCTGCACTTAACAAGGTAAACCTAACAGGATTACACGTGGAGCCTGCAGCAAGCTTCGGTGGGGCTGGTAGTGTCTGCCTGCTATGGCAAAGGCTAGACTTGAAGCAGTTTGGGGACCTAGGAAGGCCTGTGGGTTTCCCAGATGCTAATTTTTAAATCAGTTATGCCTTCTATATAATCAGAAGCAGGACAGTATGCCTCCCATCTGTCCCCTCTCCTTTTGCCCTCTCTCCTATCCTCTTACCCAATTCCTATGAGTTTCAGGCCCTCGTTGGGCCCTGCCTTTCTCACATTCAAGTACTAACCAGGCCTGACCCTGCTTAGCTTCTGAGATCAGACAAAATTGGGCACATTCAGGGTGGGCTGGAAGTAGACACTTCCTGCTGAGAGCATTTCCTGGGGCCTCAAGGCAGACTGAGTTCTGCTGTCTTCCCAAGTGCTCAGGGACTCTTGTCCCCCATTGTACTCTTTCTCAAATTGTGTGGCTAGGGTCTGATGGTCTGACTCTTCCCCTTTGGACCAGGAATTCTGGCAAGCAGAGACTGTGTCTACCTTGTCAGCTGCTCCACTTTGAGTAGTGGCACCATAACTGGCACAGAACAGATGCAACCTGGCCCACTCCTGGAATATGGGGCAGGGTCTTGATTCTACACCATTGGATCTTGTAGGCCACTCAGGAATGGCAGTTTGTCCTATGAGGATTGTATATGCTTTGCCAGAATGGCAGAGACATGGGTGAGGTCTGTGCTGGGGCCAGGCTGCCAGGAAAGGTGGTGTGGACACTTCTGAATGGTTTCTTACAGCACAGGGGACCTCAAGGAGAAGGGAAGATTCATTCCTTGAATGACAGAGCTTTGAAACAATTGGAGCTCCAACCGCATGTGGATTGCTTGTTCAGTAGAAGAGTCACCTATTCCTCTCAAATGCCCAATTGTGGAGAGGACTTTGGTGTTGGAAGTGGAGACGGTTGAAAGACACTGGTCACAGCCATGGTGTCTCCCCAGGCTCCAGGTACTTTTCCTAACTGAGTCCTCACAGCCTCATGTGAGGCTTGGAGTTCCCTTTACCAATGTGGGAGAAAGGAGGACACCAGGGAAGGTCTGTGCTGACAGCTGAAGTTTGTCCTAAGAATGACTGAGGCTGTGGATTCTTCTGTCGGCAGTTCTGAAGCACTTCCTCCAATATCCAAGTGAAGGAACTTTGTGTTGGTGGCTGCAGACTTTGTGTCTGCTAGTGGAGTCCTTTTCTGACCTCTCTGACTCTTGACTGCCTCAGTGTGTGACCCACTCTGAAATAACTCCTGCCACCCAGGGGCAGCAGATAGCCAAGCTTGTCTGCAGTGTTGAAACACAGACATCTGTGAGGGAGTGTGGGAATGTGGGGTGCTGGAAGGACCTTACAGGCATCTCTGGGTTTGAGTCCCTACTGCGAATTACTGGCTGTGTGGCCATAGTCCAATCATTTAACCTCTCTGAACTCAGCTGTAAAATGTGGAATTTGTCTCCAGTTTTATAAAGCAGTTGGGACTGGACTCCCCCTTGACAGAAGATAGCTGGTATCCCCATCTGCTTTTAGGATCTCAGCTTTGTTGCTCACAGTCAAGGGTGTTAGAAATCTGTTGTCCAAACAAGCTGAGCTGTTCTATAAAATCCACCTGATGAGCCCTGTCTGCATAGTATGTATAATTAGCCAAGTTTTCCTTCCTGATCGTAAGATATCAGAGCAGAGAGAAGGCAGGGAATCAAATCTTCCCTGTGCTGCTTTGCAGGGTTCTTGCACTCCGCCATCTTTTCCAGCAGTCATGGAGGCTGTGTGTGTGTGTGTGTGTGTGTGTGTGTGTGTGTGGTGTACAACCTTCAAGGTGTAATTCACTTCCTATAGTTCTCTTCTGTAGACAGAAATGATTATACAACATTTATTAGAATGGGTCTCAGTAAGCCTATGTGAGTTTTCTCTTTGAAATTAGAACGGGATCATTCATTCATTCAACAAGTTCTTTTGAATTCCCATTAGACAGGCAGAATTCCAGACTCTGAATGTCCAGCAGTGAACAAAGCAGATGAAGCCCTGTCCTCATAGAGATTATATTCTAATGTGTGAGACAGACCTTTCTACATAAGTGCACAAGTGGAGACAGTGTGTGAGAGGGCGAACAACATAGTGAAATATGAAAAGAAGGGCAGAGAGAGAGGGCTGGTTTGGGTAAGAGGAGGGCTGTTTTATATAGAGATGTCACAGTAGGCCTGGCAGATCAGATAAAACACTATTTGACTAGAGATCAGAATGACGTGAAGAGTGAACCATGTGTGTGGAAGAACATTCCAGGTAGAAGGAGCGGCAAGGACAAAACTCCTGACATGGGGGCCTGTTTGGAAGGACCCCCAGGGAGGCCATGTGGCTGGAGTGGAGTGAGTGACTAAGGATGATGTCAGCCTCCAGGGACTGGACAGGAAACCCCAGATGTTAGGTCCAGGTGTCTCATGTGTTTCCTCTGATTCTCACAGTTCAGTCCTTGGAGGCAGAGATCCTGGTCAGCTAGGACTTGGGATGCTACCCACAGGATCCCAGCAGAGACAGGATCCACCTAGATCCCCAAGGCTCCAAAGTCCTTGTACCTTCCTTCCCGCTCCTCCTCCTAGTCACCATCCTGCTCCTTATGCCAGCCTGGGGAGCTCAAGCATGCAGAGCTGTCCATTGGCGCTATGTGGGAACAGAGCCCTGCTCCTTCACGCCCCCGCCATGTGACATACCTCTGCCAATGCTATGGGCTGGATTTCCACAGGTACTGTGAAAGGTCTCTGGAAGTCTCTATCAAGCTCAGAGTTAGAACAAGTTAAAGATTATTATTTGGGGGCAAGGCATGGAGTTAGCACTGCCCCCTCCATTAACAGAGGCCAGGGGCATGCCAAGGACCCTTCTAAAGGTGACTTTGAGAGAGACGGGTGCTATAGTTCACTTATGTGCAAGCCATGGAGCTCAATAATGCCTCCCCCTTAGGAGTCCTGTGAGGACTGAGTTAATGTATGTAAAGCACTTAGAAGGTGTAAGGTACACTGCGAGTCTTGGTCCTTGTCCAGTGTAGTCACCACCATCGGCCTGGCACCCCTTCAGGAACAAAACCTTGGGATGGAGGAGGGGAGACAGATGAGCACTGCAGTCGTGCAATGATGGGGCCAACTAGCATGGAGCAATGCTGTGTGGAACCAAGTGCTACCCAGGAGACTTCGATGTAAGGTGACTGAGAAGTTATTACAGTTGGTAACAGTTTGGGGATTTTCTTCTTGTCTCTCTGTTTACCTGTGCATGACGGCGTGTTATTTCAGTAACAAAAAAGAAGAAAGGGAGAATATAGGACCTGCTTTTTTCCCTGTCACCTAACAGTAGCACTGCAATAATTGGTTGCAACGAATGGTCAGTGTTGACATGATCATTGCTTCCCAGAGCTGTCCATGTCCTCATCCCTGAGCCCAGGACCGTAGTATCTGACATAGCAAAGAGCATTAGGTTGAAGATGTAACTAAGGATTATCCCTTGAGATGAGGAGTATCCTGGATTACCTGTGAGCTCAATCTAATCACGAGTCCTTAAAAGTAGAAGAAGGGACAGAAAAGAGGGTCAGAGAGACACAAGTGGATGAGTCTCAACCCACTGCAGCTGGCTTTGATGATGAAGGGGCTACAAGCCAAGGACTGAGGGTGGCCTCTGGGGGCTGGAAAAGGCCAGGAAGCTGATTCTCCCCCAGAGTCCAGAAAAAAATGCAGTCCTGTTAGCACTGTGAGCCTTGCATCAGACTTTTGACTTCCAGAAGCCTTGCTCAAGGCTACTAAGTTTGTGCTGATTGTCACAGTGGCAACAGTAAACTTACACTGCCAGTTTTTTATCCTGTGCCTTCCTCCTAGACTGGGAGCTCCTCGAGGGCAGGAGCAGTGCCTTCTTCACTGTGGGTCTCAGTGTCTAGCATGGCCTTACTGCTTAACAAACATTTGCTAAACTCTTTGTACCTGCTCTCAGGAGTTAAGCCTCTGAGTAGGGCTGTCTTTCTGAAGCTCAAGCTTTGGGGAAAATATTCTAAAGCAATTTATAACACACAAAATTATGTATTTCTCAATTGAATTGAAAAATCTTATAAAAGAACCTATTATCATTAAAAAAGCTCTAGTTTGATGTGACCTATTAGAGGTGGCCTTCAAGGTATAGGAACCTACTTCTAGCTCAGGCTGGTCTAAAGTGAAGAAAAAGCCACAGACAGAATGCTGTCTGCTGGCTGAGCTCACAGCTAGCAGGGCCACCTTTAGAAGGGGAATCCCCATTAGGCAGAAGGATTCTAGGGTGTAACTCAAAACACACACATGGTGTTTGTGGCAGAAAACTGTGGATTTCTTATCAAAAAATTTTAAAGGAACCATTATTGATTCATTCAGCAGGGAAATAAATGAGATCCAGACAAAAATCAGAGAGAAAATCCCAATAAAAGAAAATAAGAAAAGTGAAAAAAATAAAGAGAAGTGCTCTGTTGACCTTCTTTGTAAGGTGGCTTCAAGCAGGGTGCCTGGGATCCTGACCAAATTGGTCTGGGGTAAGGCTCGGGCAGTGGTACTTTTTAAGGCTCTACAAGGGAGTGGATCTCCTAGGAAGCCAGAGGCGCCCACTCCAGGGGTTCTTGCTCTGCTGTTCTCTAGTTTGAAACTGTCAAATCTCAAGATACATTAAATGCTGTTGCTTGGAGACCACCTCAGCAGCAATCGTTTCACAAATGGAGAGATGCAGGTACCATCCTTGAGGTCATGCCACACCTGGTGGACAGGTTGAGACCAGGTTCTTCTGTGGATTTCTCACACCCATCGTGAGTCTTACTGGGGAAGCCAGTAGTCTTAAATTGGGACAGCTCCCACAACTTCCATTTGGGAGTGGTGTTCCTTCTGTTTTTCTTGAGTTTTTTTTTTGTTTCTTCTCAAACGCTTCATTAAAAGATCAGTTTGCAGTGTGAAACATGAACCAGCTCTGCCTCCACCTTTCTCTGGATTCAGCTCTTAGCCAGTATGAGCATGGGCTCTGGAGTCATTCTGATGTGCCCCTAGAATCTGGCTGCATAAATCCTGTGTGGCCTTTGGGAGCCCTGGTTTGACTCTGTAGATTAGGCTCAATTCTGGCCTATAGTTCAGAGCAGTTGTGAGGTTGAAAAGATGTTATGCATTTCAAGTGCTCAGAACAGTATGTGGCATGAAAATGGCAGCTGGTGTAAATGATATTAGTTTAAAGTACTGTTGGTGTAGGGAGGAGAATGACGTTTTGTGTCTGAGCCAGTAACTAGCATGGATGGACCCAGTTTTTGCTGTGGCTTTTCGGCTTTTGGAATGCACTTGCTGAGGGTCATAGTGTCTCCTCCTTGACCAGCGGGGGAATGAGTGCTCTCTTGGGCACAGGCTATGGTGGGTTTCCAAGCAAGTGTAGGTGCGTGTAGCTGGTTAGCTTTGGAACGAGCTCAGCGGGCCTTTGCCTGTTACTTACCCTACCCCAGCTGACTCCTGCAAGAGCCCCGACTCATGACGCCTGGGTCCTGGCTGACTGTGGGTTTCAGAAGCGATCTGCTGCCTTCTCTTTCCTTGGCTCCATTACATAAAAATTTTCCATGCAAGTAATTGCAGAATGGGGTAACAAGGAGCATAATAGGGAGAGGTAATTGTGGATAAATCAGCTTGATTACACTCTTTCCCAAACTTGATTACCCAAATTTGCAGTGCTGTGCAAAATCTCCAAAGCCAATTAAGGCCTTACAAAATAAGGACTGCAGATTCCAGGGAAACCTCTCATAAATCTGTCTGGCAACAGGTTGAGAATGGAGCGAATAGACTATCTGCTTCCAGCTTTTGTATTTCAGAGAGAGCAGGGAGTCTTACTGCTAAACTTGTTTTTTACTTTTTTTTTTGCTATACTAGAGTTTGAACTCAGGGCTTTGTGCTTGCTAGGCAATGCTCTGCCACTTGACTCCTGCCCTCAGTTCTTTTGGCTTTTGAGGTACTTTTTGAATAGAGCTTGCATTTATGCCAGGGCCGGCGTGGACCTTGACCTGCCTGTTTATGTTTCCCAGTGACCTAGGATGACAGGCATGTACCACCACACCCAGCTTTTTACTGGTTCAGATAGGGTCTCATGAGCTGTTTGCCCAGGCTGTCTTCAATTGATTCTCCCAATGTCTGCTTCCTGAGTAGGTGGGTTTACAGGTGTGAGCTGCTGTGCCTGGCCCCACTGCTATACTTTTAAACAAAGCAATTATGTGTTCAGGTGGGAAGGTGATTTTTCTGAGGATTTGGCATATAGTGACTTAGATGTGCCTTTGGAAATTTACAGTGGGGTCATTCTGGTTGGTGATATTGCCATTTGCACTTGGTACCCATTATTTCAAGACACATTGATGATCACTTATGAAGTAAGTTAAACTACTTTGAGAAATCAATTCAAAGAGGAGAAGCAAAAGTTGATTTATTTTGTAATTTACTGTTATCTCCCTTTTACTATTGTTATTTGACCTTAAATCTCAGTTTTCTTGATAGGAAAAAATAGCTTTGTAAGGTTGTGGTGAAGCCTGGATGAAATATGGGTGTTAAGTGCATAATTTGGTACCTGGAACATAGAAGGGCTCCATAATTATTGGGTTCTCCATTGTTTGGGAGGGGACATTTTGAAGCATTTACACCAGAAGAAAAGTCTGAAGGTGTCTCGTTCAGGTCCGTAATGAGGAAGAGAGAAAGAGAAAATGACTTGTTCAAATTGCTTTAGCAGCCAATCCCCGAGGAGAGCACAAGTGTCTTGGCTCCTGTGTTGGTGAGGGTTGGGTTCCCTCTTGAGAGTTGTTTTTCATGCCAACAGGAGACCTATAGCTGCCAGCACAGGGGCAAATGGTGATCCAAGACTGAAGGGATTGGGAACTCAGAGATGGAGATGTTGGTGGGCACAGAACCCAGAAGTCAGGAGCAGAGGTGGCCTCATGGGAGAAGGGCCAAGTCCCAAGATGGCCTTGTAGGGAATCATTATCATGAAGATACTGGATGGAGGGAAGCGGAGCTGGGAAAGAGCAAGTATCCAGGGAGAGCCATCAAAGAACAGGAGGGAAGTACCCAAGAAGCCCAGTCAGTGCCAGCCCCTGTTGTGTAGGGCCACCATTTATAAAGCACCTCCAAGTCTATGGTCCTACTTGAGCTTCAAAACAGTTCTTCCTTGTGGGTGTGAGGTCAGTGTGCTGAATGGATGAACAATGAGTAAAAAACTGACATTAATTAAATCTGCTTACTATGTTCCAGTCATTTGTTTATACTGATTCCTTTACACATGAAGAAACTGAGGCACATAGAAGTGAAGTCATCTTGGCCAAGGTCAAACCCAATAAAATATATTTAAGACTGCTTTTCATTTAGCTACCTTGTCCTACTGCAAAAGTATACCTGAATGAGTAAGTAACTACATGTCCATTTCACCAATAAAGAAGTAACACCACTGAAGGTCACATGCATTCCTGCAATTACAAAATAGCCACTGGTCCAGTCACTTTGTAATGCTGCTACTCCAGTGCTACTAGCTACCACCTGGCCAGGCTCTTGGTCCTCCCACTGTGTTCCCCATGGAGTTGAACTGGTACCTTCAGCCCACCCATTTCCTCTACTTTTCTTGTACCACATTTCCAACAATGTGTAAAATGAAGACTCAGAATTATGGTTAAGCATTTGTGTCCTAGTTTTGCTCTTAGCTGAATGACTTTTTAGGCAGGTCAAGAAACCCTTTGAGCAGGGTGTGGATGGCTCACACCTGTAATCAGGAGGCTGAGATCAAGAGGATTGAGGTTCAAGGCCAGCCTGGGCAAAAAGTTCACAACCCCCCTCCCCGACCTTAATCAATAGCTGGGCACAGTGGCATACATCTGTCAACTCAAGCTGTGCAGGAGGCTGAGACTGGAAGGATCGCAGTTCTAGGCCAGCTAGCTCATGAGACCTCCATCTCAACACAAAATAGATGGGAATTGTGGTGCATGTCTGTCATACCAGCCATGTTGGGAAGCCTAAAATAGGTCCAGCGTGGACCAAAAGTGAGACCTTATCTCCAAAATAACCAGAGCAAAAATGGCTGGAGGTATGGCTCAAGTGGTAGAGTGCCTACCTGGCCTAGCACAAAGCCCTGAGTTCAAACCCAAAAACCACAAAAAAAAAAAGTAAAGAAAAGAAGGAAGGAAGGGACGAAGGAAGGAAGGGAGAAAGGAAGGACCCTCTTTGAGCCTCTGTTTTTCTCTCTTTCTGGAAAATGGAACTAACATGGCTACTTTTCACATGTGAGAAGCAGTTGAGATAAGGTATAAGAAGCATTTGGCAGGTCTGATGCACTCAGCAACTGATCGGCGTGTCCCCCTCCATCCACCTTCTGTCCCTCCACCCTCCTCCTAGATGCTGGTGTAGATTTCTCCTTTAATTCACAAATAAAGAGCAGTAAGAGTCTCTCACATGTCAAACCCAGTTCTGAGTGAGTGCTACAGACTGTGCTCCCTCACTTGGGACAGGGACAGTCCAGGTCTGCACAGTGATTTTCACTGGTGGACCAATGAATGTTAATAAACCACTCAGCAATGGCCAGGCTCTCTGGGAACAGACAAGCACACTTGTCCCCAGGGGACCTGCCTCATTTAGTGGACACAAGGGATCCTGGGCACTGTTAAATACCTGCCCCCGACACCCAGATCAACGAGTCTGTGTTATCATGAGAAGGAGCACAAATGCAACACTGCACAGTTGAGATGGGAGCAGGTCACAGGCACAAATGGGGGTGACAGTCTGGATGGGGTTGACCATGGGGTGAACATTTGTATTGTCCAAAGTGGCAGCTGCTTCTTAGCTCCTTTGACTGACTTGTCATGGATGGAGGCAAACCCGAAGTGCTCAGACCAAATTCTCAATGAAAGTCAGCAATTCAGAGTTGGATGCCAGTGTTCTTGGTTTTTAAATATTGGCCATGAATTACATTTTTTTTTGTAATACTGAGCAGCCCAAACCAAACACAATTGCAGCAGACTGCAATCAGTGCAAGGGCTGCCAGCTGCCAGCCTCCAACTAAAGCTTCCATGTGGCAGAGGATCGGGTCTAATGGAAGCAGCTGTCATGGATTTATTTCTTCAGGCAATAATTCAATGTCTGTTCAGCACCTATTACATGCCAGGCACCATGCTCAGTTCTAGCAGTACAGGTCTAATCAAAGGTAAAAGTCCAGCTGGGAGTGGTGGTACATACCTATAATCCAAGATACTTGGGAGGCAGAGTCAGGAGCATTGCGTTTGAGGCCAGTTGGAGGAGGAGGCAAAGTCAGCAAGACCTTATGTCAAAAACAAAATACAAACAAAAGGGCTGCGAGCATGGCTTAAGTGATGGAGACTTGATGCTTGAAAGCCACAAGCGCAGGGATCCCTCAGGGTGGAGGGGCTGGTTCCCACAGTTCATCTCCCACTCACACGTTCTCAACCCTGTCCTAGAGCCCTGCCCTGAACCTCCCCATGGGCTGTCCCCAGGTCACCTGGCCTGTGGCTGTTCATGTCATGTATTTGACTCCTCTCATCAGCCAGTCTATTTGAAGACCATGCTATAACATAGCCTTGTCCTTCTATGGGGGAAAAACAGGTAGTAGAGAAATGGTCAGGGCTTGGGCTGATTTCTGGGTCCTTGAGGTGAGACGTTGAGGGGAGCAGTAGGAAGATCTGATGCGACCTGAACCACGTTCCCCTGGCTGCAGAGGAATTCACGGGAAAATCTGAGAACAGTACCCAAGCCTTTGAATAGGGCCAGAGTTCTCTAGTTGGAGTGTTTTAATTAAAATGGCAGCTCAGAGGCACCTTCAAATTAAGTCTCCCCTTCACTGTGTTCCTCTGAGTGGTGAGTGGTGTTCTCTTCTGCTCAGAGCCCCCGTCTTTGCTCAGTGGTATGTCCTGGGGTCTTGCTGTGGCCTGACCTGGAGCTCCAAAGTATTTTAGGCTCTGGCTAAATTCCTGAAGTGAACATTTCACTGAGTCCTGTAGAGTCAGGGGTTCATTGATGGCTGAATTCTCTTGGAGAAGAAGTACACACTTTTCTCCCTTATCTCTTACAAGGACTTTCTTTAGGTGTGCCTTTGTTCACCTACGGTTCATATACAGCCAAGTGGCCCCTGCAGTAGACATCCTTTCCTGTTGGGAATACATTTGGGTCGGACGGGATTTGTTCTGGAGGTCTCTTTGCGTCTGGCCCTTTGTGGGTGGGACCCAGCTTCTGCCTTGGTGGAGTCCAGGCTCTGGGAGGCAATTCCACAGGTTCCAGAGTCACAAGCTCAGTGGCTTGGCCGTACCAGAGTCATCTGCCACCACAGGGCTCGCTGTCACCAGCCCTCCTCTCTCTTGATTGTTAGGCAGTGGCTTCTGAGGGTGTGGTCAGAGAACACCAGCTCCTCTCTTTCTAGGCTCCAGAGACCTGTAGCCTGAGAGTTTGTGAGGTATCTCATTTGTGAATGACTGACCTCTCTCTTTTGTTCTGTTTCTGTTTTCCCTTTCCCACACGTCTTTCTTCCTGCTGATTTTTCTCGTTACACCTCTCATCGTCATACTTAGTGAAGTCCAACTGAAGCTAAATACTTCCCAGTGTAGATAGTGCCTCGGCTGATAAAATGCCTGTCTTGTAGAATTTCAGTGGACAGTGAGCAAAACCATTTGTGGAAAATTTTAAACACCCTCCACCAATTATCACCACTTTTATTTCATCTGTTTCTCTCTTCCCCTTTTAGGTGGAGTCTTTTAAAAGCAAAACCCAGACATGGCATCATTTTGTGGGTGAATGCTACCAGATGTAATTTAGTGAGTAAGAACTTGAAATAAAAACCAACCAAACAACAACAAAGAAACCCCAAATCCAAACAACCTCCCAATACTCTGTAACACTTGATGGTGTTGACAATAATTTCTTTGAATTGTATCCAAATAAGGTTCACACCTTACTAGGTATATACTTATCTCAGGAATGATTTTTTTTAATTTGGAATTTTTCAGTGATTCATAGTGTTAATGCTAGTTAGCTGGGTGCCTCTGTGGTTCCCATCAATTATAAATACTTATCACCTCACAGTGGGGTGTTCTGCCCATTTCATAGGTGAAAAGGGGTCATGAATCCCTCACTGGATCCTCCTATGGTGGCCTTTGTAGCCTGGGCCCATGTAAGCCAGGGCTTTTGTTTGTTTCCGGCCACAAACACACAAAGGGTTGTTCTGTCAAAGGGTTGGCACAGCCAGACAAAATTAGTCTGGGAGGTAGTTACTACCGTTACCTCCATTTACAGAGGCAGCAGCCAGGGCTCAAGGAGCATCTGTGACTTGTGCAAGGTCATGCAGCTAGTAAGTGGCAAGGGTCGAATGCAGTTTTTTCAACTGTTCTGTTGCCAGTCATTGAACTTGCATGGCAACACCGTCTTCAGTGCTATCCACCCCAGGTCCTGTTTCTGGACTTTTCTTTATTATTAATATTATTATCATATTGTTGTGCGGGGGTACATTGTAACATTTACAAAAGTTTTTTTTTCATTTTTCTTTTATTATTCATATGTGCATACAAGGCTTGGTTCATTTCTCCCCCCTACTCCCAACCCCTCCCTTACCACCCACTCCACCCCCTCCTTCTCCCCCCCTCAATACCCAGCAGAAACTATTTTGCCCTTATTTCTAATTTTGTTGTAGAGAGAGTATAAGCAATAATAGGAAGGAACAAGGGTTTTTGCTGGTTGAGATAAGGATAGCTATACAGGGCATTGACTCACATTGATTTCCTGTGCATGTGTGTTACCTTCTAGGTTAATTCTTTTTGATCTAACCTTTTCTCTAGTACTTGTTCCCCTTTTCCTATTGGCCTCAGTTGCTTTAAGGTATCTGCTTTTGTTTCTCTGCGTTAAGCTAATTTTTTAGGTGTCTTACCTATCCTCACCCCTCCCTTCTGTGCTCTCGCTTTTATCATGTGCTCATAGTCTAATCCCCTTGTTGTGTTTGCCCTTGATCTAATGTCCACATATGAGGGAGAACATACGATTTTTGGTCTTTTGGGCCAGGCTAACCTCACTCAGAATGATGTTCTCCAGTTCCGTTCATTTACCAGCAAATGATAACATTTCGTTCTTCTTCATGGCTGCATAAAATTCCATTGTGTATAGACACCACATTTTCTTAATCCATTCGTCAGTGCTGGGGCATCTTGGCTGTTTCCATAACTTGGCTATTGTGAATAGTGCCGCAATAAACATAGATGTGCAGGTGCCTCTGGAGTAACGGTCTTTTGGGTATATCCCCAAGAGTGGTATTGCTGGATCAAATGGTAGATCGATGTCCAGCTTTTTAAGTAGCCTCCATATTTTTTTCCAGAGTGGTTGTACTAGTCTACATTCCCACCAACAGTGTAAGAGGGTTCCTTTTTCCCCACATCCTCGCCAACACCTGTTGTTGGTGGTGTTGCTGATGATGGCTATTCAAACAGGGGTGAGGTGGAATCTTAGCGTGGTTTTAATTTGCATTTCCTTTATTGCTAGAGATGGTGAGCATTTTTTCATGTGTTTTCTGGCCATTTGAATTTCTTCTTTTGAGAAAGTTCTGTTTAGTTCACTTGCCCATTTCTTTATTGGTTCATTAGTTTTGGGAGAATTTAGTTTTTTAACTTCCCTGTATATTCTGGTCATCAGACCTTTGTCTGATGAATAGTTGGCAAATATTTTCTCCCACTCTGTGGGTGTTCTCTTCAGTTTAGAGACCATTTCTTTTGATGAACAGAAGCTTTTTAGTTTTATGAGGTCCCATTTATCTATGCTATCTCTTAGTTGCTGTGCTGCTGGGGTTTCATTGAGAAAGTTCTTACCTATACCTACTAACTCCAGTGTATTTCCTACTCTTTCTTGTATCAACTTAAGAGTTTGGGGTCTGATATTAAGATCCTTGATCCATTTTGAGTTAATCTTGGTATAGGGTGATATACATGGATCTAGTTTCAGTTTTTTGCAGACTGCTAACCAGTTTTCCCAGCAGTTTTTGTTGAAGAGGCTGCTATTTCTCCATCGTATATTTTTAGCTCCTTTGTCAAAGATAAGTTGCTCATAGTTGTGTGGCTTCATATCTGGATCCTCTATTCTGTTCCACTGGTCTTCATGTCTGTTTTTGTGCCAGTACCATGCTGTTTTTATTGTTATTGCTTTGTAATATAGTTTGAAGTCAGGTATTGTGATACCTCCTGCATTGTTCTTTTGACTGAGTATTGCCTTGGCTATTCGTGGCCTCTTGTGTTTCCATATAAATTTAACAGTAGATTTTTCAATCTCTTTAATGAATGTCATTGGAATTTTGATGGGAATTGCATTAAACATGTAGATTACTTTTGGGGGTATCGACATTTTTACTATGTTGATTCTACCAATCCATGAGCATGGGAGATCTCTCCACTTTCTATAGTCTTCCTCAATCTCTTTCTTCAGAAGTGTATAGTTTTCCTTGTAGAGGTCATTCACATCTTTTGTTAGGTTTACACCTAGGTATTTGATTTTTTTTGAGGCTATTGTAAATGGAATTGTTTTCATACATTCTTTTTCCGTTTGTTCATTGTTAGTGTATAGAAATGCTAATGATTTTTCTATGTTGATTTTATATCCTGCTACCTTGCTATAGCTATTGATGATGTCTAGAAGCTTCTGAGTAGAGTTTTTTGGGTCTTTAAGGTATAGGATCATGTCGTCTGCAAATAGGGATATTTTGACAGTTTCTTTACCTATTTGTATTCCTTCTTCTTGCCTAATTGCTCTGGCTAGGAATTCCAGTACTATGTTGAATAGGAGTGGAGATAGTGGGCATCCTTGTCTGGTTCCTGATTTTAGAGGGAATGGTTTTAGTTTTTCTCCATTAAGTATAATGCTGGCTGTAGGTTTGTCATATATAGCTTTTATAATGTTGAGGAACTTTCCTTCTATTCCTAGTTTTCTTAGAGCTTTTATTATGAAGTGGTGTTGGATCTTATCAAAGGCTTTTTCTGCATCTATTGAGATGATCAAGTGGTTTTTGTCTTTGCTTCTGTTAATGTGATTTATTACGTTTATTGATTTTCGTATGTTGAACCACCCCTGCATCCCTGGGATGAAGCCTACTTGGTCGTGGTGAATAATCTTTTTGATGTGTTGCTGAATTCGGTTTGCCATTATTTTGTTGAGGATTTTTGCATCAATGTTCATTAAGGAGATTGGCCTATAGTTCTCCTTTTTGGAGGTGTCTTTGCCTGGTTTTGGGATAAGTGTAATACTGGCTTCATAAAATGTGTTTGACAGTTTTCCTTCCCTTTCTATTTCATGGAACAGTTTAAGGAGGGTTGGTATCAGTTCTTTTTTAAGGTCTGATAGAATTCAGCAGAGAATCCATCAGGTCCTGGACTTTTCTTTTTGGGGAGACTCTTGATTGCTACTTCAATTTCATTTTGTGTTATAGGTCTATTCAGGTGATTAATTTCCTCTTGGTTCAGTTTTGGATGATCATATGTATCTAGAAATCTGTCCATTTCTTTTAGATTTTCAAATTTATTTGAATATAGGTTCTCAAAGTAGTCTGTGATGATTTCCTGGACTTCCATGGAGTTTGTTGTTATCTCCCCTTTTGCATTCCTAATTCTACTAATTTGGGTTTTTTCTCTCCTCATTTTAGTCAGGTTTGCCAGAGGTCTATCGATCTTGTTTATTTTTTCAAAGAACCAACTTTTTGTTTCATTAATTCTTTGTATGGTTTTTTTGGTTTCTATTTCATTGATTTCAGCTCTTATTTTTATTATTTCTCTCCTTCTATTTGTTTTGGGATTTGCTTGTTCTTGTTTTTCTAGGAGTTTGAGATGTATCATTAGGTCATTGATTTGGGATCTTTCAATCTTTTTAATATATGCACTCATGGCTATAAACTTTCCTCTCAGGACTGCCTTAGCTGTGTCCCATAGGTTCCGGTAGGTTGTGTTTTCATTTTCATTGACTTCCAGGAACTTTTTAATTTCCTCTTTTATTGCATCGATGATCCATTCTTCATTAAGTAATGAGTTATTTAGTTTCCAGCTGTTTGCATGTTTTTTGTCTTTACTTTTGTTGTTGAGTTCTACTTTTACTGCATTGTGGTCAGATAGTATGCACGGTATAATTTCTATTTTCTTATATTTGCTGAGGCTTGCTTTGTGCCCTAGGATATGATCTATTTTGGAGAAGGTTCCATGGGCTGCTGAGAAGAATGTATATTGTGTAGAGGTTGGATGAAATGTTCTGTAGACATCTACTAGGTCCATTTGATCTATTGCATATTTTAGATCTTGGATTTCTTTATTGATTTTTTGTTTGGATGACCTACCTATTGATGATAATGGGGTGTTAAAGTCTCTCACAACCACTGTGTTGGCGTTTATATATGCTTTTAGGTCTTTCAGGGTATGTTTGATGAAATTGGGTGCGTTGACATTGGGTGCGTACAGATTGATGATTATTATTTCCTTTTGGTCTATTTCCCCTTTTATTAGTATGGAATGTCCTTCTTTATCTCGTTTGATCAATGTAGGTTTGAAGTCTACTTTGTCAGAGATAAGTATTGCTACTCCTGCCTGTTTTCGGGGGCCATTGGCTTGGTAAATCTTCTTCCAGCCTATCATCCTAAGCCTATGCTTATTTCTGTCGGTGAGATGAGTCTCCTATAAGCAACTAATTGTTGGATCTTCTTTTTTAATCCGTTTTGTCAAATGGTGTCTTTTGATGGGTGAATTAAGTCCATTAACATTAAGCGTTAGTACTGATAGGTATGTGGTGATTCCTGTCATTTAGTTGTCTTAGTTGTTTGAAGGTTTGACTGTGTGTACCTAACTTGATGTTACTCTCTACTGTCTTGCTTTTTCTTATCCTGTGGTTTGGTGCTGCCTGCCTTTTCATGGTTAAGTTGGGTGTCACTTTCTGTGTGCAGGATCCCTTGCAGAATCTTTTGTAATGGTGGCTTTGTGGTCACATATTGTTTTAGTTTCTGCTTATCATGGAAGACTTTTATTGCTCCATCTATTTTGAATGATAGCTTTGCTGGGTAGAGTATCCTGGGGTTGAAGTTATTTTCATTCAGTGCCCAGAAAATCTCACCCCACGCTCTTCTTGCTTTTAATGTTTCTGTTGAGAAGTCTGCTGTGATTTTGATGGGTTTACCTTTGTATGTTACCTGTTTTTTCTCTCTTACAGCCTTCAATATTCTTTCCTTAGTTTCTGAACTTGTTGTTTTAATGATGATATGTCGTGGAGTAGTTCTATTTTGATCTGGTCTGTTTGGTGTCGTGGAGGCCTCTTGCATCTGTATGGGAATATCTTTCTCTAGATTTAGGAAATTTTCCGTTATTATTTTGTTGAATATATTACGCATTCCCTTCGCTTGCACCTCTTCTCCTTCTTCGATGTCCATGATTCTCAAGTTTGGTCTTTTGATGGAGTCAGTGAATTCTTGCATTTTCTTTTCACAGGTCTTGAGTTGTTTAATTAATAGTTCTTCGGTTTTTCCTTTAATTACCATTTCATCTTCAAGTTCTGAGATTCTGTCTTCTGTTTGTTCTATTCTGCTGGATTGGCCTTCCGTTTTGTTTCGCAGTTCTGTTTTGTTCTTTTTTCTGAGGTTTTCCAAATCCTGGCAGTTTTCTTCTTTAATATTGTCTATTTTTGTCCTGAGTTCATTAATCCATTTATTCATTGTGTTCTCTCTTTCACTTTGGTGTTTATACAGTGCTTCTATGGTTTCCTTTATTTCTTCTTTTGCTTTTTCAAATTCTCTATTTTTATTGTCTTGGAATTTCTTGAGTGTCTCCTGTACATTTTGGTTGACCCTATCCAGTATCATCTCTATAAAATTCTCATTGAGTACTTGTAGTATGTCTTCTTTTAAATTATTCTTGTGGGCTTCATTGGGTCCTTTGGCATAGTTTATCTTCATTTTGTTGGAGTCTGGATCTGAGTTTCTGTTCTCTTCATTCCCCTCTGGTTCCTGTGCTAATTTTTTGCTGTGGGGAAACTGGTTTCCCTGTTTTTTCTGTCTTCCCGTCATTGTCCTTGGTGTTGTTACTGTCCCTGTACTGTGTGCAATTAAGTATTTTCTAGCTTGTAATAATAACAATGGTAGTATTTAGAATGGAAGGGTGAGCTGAGATGGAAAGCAAGAAGTTAAAGAAAAGGGGAAAACAAATATACAGACAAGAGGGGGAAAGCAGAACAAGGTTTCAGACAAGAGAGTTTCAAAGGTATAAACAGGGAGTGTTACTGTACTAATCGACAGTAAGCTGAACAGACATTAGAGAGACAGAGAGAGGATTGAAAATCAAAGATAAAAAAATAAAAAATAAGTAAATGAAAGAAATATCTATATATAAAAATGAATTAAAATAAAATGGAAAATAGAAAATTAAAAAAAAAAACCCAAAAAACTTCCAAGTTTATATGCAATGCCGTTTCAGTCTTAATAATTTGGGTGTCCGTCTCAATCTCCAGTCCTGGAATTGGTGCCTCAGATGTTGTTCTGTAGTTGTCTCATGAAAGGGGATGCATAAAGTAGAACAAAACTACACACACACAGACACACACACACACACACACACAAAAAGCCCCACCAAGTGTCCCCAGTTCAAATGCAATACAGTTTCAGTAAGTTTTTCGGTTTGCAGTTGTAATTCGGTTGTTCTCTCATCAAAGGTAGGGAGAAAAAGAAAAAAAAGCGTCTGGAGGCAGTTCTGAGAGTGGTATCTGCAACTGTGGCTTGCCTGCCTGCTGCTCTCAGCCTGTAGCTGGCGGCGTTATTTATGCAGATCTCTGGGGTGAGCTTAGCACTCACCTGGTCCCACAGGCTTTGTTTGCTCAGAGTTCTCCTGTGCGGGGGCCTCTGCTACAGGCTTTCCCCTTTCCAAGCACTGGGAAAGGTGACACTGCCCCGCGTTGTCAGGCCTGCGTGTTTATTTACAGTTCATGTGGGAGGTGGGTCTTCCCCCCTCTCCTGTGGAGTTTCCTTCCACTGCCACTTTCAGAAGCTTTCCTGCTCCTGCTTACTGGGCAGTGCTGCTGCTCCTGCCGGCCGCCATGTTTGTTTACAGTTCACGTGGGAAGTGGGTCTTCCCTCCTCTCACAAGCTTTCCTGCTCCTGGTTGCTGGGCGTGCTCCCCGCTCCCACCAGAGGCTCTCTGGCCTGCCAGGCTTGTTTATTTACAGTCCCAGGAAGGATTCCCTTCCCCCAATCTTCAGCGCTCAGGGCGCCCCACCCTCTTTCCAGCGTGTCTTAACTGTTCTTATTGCTTATTACTCAGTTTCTCTGTTTTTTTTCCCGGGTGGAGGTCAGTCTGTCCAGGGGGCTATGCTGCTCTGGCCCAGGCTTGTCTGTGGGGCTACCGCGGTACCACGAAGCTCACCTGGTCCGCGTCTTCCCAAGCCATATGGGCGCCGGCCACTGGTGGCCCCGGGGGCCCTCCTCGTTTCTCCATTTAACGTGAAGTGGAGATTCTCTGCACCGGCTGGAGATGTGGAGGGGTCAAAGTTATGCCTTTTCTCAGTGATTATGCCTGCAAAGTGTGTCTCCAGCGTCACTCCAAGATTTCACTATAGGAGGGTCGCTTTCTGCTTCCTACCTCTAGCCGCCATCTTGGAATCCCACAAAAGTTCTTACAATATATCATAGTTGAATTCACTCCCTCCATTATCCTCCTTTATCCTTCCCTATCCAATCCTGGAAGAGTTTCAGCAGGTCTCATTTTTCCATTTTCATAGTGTTTCTGGACTTTTCTATGTCAGTGTTTTATCCTGAAAATTTTCATGTGTAAATTTTCTACTCTGAAAGGTTCAGAGTAGATTGAGTGCTTATATACTCCACCTAGATGTAGCAGTTGTTAATATTATCATACTTGCTTTCTATCTATCTGTCTATCTATCTATCTATCTATCTATGATCATGTCTATCTATCTATCATATCTATCTATCTTATCTATCTATCATATATGTCTATCTATCTACACATTTTTCTTAACCACCTGAAAATTGCTGGCTCATCACGATCCTAAAAACCCTGCATTTTCCAGCTGTTTTTAATAAGAAGGCATTCTTCAACAACAATTCCGTGTCCTCACTGGGCTTCCCTAATATCCCTGGATATCCAGTTCATCCTCCTGGCCCATTTCCCCATCATCTTAAAGTTTCTTTTCAGTAGCTTTTTATTTATTTATTTTTACCTGGATCTAGTCAAAGCACAGATGTTGCATTTGGCTGCTTTGTCTCTTTGTACCTTGTAATCTGGAACATTCCTTCTAGATTTCTTCCTGGGTTCATCTAATTGTTCCTGGAGGGTCTGTGGTTTGTTCCTCTCTCTGTCTGGTCCAATGTCTTGATGGGATTCAGGGTTTACATGCTTGGGAAGAATGCTTCATGAGGATATCGTGGATTATACTTCTTACCACATTGAGTTAAGGGGTCAGAAGAAAAGGTCTGTGGGCCCAGTAATAGGGACCACAGACAGGGAGTGAAAGTGACTGTCCTTACCTAACAGCTGAAGAAGAGCCGGGGTGTGTAGGTGGCATCTTTGGTTGACAGCATTGCTTCACTCGTTGTAGCCTAGTCCTCATCCTTTCTCTGCTGGTTCCTCTACCTTCTATGCCTGGGAACTGCACAGATAGACAGTATCTCCAGGCTTGGCCCACACACTTTGCCACTGTCCTGCCACTCCATCCCACCCTGGCATACTTAGGAGGGCATAGCAGTAGGCTTCAGGTCTTTGTGTCCTATTCACCCCAGCATGGAGGAAGGGGTTCCTGCCCTGGGGTTTGGGAAGGACATAAGTAATACCCAACACTGGACAGCTGAGAATGGTAGTGATGTATTTGTCATACATATTCACATCCTGGAGGAGGACAGTGTCTGATGAGCAGAGACACACAGTGACAGAGTGAATGGACAGGATCTGTGGGAGGCAGATTTTGTAGGTTCAAGAGGGTGGGGTGCCCACTGGTCCCCATGACAGCCGGTTTGAATAATTCTGTGGGCCAGAAGGGAATTGAAACCTACAATTCAAGGATAGGCAGGCTAGGGGACATTATTCCTGGAGGCAGAGTAGGAGAGGACTTGTGGTTTGGACATTTCAAGCCCTTTTGGTTTCAGATGTTAAGGCAGGACAACACATCAGGCCTGAATGTTTCACTTTTCACTGCTCAAACGTAACACCCTTACAGAACACTTTGTACATAATAGGCACCCTTCTGAGCACTGCCCAGGGGTTGACTCACTCACTATGCGTGCCAGCCCTCTGAGGTGGTTGCTCTTCTCAGCATTACTACATTGATGAAGAAGCTGAGCACCAAGAAGCACCTTGCCTAAGGGCACATGGCTGGTAAGGGAAGAATGAAAATCTAGCCAGGCAGCTGCCCCAGAGTCTGTGCCCCACAGTTGAAAAGGGCATGGATGTGAGGGATTGCGTGTGGATCTGGGCTCTGCCTCAGGTGCGACTTCACTTGCAAAGCCTTAGTCTTTGCTTCTTTTTGGAATCCAAGAACAAGGGGGACCATCCCCAGAAGGTGGGATGCTTACAGCTCTTCCTTATCTGGTCCAGGGTTGCTCTCATAGATGCAGCTGAGTTGTGGATTAAGTCACCTGGTGGCAAGGGAAGTGCCCTCTAATTGATAGTTAGGAGGGCTTTGGTGGGATCAATTTCTTGAGGTCTTCTTTTCTCTTTCTACCTCTTTCCCTGCACCTTCTTTCTCTCCTGTCCTCCCCCCCAGCAAACATGGAGCTGTCCTGTGCCGGAACCTGATCTCAGTGGTTCACAATGAGAATGGAGATGAATGTATTGCATTTCCCCAAATCAAGGCGATACTGCTGTCTCTAACTGTGGCAAGTCTGGCTCTTATTAAAACAATTGCAGATGCTATCGAGCTGGTGTTTGTATGTGTGGGGGACAGGTCCTTGACTCTTTAAACTTCCAGTGTATGCTCTGAGTGTTCATGCCAAGCTATGTGACCTTACACAAGGCACTCTGTATCTTGTATCCTAAGTGCCCCCATTCTGAAATGGAAACAGTGGCAATTCCCACCTCCTAGGGTTCATTAAGAATTAATTGAAGCCTTGTGGGAAGCACCTAGTGAAGGACTTGGCACAGGATAGCTCCCAATGTGGTGACTGCTTTTATTTTAAGTGTTGCCTTTGTGTTGGGGGATGTTCACCTACTCCAACTCAGAGGAAGACCTGTCTAGAGGCAGGTTTCTGGTTCAATGGCCGAGAGACAATCCATCAATATGTTCTCTCATAACTGCGTCACACCCTCTGTTCCCATATCTAATGAAAAATCTGATACATCTCTTCCCTGCTGAACTAAATGGCCAGCCTGTTCTGCCAACCATACGCAATGTCCATTTGTAAGTGCTTTTCCTCCTGCCCAAGAGAGACTTTTCCAAGAGGAAAAGTCAATAGTGCATTTAAGAAACATGCTTTACAGTGGCCTGGACCTCATCTCACTCCTTTAGATCTCAAGGGTCAAGAATGACTTTCTGAGCCATTGTTTGCTCATAGGATGACCAAACAATGAGTGGTTGTTGTCTGGCTGTTGTGGCCAGTCTTCTTTCTAATCCCCTTCCCCAAGCCCCAACTCTACTGCGCTCAGGTAGTCAGGTGGGTCTTAAATAAGGTGGGGAAGCCTTCTCAGACCTGCCATTCTCCTCAAGAGTCATGCATATTCACATTTTGAGCAAAGTGAAAGCTTTATTGAGGCTTTAGTACCTTATCCAGAACCTAATCTGGCTCCAGCAGACACGGCTGTCCTGTGGGGCAGAGGGGATATGAAATCTCAAGAGAGGTTAAATGACTTTCCTCATGCCTTCCAGCTGGCAAATATGGAAGGAGAGATTTGAACCAAGTCCAAAGATCTGGTTGGGTTCCTGTTTCTATATAATCTGTATAGTTTATGGTGGAGGAAGGGATGGCGAAGCTGTTGTCTAGCATATGACTTTCAAGACTCCTGGAATGTCCACTCTTCTTGAAATGGGTCAGTTGTCAAGGCACATGGGCTAAGTGTTGTTGGCAGATCCATGAGGCCTTTCAGTGGATGGTGGGGAGACTGGCACTTTAAGAACTTGAGTTGGAGTTGGAGGAGACACAGAGTGATAGTGACATCGTCATGGTTGATCAGGGACTTGGTATTTCTGCTCCCTGGTGTTGAGGTTAGCATTTTTCTGGGTTCCCATTTTTTTCTGGGCTGAATGTGTTGTCACATTTAGCATGTAGACACATACCTTGGAATATCCCTGGAAAACCAGGGTCTTCACAAGTGACACTGGGTGGGGGGCCATTTCATGGGTCCAAGTACTGAAGCACCCCAACTTATATGTCCCCTCAAAGCAGAGTGGGCTGGCAATCTTATGTACAGACGACATTTAAAACCTGTAACCAAAGACCTTAGCATCTCACAACTCAACTGGTTATGACTCAGGATCCCTTGACTACAGTCTCAACAGAATGGAGACCAAGTTTTATTCACCAGTGTTGCAGGATGGTACCAGGAACATCATAGATGCTCAATGAATATGTGCTGGGTGAATTGGCAAAGCTGGTAATTTACTGTCTGTCCCCTATTGTGCCCTTTCTAAATGATGATATATGTGCCCTACACTGCTGAGGTCAAATTGAGGTATGGAACCAGGACTTACTCGCAGAGTATGGGAGCAAGTGTGCAGGTGTGCACCCTCATGTGTTTGGGGTTGAGGGAGTGGGGAGTGGACATGAAGATAGTGCTTATCTGGCACCAGTCCAGATGCTGCCTATCTGCCTCTAGTCTAGGATCCTCCCAGGGGTGGAGCCATGTTCTTATTTGATGTCAGGCTGGTAAAAACTCTGGCCAGTCCCCAGTGATGCTGTGTGTCCTCTGGAATTGACCTACTGTTTGTAGGTGAAGATTCAAGTGGAAAGGTAAAGATTCAAAGGAAAGGAGTCAGGAAGTGATTTTTCTGACTTGGCCTGAAAGAGTAATTGGGAGCCAAGGTTCACCCAGAGGGAAAGGTGTTTGGTTTTCTGTTGGGTGCTTTGACCTCGCTCCTACCTTTGTGTTCTGCCTACTTCTTGTTCTTTGTCCGCATCAGAAGCTCCTTTGCTACTTCTCCATTTCAGTGAATTTTGATGGAATCTTACAGTGTCTTCAAAAATCGCATGCTTTTTCCTTGACTTCTGCTCATTCAAATTTGGGTTTGATGTGTATGCATGTTTTTGCATGTTGTGTGTATGTTTGCATGTATGTTGTGTGTATGTGTGAGATACATAATTAAGGAGAATTTAAGCATATACAATATGCATGAACAATGAATGAGTCAAAGAGAAATCACTTGGCATAAAGATGGATTTCATCTTTGAATGTTCATTGTGTTTGTTTTACAAGTTTTTCATCAAAGAGAAATCACTTGGCATAAAGATGGATTTCATCTTTGAATGTTCATTGTGTTTGTTTTACAAGTTTTTCAAACTGTATTATGAAAAAAACTAACGAAAAAAAATGAGAAAACAAGGAACCCTGTCCCCACTTTGCCAAGGAGAAATTAAGATATGCATAGAGTAAGAGAACTGTCCAACTCAGACAGCAAAGAAATAGAAGCATGAATTCTGTTAAAACCCAACAAGTTACTTGGCTTTATAAGTAGTAGTTTTCATGGATGAAAATCATTACTTTAGTAGTGACTCTGTGATTTTCACATAGAGACCATTGATCTACACATTATAGTTAATTTCTTTTTAAGTAAAATGATGTTGAAAGTTGTTCACATTTTGTGAATTCTTATAAGCAAGGAAGAAGTCGTTATTTGGAGGTGGCACTGGCATAAACTTAGGTTTATTGATAACAATGAAGAAAATGTTGCATTTGTGCCATGCAACTCTCATTAAACAGCACTTTTCTGTGAAGTGATTAATGGCTGACACTTCATGGTCTGTTGGATTTCTTTGCTTCTTTCCTGCACAGAGCCCTTTCTCTCTGTTTTTTTGGGTTTTTTTGGTCATCAAAACTCATGAAGGGTTAGAAGTCCTAGGCCACTCTTAAGTATATTGTGATATACAGTGGATGACTGTGGCGGTGATCCACGCAATTTGAGTGGATCCTGTGGTATGTTGATAGTACCCAGCCTCTTAACAGAGGCTCTTGGAGATGGGGAAATGCCAGAGGACCTCCGTGCCATGGTCCTGTTGGAGCTTTTTGGGCACTTAGATGTTTCTATCTGCTCTACATTTATTGGAAATAAAAGCAAACTGAATTATTTCCCACAACTCCCAGTGGTCAAAGAATTGCTGCACTTGCTTTAACTTTTTTTTTTTGAAAGCCGAATGATAAGGGTCACTATACTGCCAGGAAAGTGCTAGCACCCTCGCAAGAGCTGCTGATGTGGGTGGGGCTGCATCCCTCCACATCGAATGCCCCAGATTGCTGTGCCTTTGATTTTTCAGTTTTTATTTTAATATATTGTTTTCTCCTCCCATGACACAAGTGTAGCTTGAGATGATCTTAGGGGCTTTAGATTGGACACAGATGGGACTACCTACCACCACAGTTATGGAGAAGATCAGTGAGCCTGTCCAGTTCTCTTCCATCCTTTCTATCTGGCATGGGAAAGTCACGTTGGACTCATCAGCCTCTTCACCCTAATAGAGGGGCAGGCCTCCGCCACAGGCCATGCCATAGGCTGGGACTGAACTACATGCATCTGTTCCATTAAATTCACTTCTGTGTTTGCCAACTGCTTATGGAGGAAATGCTGATTTTATAATTAAGGAGTGACATGGAATTTCTTCTAAAATAAACTGATTTAGTTTCCAAAGGAATTTTGTCTAAATAAAAGTAGTAGTATAGGTAGAGAGAGAATAAGGTAAGACCAGCCAGTCCGATTCCCAAGTTGGGAAACCCTGACTTTTCCCTGAGAGAACTGGGTCTCAGAGCACAGCATTCACACAAATCCCTTTGGGGTGCTGTTTAGTGCAGATCTGGAGTCAGTGGGTCTGGGGAGGGGCCTGAGAGTCCCAGGTAAGGCTGATGCCTCGTGGGGCACAGAGCAGGGTTGATCTGCAGGTAAGCATCAATGGAACCAGCAGGAAGCTTGCTGGGAGTGCCAACTCCCGGATAGCCCTTGTGTTGGAATCTGCAGGTGTTTCCTGCACATGTTAAAGCTTAGGGACGTTTGAACTTTCACAGTGTTGCTGGTCCTCAGTGTGGAATGAGCCTCTGGTGAAGAGGTAGTGGAGACCACACCTCCACTGCTCACTTAGAAGCAGGATTTCTGTTTCTGAGTTTTCATCCCACTTTCAAACAGCACGTGGAGGGATGCTTCCAGGTCTGGTCACACCCTCTCCTGGAATCACCTTCCATTGCCTCCAGAGCTTTCCATTCCACTGCTTGCTCTCCCTGCGTCCATGTGTTTTGTCAAGTTCTTGGTCCTCTGAGTAGCTGCCTCACTGTCTGGATTCTCTGAGGCAGACGCTTTGGCTGGAGTGTGGCTGGAGGAGGGACACTATCTTTCTTAATACTGCTGCTCCCAGAGGATATAATTTGCTTGACAGATGTGCTCTGGCTGCAGCTACTTGGGGTAGGGTAAGGGATTGTGAAAAAGGATGGGTGCATCAGGCTTTAGAAAAATTACACGAGGAACATGAAACCTGAGAGACAGAGTGCGGGTGGAAGGAAGCTGCTCAGAGGTATGTCTACGTCCCTGGCTCTATGTGTGGAAAAAGTGAGGATCAAGAGAATGGAGCTGTGTGACCATTATAGTTAATGACACCCCATGAGTGGCAGGTGGTGTTTCAAAGGTGACCATATCCTATACATTCACCTGCTGCTCTGTGGTGGGACTCTTGCCATGCCCATGGCAAGAGGTGGAATGGATTTCCTTCCCTTGAGTTAGAAGTGAGTCTTAGGTCAGCTAGATTCAAGACTCACTCCTAACTAATAGAAGATGGTAGAATGGTAGACATGACAGTGTGACTCCTGCAGCAAAGTCAGAAGAAACCACTTAGTTTCTCTTAGGACACCTGTTCTAGGGAAGCCAGTGGCTTCACCTGACTACCCCCAGGACTGCCATGCTGGAGAGACATATGGAGGTGCTCCAGGGGTGGCTCCAGCTGGACTCCCAGCTGACAACTCTCAGCTGATAGCTGGCCTGTGGCAGCTATCTTGATGGGCAGCCTCGTTGAGCCCTCAGGTGACAGCAGCCCTGACCAATGCCATGTGCTGTGACCACATGAAAGATTCTAAGAACTGCTTAGCCCAGCTCCTCTCAGTTACTTGATCTACAAACTTACAAGTGAAATAAAATGCTTTGGGGTGCTTTACTATGTAGACAACATAACTGAAGTATTCCTGAAACTTTCATTATCACAAGTAGACTACATGATCTTAAAAACATTTTTCAAACAAAATTTGTTGTATGTCATTAAAATGTTTCAAGAGCTCTTGGAAGAAGGTAATAGGCTGTCACAAAGTCAAACAAAATCCTTAAAAATGTCTAGTGAAAATATTCATCTGTAGGCTAAAGGAATATTATGCTGGTGATAAAATAGTAAATTCTATTCGTGTTCTGTTAGGCATCTCGCCTGTATTCTTTCATTTAATTTTCTATTTAACTCTGTAAAATGTGCCCATTTTACAGATGAGGAAGCTGAGGTTCAGAAGTATTAAGGGAAGGACCCCACACCCAGAGCTGGGATTAGAACCATGATAGGCCTCATTCCAGGGACTGTCCTGCAGAGGCTGGAAGAGCTATCAATGAGGAGAGTTAAGTCACTGAGCCTCCTCTCTTTGGAGACAAGGGAGAGGGACCCATAGGGATCATTTAATTTGTGCTGGTGATTCAGGGCCCATCATGGGAGTGTTTTAAAATCTGCATCCTCAGCCCTGTCCATAATGTCTGTAAGCCTGGGGTGGGGTGTTCTCCAGAAGGGTCTGACCCATCGCCATTGGAGGCCTCTGATTTAGTTAGGCTTCCTCTGCGCAGGTGAGAACACGGAGGCCCCAGGAGGAGAAGTGCACCACTCGCAGCACAGGGCTGGGGTGGAGAGCAGCTTCCTGATGCCCAGGCAGGGTGCGTACTCCCATGCTTCTCTCTGCAGGAAGCACGGAAGGCCAGTAGCAGAAGTTCCTGTGTAAGGATTCAGGGCTCTCGGTGTGCTTGGGATCAGACTCTGCAATTGACATGGTCCAGGCTCAGGGTGGGGAGGACCTGGCTGGGCTCTGTGATGGTGCACTGCATGGGTTCATTTGGTCTCCAGGCAGATATTTAGCAAGTGACTCCCATGTGCCAGGATGAGTTGCTGGGAGCACAGTGGTGAGCAGAACCATCTCACTACCTCTTTATTCTTGAAATTACAGAAATACACAGATTTTTAGGGCTTGGAACCTCACAGTTAGAGGAGAGGACACAGAGAAGGGGAAAAGGAAAGAGGAAAGCAAGACGTGTACAGGGAAAGACAGGATGAATTTTAAGCTTCTTTTAAATACACAATAGAATTGAGTGTGAGATTGATCAAGTTGATAATATTACTGAGAAGCTGTCCAGAGTCCCAAGGAGAAGTTAAGTTCAGCAATGCCTGAATTCCTACAATGGCCCAGCTGTCATAGTGAGCTGAGCTACAACCCTGAGTAGCCCTGCCCTCTACACCCTCACAGTGTGGTTAAGCTGAAGATGAATCATGATCGCACAACATATCAAGACTAGGACAGAAACCAAGGCTGTGAGATACCTCATCCTGGCCGGGGCCCAGGCTATCTTCATGATAACTCCCTGACCCCATTTGCTTAAAACTGAGGACTTTCCTAGTACCCAATACTTTCTGTGCTAAAGGCTGTGGGGAAAACCAGGACTGTTGGCCACCCTAGTTAATTCCTAAAGGAAAAGATAACTGGCTTCCTCCTCTCTGCCCAGTACCCATGTGTTCCTCATCTTGGTTCATGGTACCCCTTTTCCTGGAAGCACTAGAATAGCCTATCCACTCTAGCCACAATCATCTTTCACCTGCATGTCCTTCCATGTGCCCTTCTCTTGGCCACACTGCAGGCATCCCTTGCCTTTCCTCCTCTGCTGTGTTCCATCCTCTCCACTGCCATGGCTAGCACTTTTGCTTGGATTCCCCATGCCATTTATAGAATATGTCATTGGCTCAAAATCAAAATTCCTTGGTCTGGCACTCAAGACTTGGAGTTTCTTGGTCCTGAATTTCCCTCTAGTTGTGTCTGAAGTCAAGGTCACCAGGTAGAGATTGGCCTAGAGGATGCTGATGGCTGAACTCCAACAAAGCAAGCTTATGCAGTCTCTGCCCCTCTCCTTACAGTTTCTCCCTTGGTAGAGACTGCTTTTCATTGCCCAACCAGGGCAGATCCAACACAAGTGGCTCAGTGGTGTGGATTCTCATGACATGAGAGTGGGTTCCCAGCAGATGAAGAGATGAGGAAGAAAATTGCTTAAAGCTCTTATATCAGCAGACTTAGAATACACCCTGTTTCCTTTTCTCTTTCCCTTTGTTTCCTCTTCTTGACAGTCCTTCCTGCTCCAAGCTTCCATCTTTTCATTCTTTTACTCTGCCCCCTATTGGAGGTTGTGGCTGCAGCATGGCACCATCTGGGTAACATGAGATAGAACAGGACAATTGGTGCTCCAGTGGAGACATTTGTTTCCTCACTTTTGGCATTTTTTCCAACTCAACCTCATTTCCTTACCAGAGACTGTGCTGCTGGCCTGGCTTTGCTCCCTTCTGAGCTACTATATTACACGCCAGCCCTCATTCACTTTAGAGATGGTTCTTAAAGACTCTTTAGGGCAGCCTCAAAGCCATCTCCTTACCCAGAGAGTTGATCCTTGATGGCAAGGGATGAGAGAAGAGTCTGAGTCTCTGATTCTTTGTCTTTCTCTGGTTATAATGGGTGGAGAAGCATCAATAGGAGCGACCTACTCCTCCTCTTCCCCAGAAGGCTGATGCTCTCCCCAAGGGTGAATAAGAGTGGCCTCCTTGGGTCTGCCTGCACCAGCAGAATGCTTAGCTTTCATCTACTTTTCTTTGTTTTATTTCAGTTTTACAGAGTTTTTGGATCCATTCCAGAGAGTCATCCAGCCGGAAGAGATCTGGCTCTATAAAAATCCTTTGGTGCAATCAGACAACATACCTACCCGTCTCATGTTTGTAAGTACCATGATTTCATGGCTGATTTGACCTTTCTCCCAAGTATGAACCAAACAGGCTTTCATTTTGCTTTTCTAACTCCTGCTGAAGAAAGCAATCAGCTTGGAGTAAAAATAAGGAGAGCAGCCCATTAAATTATCACTCATATCCAGATTATCATGGCCACTGTTTGGTCACGTGAGAAATTGTAATTGCCCAACACCTTGGAAAGAGAAGGGACTCACTTGGACGATACTGAGTTATTTCCAAATATTGACAGTAGAGAAAGACTAGAAGCCAGTGGCAATAATTTCTTGTCCCCTCTCCTTTCAGGATAAGCCTCAATTTTGCTAAACCCAGGCACCACAGATAGCTTCATTAACCCTTTTTCTGGTTCGAAGTAGTCAGTTGTTGACCACTGATGAGATCGCCCTGTGGTTTAACCTTTGGATAGTGTCTTGTGTCTCTCTCCTTCTGGAATAAATGGGCAAACACTTAAATAGCTGATGGGTGTATCAGGATTGCTTTTACCTCCACCTTCTGCTGTATGGAAGTTGCAGAATTTTACTCCTCACTTCCTGATGCCAGGCTTTTTGCTGAGAGTGTAAGGAAGGATTGCCTCACTTGGTTCCAACGTGTCATTATTATCCACATGTTACAGGTTCAGAACTGCAGTCCAGAGAGATGAGGGAACTTTTCTTAAATCACACAACTAGTGAGCAGTGGGGCCACATTCAAATAGCCAGCTTAGAGCTCTGTTTTCTGCCACGAAGCTCCTCTGTAGGTTGGGAGCAGAGTGTTCAAAACTCCTTGCTGATGTTAATTAACCCCTGGAGACTTGCCATTGAACCTCTCCTTTAAGTTCTTCCCACTATGGAGCAATAATGGAACTTTTGGTTGGCTAGCCTTATGGCTTAAAGGTTGATTCTGTTGGTCTGCCATTGTGCCTGTGCCTCTGTGAAGTGAGGTGACTAGCCCGGAATTTTCACAGAGCACATGAAGACTATTTCTGCATTTTTGAAAGAAATCCCTCTGGTTTTATGAAGGAAGCCTTATTAACTAATGATGATTGAAAAGATCTTTGTATCTGCAGAGTCCAAAATACCATGGACACTAAGATATTTTCACAATTACTTTTAATAATTACTTTTCTGCTGGAAAAGAACCTAGATTTATGTAAATCTAAGTAAATTGAATATATCAAGGGTAGGTGGGGGTAGGACAGAACCAGTACCCAAGTATTACAGTGAATTTTTTCTATTTCTGTTCTAATTTAAATTCCTATAAATCCTAGAAGTGTAAGAATCAGTGTGTGTCTCATGCATTTATAGCTTTAATGGGGGGCATCTGTTTATCATTTGTTCTTATTCTTCATAAGATTTTACATCTCATATGCTGTAAAACATAATTTGGAGATGGATGTTTATTGGAGATACTATGAGAAATCTGTGGCTGTGGCCTAGATTATTGAACAATAGATTATTTTGAAGACTAGGTACAAATGCCACAAATACTCTGGCTATACACACAAATAGGATGGGCAATTTGCATGTTGGCAGAGGTAGGAATGAGGCAGCAGAGAAGCTATTCATTGCTTCCATTCTCAGAGAATAGAAGGGTGTTCAGCCTCACACACTGATTTATAATCTTTAATCTTCTAGTGAAAGAAAGTCAGCCTTTTACTTTGTTAATAGTAATTGATGAATTTCATGCATATTTGGTCACAAGATTTAGTTTAGCTCCATAACAACACAAGGAAATCAGTGAATACATTTATAATACCTGCAATACGAAGATGGAAAATACTTTGTCATTCTACAAATTAGATTTGTTCTCCTGGATTTTATTAAAAGTTTAATATAAGGTATCATTTGTCAGCTTTTGATCCTCTAACTCCTTCCAGTGTTTGTAGAAGAATGTTAAGTGGAGCATATATTTTCACTGATATTTATAATAACTTGATTTCCCTTGAAAACTCACATTTCATTACTTCACACATAAATGAAATCCTGGACCTCTTTACTTTGGGTTGGAATGTTTTCTAACTTTCTCACCATGATGTGTTTTTAAAGGCAGCTGTTGTTGACCCAGATGTTTCTTTATTGGGCAGTTAGTGCCTCTAGAGTCATAGGGGTATGTGGGCACGTGTGTGCATGTGCGTGTGTGTGTGTGTGTGTGTGAGGAACCAGTTGGTCAGATGTATCAAGAAAACTAACAGAATACTGGTTAGTGATTGAGTTAAGTGTGGTTAAGTGCAGAATCAATGATAATAACATATCAGGAAGCTCCCTAACTCCCCCTTTCTCTGCCACTTCTTCAGCTCAAGTGGTGGGTCTGTGAACATGAAAGCCAGGTGTGGTAGGGTTGTGTAATTCCAGCAGCCTTTCCCCTGATGATGCAGTGTTTCTGCTGACCAGAGAGATAGGCTGAGAATTCTGTTCAGATGCACTGAATCTTGATGTAACATTTCCTGGGTATTCCCAAGAAGTTAGTCAGCTTTATGGAAATCTGCTCTCTCTTCTAAAGAGGTCACGGTTCCTTGCTGAGCATGGGATTTATCAGAGCATATTTAAGACACCTACTTTTTTGATGTAGGACAATTCCATTGACTTTGGTTGTTGCTTTTTAGAATACTCTTTGTTGATGTAGTCATCTCTTTGCTTGTTTGGAGAATATCCAAGGGAGTCTGCTGTAGGTGAGGAAAGCCACAGATGCTATAGAGGATGAGAAGTCCAGTCAGGTATGAGGTCCATTCTTAAGGACTCTGTAAGATCCTGGGGACAAGACAAAGAGGAGACTTGGGTAAACTTCCAGGGGACTTCATTATCTCCATCATCACAACCATCACCATCACCACCATCACCATCATCACCAAAATTACCACCATCACCATCATGACCATCACTGTAATCACCACCAGTATTATTACTGCCATGACCTTTACCACTGCCACCATCACCGTCATTCCTACCATCTTCATCACTGTCATCACCACTGCCATCATCTCATGACCATGACCATCACCACCATCATATTAATTACAGTCATCGTATAAGCTACCATGAAAGACAACATTTCTTGAGGGTAGGGACTGTATTTATCACATGACAGGCAGCATCTCAGTTAATATTTCCCAAATCCACTGAGGTCACACTTTTCTTGACCCCATAATTTCAGGATGAAAGCATATAACTTGTCTAGTGTCTTGTCCACATCTGTCAAGTGACTGGACCAGGACTAGAGCACTGGCTTCCAGGACACAGTCTTTCATTGGAGCCAATCTGCTGTAATGTTTCCTTGAGGACTTGGGTGAGGCAGTGATAGCATGTTACATATAGAAGAGCAACTATGCAAAGACACAGGCATGGGAGAGAAGAGGCCATGTGGGCCCAGCAAACAGGAGTTTGTTTCAAGAACCTGTGGAGGAAATCAATGTGAGTCAATGCCCTGTATAGCTATCCTTATCTCAACCAGCAAAATCCCTTGTTCCTTCCTATTATTGCTTATACTCTCTCTACAACAAAATTAGAAATAAGGGCAAAATAGTTTCTGCTGGGTATTGGGGGGGGAGAGGGAGGAGGCGGAGTGGGTGGTAAGGGAGGGGGTGGGGGCAGGTGGGAGAAATGACCCAAGCCTTGTATGCACATATGAATAATAAAAGAAAAATGAAAAAAAAAAAGAACCTGTGGAGTGAAAAGGGGAAGGAAACAGAGGTGAACCAGGTTGTAGACAGCTTTGGGTTGGTTATTACTCAATTCCACAGACAGTTAGGAAGCACTTGCTGTGAACCACACACAGTGCAGGTAATGAGGGTGCAAAGTTCAATAAGAATAGTCTGGTGGGGGCGCAGACACCAATGCAGGTCAGACAGTCCTGCATTACTGACAAACCTTTCGAGAACAGATTAGAATCAAGTAGTGAACTGAAGCATGATAAGTGTTCAGAAATTTCTTTCCTTAGTTTTAAAGGGGACATCCACCCAAGACCTACCTTTTGCTTTGTCTCTTTTGGCTTTGGCCACAATATGCCAGATTTTATCTCTTACAATCTTCCCACCACTGTGCTGTTCTAGAATAGGATGCTTCTAAGGAAGACAGAAATAAAGTCAGCTCTTTGGGGAAGAAACAAAACTGGCTTGTGATCGACAGCTTAATGGGCAGTCTCTTTTAAAAAGTCTTCAACAGCTCTTCCTTTGTGATGGGATGTAATGGTTTACTCACAGAAGGGCCTTTTCCAGGTGTCTGCATGTCCTGAAGTTGTCTTTATGATCACTTTACAGCACACCTTTCTGTCAGGTGCCTGAAAGGCAGGATCTTTGTCCCTTTATCCTGTCCTATGTGAGTGCATCTCAGTGATGGCTCTTCTCTGGCTAACATCCTGACATTGGGGCTGCTCTGGTTTTGATCTTTTCCAATCACTAAAGGCCCTTGGTACCCTTATATCCTTCCCCTTCAGACATGCTGCTCTGAGTTTTGTCACTTCCCAGAAGCATCCTAGGCAGCACAGCACCTGCAGCAGCATGGGGGCTGACCCACTTTCTGGGTAGAGCAGAGGCGGGGGAACTGAGGGTACTTCCTATGTTGGTATCAGGTGGATATATGAGTTAGGGACTTAGTTGGAGACACTGGTCATTTAGGTAAGGGCAAGGTGCCTAGAAAATTGTGCTCTTTCCTGTCCCCAACCTCCTCCTGCGCTCCAAGGTGCTTATTCACATCTAAGGGCACAGTTAGACTTGGGATGAATATGCTTTGATCCCAGGTGCCTGGGACAGATCCTGGTTCCCTATGGGATAGTTTGTATATTTGTTAACATTCTTTTCTGGGTTATGATGAAATAGTAGTCAACAGTTGGTATTTGCTGGATGCCAGCCCTTTGTTGGGCTCTGATGGTAGGCAGTGGTGTAGCTTCCAGAGAAGCTGCCAAAGAGCATCTCCCAGCTCCTCCACTTCTTAACTTTGAAATTTCAGAAAATCACCCACCGTTTTGGAGACTGCCTCATGTAAAACATGGCTTTATCATCATGTCCCTCCCAGGGTGTGGAGGGTATCATATTGGTGACAGACCTATGGCACTTTACTTATGGAGTATTCCATAATAAGCATTTGATATTCTGTTAGTGAATTGAATCTTAGCGATACTATTTTGCTGTGAATGTGATTCTATCCATTTCATAGATGAGGAAACTGAGAATTAAAGTAAAAAGGCTAAGTGGCTTGCTCAAGGACAAGTGGAGCAGATAAGTGTCAGCGCTGGAGCCTGAACCCACTTTTCCTTCTTCTGAGTATGTGCCATACAGTTTCTTCTACAGAGCTCAGCTTACTAGCCTGTGGAATAAGCCATGTACTAGGTCCCGCTTAATGATTTAGATTAGCATCTCATTATATGTGGATCATGTAGTAAATCGGTCTTTTACAGAATGTTGTTTACCACATAAGCTATTCCAGCCTCAGTTTCCCCATTTGTAAGATGAAGCTGTTGGGTGTAGTTTACTGAGATTGGCTCCAATCTAAGACCTGACAGCCCAGTCTGGGATCCTGGTCCTGCTAGCTGTGGTCCTTCATATGTTCACCTAGTTATCTGAACTTTGGATCAGCTGTCTGTACAATACGTACTATGTTTCTCCAAGAGAGTAGTGAGAAGATTAGGGGTTCCTCCATGACAGTCCTTCCTGCACTTGAAGCTACTCACTACTCAGTCATCCACAATTCATTGGCTATCCATATATGGAAAAATTACTTATTGTGTTTTATTTAATTGTTCTTACTTTCTAGGGTGAAAACTGCTGTAACACTGTGGTCAAAAGTACAGAGCTTCTTTTAAACAGCCTGGAAATGAAACCCCACCTTAGTACTTATTAACTTCGGACTTTCAGCAAGTTGCTTAACTTCTCTGTGCCTTAGGGTTCTATCCATTAAACAGGAGCATATTCCATACAGTTGCTTGAGATACTGATGGAGTTAATTTGTATGAAGTGCCTAGAATAGACCATGGTCCTTAGTAAGAACTCACTCCATGCTAGCCTTTGTCATCTGAACCTAGGGATGTTCATTCAGCAACTGGCACCACTCATTACAGGTGAGCAAAGCCAAGACTACCAAGGGATTACTATGTTCCTACACCCTGCAGAAGTGTTTGGGAGACCCGCTGTTCTCTCTCAGGTCCCATTTGATAAGCACTAACCATTCACTATCTTCCTATTCTGGGCTGATCCTAGAAATTTCAAACTGTTTGTAGCCATAGCAACATGAACAGAAGAAATAATCTCAGGGAAAGGGAGAAGAAACCCCTCCCCACCTCCATGTGCCTGTCTGTCTTCCTCTGCCCTATGGGTGTGGCCAATAGGACAGTAGCTTCTTCAGTCCTAGTGAGAGTGTGAGGGGGTGTGAATGGATGTGATTTTCTCTGCTTTATTGAGAGTGGGAGGTTGTGCACAGGTGTAATTCCTCCTGGTTAGTTGATGGTGAGTTGGTATGTGCATGTGTGAATCTCCCTGTTTGCCTATGTGGGGAAGGTGTGCACAGGTTGTGACTCCCCTGGTTTGCTGAGGCTGAGGAGGTCCTGGTTCTCTTTATTTCACTTTTACTCTTTCCACAGCTCTCTTGGGCCAGGAGCAAGTAGTTTTAGTAACGTGTTGGCTTTTTGGGGCTCACCTCTTGATACCAACTCTTAGTTGTAAGTATGGATCTAAGCTGGGGTAGAAAGTAAATGTAAATGTGTCTCTTTGGGTCCTGATTCAGGTATTGTGCTGCCCAAGGATGTGGTAGATGTGTGTCTAGAAAGAAGAAAGGAGAGTAGGGTCCAAGTGTTGCCAGGAGAAGAGGAGAGAGTGTTGACAGCTGCACACAGATGCTTCTGTTGAAGGCTCTGGGTGGAGCTGCACACTCTGGCTGAAGTCTGTAGGTCCTTGCTAGAGGAACTCTTGAGGTGGGGAAACTTGGGCCTTCCTGGTTGCTCAGTATTTACTCAGGAAGCAATTGATTGATAGTCCTAGAAAACATTCTAAAAGGCATCTATCTATCTAGGACATTGAAAAGTCCATTACATTAAGCTCTCTCACTCTCTCTCTCTCTCTCTTTGTGTGTGTGTGTGTGTGTGTGTGTGTGTGTGTGTGTATGTGAGTGTGTGTACACAGTAACAGGCAAATTGAGGTAGGGACCAATGTTAAAGGTGAGCCCTGTGGCCATCAAGCCCCCAGCTGGGAGTTGCTGGGTGACTCTAATGACTTCTCCAGCTCCTACACCTGGTGTCCCATCTCCATTTTGGGCCTGGCCTTCCTACTCTGAGATGCCTTTGATAGCCTAGTCTTTCCTATTCATAGTTAATCAGGGATTTTACTTCTGTCTAGAAATAAACAGAATATGCCAGCATGCATTGTTTTGTAAGATTTTCTCCTGTTCTCTGTTGTTCTCCTTTCTAAGGCTTTACTTGGTGATGGGGTCAATACAGGGCCATTCACAATTTGGTCCTCAGCATTAAGACCATTTGAGATGCTTGCTAAAATTGCAATCCCTCGCCCTGTCATACACATATATTTGAGGGACTCAGCATGTTAACATGCCATGCAGTTGTTCAGGTGTGAGTCGCCCAGGAAAGTGTGGAACCTTCACAGAGTTGCTAGAACTGACTCACAAGCTCCTTCTGAGCAGTCCCCAGGAGTTTCCTGGCCTTCTCTACTCCTGCTCTGAGTCTCTCCCTCAGGCATCCATGTTCCCCACTTGTGTCACATGCTTCACTTGTCACTGTGTACAAGACTTGCTTATTTGACCTTCAAACAGCCCATGTCATTCAGAGTCAAGGCTGATAGGGAGACCATCAAACTGATTACACCACTTGTGATCACAAAAACACTGGCAAGTGGAGAAGGGCTTTTTGGTGCCTCATATACAGACTCTGAAGACAGGTATGAAAGCGGAGTCCCTAAAGTGATTTGAGCTCAGTTAGTGTGGTTGTAGTGTATAGAGCATCTCAAAATATTTTGAAAGATCATGTTATTTTGGATGAAATCTACATTTATATAAAACATTTCTCATCCATGACTTTGTCCCATCAGGAAGTCTCCAAAAAGTGACATCTCACCACAGTACAGATGAAAATTTCCAAAGTATGAACAGTGTTGGTCCACAGTTATCACATCCCCACCCCTCCCACAACTGACTTCTAGGCTAGTCATGTCATGGATTTATGTGATCATGGTCAGTCCCCTCTGGTATTGTTCTTCTGAAAAGGTAGTTATAAGGAGTTAACAAAAAAGTTTTCCTTGGCTGTTGGTATGTTAAAAACAACATACTAATTATGGAAAGCTGGATTAAAGGCTCTATATGGGCAGAAAACTTGGCCTCCAAATCCTGGCCTTGCTCCAGGCCTCACTTAGTCCTCAAACCCAGAGAAGATGGCCACAGAGCTATCATAAGCATTTAAGAGACTCTGAACGTCATGGTAACCAGAACAGATACTGCCTCATAGTAGGCTTTCAAAGAGTCCTGGTTGCATCTCGATGCTACCAGCTTAGTTCATTAAGTGTGTGTTGAGCATGTGTGTGGAGGAAGGGGCATGAAGGAAAGGAAGATGGAGGACTTTATACAAAAGGGATAATCTCTAATCTACTAAAGAAATGGATATTCAACAAAATAAAAACCCACAAAGGGATTGAACTGATTGACTCTAAGCAAGTTCACATTCTCATGTTGCCAGAGAAATGGGAATGGGAAGCTGACAGCCCTCCAAAGAGGAAAACATGAGGGGTGTTACTAGCAACAATGATCCATTATAATTACAGACTATTCTTTTCTGTTTAAAAGGCCACCACTTTAAATATGGCTCCAAGCAATTATAAATCAATTATAGCCTATAATCAGACCTTTGGTTTTCCAAGTGTGTGTATTCTGTATGTAAGTATAGATAAATCCCCCTTCTTATTTTGAGGTGAGGAGTTCAGTAAGACCATTCTGTTAGAGAGTTGAAATAAGCTAACAGTGTCTAATCATCAATCAGCCGTTCTGAGAGCAAACTGATGTCCTCATAAGAGATTGTTTGTTATTTCTTCCAGGCAATTTCTTTCCTCACACCCTTGGCTGTTATTTGTGTGGTGAAAATTATCCGACGAACAGACAAGACTGAAATTAAGGAAGCCTTCTTAGGTAGAGTATTCACAGTTCCTACTTTAGGGGATGGGAATGAAATTAATTAAACAATAACATTTAAAAAAAATCTCAGTTGCACCCAGATTGATTACCCTTTTGGTCAAATTCAGTTCAAGAGAAATAAGACAAGATCAATTCCAAGGCCAGTTTGTAAGTAAGGGATTTTCAGAGGGTGTGCTGGCAGCTGTCCTTGGTGCTGAATGCTGACGTGTGACATCGTATCAGAAATCCGGGCCACTCAGTTAAGGAGGCAGAATAGGGAAGCTCTTGGGTCGGCAAAGCAAATCTGAAATTGTCATCACTGACTGTTCAATCTCCCATTTGTGACTAATAGGCCCACATCATGGGAAATTCAGAAATCATCATTGGCTTGAGACAAAAATGGGCAAAAGTAGGTGCAAAATAAAATAGTAAGCCCCATCTCACCTTCTATTTGGGGACACTTTGGCAGTTAAGTCCCTGTTATAATGTGAAGAGTGCTCCAACCTTTGTCATTGACTATAGTACTATCATTATAAATCCTCCCCAGCCTGAGCCATGTCTGCATGTGACAAGAGTTGACATTTTGCGATTGAATGTTTTTCTATTCTGCATATTAATCAAATGCTGAGTGAATGACAGGTTTGAGAGATAGCTAATACTATTTGACTTGTTCAGCAAACACAGTAAATTAACCTGTAGCTACATCTTCAGTTCTTTGATCCTGAGGAGAACTGAATTAGGTTGATTTGTTTTGATACCTCACATCACATAAATGTTATCCAAATCCTCACCCCCAAATCTGTGTTTGGTACGTTGTATGTACTTGCCATCCAATAAGTCAGCAAATTTGGAAAAATGAGATTCCTCACTGAAGAATGTGTTTGTTAATTAGTAGGTTTTGGGGAAATGAAAATGTAGCAAAATACAGCCCTCCCTTTTCTTGGTGAGGGAGTGAGTGTGAGGCCTAAATCTGTAGAATAGTCAAGGGGCTGGTTTTATATAACTAGACTTTAGTTAGGTCCTGTCTAGTTGAAAAGAATAGCATAACAGTATCCCTTTCAAATGAGCTCAAATAAATTAGGGGTTTAACTGCAGGGCTAAAATAAGCAATCTCACAGCTCTAAGAAGAGATGGGGAAAGTACAGAAGTGCCTTAAAGGGACTGCAGAGAAGAAATGGGGCATCAGAGGGGAGAACCCCTGACCTCGTCTCATGAGCAACTCTGTCTGAAATATGCCTTCCCTCTTCTCCTTCCCCTCCTTGCTCACTCTTGTGCCTGGACTTCATTTCTGTTGCCCTCTACCTTGAGTTTGTAGGAGGTTTTGTGTTTCTTGGTCTAGACTCTCTAGAGGGAGACTCTGATCCAACTCATTCCTCTAGGCCAGATACAAAGTCATGAGTCTCTGGATAGGCCAAGGTTGCCCTCCTTCAGGTTGGGTGTATGCCCATGCTGTTCACCTGTGTGTTGGGAGTTTAGTCATATGACCTTGACCTCTTTAGCTGATGGCAAAGAGGTCAGTGTCTCTGAGAAGGACATCGGTGCCCTCTGACACTTGACTCAAGTAGCTAGATAGTGTTTGGACAAATATCACTGTGGTTCCTAACACATCCTTTTGGGAGCCCTCTTAGTTGTCCTAGAAATCCCTTTACTTCACTCTTTATTCCAGTTGCTCCCTTGGCACAAAGGCCCAAAATAAATGACAATGAGTAAGAACTGTCTACTGTGGTGTGGTTATAATTTACCGCCAGCTTTTGGAGCTGATCTATTGTGATGGCCATATTTAGCTTCTAGTACCCTCTCTAGATGTTTTCATTCTCAGCTAAGTTTCTCTTAGAATGGTGTTTCAAAATTGGACACTATACTCTGACTCCTATATGTTAACTGAGAAGGTGGAATTACTAGATATTCTGTTTGCCTAAATAAATGACCACTGCCCTATAAAAATGATCAAGAGCGCCCATTGTGCATAGGGTTTTTAAATAGTCTCTGCTTTTAAGAAGGCTTGAAAGTAGGGACTGGGAAGAATGATCTTTAAACACCAAGGAATGAAAATTAGGTATTTTCTAAAGTCTGGCATTTGGGGTTTTTCTTGGTGGGGGGGCAGTTAGTTCTTGGGTTCCTCCTTTACTCAAGTGTCTTCAGCAGACTTTAACCCTGGCTCTTAATTGGGACCCAGATGCTGACTATGTCTGTGTACCTGGTGCTGGAAGAGATGAGTGACAGGTAGGTGGCAGGTTGCAGCACAGCCAGGTCTGTATAGTGGAGAACCCTGTTATGGTTCTGTAGTACTGAATTTCCTGCAATAACAAAACCTCCCAATCCTTGGATATGCTTCTAACCAGTAGTGCCGTCAGTATGAGCTCCTTGCAAACCAACCTGCAGGATGCATTGATTTTAATTTCTTTATCCAACATGGTCTGGTTTGTCTTTTTGATTCTTCTGTCAAACTCACAGTGTTGTGGGATGCTGTAATAGCAGCCTGTGAGTCAGACCTGCTGGGCTAGTGTTAATCACCAAAGACTCCTGATTGGGGCTGTGCATTTCCCAGCTTGTCCAGTCCGTCGACTATCTGATCTAAGCACAGATTTCTCTCTGGTGTCATGAGAGGTCCTTGCAGGGTTGTGTCATTTAGATGACAATATTAATCAGTTCTGTTTACTTACAGGATACTGAAATAATTTTCATGCTAAACACTGTCACTCTAGCTTCCCATCCTTCTCTGTCTCCTTCAGATATTTGGATCAGTGAGTTAAGTTGAGGGCAGTATGTGGTGAGATCACATCCATACATTTTCTACTCAGCTACTTCACATGCCTTGAAGAACTGCTCTGTTCTGTGATAAGCCCACCTGGCTCAGAATTTGGGGAGCATAAAGTGTTCTGGAATGATGCAGCTGCATATAAAGTTCACTATGATTTATGATGGGAGATCAACTAGTGATGCTCATTCTGAGACAGCTTATCTGTGCCATGGCCATACTGTAACCAGGATAAGATTGAGCCCAGCCCTACAAACCCAGCAGGGAACCTGCTGGGCCAGCCCTAACAGGGAAAAGACCAGAGACATTTCCTGGCCATTTCAGTCTGTTAATTGTCTTGGCTCAGGGAGAGCATACAGCCAAGATATCCCAGGGAGTTTTCTCTCCTGTACAAAAAAGACCTCTCAATTGTGTTCTGAACTTTTGAGAGAGAAGGAAGCTGGTATCTTAGGAAAGAAAGGTCTGTGTGTACAGAATGCAATCTGTGGATCTGTGCCAGTCCCTCACACTCAATTCCAGTGTGTGCTCCCTGGTTTCATGCTTGGTGTTTTGGTGGCAGCATTGTGTTGACTCATGTTTTGCTCTCTGTGTGGGGCCCGTCCCTTCTGGCCACCACACTCAGATATGGTCAGTTTTTCCCCATCCCCACATCAGTGATTTGTTTGCTTTGACAAAGGTGTTCATTTCAACTTCTCTCCTGTTCTTATAACTTGTTAAAAGCCGGTGGCTTTGTCCCCACCACTGTGGCCTGTGCCCTGGGTGATCTTGTTGGTCATTCCACAGTACTTTCTGCTTGTAGAACAACACATTTGTCTTCCTTGATGGCCATAAATTGCTTGAGGCAGCTCTTTCCCGAAAACTGCTCCTCCACTGCTCTGTTCATACATAAATCTCAGCTGGTATTGAACAGTTAATATTTGCCAATGGGAAATGGTAGCTCACATATTTTATTGTTCAACAAAGCAATGGAATGGGACTTCAGTAGGTTTTTATTGCTTATGCAAGGCATTTGACCTTCCCTCACATTGATGATAATGACTGAGCCTTTTGTGTGCTCCTGATAAACCCAAGGGGAGAGGTGCAAATATTTTTTTTTTGTTTGCGGGGAAAGCTCTGTGACTCCTGTCACTGGCACCCTTTGGATGATCTGTACTTCATCCAGTGGAATCTTTCCAAGAAGCTTAGAGAAGTCTCCCTAGACTGTATATTTTTAAATAATGTATTGCAGAAGTTCTTGCAATTTCAGATGGCAAAAAGCACCACCTGAACTCTTCACTTTCTTGGAAACAGTGATTTGTTTGATAACAAATGGGCAGCTGTTGACAGGTGGTAGGTCAACAATGAGATAGTGCCCTGGTGGGGATGTCCTATTCTGCAATAGGATTCCCACAGCTGCTCTGATTAGAATTATGTTTGAGAAGGTTTTCAGGAGGAAATAAAAATGTTATGTTTGTTGCTACCAGTAAATGAAGTTCTATATGCTGTACTATTAAATCTGTTCGTACCAGCCCAGAAAATGATAGATGGGATCTTCTATGATGTTGAAAACTTCAGTCAAGGAGGAGAGATAAATTTCATGTCACAGAGACTTGGAATTTTATGTCTCACTCTCCAAATTCCTAGTCCAATTATATATTGCTCTAAAAACAAAGCTTCCTTCTGGTTTTAAAGTATTGCTTCATATCTCTATAGTAATAAGTTCAGCACTATGATGTAAATGTAATAATGATGATGGTGATGGTGATAATGATATTGATGGTGATAATAGTGATGGTGGTAGTGATGATAGTTATAGCAATGATAATGATGTTGGTGGTGGTGATGGTGATAACAATGATGGTGGCGATGGTGATGTGGTGAATGATGGTAGGGGTAATGACAGTAATGATAATGGTGGTGATAGTGGTGATAATGATAATACTTATGATGATTGTGATGATAATGATGGCCATAGTGATGATGGTGATAATGATGGTGGTGGTGGTGATGGTGACAGTGATTGTGATGACGGTGATGGTATGGTGATGGTGATGATGGTGGTAATGATGGGGATGGTGATAATGGTGGTGGTGGTGTTGATGGGATGGTGACAGTGATCATGATGGTGATGATGGTGGTGATAATGGTGGTGTTGGTAGTAATGGTGACAGTGATTGTGAAGATGGTGGTGATGATATGGTGATGATTGATGGTGGTGTTGATGGGGATGGTGATAAAGGTGATGGTGATAGTGACAGTGATCGTGATGGTGATGATATGGTGATGGTGATAATGATAGTGGTGGTGATGATGGGGATGGTGATGATGATTTTGTCTGGAGATCCAGCTGGTTATTTTTATGTCTGTTGGTTTTGTTTTATAGCGGTGTCCTTGGCTCTTGCTTTGAATGGAGTCTGCACAAACACTATTAAATTAATAGTGGGAAGGTAAGTTCCAAAAAAACCAAATGACAGACTATCAAGGTCACCTATATAGGAAGTATGGCTAGAGGACACTGGCTAGGACAAATTTGAGCTCTTCTGGTTTTCCCCTAAATTGTTGCCCCCTAGGTTTTCTATCTTCAGCACAGATCTTTTCTCCTTTGAATTATGAACTCAGTACTTTAGAGAGCAGGAGATCCAAAGCGAGAAAATGTGTTCCAAAGCCCATCGCTGGCATTTTTAGAGCCACTCCAGGGACTAGCAGACCCATTTACTTGTCACGTTGGGCCTTTAATATATAAATGAGGTTACTTATTTCTTGTTCTCTTTGGGGTGAGATATATGGATTGGCACTTGAGATTATAACATATTTCTCTTAGTGTCCCTGAGGAATGATTTCTGTTTTGCATTTATCTTTCCTTCTCCTCTGACTGCTGTGGTAGGAGCTTGATCTCTGTAGAGATTGGAAGTCCAAAGACCTGAATTGAAGACCTGACTTGAACCATGACTAGCTTTTGGCCTTGAACAAGTTAGATCCTTTTTCATAACCTTAGAATTTATTGATTATCAACTTGGAGCAGGGTGCTGTGCTGTCGGCACTGAGGAGTATCTACGGTCAGTGTGCTGTCTGGAGTTTGCTTACAGAACAGTAAGCAAGTTCTGTGTGCTTACTGTTACTGTGGGGCCTTGATAAAATGTTGACTTTCAAACCTCCTCCTCTGGCATTCTGGTTGAGTAGGTACACAGCCACATTGGAGAAACACTGAGTCAAGGGAACTCAATAACATCAGCAGCTGTGATAGCTTATTGAGGTCTCAGATCCCAGAGTGGGCAGAACCAGTGACAGTGTATATCAGCTGTGGCCCAGTATGAAGAAAAAGGGTGCTGTGTTTGCAGCATTAGCAAAGCCTCACCTGTGGTAGGCATTCAGCTAATACTGGTTGAATTGCTGTGAAATAATGGACTGTCATCCCTCCACTTGAGAATCCTCATCTGAGCAAGAAGGTTGAGCATGGGGAAAAGCATGTAGGCACAAGACTTGATGCCTATAAGTTCTGGTGTTCAGAACTTACCATTGCCGCTTACTGGTTGTGTGTGACCTTGGGCAAGAGTTTCACCTTCCTAAGCTCCTGACAGTGCCTCAGGGATTTTCACAGGAGTCGCATGGTTTGATGAACATGTGCTGCCTAATGCTGTGTCCACATCCAGTAAGTACTGGATAAACATTAGCTGTGCTTACTGTGGGAGACTTGGCTTCAGGGCCAGGGCCACCCCTCTTAATGTAGAGGTCTGTGACCCATGCCCTAGGCAGAGAAGCCAGCAGGGGTCACTGAGTTCTCTGCATCATGCAGCAGAGCTGTCAAAGTCTCTCCATGAGGTTAAGTGACACCCATGGTTTGAGGAAGGGCAATTGGCCATGAAATTCAGAACATAGGGACATGAGAGGCTTGGAGTCCTGGATTCTAGAAGCAGTCTCTGGATTGGCAGAGCAGTAAACTGAGGCAGGAAGTACTTTTTATACTACTGATGCTATGCTTAGATGCCTTTTATAAGTCATGTTATTTGATGCTCAGGACCTCACTTTTGACTAGATATTAATTTCTCCATTTTATGGATATGGAAATTGAGGCTGGGAGAGGCTGAGTGGCCTTTCTAAGGTCACAAAACTAGTAAGTGGCAAGCAAGAGTTCCAACTCAGGTCTTTCTGACCCCAGAGCCTGAGCTTTCCAGAACCAACCACCATATTCAGAGGGCTCCATGGGGGGAGCTCCAGCTTTGGTGGCAGAGGGAACTCATGAAAGGGGCTGGGTCTGTGGGGAGGCGGGCTCAGCTTGGGGCTCATTTGTGATGGCAGCATTTTATATTGAAAATGTCCATGGTGTCTTTTGTAGACCTCGTCCCGATTTCTTTTACCGATGCTTTCCAGATGGAGTGATGAACTCAGAAATGCACTGCACAGGTGACCCTGATCTGGTGTCCGAAGGCCGCAAAAGCTTCCCCAGCATCCATTCCTCCTGTAAGTTCTTGGCTGGGACTTTCTCTAGGTCCTCTGCTCATGTTTCCTGACCACTTTCTTGGGGGAGTTTAGGTGGAGAGAGAAACATTGGTATGTGAGTGTTAAGCAAAGTTTGTTTTTCCTCGCTGTAGTGTGGTGGCTTAGAAACAAGATGTTCAACAGAAATCATAAGCTTGCAGACAAGGTGCTGGAGTTTACAAGCATGTGTTGCTTTCACGAGTTCAGCAGAGTGTAATGTGTGGCCCTTTGCCCTGGACAATACAACTCAGGAACTTGATGGTGCAATGGAATTAACCATATTCACTTTAGTTTATTTCTTCAATTAAGGACCTCTCAATGAGTTAACACCGTGGAATATTCACAGGCCATGTTAGTCTAAAGAAATAACTCCTCTTCTCCTCTAGTTTCTTTGAGACTGTAGTGGGTTGAATACAAATATGTTTAAGTCCTAGGCCCTAGAACCTATGACTGTGGCTTTATGTGGGAAGTGCGTCTTAGTTAATAACACTGTATTATGTAATGGAAATTTGCCAAGAGAATAATTAAGGATCTCTCAACACACACACACACACACACACACACACACACACGCACAGAGAGAGAGGAGGGGAGAGAGAGAGAGAGAGAGAGAGAGAGAGAGAATACTATGTAAGGAGATAGTTACGGTCATTTCCTTGATTCTATTAATCATCCACTATATTTTTTATTTAAATCCACTGTTTTACTTACTGGAAAAAAAGATAAGAACTTTGAGATAAGATCATCTTGGATTTAGGGAAGTCACTAAACCCAATGGCAGATGGCCTTCCAAAAGACAGGCAGGGGAGGTATAAGAAAAGAAACCTGGGTGAAGACTGAGAGCCTGCAGCCACCAGGACCAGAGGATGAGGAAGGATTTCTCCCTCAGAGTGTTCAGAGATCCTGATTTTGGACTCCTGGCCTCCAGAACTGTGAGAGAATGAATGCCTTTGGCTTGAAGCCACCAGGTTAATGGTAATTTGTTGCCGAGGCTCTAGGAAGTAGATAAAGAGATTCAGATCTAACACTTAGTGCTATAGGGTCATGAAGGAGTAATGGAAAAATCCATTACTACATGAATGCTGCTTTATAATTCCCACGGGGTTCTTGTGGAAGGGGCCCAATGATGTGTGAAGATGTAGGTCTCCAGGGTCTTCTGGGCTCCTGTCAGTCCTGCCCCTTGAGGCAGAGCATCCATCTTGACTTGCTTCCTTCCAAATTCAGTTTTCCTCCTTGATGTCACAGTTTAAGTGAGAATGTATTTTGAAGGGGTTGGAGGCAGCAGATGCAGGGGTTCCTGCTGTGTTGAGTAGGCATATCCTTATTCTCAGGGATTTCCAAGTTGTTTCCAGGGACCTGGAATGGCATTGTCATGGGGTCAGCTCCTGTTTGCTTATCATCTGCTTCCTTACAGGCTCATTCAAGTCCTCTGTTGCTGTTGTTATTGTTTTGTGGGGTTTTTTGGTATATATTGTCCTCCCAAAGATTTAGTGCTGAGTTTTAAGAGGCTTCAAAAATGAAAAGAACTAAGAAGTGAAACGCTTTCCTAAGATGGAAAAACCTTAATCCTGGCTTTTTGAGTAGCTGTCTGAGGACCATAGTACAGGTTAGTGTCTGCTGTTGCATTTGAACTTGGACAGGAAGTAGCTGTTATGTGAATACCCCAAAGAGCTAGCTGACTGCTAGATGGCAGAGATTAGTGGCCAGCCATTATGGAAATGTTTATTTAAGATGAACTCTGTCCTTTCCGGCCACCAAAAGCTGGCTTTCTCGCAGCGCTGCCATTGACTGCCTTGCAACGTGTGGCTGGTGGTGATCTGTGCTAGACAGGCTTCTTGGCAGGCTGTTACTGTCTCTTACCTCAGATGCTTCTTAGAGATTTATGTTTCTAGTTGGCAGACAAGGACTCCTACCTGGTCTCTAGGCTTTGATATTGGCCTTCTCATCTGCTGTCTTTCCCCTTTTTGTGACAAGACAGTGATTGGCTAGAAGGGAGCTGCTGAATCTAGTTGGGAAACCACTTGTGCTGTTTTCTGGATTTCTGATGGGGGCTAATGGTGTGACTTTTTGCTCCTCAGAGTGGATGACCTCAGTGGCTCCTCATTTTATTACAGTTTCCTAGGCTGGACTTGAGGGCCTGGCAGAGGTGACAGACTTCCTAGACCTACTAACTCCCGGACTAGGGGGACAGGAGTATTTCTTCTGCTCTGTTTCCTGATAACTAGGATATAATCCATATTCTTCATATTCTCCTATCATGCTATAGAACACTTGGCTTTTTTTTTTTTAAACTTAAGAACAAACATTGAACCAGGTTCCTGTAGCTCACGCCTAACTACTTGGGAGGCAGAAACCAGGAGGATCCGTGGTTTGAAGCCATCCCAGGCAAATATTTTGTGAGACCCTATCTGAAAATTCTCAACACAGAGCAAGATTGGTGGAGTGGCTCAAGTAGTAGATAGCGTGTCTGGCAAGCGTGAGGCCCTGGGTTCAAACACCAGTACTGTCATTTTTTTAAAAAAGAACAAACATTGATTTTTGAGGGGGAGGGAGACCTAAGGGTCTTGTTCTTAATCTCCCATAAACAGTCAATCAGCTCTCACCCGGAGTGCCCACGTGGCACACCTCCAGCAAGCAGTATGTCCCCATGGTGGCATTCTTAGGGGACTTGCTCTGCAAGCCAGCCTATGCCCTTTGAGCAGATACCACAATTGTACAGAGCAGGTGATTTCGTTTAGGGAATCTATCTTGCATCGCAGAATCTCAAGTTTGATTGGGTATTGATTCAACTTCCAGGAGAAGGATAGAGGTTACAAAGAAAAATCACTAATGCCCAGTTAAGCTATTAAGAAACATCTGTCCTGTAAACAAGGTGGGAATCTGGAACTCTGAATAATGCAGAAGTGTCCAAGTGTCAGCACCTGATGGCATGTGGCCCATATCCAGTGGCTGCTCATTTTTATAAATTAAGTCTTTGGAACACAGAGATGCCCATTTTTCTACACACTGTCTGTGCCTGATTTCACTTTAAAATGACAGTTGAATAGTTGCTAAAGGGACATACGACCCATAGAGCTGAAAACATTTATTAGGTGGCCCTTTGTGGAGAAAGTTCATCAACTCTGCAGGTGACCATGCGGCAAACCCACAGTATTAAACAACATTACTAAGCCGGGTATGGTGGCACAGCCTGGAATACCAGCACTCAGGAGATGGAGGCAGGAGGATCATGAGTTTGAGAACATAGCAAGGCTTTGTTCTAAAACAAAACGAAACAAAACAAAACAAAAAAACAGAAACCAAAAAAAAAAAAAAAGCAACATGAAAGCAAGAACAGCACATTCAAACTGGGCATGTGGGTTGTTTCATTTTTAAACAACTCTACTGCAGTACAAAATGGGCAATTCATGTTTGTGGGATGTACTCTTCAAATAGCAGAGAAGTTCCAAAAGGTGTATTTGGCTGAGGCTCAGCAGATTCTTCTTGTGCCTTTACTGTTTAGGAGGTATTGACCAGTACCTGGGAAGGGGACAAGAAGGTCGTGGCCATGACCTCTTTGAGGGTGAGGGCACACCTTAGAACACCATGCCGTGCTCATGGATTGAGGGGCTGAGCGTCCAGTGCCACTATAGAAGCACTTTCTTCCGTAGTTCCCACCACGGGGTAGAGATTAGTTCTGTGGTTTGAGACTTTTATGTTTGAGGTGTGTTAATTCTCTTTAGCTGTGTATTGAAGTCTAAGTTAAAAATCATTTCCATGCAGGATTCCAGTTCACAGTGTTTCTGAGATCTCTTCTCTCTCTCTCTCTCTCTCTTTTGAGACAAGGTCTGTTTTAGAACTTGCAACCTTCTTGCCTTGGCTTCCTGACTGCTGGAATGACAGGCATGCCATTATTGAGGGCTCTTTCTTGAGCTCTTCTTATTTTCAAAACAATCACCACCTTGTTCTTTTCTTCATGGAGATCTGTGCGTTTGCAGGTTTCACCTGCTCCCTGCCTTCTCTGGGTATCTGGTATCGAGCTTTCTTTGGATATCTGGTGTCCTCGGCCAGATGTTCTTGCTCTGGCTGCATGGTTAAAGCTAACTGGACTGAGATCACTAATTGGATGAGCGGGAACGAGCTGGCTCCACTGGTTGACCCTGCACATTAGGCCTCCAGCTGAGGCGCCCAGGCTCCTGTGGGATTGCATGAGCCTGGCACTCTGGGAGCCCTCTGTGCTCATGAGCCACTTTTTACACTTGGACTTAATCTCCCTGTTTCAGTCTGCTTGTTGAGCTGTGTCCTCTGCTTTTCTCTTTTCACCAAGCCCAGAACCTCAGATGGCTAAACCTCTGTCTTCTTCAAGAGTTCAGGAGGGAGTCATTTGCTGGCTTTGCAAGACAGAGAGTTTAGCTTCTCTTTCTAGGGTCTTTCTGCTTCCCTGTTTTGACCTCTTACATCTGCTTTCTGAGGTGCCTGACACCTCTAGCCCCTGAGCCTGCCTATGGACGATCTGCTCCTCATTAGCACTGCCCCTTGGTAGCCGAAGGGCACTCTGTCTTTGGCTGTGCATGTCAGTAGCCTCTTGGCCACCTGCTTTCCCTCTGCAAACAGTGGTGTGCAGTTCAGGTGCTGCCACATGGAGTCCCTGCTCCAGTCCTATGCAACACCCTTGAGGAAGAATTCCTTCTTATTTAGGAACCCCCAGACTTTCCTCTGATTAGTTGAGGTCCACTTGCCATGAGGAGGGAAATCTGCTTGCTTAAAGACAACTGATTCTAAAGGTCATCACTTCCAAAAATACAGCAGCAACACCTAATATGAGATTTGACCAAACAGCAAGTCACCACCACAGTGGAGCCAAGTTGACATATTTTCAAGTCAGAAATGCCATCAGGGTGCTCTGATGCCTTTTTTGTAGAGTTGCTGTTTGCTGTTAGGTTTTTGTTTGGCCATGTTGCTTTTGACTGCAGAGTGTGCATGCTAATGGGTCTTTGCAGACTGAGTCTGGATGTCTGCTCTTGCTGAAGAAATCCAAATAGGTTTTTGCTATGAAGGGGGAAATTATTGCAAGATCTCATCCATGCCAGATTGAACTCCACCAAGCATGAATATTCAATGTTCTAAACCACCTGCCTCTAAGATTGTCTAGGAAGCCTTTTGCAGAAGGCGAGGGGAAACGGGAGAGCAGAGGAATTTGCAAGAGTCATTTGTTTTGCATCATCTTATGAAGTGAAATTGCTGACAAGGGGTTTTTCTGGTAGACAGGATGCCTGAAAACTGCTCCTTTACTCTTCTTTTAAGCTTAGGTTAAAGGGTCTGGGCTGTGTAGGTCATTGGTTCAACCGGAACAAATTGGGGGTTCATTTGTCTAAGGTCAGCCCACCTCGTGTGGACTTCCAGGTTTGCTATCATGCCAGAGGACATCAGCAGACCTGGCAAGAGCCCTTTTATTATCCGGCATTTCAAGCATGTTGCAGAGGTTCTGAGAAGCACCTGCACTTATCTGACCACGTCTTTCTGCCAACCCAAAAACTTGGCGCACGGTGGAAGCTTTGCTTTTGGCTTGCCAAGGCCTGCAGGGAATGAAAGCTCACAGCAGAACCAGTGTTTCTCAGCCTGATTTGCATCATCACCCCCTCCTCCCTCTGGAGCCTTTTAGACTTTCCTACCTAATTCCCACCATGAGATTTTAATGTCATGGATTTATTGTATATCTGTTAATGTACTTAAAAATGAAAGCTCCCAGGTTCACAGTCATGTCAGGAGACATCAGCAAACTTGGCAGGAGCTGCTAAAGGTTTTATTTTCAAATGTCAGTTTTGTCCAAATGATTGTAATATCTAAGATGTTTTTCATCTTCCCAAGAACTGGTTTTCATCCCTCCCCAGGGTCAGTTGAGGATGACTATTGTAGAAGTTCTTAGCCGGGCAGTTTTGCCCCCAGGGGTATTCAGCAATGTCCAGTGACATTGTAGGTTGTCACAAGTATGAGTGAAATGGTAGTTGATGCTACTGGTGTCTAGTGCACAGAGTCCAGGGACACTGACGAGTGTCCTACAGTGGACTAGACAGCTCTGTGACAAAGAGTTATACCATCCAAAATGTCAATAGAGTCCAGGCTGAGAAGTCTTGCTCTAGGGCAGTTAGGCCACATGGGAAGAAATTAGTCATTCTTGTGTTAAATTCATCTACTCTCCAAGTTCCTGGTCTGAATAAATATATTATTTTTAGAAATAATATTATTTAACTCAAGATACTGTTCCTAAAAGAACTGGTTCACTATTTGAGTTCTATGAAAATAACATCAGGGTCAGACTAAAGGTTAAAATTGAAGTCTAATGCCTCGTTCTTTTCCTTCCTTCTTTACTTCCAACTTTTTATTATATAAAATTCCAATTATTATATAGAAGAAAACAGAATGCCTAATGAATCCTCGCTGATGCCCCAGGGACAACAGTCAGCTTTCAATGATGAATCTTGATTGTCAACCTGGTTGGATGAGAAGCGCCTAGGAGATTAGTGAAGAGCACTTCTGCGTGTGTTTGTAGGGCATGTTTCCAGATAGGATTAACCAGGGAGAGAAGACCTGCCCTGAAGGGTAGGTGGCACCGTCCAATAGGCTGGGGGCTTGGATGAAACAAGAGGGGAAGAAGGGGAAGCCACTAGCACAGGGACACATATGCTCTCTCTCTGCTTCCAGCCACCATGGGTTGAGCAGCTCTACCTCGCCATAACCTAGAAATGACGGACCAGGGACTGAACTTCTGTCATAGTGAGCCAACATAAACCTCTCCTCCTTTTAAATTGTTTCTCTCAGGTATTTGTTGCAGTAACAGAAAACTAACATACTGTTCTTTTTGTTTCCTTTTTTTTCCAGTACTGTGGTTTGAACTCAGAGCCTCAGGCTTCTAGGCAGGTGGTCTGCCACTCAGCTACAACACCAGTCCCTTTTGCTTTAGTTATTTTTTGAATAGGGTGTCCCTTTATGCTTGGGCTGGCATGCACTGCAATCCTCCTATTCACACTTCCCTCATAGCAAGGATGGTAGGCATATGCCACCATGCCCGGTTCTTATTGGTTGAGATGGGGTCTACAGCACTTTTTGCCAGGGATGGCCTTGAACCATAATCCTCTCAATTTCTGCCTCCCAACAGCTAGGATTACAGGCTTGAGCCAATGTGCTTTTTTCCACTACCATTGATTGGTGATGACAGTTTCATTATAGAATGTTAGCATGTTAAGGAAAAATCACACTGAAATTCATAAATCATAGCCAATCGATTTGGACAGGTAGACATACCACGTAACCCACGTTACCATCACAATGAAGAACGTCTGTCTGATCACGTACTTTCTGTCCACTTCCAAGCAGTCTTTATCTCTTTGAAGGAGGCAGCCACTGTCAGGTTTCCTTTCCTTCTCTTTCCTTTGGCAAAAAGTCTTTTTTAAAATTTCAGATTGGCTTTGCCTATCTAGAACTTCATTTATATTGAATGATACAATGTAAGCTCATTTGTGTCTGGGTGCAGTCGCTCAGAATAATGTCCTCAGACTCATCCATGTCGTTACAAGTATTAGTAACTCATTCCCTTGTATTGTTGAGCTGTAAGTCATTTTAATGAGTATCTATTTCATTCTCAGAGGCTTTTTATCCATTGTCCTTGATAGCATTTGGAGTTTTTCCAGTTTTTCCGTTGTGAAATAAGCTGTTAGAGATATTTGCTTGCCTTTCTTTTAGCTGATGCTGTGTGTTGACATATTGTGTTGGCTAAATGTCTGTATGTAGCATTGCTGGGTTACGAACTGCCTCTAGACTGGGCATGGTGGGGCAGGTATGTAATCCCAGCACTTGGAGGCAGAGATAGAAGCATTTCCCAGTTTAAAGCCAGCGTGTCTACATAGTGAGTTCCAGGCCAGTCTGGGTTACGTAGGGAGATTCTGTCACAGAAAGAAAAGAAGAAAAGCATCTCTGTGTTTAACATTAGAAAAAAAACTGCCAACCCTTGTTACAAAATGCTTGTATCAGTTTACGTGCCCGTGGCAATGTATGGAAAATCTGAGGTTTTCCATATCATTTAGAAAACTTAACATCTGGAGCTATTAATCTTTTTAAATTTGTCACCTTCGTAGGTGCATGGTGGCATCTTTTTGCAGTTTTAATTTTCATTTCCCCGATGACTAATGGTGCTGTGTCCCATGTCTTGTGAACTCTGACTGTTGACGTGTCTTGCATCTTTCTGTTTGCACATCTTCTGTTCAAATCCTTTGCCTGTTATTCCTGTGTATTTATTTCTGGTTACTTGGTGGAGCTTCTTCACATTCTGTTTATAAGCCTTTTGTCAGATAAATGTTTCGTGGATATTTTCTCTCATTAAGAAGTTTGCTTATTTCTTTTCTTAATGGTGTCTTTTGATGAGAAGTTATTGTAAATTTTGATAAAATCTAATTTATGAGATTACATTTCTTTTATTCTTATTACTTTCTGTGTCCCGTCTAAGAAACCCTTTCATACCCTTAAATTGCAAGCATATCTTTATGTTTCCTTTTCTTTAATAGGTTTCCTTTATGGTTTGGGTTTTTACATTTAGATAAAGTTGATTTTTTGTCCATAATTTGAGGCAGAATTTGAAGTTTGTATTTTTCATACTGATTTGTTGAAAAGATTTTCATTTCACCATAGGATTGTTTTAGTGACTTTGAGGAAGTTAATAGACTGTAAAAGTGTGGGTCGTTTGTGCTCTATCTATATATCATCCATTAGTCTGTGTTTCCATCCCTATGTCGGGCCACACTGTATTGATAACTGTAGCAGTTCAATATACCCTGAAGTCAGTCAATTTATGTCCTTCATCTCTGTTCCTTTTTCTCAAGGTTGTGTTGGCAATCGTAGGTCCTTTATTTTTCCACATGTATTTTGGACTCAGTTTACATGTTTCTATAAGAAATCCTCCTGGGATTAGGAATAGTGAGACTTGATATCACTATAGAGTGTTCTGATCGATGAACCCAATATATCCCTCCATTTATAAAGGTCTTTATTTTTCTCAGCAACAATTTTTTTATGGTTTCATGTATGAACTTGCACATTTACAAAAGCAACTCTTTGAATGGCTTTATGGAAATAAATTCACATATGACACAATTCACATATGACACTATATATTTATAGTGTGTTGTTTATAGTTTATTCACAGAGTTTTCACAATTATAGTCTATTCTAGAATATTTTTGTCTCCTATAAAGGAAAGTTTGAATTCATTGGCTCACACTCCACACCCTTCTCCATCCCCACCCAGACAAGCAACCTACTCATTGAATTTTTGTTTCCATAGATTTGCATATTTTAGACATTTTATATCATTATTCACTATGCAGTTCTTTGTAACTGGCTTATTTCATTTAGCATAACACTTTCAAGGTTCATCTATGGTTTAGTATTCATCAGTAATTCATTTATTTTTATTATTCAATAATATTCCACTGCATGGGATAGACCCATTTTATTTATCCACAAATCAATTGATGGGCATGTGGACTGTTTTCAGCATTTAACTATGATGAATAATGGTAATATAAATATCTGTGTGAAAGTTTTGGGGTGGGGTATGTATTTATTTCTTTAGGGGTCTATAGCTCGGAATAGAATGATGGATTTCATGGCAACTAAGTGCTTACATTTGAGAAGCTGTACTGTGTTCTTCAGCAATGGTGCTCCTCTCTACTGCCACCTGTCCTGTGTGAGGTTCTGATACAGCTGCATCCTCATCACCACCTGTTACAGTCCATCTCTTCTACCATGACTATAGTAGTGGATGTGAAATTGTTCCTAATTATGGTTTTGATTTGCATTTACTTAATGACTTTGAAAATCTTTTCATGGTCATTTTTATATCTTCTTTAGAGAATTTTCTGTGTAACTCCTGTGTCAGTTTTTTAGTGGAACTTTTCCTTGTCTCTATTTTCTTCCTGAGTTTAAGTGTTTACATATTCTCAACCCAAGTATCTCATCAGAGACATGTAATTTGCAAACATTTTTTTCCTATTCTGTGGGTTGCATTTTCACTGGATGATGTTGTTTACAGCAACAAACCTTTTCATTTTGTTGTAGTCAAGTTTGTTTCCTTTGCTAGTTGTGCTTCACGTATCATAGCTAAGAAACAATTTCCCAATCCAATGATTCCTATATGGCCTTTTCTCTCTTCCGTACTTCAGTGCTATCATTATAATTTCACGTACTGTATCTTCATGTATTATAAGCCCAACATGTTATTGCAATATTTTAAGTCTTTTAAATAAGTTGAAAGGGAGAAAGAGCATAAGTATATATTCATGGATTTGGCTACATTTACTTTCTTATGCAGTGTTTTTCATTTGTTCCTGTGGATTTAACTTAATCATCTCATGTCATTTGCTTAGTCTACTTTAGCTTTCTTCCACGCACCTCCTCTTCGCTATCAGCAAATGCATCACCCTGCTGTATGTTATATCCCCAACAATGCAGTTACATAATAAAGGTTTTGTTTTCTTTTTTACAATTGCTTGTCTTAAGAAAGGAAGGGAGAAATATGTATTTACATTGTCTTGTATAATTTCATAATTAGCTTTATTGGTACTCTTTGTTTTTTGTGAGTGTTCAAATTACTATCTAAAATCATTTGTTTTCAGCCTGAAGACTTACTTTAGTATCTTTTGGTGACACTGAGATTTGAACTCAGGGCTTCCCACTTGCTAGGGAAGCCTCTACCACTTGAGCCATGCCTCTGACCTTACTTTAGTATGTTTTTTGTAATGTTGAGTGTGCCAGCAACAAATTCTTTCAGTTTTTGTTTCTCTTAGAATATACTTATTTTGCCTTCATCTTTGGAAGATAATTTCCCTGACTTGGTTGACAGATATTTTTTTTCTTTGAGAATTTTGAATCTATTATATTGTTTCTTCTTGGGATTGTTGCTACTCTTATTTGGGTTCATTTGTAAGTGATAAGTCACTTTTGCTGCTTTCAATATTTTCTCTTTGTAGTTGATTTTCTTCGTTTCTATTATGATTTGTCCATAAGTAGATCTTTTTGTGTTTATCTACTTAGAGTTCATTGAGCTTTCTAGATGTTTGGGACATTATTTTCTTTTAATATTTTTCCTTTTAATCTTTCTGTCTTTCACTCTTCTTTAGAAGCTCCCATTGCACATTTTACTATGTTAAAAATGGCCACATTTATCTGAGACTTTATTTTCCTTCTTTTTTTCCCCCCTACTCTTTGGATTACACAATCTCTATTGAACTATCTTTAATTTTGTTGGACTTTCTTCTGTTACTTCTGATCTACCTGAGCCTCTCTACTCAATTTTTCATTTCAGTTATTGCACTCTTTAAGTCTAGAACTTCTACCTGGTTCTCTTTCATCATTTGTTTCCTTATTGACATTTTCAATTTGATGAGATAATTTTATAATGTCTTTTCCTTCCTTAGGCATGGTTTCCTTTAATTCTTCAAACAGAGTTATAATGGCTATTTTGATATCTTCATTCAATCTGATACCACTCTCATGGGCGGTTTCTGTTGACTGACCCTCCACCCCAGAATTCAGCTCATATTTTCCTGTTTCTCCCTGTGTCTCAAAAATTTTTTTTTTGGAATCTGGACAATTTAGGTAGTGTATTGGAACAACTCTTGAGTTTAGTCATCTGTCATTCTAGAGCTTATTGTTGCTACTTGCTTGTTTGTTTAGTGACTGCCTGGATTGTTTTAGTGTAGTCTTGTGTGGCTGCAGTGTGAGGCCTCTGGTGTTGCTCCTCCAAGTGTGCAGCCTTGAGCATATGCAGAGTCATCCAGGAAGCCAGTGACTCTGACCACACCTACCTATTAGGCTCTATTCATTGTCATCAGATTAATGATTTTCAACAATAACACCCTATGACACAAATTGCCTAAAGATTCATCTGATGAAATGTGGGCTCCTTTGCAGGTAAGTTTTTAAGGTCAGTGTTTGAGATTTATTATTCTAGGGGGAGTTTTTATGGCTGTTTGTTGCTGGTGAACTTGTTGCTGACAGTTGATCCCTAAGGAAGCCTCTAGTATCCTCCGAGTTGCTTTTCACTCCCTTGCTCATGAGAGCATCCTTAGACTTGAGCTCCTTACATTGCTTCAGTCATTTCCTTTGAGAAGAGCTCTGTACTTATTAAAGGCCTATCGCTTTCTGAACCATATCTCTGGAGCTGGGGTAGGCACAGTAGCAGTCTCCCGTTGTGTGACACACTACTCTGGGAGCTGGGAGTTGGTGGGGAGAGCACAGTAGCCTCTGGTCTTCTCAGGAGATAGAAATACTGACATTGCCCCTCCCAGGAAGATTACATAACCTTGGACCAGGAGCTGGGGAGGGGAGAGAGAGCCCTAAGTTCTGGGCTGCACCCACATGAGTAGGGTTTCCAATCACTCTAGCTGGGAGGAATGCAGGAGTGAAGGGGTTGAGTTACAGATGCCACAAGGTGTCACTATTCTGAGTTTTAGTATATTTTCTTGGGCAAGTATTTTTCATTTGCAGCATGTCCTTAGGACTATTTAGAGATGTGAAATATTTTAAAAATAATTCTCCCAGTTTCATTCAGAGTGTGTCCAGGTAACTCCTCCTTTGCCATTCTGATGGTGGAAATCTTTGGTCAGTTTTGACAAATTGTGTTTTTAAAGTACAGTATATTTTTACATTTTATCTAGGTTGCATAAAGTTATTTATAAATATCCTCATATTGACTTTCAATGTCTGTAAGACCAGTAGGGATAATCCATTTTCCATATCATAATTTGTAGCTCTACAGTCTTTTCTTAGTTTCATGTAAAATGTATCAATTTTACCAAACTTTTTAAAAAAGCAAATTTTGCATTTTGTTTTCTCTATTTTTGTCTCATCTGTTTTACTGGTTTTTGTGTCTTAATTTTCTGTGTCCTTATTTGAAATGTGTGTTTAATTTGCTCATACTTCTAAAGCTAGAATTTTAAGTCATAACTTTAGATTCTTTCTTCCTTTCGAATGCAAGCCTTGCCTTGGCTGTGGCCCATAAAATTTGATACAGTATACTTTTATTATTATTCTGTTCAAAGTGTTTTCTTCCTTCTTTTGTGATAACATCTTTGGTCTGTCTATTATTTAGAAGTGGATGTTTACCTTCCAAGTATTTGAGGATTTGAAGTATTTTATGAGTTCTTATGTTGTTTTATTGTGGGTAGAAAACACATTGCAGGGAATTTTTTGTTGTGACATTAGGATTTGCTTTATTGCTCAGGGTATAGTTTACCTTGGAGGGGGAGGTTCCATACACCCCTGGAGATGTATTCTGTATCTGTCGGATGTAGTATTCCATGTGTGCGTTAATCGGGTTAAGATGGAGTTGTTGAGGATTCTTCATCTTTGCCCCTTTTTTTGTGGCATTGCTCCATCATTTACTTAGAGTAGGGTTTGAAGCTTGATAATCTTCAACTATGACTGTGGATTTGTTTTCCCTTTTTTGTTTCTGCAGATTTTTCCATAGATATTTTGGATCTTTGTGTCTACATTTATTATTGTTTTGTCTTCTTGATATTTAATCAGCTCTTTAATCAATATTAAATGCCCTGTGTTCCTTATTTCATTTCTTCCTGTTTCATTATATGCTTCATGTGGCTGCAGAATGCCTGGGCCCATCAATTGTGAACCATTTTCAGAACAGAGTCCTTGATCTTAGCCCTTGATGATCGGATGACTTGAATTGTAAAGGAATTGGGTATTTTGTGTGGTTTCTTTTCATCACTGTCTCAGACTATTGGATTTTAACACAGCTTTCCAAGTTTGGGCCCAGAGATCATTCAAGGTATTAGATATGTTCCAAAAATAGAAACTCAAAATTACTACATGTCCTTTGTAATAGACATTTTGGGGAGATAGATGACTGGATAGATAAATATTATAAGGAGGTGAAATACCTGCACACTGAAAACTGTAACACATCAATGAAAGAAATTAAAGACATAAGTAAGTGGAAAGATATTCATGCTCCCGGGCTTGAAAAATCAATGTCTAAAATGCTCATACAACCCAGAACATTCTAGAGATTCAGTACAATACCTACCAAAATTCCAATGTCAGTTTTCAAAGAAATAGCAAAACAATCCTAAATTTCATATGAAAATTCAACTAAAATCAACTGAAAGAAAGAAAGTCGTTAAAGCAAAAAGTGCTGGAGTGGTCAAGTGCTTGTCTAGAAATTTCAAGGTCCTGAGGTTGGGCCCCAGAACTGCCCCACTCTCATCAAAAAAAAATAAAAGAATTAAGCTTGCATGTGCCAGGGCTTCCTTCTTCTTCACTTGTGTTCCTTTTGTTCTATCTGGGCTCTCTGCCTATTGGACAATACTGCCAAGATTCAGGGTGAGTCTTCTCCCCATAGTTTGTCATCCTATGTGCCAGTCATCTCTGGAGAGACCTTTTCAGTCATCAAGAAGTGCACTTTATTGACCTCCTGCGTGTCTCTCCATCCAGTCATGTTGAAAATCAAGATTAACCATCACAACCTCCCAACAGTGCCATCAGCAGGCCAAGCCTCCAACACATGACCTTTTGGGGGACATTTAAGATCCAAACCATAGCACGCCTCTTGAGTATATACAATTTTCATTTGCCAGGTTTTTTTTCAATAAAGGTAAAAAAAAATGAAAAGGAGAATATCATGGCCAACATGGTCCCATAATCCCCTTCTCTGAAATGAACACCCGTCCTCATCCAAGATCCTGCCATAGAAGTGTGTATATATTTGCGTGTGTGCATATGTGTGTGTGTACATGTGTGTGTGCATGTGTTTGTGTGTGTGTGTGTGTGTCTTTGTGTGTGTCTCCACAGTCATATCCAGGATGCATTTTCTTTAGAGCAGTGTATTTCCTTTCCCCTTTTTGGTAGAAGTCATTAGCATATCTAAGTGTGTGTGTTTATGTGTTTTTGTGTATATGTGCTTGTATGTGTGTGTGGTGTGTTTGTATGTATGTGTGTGTGTTTGTGAATATGTGTGTGTATATGTGTTTGTGCGGATGTGTGTGTGGGGTGTGTGTCTCCACAGTCACATCCAGGATGCATTTCCCTTAGAACAGTGTATTTCCTTCTCCCTGTTTGGTAGAACTCATTAGCCTACAGAAGTTACTCCCCTGGGGGTCCTCCCCAGCCAACATCTCACTCCAGCTTGCTTTCTGGCGCTTCCTAGTGAGTCTGGGTCCTTCTGCCTACGGTTGACACCTGCATGGAAAATGCAAGCTCATTTGGACGCCAGCCCAAGTCCTCTTGATAGGGAATTGCGTCTGCTGAAGGACAATGAAATCTCCTCCCCTCTCACCAAGTCTGCATATCTCTGATGATTCAGACCAAGCTTCTTCCCTTCTGCTGGCTTTCGGAGTCTTGTTAATTAGGACTAAAGAGCACTAATTGCTGCTATGCCAGCAGCAGACTTTGCAGTGGGGCTATCGAAGTAGTGCTTTTGGGACTGTCATTCTAAAGTGATCATGCCAGGTCAGACCTCAGGCTTACAATGCACTGAAAAGAAAACCAGGGTCTTTAACATGGTGTCCAGGCCCCTGCAGGATGTGACCTTGCCTCCCTTCATCCTTGTGTCCCACTCTTTTACCCTTGCTCCTGAATTCCAGCTTCCCAGTCCTCTTGATGGTAAATGCAAAGGGCCAAGGGCATCACTCCTTGCGCATAGAACGTTTCAGGCCTTGTGTTGAGGACCTTAAAGGTTTTACTTCATTTAACCCTCACAAAAAGTCTGTGATGTCAGGACTATTATATTAGTCCTGTTGATCAGATGGGGAAACCAAGGCTCAGAGAGGACAATGATTTGCCACAATGTCACACAGCCAGCATGTCTGTCACAGTGCTGGAATTTATACCCAGATCACCTAGTGTCTGAACCCAGACTCTTGACTTCAGAGTCCAATTCTTGACAGCTCCTAGCCATAGTCCTTCCTTTCTTGACCTTTGCCCTCTCCCTATCCTTTCCTTCCCATGTGCTGTCAACACTTTGCCTTTGGTTATCCCTCAGCACTGCCTCTGTCCTACCCACCAGTCTGATTTCCAGCAATCAGCATCTTTCTTGCCAAGGGCTTCTACTGGCTCACAACCCACTCAGCCTGTGCTCACAATAGACCCAGTGTGTTGAGAGTGGATGTCCAACCCATCCCCTAGAACAGCTCTGAGCCAGTGATGACTGGGGATTTGTGTGTAAATATCCCTTCTCCCTCTGCCTGTGGTGCCATAAGTCTGAGGTGTATATTTTACTCTGGTCCCCAGGGCTCCTCTAGCAGATTGCACTCTGGCTGCCCAGTGTGGTCACGCTCTGATGACTTCCTTCCTACATGTGTCTCTTTTCCACTGGGGTTTCCCAGACCATTTTCCTGACAAACTACTGGCGCTGGAATCACATTCCAAGGGAACAAAAACTAAGCCATTTCCATGGCTGACTCCTGTGTAAACCTGGAGTTTGAGCCTCAGTGTGACCCCATCAAAGAATCCATCCTGGAGTCCCTGAATGTTCCTTTCATTGTCCTTTGTCCTCATCCTTGGCTGATCCTGTCATCATTGTTTATCTTTTTGTCTGCTCCCACGTTTGTCTTTAGCTCCATGAGGGCAAGGACTTTGACCACCTCTAGCACAATGATGGTCCATATAGGTACCCCATATATTCATTGAACAGATTGGTTTATTGGCTTAATTGAATAAAGCCTTCACTGAAGCTCCATTGGTGGTATAAATGTCTGTTCAGGACCCAAATTCACCACTGATGTCGAGTTCTCAGAACAGTCCATGCCTTCCTTTGTTTGAGGTAAGAGAGAGACCCAAACTGATAGGCTGATGTGTCTGGCTCTCCTGGTGACTGCAGGGCAAGCCAATGCCAGCCTCTTGCTGCTCAGGGTTTTCCTCTTCTCTCAGAAGGTGAAGAGCTTGGATCTGGTCATCAGTCCCTTTGTGCCGTGACACCTGTGGTCCCCTTCGGCTTCAGTTGTACCGACTTCATAGGAGGATCCAAGAAGTGGATGCTGTCATGAATCTTGACAGGACTGGGCACTGCACATGTGGGAGTCCCTCTGCCTCCTCCAGCAGATCTGTGACCCCACTCATGACATGAAAGAACAAAATGAGCACCTGTGAGTTAGGAACCTTCATACCTGGAAACTTGGACTGGGACTTGGGTGAGTGGAAACCAGCCAGCTCCTTCACTTCACAGCCTGGCCTTCCTCATGTCTTTATAAGAAGTAGACATGTTCAGAAGTGACAATTCTTTGGGGAACTCCTTGTGCTTATTGCCGACAGCAGATGGCTTCGATATTAGGCCTGAGTCTTTCTCTCATGGAATTATCTCTTTCAGCCTTCTTTGTCATGGTGAATGCTAGCCTTTCCATTGAAGAAAAAGGAAAGAACAAAAGGGAGACTCTGGCTTTCTTTCTGGTTTATTTACCTGGGTGCCAGTTGGAGCGGTTGATGTCCATGAGCGCCTCCAAGCGGAGGCTCCCTTCCCATCCCCAGGTGTTCTTACTCTTTAGAAGATGGCCTTTTGACCAAATCTTCAAGTATTTTGGCTTGATATTATTTACCAATGAAACATGATTTCACTTTACAAATGAAACAGGATTTTAGTTATTTTTTAGAAAGAGCATAGCTTCCTCCCAGCAAATGCAACCTGGGACACAGAGTCAAGTGAGTGGAAGCAGGCCTCCTTCCTCCACTGGGCACCCTTGGACAGTAAATATCCTGAACAACCATTCTTGGCAGCCCTGATGGACAGCAATGGACATTAAACAAATAATGACATAAATGGAATTTAATTATAGTCCTGATATATTTGTAGGAAAGGTACATAATGCATACATAACTAGATGGTGTCTCTGACATAGTCAGAAGAATCTGGGACAATTACTTCTGAAAAATGTGAGGTAAGGCCAGGTCAGGAGGAGGCAAGAGTGTTTTTGAGTGGCAGAACCTGCCCCTCACCTTGGTGCATGTGGAGGACAAGGACACAGCTTAACCTGGTGATGGGGAAACAGACCAGAGCATATAGACCATTTTAAGACTTTAGCATTTCTGGCCCAAATACTGTGAGAATACATTTTTTTCTTCTTTCTCTGTCTGTTCATAGCCACACATTTTTGATCAAAAGAATGCATTTTTAAGACCTCCCCTGGGGCCGACAATGATCTATTTGCTTTATGGTCATTAAATTATGATATCATGCTAGCTTGAATGATTACAATTTCAAAATCATTAGGTAGCTCCACACAGATAGATTTTTTTGTATTCATGATCAATACACTAGATCATGAATCAATACACTTGATCATGAATACACTTCTGTATTGATCATGACAGAGAGAGAAGAGTTGGTTTTAGACTCAGACAGTGGAGTTTGACCTAAGACTCAGTAATGATGCCATCTTGGGCAAGTTGCTTCAATGAATATATGCCTCAGTTTACCCATTGTAAAACAGGAGTTCTAATTCCTACTTTTCAGGGTGTAGAGGGAGATTAAATGGGATAATTTATATCATTTCATTCTGAGATGGAGAAATATCAGAAACTCTGATTCAGAAAGTTCTGGTCTCTGTCCCCAGGGGCAACCATGGGAGAGCCAGACTGCCCTGACAACCATCTCTTGCAGTATTTTTGTTTCTAATGTGGTGTGACCCCTCAGTCAAGTTGCTTCCCTGCTGAATGGGATTTGTTTGTTTGATACATTCTCCACACTGTGTCCTTCATGGCATGCTTTTTGCTTTGAGGATGAGGCCACACATTCATTTGGAGTGAGGAGTTGGGGTAGTTAGCAGTGGCTCCCATCCCTACAGGGGACAGTGTGGACCCCAGAGACAACTGGCCAATCTTAGCCTGACCTTCCACCATGGGGGTTGAAAGTCTTTCCCTCCTACTTTCTCCATTGTTTGTACATCAGATGGTGGCTAAAGTAAAAAATCAGGACAAGAAGGAGCTGAAAGGTGTTGATGTTGAAATACTGACCCCAGCTTCCTGGGTGTCCCAAGGACTCTGGGCCCTCTGTGACATTCCTCCCTTACTGGTGGCAGGTAGCTTTTAGGGGCTGGTGGGGCCTAGGTGGCTCCTCTCACAGCTCATCCCCAGTTACATAGCCCATCCCTTGGCCATGAATGTGGGGCTATCAAGTGGCCCTGCATCCTTCCTAGTCTCCTTCTACCATGCATGTAACCCTAGAACAGACATATTTTGCAGCCATATCTCCTAAGAACAAAGTGTGTAGATGCTTTGGGAGCAGAAAAGGCCCCGCCAAGAAGTGCTGCAAATGCATGGAAGAATCCATGCTGGCTTTGGAAGATAAAGTCATCTTTCACCAACAACCTGGTTCTAGTTGTTCCAAATGCCCAGAATAAAGCAACACGGACTCTGGCTCTACAGCCAGCAGCACATCCTCACTCAGCAGCACTCAGAAAGTGAGGGAAGTGGCTTACAAGAAAAGGAGCAAACTTCCTACTGCAAAGTGACGTTTTGCCAAGATCTGCATGGCTCTCTGGTTCCCTGTGTTGGGCGTATGGCCTTCTCTAGCACCTGTCTGGGGAGGGGAAGGAGGCAGCCAGCTAAGCAGCTCTGAGCTCATGGGGCCAAGTCTGTATCATTCCAAGTCACCTCTCTCCCAAGTGAGAAGGACCCCCGGTACACAGTGGCTCCACATTGCCTTTAACTTTTTAGGACAACCACCTTGCTGTTCCTGGGGGCTTCCTTTGCATCTCTAACAACCACCTCCATTGATTGTGACTCACAATCAATTGTGACTGAGGCAGAGGAGGAGCGAAGCCCTGGGGATCTGGTATCTCACAGAGGCTTGTCTCAGGGCCCCCTGCCACTGGGGTTAGGGTGTAGCCCCTGACAACTCCTGTGATGGGAAGGATTAGAGCTTGAGAGGCCCATGCAGTCCATGTGAAGGTGGAGAATCCTCAACTGCTAGACATCAAGTCCAGACTGGAGGATGTCTGGTGTGATAAAAGACCACACTGGTTTGTCACTTGGTCCTGACCAGTCTCTGCAGTCTTGGCCCTGGTGGGGCAGAAGAGGAGAGAACTGTCCCATTTGATGTTCCCCCAAGATCTTTCATGTGTGGTAAAATATGTGTAACGTAGCATTTACCGCCTTAGCTATTTTCAGTGTACAGTTTGGTGGCATTAAGTACATTTCTATAGGGCACCCATCACCACCATCCATCTTGGGACCGTCTCTTCCTCCTGCACAGCTGAATCTCCACATCCATTACACATTACCTCTTGTTCTCCCTCCTTGTGGCTTGAAAACCACTATTCTTTATGTCTCTGATTTTGACTGCTGTAGGCACTGAATATAAGCAGAATCACACAGCATTTGTCCTTTTGTGACTGGCTTATTTCACTTGGCATTAATGATCCCAAGGTTCCTCTTCATTGCAGCATGTGTCAGGGTTTCCTTCCTTTTTAAGGAAGAATAAAGTTTCGTTGTAGGCATATAGACATTTTGCTCATGAATTCCTTCACCAATGAATACTTGGGCTGCTTCCACATTTTTTTGCCACTGTAACTAGTTTTACCATGAACATCGGTGTACAGGGACCCTGCTGTTAGTTCTTTGGGGGACATATATTCCCATAAGTGGAGGTGCCAATCATTTGGTGGTCTAGATTTTTAAGGAACCACCATACCGTTTGCACAGCAGTTACACAGTTTTACATCTTCACCAATGGTGCACATCCAGCATTCTTACCAGCACCTACTATTTTCTCTTTCTTTGTTTTTGTAGGTTTTAAAAAAAAAACCAGTAGATTTCTTGAGATATGATAGAGCCCTCAGGAAATGTGTCTTCTTCCCACCTGAGGAGTCTTGAGTTAAAGTAAGAGTTTTGTATCCTTGTTTCTACATCCCCCCCTGCCCTTCGTGAGCAAGCTGCTCATTCTCTCTGCTAGGCCACCTCCCTGCTCCCCACAGGGCCCTGGGACAGGTTTTCATCAAGGCCTAGTTTATACCCCAACTTCCAGGAAGCCCTTCCCATGCCCAAGCAGGAATCTCCTCCTCCCCTCTGGCCCTCACAGCCTTAGTAGAGGCAGAGGTGCTCCTGACTTCCTCTCTGAGCCCCACGCCTGGAGAGGAAATGTGTCTGTGCTCCTGCCCATATCTTCTGGGCCTAGCACAGCACTTTGCTTATGTAGGAGCTCCCTGAACAGCAGACAGGTTGCTGGACTTCTACATGGATAGAAACCATTCAAGGTGGGGAACTATCTAGATGGAACTAGCAGAAGGCTCATTGGTTTGATGCCTTGGGTAGCTCATCTGAGGACAGTCAGGGCCATCATGTTGACCAGGGAAGAGTACTGCTACCCAGGCCATCCCTGCTGAAATCAGTGCAAGGAAGTCCATTATTACTGGTCATTGCCAGTGATAAGGATTCTCCCTGAGCATCTGTTCTTTGACTGAAAAGTGACTGGTGCTGGGTTGCTGGTGGATCAGATTTCTGGGAACCAGCTACAGCTTCCTGGAGGTAAGGACAACTTGAGGGCTGCCTGCCTGCCTTTGTGTGCTGTGGAAGAAATAGAAAGGCAAGCTGAAGAACGTGTCATTTAGTCACACTCCCAGTTCCAAATCCATTTGCTCTTATATTTTACTGATCTTCCAGAAAACAAGGTCTTCAGTGGCCTCTTGAGGCTTCCTCTTCATTAGGAAAAGAATTTAAATCAGGTAATAATGATGTCCTTTCATTACCAGTCTTTATCTTTCTGATGATTCTTTTTTTTTTTTTTGTCTTTTTGGTGGTACTGGGGTTTGAACTCAGGGCCTCTCCCTTGCTAGGCAGGTGCTCTCCACTTGAGCCACTCCACCAGCCCTCTGCTGATTCTTACTTTGGGGAGCTGGGGATTGGCCACACAAACCGGTGTCTTGGGAAGAGTAAGACTGTCTGCCTTGTCTCCTTGGCATTGTCTCTTACTTTATACTGTCACTGTGCTCAGTTTTACCACCTGGTCCCAGCCCCAGAAGTTGACCTCGTGCTTGCTCCTTCCATGTTTGCCTCTAGTACTTGGGAGGCCTGGATGGTGCTCCTGCCGTGCAGGGGAGGTTGGCAGACAGATGTGGGTTCAGGTTGGTGCTTTTGTCTTCGTTTTGGCCTAAAAGTAACAATGCAGCTTGAAAGTGGGTTGGATGAGGCTTGGCTAACCTCCAGTTTTTATTTAGATCTTCCCTAAAGTGAAAAATTGACCTGTATTCTGCACCTCCCCTGCCCATCTCTCTGCTGTGCAGTTTTCCTCTTCAGTTCTCAGTTACCATGGCACCTAAAACTCTGAGCTCACCTCTGTGACATCAACCTCAAGAACCTCGGACTCTATCCCACCATTACTCACCACTTCTTTAGTAATTCACTGGGGGAATTCTAATCTGGAGATTCTTCCAAACCAGGCTTGAACCAATTTGAGTTTCCTCACCTGCCCCCTTTGAGGGAACAGGCAGTTCCTCTCCAGCCACGAATCCTAACCCAGTTGATGGTTCAGGCTCTACCCACAGGCAGCATCTTCCTGGCCCTTGTGTATAGCCCTCCGCCTAGCACACAAAACGCTGAGAGAATAAACCCACACCCTGTCTCCCTATCTGTCAAGTCCAGACTTGTTCCTAAGTCTTCCCGGAACCCTCTGTGATTGCAAAGCCCACGTTTGCGTTTCCATTTCCTCTATCTTGTTTCCCTGGCCAATCATAAGGATAATGCTAGGAACTGTCACCTACTGTAAATTTGAATGTATCTAAGAATTAAAAGCACAGTCCTGTGATTGTTTTTAATGCTGAATAATTTATTATGTCAACTGAATAACAGGTGACATGAATAATATAAATTCCCTATGGGTTAATCTAACATATATGTCCAATATTTTACTAGAATTCAGGAACAAGAAACAGCATATTCTAGTCTCCTGAAATAGATGTCCCTGAAATAGTTGTCTTTTATTAACCTTTAAAAATGGTGAACACAGATATTGGAAAGGAAAGTTATCTTTCTTTATTTTCTAAAATAAGGCATTCATTGAGAATAGGTCCTGAAACAGATATTTAGCTAAAGCCTAATACTTCTTGACTAAGAAGAAATAAGTGTCTTTCAAAGAAACATCTAGATGTTAGAGGGCAATGCATAACCCTGGGATGGCCTGTTATTAAATAAACAGAAATGGCATGATTTTTTTCAGACCTAACATATCATAAGCATTTCTCATTCTCATCAATCCACTTTTGAAGTTGAAATTGGAAATTGTAAGCTTTGTAAAAAAATAAACATTTGTTAATTTAGAGGAGAAACCCAACAGGGAAGTAGAGGATTATCAATCACTTAACAAGGGGCTCTTTCATCTTTGTGTGTGTGTGTGGTGTGCATGTGTGCGTGTGGGGTGTGTGTGTGCATGCACATGTGTGTGTGTGTGTATGTGTGTGTGTGTGTGTGTGCACTAGGGGTTGAACTCAATGCCTCACACTTGCTAGGCAGGAGCTCTGCTGCTTGAACCATGCCCACAACTGGGGCATCATTCATGTAGACTTGGTCCAAGACTTGCTTTCTGCAGTTTCTATCAGCAGTGGTATTTTATACAGTACAATGGATCCTTCCTGACCCATGAGAGAAGACTGAGGAACATTTTTTTTTATCATACCCTCCTCGTTCCACTTGCATGTGGCCACTTTCCTGAGGTGCAATGCCTCTTGAAAGCAGGCTGCTCAGGTGTTGCTGAGAGGACCCTCAGTTGTTTGCTAATGGGAATTTGAAGTTGAGTGAAGTTCACAGGCATTGGAATCTGACAGACAGGAGTGTGAGTCCCAGGTATACTATAATTTGAGTAATCCCTTAATTTCTCTAAACTCAGATTTTTTAAAATCATCTCCAAAAGGAATACAGTAAGTAATATATTACAACATTATAGTGAGAATAATATCACTGAACTTTCAAACTAGGCTAATTTCCTTGTTTTAGTCAATAGGCCAAAACAATTGATGTTAGATTCAAACAATTGATTTAGATGATAATTATTTGGAAGTATAAAATTTAGGGGTAAAAGTCTTCTGATTTGAGACCTGGGAGAGAAACTGGCAATTGAATTGACCTTATTATTATGTTTTAGGATTAATAAAGTTACTAAGCTCCTAGTGAGACTGATCAAGGAGGAATGAAAAGAGCACACACAAATTAATGATATTAGGAACAAAGACCCTCAATATATTAACAAGACAATAGGGAATTTGTGAAGGAGTTTGTGCTAACAAATTCAGCAATATTAAGTAAAATGGTTAAATTCCTTACAAGCCGTTATTCACTGAAACAGAAGATGAAGTAGAAATTTAATTTGTAATTAAAAATCTTTGCCTAAAGAAATCTCCAGAGCCAAATGGATTCATTGGTATCATTTAGCACATTTTTAGGAAGGAACCATATCAATCTTACACAAAGTTTTCAAAAACCTGGAGAAGAAAACAGTTCTCAAGTGTTCTCAAGTGTAAGAATGCAAATAAGGTTATAAAATAATCCTTGTAAACAGAATCTGACATGGAATGCAGGGAAGAAAATTACAGGCTAGTATTCTTTAAAGGCAGAGATGAAATTCTTATGCAACTTTATTTATATTTAAAAATTTTTTACTTAGTTTTATTTTTTACAATCCTGGATCTTAAATTTAGGGCCTTATACATGGTAGGCATGCACTCTTCCCCAGGCTCCAAATTCTTAAATAAATTAGCAAGTTGAGTCTAGCAATACATAAAGATGAATTAAAAACTTATCCCAGCAATACAAAATTAATTTAAAAAATTGGAAATTGATCACTGCAATCAACTGCACTAACAAAATAAAGGAGAAAAATTATATGTTCATCTCAATAGATGTAGAAAAAGCAAAACCCACTCATGATAGAATTTCTCATTAAAACAGGAATGCAAGGGAACATAATACTTTGGTGGTGATCTGTGCAGTTAGACAAGAAAATGAAGTAAAAGACAAGAAATAAGCAAAATTGTTTTTATTTGTAGATATGATTACTTGTTTAGAAATTCTTCAGAAATCTACAAAACATACTAGAACTAGTGAGCAATTTTTCTGAAGTCAATAGAAGAAATCGATTATACATTTATTATAGCAAGAGGCAATTAGAAAATAAAAAAATGTAAAGTACCATTAATAGTAGAATCAGTTTAAAAATTTATAAATTAACACGAAATGCAAAACATATTTTAAAACTATTGCTGAAAACGACTTAAATAAGGGAAATATATGCCATGTTCACGTGACAGATGTCCGGTATTGCTAAGATTTTCATTCTCCCTAAATTGAACTGCAGATTCAGCATTATTCTATTAAAATTTCTGTGGAAATTTAAGACTGATTATAAAATTTGTATGAGTAGTGAAACAATTTTGAGAAAGAGGACTAAATTTGAAGTATGAAAAGTACCTCAGTTTAAGAGTTCTTAAAACAGAATGGTCTCAAGAAATAGACCCACATGTGTGGTCAGCTAGTTTTTGACAAAGGTACCAAGGTAATTTAGTGATGGAAGGTCAGATTAAAACCAGTGGTATTCTAAAACCAGAATACAAGGTTAACCTGAAGATTAACCTTGATCCTACTTCAACACTGTATGTATATAAATTAATTCAAAACTGGTCATAAACTAAAAGTTAATGCTAGAAGTCATCTAGAAGATAATGTAGAAGAATAGCTTCAGGACTTTGGGGTAGGCAAAAATTTCTTAGAAGGAACATACACACCAACAATAAAATACGATAAACTGAATTGCACAAAATTAAGATTTTCTGTGCTTCCAAAGACTTTATGGAACTCAGAAGGCAAGTCGAAGACTAAAGGAAAGTAATTGCAATTCATGTATATCATAAAGGATTTGCAGATTCATCCATAATGTGTAAAGAATTCCTACAAATCGATGATAAAGATAATCCAATAGAATGTAGGCAAAAGATCTGAACAGAGATTGTATCAAGGAAGGTCCATGTGTGACCAGTAAGCACGTGAAGAAGGTGCTCCATTGTTATTCATTAGAGAAATACAAATGAGAACTGTATGGGCTACCACTTCAAACTAAATTTAAAAAAGACGATTACACCAAATGCTGGTGAATGTGGATTCGACTGACACCCTTCACTATTACTGATAGCTATATAAATTGGTAAAACCATTTTGTAAATTGCTTGTCATTTTCTTATACATATCCTAATACCCAGGAGGGCCATTCCTGGATATTTAATTGTGAGAAATAAAAATTCTTTTCTACTGGTACAAAGTATTACTATCAGTTTATTCCCAATAAGCCCAAACTGGAAACAGTGCTGGTGCTTAGCACTGGGAGGCTGGATAGGAATTAAAAGTAACAGTCCACTGACACATACAGCAGCTTGGATGGAAACACACTGAGAGAAGAAAGCCAGATGTGAACACGTACGTGCTGCAGCATTCCGTGTACGTGAAATCCAAGAGCAGAGAGCACATGTCTGTGAAGTAGAACTCAGGGTACTTGTCCTGTGTTGGGGTGGGTAGTGAGTGCTGGGGTGGGGGGCTGAGGCTGGAAAGGGTGATAATGACACCTCTGAGACAAAGGGAATGCTCTGTACCTTTACCGGGTTCGCTTACGTGAGTGTCTGTTTCTCCAGACTGAAGATCTATGCATTTCACTGCACATAAATTTTATCACAATTAAAAAAGTGACTGGATCAGAAGCAAACACTTTGATGCTTCAGATATACTATCTGCCTATTTGGGACTCTTGATAATTGATGAGGGCTTGACTGTAGTATTTATTTGTATTTGAGAAGGAAGCAGGTTGTGAACTGTGATTACATTGAAGTGGCACTTCAAATGGCCTTGTTAAATACCAGGGTGACCTGGGGTCAGTTGTTGCCAGCTGATACCAAAGCAGGCCGATGGGTTCGTGTCCAGGGTGTCCACTATTGCTCATTCCCAGAGCAGCAAACAACTGATATCCTGCTACTATTTAAAACTCTTAGGATAAAACTCAGACTCTTATGATAAAAGTTGAATGCTTTATCAGGTTCCAAACAGCCCTTTAAAAATCTTAAGCCAGGCATGATGGTTTAAAATTTAATCCTAACAATACAAGAGTCAGAGGCCAGCCCAAGCCACTCCCCCAAAACAAAAAGTTAGCAAGACTCTACCTCAGAAAACAAGCCAGATATATTGGCAGACTCCTGTAATTTTAGCTTTTTGGAGACAGAGGTAGGAGGCTCATAGTCCAAGATCAACCCAGGGAAAAATGTGAGACCCTATCTGAAAAATAACTAAAGTGCAAAGGGCTGGGGGTGTGGCTCAAGTGATAGAGCACCTGCCTAACAAGCACAAGTTCCTGAGTTCAAACCCATTACCACCAAAAAAAAAAATTCCCCCCAATATAAAATTCTAATCTTGCCCAATCCTGCAACCTTATCTCAAACTACACTCCATTCCAGTGAAACTGGCTTCCTCTTCCTTCTCCTCTTCCTCCTCCTGCTCCCTCTGCTGGGGACTGAACACAGAGACTCCCATGGGCTAATCACCTCTGTACCACTCACTGAGCACATCTGTAGTCCTACAGTCTTCTTAGGGTTCCTGGATTTTCTTCGGTGCTTCGTCTTTGCAACCTCCATGCTGATTCTTCCCTTGATCTGTTCTTTGCAGATCTGGCTCCTCACCTTTCAGATGCACATGTAGTATAGTCAGTCAGCAGCCAGGCAACCATTCTCTTCCTAGAGCCCCTCCGTTCTTTTCCTAACACTTTCTGCAGTTTGTAAGGATTTCTGTCTCTAAATGTCCTAAGGCCGAAACCCAAGTCTGATATTTGTCTCCCAGACCTGAGCAAAATACCCGGCCAGACACGTAGCAGAACTGAATAAACATTTGTTGAACTAACATCTTCATAACAAAACTACCATCTATACATCTTCACGTGGTGATTAGGATAAGAATGTGTGTGTGTGTGTGTGTGTGTGTATGCTGTACAGGCACTAAGCATCTTTCTGTAAACACAGGTACTTGGCTGTTATAGTTAGATGATCTGTCAGTGAGTCACAGTTTCCTTATCTAATGGGTGAAATCAGGGCAATACGTCATCACCCCATTAAAAAGAGGGTCTTGGGAAATGTCACGAGCTTCGTCATTTAAATTCAATGTATGTTTTCTCATAAGTTTGTGCTTAGTCCCATGAAAGCAGTCTGTCTGGTAGACCAGATATAGCATTGTGACTGACTTGACAAATGGCTTGGCTGCTGTTTTTTTTAACTGAACTTTTCTGAATCTCTGACCTACTTTGGCACCACAGAGCACAAACCAACCATCAGCCCTGAGTCTCATTTCCTCACAGTCATAGACACGCATCAGCAATTGGGAAGGCATGTCTGCATGCATTTCCAAATCTCTTCAAGGAGCTGAGTAAGAATAATGGAGCTGATGCAGGAAACCATCCTTGAAGGATGCAGTGAAGGAAGCTGGGCTCTCTCAGTTTCTCTCCTGCTGCTGGACACATAGACAATGCTCACTGTGCATCGGAGAGAGGCACAGGCTTTCAGCCTCCAAGTTGCTGTTAGCTGATTGTTATTCCGATTCTTTGCAGTTAGGAAACCTTATGGAGAAGCCAAAGTCAGCATTTCATAAAAGAAAGTATGTAGTAATAAGTGACCACCTGAAAAGTTAACTTGTTGTCTTACGTCTGCTCCTGCCAAATCCTGGTGGGACCTTTTATCCTTGCTCAGTTCTGATTTTTGGTTGTTTTAATTTATGCATGCCTCTCCCCAATTCATGTGTTGACACCTAATCACCAGTATGATGGTATTAGGAGGCAGGACCCTTGAGAGGTGATTAAACCCCAGGGGTGGTGCATTCATGAGTAAGATTGGTACCCTTCTAAAAGGAACCCAAGAGCACCTTGCCCCTTCCATCACATAAAGACATAGCAAAAAAGAAGCCATCAGCTGTCTATGAACCAGGAGACTGGCCTCACTGTATATCGAATCTGCCTTGATCTTGTACTTCTCGACCTCCAGCACTGTGAGAAATAAATTTATGTTGTTTGTAAGTCATCCAGTCTAGGCATTTTGTTATAGCAGCTTCGAAAGATTAAGATAGCAAACAGTATGCTGCAAATGCATTACAAGTTAACAACAAAGGAAAGCTATATATCTTGAGCAAGTGGTGAATTTCAGGAAGTCTGTGAGTGTGGTGTGGCAGAGATGTCAGCTTTCCAGTGAACCACTGACAAACAGGAACTGGCAGTGCCACCAGTTACCAACTGAACAGGGACAAATCAACTTGGATGAGGCCCGTAGATTTGCTTCAGATGAGATAGATTTAAATGTGAAAGGACTCTGAGGTACTCGTAAACCTTAGTGGGACCAAGCATTCAGGCTATAGCAACAGGTTTGTTCTGACTCCAAAGAGCCCCTCATTCCTTCCATGCCCCAGGTGGGGCATCTCCTTCTTCCTGGAGAGACTCCACCTTCTGGTGCGCTGGATCTCTGCAGCTGGGGGAACTGGCCCTTCGCCGTGGACAGGCAGCATAGGTCTGTGTCTTACCCACCCCAAACCTGCCTTTGGGAAGTTTGGAGGATACTGATAACCTCCCAAAGGCTACAGGCTAAAACAGTGGCAGATTTGAGTGTAGCTTTGGAAGGGATTAGGGGAAGTACCAATAAGGGAGAAGCAGCCTACAAACAGTGAAGCCTTCAGAGAAGAAAAGGGAGGATCTAGCTCCCTGGAAGAACGTTTACTCCCGTGCATTAGATGGAAGACACTTTATCTTTGTAGGATGATTTATCTGAATAATGGAGGAGCTCTCTAACACTGGGCTGGCCCCAGTGGGCTTTTGCCCTGGTATTGGAATGACATTTTAATTTTCCCAGTCTTGTGCAAAGGCTGTGTGAGGCTGCTGGGGTGAAAAGGACTGTGACTTCCCATCAGCATAACAGGGACTGCACTTGGAAACTTGCTTTTCATTCTCTTCCCAGTCATCTAGAAGCGCTTTGAACAGAAATAAAGAGCAGGGGCCCCTGAGCAGGATGTATTCAGGAGTTCTTAGTTTAGGTGTTCAGTGGGCTGTGAAATCCTCAAAAGAGCCCCCTGGTGGTCAGGCTTACTAAGCTTCTCAGATGTGGCTTTGACAACCCCCTCCTAAATCGAGACCCAGTACACTGGGTGCAGAAGAACAGAGCACAGCACTTGGGGTCTTTCTAGCTTAGTGCCTGTTTGCTTGCTTGACTGACTGAATGAAAGCAATTTTGAGTCTCATATCTATCACTTACCAGCCATGACCTTGAGCAGGTTGCTTGACATCTCATTTGTTCCCCCGGCAGACATTTATTGATCACCTCCTGGGTGCCAGGCACTAAATGGAGTGATGAGGACACCAAGGTCATTGAACTGACACCTGTTCTGCAGGAACTCCAATCTGGGAAGGGCAGAAAGACCATGAAGGAGGGAGGGATGCTTCCAGGAGAGGTAATAGGTGCTATCTGCCCTGGGGCCTGATTGTAGGTGTGGTTACTCCTGATCTGCTGTTTCCTCAGTCTGGTGGCTTGTGGCTTGCAGGACTTCCTGAGCCCACAGCCTTATGGAAAGGGTGACAGTCAAAGGAGATCACACACTCCAGTCTGAATATTGCCAGAGACTGATATCATCTTTAATATCCAAAATCTCAATTTGTTCTTTAAATAATTTTTTAAACAAATCGAGAATTTCTCCTGTCACCAAGCACCTTTCCTGTCTGCCATGTTTTGCAAAGATTTCTAGAAGCAAGTTTTGATTGCATGGGATGATCTCTTGGTGTCCTGGAAAGTAATTCTTCTGGTCCCGCAGGTGGCTTGAAGCTAACAGGTGGCTGATACTGTCCTCGGCTTTTCTGATTGCTTGCTCTGCACGGTCTCATGCTGAGCAGTTATAGGTTAACCCAGACTGTTTCTGGGTGCCAAGTGTGTTCAGCTTTCATGGGCAGGATGCCAAATGGTGCACATGAGTATAAAATGGAAGCTTGCATTTGAAATAGAAAGGACATGGAAGAAGTCCAGTCTCCTGTCGAGTGTATTAAACTAAGCATGGAAGCTTTCTCTTGATTGTATATCAGCAGGCCCCTCAAAATCTAACATTTATAGACCACTTAAACATACACTAAGTGTTCTACACACATTCTGATTTAATCTTCTAGAAAACCCTCTGACATAGATCTTATTAATTCCATTTTGCAAATGAGGGCCACTGGTTAAGTATCTTGGCCAAAGTCTCACAGTTAGGAAGTAAAGTGAGGATGCAGACTCACGGGTATTATTTCTGCATTCTGTAGACAGCAGTCCCTCCATATCTGAAGGGGGCGGTTCCATGTTTCCCACAGGCAGTACTTCCTTGGATGTGCTCATTCTTTGTATAACACAGCATAGTATTTGCATATAACCTATCTATATAACATCTTCCTGAATACTTTAATTCATCAAAGGTTATTTATAATACTTAGTGTAATGCAAATGTTATGTGAGTGATTATGTAACTTTATTGTTTGGGAATAATGAGAAGAAAAAATTGTGTCTACATGTTCAGAACAAATGCAGCTTTTTTCAAATATTTTTGATTTACTGTGGGTTGAATCTATAGATGTGAAACCCACAGATACAAATACAAAAGGATAACTGGATTTTGATCAAGGTATAGTCAGTGAAGAAACCTCTAAGTGACGATCTTTCTCAAAAAACTTTGTAACAAAAATACTTTATTTTATTTTCATGTTTGTAAGGCATGTTTCATGGCTAATAATTTTCAAGGAAAATAAATGCTCCAAGTCCAGGTTTAGTGTTTTTGTTTCCTGAGCCCATGCAAGTGATGCAAAGCATCCTACCCCCCAGAGTGGCAGGTGTGTGCCGTAATGAAGAGGAAAGAGGGGAATGAAGCCTGTCTTTTCACCCTTAAAAAAGAGCTACATTAGAAAATAAAATAGCAACGAAGCCTGAAATATGTTCTGGTGTAAGATCTGGACCAGGCAGATCTGGCCGTTTTCATTTATTCTGCATTTTCCCCATTACAACCTCGAATGCTCCCTAGGCTCTCTCTTGCTAAATCAATGTTTTCAGAATTTTCAGTGGCTTGAATTTTGTAATCTGAGAAATCAATCAAGTGCCTCGGGAGAGAGCCATGTCTCATTCTCCTCTGATCCTCCAAACGCCTCTTGTAATTAAGCATTAGTTGGAGTTCATTGCACTTGAATAATGAGGCAATGTTCCAGTAGGCATCCTTTGCTGTTTTTTCTTGGGGAACATTGCTTCTGTTTTCTGGTTAACCAAATCACTATTGTCGTAAAAATGCAGTTTAAAGCCTCCAAAATTATAATACTGATTTATCCCTGAAAACCAAACCAAGCAGTTTTTATGGTTATTAGTGTGTTCCTCACAGAGCCCCTGCGTGCATGCTCTGCTGATCCTGGAACTTTTTCAGTGAATGGAGGCAAGGGATGATGAGGCTTGAACTCATGGTTCCTTTTTAATGTGGTGTGACTTGCCCTTTGACCAAGTGAATGGCAGTATAGACCCTGTTATGGAGATGACTGATCCTAATTCTTCAATTGTTCCTGAACTATATATTTGTCTTGGTACCCTATCATTGTTGAACAGAGATAATTAGTTAACAGTGAAATGTATGTGCAAAATCATATATAAAATGTATCTGTATGGTTTAAATAATACTATTATACTATTTAAATAATATTAATAAATATTGGATAGTAAGAGAAAATAGGCCCTCAATCTATCTACCACAGGGATTAAGAAATAAAATTTAACCGTACCCTTAGGGTCATTATCTTGAAATTTAAAAATCATTTCTTTGCTTTCATAGATAGTTTTACACAGACACACACATTTTACTCACAGGTACAATGTGTTGCTTAGTTTCTCCTTACATACATGGAGTCATAGAATATAATTTTATAATGTGCTATTTTGCTCACATTGTTTCTGAGATTCCTGTGTTTATCCAAGTACATAGCTGTGGCTTATGCATTTTCCTTGCTGTATGGTATTCTATAGGTGTGACTATGGCAAGTTTTAGAAATTGTTCAGAAGTTTGTGGACATTTCTGTCAGGTCCAGTTTGGACTGGTTATGAACAGTGTCACTATGAGTCCCTGGTGCACTATTTTCAAATGTAATTCTGAGATATATTTCTTCAGTAAGATTTTTGGATCATTTTCTTTTCTTCAACTTTAATAAATAATGCCTATCTATTTTTGTGCCCTCCTCAGCAAGTCATGAGAGCTCTCATTGCCCACACAGTCTTGTCAACACTTGATATTGTCAGATTTTAGTTTTTGCCAACCTGGAGAATGTGACTGGTGCTCTCCTGGTGGCTGTGATATGTATTTTCCTGAAGGCTTATAAGCCGGGCTTTCTTTTTATAGGTTCAATGGAATGTGTTCTTCCTCTTCAGAGCACATACCTGTTCGTGTCTGTTGCTCATTTTTCAATTAGGCTGTCTACTTTTTTCTTATTAACTTTCAGAGATTTTAAAAATCGTCTGGATATTAGTCCTTTATTGATTAGATCTGTGGCAAGCATTCTCTCCCTCTCTGTTTGTCCTTTGCATTTTCTTTAGGGTTTTTTTTCTTTTATTTGGCTTTCCACAGTTAGTGTGTTCATCTTTTCCTCCATTCATCTGAGTAATCCTCTTATTATTAAGGAAGCAGCATATGCACAGTGTAGAAAGTTGGGATATACAAAGAAGCAAATATTTCTTTTTTAAGAAAGAACTTTATATCTCCACTGACCAGAGGTCACCAACACTGATACCTTAGTTCATTAACTGACATGTGTGTAATCAAAATTAATTTTCAGTCAACAGTCTCCATCTTCCCCATTGGAATAAATTTTCACTTGAGGGTGTACATAAGCCATCAGACGATTTCCCCCAATTGACCATCAGTTCTTTACAGCGTTTGTCAAACCAGGGCTAACCCAGACTCACAGTGTATTTGGAGTTCTCAGTGTATTTGAGAACTAAGTTCTCAACACTAAATGCAGTCAGTTTTATCAGTCCTTTGCTTTGTGGTATTTTTGGTCTTTTTTAATGACATGTCATCATCTATAGACTGGGTTATCTTCCAAGCACTCTTAGTTGCTGTCTCCTTTATGAGCACAATACATCTAAAATCGTTGGGCGGAGGTGGGAAGGGTTGTGTGGTGTTCAGTAACAGTCCAATATGATGCTTTCCCGACAGAGTCCCATCTCTCCCAGCACTGTGTATTGACCTTCAGTGATCTACCGCACAGCCTTGGCCATATCTCAAGCCCACATGAAGAGGGGTTTTGTTTTCCATTCTGATCCATGGGTCTATTTGCTTACTCCTGTACCAATGCTGTATCATCCTTATCATTACAGCTTTATAAGTAGCTTTGAAATAAGTTTTATAAAGGATCAACTCCCCTTGTGGTCAAGATAGGTGGGGCTATCTTGGAGTATAAGTCAGAGAGTTTTAAAACCACAAGGGTTCATTTCTTTCTCAAGCCTCATGTATAATTTTGACACTCAGAGGCCCAGACAAACAGAGGCTTTGCTTGTACTTCAACATGTTCTTGAGATATTACATATTATTGCTGCAAGTCCAGAAGCACAAAGAACCACATACTAGCTCACTATGATTCCTCCCAGGAGTGACACCTGTCAGTCATTCTTATATTTCAGTGGCAGATCTCGTCACATGACCAAAGCTACTTTCCAGGGTGTAGGGGAGTATTATCCTATATAACAAGAGGCAGAGGATGGCCTACTACCTCTCTGGTCTTGTTCTTCTTCAGTAGTGTATTAGCTGTTCTCAGCTCTTTAGAAATAGCTAGTCAAGTGTTATAAAAACCCTTATTGAAATTTTGATTAGAATTTTATTGAATCTCTGGTTTAGATTTGGAAAGAAGTGATGTCTTTCAATCTATATATACAGCATATTTGTCTATTTATTTAGGTCTTTATACCTCTTAGTAATTTTATACTTTTCTCTTTAAAGAATTTGCACAGTATTTATTAGGTTAATTCTTAGTTGCTTTATATTCTTATTGCTATTACAAATTTTATTTTTTTGATAATGTCTTGTAGGTGATGATTTTCTAGTGTCTGGAAATGCAGTTTAGTTTATTGTATTGATTTTTTATGCAGAAGTTTTGCTAAACCCTCTGGTAATTCTACTTATTTATCTATACATCCTTTTGAGTTTTTGCCATAGACTATCATACCATCTGAAACTATGACATTTTATTTTTCCTAAGGTCTTCTTAAACCTTTATTTAATTTTCTTGTTTTACCTCTCCAGCAAGGACTTCCCATACTAGAAATGAGGGTAGCACACATTCATTTCTTGTTACTGATCTTAACGAATGGTTTAAATAGTTTACATTAATTTTAGTTAAGTGTGCCTTTTTGGTAACTTTGATTTTCATTTCTCTTATGGCTATAAAACAGTTCTATTTTAAAATATCTTTTTCTGGAGTTATTTTATAATTTCTATTTATGTTTAGAACTTAGTCATTTCATACATTCAAATGTACTCATGTAAAGTATGTCCTAATTTCAATTAATTCCCAACTTAATGTCTGCACTACTCATTTCTATATTATGTATATGTGCACTTTCTCTCTCAGTTTTTGGTTTCATCCTCCCAGGAGTGAATCTGTTTTTCAGTCTTTTCAAGGAGCTAATTTTCACCTTAAACCTCTTTAATAAGTTTTATTTTCATTATTTTGTTGTTATCTTTATTCTATCTCAATTTTTGAATTTATTCTGCTGCTCTTTTTTAAAAACTTATCTTAAGTACAGCTAAATAAGGTCAGACTTTCTTCTTTTTGAAAGTAATTCAGGATATAAATTTCCCTCTAAATATTGCTTTAGCTACATTTCATAAGATTTAATGCATGCTTTCTAAAATTCATTATTTAATTCTATGACCTGTAAATTGTTTACAAGAGTTTTTTTTAAAAAAAGAAAAAACTCAAGCATAACATTTTTCTCATTGTATTTTAAAATTATTTATGGTTTAATTGCATTGTGGTCAGATACTGTGATCTATACAAATGACTAAACATTTTATCTTAAGGTCAGCTTTAAAGATCTGCATATGGTCATTTTTCATGAATATTCCATATAGCTTAAAAAAGAGTGTGAATTTTAAAATTATATATATCATGCCTAATGTATATTAATTTTTCCACCATTATAGTAGATGTTGTAGTTATAAGGTAGTCATAATTTTATATAGTTTTGATTCATATATTTTTGGTGGGTTTGGAGTTTGAATTCAGGGCTTCACACTTATAAAGTAGGTGCTTTTCTGCTTGAGCCTCATCTCCAAGTCCATTTTGCTCTGGTTATTTTAAAGGTGGGGTCTTGAGAACTATTTGCCCAGGCTGGCCTCAAATTGAGATCTTCCTGATCTCAGCCTCCCAAGTAGCTAGGATTTCAGGTGTGAGCCTCTGGTGCTCAGCGTGATTCATGTGTGATATGTTTAGAATTGTCATCCCCCCATTGTACCTTTTACTGCCTTTGTAATTAATGCGTGACCAGCTTTCTCTCTACTACTGCTTTTAACAATAAAGACCACCTAACATTAATAGTGACGTACTTCATACTGGTTAACACTTGTCTCTTACCTCTTTATCTATCCTATGATTGTCTGTGCCCTGTGTTTCGCATATATATTTTAAAAATTTCTTACTTGGGGACATAATTTCAATTATATTTCTAGTCACTACTCAAATAGTAGAACTTATCGTATATCGTTTTAAGTACTTCTTTCTCTTTTTCTGTACTATTGTCATATCTGATTCTGTCTTTTTCCTCTTTTCATTTGAGAGTTCTGAAAACCTCTGACTTAACACACATGGTTCACAAAGTCTGATTTAGTAGCATTTTCTTCCTCCTGAGCACTATAAGGACATAAGTTCTTTGTCTATGAACAATACATTCCAACTTGTCAGATAGTTTTGCCTGGGGTTTTAATTCTAGCCTTATGTTTCGATTTCTTCCCAACAAAACCACCAGCCTGTGCCTGGTTTAACCCACACACATGCTAAAATTTTTGTTTCCTGTTCCTTTTTCTCCCCTGCTTTTTAACAATTATTGTTGTGCTGGGGCTACATTGTGACGTGTATAAAAGTTCTTACAATTTATCATAGTTGAATTCCCCTTCCATTCCTTTTTTTATATCAGTCTTTTCACCTTCTCCCTTAAATATGTCCTTTAAATTTCCTTAAATGTATTTGTGGTAGATGCTTAATGATTTTGAATTTCTTGAATTGCTCTTATTTGGTTTCATCTTGGGATGATACCTTTATTCAATGCAAACTTCTAGCTTGACAATTTCTTTGAACTTTGAAGATGGCTATTATTTTATTGTTTTCTAGAGTCAGTTTGGGGGCTCCATCTTTTCTTTTTTGGCAGTTCTGGGCCTTGAGCTTTCTAGGAAGGTGTTCTTCTTAGTCATGCTTCCTGTGTAGCTAGGATGACAGGCATGCACCATCCTGCTGAGCTTTTCTGTGATTGAGATGGGGGCTGTTTTGCTTGGGTTGGCTGCAAACCACAATCCTCTTGATCCCTGCCTCTCAAGTAGCTAAGATTACAATAGTGAGCCACCATGCTGGGCTTGGGGCTCTTTTGAAGTTAGCTAGAGGTCTCATTTTACTACTCCTCTGTAGATATGCTTTTTTCTGGATGTTTTTAACACCTTGGGTTTTCTTTTGTGTTATGAAGTTTTATTGTTATGTTTCTATGTGTAGATTTTCTTTTAACTATCTTGTTTGAATTTGTTGGGCTTTATAAATCTCAGGTTTGTGTCTTTCAACATTCTGAGATATCCTTAGCCATTATATATGTGAGCATTGCTTCTTCTCCATTGACTTTATTATTTTATCTTTTAATTTAGAACTCTAATTAGACATTTGTCAGACCTTCTCACACTATGATCCATATCTCTTACTTTTTCTTCATGTTTTTAATCTGTCTCTCTCTCACACAACTGAATTTGGGACAAATTTTTAATCTATTTTCCAATTTACATATTCTCTCTTCAGTTTTGTCTCACATGCTATTTAATGTGTGTATTGAATTTTTTAATTTACTTGCTATATTTTACATTTATAGAAATTTTTTTTGGTCTTTAAAACACCTACTTTATTATTCCTTCATAATGCTTGTCTGGTCCTTATTTTCAATCTTCTCTATAGTTTCTTGAAACATATTGTAAATAGCTATTGTGTATTCTATGCTTTGTAATTCAATATCTAAAGTTATTCTGAATCTATCTGTCCTATGTATTGTCATTCATGATGAACTGAAATCTTTAGTGTTTGGATTTTCTAATTCTGTGCTTTAAGTTTTCCCTAGCACTTTCTTTTTGAGGAGTATTTTGATGTCTGGATTGAAGTTAAATTCTAGAGAAGAATTGTGCTAGCTGCCTAGGAGTATGACCTACCCTGGAACCACTCAAAATTAATTTTCCACTTACAGATTTTTGGATACTGTATGGGAAGCATAAATTATACAGTAAAAACCTGTGACAGTGGCTTGTAGTTTTGAAATCTCTCCACACAGCTCAAAGATGGAGACAGGCAAGTCTCCATGCTATGTCCTTCTGCTGGGCAGGCAGCTTTTCTTATTTCTTCTTGAGCAAGTTGTGTAGACTTTGGAGTCCAAGATTTATTCAGAGTCTTTGGTATGTGCTCAGGCTTTGGTGGGCCTGAGACTTTGTGTCTTCACTCTTGTGTCCCATGGAGACACTAAAATGCAAGTCCCAGGTCAACAGGTATCTATGGATACGCTGTGGGCTCAACCAGGCCTTGCTGTTTCCTTCTGCTGAAGTTCTTGCTCTTCTCTCATGTTGGGGAGCTTTGCTTTTATTGATTCTTCTCTCCATCAATGATGCAGTGATATGTTTCAGAAGCTTGTTTTTATCTTTCTTCCAACATTTAATGATTTCTAACAAGAAACTTGGTCTGCCATACTGCTGCAAACAGAGATGCTGGGTTTGAGAACTGTTAGGTGTTTTGGTGTTAGGAAAAGGGGAAAAAACTGGCTTAGAAGTCAGCAGGTTTGTATTTGATCCCAGCTTGTGTTTCCTCAGCTTTACTAGTAAGAACACCTTACATTTGAATGTTGAGTTTCTGTTTACAAAGTGCTCTTGTAAATATCAAGTCTTTTGAAAGCTGACTGAACAGATGTTGTTACGCTCATTGGGTGAATAGATGAGGCCATATCAGGAGGAGATACCACTCTGATTTAGAACTAAAATCCTCTGACACCTACAAGAGGTCTATTTTTGTGACAAATGCTGATTTGGATTAAATAATTTAAGAGAAGTCAGCCAGGGGATTTCAATTTGAGACAAATTCTGAGCCCCAAACTGGCTTTCTGGATTAAGTCTCTTCAATTAGCAGTGGTCTGTGCAGGTCATGGAGATGAAAACACAACCTATTTGCTTTCTGAAATTTAAAATCAGCCTCCAGACATAAAAAGATCCATGACTCTCATATAAATATAAAATAAATCCATTTGAATTTGGATGGGGTAATGGCAGAGACAGCCTTTACCTGTGTCAAATGAGTGAAGCTCCTGTCCTGTTTATAGACAGTTCCTCTTGAGGTGGTAAGATAAGCACAGGTGGTCTTTGGTCATAGGAATGTTATAGAAAAACAAAACAGAACCTGGGAAAGTTTGGGGATTGCCACCTCATTAGCTGCACAGTCACTGAAGGCTTCTGAGACTGGGATTTCCTGTAGTTTTTTTTAGTAACTGAAACAATGCCTAGCCTAGCTCAAGACTGTAATGTCAAGTCAATTTGCTTTCCCTTTCCACTGTGCAATACTTAAGAGAGGATTTAATTGGGCTGCATGGCCAGGACCCAGTATGGATGGTCACTGCTGGGCAAACAGGCCAGGCACAGCAGATCTTCATGCATAAGCCCACTGGGTGCCCTCCCCATGCAGGCTGAGGGCCCCAACCAAGACTGCCAGGAGTGGTTCATAGGGTTGTTTTTTCCCTAGCAAATCATACAGCAGATTCATTGAGCATCTCATAAAAGACAGGAAGAGTGGAGGCACCTTCTTTAGAACTGAGCAGGCAGTGGCAGTCATGACCCATGAGCTGTTCCTGCAGCCATGCATCCCCAAGTAGAGGAAACCAGGTTAGCACATTGGGCAAGTCAAAGGCTGCTGTCTCTGGGTGTTTCAAGCATGTTTATTACTATTCATGTCTTACTATCAGATTCATGCTAGGCTAAGGCCTTTGAAGGTAAAATATATCATTTTTTATTACAATGTTATCTTTATTCAAATCCTGCCCAGGAGCTTATCAACTCCCCTCAAAGCATCATGTAAAAAGGTAATCTCTCCTTTTTGAAGGCTTTTTCTTAAATTTATGTTTCAGACCACTGTGGTATATCATCAAGGATGATAAAAGGGAAAGCTGTTCCGAGAAGTCAGATCCTGTGTAGATGGGGTCTCTGATACACAAGTGCTTGCCATCCTTGTGACTGACAGTTCACACCAGCTCTCTCAGGGCTGGAGGAACATTTGTGGTTCCTGATAAAGCTGTGAGATGGATGGGGGAAGCCACGGTGACACCTGTCATTTAAAACTCCTTGATTCTCCTCTGCTGACACTTCCCTTCCTTGCCATTGTCTGTTCCCAGGATTGGTGTCTCCTGTGAGTTGAGGATGGCACGGCCACCTTCTTCCCCCAGTTTTCCACTTGTTCTTCCTCTGAATTCCTTGTGCACTGCTCCTGAACTGACTTTTTTTTTTAAAGAACAAAAATCCTCTTTGAAGATGCAAATTGAGGTTCCACAAAGAAGTTTACAGTCTGCTTTTCTCTGTTTGTATTTCCGGCCTCTGACATTTGCTTTCAGACTGATTGTGAGATTTTTTTGTTCTTTTTCCTTTTTCCCCATTGCTCATTCTCAAATAAGGCTATACAACCATTTCCATCATGAGATGAAATGGTCATATATGACTTTCTGTCCCCAAGGTTCTTGGCCTGTTGCCAGAGTACTCAATAAGGTTCAATTATGTTTGTGGAAAGAATGAATGACTTCTACTATTTGTATATTCATTTGGGCACCATGTATGGGTGCCAGGCAGTGTGCTGGATCCTAAGAATTCGGTGGTGACCCTGATGGGCACCTGCCTACTGGGGGTATCAAAACAAATGGGCAATTGGCAGAGCTGTAAACACAGTAATGTTAAGAACAGCTGTGACTTTTGCTCTAAAATTTAAAAAGAATTCAGGGCAAGGGTTGTGGGAGAATTCTTGCCTTGTCTTCACAGTGCAAGGCTGTGAGTTCAATCCCCAGTACCACCAAGAATTTTTTTCAATTAAAAATAAAGAATTCAGTTTCTGAAGGGCTGAATTAAAGTTAGGTAAATAATTAGAACGTTCTGAGCTTCCTTTTCTCATCAATAAAATGACCTAATGGCTGTGCCACTGTGTTGTTCTGGGGATGAAGGGGTGAGATGAGGAGAGCTGCAGGGCAGATGGACATACCTAACACCTGACCACCTGGCTGGCAGCCTGCTGATGGAATGCCACTGAGACCTGCTCAAGTTGGCACAGTTTCTTCTTTCTTTCTTTTTGAGTTTGTTGAAGTGCATTCAACCTGCTCATGCCTTAGACTCTTGGAATCTCTTGTACCTTCCATTCTTATAACTTCACCTTAGCTGAAAACTCAGAGCAGCTCTGCCTTTTTCCTTGAGGCTGGCCCAGATTCTGAGAGGTAACCATCATTTCTTGGAAAACAGAGAGGGTATTTGTTGTAGCTCCATGAGGATTCTGGGATCATCCCTGTAGGAAGAGCCCATGGAAGGGGGGGAGGTAGTAAATAGCTCAATACAGAGCCTAGCTCACTCATACATTAGTTGGAGCTATGCAATTTCAAGCCTGACTCCAGATCTTGTTCCTCTCCATTGGATTAAATCTAACCATTTTCTTTTGTGAATCCTCCCCTTATCATCAGATCTGCATCATTCAGTTAATATGCACATTTATTTAGCATTTATTAACTGTAAGCATGGGAATCTAGCCTCTGCCCTCATAGGGCTTAGAATCCAGTAAAGGACAGACAGATAGGTGACAGGCAATGACATAAATAAGATTAGGCCTTCACCAATGACAAATGAATGCCAGGTACATTTTCCAGTGTATCACAGACTCTCCCATCATTTGTTCTATTGGACAGCTGTTGACTTGTCCACTTTAAAGAGGATAAGGCTGAATTTCAGAAGCTGAGACCCCTCTAAGGTTCACAGAGATGGGAAGCTCTGGAAACAGGATGCACACCCAGGTCCAGCCTGCTGTGTTACAAGAGCAGTTCCCACCTGTAGGTAAACCCCACCTTTACTAGCTTCAGGGTCTCAATTCATTTCACATCTCTGGGGTTGTATCCACCACGTCTACTTGGCTGCCTGGCCTCCTTCAGTGGGCCAGGATGGTCCTCTCCATCTCTCTGGATGGGACAGTTAAGTTACAGTGGCTTCAACAGCTGTAGGCTCAGCCTACTTTACCCATGGTGTTTGGTGCTTACCTCATCTCCCTTGTTCTAGCTGATGACTTTTGGCATCTCATCTGGACACCCATTCTCATTAAACCTTAATGCTGAGGGGACTTAAGTAAGTAATTCTAGTGGAGGCTGCTGGCCGCTGTGACCACGCCTGGAATTTCAGGCAGCCCCCCATGAAGGCAGAACGGATTTAGCCACTGGATTCAAGACCACTGAGCTTATTATGAGTCCCCATCCTCTGTCTTCTAGACTCCAGTCTTACTTCTTACAGAAAGGTTCTTGCATTATTTCAGATTTTGTTTCCCCAGTAAAACTCCTGCAGGGCAGGGACCTGGTTGTATGGATATTCTCCTCATTAGAGTCTAGCAAAGTGCCAGGCTTAGACAGCCCATTTAATAAATAGGTGTTGAGAGAATGAGTGGAAGAACAGATGGTCACACCACACCATTGGGCCCAGTCCTTCTAACATCCAGCATGTGTTCAATTCCCCATTCAACTCTTGGCCTAAAAGAAATATTAAAGGAATCATTAGTGTGAACTTCTCAAAATGTCAAGGATTTTGAAAATTTTTATTCCAGTGAGCATAGACTTTTTGTTTCCTACATCAGAGCAAAAACAATCTCATCTCTAATGGGTGGAGAGGCGAGATTTAAAAAAAAATTACTGCAAGTATTAAGTTAAATCTATTTTGTAATATTCATCAAAAATTTCCCTTGAAATCCTAACACTGGTCAGGTAGCTTAATCATTTACTAATGATCTTCTGTTGATAATTTCATGAGAAATACATAACTGTCTTTCCTTAAGCTGTGTTGAATGGTCTAAATGATAGCTGTACCATAGACCCACATTCTGTCTGGGAGTTATGACAATCTTTTGTTCTGTTTTGAAAATGAAAAAAAATCTCTAGTCAATAATTTAGAGTATTAATGAGTGTAGTTTGTATGTCTTAGCTATGCTGAAACCATGACTTAAGAAACAAGGAAATTGAAATTGCAAATTGAAAAACTAGTCACGTTAATGGATTTGGGAGCACGGGGACATTAAATTAGGTCTTTAACACATTGAACTTGCATCTGGGGAATCCAAGAGACACCCTCTGTGATGAGTCGCTTGGTACAGGCATCGCCTCCTGGCTGTCTGACCCCCTCATCTAAAAGTTGCAGACTTCCTGCAAAGTGACATGGGACAAATATACTCCACTGCCTCATCTCTCTGCATCTTCAAGTTTGTTAATTTTCCCAACTAATATCTACTGAGCACCTTGGGGGATGCCGAAGAGCCTGGGAACCTGGCCCAGGAATTCCAAGTGAATATGGAATAAACTAAGGAGCTACATGCAGCAAAAGTAGGTTTTCTGAAAGCTTCTGTTTCAAACAGAGCATCACAGGACGGAGGTCACACACAACAGTGGCCTCCAGTGATATCAGGCAGCGAATGTGTGTGCCAGTCACTATGTGGAGCCCTTTGCCGTTTGCCACTCACCAGTGCTCACAGTGACTTTGTGAGTTGACTACTACTAACCCTGCAGTGCTAATGAGGATACTAAGGCCCTGAGAGGTGACTCACTCAGGACTTTATGCAGCGCTGGACACTCCAGATGCTCAGTCCTCCCACAGAGTTCCCACTGCTCCCTAACTCAGTGCATGAGTGCATTATTAGTCTCCACGTCACCTGCGTAACTTAATTTCTTGTGGCTATTGGTTTAAATAAAATCTCCCAAAACCATCAGGTAATTCTTTCTCTAGTGTAGACAGTGGGGACAAATTGACAGTGTAATTTGAAGCTCAGGCTTAGAGGTCCATGTACACACTAGGATGTTGGCATTGGAAGGCAGAACTCAAGCGAGATCTCAAACTGGCAGCCCGCAGACCCGGCCCTGCTGGCTCTCAGATGAATTTTGTTTGGTCTGCACTGCATGAAGTTTTGGCTAGTTGTTAGCATTTAAAAATGAGACACTTCCCACAAATATCAGGACCTTTTCTGTCAAAAGATTAAAACTGATGGAAACATGGAACCTCCATTTCCACGTGGTAGACACCAGCCAGAGTAGAAGCAGAGCTGCATCTTCAGATAGGTGAATTCTGCCCAGTGTAACCCAGTCCTCACCCACTCCCATTTTTCCTCGCAACAATGAAGCCAGGCGTTAGTTTCCATTTATCATTCACAAATAAGTCATTGATTTTTTTTCAGAAAGTGATGTGTATCTTGATCAGAGTGCCTAGCATAATTACAGATAGACCAAAAGGGTTTTCTATTACATGAAAGTTGACTCTAATATCCTGTTGCTTACTTGTGTTCATGATGTGCCCAGCCTCCGTGGACATGACGTAGTGACCTGTGTGGTTCAGCCTCTCATTTTACAGAGGAACCTGAAGCCCAGGGAGGAAAGGCAACTTGCCCAAGACCATGTGTCCTGTTGATGACAGAGCCAAGATGGGAACCCGGTCCTCAACTCCCAACACCACACTGCTTCTTATGTGGCCATGGGAGGACGCTTGTTTTCCATGCCCTGGACATCAGATGGTCTTGTGGAGCTAAATTTGCATTTGTTGCAAAACACCCTTCAATGTTAAGTCATCCACTGCCTGTGTAGCCTTTCTCCCTCTTGAAGAAGGAGACCTAGCTCTTTGAACACATAAGATGGAAATTTCATGTTAATTTCCTCACCAAAGCACAATTCTGTCTTCAGTACTAGGGATGATCTGCTTTGTCTGGGGAATTTATTATAATTAGTAAAAGTGAAATATGCAGCAGAACAGACATGGTCTGCCTTCCTGATTCTTACCTTTTGTTTTTAAATGGCAATTTCTTTTTCAATGCCAATTTTCTCATTTTTTATAATCATTAAAGTCAAAGATTTTCTAGTTTTTTTTTTTTGTAGTGTTGGGGTTTGAACTCAATACTTTCTTGCTTGGAAGTTGCTAGCAACCCTTTTATTGGCCTTGATTATTTCGTTATTTTTGAGATAGGGTCTTGCTTTTTGCTTGGGTCATCCTAAACTGCAATCATCCTATTTATACGTTGACTGTAGCTGGGATGATAAGTGCATACCACCATGCCCAGCTTTTTTCTGTTGAAATGGCATCTCATGAACTTTTTGCCCAGGCTGACCTTGAACCATGATCCTCCCAATGTCAGCCTCCCAAGTAACTAGGATTGCAAGCATTTGAGCCACCATGCCCAGCTTCTAGTGGTTTTAAAGTCGAGTGGGGAAGGAAAGGAAGACACACCATGGCATCTGCACTATCACAAGAACTAAAGCTTTCTGTGCATGAGGGACCTTATAAGCCGGTGATCCTTCATGCAGGCTGCCAGGGAGGTGAATCAGTGATGCTGTTCAGTATCACCAGGGAGGCAGGTAGCCCTGCTCGCATGACGCACCATGCACCGAGTGACGTACCACACATCACCTTTTTACTGGTTTCATTGATCCTGCTGCTCTGCTTATTTGTGCTCATTGACAACGACAAGTGAGCATCTCAATTTCCGGAAACAGGGTGAGAAACTACCTTTCATCTTCTTCCTGACTGAGAGCTTCTTTGCTATTCAAAGATCCACACATAAATATTTACAATCAGTTGCTTCCAGCCAAGAAAACCTGCAACGGGCGTGGGAATGAGGGACATAATGCTCCTTCCACATATCTGTGTCTGCTTCCTCTCCATCAGCAGTAAAGTCATGTATGTTGCTTGCATACGTGCCTGGGGTTCAAACACTGGAGCACCTATGAACAATTCCCGACCCCGAAGAGGCAGGTTCATGGAATCCTCTCACCCCACTGGCTTGGAGTTTTCTGCTCATATTTCTGTTGTTGGTAATGTATTTATCCTATGTCTTACCATTTCCATCTTCCAGAAATGGGCAGTACCCTGTCTATGTCTCTGAATTCCTTGGTTCTGGTTTTTAAGGGAGCTGGATTTAAAGGGAGGGACAGACTCACACTGAGAATGGGCATCAACTGACTTTTCCGTGCTAGCATCAAAGGCTTCCTCTCTACCTCCCCAAGTGTCTCAACTCTGTGTGTTCTTTGAGAGGAGAATAAAATGTTGTGTAGTTAGAGTTGGAAAATTTGTCTTTGATGACCTTCCTGTTTTCCCAGTTGAATTTGAATCTGAGCCTTGGTGGTTGAGGATCCCAGGATCTCAGAGCAGGTGGCTCATGGACAATGGTGTCTTTGTCCCAAACCCCTCATCTAACAGGAGGAATCCTGTTAATACAGTCTGGCTTGGTAGAGTCTAATTCTTATTCAGTGGTTATTGGAAAAGACAGGGTGTAAAAGATCGAAGCTTCCCATACCTCAACCATGCCTCCCAGGCCATGGGGAATTGCCTCAGAAGTCCTTTGTCAAAGAACATTATGTCAGTTCAATAACTGTATAAATATCAGGGAGAAAGTGACAGGCATAAGGTTTAGTGTGAAATTGGAGCTTCATCCTGTCACCTAGAAAAGTAGGGGCAGACAGCAAAGCTTTAAAAATACTGTCCAAAGGTGCAATAGCCTGTGTTGAAGAAGTCTAGCAGTTGCTGGATGCCCATGGGCTTTAGGTTATTAGACTGTCTTTTAACATGCCTGTGATTCCTCCTCCTATTTAGAGAGGCAGAGGCTTCAATGATTTGCAGGGGTTATGGTTGTGGGTGCTACCTACTGTGGGAGAGAAAACATTTTACTTGCACCCCAAAGAGCAAAGCAAAGTCAGTGGTGTACCAGAGTTGATGCCAGAGCTGAGCAGAGGTGGGGTGAATGCTAGGGGCCTCACCTCAAGCCAGGCAACCCCTTCCCTTTTCCATACCCTGAAGGTATCCCTAGAACTACAGATAATATTGGTCGCTTGGGCTGCCTTAAAATCTCCAAGTCATTTTTTAATGGGGATGCATACAAATTCCTGCTCAACATCCACTCTGTGTTCATTTGCCTTTTTTTCTGTTTACTTTCCTGACATATGCCAATTTGGCATGACCTATGGTAGTCTTTCCTCTGATTCCAATTTTGTAGACTTTTATCCATAGCCCAACAAAGCCCCAGGATAGGTCTTTTCTGCTCCCCACACTTAGTCTAATTAGTAGATAGACTTGCTAAGCCATCTGATTGGAAGGAACTCCATCACTCCTCCTGTAAGAGCTCAGGATGGAGCCAGCCCCAATGGGAGCCAGATGTCCAGTCATCCGCTCTCACTTTCATACCTCATGGGGTAGCCGAAAATGAAAGAAGGAACAAAACAATGAGACGCGAATGTGAATTAAGAAGCTGTGCACTTGCTAGGATGGTGGCCAAATGGGTGAGTTTGGAACACCACGCAAACCTCTTAATACCTTTCCATCCTAGCCAACCATCCAGAACAGCCTAGGCAATGCCGTATCTTACATGCTCTTTCTTTAAGTACTGTACTCAAATAGCTGTTGGCACTGCCTTGCTGTGCACAAATGCTCCAGTGCACACACGGCTCCAATTGTGTTTCCTTACTTTTGCATCATTTTTATACCTGAGATTAACCTGGTTTAATATTTCTACTTTTAAAGGGAGGACAAAACTCTTCTGTAACCTCATTTACTTCAGTTACTGAAAAAGCCCTATTTTGCTATAAGCTTATGCTCATACTGATACCTCCTTTAAGGAGATGGATTATTTCAGAGATAATTTGGAAAATCTGCAGGTTATTCGTTGCTATATAGCATTGTTATTATAGCTGTGACTATCCTGACATTAATATTATATGGTAAGTTGACCATATTGCTACACTATCTCAGTTTTTGTGTTGAATGGAAATGTTATGGCGGGCTTGCCTATGGCTCTGATCAGTCATTTTCAGTTTATAAAAACTGAGCAAAGCATTTTCCAGTTTTACCCATAGTTTGTACGATTTCTTTGAAATAGACACTTAGAGAACTCTTACAAAGATGAGAATGCGCTTTAGGCCAGAGCTTCTCAGATAGCAATACGCCTTGTGTACAGATGACTTGGAGATACTGTGACAGGCAGGTTCTAACTCAGTATGGCTGGGGCAGACCTGACAGTCTCTGTTTGTGCCAAAGTCCTGCATGACGCTCAAGCCGAGGCTCAGGCTTTGGGCAGCCTCTTAAAGTTGCAGTACTGCCACAGTATTTCTAATGCCTGTTTTACCGATCACTGTGTGAGCTGATTACCCAGGCAGTCTGCCCCCTCGTGTGCGTGTTTTAATCAAGAAGAAAGTTTTGCTTAGACTGACATCCAGAGAAGGTAAAGAGCTGTAGCACCTGCCTTCAACAAAAAGTCTCCAGGATTGGCCATGGCTGCCATGACAACCACCTGGGACATTCAAACCCTCAGCCTCGCTCATACACACATTGTGTGCATACACACACATGCATGCACACACATAATCCAGGAACCACTCCAAAACACTATAGACGGTCCGGCTGGCAATGGGAACCAACTGCCAGTAGTTTTTAATGTTTTCCAGATATTAAGGGTGATTTCATGTGTAGGCTGGGTTAAGGAACATGGTCCTAAGCCCTCAGACATCCACCTTAAAACTCACTGAGCTCAAACTGTGTTCTTTTTTCAGAGTTCTTTTTCTTTTTGAATGAACATATAATTTTCGTACATATTTATGGGGTAGAGTATGATAATTTGACACTTGTAAATAGCATGAAATGATTGAGTCAGGGTAATTAGCATTTCCATCTCCTCAAATATTTACCATTTCTTTATGTGGTGATCCTTTGCACACTTCTGGTTATTTTGAAATATAAAATGAATTGTTACCTTATTGCACTATAGGAGGAATTAGAACAAACTCCTCCTAGCTAACTATATTTTGGTAGCTGTTATCCAAGCTCTCTCCTTCCCTCCCACCCCACCCCCACCCTTTCTAGCTTCTGATAACCACTATTTTCTCTTCTATGAGATCAGATTTTTAGCTTCCACATATGAGTGAGAACATGTGGCATTTGTCTTTCTGTGCCATGTTTATCACTTAGCAGTTCCATCCATATTGCCATAAATGACTGGATGAAAAGCATGGGTCTTATATATGCTACAGACAAATTCCAAAATTGCGGCTATGGATTTTGACAGCCATGAGTTCTTTTTGCAGTTCTAAAAAAACCAAAACCATTACTTCTAGGAGAAGACAGGTGTTTGTCGTCACTGGCTTCTCCACAAAGCCCACTCCTCCATAGCACGTGTGGACACCATTTTAGTGAATGACACCGTTGTATACCCTGTCTCCTGAGCCAAAAATCTAGAGCTTATCCTCACTCCCTGATTTGCCCTTTCCCTTCAAATCTGAGCAGTTCTCACTGCCTTGTTCTGTTGTACTTTTTTCTTATAGACTGTAAAACACTGTTTTAAAATTATCTATCTACATGGCCATGCCCTTCAGCCAGACCCTCAGTCCTTTGAGAACAGAGATATCATCTGATTGCCTCACACAGTGACTGTCTAGCACATAGTGGGTACTCATTAAATCCTTGTTGAATGAATGAGTGAAATAGAAGAGGTTTTGGTCACATGCAAGCCTGGAAGGTCATTCTCATGGTTGAAAGTTCATTCCAGTGTGGCTCCACAAGTACAGACTGCCTAGACGGTTCCTGGTGCCAACGTGGCCACGACTCTGGGATGTGAAGGTGGCGGACAGGATGCCCAGGACACTCTGAGTCCCTGCCACTTACCACCTGCTAGAGTAACACCTGCTGTTTCTCTTTGGCAGTTGCCTTTTCGGGCCTTGGTTTCACGACATTCTACTTGGCGGGAAAGCTGCACTGCTTCACCGAGAGTGGGCGGGGAAAGAGCTGGCGGCTCTGTGCCGCCATCTTGCCCTTGTACTGCGCCATGATGATCGCCCTATCCCGCATGTGTGACTACAAGCATCACTGGCAAGGTGAGTCCCTGCCTAGGGCCTGCCCAGTCCTCACGGTGCTTCACCCTCTTCTCCAGGGATAGGTCTAGAAATGCTCTGAATTGGGGAGAGCTAGTGTCCAATGTCAGAAAGCAGAGTAGGCTGAGATGACAGAGTGGATGCAGTTTTGAAGCAAATATACCTGGACAACTGAGTTCTGGCCTTCATGCTCCCCATGCTGGAAAAAAATTAGAGTTCTTCCTCCTCCTCCTCCTCCTTCATGCTCAAGGAGATTTGCTTGAGTTCTGCCAGTGTCAGGCCTTTGGTGCACAGTCCCCCTGGGCATCAGACCTAACTATGATTGCTGGGTCACTTGACTCAGTCCTGAGACTTGGTGTCAAGAGGTTTTGGGCAACTTTCCCATGGCAAACCCAGCCTACAAGGACATATTTCTTACCATGGGTGCTGTTTCAAAGGATGGGGTCCAGCGGAGGGAACAATTCTAGCAATGCTTGTAGCAGCTGCTGCAAGGCTGGAGTGAGGCTTACCTATGTAGATCTGGGATGTTTGTTAAAATCTAAATCACACAAACCAAGTGAGGGACTGATTCTTGGAATAGAACTAGACCCTTCCATGATCTTCTGTAAACTACAGCTCACAAGTACTGCCTGACATAGCAGACAAGGGAGCAGAGACAGAGGTGATGCCCACGGGAAGGGTGGCTCTTGGGAGACAGCAGAATCTAGGGCAGTTTTTCCCAAAGGGACATCCTCAGATCACCTTGATCAGGCCACCCTGAGCTCAGAATTGGATCAGGGGATGGGGGAATCTGGAGTGGTGGCCTGAAATTTTCATGGTTCACAAGCAAGCCCATCTCTGGTGAAGTCTGAGAAGCGGTGGTAAAGAGCTCTACTGTGTGTCAGCTTTAAACAAACAAACAAAAATAAATGGCCTCATCCAGCTTCCTTGAATGATGATCTTCCACAACCTGCCTACAACCCAACCTTCCTCTTCCTTCCCTGTGCTCCTGCTGTCTCAGGGAATTGCTCTTCTCCTCTTCTTTCCTGTTCTGCTATGGCTACCTTATGGGACTGCCCTTTTCATAAGAACCCAGAGGTTCTTTCCAGTGATAGCAAAGCAGCAGATGAGGCCAGAGGTGAGAGGAATTCCGAGCCAAGAGTGTTTTCTCTCCATTTTCTCTGGGGTCTTCATGCTCCTCTCATCACCAGCCCAGTTTCTCTTGCCTCCGATCCACCCTCTACCCTCCTGGAGCTTAGGCTGTGGGAGTCATATGCCTCCAGCAGCAGCTTGGAGCTGGAGGGTACAGGGTGGGAAGAGATGCTGAAGCATGGTTTGGATAAGCGGATACACCAGGCATCAGATGCAGATCAATGCCTGAGACCGTGTGGCTGGGAGTGGTCAGGAGAGGGCCACATGGCTGTGGCCAGAGCCCTCCCATCCTCTTTATTTTTAGCAGGGACTTGGATGAAGTCTCATCATAGGAAGGAATGAGGGAGGGAGTCACTGAGCCAACAGCAACAAGGGCGTATTTCCTCTATACCCTTGGAACTGGGTAATTTTCCCACAAAATCATTACTGCCCATACACAGCTGGTGCCCATATAGCTAGGGCATTTCCCCATGAAGAATAATATAGACCCAATGGCCTTGAATGGACTGCTTCTCCTGAATCCCTGTGAACTGCTGCTTCTTCTTTGAGCACAGGAACAATCATTTCTGAATATTTCACAAAGCCATTTCATAGAGTGAATGAAATAATATATCCAAATGTACTTTGCAAATGAAAATACAGAACCCAAATGCAAATCAGTGTCACTATCGTATTTAGTACATCGTTTGTAAGGAAAGATGTGTTGTGTTTCCTAATTGACTTTGTGGCAGAGGTATTTTTGCAACATGAGCTGCATGTCAGCTGTGAAGACTGGGTTTTCACTTTTACTTAGGCAATGTGGATTTGGAAAGTGATCAAGAATTTTAGAATGGAGTACATTTTTCCTTTTTCTTGGAGGTTTCCAAGAGCCTTTGCATTGTGATCTTGTACAGACAGCCTATGACATGAGTGTGGCCCCTCTGGAACACTGTGGAGTGGCCTGTTTTGTCACCATCTAGGTCTTGGCCTCAGGGACTGCTAGATACTAGATGCAGTCAGGGCACTCCCCAGGCCTGCTGGCAAGCACTTCCTATCCAGCAGGCATATAAGGTAACTTTGAGTAGCAGAGGGAGAACTTGCAATACTCCAAGGGAAAAGCAAAGCAAGAGAATTGATGTTCAGTGATGTTAAGGGGCACATCTGGGGGGCAAGCCAAAACTTTGTGATGGTAGGCTTCTTCAGGCAAAACTGACTGCATCTGTCACTAAAAATCATTCGCATGGCCCAGTACCAGCTCAGCTCTGTCATTATCTGTCCTGTTTGCACTCTGATTCAGCTGGGGAGGAGCATGCCTTTCCTTGGGTCCTCAAATGGGCTAATCCAGGTTCATCTTACCTAAATTCCCCTTCATAAGCCTATCACTGTCTACATTAGTTGTTCTCAACTGGGGGATAGAGAGGTTGATTATACCTCAGGGGATAGTTATCAATGTCCAGACACATCTTTTTGGTTATCACGAATTTGGCAGTGGTGCTATAGTCATCTAATAAGAAGAGGAATACAGGCTAAGGGACCATACTAACCATCCTACTATGCACAAGACAGCCTCTCCCCCTACAAAGAGCTATCCAGCAAATGTGGAGGTTGAGTAACTCAGCTCCACCTTCCTTTCCCTTGTGAGGTGTTAAGACACAACAGCATTTTGGGAAAGGGTAACTCACTTCATTTAGCACTCAGTTATTAAGGGAAGGATCAAGGAGGTATCTGACGTTTGCAGCGTGATAAAGGGATGGACAGCAAGACCTCTGGTTGCTGTGTAGGTAGATATTTGAGGCAGGAAGCCTGATTGAGACAAACTGCTTGTTTTCCTTTGGTGGACTGAGCTACCCAGTGACCAGGGTGCAGCCATTCATCATGATGACAGTCCACATGGAGCTCCAGAGCACCAGCAAAACCCGTGTCCTCCGTTACTGACTTTAGTTAACAACATTTGTATTACGAGATTTTATGACTGCATTTCAATTCTGATTTAAGCAAGTGTGCCTAATGTGGAAATACATCTGATTACTCCATTACATATTCATATCCAATAAATAGCCCATCATTTCAAATGGCTTGCTCTGTTGGTTATCATGATATTTTTCTGTTATTTTTGCCTCCTCAGCTCACTCCAAATTCTCAAGTCTGCTGTTTTATTAAGAGAGGAAAATATGGTGCACAGACATAGGGAGGGCCTATGAAACATTTAATAAAACTCCCCAAAAGTAAAACTGTCTGGATCAATACTAAATCTCTGTGTACCTGGTGTTCCCTGTGTCTTTGTGACATGCTGGTCTTTGGGTTGTGGGAGCTGGAGAGTTTCCTAGACGATTCTGATGCAAAGTCCTGTGCCTTGCAGCAGGGCTTATTTTTGAGGGCAGCCATGTGTTTTTGAGCTTTAAAACATGCGTGGTAGAGAAAGTAAATGTAGAGAAAGAGTGGAGCCTGTCAACATGTTGTTAAAACATCTCTGGCCTCTTCTCCACACTCTTATGCATTTATGGCTTCTGGTCAGAGAAGAGTCACAGCTGGGAGTGGCAGGAACTTGTTGTTTACTCCATTGCTGGAAATAATAGCAAGCCACCCCACCCAGGTCCCTACTCTAGATTCAGGCTTCTCTCATGCAACTTCAAGTTTGGGGGTAACCTTTTAACTAACACTGGTTTTTCAAATCATAGGTCATTTTAAGTGGCCCTGGGTTCCTGTGTGCTGTTTCATTATCAGAAAGTGTATCTGCCTCTGGATATAAAATAGAAAAGTGAGTCTCAAGGAAGGTAACAGTCATTCTACCCACCCAGGTTGAGGTTGGAAAATGTCCAAGTCAGTCACAGACACTTCTGTACAACTTGACACTTTTTAGGACGATTGCTTTTGCCTTCACCAAACTTTGCCGATGGGGCTGTGAGGAGAAAGGGAGATGGGATGAACTCACATGTAGCCAGCAGACTTCAGGAGATTGTTGGTGCTTCAGTGTCCCTGGGACCAGAGAATGTGCTGGATTGTTGCATGTATCACAAAAGATTTGTAGCTCATGCCTGGGGTCTCAGCTCTTAGGAGGTGAAGGTAGGAGAATCAGTCTGAGGCCCTATCTGAAGAACAAACTAAAAGGCCTCGGGTGTGGCTCAAGTGACAGAGCACTTGCCTAGCAAGTATAAGGCAAGTTGAGTTCAAATCCAGAACCACCAAAACAACAAACAACAGAAAATGTTTTCAGTTTCATAATAGCCAGACAGAGGCTATTGCCTCTGGAGAAACACTCTCGTCATGGCCTGGTGGTACAGTACCCAGTTTCTCTCTTGAGTTTTTCTTCCCTTCCTTCTACTCCCCTTCCCTCTGCCTCTGTATGTCTGTCTATCTGTCTTTCTTACACACACACACACACACACACACACACACACACACACACATGAATAAGGGCCACACTGTTAACCAGGCTTTTCTTGGACTGTCAGAAACAATCTCTAGGTTTACCACATGAAGTGACTCAAAAGGGAACCCTCTGAACTATACAACTGTTCGTCCAATTGCCCCCAAGACTTGGGTAGAACAAATATCCCCTGGTTCTCCCTCTGATTTCCTGGGTCCCAAGTGAACAACTCTCACCTTGATTTCTCTCCAGCTGGATACCTTGTAAGGCAGGACTGTGTTTGCATTTGTCACCACCTGACAACTCCTCCTATCTGGGAACCTCTGTGCCTTGATTGTCCATGTGGGGCCACCTGGCTCTGGCTGGTCCCATGGCTCCCGCAGGAGGATGTGAGCAGACTGCAACTCCGGATCACCCCTCTCTCCAGTAAGAGCCCACTGGAAGGAGCCCTGGGCCTCAAGAGAAGCCTTCCTAGCCAAGGACTGCTACTGTCCTTTTGCTCTGGGTGAGCTGGTTGCTCCCAAGTTGCACAACCTTGCTTCACTGTCCTCAGAGATCCCTGCTCTTCTCCACTTCTGTGGTTTTCTGTGTTTCTCTTGCTCGATATATTTCCAGAGTCCACCCTCCTCTCCCCACCCATGTCCCATGATCCTTGTGCATTTCCTGGAGCATTGCTACCTGCCAGCCATTATCCCTTCTCCCTCCTTGCCCCCCATACTGTGGCTGAAGGTAGCTTTTAGAACTGTGAGTTCGTATATATGACCTCTGGAGGAATAGTCCAGTGACACCTTGCTCATGCAGCATCAAAGCCCACGTTCTGCAGTAGACTGCAAGATCCTGTTCCTCATGGAGATGCCCCAGCCCCTGGGCTTCTCACTGCTCCTTGAGCAGGCCAGGCCCGTCCCACCCAGCACCTTTGTACCAGCTCCTCCTTGTGCCTCTATTGCTTTTCTCCTGAGGTAGGTATCTCTATCTTGTAATGGCCACCTCATTTATATTGTAGCCTGCCCCGCACACTCTCTCCCTCTCCCCTTGCTCATTTACTACCTCCTAACAAGCTAAGCAACGTAGTACATACTGACTGTTGTCTGTCCCTAGCCACCAGGAAAGGGGGGGTAGGCAGACTTTATGTGGCCATATTATCTCTGTGGCAAATGTTTCATTTGGTTGTTGTATGTGAAAGCAGCTATAGATGATATGTAAATGAGTAGGTTCACATTGTACTTAAGCTCTGGAATATAATCTCCATGTAGACCAGGAATTGGGTCTTTTTTGTTGGCATGGCATATGGTAAGGACTTAAGGTTGTCTTAACAAAGAACCTGAAACTAGGTGGCTTAGAATGAGAGAGATGTATAGTCTCACAGTTCCGGAGGCTAGATGTGAAATCACGGTGTTGGTAGGGCTGGTCTCTCTGTGAGACCAGCAGGGAAGGACCTTTCCTCACCTCTCCCAGCTCCTGGCACCCACATGTTCCTTGGTTCATGGCAGCATAATTCTCAGCTCTGCCTCCATCTCCACAGGATGCTCCCTGTGTCCCCTCATGTCATCTTCCTTCCACATGTGTTTGTCCTACATCTAAGTTTTCTCTTTTTATGAAGATACCAGTTATATTGTATTAGGGTCCAACCCAATGACCTTGTTTTATCTTGGCTACATCTGTAAAAACTCATTTTCTAGGTCACATTCTGAGTTACAAGGGGTTGGAACTTCAACAAACCTTTTGGAAAGACACAATTCAGCTCATAACAGTGTCCAGTAAAAGTGTGCAGAATGAACAAATGATTTTGACTAAATCATGTTCCTTTATTTTGTTTTGTTTTGTTTTTAGACAGGGTCTCACTATGTAGCCCAGGCTAACCTTGAACTTGTGATCCTCCTGCCTCAGTGCTGGGATTATAGTTGCCACCACACCTAGTCTAAATCATGTTCCTTTCTTACTAGTGTCATTTTTTCTTTATATAGGTGTGATGTCCACAGCCTAACTGTGCTAGGGCAATGGAGTAGATAGAGAAAGAGAAAATAGAGAGGGGGGAGAGAGAGACAGAAGAAAGGGAGAAAAGGAGGGAGGGAGAGAGGGAGAAAAGGAGAGAGAAGGAGAGGGACGAAGAGAGAGGGAGGAAGGGAAGGAGGGAGAGAGAGAGAGAAAAAAGAGAGAGAGAGAGAGAGAGATCTGTGCAGGCTGGACCAAGAGCACCTGTCTTTACCTGTCCATTTTCTTCCTTTCACACTGCTGGCTTACCTGCTTACCACAGGGCGAGGGCTTTAGCCTACCCAAGCAGAGACATGCTCAGCTCGCTGCCTTGCTTTCTCTCCCGTGATCAGCAGTCTTCTCTGCAGATGGTACAGGTTGCTCAGCAATCAATGTCCTTGTGTCCACATCTGAATTCTCCGTTTTGTCCCCTCTGGCCAACTTCCATTGCTGCCTTCTCTTGGCTAGAGCATTGGGGACAGAAAGGGGGCATTTTAGGAAGATGTCATTTGATGCTCAAGCCCTGTTTTTTTCCAGGATCATACAACTAGTTTTAATATAGCAAGTCATATTCTCTATGAGTTCTTTCCCTTTAAAAGTAAAATTTTAAAAATTACCCTTTAAATATCTATTCACTCACTCACTCATTAATGCTTCTTTGTACCTGCATGAGTCAGGCAGCCATGGCTGCTGCTCTGCCCACCCACCATGTGTGAGATAGCTCATGTATCCTCTGTGCTGTGTAAGTTCCTTTGTAGAAACTTAGTCACAAGAACAGGAAGACTCAGTAGTAGTAAAATCTCTGGAAAGAATAAAAAGAACCCCCTTTAAAAGCACATGAGTCTACCAGAATTGAATTTTGCTCTGGTGTCTTGGGTCATGAAACCCAAGGCATACAGGTCCCGAGTCAAGCCATCTTAGTGATGCTGGGTGTCACCATGGTGACAGCAAGGGTTGCCTTCCTCCTGGGGACTTGACAGCTCTCCTTTAGGATCCCTTGTGCTTGTTTTTCCAGAGTAGGTGAGCATAGCCTTACATGTGGTATGGCAGACCATGTGAATTCCTTTCCTGTCCTTTGACCTCATAAGTAGGGGTTGGGTTTGTGCCTGTTTTATAGGCAAAGATTGATTTCCAGGTTGGTTCATAGTCACTTCAGTGCCATTGGAGGCCATCTGGTGTTGGTTCCCCACCTCTCCTTTTGCTTTTTAATAAAGAACAGCTTTATTGATATAATTTGCCACCATAAAAGTCTCCTTTTTAAAAAGCGTACAGGTTAATTTTTTAAATATATTCAGAGTTGTAAAACCTTCATCACTATCTAATTTCAGAACATCTTTTATACCCCTATATGATCCCAAACCTGTTAGCAGTCACTCCTCATTCTCATTTCCTCCAGCCCTGGCAACCACGAATCTTTCTGTCTGTGTTGGTTTCCTGTTCTGGACGTTGCATGTAATTGGAGCCATGCAGTAGGTGGCCTTTAGTGGCTGGGGGGGGGGTGGTGTTGATTCCTTCTTGCATCTTGTGGATTTATTCAGTGTATTTAGTTCACCAGACATTTACCCAATAAAACTGCTGAGCAGAAGCAAATATGAAAGAAGCAGTCCAGGGTGCTAGTGGGGAGACAGATGTAACACCGAGTAGTGGGTATGAGGCTGTGGGGTGCACAGGCGGTGGCAAGGATTGGGGAAAATGTTCTCCATCCCACACTAGGTGGCCCATCGCCTGGTATCCCACAGTCTCAAACCCCCTTGTTAGAGGATGGGCCTACCTTCAGTTTCTCAAATCTGCCATGCCCCTTCTTACCTTTCTGGGCGGCTTCAGGCATACTCTTCCCACTGCAAGGAAAACTGCAGCTTCTCTCCTTGCCTCCAGATCCCCACTTCTCCTTGTTGATGTTTGCTCATCCTTCAGGACATGCCTGAAGAACCCCTGCAGCAGAACCCCTGCTCCAGACTAGCTCAGGGCACTGTGCTGGGCCAGATCGTGCACACTTCTTTGAGTTGCTTACCTATGACTCGCTGCTGAGCTGGCAGTGGCCATTGTGCTCCTTAGGACTGTAAACTCTGGGATGGCAGGGTCAGCCTAGTGTCCTCCGCCTGACCCTCATGCCTGATACCTGACATGCAGTACACGTGTATTGAAAGGATGACATAGGTACACAGTAATGACACAGCAGCCTTTAGTATTCTAGGGACATTGAGAACTGTTTATTTCTATTTTGAGCCCTGCAGTCACAGGCTGCCATATTTGGAGTGAAGTCAATCCCAAGTGGCCTTTGCCCAATAAGGCCTGCTTGTCCACTGTCTGCTATTCTCTCAGCAGGATGTGAATATGAGTTAATTAAGATAGGAATAGCCCACCTAAGCCCCTTGATGGCAAACTCCCTCACAGTGCAAGCTGTGTCTTGGGTCTTACTCACCACCTTTATAGCAAACAAAGCCCAAGTGATAGGGCACCTGCCTAATAAGCATGAGGCCCTGAGTTCAAATAGTAAACGAGCACAACTCAGTGCAGTGGATATTGAGATTGCCATTTGCTAGGTAAGGAAACAAAGTCAGAGAGGTGAAGTGACCCGCCTGACATTGGCTGTAGGTCTCAGCCTGGGGGCTCCTCAGCATGGAGATTCTTGGTTCTGGGCAAGGGTAGGTGCTGAGTGCTTACCATGTCCCTGGTGCCTCTGCACAGCAACTTTCTCTTTTGGTGGGCAGCAGCAGCCCACCACCTCCTAATTACACTGGTGTCTCTCAGAGCCTGTGCCCTTCCCACTGGCTGTTTACCAGAGCCAATGCTCAAATATATTCCTGGCCTTTCTGCCAGAGGGCAGCCATACAGCCACACTACTGCAGTCTATCCATTGTTTAGATTTGAACTCCTATAGGGAGGAAATGGTGACAATTACTCAGTCTCTTCCTTTGCCCAGTTAGATTGACTTTTGTTTCCAAGTGATGTTTAGTCCCAGACAAGGATGGATCTATTTTCTAAGTGTGCTGTGGCAAAGTACCCAAATAATCTTGATACCTGGTCTCAGGTGGCCGACCCAGAGGACGACCTTCCTGGAACATAACCACAGGAAGGCCTTGTCTCATGCTCTGATGTTACTGATGAGGTGACAGAGGACCAGAAACGGAAAGGGGCTAAGATGGCAGCTGAATCTAACCTCTAAGTTACTGTGCATCCTTTTCCCTCAACAAACTTAATTCTGCTGTGAGCAAGGTGTTGGCTTGGTGAGGAAGGATTCGCAGCCAAGACAGACGCAGCGTCTGTCCTCATAGAGTTCTGAGTCCAGCATTAAATGACTCACAGTTGTACAGTTTGTCATTATTGCCACTCTGATGGCAGAAGGAGTGGAGAGGGGCTGACCAACTCTGGAGAGCTTGTCAAGAGCAGAGGTCAGACAAGGCTTTTTTTGCACAGGAGATTGAGTTAAGCACTGAAATGTGACTAGAAGTTGAACAGGGGAAGGATGAGAAAAAGGGATTTCCAAGAGTGCAGGATGGGATCAGCACACGGGGAGCCCTGAAAGGGGAAGAAGCCAGTGTGTTTGAGGGACAGATAGGAGGACTGTGAATGAAGAAGTGGCTAGGATGTATGACGGCCAGGCAAGCATCCTGGAATGATACCGGGAATTGTTGGTTCTCTAGGTGTAGTGGCAACAATTCCACCAAGCAGGAGAGTGGCTTTATCTATTTGCACTTGAACCAGCATCACTAGCTGCTTTGTGCAGACCCTGGTCACAGGGCAGCATCTGCACACTTGGCTGCCCGCACTAACGTTCATGCTGTCATCACAAAAATATCTATGACGGCTTTTCTTTCATTGTTACTTGTTTATCTTTTAAGTGCCTTTTTACCTGTTTCTCCATTGTACATCAATAAAATTACATGCACTAAATTGCTACATTTATTTAAAAGAACTTTAAAGCTATGTGTGATGGAATGGATTTTTCTATTAGCCTACGAGAAGTGCTGAAGTTAGAAGTGGTTCTCTGAAAGATAATAAAATACAAAAATCTTGCCTCCATCCCCCAAAATTATTCTGATCGATCTAGATGGAGCCTAGATACCTATAAAATAAAAACAAATGAATGGTAAATATGTTGCAGCAGTCTAAGCACTGAGCAGTTTGTTTTCTGAAATGATACATTTCTTTGACATCCTTTCCAAATTTTCCCAGAAGACACAGGGAATTAGCTTGTAATTTACAGTGAGGTCTCTACACAGTGCGCAGCTTCCCGGGAAATGTTGGGACTGTACCACCCTGAGCACTGATCCTCTGGGAAGCACAGTTTCCCCTCTCCTGAGCCCAGGTGGACCACTCCCTCAGCCCGTATGCCCCCTGCATTCAGAAGGCTGGGACCTCAGCAAGTCATGTGGTTATCCAGCCTGAAATGAGCCTATCAGAGTCTAGCACAGCACCCTAGACCAGTGCAGACCACATAATCAGGACACCAGGGTTCAAGCTCACTTCTACTGGGCAAAGCGAGGCGGATGCTACCTGCCTAAAGGAAGTTTTCACGGTTCAACAAACAGGACAGTAAATGCAAAAGTGGAAGCACCCAGAGAAGGGAAGTTCAAGCATGGCAGTGACCTTAGCAGGTGTTTGAAGTTTCTTTTGCTAGGGGAGGGTTCCCATTGTGGTAGGGCATTTTGACAAAAACAAATCCATGGAGACAGTTTAGAGCACACATGCATGCAAATAGTGAGAGCTGTTGGTGTGGTCCATTGCATAGGGTCTTTCTCTATTGGGCATAAGCTGAGCTCCGTTTGGTGTGGGGCTGTCCCTTGGTGGAGGGACTTGTCTTGCACGCAAGTGTGCCTTCCTGCCTCATCTGTCTTCATCACCTCCTCAACTTCATGAGATCAGCAGCTCGCTGGGGGAACTGGGCCCCTTACTGCAGAGGTCTGCTGAGTTTAAGTGTTTTATTCATTTTGTGACTCAGGTTCATCTCATCCCTGGGAAACTGCTTACCTCCAGGCAGAGACCAGTGCACCTGCTTGGTTTTTTACAGTGCAGCAGCAGGACCACAGGGCTCTGGTGAGATTTACCTGAGAAAGAAATCATAGCCCCTGAGGGTGTTCAGATGCAATATATGGCTGGAGTTCTTCCAAAGTTTAAAATTGATTTTAAAAATCAGAAATATAAGTCTGAGCTCATGCACTGCTCAGGCATGAATTAAACAAATAAAAGGAAGAAGGAATTGAGTGTTTGGTTTTTAACACTGAAGTGACAGTCATCAGAGGCCACCAGGATTTGTAACTTGAGCATGCTTTCTTTCTTTCCTTTGGTCTTCCAGGGGTTCCTAGAAGCAAATCAGTTCCTAGAGCAGGTGGGAAGATTGCTTTCTGGAAAATGGAACTGCCCGCATATGAAGGAAGACTAACAGGTTTCCCCGTTTGTGTTCTCTGCCTAGATTCTTTCGTTGGTGGAGTGATTGGGCTCATATTTGCTTACCTTTGCTACAGACAGCACTACCCTCCTCTGGCCAACACAGCATGTCATAAGCCGTACGTCAGCCTCCGAGTCCCCACCACGCTGAAGAAGGAGGAGAGACCCACGGCTGACAACGCCCCCGGCATGCCTCTGGAGGGGATCAGTGAGGGCCCCGTATGACACCAGTCCAAGAGGATGGACACTGAGCCCTGCACGCTCTTCTACCCCAATTTCATAACACAGTGGAAAAGGTTTTCTCTAGTGTGTTTCTCATCAGTTTCTCAGAGTTCCCCTTTATCTGCTTCTATTTTGGCCCGTGGTGTTCTTGCCTCTCTCAATGTCTCCTTTCAATATTTTTGCAAGGTTAGGACACCAAGAACAATCTCTGAGAGACACACGGAAGGAGGCTACAAGGATCAAGCGGGCAGCTCGACCTATACCTCTATCTGAAACGTTTGCTGTGGCAACTGCCTTCCTCTGTGTTCATGGTTGTAATACATAATAAAACCTCCCATCTGGAAGAGTTGGTGTTGGCTGTCAGTAGGGCGAAAGTCATTCAGAGTCACGATGCTGGTTTTTTTAGCAAGGCCTAAAGCCAGCTCTGTCCCTAGGTCATCCCAGGCACTGAGCTCAGAAGCAAAGACTCATATGTGAGCTTTCGCCTTCTCTAGGCACATTTCTGAAATGGGTTTGAAACACAGAGCTACAATTTAGCATGCCTAGAGCTAAGTGGAATTCAGACTTGAGATGAGTGGCTTCATGCATGGACCTCCACCAAGAGCAGTGAGTGTTTGCATCCCTGTCAGTCAAGGCTGGGGACCAGTTCTGTATGTAACTCACCCCTGTACAGAGAATTCTACAACCACCACCTCCCATCCTAAGGAGTTGTGTGACTAATGGCACAGGTCAAGAATCTGTGCCAAGGGCGCATATAAAAGAAGTGGCTGGATGACCGACTGTTGGATGTAAGAAGCAGCTTTGGGGTTAGAGTTTCTCCCCTTTGGGAACTACATCTTGAAGAGCTCTGCTCTAAGGAGTCTTTGGTGGCAGCAGAGTCTTGCCCCAGGCTAGCGGAAGTGGTGACACGTAGGGACCTGGGAGAAGGTGTGAGCACCGTGTCTCTGGCTCAGGTCTTTGCATAGTTGAACGCGGCCAGCCAGCATTATATCTTTTCAGTCTGAGTACAGAGCTCCTTGCAGATTTTCCTTTTCAAAGCTGAGGATGTCCCCCTCACTCAGTTCTGATCGGCTGCATTGTGTGGCCATCCAGATTCTTGCTGCCAGGTGGTGCATCTTTGATGGCCAAACAGTGTCATTTTACAGCAGTTAGTGTAATCAACTGCGTTTTGAAAGATTCAAGTGACTGTATAAGTTGCTGGCTGAGCAGCTCTGGCTAGGTGTGCCAGGGAGATATTTTTGACTGGCCACGTGTACCACCTGGTGAAGACCTGCTTGACAAGCCCCAGTGCAGTACCCTCCAGCTGGGGTCCCTCCAGTCGGTTTTTGCACCAAGCCATGTGATTGTCCCATGGTGGGGAGAGAATGGAGAAGGCCCGAACTGACTTCGAACCAAAGTTAAACACTTGATTTCTAAAAATTATAGCATCTCCCTCACAAGAAACTTTGAAAATCAATATGAGATACTTCAAAGCAAAATCATAGTCATTCGTAATAAAATTCATAAAACACAATTTTAAATCCAGAGCTAAAAATTATATGAAATTACAAAATTAATCGTTTAATAAAAATTCTACAATTTTCAAAAATAAAGCCCCAAGTAGAAATTCAGGAAAAGTTGCTACTGTTCAAAAACCCCAACACAGTCCACATACTTGTTTAGTGGGGGCAGGGGGCAGTATTTAGAGTTGCGCTCAGGGACTGGCACTTGCTCGGCAGGAGCTCTACCACTTGAGCCTTGTATGCTTACTTGATTCTAATTCTAGTTTCATCCAAGTATCGCAGTTGTAGACAGAAGGAAAAGAATCATAGTTTAGTTAATGATCACTTAAAATTCTGGCCCATGAGGTCTACCTTTATATAAACACTCAGCATTTAAAGATAAATGGCCAGGAAGGGCTCTGCAAAGTAACAAAGAAGAGAATTTTGTTACTGCTGATAATTAGACTGAAAGGCCTAAAATAGGCCATGTAAAAGCTTTGATTAAAACGTAATTAAAATTGCGAAAGACGTAAGAGCACGAAACACATGGCAGGTTCCTGAGGCGCCATAATTAACAGCCTAAGCCAGTTCACAAGAGGCAGGTGTTTCTGTGGATCCATATGTTTTAATTTCACGCTCTGTTAATGTGAGGAAAATGTAATGGGCAAATAAAATGGTGGTGGAGGAGGTTAGTGCACCTCAGCTCCTGGTCTCTCCTGGAAGTGAGGGCTACTAGTGCAGTCGCTTTGGGTGGCAGTTGAGTAGTCAGAGCCCGCCCTGGAAGCTGCAAGACTTTTCCTTCACTGAGTAAACCTGCTCAGCATCCTTATTAGAGATCATTAGCTACAATGGAAGGACTAGGAAGATAGTAAATGAGACAGGCCAGGGACATCGGGGGACAGTGAGGACTGGAGAACTAAGGAGTCCACACCTCAGAGAAGTGGTGCTGATCCTCTTTGGCCCCAGGTTTTCTTTGCCAGGTAGGAAGCCAAGCTCAGAGTTGCGAGATCTGGTTTTTTGGAAGGCGTTAGCATTGTGACCTACATGAGCCAATCTCATTCTGGAAGCTGGAACAGAACGGAGCTATCTTAATATTAGGCAGAATCTAGAGAAGATGAAAGAGGACATAAGCCCCTAACTCCAGGGACCCCAGATCCCCCATTCCCTGCCTTCCCAAGGTGGTCATTTAGTTCTTCCTTCAGTCCCGTGAGCTTCCCACAGCCTGTGAGTCAAGTGTTTCTTTTTCACTAGAGTTCCTTTCTGTGACTTACAACTCAAATTCTAAAGAACTTAAATTTCATCAGTCCCAGCTTTCCAGGTGTGAAGGGATTGACCAAGGAATCTACAGTACATCCCCTGATGACATCAGGTTTCAGAATCTCTCCCATTCTTCACAGCCCAGTTCTCTCAAGGTCATTCCATCTATCACCAAACCCCAGCTAGTTATTTCAGAGAGTTCCTGGCAGTTTATAATCTCAACTGGAACATTCCCCAAAGTCTGCATTCAGTGATTTACAAACTTTGGCACACACACACAAATTGAAAAACCCAGTAGCTACGGTGGGGAAGAAGTGATTGACATACTGGCTTGATCTTGTTCTCTGTCCTTCCCAGTTTAAAATAAACAACCAAAAAGCACTTTCCTAGGATTTGCAAAGTGAAATGCTGCTTTCAGTGTACACCTTACCATGACTTTTACTGATGTGGTTCTGTTTTGGGGTACCTTTCCTCTGCCTGTGTTAGTGTTTATGCCCTGGGAACCCGGAGGACATGGGGTTTCTCTTCTCATAGTATCTTGAGGCTAAGAGATACCAAAGACCTGCTTTTTAGTAGAGCTGTTAACATATTAGAAAATGGCTTGATCATCCTTGGCCACAACCATCCTCATACAAAAAAATCCAGTCTCAATTAGGATTTATGATTCAATGTGTTTTTCAGCATTGTTGATATCTGGGGAGGAGAGGAAATTTAGGGAAGGAAAGGGGAAAAGAAGAAGTAGATTCATACCAGTATTTCTCAGGGAGTTTCACAGAACTGATAAGGTTTTGCAAAATACAATATAATGCAAATGGGATTAACATATTCTAAATTCCTCCTCTTTAAAGATTAAAAGCATCCAATAATAGAGTAAAGGCTCTGAAAAGTCCTGCAGTTAGGAAACTGACTCTGAAACACCTTGCCTGTTTTCATTCCCCAAAGTCACTGTTTAGCATCAGCTCCTGGTACAGTGCTACCATGACTTCTGCCAGTGGATTCCTCCAAATGATCAGGAAAAAGTGCTCCCAGAGCTGGAGACAGTAACACCTTCACACAATGCATGCTATGTAATGGGCCAACCTCTTTCTCCTGCAGTCTCCCGTCTTGCTTTGCTCTGGAAAGCTCTCCAGGCTGACAGAGGCCACAGTCACAGATGCCCTGGGGATCTCACACACCTGATGTTAAACATCTGCTTTTGTCTATATTTGTGACTAGGAGACATCTGGCCCTCTAGACACTGCAAGGATGACATGGGAGGGCAGAAAGCATGCAGAGTGAGCCAGGCAGCCTTGACAACAGCTCAACTGCTTAACCTTGAGCTCATTCGCAAAATGAAAATAACACCAACCTTGCAGGATGTTATCCGACAGATTATTGATCAAGAATGTAAAATACTGGGCCAGGAAGTGGTAGTTATTGCAGGAATGCTGGGCAATGGAGGTGTGGATTAAGTATGCACCCTGGCATAGAACTCCCTTATCTCAGTTCATTCGAGCTACTATAACACAATACCATAGTCTGGATGGTGTATTAAAACAAAAATTTATTTCTCAGCAGAGTTTTGGAGACTATTCAGTCCAAAAATCAAAGAACCTGAAAATTTGGTGTCTGCCCTGACCTGCTCCATGGGTCACAGACTACCATCTTTTCACTGTGTCCACATATGGTAGAAAGGTCTGAGAGCTCTCTGCACTCTCTTTTATAAGGGCACTAATCCCATTTGTTACGGCTCCACCATCAGGACCTAACCACCTCCTAATAGCCTCACTTTCTAACTAACTCTGTTACATGGGGAGGGATCAGGATAGCAGCATATGGATTTGGGGATCATAAACATTGAGTCTAGCATCTGTGAAGAGCAAAGAGTCACTAACCTATGCACAGAGAGTTTTAATGGCAATGCCAAGACAGAAATGAAGTACTGCCTCTGATTGCTTCTGTTACCAATGGGCAATGGTATAGTTCATCCTCTCGGGAGCCCAGGTTCCCACTGTTAGAAGGTGTAATTAATACGCCCATGAACTCCACTGTGCTGGTGTTTATAAGAATTAAGTTCTTGCCACATGGTGCTGCAGCCCAAGCTTTGTGGGAGGGAAGCCCCCCTGCACAGTGAAGGACAGAAGGCAAAGCAGCTTTGGGGTGCCAGGGAGCAAGAGGCCTCCTGAGGAGCAGGAATGGGAAAGGAGAACTCCAGCAACCTGGAGAAGATGATCATCAGAGACAATGCATGCTAGAATTATTGGGGAAAAACCTAAAATTAGGAAATCATGTGAAAAGACTCAAAGGCCCCTGAGCTGCTAAAGGAATGCAGAATGTCTGGTTCACGCGGAAATGGCTCAGGGGAAAGAGCTTGTAATTGTGTTCAGGTGCAGACAATACTGGGAGCTGAAGAGGGTGAGGCCTATGCAGAGAGCAGGGCTGGCCTCTGGACAAGGGGTTCCAGGAGCTAAAAGCATGAGTCAGGTGCCCCTGTAAGTGCACACAGACACCTGGCGACTGTTGAGGTGGGGTGTTTTAATAGCTCTCCCTGGAGTATGCAAATCGTGTCTCAACCTGGCCTGCATGGCCTGATGCAGCCTTTGTAAAAAGTCCACCTTCAGCTGGTGATCCTGGCTTGCCCACTGCCTTTATCTGCACCCTGGAGCTCAGGTAAGGTTCTTGAGATCATGGCTCCCTGCTGTGACTCACAGGGGGAAACTCAAGGCAAAGCAGGTGTTGTCTGGTAGGGTTGACCTAAGGAAAAGCAACCTCACCAGTGTGTGAAACTCCACCCACCTAACAGGTGAGTGTGGACTCAGCTGGGCTCAGGTTCAAATCCAACTCATGCACTTGCTTGAGCAAGTTACAGAATTTTTGAAGACTCCATGTTCTCAGGTCTAAAATGGGTTTTGTGAGGATTAAATGATGGAGGTGTGGGCGGAAGTGCTTCGTACAAGTCTTGGTGCATAGGAAGTGCTCATAATAATAATAAGCCCGGCTTATCATTGTGTTGTGACACACAGCTATTCTCCATGAGGCCTCTTGGCCTTTTTCACGTGCTGCCATTTTTGTTTAAAAATTTTGGTAGATGAATTCTGCATTCCCTGGTCCTCCTTGCCACCATCTTCCTAAGAACTCAGTGTTGGGACTATAAGTATCATCTGATATGCTGGGCAAGGATAATAATAGAGTCTTTCATACAATTTCCACCATGTTATAGAAGAACAAATTGAGGATCAGAAAGCCAGCCACCTGCCCAATGTTACACAGCTTATGGGAGCCAGACAGTGGCCTGCAGGCTTGTGTGACCACAGGGTCCATGCTACAGCTGTGACATGAGCTTGCCATCTCCTGTCTCCAGCTCTCAGTAGGGAGCTGTGCTCCTGGAGACTAGAGCCCCTCAGGTCCAGGAGTAAAGAGAAAGCAGAGATGACCTGGAGGTCACAGAAGGTTTACAAAAGCTAGACCAGCAAGTGCTTCCTTCCCACCTTCCCAGGTGCTCAGAGGAGCCTCCAAGTTTCCCAATGGGTCCCACAAGGGGCTGACTATGGCCAGAGACCACAGCTGGGCTGCAGCAGGTCCCCAGGGGTGCTGGGGTCTCCGTGGCCCTAGGAATAGAGCCAGAACTCCTCAGTGCAGCACTTCTGGGTGTCTAGACCAGTCTGGATGTCTGTCTAGTGATACTGGCATGCTGCCGTGACTGGGACATCTGACTGTCATCCTTCCTCATGAGGTGGTTTTCCTCCTGCCCTGTGACTGCTCCTCATGAAGAGCCTGCCCTGCCCTCTCCTGTCCCCTGGCTCTTGAATGTCCACTTGCCTCATTGTGATGATAATTACCATGCCCAGAGGGACTCTGGGGGGCTCAGTGCCACAGGACAAGGAGTGATTTGGGACAGCAAAGCTGTGACCATGTCCCAGGCAGAACCCTGGACCCTGCCTCAATGTCTGTGTCCTGTGGAGGAGCTGAGAGGCAGTGGGTAGGGGCCCAGGGAAAGTGGACTCTCTGTACCCTGATAGTGATTTCCTGTGGCCTTGGAGGTCACAACTGTACCCAGTGACTTCAGGGGCTTTATCTGTGCTGTGTCCTGCTTGTCCTGCACCATAGTCTCCTGAGCTTGTGTGACTCAGGTGTGGAGGACGTGCCATGTATCTTGGACTATTAAGGGAACAAATAACAGAACAGACTTTGTCTTAGATAAGGGAGACAGGAAGGCATCCTTAAAAATAAACATCTAAGCAGACTAAGGAACAGGAGCCTCAAGAAAAGTAACACAGCAAAACCTCCACCAAGATAGCAAAAGGTAGCTATAAAGTGTGATGGTGGCACTCCAGGCCAGGACCAGCTGACCAGACCATCCTAGAATGTCCAGTTCAATGAGGCGGTCAGGTTCAGTGAGAAGTTAACTAGATGAGATGCAATTACAAACACAATTTCCAGGTAGAACAGGTGGTCCTAAGCCAGGCAGAGCCCTATATCACTCCTAGACTTCAGCTGTACTGTGGCTTAGCTTTTCTAAGCCCCTCCCGTGCAGGAGCTCTGCTGTCCTTTTTTTTTTCATTTTTCTTTTATTATTCATATGTGCATACAAGGCTTGGTTCATTTCTCCCCACTGCCCCCACCCCCTCCCTTACCACCCACTCCGCCCCATCCCTCTCCCCCCCCCCCAATACCCAGCAGAAACTATTTTGCCCTTATTTCTAATTTTGTTGTAGAGAGAGTTTAAGCAATAATAGGAAGGAACAAGGGTTTTTGCTGGTTGAGATAAGGATAGCTATACAGGGCATTGACTCACATTGATTTCCTGTGCGTGGGTGTTACCTTCTAGGTTAATTCTTTTTGATCTAACCTTTTCTCTAGTACCTGTTCCCCTTTTCCTATTGGCCTCAGTTGCTTTAAGGTATCTGCTTTAGTTTCTCTGCGTTAAGGGCAACAAATGCTAGCTAGTTTTTTAGGTGTCTTACCTATCCTCACCCCTTCCTTGGGAAGGGGTGCTCTCGCTTTTATCATGTACTCATAGTCCAATCCCCTTGTTGTGTTTGCCCTTGATCTAATGTCCACATATAAGGGAGAACATACGATTTTTGGTCTTTTGGGCCAGGCTAACCTCACTCAGAATGATGTTCTCCAATTCCATCCATTTACCTCTGCTGTCCTTTCAATAAACTTTGCGCTTGCTTTTCTCTTGACTACTGGTCCAGCTTCACCTGGACCTGAACTCGGGATCAGCAATCCAGCATCTGGACAAGGTGAGAGAAAGCAGGAATAGAGAGGTTCTTTCCACCTCTTTCTCTTTTCAAGTTTCTGGAAGAAAGAGGCTTGTCAACTCAAAGGGGTAGCATACAACTTCTCAGGCCTGTCACCTATCCCTCTACTCTGGGGACAGGAGTCGGGGTGGCTGCTCTGGAAGGTCCTCTGAACCTAAGGAAGAAGTAACAAGGAGAGCAGCTGGTACATACTGAGGCTTTCTCTGTGTCTAGGCTTCCCCATGGGCCTCCCTGAGTTATCCCAGTCACACTCAGAACAGCCCTGAGAAAGGCACTGCTGCTATCCCCTGCATACTCCGGAGGAAAATTGAGGGCAGATAGGTTCAGAAACTTGACCTATAACACACAGCATGTGAGCCAAGCCCAGGAATGTGAACCCAGCAGTCTCCCCAGAGCCTGGACGGTTAACCACTATACACGGTTCTGGCCTCAGTGATTTTGCTTATCCTGCTCCTTGTCTAAGGTCGTCTGTTTCCAAGCCTTTTCCAACAGAATTCTGCCCCTCAAAAAGCCATGCTTACTTCACAAGTACTCCCTATTATAGCACTAATCAGAGCAAAAGAGAAAGCTGGCATTGTCCACCAAAATACCCACCTCCCAAGACAATCCTGAACTGATCTCTCCTCTCCAGTTTCCAAGTCCTCAAGGTGGTATGTGACTTTTTTCCATTTTCATGGAGATGCAAGGGCATGGGAGATAGACAGAAGGGTTGGCCTGCTGTGTGTCTCTGCAGTGCTTCTCGTTTCTTAAGCAGGTTTCAGGAGGTACCATTCCCTCCACTGTTTGTCTCTGGGAGTCATGCATTATCTGACTCAACCTGTCTGGGTCCCAGGCACCAGGGCAGAAGCAGGCACACAGTAACGGCTCCACTGGTATCCGTTGCATAAGTGGACATCAAAAATGAGACAGTCTTGCTCCTCTGCTGTGTCTCCATCATGATTTGTAGTTGGCTGCAACCCCGTTCTAGACACAGGAAGACACGCTTCAAGGACAGTGAACTGGAACCTGGGAATCCCGAGCTGTGCCACCCTCCACGCTTTGTGCCCTCTGCATAGGCAGCTCTTCCCAGCCTGGCTTGTGGCCTCTGTCCAGTCTCAGCTCAGAGGCTGCATTCTCAGAGCTGCCCTTACTGTGTGGCTCCTCCACTAGCACCCCCTGCCCCCCAACAAGTACCCTCCCTCTCCACAGTGATTTCTATTGTATTTCCCTAGTAAGTTTCAGGTCACAACTGCATTGTTCATGTACTTTTATGGTTGAATCATGACCCTCCTCCAAATTCCTATGTTGATGTCTACCGCTCCAGTGCCTCAGAATATGACCTAAGCATCTGCAAAGGCCATACATATGAGGTCACGAGGGTGGGGCTCCTCCCATGTGACTGATGTCCTATCAGGAGAGATTTGGACACAGAAGTACCCAGAGGGAAGATGGTGCATAGACAGCCATCTGCATGCCAAAGAGAAGCCTGGAACAGAGTCACCCTCACAGACTCGAGAAGAAACTTCCCTGTGGAAACTTTGACTTCCACAATAGGAGGAAAAATTCCTCCTATTTTCCTAATAGGAAAAATTCTGCTGGTTAAATCACTCAGTTTGTAGTGTTTTGTTACAGCAGCTTTAGAAAGCTAACACACACACACACACACACACACACACACACACACACACACACACACACCTGTTTTTCCCTTTCTGCCTTCTCTACAGTTCAGGCCTATGGGGAGCAGGGATTCCCCCCATCTCATCACAGCCTTGTTCACAAAGGGTACCCCAATATAATACATCACTGAATTAATAAATGGGCACTTGATTTTATTCTCACCATTCTTCATATCAGGATGGTTCATCAGATTTAGTTTGCTTCCCAAGGAGATGTTTAAGAGTGGCAGAACTCCTGGTTCCTGGTCCCCTTTCAGTCCAACTATGTCAGACTCCCCTAGGGGCCTTCCTGAGTAAAACAACCTGGAAATAAAATGTACTTCCTTTTCCTTCTCGAAGGATCTTGAGTGCTTGCTCTCACGAGAGTGGTTCAGGAAGTTCAAAGCCATCTCTCTTTGGCTGTGGGAAGAGAAAAAAGAGTGACAAGAAGTCAGCCAAATATGGGTACCTGGAGGGAGGTCATGTTCATGAAACAAAGCAAACCCACCAACAAGACAAAAAAAAGCCTTTTCTTAATGGAGGTATCAGCCATCACGCATTGATAAAGCAATGCCCCATGCCCCAATCCACTCTCCTGTGACACAGTTTGTTCCAATTTGATTTACAAAAATGTCTCCAGAAGCTGTCGATTAAACCGTTAGAGTAGCAGGCCTGTGATTAAAACACACCTGCATATGGGCACAGTGGTACACATCTGTAATCCCAGCACTCAGCAGGCCAAAACAGGAGGATCAAAAGTTTAAGGCCAGTCTGGGCTACACAGACCTACCCTGTCTCAAAAATAACAACAAACAAACAAATGAACAAACAAAAACCAAAAAGCACACATGCAAGCCAAAGGGCATTTGCCAGAATGACCAGGAAAGGAAAGAACAGGGAACTTTCAAATCAACACCAGAAATACTATGAAAAAGCAAGTTAAAAACAGCAAGTATCCAAGTGTCCAAAGAGAAGTGTCTGAGGATTGAGGATGGCAGTTACAAACTTTGAGTGGATAGATGCCTGGAAGCAGATTTGCATAGGACAGATAACTCACTCAAATCATTTTACCCTCCAAGGGGCCTAAGTGGTGTAGCTACTACTTTGATTCTGAATTGGTTAAGTTTGTGGAATGATAATCAGAATATGCAATTTACAGCTCAGCACTACTAATTCTGCCCTGTCTCTGTCTTGTGTTTTTTTGCTATTTTTTTTTCTGAGTCTCTATATATCACTGTGTGTCTGTGACTTTTATGCTCATTTCTGTCCTTCTGTTAGTGTGTCTCTGTCTCTTGGAGTTTCTGTGTGTGTGTGTGTGTGTGTGTGTGTGTGTGTGTGTGTCTATCTGTCTGTCTGTCTCCCTGTTGGGTTAAGCTGATGAGGGCTGAGTTTGGTAGGCTGCCCTTAGAACTTCACCAGCCTCCCCCATACTGAAAGCTGAGTTCTTTTGTGTAACAAAGAGCACTTGCGAGAGAGAAAAGTCCCTTGAAGTGTGCAGATGCTATCTCATGATCCAGGGACTGGAGGATGGAACCTCTCAAACTTTGTCATTTCAGTAAGAAAAGCCTTTGAAATCTTTGTAATTATCTTCACACTCTGTCTTTTTTTCTTCTGACAGCTAAAAGATGGGTAAATAGTGCTGAACAGTCATTAATGGATCATGGACCCATTATTTATTGAGATATTAGTTGGGTTCTGACTTGGCTTCTGGAGGTGGATCAAAGTTGACAGGCTTGCCATCCTGCTGTCTGGTCTCTCTGAGCCCTGGCTCTGAGCTGCTCAGTCCTGCCTGGGAGGGCACATGGCCAATCAGAGCCTGCTTTTCTTGATGGCCTGAGGTCACAGAGGGGGTGTTCCAGAGGGGCAAGGAGGGCAGAGCAGTGGGTCTTGGGGCAGACTCTGGTTTGAGATAATGAAGGAAGCAGATAACTGTGCTCTGGCTTATGGCGGAAAAGGGACAGAGAGCTGCCATAGTTTCCGCAAAGGGAAGAGAATTCTAGGGTAATGTGGGGAAGAGTGAAGGTTTGCCTCCGTGTTTTCCTTAGAACAGAGGGACTCCTGGCCTGGGGTTCCCAACCTCCACAAAGATTGATGGGGACAGGGGAGGCAAGGAAGCAGTGGAATCTGTCCCTCTACAGGGCCATATGGGTTGAGGTGGTGAGTAAATCGGTGAAGAAGGAAAACCATGGGCCTCTCCAAATGTTCCCTTCTTTGTAGGACCCAAGAACCCTTCCATGTTGCTGGTAGGAATAGAGTTCACTGAGTGTGAATTCCTTGCCAGGCCAGTGGAGTTGGGATGGGGCCCAAGAGTAGAGGTCAATATGATTTAAAGAAAATCAAGTAACCTGACATGATTTACTCACTTGAGTTTGTAATTGCCACATCTCATCCAGACTGTGGTGGAAGGTGAATGCTTGATGTCCAGATGACTTTCTTTTGCTCTTTGGAATACTGCCTCTTACTACATCATATATGTCCCATGTTTTAGTTAAAAAGTGGAACCGAGTGAGCAATAGTGACGGCCCTAGAGTCAATCAAATCTTAGCTCAGACACAGATTCATGCTCACAGATTTACACCCCAGTTGCAACAAGTAGCCTGGGACAAGACACCTCAGAGTGTTCATCTGCAGAATGGGAATAATGACATGTTTGCCCCAGAGGGTAACTGTGACCATTAAGTAAATCAACACATTGTCTCCTGACAACTACCTGAGAAATATAGACTCTTATTTTTACTGCTTCTTACTGACTAATCTTGTAGAAAGGTGCTATTAGTGATCATGCCCTATTATCTAAGGATGCTAATATGTAACGAGAAAGGTTTATTTAGCTCACTGTCTCAGAGGTTCAAGGGCATGGCAGCTGCATCAGCTCAGTTCTGGCGAGGGTCTTTCAGGTGCACCATATTACACAGAGGTACAGATCACAGTGGGAGGTCACATTTCAAACCAGAAGCACAGAGAATTGGGTGTGGCCAAATTTGAGCTCTTATACAATCACCCTCTTGGGAGAACTACCAAGGAGTCTCACAAGAACTAGCTTCTGAAATCACATCCTCAATGACCAAAGGACCTCCCACTAGGCCCCCCACTTCCAACAACACCAACTTGGAGATAAGCCTTGGTCACAATGGGGGACAATCAACCTGTATTCAAACTGTAGCACCCACCATGAAGTTTTGAACTAGATAGCTTCTGACATCTTCTCCTCAAAATCCCATGGGCATGAGTCTCTCAGATGGCCTTGGTCTCTTCACTTCTTTATTTTTGACCAATAGTGGGTGGGTAGAAGCTGTGGTTAGAAATTGGACTGACAGTAAAATAGCTTAACCCTTCAAAGAGTAAAATCTGGGGTTTACAGAAGACCAATCAACAACCCAAATCCTATGTCGGGGAGAGGATAAGGTGGTTTGGGGTTGGGTCCACTTCAGCTCAGCATTCTGGTTATACAGTTCACAAACACGCCTTCATACTTTGGAGCACTAGACCCTCCCATAAAGAATGCAATTCACTCCAAAGAGCCAGTGACTAACTTGAAAGATAAAAGAAGAATGGAGAAGTCATTGAAATAAAGAGGTTGGTGCATCTGACCCACAGGAAAGAATTCCTAGAAAATGGCTGTTGTCTTAAGAGCATCTCGGTCACATAAACACTGAGTCCTTGTTGGGTTGGGCCCTTGGTGAAGGCCCTTAGGCTACCTACCTTTTGACTCCTTGGGAAAGGTTAGAGAAAATGGCTTCAAAAAGAAGCCATTTTAGAGTCTGAGACTAAACTACACACAATAGTAGGAGGGCAGGCGTGGATGCCATCCCTCTGTCTGGACAGTTTCAACTAACCAGGTTCTGCAGGGCACCTTCAGGCCTTTCCATCCTTCGGAGATGGTTTTGCAAGCAGTACTGGATCCAAGAGGGTTCTGTAACCCTGGATAAGCCTCACTGGTCACCTGTAAAGTGACTATACTGCTGCTGTGCTTAACACACAGAGTGGCTCTAGGATGAGGGGAGACAATGAGAGCGAAAGCTTGGGGATCTGACCAGAGGTAAGGGCACTGGTGGGAAAGGATGTTATGTCCTCTCTTTTTCTCACCTCTACCTTTGTATGTGCAGCCAGGCACCTCTGAGGTGAATCACTGGGTTAGAGGAGAGGTTACAATAGCACTACTGGCAATAGCAGAGCCCAACCAGTGCCCAACAGCCAGGCTTGGTCTGTTCCACTTGACACTAGTTTGTTACTGGTAGTCATAAGACTTGTTTGTGTTGTAAACATCGTCCCAAAATCTTCCATAAATTGAAATTACCATATGGTTGGGTTTTCATCACAGGAGTCTCTGCTTGGGTAGGGAATTGCTGATTGAGTTGGAATGACTAAGTTTCCAGACAGAAGACACTGCATGGTCTTTTAAATGGATTCACCAGCTAACAGGCTCTGTTTCTTCTCTATAACTTTTGGTACAATCTCTCACAGTTGTCTAAAATTAAGAATAATAGAATACTTGAGAAAAGCATCAACATAATCAAAAACTTGGAATAATGACTCCTGATACTTCTAATAAAACCAAAAATAACAGACAACTGTCTACAACTTTACAAGTTCACTTTCAAAACTTAGCTCACAAATAATGGGTCATAGCAGTGGTTTCACTAGTAAGATTTACTAAAGAAAATATGAAAACTAATAAGCTGTCAAAAATAATTAAAGGCAATTGCCTTATACTATATCTTAAGCATTACCAGTCCTGAAATCATCTGACTATTGATAAGGACAACCTCATTTCCAATTGTCCTTGATAGTTTCATGCTTCAACAATGGTCCTGGTCAAAATGGTGTCTGGCAAGAGAGGAGCCCTTAGCTGTTACAGAGCTCTCAGACTGTGTGGATTCTTTTGAGATGGTGATCAATGAAGCCACCATGTAGTGTTGTGTTCAGCAGTACTGCTATCCCTTCCCTCAATCAGATACCCTGAGCTGGTTACCTATTTTTATTCTCTGTTTGCAATCTTTTACTTCTGGTAGAATCTAACTTTTCTGGGGGAACTTCTCATTTTTTCTGTCCAAATGGCAGCCCTGAGCCCACCTCAGCCTCAGAGGTGAGCATGTGACCTACCCTGGCCAATCAGGATATCACATCTCTCTGGACTCAGTGATTGGTTAAGGGATGAACATATGACATGTAACTGACCAATAAGAGCTGTTGAAACTCATTTCCAGAACTCTGGCTGGATCCAAGGTAAAGAGAAGCTCATTTCTGGCTGGGATTGCTGTGAAGGTAGAGCAGGAGTGTGGAAAAGCTGCAGCTCTCTTACCAGCAATAGACATGCCTGAGCTTGGGGGTGGTGCCCACATAGAGGAAGTCAGAGACAAATCATGGGGGAAGTGCACTGATGGCCTCACTTGGTCCTGGACCCAGCTGTCCCAGAAACCATCTCTGACCTTGCCTTTTTAGCTACTTGAGCCAATGCATTCCCTTGGCTTCTTCAGCCAAATCTTTTTAGATCTTGCATCCCATGTGACTGACCAAAACAGCCTCTGCTCTCAGCAAGGGCCAGCAGCAGTGAGTCCAGGTCCTGAAGCAGAGGCAGTGCCCACTTGCTCCCTGCTCACCACCTTTCTTCCTGTGGAGTCTATCCACCTGTCTTCCTTTCATGCAAGCCACCTTTGCTCAAGCCACGTGGCTTGAGGGCGGAAGTGAGCAAGGAGACAGACCATGAGCTCGTGTTTGGAACCTATAAAGTGGAACCTTGTAACATTCAGCTTTCTCTCTCATTAGCACACTGTTTTTCTGTCTGGGCGATGCAGACTGAATGCTAAGCACCGCAGCACGCTGGTTTACATTCCACAGCCTGCCTTCATCAGCCCGAGTGTCTGCATGCACTCAGCTGGGCTGCAGCAGCAATTTTGGTCTGATGGCTCAGAACCACGACTTTTGATGCCCATTATGTCCTTTTGGAAAATGTAGGGATATGCTGTCCAATTTCTCCAAATATCCATTATATAAATAAATAAATGTACACTCAAATCCACATGCTTTGATGTGATCAGAGGGGAAAAGGAAAAGAAATACAAGAGAAAGTGGGACGATACCCCATCAATCACAGGCAATAGTGAAACATGTTAAATGACATTTGTACATCGTTTTCACAATTATAGCTCTAGTGTTTCATGAAGAGTTGTGGCAGTTGCCTCATCTCTTGACTAACATATCCACCTGTACACAGATCGGGACAGTTTAGGATTGCAATTCCTGTTTATGAAAGAGAAGTGCCACAACTTAGGGGGCAGAGGCCACTCACCTTGGTGGCTACATCAATGGCCACACCTGCCCAGGGCACAGTGATTTAGAGACCTGGGATGCTTGCCAGAAAACTTCATGATGTTGAAATCTTTTTACTTCTACCAGCTGCAACATTAGACCAAAAATAGTTGTCATCTGAATTGAACCAAGTAGTTGTTTTAAGTCTTAAAGGATTTTAATCAAAATGGGTATTTGGGGAAGCTGGAAATTAAGCATTTCAGCCCCTCTCAGGATATTGACACGAACTTTAGTTCAAATGGTGGCAGGGGATAAAAGGCATGCATAATTATGCAGTCTTGGTCAAACAAAAATCAGTCTGGTTCTGCAAGCAGGGCTCAGAAGTCCTTACTGCTTAAGGGAACAACCAGGTTTCCATGAGATGATTGCTTCTTCTTGGGGGTGATCTTATTAAGGGGTGATCTGTCTGCAAGGCTCTGCTGGTCCTGAATCCATGTGACTATGTAGGTTTAGTGCGGTGACTAGAGACTTTCAGGCACCCTTTCTGGCATCTAGACCCGTTCATTATAAAAGCTGACAGCAAGACACCTTTGTTACTTTTGTCTTTGTGCCTTCAGCTTTGAAAGAGCATGAGATAAGTTGGCATCACCAATTTTTAGGCAGACATTTCTTGAGCAATTAACCAGTCTGTGTGCATAGTTAAGAAGGGAGTTTCACCCAAAGTAAAGTAGACAGACAAAATGAAGGCAGAGATCCCAGGCCTTTATTGCTGCTTTTAGTTATGTCATGGCCCATGTGAGGAGCCAGTGCTTTGCAGTAAAAGCAGTTTCTAAGCTCCAGTAGATATTGACTTCTGTGGGAAAAAAGAAGACCCCCCCCAGTACACTTTTCACCATGATTTCCTAGGAAAGTGGGACCTACGGTTCTATTTTTGTGGATCCAAAATCAGTCCTTGCTGATTTGAGTCAGATTTCCCAAAGATACCATAGGGAACTCTGGAGGTATGTGTTGGTGTTTTTGAACAATGTTTCCAAATTGTGTATATTTTGAATAAAAAGAAATAAAAGAAGGGGGGAAGGAAGGAGGGAAGAAAGGAAGGAGGGAAGGAAGGAAGGGGGGAGAGAAGAAAGGAAGAGGAAGGAAGGGAGAAAGAAAGAGGAAAGAAGGAAGGAAGGAAGGAAGGAAGGAAGGAAGGAAAAAAATGAGGGTAGAATTCTATGGTAGCATCACTGGCCGGAGAAAGGGGCATCTGAGAGTAATAGGGGAGGTGTAGTAACAGAGTATGATCCATCAAGAGCTACCATCTGGCAACAGGACTAGACTTGTTTTGGCAGGGCCGAAGAAAGTATTAGAAGCAGTAAGTAGGAGAGCGACTTCAGTCTTATTTTAAGCTTTCTTGATAGAGAAATGGGCTTCCCTGAGAGGTAGGAGTTTCCTGTCGGGAGACATGTCAAACACATACAGGACATGTTCACAAACGAAGACAAACACTGGGGAAAATGTTAGGCTGACTAACAAGACGTTCTCTGTTTCACATCGACTCTTGGAGACTGAGCAGTGATCTTACTAGAATACCCAAAGGAAGCTGGAGCCATGTGGGACCAAATAACTCTGCCTTATGGAGAGTTCAGAGGAGGGAGAATCATGGCAGCAACAACAAAACACACACCCACCAAGATAACGCTTTGCAATAATGAGGAGGCTGTTACTTGTCTCCAAAAACCCCATGGGGAAGAATAGTGAGTAGAATTTAAGTCACTGGCATTTCCCTTCATTATCGAGGAAATAACTTGCACTGCTCTTCTAATTAGCATAGCTTTGCAGCCTCTTTGCAGCCTCTACGGCTAGCTCTGAACCCAGTGAGATGGGTAGAGAAGTTGCTCAGTCCCGAATTGTGTGTGGTCATTGTTGGCCAGAAGGCTGCCACCCACATAGTGACATGAGTAAGAGCACTGGAGAACACAATTAAATTCCATGATATGCAGCACACTAGCATTTGGAGCTGTGATGGTGATGTAAGTCAGTGAGCCTCAGCATAGTACGAGAGCAACGAGAATCCTTGTGATTAGGCACTGGTGTTGACATCCAAAGAACTGTGTGTGTGTGTGTGTGTGTGTGTTTTGGAAGCAGGGATCTTGACATGTATAATAAAGGCTTACATTTGACATTTTTTATGATGCTAAGCAAAGTGTATGTTTCCAAACTATCATTTAGAAGTTCCAAAGGAAAAAGCCCTCCTACCTATAATCTTAGGGTGCTCTATTCTCCAGCCCTGGTGATGGCTACTTTCTGCAGGCTGTGCTAGGCAACTATTTATAAAATCATAGTTATTGCATGAATGCATGAATGTTGGGATACTTTTTTAATGTGCTTACTAAAGAAAAGAAATAATTTGGCATAATACCCCAGGGATAATAGAGTTTGCTTGTGAATGTCCCTACTTGCATCTTCTGGGAGCCTGTCGATATTTGATGTATATTTTCTCATTCTTTTGTTTTGAAATCACTGAATGTATAGGGTGGGGAAATGCAGCTGGGTGACCCTCTTACAAAGCCTAGAGGGACCGAAAAGAAAATGGTACATCAACTTCCTAGAAGAAGTTCATCTCATATTCATTATTCCTATGTGGCTTTGTGAGCAGCTTTTCTTCCTCTCATCCAAGCTCTGGGTTTTTCCAAGGCAGAGGCTGTCAGCTGGCATCTAAGGAGTTTTTGTAAATGTTTAGTTAATTAGATGTCAAGAACATCAGGTGGGAAAATAAACACTAATAACTTCATATGGAGAGAGTCTCATGGATAAAAATCGATTGCTAATAATGAGCAGATGGGTTTGGATAAGAGACAAAAATATACCTAGGGATTTAGGTTCTTAGCCTCTGTTTCTACAGCCTGGATTTTCTCCTCGTTATAGGTCATGTTTCTTGTATCTTGAGATTATAGTAATTTTTAGCTGTGTTCTGGATGTGTAAATTCTACTTTGTTGATCATCTGGATTGTGTTGGCTTCCTTTAAAGACAGATGGACTTTGCTCTGGCCACCAGTTACTTGGTAATCAAATTCATTCCTTTGAGTTTGTTTTTAAGTCGTATTTGAATGGTCCTGAGTATTCTTAATTCTAGGGCTAATTTAACCCTGCTACAGTGGCATGACCCTCATAAAGTCTCTGATAAATGTTCTGGGTATTGGATGTGGTTTCTCTACTTGGACTGGTTAAAACTAAAAGATCTTCTAGCCCTGTGTGATTTCTGGGAATTATGAGTTCACAACTCTTAGGTAGCTGTTCTTTCCCCACTCCCATGGAGTTTCACTCTGAAAATGCACTTCTGTGTATTCAGCCAGAGACTCAAAGTGACACCTATGCAGATTTCTAAAGCTCTTTCTTGGCATAGCTCATCTTCTCTAGAAGTCTCTCTAAACTACAGTGTCTCTTCTCAATTCACCAAGATTGCTCACTCTGCTTGCTATTACTATCCTTTCACTAAGGTCTGAAAGGTGCTTTCTGGAAGAAATTTGGGGTGGCGATGGCGAGTAATGGGCTGCCTGTTTTCAATGTCCAAAAGCGGTTGTTCTGTATGTGCTATTTGGTTTTCTACTAGTTTACAGTGGACAAATGAAGTTGGTACTAGTTACATTGTTGTGGCCAGAAACAGAAGTTTCTCAACTTCTGGATGCCTTTTCTGCTTTGTTTTTTCTGCCAACAGATCATCAAATGATACACATGGGATGTGTGTATCATATACTACAGGTTGGGGTTAGGAGGAAATTACAACTCCATGGAAAGGCAGTCAGAGAAGTAAGTCCACCATGAGGGAGAGCATTACAGAGGCAAAGACTGGGCAGGTTCTGATCTTCCCCATCCAGGACCCTACCCACCAAGCATGTTCTTTTGAGAGGTGACCACAGATCTTTATCTAATAAAGATACTGGGCTGTGTATCTTCCCCAAGGTCCTGGCTCTTAGCCTACACATGGATAATGGTACCTGCCTGCAATAGCAGAAGCCAAAGGGAACATTAGAGGGAGCTTCCAAATTAAGGTAATTGTTTATGGCCAGTGGATTCCAACATGGCTCCACTGCTTTTCTTAGCTATATTCTTTCCCCAACCCCTTGATCGGAAAAGGCCCACCTATCCTCTCTGGCTATCCATCTATCGTTCCAGCTCAGCTCTAGCCTGTGCCTTCTGTCAGCTTGTTATATAATGTGTGCCAGGATTCGTGGTTATATGTGTTGGTCCTGGCTAGCATCTGTTTTGTGCCTTGAGCTGCTTCCTAATGAAGTAGATGGGCCACTGGAGGGTCACTGTTTTGCACAAGCTGGAGCAGGAACTTGAAAGTTATTTGGTGGAGAATAAAAAGAAATTTATTCAAAAGGTTGAAAACAAGCCTGAAGAAATGCCACAAAGAAGTAAAAATAATCTATGTTAATTACAGTGAAGTAGAATTGTATTATGACTATTAATTGTTTGCAGGTTTGGCTATGACCACTGGAATTTGATCTCCTCAAAGAAGGTAAAAGTTGGTTCCATCTCTGGGTTGCATTTGCAATTCTCAAGGCTGGGTGAAGCATCTTGTCAAAGCTTTCCCTGGGCATGGATGCCAGGCCTGTGACACAGTTCTTGTGGTCTATAGATATAGCTGTCCTGAGTTGGAAGCTATAGAAGAAACAGAAAGGATCTTATATTTTGACTTTGTGTTTTATATCCCATCCAGAAAGAATATTTATTAAGCTACAACTTGCAATCAATTTAGTTTTAGCAATTCTGACTTTTAGAATGTTGATTTATTAAATCTTATATGGCACTCCGAGGTGCTGTGTGTAACTTGGTTCTTTACTGAAGACGTCATGAAAATAACAGGAGAATGTTTGAACTTGTGCTTGTGAAGGAAAAATAGATTAAGGCTAACTGACTTATGAAGGTTGTGTGTCTGCTTTGGTTCCTTACTCTAGCTTTTCTTCCCTGAGGACCTGGTGAAACCACCACTAACAGTAACAACAGCAACAAAAATGAATTCCCAACATTTGTAGCTAAGGAAATTGTTTGGTCTCGTTGGACTTTTCTTTCCCTCAGAACCCTGAAGACCCTTGGTCACCCCAGATGATCATGACCCCTCCAGAGTGCTCCCTGTGGAAAGGTCTACCTCTTCCCTTGATGCTAGGGTTCTCCCTGTGCAGTTGCTCTGTTGCTCAAAGTCTGTCCTCTATGCTACACGTTTGTCAATCACTTCATTTCTTTGAAAATTCTGGCCTGTTCTAATCTGCCCTGCAGGATGCTAGTTGCTTGCTGGAAGGGGCTGGCAGAGGCTGCTGCTGTTGTCTACCTCTCCAGCTTGACACATTTGCATTTCTTTTCTTTGGCAGTTATAATCTGGCTGTAGGCTGTTTCAGTGGGAGGAGAATTTATTAAATCAACTTTATTGAAGTATAATTTACACCAATAAAATGCTCAGATTTTAAGTGCACAGTTTGATGAGTTTTGACAAATGTATACATCTGTCTAACTGTCTAACATTTTAATCTCCTCAGAAAGCCATTAATACTCCTTTGGAGTTCATCCCTATCCCTCAGGCAACCGCTGATCCAATTTCTATCACCATTAATAAGTTATGCTGATTCAAAAATTTCATATAAATGCAATTAATGGCATATATCTTTTAATGTCAGACTTCTTTTGCTCAAAAGTCTGTGAGGGGTATCCATGTGGTTGTATAGCTCATCAGTTCTTTTTATTGTTACTTTTTATGGGTGGCCATATTCTATTGCATGAGTAACTCACCATTGTTCATTTACCCTTTTTGCGGTCATTGAGAAGTTTCTGGGGTTTTTGTTTTATATATTTATATATTTGTATATATCTCATGGTATTGAAGAGGGGGTGAGAACATGCTGTTCTTAGAGAAAACCTGAAGTAATATAATGTTGACTAGCCTGTGGTAAGTGAAAGATGTATGTTTTAATTGTAGAACCACTTAAAGAGATAAAGCTAATAGTTCAATAGAGGATAGACAACAAAATATTAAAAATACTCAGTTCAAAAGTAGGCAAGAAGTAAATGAAAGAAAATCAAAGAAATATGGTAGATATAAATCCAACCATACCAAACAAACCAACCATGTATCTGAAATATTCTCAAGTATTTGCAAATTCTAAAATGTACTCCACACAGCCCATAAGTGTGAGAAGAAATCAGAAGGGAAATTAGAAAATATTTTGAAATGAATGAACATAAAAGCATAGCCAAAGTAATATTTGGAGGGAAGTTTATAGTTTTAGATGTTTATATTTGAAGAGAGATATGAAATCATAAATTTTTGGCTTTAATAACATAGAAAACCAAGAACCAAAGTTAAGTATAAGGAAGGAAATAATCAAGCCGGATGCTATTTTACTGGTTAGTAAGATTTTAAAGAATTTTTAAAGTTTCATCTAAGTCCATAAGTCATGGCCTGTTGTAGGTGCCTTAAGTGTTTTTCAATTGGATCAAAGAATTCTACTTTTCAAATATAAGGAGAAAAACAATGACAGAACATGGTTTGATCTGGCTCTAAGTATCACTATCTCATGTCATAACTGTGTGACCTTATTTATTAATTTCTCTGAGACGTAACAATAATTTGAGTGCTCACTGGATGCTATGCACCTTGCACGTGTCATGTCACTTAATTCTCACAATGAATCCATGAGGTAGGTAGATTTAAAATTTCCTTCTAAACGGAAATGGTGTCTCAGATGGTTTGGAAACCTCTCCAAGATCATACACCTTGGAAATTGTGGTACTTAGACTCAGAGAGGTTCACTGACTTGACAAACCCTTGTACTATTCTAGAACATCCAGAAAATGTCAGTTTTTTTCCTCCATAAATATAAAAGTATGGGTTCAAGGTTGAGCCACAGGCATAGAGAAGATATTGAACCCAGAGCCTGACCATCCCAAGGACACAGGGAAAGGTGGGAAGGAATGGTCCTGAGTGTTAGTTAAAGGGGCAGTTTAAAGGTAGTTGCAGGGAGGGAGGGAGGGAGGGCAGGGACATATTACATTGTCCTTTGGTGCCACCAGCTTTGCCATATGTGGCCCTCAGGGTCCAGCAGGTCATGTGAATGAGTGAATAGGAGGGTAAGGTGGTGTAGCAGGGAGGAGGGCCAGAAAAGAAACAGACAGGCTGTGTTCTGATGAGGCAGGGAAGGGATGGCAAAGCAGAGAGATAGAACTTAAAGAATTGAAACTGGAAGGTCACAAAGTACTGGGGAAATGAAACAGCCAATGAAGTCACATGCAGCCATATGTGGGTTGAGCTTTGCTTTTTGCTTCTGTAACCTGCTTGCAAGGGTATATAAGGGGAGATCCCTTTGTTCTCAGCCTTTGGACATGAGTCTGCTGAGTCTGTGCTGGCACAATAAAACGTCGCTTCCTGCTAAACTGCCTCAGTGTCCCCTATCTCAGCGTGAGATTCCTGTAACAGTGGGGCCTGGCAAACAGCATGGGCCTTTGAAAGCATCAACAACTCCTTGCCACCAACTCCCTGTGGCCACAGTCGAATTTGCCCCAGCACTGCCAGACCTTCTGGTCTTTCGAGACATACCAGTCATCTTTCGTTCAAGTAAAATCTCTCAGTTCTTAAGAATTGATGCTCATTTAAACTTTGAAAGAAAACACTAGTGGGGCTGAATCAATGAACCAATAAAGAAATGGGCAACTGAACTAAACAGAACTTTCTCAAAAGAAGAAATTCAAATGGCCAAAAAACACATGAAAAAATGCTCACCATCTCTAGTCATAAAGGAAATGCAAATCAAAACCACACTAAGATTCCACCTCACCCCTGTTAGAATAGCCATCATCAGCAACACCACCAACAACAGGTGTTGGTGAGGATGTGGGGAAAAAGGAACCCTCGTACACTGCTGGTGGGAATGCAAGCTGGTGCAACCACTCTGGAAAAAAATTTGGAGGCTTAAAAATCTAAACATAGATGTACCATATGATCCAGCAATCCCACTCTTGGGGATATACCCAAAAGAATGTGACTCAGGTTACTCCAGAGGCACCTGCACACCCATGTTTATTGCAGCACTATTCACAATAGACAGTTATGTTAACAGCCATATGCCCCACTACTGATGAATGGATTACAAAAATTCGTATTTATACACAATGGAGTTTTACTCAGCCATGAAGAAGAATGAAATCTTATCATTTGCAGGTAAATGGATGGAACTGGAGAACATCATTCTGAGCGAGGTTAGCCAGGCTCAGAAGATCAAAAATTGTATGTTCTCCCTCATATGCAGACTTTAGATCTAGGGCAAATGCAGTAATGTTGTTGGACTTGGGTCACATGCTAAGGGGAGAGCACATACGGGAGGAACAGGGAAAGGTAGGAAACCCAAAACTTGAAAGTGTTTGATGTCCCCACTGCAGAGAAGCTAATACTGTAACCTTAAAATGACAGAGGTCAATATGGGAAGATGACTGGGAAGTAGCGAAGAAATCAGGTAGAGATGAATCAATTCAGGTTGTAATACACTTGTGCATGGAAGCAATGTTAAGAATCTCTGTACAGCTATCCTTAACTCAGTTAGCAAAAATGCTTTGTCCTTATTATTGCTTATGTCTTCTCTTCAACAAAATTGGAGAATAGGGCAGAACAGGTTCTGCCTGGAAGTGATGGAGGTGGGAGAGAGGGGGAGGGGACAGGGGACAGGGAAGAGAAATGGCCAAACATTGTATGCACAAATGAATAAACAAATAATTAAAAAAACCTTATGAGGCTAGCTTCAGCTCATGATGCTTTGAGGATAATTTTGAGTTTATATATAGTGTGTTTTCTTTTTTGTTTGTTTGTTTTGGTGGAACTGGGGTTTGAACTCAGCACTTCTCACTTGCAAAGTAGGCACTCTATTGTTCAAGCCACACCTCCAGTTCGTTTTTCTCTAGTTATTTTGGAGATGGGGTCTTGCAAACTATTTGGCTAGGATTACAGGCGTGAGTCCACAATGCCTGGCTAGTGTGTTTTTATTAGGACATTCCAATAACCAGATTGAAGTTACCTTTCCTATCTTTCATATCCCTTTGAGTCATGACTCTGGCATACTATGTGGACCGCAATAGGTTGGGTGTAGGATTGGCATTGGGAAGTTCTTGGACAGAGGCATCTTTGCCAGGTAAGCAAGGCAAGGTGATAGCACAGTGACCCTCCCCAGGGGGTGGGCAAAGAACTCAGCAGATGGTGACTAGCTATCCCCAAACTACAGTGCCTATCAGGCACTGATATTACAGGGAAACAGTGTCACCATGAGCTATGCATGGCTAACTGCTACTGACATTTGAAGTAGCAGGCAAGTGGGGAGGAAAGAACAGGTTAGACCATCGCTTCTCCAGCTTCCATGTGCACATGAGTCCCTGGGACCTTGTGAAGATGGAGTTTCTCAATCAGTGGGTCCGGAGAGAGGCCTGACAGTCTGCAGCTCTAACCAGCTCTGGGTGACAGGGTGATGCTGATGCTGCTCGGTCCAGAGCCTTATTCTAAGTGACAAGGGACTAGGTGATATCAATTGTGAATTTTGGTAATAGCATGACCTCCTTTGGAGGTCACCAGAGATGTCAGACATTAACTCAGGCTCCTCCCATTCCCTCTCTCTTCCTAAGGCCCCTTATTTTTCTGTGGTGGCTAACATCCTATTCCCCTTTGGCCAAAACCTGGGGTCTTAGACTCTTGCTTGTCTTTATTCTCAGTCCCAGCCCCTTAGCACAGCAGCCCATGTTTCATTTGCTGTCAGGTCTCTCAATTCTGTCCCACAGGTTTATTGTACCCACCTGCATCTGCCCTGCCTTCCCTAGGCCCTGCCTGTCACCTGGGTTTTGTGTCTCCTTTTTTTCCTCCTGTCTCCTCCATCCCCTGTTCATTAGGCTGCAGGGCAACCTAGTGCTCTTCTGAGCATTGCTCAGAGGACCCCTTGCTCAGGACCCTTTCTTCCCCGACTCTCTTACCTGTCCTTGCACACACCTGCACACCTCCCCTCCTCCCACAGCCCCTTCATGTATGATGTACCCACTACTTCTGCCAAGCTGCTCTGTCCGCCAGAACAGGCTCTATCTTCTCAGTCCCAAACTCACTCTTCAAGGACTCACTTGTCCTCATGAACACGTTTTGTACTTTTTTATGTGTTTTAATTTGCTTGCCAAGCTTCTCTCACCGGCAATGCTGTTTTCTTCATGGTGAGCGAATGCCCCAATGTTTTCTGTGTTTTGTTGTTACTGCCAGTCCTGAAATGGACAGGAGCTCATTCTGCTATCTTGGAGGCATCCTGGTTAGGAAATCTGCCCTTCCTGGGCCTCTCCTTTCCATTCCCTCCCCAAAGCATGTTCATTTGAGTACACACCAGAGGGTTCATGTCTACCCCTTCATAATTATAGCCCTTCTCCTTCTATCCTTCAAAATACTAGTTTCCTCATTTCATTTTCCTCCCAAATACAGAGCAGCAACTCCCCATTCATCTTCCAAAATAGCTAGCCTTGTTTGTATTAAAAGCTAGTCCTCCCCTGTCTTTCCCAGCCTACTCCTCTCTTCTCTTATCTGTTCTTTTCTAAGACTCTCTCCTTAGTTTTCCTTCCAAATTCCCCGATCCCTACTTCTCAAAAAAGGAACAATTGTTTCTTTCTAAAATGTCAGCTTCAAAAGTGACTCATGTCCTTTCCTGTCTTCCTCTTCACTAGCCATTAACTTAAGGGTCCAACAAACTGCTGATCATAGCTCTTCACGATAAAACCTGAACTGTTTCTGATACTTGCCATGTGCAGATACTCTGCAGCCATGTCTCATTTTGTTTCCAAACCTCATGAAGTAAACATTGTTCACTGTCTCCGTTGTGCAGAAGGGGACATTGAGAAATCATCTGTCTAATCTGTACAAGTATAAGTAGTAGAGGTTTGATTGAAATCTTTGACGTGTGTGCCAGCAATTGATGTCACCTCCCAAACCACACCATTGGTTGCCATGTGTCTAAGTTCCCCAGACTGCTGTGACAAATTTCCACAAACTGGGTGGCTTAAAACAATAGAAATTTGGGGACTGGAGGCTTGGATCAAGTGATAGAGCACTTGTCTAACAAGCTTGAAGCCCTGAATTCAAACCCCAATGCCTACAGACAAACAAAAAACCCAGAAATTTATTCTTGCACAGTTCTGGAAGACAGAAAAGTGAATCTAAGCTATTGGAAGGACAGTTTCTGAGGATGAGTTCACTCCATGCCTCTCTCCTAGTTTGCTGCCCGTTCTGGGTGATCCTTGGCTTCTTCACTCACCCCGACCTCCTCTATCTTCAAGTCACCCTCTCCTCTGCCTTCTCACTCTTCCTCTTCTCTGCTAATGGCACTCATTATTGCACAGTATGTGTGTCTCCAGCTGTTCCTGGTCCAGGCTGCAGTGTTTATCCCACACAGATCCATTTAATCACTCACCCTTGACAAGGTCCATGGAGAGTCTGTGTGTGTGTGTGTGTGGTATTGGGATCAAACCCAGGGCCTGGTGTATGCTAGGCAAGCACTCTACCACTTTATTTTACACAGAGTCTTGCTATGTAGCCTGGGATGACCCTGAATTTGTGATCCCCCTGCCTCAGCCTCCCAAGTAGCTGGGATTATAAGCATGCACCACCACACATTGCAGAGATAACTTTTAATTTTAGAATTTTATGAGGATAGCGGAAAGAGTAATTGAATATGAAAACTCATTATAGAATAGCCTACACACACAAACACATGTGTGCACACACACGCACATACTTCAATTGCCGTGCAGGTTTAATTAGTGTAGGTAGCTATCTTACCAATCTTTCCTCACAAGAGCAGATGAAGGCTCAGTCTGAAATGGGGGTTCAGTTTTCTCTGTGGCCTGAATCCCTCCCTCACCCCACCCTCCTAACTCCTGACCTCCAATTGTTTCTGCTTAATGCCTTCCCAACTCTGTTTGATCCTTCCTGCCACTAAATCTGACACCCTCACCAGTAAGAGATCCAGCCTGAAATTATTTCTAAACCACATTTAACCTTGGGGCTATTTCTCCATGCCATTGTCACTGCAGCTCCAGTGTCTAATTGCAAATCCCTGCCAGGGGAGTAATGGCTAGTGTGTACTCTGGGTGTCCACGTGGTGACAGAATGCCTCTGCCACATACCATGGCAGCCAGAGGAGGATTATGGGCCACTGGGGATGCTGTGGGAAATAAATCCCTCACCAGCTGTTTGCTGCTGCAGCACTGATTCTCATTGCATAAGTATGGCTGGAGTCAGTGCCTTGCAGGCTGTTAGAGTCAAACCCACAGAAAGGTCTGGTGTGCTGAGTGGTGTGACCAAAAGGTCAGTGGCTGTGCTGTATCATGAAGCTCTTCCTGGAAAAGGAAGCATAGCCTGTGCTCTGTGCAATGGAATTCCCTAAGGGCATGTTGCTGTAGCGTTATCTCCAGGCCCTTTTTCACCTCCCAAGGATGGCTCTTTGGAGCTTGAAAAGCCTTCAAAGCACTTGCTGCAAGTTACAGCAGTCTAAGGGCGTGCAGGTTCCTTGCAGAGCCAAATTGCACTCCCAAGAAGGAGAGAGAGTTGGGACTGACCTCCACCCCAGGTTAAAACACTGAAACTACTGCACAGTGGTAAGCAGTACTGGGACCCAGCACCTGCTTGTCATCCCCAACAGCGGGTTAACACCTGGCCCACCAGAGGTGGTGAGATTCCATTCAGGTGCTCTGGGGGCACCTTTTATAATTAGTTGGTACTTTGTAGCTGCATCCTAATGCTTTAATATCACTCTTGAGGAAAGAGAAAACAGAAAGCAATGACACTTGAGTTTTCTGGGTAGGCGGGGAGGAGGGCTGCCATGGGGTTGGAGGAGCCTCAGGCAGGAGCAACCTGTCAGTCGCTCATGGTATCTGAGCTTGTGCGCCAGTTGCTATAGCTTCCATTGTTGCGGGAGGTTGCGAGCTGAGATACGGGACACTGAGGCAGTTTAGCAGGAAGCAATGTTTTATTGTGCCAGTACAGACCTAGCGGACTTGTGTCCAAAGACTGTGCCCTGAAAACAAAGGGGTCTCACCTTATGTACCCTTGCAAGCAGGTTACGGAGGCAATAAAATTAAAAAGCAAGGTTTAACCCATATATGGTTACATGCAAGTCTATAGGCTACTTCACCTAGTGCTAAGTGCCCTTCTACCCCTAGTGCTATGTGACCCTCTTACCTTTGAATTCTTTAGGTTTTATCTCTCTGCTATGCCATCCCTTCCCCCCTGCTACTTTATCAGAGCACAGTCCTAGTTTGTTTTCTTCTGATCGTCCTCCCTGCTACATCACTATTAAACCTATCCTCTGGGTCAGGATTCTTGCTGGAGAGGGTGGAGAGGTTTATCCTTTGACCAAGGCAAAGCCAACCTACAGGGGAAGGGTAATATCACGGGTGAGGGACTGATGCCCCTGTGCTGAGATGCCCGGATGTCATCAGGCTCAAAGCCCCACAGCCCTCCTGATCCTGGGGAAGGATATGGCACAACTGGTGGGTTCAGGGGATAGGTGGATGTGGCCAGGTTCACCAGGCAAGACTATAGCAAAATGTAAACTGGGATTACCACCTTCCGTTCCTGGGTCATCCTGAGGAGGGCAGGAACTATATTTAGCTGTACTCTCTTACAGAGAGCTATCTGACAGGTAGGCAGGGGGGCTGAAGCAGTAGCTTTTTGGAGTGCTGCCCCCAGGCAGCACACTTCCCAATCAGAAGGGCTTCCTCTTTCTACCACACTGTTCTCTGGACAGTCGATAGCATTTTGCCCAGGGCATGCTCAGAGGCTGCAAGGATGAGTGGATGCTGCCCTTGACTTTTGCTATGGTTTGGATAAGAAGTGCCGCAACCCCCAAAGCCTCCTGTGGTGAAGGCTTGGTCCCCAGGTGGTGGCGCTGTTGAGAGGTGATTGGACCCTTACTGTGCTAATACTGGATTAATGGATCAAGCCATTGCTGAAGTCATAGGTGGATGTACTATTAGGACGTGGGGTCTAGGTGGAGGAAGTGGGGTGCTGGGGGCATGGCCTTGAGGGGGTATGTTTTGTCCCCAGACACTTCCTCTCTCTGCTCTCTGGCAACCATAAATTGAGTAGCCTCCTCTGTCACCATGCCATGCAGTCAGCAGACCATGGACTGAAGCCTCTAAATCTGGGAGCCAAGTTAAATCTTCCCTCCTTTTAAGTTGATTTTGTCACAGTGACAAAGCATTGACTAACACAACCTGAACCAATACGGGCCTGGTTGTGGGTCAGCATGCTCTTCTCCAGGGTGTTCTCTGTGTAGTTCTGGGCATCCTTTCCTACTGCCAGGTCTTCTTTCTCGGGGGCTTCTCTCTTCTCTGTTGTGAACAGGCCTTTACACGAGACTGTACCTCCTTCTCCTGATCACAGGGGAGCCCTGTCTTGAACAGGACTTCATCCTTCTTCCTGCAAGGGGAAGTCAGCTATGTAATGAACCTGTGCATGTATCCCTACAGTAGGATTGGGATATGGCCCAAGGCAGACTTAGGGTAGTGGCAATGAAACCACAGCAATGTCCCTCAAAGACTGCTCACACACTTGGGTCAATGCAACAACATTTATTCACACTACAAATGCACACTTACAAGGTCCAGGAAGGAGTCACGACACACAGTCAGTCACCTCTCAGAGCACTGCAGCAGGTAAGGCTTTGTGCTCCTCAGGGGAGCTCCACCAAGAGCTCATTCGGGCTGAGAATGCTGGGAGCTCAATCTGCCCAGGAGGGAGAACTACTACACAGCAAGACCTCTCTTACTCAGGAGAGAGCTACTCTGGCAAGGAGAAGCGCATGCAGGAGAGAGTCCCTTGATGCTAGCATATGTTGCTGGTGAGTGTAGGAGGACGTTGGAGAGCACGCTTTGCTGGGTCCTCAGCAGGTGCCCTTTTTATATGTCTTTCTCTTCCAGGGTGTTCCTTTTTTGTGTCATTTAGTCTGTGCTGATTGGTTACACCCAAAGGTGGGAGTCTTTGGCAGGCTGCTCTAGACGTCATCATGTCTTAGTGTGAGTGCAGCCATATTGAACACCATATTGGGCTGCATTGAATGCCTTATCAGTCCTGTCCATATAGACTGTGTCCTGGTGTTGGTAACAGCTGTTTATCTATAATCCAGAGGTCTGGTAGCTCACTGATTCTAAACTGCAATACACCCAAAGTACAGACAAACTTTTCAGTTTGTTAAGTAAGACTTTATGTTTTCTACACACCCTCTCCATAATACACCTTAGATCTTATTCCCTGTTCAATGGCCAAGCTCTCCCTGAAGTCTAAACAATTCTGCTTCCCTACCCTATGTTTTCTGCCTAAATCAGAGGCTAAGTCCTTCATAGTTACCTCTGCAGTGTTCCCCAGACCACAGTTTTTCAGTCTATGAAACTGCAGGAATTAAGCTGGTTGAATTTTGGGTTTGACCTTCTAGGCTTCATATCACATTGCTAATAGATGCTAGCCCTCAGTGGACCTTTATGTGAGTTCTAATTAGAAGCTTCTTCCTCCAAGTCAGAGTCCATTCCAAGGTCCATGGCTTCGTGAGCAGTGTAAGAGAAGACTGTAGCCTGTTCTTGCACCTGTGGCCAGACACCTGAACAGTGGATAGCTTGTCCAGGTACATTTGGGAACCTTTTCTCCAAGTCCCAGCAGGATATACAATTGCAAAGAACAAGAAGGCAATGGTCGCAGTCTGTTCAGAACAGTTCTCTACCAGGGGCGATTCTGTCCCTTCCTCCAGGGGACATTTGGCAATATGTGACGACATTTTTGGTTGTCAAAACAGAGGGGAGGGATGTGAGGTTGGCAAGGGTGCAGCTGGCATCTAGCAGGTAGAAAATGCACCTAATCCTCACTACAGGAATTACGCAACTTGAAGTTCTGAGATAAAGAAGACCTGGATCATAATATTAGCCACAACAATGACAGTGTATAAACAAAAATAAGAACCGCTAAGAGACGGCAGTATAACAAATCTAGTTTTACAGTCTTAACTAGCAATACTAGAACTGGGCATCAGTTCCAGCCAAAAACAATTTGGAGTCTCCCTGCTCCATCATAAGGGAAGGGTATTATATTTACAGCCAAATAAAAGGAAGTAATGCAGGAAGAGGAAGTGAGGTACAGTGACAGCCCGATTGGTTACAGCTCCTATCTGTAGTATTTAACCATGATTGCAACAGCTGGCCACTTGTGATTGCCTGAAATTGAGATGCCTGATATAAGACTAGGTTACAACCTGTTGTGCATCAAGTTAGACTATAGTTCTCTAAGTACTGAGAAACCTTTAGGCCAAAGTTAAAGTACATACAGAGGAAGTTTTAGACCAAACTTCACTGAACCTATTCGAGACGTAGGAGGGAAAATTTACATTGGGGGTATTTTTTAAGACAGGGTTTTATAGCTGGCCTTGAACTTGAGATCCTCCTTCCAGCTTCTCCAGAGTGCTGAGATGTTAGGCTTATGCTAATACACCGAGCTTAAGTTGAGAATGCATTCAAGACATTTCTGAACAATGTCTTGGAACCTGACTCTTTCTGAGATTCTTTGAACTGTGTGTCTGCTTGCTGCAGCACCTTCACCTCTATCAAGAAGACTTAATTTTCATTTGGGAAACCAAAGAAAGACAAAGCCTGAAGCTTCTGTTCTCTGAGGATGCCTCCTTCTGTTCTTTCTTTCTTGTACCTTCCAAGCTTAAAGAAACCCCTTGCCAAATTGCAGGTTAAAACCACAAAGAAAAAATTTAAATTCATACTTAGATGTTATGCTATGAGCTCAACTACAAATTAACCTCCAAGTGAGTCTACAATTTGAGTACTTGCTCTACAAAAAAGCAGTAAGTAAAATGTTGCTTTAAAGCTTTATTAAGTATTTCGCTTTGAGCAATAATTGAAAGGTTTTTAACTGTCAAAAGTTAGTGGAGAATAGCAGTATTCGGTGTTTTATTATTGAGATGACATGTTTACATAAATGGAAACGTGAATTTATTGTATATCAATAGTAAAATGGAAATCAGGCTGATTCTTCACTTGTTTTATCCCTGTTGGTCTTGACTTGAAAGAAATTCAAATACCAACTTTCATTTAGGATGTAAAAGGATACACTTATCAATGAGGAAAAAACAAATCTACAAAATTGTAAGTTTCTGGAGCCCAGCAGAGAGCTGAAGTCAAAGCAATCAAGTAAACCAAACCCCAGAGGAATGTGTCCCAGGGGGGAGACAAGGCATAAAAACAAACTCCAGAGGAATGTGTCCCAGGGGGGAGACAAGGCATAAAAACAAAAGCGGTAGCTGCACTACAAAAGTCTAAGAAGAAATTAGCTCAAGTATGGAGGAACTGTTAAAGAGCAGGTGTGGATTCGCATGTCAGTTTGGGATAACAGGGGGCCGAGACACAAAGAAAGCACACACACACACACACACACACACACACTTCTTCAGAGATTCCACCAAGAGCTGGTGAGAAATTCAGGCTGCACAAGAGCTTGGATGGAGCCTGCCTTGGTGGACAAGATAGGTGTGGATAGATGAGGATGATCCATGGATGTAGGGGCAGAAAGCACCAGCCCATCCCCAATCATTTCCACCTAGGAAGCAAGTATTTAACTGCTTGAAGAGAGGTGGCAGTAACAGACTTTGTCCTCCAGGACACCAGGACACAGGTGAGTATCAGTTATGCTTGGGAAAGATAAAAGAAAAACAACCTTTATCTCCTGTGGAGGAGCAGGATGCCTGTAGGTCCCGGTTTGTCTTATATGCAGAGATCCAACCTCAGAGTAGGTATTTGGGTTTTTTTCCCTTTTTCTTTTCTCTCTCTCTCTCTCTCTTTTTTTTTTCTATACTGGGGTTTGAGCTCAAGGCATCACACTTGCTAGGCAAGAACTCTACCACTAGAGCCATGCCTCCAGCTCTTTTTGCTTACGTTTGTTTTTCAGATAGAGTCTCATGCTTTTGCCCAGGTAGCCTCAGACTGCAATCCTCCTACCTCTGCCTCCCAAGCAGCTGTTATTACAGGTGAGCACCACTATTCCTGGCTTATTTTTGAGATAAGGTCTTGTTAACTTATTTCTTGGACTAGACTTGAACCACAATCCTCCTATCTTTGCTTCCCAAGTAACTAGAATTACAGGCATGAGCCATCACACCCGGACCAAGGCAGATATTCCTGAACAATGTTTTGGAACCTGTCTCTTCTGAACCTCTTTGAACCATGTGTTTTGACTGCTATAGGGAGAAGTAATGGGAATGCTGAAAAAGCTAACACCCAGGTCCAGATACATGGTACCTGCCTAAGACTAAGAGGTCTGAGAGGCACCTCTCTTCCATCACCTCTACAAGTTCAGAATGAGCCCAGCACTGAGGAAGAAGCCAGAGCAGTCTGCCACTGGGCTAGGGGACAGAAGAGCATAGACAGAGACCAGCATGGTTGGAAGCTGAGGGGCAAATGGGAAACCTGTAACCAACCCCTTGACCCTCAGCCCTTGCTCTCAGGACAAGATCATACAATTCTTATCTTCAGAGGAACTTGAAACCTGTGACTCACTGAAAGTAACAGTGGCATAAGAGAACCCAAGTCCAGCTCAGCTACTGACCAGATAGACACTAATGCACTAATAAAGGAAGGGGGAGGCCCATGTTTATGCACAAATACTTATCTCCATCTCTTATTCTACAGCCACAAAATAAATAACACACACACACACACACACACACACACACACACACACACACACAGAATGTTAAGAGACAAAGCAATTTACAGAAACAGACTCAAGGATGACTGAAATGTTGAGATTTTAAGACAGAGATTTTAAAATCAGTATGATTAATATCTTAAAGGATTGATACAAGAGTCAGGCAGGAAGTTAGGAAACCTGATGTCCAAGAATGATGGTCTGGATATTGATTTTAAAAAGTCACATTGTGGCTTGATTATGTTAACAGAATAGCAGGGTCTTGCTGACCTGCAGCCTTCACAGCATGTGGAAAATGACAGCCTCAGTCTGACCATACAAGGCCATAAACTCCCCGACCCACCATGTGGGAAGAGTTGATGACACGTAACCCAGAGTTCTAGGCCTGATCACCCATGTCCACAGACTCCAATAAAAGCTTGAGGTGTTGGGACCTCCAGTTCTGTATTCCTTCTTGAGCCTGCCCACCCGCTCATCTGAAGGGGAGACTTTCTTTTTCCTTTTGCTTTGCTTGAATAAACCTGTACCTGCTTTAGTCTCCTCTGTGTCCATCCTTAAATTCTTTTTCTGATGAGACCAAGAACATTCAGATCCTCTGGACCCAGTGAGCCAAATGCAATAATAGCAGGATCTACACAGAAAAAGTAGATAACAGGAATACACAGATGGAGACTTTCAGCAGGGAGACTGAAGCAAAGAAGCTAGTGGAAGTGGGTGGGAAGAAGCATCATATGCAGGACGAAGAGCCAACAGGATCTTCCTCCAAAGGATGTCTGCATACAGCATCCTAACGAAAGTGGAACTTAACTCCCGCTTTATTAAATGAGCACAATTATAAGTACTTGAGGTCTGAGAATTCAGATAGCCAAGAAATAATTATGTGTATCTAAATGATTAAGATATCAAAGGTAATTTTAGTTCTAAATACACCTCATAATTTAAACTAAGACTCTATTAGAACAATCTGTAGTCACTTGGGTCAAACCCTAACCCCAAATTAATAAATAAGGCCAGGAGGTTAATACAGAAGGTCTCATGCACACATACTTATGATAAATATTATTACAAAGTCTCTCTGATGAATGGTAACAGATATTTTTCCTAAGGACTGTCCTAAGTACTGCTTGTCCCATGAGTCACAAGGACAGTAAGGCAGTTGAAAGAACTGATATGCTCTCTAGTCTATATGCTATATGCTCTCTAGTCTTATGGGGATAGTTGCTTATTTTCCTAAATTCTTAATGCCAAATTAAGTCCCAATGTTCTATTTATTTCAAAATAAATTATGTATGTATCTATCTTTCTCCTTTAAAAGTTTTCTCTTGCCTTAATCTCCCCAGATTTGCCCTTGGCCCACCATGGCATGTGTATCCTGTATGGTACTACCTCTTCTTATTTGGGAATGAGCCCATTAACTTTGGAGGATATCTCACTGTTGTTTCTCAGGCTGACAAATCAGAGGAAACATTCTTAATTTGGATGGATGCTAGCTAATAAAGCTGGGGAAAGAACTCTGAGACAGAAAGTTCAGGGCTCTCAAAATCTGTTAGAACCCCATACAGAGTTTAGTTGGCCCTATGATTTAACAGGGAGAACAGAACCACCTTTGAGCATGGGCCTAATCCAACTTAAAAATAAACAATTATTCCCACAAAACTAGCATTTTCTAATTTTCACAATCGTAGCTGCTGCCAAATACAGAAACATTTGATCACTGATAAGCATGGGACAATTTCAACATACATATTCAAAAAAGGAATCATAGAAAGTACTGGCTATGATCCCAGCTATTATGTTTAAGCTTTTTATTACATACAAGAAAGTATACATATCCTAAAGTGTACAACTTACATAACTTTCAAATTGAAAATATCTTATGATCAGTTCCATGGTAATAAACCATTACCATACTGGCTCCCCTAACCTTTCCTCATATGGCTCTGCAGTCTCTACTCTTCTACCTGATTTGCTCATATGAAAATGGAACCACACGCAGATACTATTTTCTTTCTGGCCTTTCTTGCTCAACATATGTTTGTGAGGTTCATCCATATTGCATTTTTTCTCATTGTTGGTATCCTATTCTGTTCTGTTTAGAGGCATTTAGGTTGTTTCCTGTTTGAGGCTATCATGAATAAACTATGAACAGTCTTGTACTATGTATTTTGTGAGCAAATGTTTCCTCTTCTCTTTCACAAATACCTATGAGTTGCATTGTGGAGGCATAAGGTATGTAGATGCCTGTTCATGAAAGTGGTTGTACTGTTTACATTTCCACAGTCTTAAGTGAGAGTTTGCCTCTGCAGTAGAGACATGAAATTTTTTTTTCATTTTTCTTTTATTATTCATATGTGCATACAAGGCTTGGGTCATTTCTCCCCCATGCCCCCACCCCCTCCCTTACCACCCACTCCACCCCCTCCCTCTTCCCCCCCACCAATACCCAGCAGAAACTATTTTGCCCTTATTTCTAATTTTGTTGTAGAGAGAGTATAAGCAATAATAAGAAGGAACAAGGGTTTTTGCTGGTTGAGTTAAGGATAGCTATACAGGGCATTGACTCACATTGATTTCCTGTGCATGGGTGTTACCTTCTAGGTTAATTCTTTTTGATCTCACCTTTTCTCGAGTACCTGTTCCCCTTTTCCTATTGGCCTCAGTTGCTTTAAGGTATCTGCTTTAGTTTCTCTGCGTTAAGGGCAACAAATGCTAGCTAGTTTTTTAGGTGTCTTACCTATCCTCACCCCTTACTTGTGTGCTCTCGCTTTTATCATGTGCTCATAATCCAGTCCCCTTGTTGTGTTTGCCCTTGATCTAATGTCCACATATGAGGGAGAACATACGATTTTTGGTCTTTTGGGCCAGGCTAACCTCACTCAGAATGATGTTCTCTTATTCCATCCATTTACCAGCGAATGATAACATTTCGTTCTTCTTCATGGCTGCATAGAATTCCATTGTGTATAGATACCACATTTTCTTAATCCATTCGTCAGTGCTGGGGCATCTTGGCTGTTTCCATAACTTGGCTATTGTGAATAGTGCCGCAATAAACATGGTTGTGCAGGTGCCTCTGGAGTAACCTGGAGACATGAAATTTTAAACATTATCAAATAGCATAATCAAATGTGAAGGACTTAATGTCACATTCAGACTGTTAGGCCATAGCTGTTCAGGAAGGAAAGACATTAGTGAGAAGGAAGGGAGGCTCTTCTTGGAGATGATGGAGATAGATAGGCAAGAGCAGTCTGAGAGACAGCCATTGGCTCAAGTCCAGGTCCACAGTTAACCAGCTACATGACCTTGGGAAAGTTACAATTTTATCATATGAAAAGTGGGGAAAGTCATGATGCTTTGTTAGGACTAAATGATATCATGCATGAGGACATTTGGTATAGAAGCTGGCACACAGAAGGTTATTATTATTTTATCACCAATAATAAAGTAACACAGTAATTGGGCCTTGAGAGATGGGTGCTGTTGGTTAGGTGGATGGATGGAGGAGCTCTCTGGAGAGAGGAGAACAGAGTAAGGAAAGAGTGGAGATGAGTCTGGTGTTTTCACAAAACAATGGCTTCATTAGATATGTGCTGAAAAGTCAGGTTATCAAGGCAGAGATGGGACAGACTGAGGTCAAACCCCACAGAATAGACTTGACATGATTGGACATAGGGAGCTATTGAAGAATTTATGGTAGATGACTTTAGGAAGGTGTTGGGCTATGGTTGGAAGGAGGTGAGGGAAGAACAGTGCTGGTCAAGCCCAGACGCAGGCAGGACTCAGGCATGGCCTGGGTTCTTTTGGTGACTGTATGGCCAGAGAGGAAGCTGATGACCAGGTTAGTGACTCAGAACGAACTTCTACGAGACTAGGGAAGGGGTCAGAATGGCTGGTCTATGGGTGCTGGGTCCATAGGGTGTCATAACCAGGTGCAGGAAGCTGGTCCCAGGGGCCAGGGGGGTAACTCCAGCCTAGAGAGGTAGAGTGTGGGCTACAAACACTCAGACACTGTGCTAACAGTGGGCTCAACCCAAGAATGGGGAAAACATAAGGTTTCAGTTCTTTTTTATTTTAAAAGATTGAATTACAACATAATCAACATTGATTACATAGAATTAGGAAACACAATAAATACAAAGAATTTTTAAAATCCATAGTTTTACTGCCTAGAAGTAATCATCTTAACATAGCAGTACATTTCCGTCCTGTGGTTAATTCACACATGTGCACAGTTTTAACAAAGTGTGACTGTAAGGTGTTGGACCACTTGACTTTCTCCCTCAACAATACAGCATGGGTGAGGACCTGAGTCAGTAAGAGAAGCCATTATTTATGCATTGCACACATGAACCTTATCTCTCACCTCCTTCCCCATGGCATCCTCCTGGCCTCCTCTCAGCCCCTCAAACACTCCATGCACCCTCCTACCCCTGAGCCTTTGCAAATTTTCCTGGGAGAGCTAAATGCCTTGTCCTCTATTTATTTAGTCAGTATCTTGTTCATATTTTGCTTCTACACAAAGGCCTTCTCTGACCACCTTACCTAAAACAGCCACCCCTGCCTTTCTCTATCTTACTGTGATTTATTCTCCCCTATACCACTAATGGCTGGCCCATTATAGACCTGGATAATCATATCTCTCTCCTTGCCAGAGCTCAGGCTTCCTGCAGGCAGGAACTTCTGTTTTGCTCAATGCTGAGCCTCTGTCACTTAGAACGGGGCCTGCACATGGTGGACCTTCAGTAAGTGCTTGTCACAGAAATGACTAAACTGATTAATTAATAGGCCTACCAATATTTTTTAAGCAGGTCCCCATTAAAGGACATCTGGGTTGCCCCAAGATTTTACAACCACAATGCTGCTGTGAATCACTTCCTACACACATTTTCCCTGAGAGCCGGAGCCAATAGACCATTGCTCTTTAAGCCCACTATCTGGAAAGAGATATCTTTCTAAGAAAGAGAGCTATCTGTGTATCCCAAATGGGCTTAAGAAGCTTACTAAAGGCCAAATGGTGGTCCACTCCGGGATGTCCCTCTGAAGACCCCTACCTTACTGCAGGCCCTTAGCACCCCATGGGTACATACTTCCCTGGTTGTACTTCTACCCTACCCTCCCTTTCTCTTTGTTCAGTGAATGGTTGACCTCCATGACTACAAGGTTTGGGACTCACTGAAAGGCTTGGGCTTCAGTGCCTGTAAAAAACGTATCACTGTGTCCCAGCAAACAATTATTCAAACACATATGCCAGTCATTATGCTAAATGACCTACAGTGCACATTAGGAGACCTCATATTCTTTAAAAGTCAGCCAGAAGTTCATTACATGTATCCAATGAGTGATTGAGAACAGGTACTTGGCTCTTTTAGGAAATATGAAAACTTGTATTGCAAGAATATAAAGAACTGGATCAAGAGGAAAAGTTTCAATGACATAAATGAGAAATGTAACTAAGCACAATCTAGTCTGTTTTATAGCCGTGATCCAAGATAAAGGAGAATGATGGAGGGGATGAATTCAACTATGATATATTGTAAGAATTTTATAAATGTCACAATGTACCCCTAGCACAACAATAATATAATAAAAAAGAAAGAAAAACTATAAAATAATAATTTCTAAGTAAAAATTAAATGATAAACCCGGCTTGGATTAGAGACTGTGGCATGGTAATATCAATTATGCTTCTATTTTATGTCTTCCTTCAACCAACTTAGGACAAAACAAAGGGGATCACTCTCCCAGCCGAAGGCCTGCGTTAGACTTCCAATCTCCGATTCCTAAATGAACTTTGCAACAGCTGCACTGCCTGAGGGTAAAGCAAAAGGTGTGAGGAGGCGGCAGAAGGAAATAGAGAAAAGGAATAAATGTAGCAATAATATGGCTTGCACACATTTGAAAATAAAATACTTAACTTCCCCGTTGAGCCCTCAGGGAATCCAGCAAAAGCATGTAGATCTTGTGCTACCTCAGGAATTACACATTTTTCTTAAAAGCTTAAAACAAACCTGGAACAGTCATAAAGTTCAAAAGCAGTTCAGAGAAGGGTCTGGCACAGGAATTACTGAAGACTTAGGTTGTGAGGTTGGCACAGGCAGAAAGGAACGCCTGCCAGCAGGACACAGCCCAGGTGTGGGGAACACAGAGGCACTGACCAGGAGGCCTAAATTTTTTGGGAAGGCAGCCTCAAGGAGGTGGAGTTTGTACAGAGTTTTCCTTTGATAAGGAAACCAATTTCTTAATTTATGAACTATGGCACCATAACACTGCTCAGCAGAGCCCAGCCAGTGCCTTCCTACAAAATACACGGTACTCCCATCTGCCATGGATAATGATGGCAGCCATGAAGATAACTCCTCTCAGATCTCCAGCTGCAAGGAGCAGACTGGGATGGTCCCAGCTGAAGGTCAGCCTTCATCTGCACCACACAGATGTGCTGTGCTGCTAGGAGCTTGGAAGGAATTCTAAGAGAAGCTAATTCCTGGGAGGCATGGGAACCTGACAGAGACAAGGTTCAAGGACTCCCTGTAAGCTTTGCCTGTGTCTCCAAATGACCGCAATCTCAGACGTCCCCCGTTTCCTTCCTTCCTTCCTTCCTTCCTTCCTTCCTTCCTTCCTTCCTTCCTTCCTTCCTTCCTTCCTCCCTCCCTCCCTCCCTCCCTCCCTCCCTCCCCCCTCCCTCCCTCCCTCACTCCCTCCCTTCCTTCCTTCCTTCCTTCCTTCCTTCCTTCCTTCCTTCCTTCCTTCCCTGTCTCCTCCAGGAGCCAGGCCTCTATCAGGATCTTTAGGCTCTCCAGCTTCCCCTGCTTCCTTCCCATATTCCCGCTCAATCTCACACACATCTCATCCCATCTTGGACTAGTCTTCCAGATATGTAGACCAACATGATAATGAACTTTCTGAAGGCAGTTTTGTTTGCATTTCATGGTGCATAAGGTTCTTTATTTGGGGGTTAGCGAGATGGGGGTTAGTGAGGTGGGGGTTAGTGATGTGGGTGAGGTTAGTGAGGTGGAGGTTAGTGAGCTTCATCAGGAGCTTGCTTAGGGGTCTTAAGGCCAGTGTTCATAGTACTGTCCTGGCCCCATCCAGCTTTGTGGTCTTGACATTTAGCCTCGCTCCTTAGCAATACCTCAGTATCTTTATTAGAAAAAACAGGGAGGATAATTTACCCCCCTCCTAATAACTCACAAAGTTATTGTCAGGATTAAAAGGACAGTGAATGCCAGATCTCAGTGTGTAGAACTACAGTTGTTTGTACCGAGGGCCTCCTGCGCACTGTATCCTTCTCACTCCATCTTCACACTTTTGTATCCAGCAGGTAGCTATGGCCCCACTCTACCCATAAGAAAAACCAAGGCATGGAAAGGCTAAGAAGCAGGGCCAGGATTTGCACCCAAGCTCCAGAGGCCAAGCTCCTTCCTACCCTGTGTCCTTCCTAATAGTTCATGCTTAGGAAATGATGGCTGTGAGTCCGTCATTAAATCCAGTGGATTTTTCCACTTTTGACCCAGTGGCCTCTTGGTCAGAGTCCTCAACTAAAAACAATCTTGTGTGGTTTTTGTAAAGGTGAAATGAGAAAGCACCTGTACTTGGTGCTTAGTAGATGCTCACTGAATTTTAGCTCTTCCTATAATTATCACTGTGGTTAGCTCCAACCTGTTGTCTTTTTTTCAGCATGGATTCTCTCTGTGGACAGTGAGGAGCCAGGAATTATATGTTTCCAGCTTTCAATGCAGGTCTGCTAAGTGGGAATAGAAACAGACCATGAAGGAGCTGAGTTAAGAGCACTCCTCTGATTACAATAGTTAGTGAGTAATTAGTTCTGATATTTCATTAAGCCCTCTGCAAGCCTGCATCCCTTTTTAGGAATCTTGTCCTCACTGGTCCCTCTCTGGCTCAATCTGCTGCCTGTCCAGAGACATCAATAATGAGTGTCCCTGCAGACACTGAAGGACATTAAAGCCAGTAGAGATGAATTGGAGCACTCAGAGTCTGCGTGCAGACTGTATGAAAGACTGGGTCCACAGGTCATCATTGTCCACCTACAACCTGGCAAGACATGGGATCAGCACACAGACAGCATCTTCTAGGGCACTCAGATGAGTGTCCGGCTGCCTTGTCTTTCTGCACTAGTTATTGTACAAATGACTACATTTCTTTTCTTCCCAAAATAGCAAGGAGAAATGAGTAAAAGATGTTGAATAATTTTGTTCTCTTTTTTCCATCTGTCATACTTTATTAACAAGGTCAAACCAAACACATACAGGTGCTTTGGGACATCTTAGGCGAAATTACTACGTTAAGTTTGTACTTGTCATTGCTGTCCTCCTCTTCCCTTTTCCCTGCCCATGTCTGTGCCTCTCAGCACCCTCTGTCTGAAAGGTCCCTCAGCTTCCCTTCCTGCTTACTTCTGTCAATTGTTGCATGGGTTTCATTACTCACTCGCTCAAGGTTCTACCTAACCAATGCTTCATCTGTTGAAGTCGCTCATACAATTTAGTTGTGCAGACTTATGAACACCGACAGCACCAGGCATAGTGAAGGACACAGAAATTAAAAAGGTGGCACCTTACAGCGACTAATGCTCTGCCAGTGGTTATCACACTTCCTCCAGCTTCAGAATCCCGTGCAGAAGTGGTTAAAACACAGATTACAAGAGCCTGCTTCCAGAGTTTTTGACTCAAGTCTCCAGGTGACATAGGCGGTCTAGAGACCACTTTGGAAGGCATTGATTTAGTCTAAGACATGTGTCTGCAGGTGTGGAGTCATTGTACAATAGAGGTTGTGTTTTCTTTCTTTCTTTCTTTGAGGCCAGTTTCTTTTTTTTCTTTCTCTTTCCTTCTCTCTCCCTCTTTTTTTCTTTCTCTGTCTTTCTCCTCTCTCTCTCTCTTTCTTTTCTTGGTGGAACTGGGATTTGAACTCAGGATTTCACACTTTCAAAGCAAGCACTCTACCACTTGAGCCATACCTCCAGTCAATTTTGCTCTGGTCATTTTGGAGATGGGATCTCACAAACTATGTGCTCAGATTGGCCTCAAACCTTAGTGCCAGTTTCTTAATTCTCCACTCCAGAGAAGGTGACATTCCTGCATAGTCACAGGGGTTTTCTAGAGTTGTGATGATCCAGAAGTGGTTTCCATGAGAGACATTCAGATGCTGTGGCAAACCAAGGAAGAGGGGCTTGTGCAGGGGCGGCTACTTCGGCATTTGTGACAACCACTTATTGACTTTCTCCTTGTACTTGTCTGGTACTTAACTGGACCTGGGGCAAGAGAAGGATGTTTACACCAGAAAATTCTTGTCCCATTAGAAACAAACCATTTCTTTTTTTCTTTAAGTGAATGTTTCAGGAACATTTGAACCATTTGACAGATGTTGCAACAAATAGTGACAAAATATCAAGGTGAAGACACTCATGTTTATTCAATGTGTAATAATCTGTTGCCCAGAGGGAACATAAGAACAACAGACAAGAACAGAATGCCATGCTGCCTGTTCTCCAAACCTCTGGTGGAGAAGCCTCCCAGAACCCCCACATCTGTAGCACAAGACAGCCCTTGGGCATGTCCCATACACGACCTGGGTGTTCATCCCTCCCAGAAACATAATCCCCAGAGCAGGGATGGGGCCATGGGAAGTAATTAGGATTAGATGAGGTCATGAGGGTAAGGCCCCCATTACTGTATTACCTTTACACAAAGAGGAGGAGAGACCCAAGTTAGCAAGCTTGTGTTGACTCAACGTGTGCTATCTTGGAACTCAGAGAGAGACCCATCAAACAAGAAGGCCTTCATTAGATAGGGCCCTTAGACACTGAACCTCCAGCCTCTAGAACTGTGAGCAGAGTAAACCTCTATTCTTTATCTATGAACTAATCTCTAGTCTTCAGTTATAGCTACAGAAAACAGACTAAGGCACCATATTCATTAATTTTCTCACTCATTTGCTCATGAACAAATATTGTTTACAAATCGTTATTGAGCATCTAACAGAGAGACTGGGATCAAAAATGAATATGATGTGTGCTCTAACTCAGATTAAGTTTCTGGATAAACCAGGTTTATTTTAAACATGCATCTACTTCTTGAAGCCACACTAGAATAATAGGAAAGGCATTTGTTTTTAAAGCATAAACTCCTAAGGACAAGCTCAACAGAATTGACAGCAGCAATAAAAACTTGGAAGAATAGAGAAAGTAGTCAGACTAGGGTTTATCTGCAGAATCCCCCCCAAAGTCTCTGGAATTCCTACCTGGCCTCTCTGTACATGGAGGTTAAAGAAGGGGACTGGAATAAGGATAAGGGACAAATAGTATAAGAAGCAGTTAATCACAGGCCCCACCCCCTCCCCCATCTGGAGGAAGACTAGCATTTTTCCTCCCTCGGGATAGGGTAAAACAGAGGACTTCACATCTAGTTGGACAAACAAATACTATACTCAGAAACAAGCACTGAATGCTGAATGTCAAGGCCTCCAGTCCTCTTTTCCCAACTTGACTCCCTCAATGAACCTCAGGAACCTGCTCTCCCCCCCACATACACAGCAGAAAATGAGGAAAGACCTAAATATCATTTCATTGAGGCTATTCAGATAAAACCTCACACCACTCAGCATGGATGAAGTGCACACTCACCCAGCACTATGCACAAGCACAGCTCCCAATGCCCTGCTATTCTGTACAAGCAGGTGACTAGGACTTACCAGAGAGAGTCTCTAATGTGGAGGATGGAGTCACAAACAAAACAAAACAACAGCTTAGAAAAACAAGCTATGTTGGGGAAAAGGACATTCCATAAAATGTAAGAATAATGAGCTAGGCACAGTAGTACAGACCTGTAGTTGCAGCTACTAGGAGGTAGGAGGATCATGAGTTTGAGACCAGCTTGGGCAAAGTTAATGAGATGCTATCTCAACAACAAAATAAAAGCAAAAGGGCTAAGGCCAGCTTTGGGGGGGATTCCAAGATGGCGGCTAGAGGGAGGAAGCAGAAAGCGAGCCTCCTATAGTGAAATCTTGGAGAGACGCTGGAGACACACTTTGCAGGCATAGTCACTGAGAAAAGGCATAACTTTGACCCCTCCACACCTCCAACCGGCACAGAGAATCTCCACTTCACATTAAACGGAGAAACCAGGAGGGCCCATGGGCCGCCAGTCGCCCACACCCAGATGGCTTGGGAAGATGTGGACCAGGTGAGCTTCATGGTACCGCAGTACTCCCACAGACAAGCCTGGGCCAGAGCAGCATAGCCCCCTGGACAGACCGACCTCCACCGGGGAAAAAAGAGAAACTGAGTAATAAGCAATAAGAGCAATAAAGACACACGGGAAAGAGGGTGGGGCACACTGAGCGCCAAAGATTGGGGGAAGGGAATCCTTCCTGGGACTGTAAATAAACAAGCTGGGCAGGCCAGAGAGGCTTTGGCGGGAGCGGGGGTGTGGGTGCGCGCCCAGCAACCAGGAGCAGGAAAGCTTGTGAGAGTGGCAGAGGGAGGAAAACTCCACAGGAGAGGAGGGAAGACCCATTTCCCATGTGAACTGTAAACAAACATGGCAGCTGGCAGGAGCAGCACCGCCCATTAATCAGGAGCAGGAAAGCTTCTGAAAGTGGCAGTGGGAGGAAACTCCACAGGAGAGGGGGGAAGACCCACCTCCCACATGAACTGTAAATAAACACACAGGCCTGACAATGCGGGGGCAGTGTCACCTTTCCCAGTGCTTGGAAAGGGGAAAGCCTGTAGCAGAGGCTCCCGCACAGAAGAACTCTGAGCAAACAAAGCCTGTGGGACCAGGTGAGTGCTAAGCTCACCCCAGAGATCTGCATAAATAACGCCGCCAGCTACAGCAGGCTGACAGCAGCGGGCAGGCAAGCCACAGCTGCAGATACCACTCTCAGAACTGTCTCCAGACTCTTTTTTTTAATTTTTCTCGCTACCCTTGATGAGAGAACAACCGAATTACACTAACTAACTGAAACTGTATTGCATTTGAACTTGGGACACTTTGTGCATTTTGTGTGTGTGTGTGTGTGTGTGTGTGTATGTATGTGTGTAGTTTTGTTCTACTTTATGCGTCCCCTTTGATGAGACAACTACAGAACAACATCTGAGGCACCATCTCCAGGATTGGAGACTGAGACAGACACCCAAATTATTAACACTGAAACTTCATTGCATTTAAACTTGGAGGTTTTTTGGTTTTTTTTTTTAATTTTCTATTTTTCATCTTATTTTAATTCATTTTTATATATAGATATTTCTTTCATTTACTTATTTTTTATTTTTATTCCTATCTTAATTTTTTTTTTATTTTTGATTTTTCAATCCTCTCTCTGTCTCTCTAATGTCTGTTCAGCTTACTGTCAATTAGTACACTAAAGCTCCCTGTGTATACCTTTGAAATTTTCTTGTCTGATACCTTGTTCTGCTTTCTCCCTCTTGTCTGTGTATTTGTTTTCCCCCTTTCTTTAACTTCTTGCTTTCCATCTCAGCTCACCCTTCCATTCTAAATATTACCATTGTTATTATTACAAGCTAGAAAATACTTAATTGCACACAGTACAGGGACTGACAACATTAAAGAGGAAACCACCCAGGATATGGAAAGCCTCAGAAAAAAGAATGAAACAGAACTGCAAAACAAAACGGAAGGCCAATCCAGCAGAATAGAACAAACAGAAGACAGAATCTCAGAACTTGAAGATGAAATAGTAATTAAAGGAAAAACTGAAGAACTATTAATTAAACAACTCAAGACCTGTGAAAAGAAAATGCAAGAACTCACTGACTCCATCAAAAGACCAAACTTGAGAATCATGGGCATCAAAGAAGGAGAAGAGGTGCAAGCGAAGGGAATGTGTAATATATCCAACAAAATAACAGAAAATTTCCCAAATCTAGAGAAAGATATTCCCATACAGATGCAAGAGGCCTCCAGGACGCCAAACAGACCAGATCAAAATAGAACTACTCCACGACATATCATCATTAAAACAACAAGTTCAGAGACTAAGGAAAGAGTATTGAAGGCTGTAAGAGAGAAAAAACAGGTAACATACAAAGGTAAACCCATCAAAATCACAGAAGACTTCTAACAGAAACATTGAAAGCAAGAAGAGCATGGGGTGAGATCTTCCAGGCACTGAATGAAAATAACTTCAACCCCAGGATACTCTACCCAGCAAAACTATCATTAAAAATAGATGGAGCAATAAAAGTCTTCCATGACAAGCAGAAACTAAAATAATATGTGATCACAAAGACACCACTACAAAAGATTCTTCAAGGGATTCTGCACACAGAAAGTGAAACCCAACTTAATCATGAAAGGGCAGACAGCACCAAAGTACAGGAAAAGAAAAAGCAAGACAGTAGAGAGTAACCTCAACTTAGGTACACACAATCAAACCTTCAAACAACTAAGACAACTAAATGACAGGAATCACCACATACCTATCAGTACTAATGCTTAATGTTAACAGACTTAATTCACCCATCAAAAGGCACCGCTTAACGAAATGGATTAAAAAGGAAGATCCAACAATTAGTTGCTTACAGGAGACCCATCACACCTATAGAAATAAGCATAGGCTTAGGATGAAAGGCTGGAAGAAGATTTACCAAGCCAATGGCCCCCAAAAACAGGCAGGAGTAGCAATACTTATCTCTGACAAAGTAGCCTTCAAACCTACATTGATCAAACAAGATAAAGAAGGACATTCCATACTAATAAAAGGGGAAATAGACCAAAAGGAAATAATAATTATCAACCTGTATGCACCCAATGTCAACGCACCCAATTTCATCAAACATACCCTGAAAGACCTAAAAGCATATATAAACGCCAACACAGTGGTTGTGGGAGACTTTAACACCCCATTATCATCAATAGATAGGTCATCCGAACAAAAAATCAATAAAGATATCCAAGATCTAAAATATACAATAGATCAAATGGACCTAGTTGATGTCTACAGAACATTTCATCCAATTTCTACACAATATACATTCTTCTCAGCTGCCCATGGAACCTTCTCCAAAATAGATCATATCCTAGGGCACAAAGCAAGTCTCAGCAAATATAAGAAAATAGAAATTATACCATGCATACTATCTGATCACAATGCAATAAAACTAGAACTCAACAACAAAAGTAAAGACAAAAAATATGCAAACAGCTGGAAACTAAATAACTCATTACTTAATGAAGAATGGATCATCGATGAAATAAAAGAGGAAATTAAAAAGTTCCTGGAAGTCAATGAAAATGAAAACACAACCTACCAGAACCTATGGGACACAGCTAAGGCAGTCCTGAAAGGAAAGTTTATAGCCATGAGTGCATATATTAAAAAGACTGAAAAATCCCAAATCAATGACCTAATGATACATCTCAAACTCCTAGGAAAACAAGAACAAGCAAATCCCAAAACAAATAGAAGGAAAGAAATAATAAAAATAAGAGCTGAAATCAACGAAATAGAAACCAAAAAAACCGTACAAAGAATTAATGAAACAAAAAGTTGGTTCTTTGAAAAAATAAACAAGATCGACAGAACCCTGGCAAACCTGACTAAAATGAGGAGAGAAAAAAACCCAAATTAGTAGAATCAGGAATGCAAGAGGGGAGATAACAATAAACTCCATGGAAGTCCAGGAAATCATCAGAGACTACTTTAAGAACCTATATTCAAATAAATTTGAAAATCTTAAAAAAATGGACAGATTTCTAGATACATATGATCATCCAAAACTGAACCAACAGGATATTAATCACCTGAATAGATCTATAACACAAAATGAAATTGAAGCAGCAATCAAGAGTATCCCCAAAAAGAAAAGTCTAGGACCTGATGGATTCTCTGCTGAATTCTATCAGACCTTTAAAGAAGAACTGATACCAACCCTCCTTAAACTATTCCACGAAATAGAAAGGGAAGGAAAACTGCCGAACACATTTTATGAAGCCAGTATTACACTTATCCCAAAACCAGGCAAAGACATCTCCAAAAAGGAGAACTACAGGCCAATCTCCTTAATGAACATTGACGCAAAAATCCTCAATAAAATAATGGCAAACAGAATTCAGCAACACATCAAAAAGATTATTCACCACGACCAAGTAGGCTTCATCCCAGGGATGCAGGGGTGGTTCAACATATGAAAATCAATAAATGTAATAAACCACATTAACAGAAGCAAAGACAAAAACCACTTGATCATCTCAATAGATGCAGAAAAAGCCTTTGATAAGATCCAACACCATTTCATGGTAAAAGCTCTCAGAAAACTAGGAATAGAAGAAAAGTACCTCAACATTATAAAAGCTATATATGACAAACCTACAGCCAGCATTATACTTAACGGAGAAAAACTGAAACCATTCCCTCTAAAATCAGGAATCAGAAAAGGATGCCCACTATCTCCACTCCTATTCAACATAGTACTGGGATTCCTAGCCAGAGCAATTAGGCAAGAAGAAGGAATAAAAGGAATACAAATAGGTAAAGAAACTGTCAAAATATCCCTATTTGCAGATGACATAATCCTATACCTTAAAGACCCAAAAAACTCTACTCAGAAACTTCTAGACATCATCAATAGCTATAGCAAGGTAGCAGGATATAAAATCAACATAGAAAAATCATTAGCATTTCTATACACTAATAATGAACAAACTGAGAAAGAATATATGAAAACAATTGCATTTACAATAGCCTCAAAAAAAATCAAATACCTAGGTGTAAAGCTAACAAAAGATGTGAATGACCTCTACAAGGAAAACTAAACTTCTGAAGAAAGAGATTGAGGAAGACTATAGAAAGTGGAGAGATCTCCCATGCTCATGGATTGGTAGAATCAACATAGTAAAAATGTCGATACTCCCAAAAGTAATCTACATGTTTAATGCAATTCCCATCAAAATTCCAATGACATTCATTAAAGAGATTGAAAAATCTACTGTTAAATTTATATGGAAACACAAGAGGCCACGAATGGCCAAGGCAATACTCAGTCAAAAGAACAATGCAGGAGGTATCACAATACCTGACTTCAAACTATACTACAAAGCAATAACAATAAAAACAGCATGGTACTGGCACAAAAACAGACATGAAGACCAGTGGAACAGAATGAAGGACCCAGATATGAAGCCACACAACTATTACCAACTTGTGTTTGACAAAGGAGCTAAAAATATACGATGGAGAAATAGCAGCCTCTTCAACAAAAACTGCTGGGAAAACTGGTTAGCAGTCTGCAAAAAACTGAAACTAGATCCATGTATATCACCCTATACCAAGATTAACTCAAAATGGATCAAGGATCTTAATATCAGACCACAAACTCTAAAGTTGACACAGGAAAGAGTAGGAAATACTCTGGAGTTAGTAGGTATAGGTAAGAACTTTCTCAACGAAACCCAAGCAGCACAGCAACTAAGAGATAGCATAGATAAATGGGACCTCAGAAAGCCAAGAAGCTTCTGTTCATCAAAAGAAATGGTCTCCAAACTGAAGAGAACACCCACAGAGTGGGAGAAAATATTTGCCAACTATACATCAGACAAAGGACTGATAACCAGAATATATAGGGAACTTAGAAAACTAAATTTTCCCAAAACTAATGAACCAATAAAAAAATGGGCAAGTGAACTAAACAGAACTTTCTCAAAAGAAGAAATTCAAATGGCCAGAAAACACATGAAAAAATGCTCACCATCTCTAGCAATAAAGGAAATGCAAATTAAAACCACACTAAGATTCCACCTCACCCCTGTTAGAATAGCCATCATCAGCAACACCACCAACAACAGGTGTTGGTGAAGATGCGGGGGAAAAGGAACCCTCTTACACTGCTGGTGGGAATGTAAACTAGTACAACCACTCTGGTAAAAAATTTGGAGGCTACTTAAAAAGCTAGACATTGATCTACCATTTGATCTGGCAATACCACTCTTGGGGATATACCCAAAAGACTGTGACACAGGTTACTCCAGAGGCACCTGCACACCCATGTTTATTGCAGCACTATTCACAATAGCCAAGTTATGGAAACAGCCAAGATGCCCCACTACTGACGAATGGATCAAGAAAATGTGGTATCTATACACAATGGAATTTTATGCAGCCATGAAGAAGAATGAAATGTTATCATTCGCTGGTAAATGGAAGGAATTGAAGAACATCATTCTGAGTGAGGTTAGCCTGGCCCAAAAGACCAAAAATCGTATGTTCTCCCTCATATGCGGACATTAGATCAAGGGCAAACACAACAAGGGGATTGGACTATGAGCACATGATAAAAGCGAGAGCACACAAGGGAGGGGTGAGGATAGGTAAGACACCTAAAAAATTAGCTAGCATTTGTTGCCCTCAACGCAGAGAAACTAAAGCAGATACCTTAAAAGCAACTGAGGCCAATAGGAAAAGGGGAACAGGTACTAGAGAAAAGGTGAGATCAAAAAGAATTAACCTAGAAGGTAACACACATGCACAGGAAATTAATGTGAGTCAACTCCCTGTATAGCTATCCTTATCTCAACCAGCAAAAAACCCTTGTTCCTTCCTATTATTGCTTATACTCTCTCTACAACAAAATTAGAAATAAGGGCAAAATAGTTTCTGCTGGGTATTGAGAGGGTAGGGGGGAGAAGGAGGGGGCAGAGTGGGTGGTAAGGGAGGGGGTGGGGGCAGGAGGGAGAAATGACCCAAGCCTTGTATGCACATATGAATAATAAAATAAAATAAAATAAAAGCAAAAGGGCTAGGGTGCAGTGCAAGAGGTGGAGCAGTTGTCTAGCAAGTGCAAAGTCCTGGGCTCAATGTGTGTATGTGTGTGTGTGTGTGTGTGTGTGTGTGTATGTGCACACACATATGTAGGTGTATATATACATATATGCCAAATTGGATATATGTATGTATATAAATGTTACAGAGCATTTTCATTTCTCATATATATCTGTACATTTAGAAGATTAAAAACCCCAGAAAGTCGAGTATAAAAAGCCAAGCAAAATCAGGAAAGAGAAGATAGGAGTTCAGAGCACAGTTGTAAAGTTACATCTAAGTAATGGAAAGTCTAGTAAGAGAGGAAGGAAACAACAGGGAGAACATCTTTTTATTCAATTATTCAAGAAAATTCAGCAGAACTCAAAGGGCCCACTGAGTGCTCAGTGCCATGGGTGAAAGGAGGCCTCTGCTCCTGTACATAATGACGAAAGTTCCAAAACAATGGAAACAAAAAAAAAAAATCTTGCAACTTTCAAAGAATAAACCTAGTCACATGGGAAGGGCTAGGGACCAGAGCAGCTCCAGTCTCTCCAACACATCCCTGGAAGAGAGAAGGTAACGGGACAAAGCTTCAGTTCCAGAAGGTAATGGTTTTGCTGTGGATGTTGTCAGTACCCACCTGTGTCCCCAGCACTCCCCACTGTCCCAGGCTTAGACACAGTAACCTGATGGCTTTCAGGCATCACATCTGGAACTCTGGCTGAAGACTTTCTTAGGACACACTAGAGTGGAGTTACTGCCCCAAGAATAGCTTTCAACCTCCATGTCCTTGAGGTAGGGCATCTCTGAGTTATCTTTTATACAGCCTCCCAGAGGCCTCTGCAGGCCTGAGGAGCAGTTCTCCACAGTGTCACCCTAGTCATTAGCACCACTCTATAGTTATCCTACCCACGCTGGTCTTAACTCCCTGTACCGTACTAATGATTTCTGGGATTACCTCCCAAATAAACCACTTGCACTTTCTTTTTTTGTCTCAGAAACCTCTTTGGAGGAACTCAAAAGAAAACACCTGCTAAACAATGAAGGGTCAGGTTAGAACAAAGACATTTCCAAAAATGTGAAGTCTCAAACGTTTACCTTCTGGAAGATAGCAGAGAATGTGTTCTCTGAGGAAGCGACCATACATCAAGAAAGAGACAGATGGGGGTATGGGAAGCAGTGCACAATGCAGAAGATAGGTGAGTGAGCTCCCTGGCCCCAGCTGGACTCTGGGTGCACAGGGCACTGGTCCAGCCAGGAGAATGGCTGAAGACTGGGAAGAGCCTCCTTAGAAAAAATGAACACGAAAGTAGTGAACATGTCTGGATCTCTTGGAAGGATGCTCAGATAACTGTTTACGCACTTGATCCTAAACTGGTGATAAGAACATAGTATACAATGCAAAGCTGAAAAAGAATAATTTTCAACCACAGTGAAAAACAACTTAGCTATTTTATCAAATCATATTATTCATACTAGAAGTCTATGAAACTCCAGTAAGCTCTATCGGAGGGAGAGATAGAAAGGATACTTATAGGCTGGGGACCAAAGCCTCATTTTCTCTACTGTAAGTCAATAGAAAGTGTCTAAAACTGAAAAACCAGGACATAGAAATTGAAGGACACTATGTAAAGACAGGAAGGTGGGTGTGGCTAACTTCAGATGAGGCAGGAATGGTAGAGAGAAGGAAGAATGTAAGGCTTTCTGCACAAACCTTGAAAGCAGTTGACGCTACACTGCTTCAGTGTTTGCCTCCACAAGAATGAATGAACAAACAAAATGACCATATAAAACAGGGCCTCATCTACAGTCCGTTTTCAGAAAGCCTGACCCCAAAGTCTGACTTACTATGCTCTCTGTCACGTTCTGTCCATGTGAGGGACATTGAAAATGTGGCCCTCATGTCAGGTTATGCGATTGATCCCCCCAGGGATACCGTGGATCCAGGGACTGCGCTAACTCATCCCTGTGTGCCCAAACCTCACCCTTCCAGAATGTGGTACACATGATGGACGGGAGGACGTCCAGTTAGAGACCCATGAGGCCAGTGGCAAAGCAGAGGAGCAAGAGCTAAGATGTGCCTGAGGGAAGCCTGGCATGTGTGCACAGGTGAAATTTAACAAGTCCTTGAGAGGATAGGGTGAACAAGTGAGGTTGGGAGAGCTATGCCCATCCAAGTGGAGCAGCCGTGCAAAGGCACAGGGGTGTGAGAAGGTGCTGTGTACACAACACACACGTGTATGTATGCAAGAAATGAGATTCTTCTGGTGGGCTGAGGTCAGAAGACCTTTTTGTGGCTCTGAGGAGCCAGTTGGCAACTTCATGCCTGATAATGAGGCGTTTCCAAAGCTGATTCCTCATCAGAATAACCAGATAACAGGAGATGAGCTGGGCTTGGGAAAGAGGGTGCAGGGAATGACAAATCTGGATTTCCTAATTAAACTTCACATGGGGCTTTCCCTGAAATCCAAAGCAGATGCATTTTAACCTATTTGAGTCAAACAAAAATGAATATTCCTTTGGGTTGATTTAAAACACAAACACTACAAAAGAGTTATTTTGTGAGACCTTCATTACTACTAAATTGGACGACTTATTGCTGAAATGGAGTGATTTAAATTGGGAAAGTTAGGATCAATTTTCTACTTTCATTGCTGGAATTTAATAGGCTCTCTAATTTTCTTTCTTCTGTGTATTATTAATAGTGAAATAAATACTAAGGTGAGCTAATGTGTTTTCCACTTAATATATGACATTGGTGCTATTCAAAATATGCAATTTTACTGGGGGAAAAATGCTTTAAAATGCCCCAAGGAAATTCAATTCCTAAAATAGGCATAGTTTATTTCCTGTCTTGATGTTCGTTTATTTCAGCCTTATCTTTACTGCAAAATCAAGCAACATCCTGTGAGTTCCTACACTCTGTAAGGCCCCAATTTGTGAAGCATGAGCTGACCTGCTGGAGGGAGCCATGAGCTGAGTTCAAACACTTCCACACTGGCTGGGGAGAGTAGACCAAAATACATGAAAAATGACTAATGGTCCATGGCATTGTGTGCTAATATCAAGTGAGTGGTGTGGACAGCACAGCTGTAGGGTAGAAGGGGAGCAAACCATGGGCTTCGCTGATTAGGATGGCTTCCTGGAGGAGGTATGATCTGGACTGGCCTCAGAGACTGGGTGAGATTTCACTGGACAGAGCTGAGGAGAGACTCCTGGGGATGGAGGTAGGAGAGGACATGAGTCAAGAAGAAGGAAGATGTATGATGATACAGATGAAAGGAAGGTCCTTACTTGACATCACTATGGGTGAGACTGAACAGGATGCTTAGGGTGACCACAGAGGAGCCTGGATACCAAGGTTCAAAGCAGAGCGCAGTGGAGAATGGATGATGATCAGAGAAGTGGCAGGTGCACACAGAATTTGGGAGTGCTAATCTGAAGGAGTGTCTACTGAGATAAGAAACAGTGAGACCAGTAAGGAGGCTTTTGTAACGAATGGGTCTAAGGGCATGAGACTGAATTAGGCCACAAGATTAACCTTGATGAGAGAGGGAATTATTAAATAACTTAACACAAGATGGGGATGGAACAGGAGTTTGAATTCACTGGAAAGATGACACTGAAGGACAGAGGAACAAGCAACCTGGGGAGGGATGGACCCCACAGTGCAGCTCCAGAGGTCCAGGAACAGGAATTCAGAGGTCATCTTTTGGGGGTCCTGATCACAGAATGACTTAACCCCAGCTGGTTTCTCTCTGTGGGGTCTTCTCCAGAGTCATACAAGAGAGCTGATGGCTTGGCTCAGGTCAGATGTCCCTCTCTTGACTCAGAGAAGAGGCCATTGCAGTTGGAAGTGTCCCTGGCCTATTGTTCTCTCAATAGAAATCAGAAAAGTGAGGGGGCAATGGGTAGAAGGAGATGGTCCCAGGAGCCTGGAACCCAGATCTTCACTGATTTTTGGGGTAGCCACTAATCATAGCTTTGACTCAATGCAAGATGGAAATGCTTGTGCAAACATTATGTGAGGATGGTGCATACAAAATTTCTGTTGAATTCCTGGCATGAATGAGGTACTCATACACGGTAGATTTAATCATGAGCTAAAGTTGCCATCAGCTTTAGTTGGACCACACTTTCTGTGCGGTGTGATTTCTGGCCAATCAGAGCTTTGCTTTTCTAACTTGTTTCAAACCCTAGTGCTTTAACAAGTAGCTTCCAAAATGTACTCAGGATCACAAATACAGCATTTTAAAGTTCTCTGAGACAATGTGTAAGCCTCTGAAATAAACCGTTCTCTCCTCGACCTTTTGCAGTTTGCAAGCTGGAAGACCTTTGTCTGGGGGCTGGCCACTGCCCTGAGTGCAGCTTGGGAGTAGCGCTGCCCTGACCCTGCTGGGGACTTCAGCCACATCATTCTCCACTTTGGGCTTCACTTTCTTCTTCTGTAAAAAGGAAAGGTTTTATATGAATGGCCCTAAATAATGATGATCATCTCTGTGCCACTTTTCAGGATGCAAAGTTCTTTAACATCTATTATGACATTTGATTCTTCACATATAACTCTCAATCATTGTATAAACTTGATTGAAATCTCTTTGAGCTACCATTTGTCAATGGAAACAGCCAGGATCTTGCTGTTCCATTGTCTGTGGGCAGATGGGTTAGTGTCATTCTTCTCCCTAGACCTGCACTGAAGTGAAAAGAAGCCAAGCACAATACAGCCCTAGAGAAATGGGTCTGAACTAATGAGCTTTTTATGCATACCCGCATCAGGAAATGAGGCGTGTTAGGAGTGAGGGTCTTTATCCCACCCCAATAAAAAGAGACAGATCCATTCATAGCAGGATCTGTTTCTTTCTCGAGGGTGGAGGATGTGAAGCACCTAACTTCTTGTTCCTATCAAAATTAAGCTTGCATTTGTATTCTCCTAAACTGATTCAATTGCACTTGCAAATATCCGTGTAAACGTGCCTTTGAAGGCCATCTATATATAGTTTACACAATCCAGAGGCTGCCTCAGTGGGCAAATATTTCCCCATTCATGATCCTTCATGCCCAAAAGCTTAGACATGAGACTTCCACATTAATAGAGTTTCAGGCTTTTTTGTCTTTATTATTTGAAGACATTTCTATTTTCCTACTTAGGGTCATAGATTTGGGGGACTGCATGGGATCTCTCAGATAATCCACTCCTTTATTATCACGAGGAAATTGAATTCCTGAGAGGTTAAGTGAATTGCTTCAGGTCATGAGGCTGAGAATTCAGGTTCCTGACACCCAGCCAGAACCCTTCACACTTCAGTGATCTACCCAGAAGGAAGTCCGTAGGGCTGTTCTTTCATTACCCCAGGTGTCATTTCATGAACAAATCGTGATACAGAGCCAGAGTTGCAAGGAGTGGGACTGAAGAGAGAGGGTGTGGGAGGGAGAATAGCATTATAACATTAGACATGGGTTATAAATTACAGTAGGAAAGTCAACAATACTATTAGAAAGGTTCACTTTGTAAAACCCTCACCCAAAAGGCAGCATGGGACAATGGTCACTTTAGCCCCAGCTTTCTGAAATGTTGGCAATGTATTTTCTATTAGCTTTTGAGTCTCAGCAAGCCAGTTTTAGGCATTTGTGGGGTTTAACACTAGTTAGTAAGGCACTAGTCTGAGAGCTACTCCTGTAAGCTGCCTCCCTGAGCATCCTCTTGGGATGGAAGAGGTCTCTGCTGGACCAGTGTGTGAGGGTATCACATTGCATGGATATCAGATCCTGCAGTCTCTGTTTCCATCCTTCAAGGAAGAGGCAAAGAGGAGACAAGGATGGAATGTCTCAGGCCTGTCTAAAGGCACTAGGACACTGGGATTTTACTTAAGAAGAGCTCATTTGGGGGCAATGGAAGAAGAGAAGGACAAATCTTCCCTTTTGTGCCCAAGAACTACAGGGCTTTGTGCACTAGAAGAGTCCTGGCTGGAGCACTAATACCTTCACTCTGGGATCAATCTCTCTCCCTGGGAAAGAGCTCATTCCCATCACTTCCCATCACTGCTAGAGTTTTGTAGTCCTGGCCCTGTACTCAACCTCAGCACTTCCAGTTACCATCCAGCTTTCACAGTGATTTCCTCTTTTACTCTACTTCTGTTTTATTAGTCAGCATAGAAAATTAACCCAATATGAAACTGTAAAGAATTGTGTCTTAAAGAACATGCCACTGACCAAGACCAGATGGGGTCATTTTCACAGTGGAAAAGTGGATGTCATCTGACAGGTGCCAGTTGACCCTTGTACCACTTGGATGGTGACTCAAACATCCCTTCAACTAAAAAGAAAAAAACCAAAACCACCAAACATGCCCCAAACCTCAAGAGAAGGCTTTCTGGGCTTCCCTCCTTGAGCCCACCCAAAATTGAAGACGGTTTTTGTGGGAGATGGAGAGCAAAGCTGTGGTAGAGTATTTGGGATCTGTCCATGCTCCTAGCCAATGATTTGCTGTCAATGTTCCCATAAAAAAGTAGAGGTGATGATAGTAAAAGAATGCTTGGTGATGAGGAGAGGGGTTGCTCACTTCTACCATTGGCTCTGGTCATCCTGGGTCTCTAAGCTGACCACAGAAGGTTAGAAGGAGGAAGAAGGCAGGGAAAGGGGGATAGACCTGGGTAGTAGGGCTTCCAGTGTAGTGAAGGTGTGGGGAACTTTGGAATTCCATTACCCCTGTGGGCTCCAGCAGCAGAGACTTCCCATCTGAGCCCTGGAGGTCCCGTGAGAGTTGCTCATGGTGACTGCCCATTTTGGCCACCCCAGTATGGATCCTTTCTAGGTTGTTTTCTCTTTTTTCTCAGGGACTCTGGGGAATCCCAGGCTTACAAAAGAAACAATTTACTTCTACCTTATATAAAATATGAACTTCTACAACCAACACTAATGCTTAATAGTTAAAGCATTCAGGTAACACTTATAATCAAACTCTTTACACTTGAGTACTGGATTCCTGCTTGGACCCAGTGTGAAACCTCACTTTTGATATGACAATTTGTTTACTATGATGAAGCTTGCTACCGGGGAGGCAGGCAGCTTTCCCAGGGGAGGCCAGGCCTACCCAGCATGGGTCTTTCCATTTCTGTCCAGCCATGAGATGGGAGGCGTCTATACAGAGGGCATGACTGAAATTGGGAGGCTTTTCCTTCTCCCCACTCCTCCTGACCATGGCCCCAGGTCCTACATGGCCCAACTCAGGTGTAGCCTGATGGAGGGATCACCTGGCTAAGGCATTTGTATAATGTACTCTCTGCCTGTATAACCTTTGGCAAGTCACTGACCCACGCTGTACCTTGGTTTCCTCTTTTTCTATGGAAGAACCAAATATGTCCTTTGCTGAGTTGTGAGGGTTGATGGATACTATGTCGGGCATAGAAGCCATGCTCCATGACCAGTACCTCTTACTGTAATTTAATGAGCAGGGATCAGCAACTCATTTTCATACAGGGCCAGACAATAACAGTGTAGATTTCATAGACCACACTGTCTATGTCACTACTACTTGATTCTGCCTTGTAGTGAAAGCAGCCACAGTGAATTTGTAAACAAGTGGGTGTGTTATATTCCAACTAAACTTTATTTGCACAAATAGGCAGTGGCTGGGTCTGGCTTCTGCAGGCCGCCATGTCCTGGAGGGAGAGATCTATGAAGGGAGAGAAGAGGCCCAGACAGGGTGTGGTCACTGCATCTGCTCAAATTCCTTGCTGCAGAATCACAAGCAGTGGTGTGAGTGTGTGGACACTACTTCCACTTTGATTTGCATGTTTGTTCCACTCAGCAGTGCATAACTGATTCCACTTATCCATTGGGAAACTATGCCTAACAGCCCTAATTCTCAGCCTTTCTTGAAAACCTGAATACAGGCCAAATGGACCTGTATTTTGGTGGGGCTACAATTGCCTGGACCTGACTTTTCTGGGTCATCTTTAGAGGAGGCATCCACTGTCCAGGGGGGCCACAATATCCCTCTGTGCTTTCCTCACTATCAGTTGCCACCTGTCCTCACACTTGCAGCTTTGTCTCTCTTTGTTGGGTGGCCTCACTCATTCATGCACCTAATCTATCCTTGTAAGTATTGGAGCTTTCCAACCCCAAGACCTCTTTTGGGGGTTTGGTCACTCAGTGAGCTCCTGCTGTGAGCCAAGCACTGTGGCAGAGACAGAGAGCTGTCTGTCAAAACCACACACTCCCCCCCTTCCTGGCAGGGGACATGCAGCTGCCCAGCCTGGGCTGTACTTTCTAGCCCTTAAGACCGTTCTCACCAGTATAATGAGTGCAGGCTAAAGTGCCACTGCTGGAGCCAGGGTTTAAACTGGGTGTCCCTTTTCTACTATCGATTTGTCTCCATATAGTTTCAAATATAGATGGGAATGGTGGGATAACAGAACAGAAAGAACCTGGAAACTTAAAGCAATGCCGCCTAATGCACTCCCACACTAGGCTGTTGTGTGAGAAGTAAACATGCTTTACTTTACTCACAAGACATGAGAGTCTGGGAGCTTACTTGCCAGCGCAGCTAGTGTTAATCACACTCAGCTCTTCAGATGTGCTATTGCACTTGATCTCAATTCAAAGCCTTTTTTTAAACCTTGTTTTTTAGATGAGGTGACCAATTTGGTAGCAAAGTGCCTGTGGCCCTAGGGAGAGGCAGAGGCAAGATTTGAATGCAGGCGGAACTGTGTTCACCATGAAGCTAATGAAACGTGAGCCAAGGGTCCTGTCTTTGGGATACTCCTTCAACGCTCTGGAATGGGTTCATGTGCTCACATGTTTTTGTAAAATTTATAAAAGTTGGGTATTTTGCCTGCAATCAGTTAAGATCACTGTCTGTTTCCACTCCAGTTTCCCTCAATCATGCTTCACTTTTTTTTTTTGGCAGAACTGAGATTTGAACTCAGGGCCTTGCACTTGCTAGCTAAGCATTCTACCTTAAGCTTTTGACAGACCCAGACTACAATCCTCTTACCTTGGCCTCTTGAGTAGCTGGGATCACAGGCATGCACCACCATGCCAGACCCATGCTTCACTCTTCTTGGTCTAGTGTTGGAGTGGCTGTGCACATATTCTGGCTGAGGGGATGGTGAGCTGGATGGCATTTTCTTGTGTAGGATTTTTTTATGTGGTCTGCTGTTACTTCTGCATAGAATTTGGTTAATATTTGCCTTCCATATGTTAAGAATGACTTCCTGGCATGCTCCTATCACTAACTGCTAACTCTTCTGACGTGATGACAGGTTGTGTCTGGTATCTTACACCTGAGTCATGTAAGAAGAGAAGAAATGAGGCTTGATCAGGGTAAAGCACCAAGACTGGTACATGGAGAGTTCTTCCAAACTTTACATCACAAATATACAAAGAATGTGCTACAGTTTGTCCAAATTTAATAAGTCTCAAAATTGTATGTCTGTATGGCTAAAAACAATTTGTGCAACAAATGTTGGCCAATCGTTCTAGAACAAAGACTGAATTAGCTTTCTATTTTGCTTTATCAAAATGTTGTGAAATCATTGTCACATAAAGAGATCATAAAGCAAATGATCCAAAAGTGTATAGAATATAAATACTATAGAAGTCAGGCAGTAATAAAATCATCGTGCTGTTTTCCAAGTCACTTAGACAGTTTGTGGCATTTTTCAAATTTGAAATTTGATATAATTCCTTCTTGCATTCAAAATAAACTTTATAATCATGTCTTTTGCTTTCTTAAAGAGTTAAAAAATTTGTGAGTTTTGCCTCCACCTGCTCAGAATCCACGTAGCAGCATAAAGTACCTGCTGCTGATTCTGGGGCTGTACTGTTTCAGAGTCAGTCACCGGTGTGGCACCCCTGAGAAAAACACACTTGCTCACACTCACCCCAGTTCTCCTACTTGATTTTAAGTTTATCTGTGAGCCTCTACATCTGATATTCATTTGAAAATTTGTGGCTGAGGTGACTATAGACTCTGGTCCTGTTCTTCAAATCTGTACTTAGAAGTCCATCACTGGATTATTTTTTTGTAAATAAAAACTTCATTTACCATCTCCAGAATTTATGGAGTGCTGGAAGGAATTAGGTTTTCTTGGAGGAGATTGCTCTTCATGATGTGGAATTTCGTGATCATTCCCAGGGCTCCTCAGGTAAGGATGCCCCTGGGAACTTCCGGCTTTCTCTGCTTCCCTATGTCCCAAGCTTGTCCTGGGTCTCCCAAATTTTACTGTTCTCCCAAATTTGCTTCCCAAATGAAATTACACATCATATATGTGTAACCAGTCTTCCATTCCCATTTTTGTTTTTTAATTTATGTTTACTGAAGTAATTTTTATAAGTTTGGTCTTGATTCTGCCATTTCTCATCCTTTGGAGATGTTTTTGGATGGGGACAGACTGTTTGGGGTTTTATGTTCTTGCTGTTGTCTTGATTTTCACTTCTTTGGGATAAATATATACCAAAGTCAGGAGTTGAAACCATATGACTTAATGAACTATAAAAAGAAAAATTCAATATGTTTTTATTTACTCCGTTCAAGTTTGAGGAATAGAGCTTAGAGGTGAGAACTCTTATTTGGAAATATATATTTCTGTTCAAATTCCTCACGGTCTTTCTCTGAGAAAGGTTGGCTTCATAGTTCCATGAGCCTTTTTCTGTGTCTCTCAGAGTTCATCAGTGGTTTTTTGGTTTTTTTTTTTTTAATGTGGGTCTCTGGAAATCTTTCTCTGAGTCCCAGGACTCAGTGGCCTAATGTCAGGACAGTTTTTCTTCATCATCCTGTAGATGTGCCTGTGATCTTCACAGGGAGACAGGCACTGTCTTGCTTTTAAAAGAAATCTTTATGAAGTGTATTACAATAAATGAGAAACTTAAAATTGTGAGCTCCAACTAATATGAGGTCTAATGACTGCTCAACTAACAGAGCAGTCAAAACACAAAGAAGAAAGGAGTTGCCAGGTAGGAAGGGAGTTGTTTAATGGGAACAGTTTCGACGTTGCAAGATGAAGAGTTTTGAGGATAGATGATGGTGGTGGTGGCAACACAGTACTGTGGATATCCTTAATGACACCAAACTGGACACATAAAATGGGCTGAGATGGTAGATTTTATGTCACATGCATTATAGTGTGATTAAAATATTTTTTAAATTATGGGATAAAATGTCTAGGAATGATACTTACTAGATTTGTGTTCAATTTATTTACCCCATTTTTTTGGGACAGGGACTCACCACATAACTTAGGATGTTCTTGAACTCATGATCCTTCTGTCTCCGCTGCCTGAGGGCTGGGATTATAGACGTGTACCACCATACCCAGCTTGCTTCATTTTTAAAAATCTGAGTATACCAGTGACTTTTATCAAAGATTTGGATCCAGTCAGTCTAAAGGGGCCAGGGCATAGGAGTATTTTTTTAAAGACTTGAATAATTTTGAAACCCTCTGGTTGAGACCCTCTACTAGTTTCTATTAGGTTAGGAGAGGCAAGGTACTAAGAGTTAGAATCTCTGCTATTACCTGATAGCAAATGGAGCTTTGTCCATTTTGTGTGACCCTCAGTGGTGAGCTCCTTTGGAAAGATGTTCTACCCGCCTCCTGCATTCCCTGCAGCACCTAACAAGGGGCCTTGAAAATGGATGTGTTTAATAAATAGCTGCTGAGACTGGAGAAAAGTCTTAAGTGTAAATATTCTACCCACTGACTAATCAAAGGCTATCATCCTCCAAGCTCTCGGAAGGCTTACCTACTTACAACTTTCTAATGGACACGAGCTAGCTGGGTAGGGAGACCCAGATTTCCCCAGTCTCCCAGCATGAAATACGTCTTTGAGGTGATGGGGACCTGAGTTCCTACTGACATGAGTGTCCTCACATAAGAGAGTCATTTCTGTTCTGTGACAGTTTAGGGGCTGCAAAACAAAACAGTCTCTTTCTTTTATTGGACTCTTTGGCTCTTTGTAGTCTACACAACACAATGACAATGACAAGGGTGTCAGGTAAATGCAGTTCCTGCTGAAAGCTTCCTTTGCTGTGTAAGAGATGCCAAGGGCCCAGGTTACCTGGATGTAGTGAGGAAACCAGCAGCAAGAGCCAAGTTTGTGGACAACTAAATTGTCTGCAACAGGGTTTTCCTAGGTTTGTTATAAAGAAGATAGTTTCAGGAAAACAAGTAAGGATACATCAGTTCAAACATGGCTTGTTACTACTTGGTGTTCCCTAGTTCTCTATGCTGAGCATGTTATAACCAGAAACGGAATAATCATTATTGAAACTCAAGATCCCTGATTTCAAACCTATGAGATTTGTTATGATCTGTGAGTTTACCTGTCTTTTAGTGCCCAAGTAAGAGCAACAAACTAGGATCTTCAAAAATCACTAGGACTGTTAACTTGGCCTTGACAGTACCAGAAGCAGTAAGATCAACCTTTCCTGAGCAGGGAACAATTAATCAATTAATCAATTCAACTAATAGTTACTGCATGCTTACTGTGTGCTAGGCACTATCTGAGATACTGCAGATCTAGCAGTGAGTAAAACCTTATATCTTTGACCCCACAAAGAGCTTATCTCTGCAAGAAAGAGACCCGGGACATAAGTACACAATGTATTTCTTAGAGAACAACTTCATGAGGTATAAAAACATGCAGTAAGTTGTACTCATTTAAAGTGTTGGGTTTGATAAAATTTGTGTCATGTGTACCCTTGTGACACCACTACCACAATCAAGATCATGAATGAATCACCTCCAAGAAATCTGTGGGTCCTTCATCACCCTTTCTGCTCACTCCTGTTCTCTTACCCATCTCCCACTCACAACTCTATATTCTGTCACTGTAAATTACTTTGCACACTTTAGGCTTTTATATAGAGTCAGATAGTGTGTACTTTGTCTGGATCCTTTCACTCATCATAGTTGTTTTGAATTTCATTGACATCATTGAATGTATCAACTCCATTTTATCACTGCATAGCATTCCATCGTGGGGATATACAACAATTTGTTCATTCTTTCACTTTTGATGGCCATTTTGGTTGTTCCTAGTGTTTGGCTATTCAGAATAAAGCTGCTGTGAACATTCATGTAGAAATCTTTGTATAGAGAGACTTACATTTCTCCTGGGTGAATACCAGGTTGGATTACATGTTTAACTTTAAAGGCACAAAGTGTTTTGCACCCTCAGAAGTAGTGTATGAGCATTCCAGTTTCTCAGCATTGTTGCCAACACTTGCTATGGTCAGTCTGTTAATTTTAGCCATTCTTATGGAAGTGTCTTATAGCTCGTAGTTTTCATTTGCATTTCCTTATGGTAATCATTCAAATCATTACTTAATAGTGGTGTGGGAGCCTTGATGGAAACTGTGCTATAATTTTATATCAGTGAGGAACAGACCTCAGCTATTCGAGTGTCTTTTCTCTGTAAAACTCATTACCACAGAAATTCCAAATCCCTACACTTTTCCTCACAGTGGATTTGGTCTTCAGATGAATGTGACGGTCAGTTGGGAACAATTTGATATTTGGCTGCTCTCAACTTTTTAGATACAGTCTAGGGATCTTCTTTGGATATGGATATGCCTGAATATTTCTCTGAGCACAGCCATGTCCAGCCCAGCGAATTTATGGGTGTTGGATGAGTATGCGGGCTTTCCTGTCCCCAGTCCCACCGTCACATTCTGCTTGTGCCACATTTCCTTAGGAGTGACAAGTGGGATGCTCAGAGCCTTTTTATTCGGCTTGCAAGAGTACCAGAGAAAAATCTTGCCTTTGTCATTCTTTTGATTGCATAACAAGATCATGGCCCCAAAGACAGACCCAATTTTGAGTCACTCTGAGGAAGAGAAGAAGGGACATAGAGATGGCTCATCCTTCTAGGTGTTTTCAGGCCCTTACTGTTGTATTGCAAAGTGGTTTGGCCTCTCCATGTGTAGGACCTGACCTTTCCTGTTTATAAGAAGGAGTGGGATGCAGTGGACTCGCTTTCTGGGTCAGAGAGGCAAGGATCCAGCATGCTTAGCCTCCAAGGGCTTCTCTTGCATCCCATGTGAGTTTCTTTAGCTCTCTCAAAGGAATAAAGGGAGAGCCAAGAACATGGCAGAAGGTTGACTCTTCACTGGTTTTTATAGTTTTTGCTTAATCTCTACAGTTTGTTATTCCATGGTCAAAATGAAAATTTTATTCTCAAATATTTAAGATAATGTTCTACTTGTGTACCTTTTTTTTTGTGGCACTGGGGTTTGAACTCAGGGCCTACCCCTTGAGCCACTCTGCCAGCCCTTTTTGCGAAGGATTTTTTCAAGATAGGGTCTTGCGAACTATTTGCCAAGCTGGCTTTGAACTGCAATCCTCCTGATCTCTGCCTCCTGAGTAGGTGGGATTACAGGTTTGAGTCACCAGCGCCTGGCTTTACTTGTGTACTTTTAAAAATCTTTAAATGAAGATTTTTTAAAAAGCAAAGAAGAAAGAAAACCCCCAAGAACAAAAATAAGTGAACATCCTGTTTGTAGGAAAGGTGAAGACACAGGGCATATCCAGAAATTTTCAGCTCATGAAAATAAAGAAAGGACTCAGCACAAGGGAAATGAAGACACTTCTCTCTTGAGCAACTGTCCCTCACCTTTTCTCTGTACCAGCGAGTTTAGACTTACATTGCATTGGTTGGTGCCTTCTCTGCTTTTCCACCCATAGACTCTCTGTGCCCTTTTTGTCCTTGTCTGAAAATCAGCTTTTTATACAAAAGAGAAGTCATCCCCCAATTCTTCCCCTGTTGTTCATTTGCAGTATTTTGAGGACTAAGGTGGCCTTCACTTTCCAAATAATACTAATTCATAGTCCAGTTTCTTTTCAGATTATATAAATCTTTTGCCTTTTACAAATAATACTAATTCACCTGCAGAATGGCCCCCAAGCCTAGTCTACAATGGCTATTTGTACTGCTACCATCATTGACATTTGTTGAGTGACAGGCCCAGTGCCAAGAATAGTGAGAATCACCTTTTTCAAGTCTTAAGCAACTTCTAAGGATGGATGCTATCATTATCCCAACATTAAGAAACGAGGTTGTGTTTCTTACCCAAGATGTCATATCTGGTAAGAGGAAGAAGAAAGTTTTACTCCAAATCCATGTAGTGCCAAAGCACAAGCTTTAAATTAGCACCATGCTGTAGCATCTTCATAGTTTACTGGTAATTCTTATATGGATATGCTGCATCCTAATAGGAAAAGGTCTTTCCCATCTGACAGCGACAATCATTCACAGCAAATAATCATATGTGGTAGCTTCTGATATGATGGCTTTTCTAGTTCTTGCTCCTCTGCCTTAAACTCTGCTTGTCTCTGGACCATCACTCTACTCCTACAAAGATGTCACAAATCGTGTTATAGTTCCTGGGGTCCAAAGGAAACAGAGGGGAAAGAACCCAAAGATGCTGTCCAACACTCTGACAATAATCTAGATCTGTGAAGGAAACATGAATTCAACGTGAACCCCCATTTCCAGCAATTTCTGGCACAGCATCAGGGTATAGAGCCAACTTGCCCTATTAGACTATAGCATTCTCATTATGCTATCATTTTTTTAAAAAAATACTAAATGCCAAAGTTTCCATTTCTGTCTTGATTTGTGTTGTAAATAACTAATTATTTGCCATATCATCTTCACTGAAACAGCTTTAAAAGTTCTACTGTCCTTTAGGGGATCCCACTAATATTTAATAAAATATGACTTGCTCGCTCTTCAGAGAGAGACTGAATTTACCTGGGATGGGTAAATGTATCTCCCTTCCTTTCAGCATATGAGGAATATTCATGAGTAGGCTATCAATATCCAAACAGGATACATTAAATTCTGCTCCTGGGGGAAGCTGTGCAAGGGTCAAGCATGCAATTATGATCTTGTCTGCTCTTGAAAAGAATGGTGTTTACTTCTGCCTGCAAGAAAGTCTCCAGATGGAAACCAAGATTCACAAAAAATGGAACTGTTTCTGATTCATTTCTTCAGGGCTGATGTTCTGCTCTCATTAAGTCCTAAAATGTTCAGAAGATGCTTGTTCTGAAAGATTTCTCCAAGATTTATGATACCACTAACAAATGCCTACCTCCTCCCTCAAATCTGTGAGGGAAGAGTAAGTGAATATTTTCTCTGCAAAAGCATTTAAAATAGGGAATTGTGTTCATGCCCAGCATTTTTGGGATATCAGATAATAAAAGGGGTCTTAAATTCTTTGTTCCATCCAGTTGCATGAGCCTAAGAGAATTGCCATGTAGAATTTTATTTCTTATGCTGCAACCTTAATAACTTCATTGAGGCTCTTGCTTTTCCTCCTGATCCCCAGCTCTGTATATTTGGGTGTAGAATGTAATTTTCTCTGGCCACAGCTAGGAGGAAGCTTCTTCAAATGTCCAATTTCTTCTCAAATGTGAAACACAATCAGGTTTCTCCTGGAAAAATAATGAGCATTTATTGACTAGCTTTGGGGTCTGCAAACTTTGTAAATATTTTAGGCTTTGCAGGCCATATAGTCTCATTGTAAGTCTTAACTCCACCCATGTAGTGGGACGGCAGTCATAGACAATACTCAGTGAGGATGCCTGTGGTCCAATGAAACCTTAAGTACATTGACATTTGAATTTCATATAAATTTTACATATCATGAAATATCATTACTATTTTGCTTTCTTCCCAGTCATTAAAAATTATAATCACCAACTTTTGCTTGGGGTCCATATTAAAAGGACCAGATGTGGTCAACAAATCATAGTTTGTTAACTCATGTACCAATTCATTGAATCAACAAATATTTGTTGAGCAATCTATTGTGTACAGTGAAACAGTACATAATACCTCTCTTATATTTCTTTTGGAAGAGTAAACAACTTGTAAAAATATAAACAAGGGAATATTCAAGTTTAGGAAAAAAGGATAGCTTATATTTAATTATGTTCCAAAAAATGTTTCCAAAAATCTTACTGGAAGCAGTTCTCTGCAGTTATCTCTGAGTATTACTAACAACTAAGGTGTGATTGATTCAGGCGACAGGTAGCCTCATACTGCAGAAATTTGAACTATTACTCAGTCTGTGAAATATAGAGATTTAATATCTCTCAATAGAGTCCTACAAAGAAGGTAAGCTCCTTGAGATCAAGACATTGTAGTTGATCTGAATTTCTCTCACAAGAAAAGGTCAAACCCATGGAAGAAAAGTCCATGAGTAAAAGCACTAAAATTTCCTTAGAACTCTACTGTCCAATATGGTAAACATTAGTCACCATGACTATTAAATGTAGTTACAAATTAATTAATTAAATGCAATTTAAAATTCATTTTCTCTTTTGCACTAGTCACATTCCAGTGCTCATTGGACAATACACACATTGATTTCCATGAACACAGAAAGTTATCTTGGACAGAATTGCCTTAGAATATAGGAATATTTTTTTCCCTCTGCTGTTGCATTCAAGAAAATTCATCATGAAAGTGTGCATTCTGTAATCTCCATCTTGTAATATGGGAAAGAAAGTGGTAGAATTATAGGATGGCAGCAGCATAATGGGCTAGTCATTGAGTCTTCCTGTATTTCTCCATAAAAATAGAAAAAATGAGACACTAAACTCATGGACAAAATGTTCGTGATAAGGCGTTCATCACAAACCCATAAGCAAGCAGAAGAAATAAACCTACCACACCCATATGACTCATCTGTGCTGATAGAAGTAGAAGGAAACAATGGGGTATTTGAAGGTCTTGAATGAGGAAAACCCTAAAAACCCAGTAGATTGTTACTGGAGAGGAAATCTTGTGAGCAATGAATAAAACTGGGTGCTGATGAATGAAAGAGTTCATTGTCTGAACAGCATGAAACAGTCCATGTGTGCCAGAGACTGACAACCAGGAGTCTGAGATACTCAGAATGAAGAGGACCAGCTAGGAATGGAATAAAAACTAAGCAATGGGCATCGAGAACCAAGAAATAGAAAGTTTAGATAAAGTAGGGTTTAGGAAACAACACCGAGGAAAATTCAGAAAATATAGGCCACAAGGTTTTTGCAAAATTTAACAATAACAAACCAGAAGAGGCAACTAACTCCGAGAAGTTAGAAAAGTTCTTCTGAACCTTCCCTCCTAGTAAAGTTTCAGGATGAAACAAGTTCATAGAAAAAAATGACCAACAATTTTGGGTGTTCACTCAGTTATTGCAAGGAAAAAAATGAAAATAAGAATAAGAATAATACCTTTCTTATGGGTAATGAACACAAACCCAGAAACTTTAACCTACTATTTCAAAATGAGCAAAAACAATTGGAAAATGATACATGACATGAAAGAGCAGTGTAAGTTAAAATTAGAAAAACTGAGAAATGGAACACCGAACTTAGAAAAAAATAGGAATAAAATTATTTTAAGAGTATTTTTAGAATTAAGATTACAGTATAAGAAACATACTACTGAGTGATTCTCAACATAAAAAAAGAACTAAAAAGAACAAGGAAAGATTGAAAAAAAGGACAAATGTTGAAGAAGGTCAAAGAATATCCAAAATGCAGATAATAGGCTCCTTGGGAAATAAAATAAAGGATGGGAGCAAAACAGATGTCAGACATAATCTGAGAAGATTTTACTGCATTTAAAAAAAAAGATTTAAAACTACATATTGAAAGACCATAGGACATACTTGAGAATATAAACCTAGAATGGCCAACATCAAGTTATATTCTAAAATAATGACCAGACTTTGAAGAAAAAAGGATCTTTTGAGCATCTAGACCAAAAAAGAAAGATAATTAGAAGAGAAATAAAATGAAATTATCATGTGGGGTTTTTTTGACGCAATTCCTTATTCCAGAAACAAATGAAGTAACAGTTTGTAATCTCATCCACCCTCAGTGAATGGTGATGAGATGTCTAGAACATGAGAAAGAAGGTGTCTGTGCTGTGAGTTGACAGCAGCTTTGTGGCAATGTAGATATGGCACAGCTACTTTTTAAACAGAGGGAAAGGAGAGAGCATGTGTAAGAAATTATTAATTATCTTTAATAATCATATTTTAGTTGTAGAATTTAGATTGCTATTCTGAAGCTTGTTGGCTGATATTGTAAAATGAAGCAAATCAGTCATCCTGGTTCTGAGGATTTTATTAGTATTCTCTAGGTGGACAAACAGAGACACAGATGTAATATGCAAGAGAGCCTTAGAGTCCTTTGTTTAAATTGGAAATATCAACTCACGAGGTCTTTTATGTTTTTAATGCATGCATCTAAAATAGGAACATAAAGAACCTATCTATCTGTTGCTATCATCTATGTATTTATCTACACACGCACACACACACATGCACACATGCACACACACCTCTTTATACTTAAAAGCTGAGAAACAGTGACCTATTCAAGCTTGGTGCTAAAATACCATTTCCTATTATAAGAAGGAAATTATGACTGATTTAGGTGATTTAGGTCTGGGGCAGAAAAAGAGAAAACACTGAATTAAAATCCATGAAATCTATTTGGGTACATGCATTGTTAATCATTTTTAAAACCTTAATCAATTTAATAGGTTTTCATTTTCTTAAAAACTGAAGGAAAGGGAAAGAATGACACATTTATCCTTCTTTTCCTATAAGAACTGTACTACTGGGTAACCAAATCAAAGAGGATGAAAAGCATCTCTATATAAAATGTTTCAATTAGAAGCAAAAAAAGAAATTGTGATATTGGAATTCTGCCATTTTGAAGTTCCTGGCTAAAGTTAATAGCTGCTAAAGTTACCAAAAATGGTGACTAGCATTGGCTCCCTCCTGATGAGATGAGAGGTCACAACACAACTACAGTTTTGCAAATGGGATCAACTTGAGTGTCATCAAGTCTTTAGATCCAGCTGTAATTTGCAGGAAATATATAGAAACGAGAGATGTTTTGAACTTCACAGTGATTGTGCAGTTAACAATATCCCGACTGTTGTAAGCTATTGGTTAAATGGTCTGGGTTTTCAACACACAAATATAAGGAAAAGAAAGAGACAGAGGAACTGAATAGTAAAAGAGATTTTTAATGTACCAAGTCATTTCAAAATGGCAAGATGAAACTAGGATCTAAAAATAACTACTGAGGTAAAAAACCTAAAAGGAATACACACTGGGGCAAAAAACCTAAAATAAAACCAAGGAATTAACTACAATAAACTGGGGAGGGGGACAGTTGTTATTGGGAAGGAGCCCAAGGAGCAGCTCCACAGTGGCAGAACATGCTGGATTTCCTGACCTGGCAAGAACACTCACCTTGTACTAAATCATTGTGCTGTACATTTGTGGTTTTTTGTGTGTTTTGATGTTTTAGAAAGGTGTTGATGGAATTTATTCCAGAGAGGCTGGGTTTAATTGATCTTAGGACTAGGTTCTCTGTCTCCTTCAGTCCCAATCAAATCAGATCTTAGCCCTGGAGCTCAGGTTTCCTGTGTCATTGAGCATTTCCAGGAGAGTCTAGAGAGCAGCCATGCTTGAGAAGCCCTGGCTAACTGGTTGTTCTCTAGTGGGCCAGCAGCTTCAGCCTGGGACCATTATAAGAAAGGTAATGTCCTCACCTGAGAGCTTTCTAGAAGTACACATTCTCAGACCTCCCTACACTTGCTGAATCAGGAACTCTGAGGGTGGAGCTTACCGGTCAATAGTTGAGCTTGGGTTCTGAGGCAAAGCTCTAGTTTCAAAAGCGCTGAGCTACGTGGAACAGTGCCTTTTCCTCCAATTTGTCAAAGGCTCAAGCCTGGGCCCAGATGAAAAGAACAAAGGTTTTAGGAAAAGCTGGAAGTAGCTGGTCATGCTTTTAGACAGCTTTTATCTGCACAGCACGAAGCCCCTGGCCTGCCTTCCCGGGGCAGTAAGTACCAGAGGGAATGCAAATACATGCTTGGGTGATTTTTCTCATTTTGACAATCTGGCCTGATAATGTAATATATGGAGATGATGATGATTGCTTCCCAGCACGCATAGTTTCATCTTGAAGCTGCTTCCATTACTGAACCTTAATGAATCTTAATGGGCGTATTGCTGAAATCTGTATGTACATTTAATATGCAGAAATCATCCATTTTAAACAACTCAACAATAACAGCAACAAGTAAAGACACGAATCTGTACTCATTTGGGTTCTGAGAGCACAGTTGGGAGGGAGACACAGTGGAAGCACTGTGACTTGGCCAACAAAGCCATTTCTTTATTTGCAAATGCTGAGGCCAGTTTTCTGCAACCTAGGCCAAGTTTAAGTGGAAAAGCTTGAAAATTCCTCTTTCTCTTTGCAAGTACTTTTTGGAAAACCTGGCTCTAAAACTGGGAGGTTCTATTGCACTTGATTATTTGCAAAGGGAGATATTTTTAAAATGATGTCATGAGAAGAATAAAATTGCTCCCTGTGGGCTGGCCTTGGGTCACTGTAGAAATTTGATAGCAAGGATTGGATATGTTCTGTTGATCATATACTGGGAAGGCACAGCTTTGTGCTGCTTCTCCAGGTTGAAGGGAGACTGGGATTTATCCATCAGATGGCAAGAGCTCTCCTGGATCACAATTCTCCTGCCTCAACTGTGGTCGAATCAGAGCACACCTGTGCTGCAGGCTCTAAACTCTATTTGGTGCCCGTGACTTCTTCATGGCATTGAAAGGTCCTGGGATGTTCATTCTAGAAGCGAAAGCAGTGGGGGAAAGACTTTCTCAGAATCATCCATACCTTTGTTTTCTGGTCCTTGACTCAGGAGCCCAAGTGTACAGAATGCTAAGACTGCTTAGGGTCTATGGATGCAAAGATGGACAGAGATGGTCCCTGGCTGCTGGTAGACTGGTATAGACAGGTGCAGGACAAGAACAATACAGAATGATCATTGCTTGTGATGACATGCACCTTTGTTCAGAGGAATGTGGGGTAACATTCCTTTTGGGAGAGCCAGAGAGGGCTCACAGAGAAACTCAGCTTTGAGCTGAGGTATAAGAATGAGGGGTGATTAGTAAATGCAGGTGGTGGGAGGGTGCTCCAAATGGAAGGACCAGTTTTTCTGAGCTTTAGAAGTATGCAAGAGAAGAGCGGGGTTGGGTGTAGGGTGACAGGACCCAGGATGTCCTTCCTACAATATGATCAGAAAAGTAAGCAGTAGATAGAGGAGGTCTGGTTATGTGGAGAGGGAAGGACTTTCCTTGCAGGTAGAATGGTAGGGCCACTGTGCCATGATGAAAGGGGTGACAGTAATAGAGAAATACAAAGTAATGTATTGTAGCCTTGGAGGCAGGTGGAGAGGAAAGGTGTGTGATGACAGAGGAGTGGAAGGCAGGTGGAGGCTACTCCTTGAGGAACTTGTAACCTTGGCAGGCTCTGGTCTTTGTATTAAAGCCTCAGTCTCAACCTAGGTGCACTTTGGTGCTGTCTTTAAGACCCTGAATCCTAGACCTTGCCCCGAGTGATCTGATTTTAAGTACTCTGGGATATTACCTGGGTATCAGGATTTTGAAAGGTGACCAGGTGACTTTCACGTACGGAGATGTGAGAGCCTTTAGATTAAAATGGTTAGGGGCATACGCATCACCTGCTTTCCCTTTTGGAAGATCCATCTTGCTGTTGGATGGAGAACTGATGGACGGGGCAGGGAAGATGCTAGGGGAGGCCCAGGGAGCAAATGAGGGCAGCAGCTGTGACTGCGGCTAACTAGATTCAACAGGGACGTTTCAAATTCCCCATCCTGGTAGCCGGCAATTTGTCTCTAACTGTGAGATACTTGGGCAAGGTAGTGTTGCTTCTGGTTTTTTACTGTTTTCCTTTTACTTTCAGAACATTAAATCCATCTGCTTTCTCAAACTTAAAGAAGTTGTTCTAATGCATGCTCCTTGAGACAAGATAAACCCAGCCTCCTCCCTCTCTTCATGCCAGCTGTCAATTTTGCAGCAGGAAGACCTTTATTCTAGATGATTGAGTTTATAAACCATTTCTCCTACCATGGGTTCCAGATTCCTCTAGAGGGCATCCTGATTTGTCACAAATATGTAATCTTAAAATCCATCACTTTCTTGCATATGATGTTTTTCTGTTTTATTTTATAAGCCATTCCAGTTGCTAAAGAAAAATGCTAAGAGAAAATAATTGTGCCAAGAAAAGCTTTGATTTTTAAAAAGTACCCATTTGTTGTCTATAACACATGATATATATTAAAAAGTCACTTAAATTCTACTCTTGGCATGGAAAGAGTTGAAGCAGCATTTGAAAGTCTAACTTTCCAATTTGTCCTGAAGGCTTAATTTTTTTTATTGTTTTATTATTCATATGTGCATACAAGGCTTGGGTCATTTCTCCCCCCTGCCCCCACCCCCTCCCTTACCACTCACTCTGCCCCCTCCTTCTCCCCCCCACCCCCTCAATACCCACCAGAAACTATTTTGCCCTTATCTCTAATTTTGTTGTAGAGAGAGTATAAGCAATAATAGGAAGGAACAAGTGTTTTTGCTGGTTGAGATAAGGATAGCTATACAGGGAGTTGACTCACATTAATTTCCTGTGCGTGTGTGTTACCTTCTAGGTTAATTCTTTTTGATCTCACCTTTTCTCTAGTTCCTGGTCTCCTTTTCCTATTGGCCTCAGTTGCTTTTATGGTATCTGCTTTAGTTTCTCTGCGTTAAGGGCAACAAATGCTAGCTAGTTTTTTAGGTGTCTTACCTATCCTCACCCCTCCCTTGTGTGCTCTCGCTTTTATCATGTGCTCAAAGTCCAATCCCATTGTTGTGTTTGCCCTTGATCTAATGTCCACATATGAGGGAGAACGTACGATTTTTGGTCTTTTGGGCCAGGCTAACCTCACTCAGATTATGTTCTCCAACTCCATCCATTTACCAGCAAATGATAGCACTTCGTTCTTCTTCATGGCTGCATAAAATTCCATTGTGTATAAATACCACATTTTCTTAATCCATTCGTCAGTAGTGGGGCATCTTGGCTGTTTCCATAACTTGGCTATTGTGAATAGTGCTGCAATAAACATGGGTGTGCAGTTGCTTGTCCTGAAGGCGTAATTAATACGACTTCTTTTTAGCAAGAAAGTGGAGGATCTCAAGGGACTCTCCCTTCATTGTTCTCAAACACTGTAAGTTCTCCCACTGGAGAAGTTAATTTAGCACAGAGACACTCTTTCTCTAAGTGGGCAGAGCAATGTGAATCAGTGTCACTACCATTTATTGAGTGGTTACTGTGGCTGGCCTGAAACTCATCAGTCTGCATGTCAGTTACCTCATTGATCCCCATGACAACTCAAAACACCAGCATGGCAGCCTTCCCATTCTGTAGATGAAGAAGCAGGAGTGGGGTCACAGAGCTTTCCCAAGGTCATACCTCTGCATTCCCAACGCAGCATGGCATCCTTTTCACTTGGCTCTTCAAGGCAGGCTTAAACCTTTTCCAAAGAGCATGGACCAACTTGAGTCCAGCTTCCTTCCTGAAACCTTCCCAGATCACCCAGCCTCATTGTCACACCCTTCTGTGGATGTCATAACACCTGTCAGTCCTTGAGGAGGCAGTTATGGAGGATGCAATGACATCACCTTCAGTTAGTGTTATTAATTACCAAATTATCACTTAACTCCTGAGCTCTGGGTCGTATTTATTCTTCACCTAGCCTGCATGTTTTTTGAGGGGAGAACTATGTTTTTGTGGGGTTTTTTGAGATTTTCAATTGGTACACATTAAATCAGAATGGAATGTATTTTTACAAAAGGACCCCTATTTACAGTTAAGTTCTTTCATAGTGTACTTTATAATGCTATAAAAACATAATGCAAAGTTTTTTCATTCCTTTCAGGACATTTTAGCTGACAAGCAATATATCTTAAGACACTTAATGTCATATACTTTCCCAGTTTTTTTTTCCATACATACTTGAGAATTATATTAAAAACATTTTGGTCCAGACACTGGCAGCCAGAACCTGCCCAGTTAGAGCTGAAGTCTGAAGGCCCCCTGCACCAGGCTTTCATCTTTATTGAGTGGATCTGAGGAGTTGGATAGTGGGGGAGGGATTGAAAAAGTAAGGGGGAAGAAGTTTTCTTGCCATCTTCTTTGACAGTATTATAATAATTTAACAATTGATCAACTCAGAATTTAGCAGAACTGGGACATTTTGTGCCCTTTACTTACTGATTATATATCTGTCAACTTTATTTCTATAGAACACATAATGGAATTGTAGAGTATTTTGCTTATTAACTTAAGAAATGTGTACTGAGGACCTCCTAAGTTCTAAGAACTTGGCTGCACCCAGAAGGAAAAAGAAAGAAAAAGACAAACACTGAAGTCCTCTACACTAATGGGAGAAATCTTATGTAACACCCAATAGCCAAATATCTCAATAATTTTGGGAGTCTCGTTCTGTGCTTTTAAAAATTAGGATATATTCATCATACATGGGAGAATCATTGTGACAATTCCAAATAGACTTCTATCGTACATAGGTTGGATCACCTCTACCACCTCTCCCCCTCAACCCCTTCCCTGCCCCACTTGAAGCAATTGCAAGAGGTTTCTTTGTTCTATTTCGTGTAAATATATGAAGTCCACCATCCATATTCCCCCACCTTAATCTCCTTTGTTTACCCTTCCCCTCCCGCAAGTACCACCACACATTGAACCTATTTTAAAGTCCTGTCTTTCGTTACTAATACCTAAGTCAATGTTCAAAGGGGCTTCTCTGTATATTCCCACTAGGAATATGCTTTACTTTGGTCTGCTCAACCCCTTCCATTACTCTCCTTTACCCCTTTCCTCCCACCCCCATTATTCAACAGCTTTCACTACGTATCTTTATATCCTCTACCGTCACAGATGTTACGTATGACAATATTGTTGACTTTCTGTCATTCCCTTTTCCTTTCGCTCCTTTCCTGAGTTACATAGAGTAGTTCCACTGTTACAAACATGTTCGATGTGTATGTTTATATAAGATTATGTTTGTTTTTATGTTTATCTTTTGGATCTATCTTCTACATATGAGAGAAACGTGTGGCCTTTCTTTCTGAACCTGACCTGACTTACTTTACTTAATGTGATATCCTACAATTGCATCTACCTTTGAACCACGTGGTGCCATTCTTCCTGAGTAAAACTCCATTATGTTTACACCACACACACACACACACACACACACATCACATTTCTTGATGCATTCATCAGTTGTAGGGCATCCGGTTGTTTCCACAGCTGACTATTGTGAACAGTGCAGTAATAAACGAGTGTCTCTATTGTATCCCAACTTACATTCCTTTGGATATGTACCAGGAGGGTATCCTGGATCATATGGCAGTTCTATTTTTAACTTTCTGAGGAATCTCCATACTGCTTTCTATAATGGTTGTACTAATTTGCATTCCCACCAACAGCGTATAAGGGTTCCTGTTTCATCGCATCCTCGCCAGTATTTGTTATTGTTTTTGCTCTTGAACATGGCCATTCTAACCTGGGTGAGATGAAATCTAAGTGTTGTTTTGATTTTCATTTCTTTTATAGCCAGGGAAGTTGAACACTTCTTTATATATTTATTAACCATTCGTATCTCTTCCTTTGAAAATTCTCTATTCAAGTCATGTCTTATTTCTTCACTGGGATGTTGATTCTTTGGGGGTTGGATTTTTTTTAGTTCCTTATAGATTCTGAATATAAGTCCCTTAACAGATGAGTAGCTGGTAAAGATTTTCTTCCAGTCTGTAGACTGTCTCTTGAGTCTAGTGATTGTTGCTTTTGTTGTGCAGAAGCTTTTTAGTTTGATGCAGTCCCCTTTGTCCATTCTTTCTCTTAGATTCTGAGCTATTGGAGTTTATTGAGGAAGTTGTTCCCTATGCCTACATGTTTTGGAGTCATTGCTTTCTCGTAGTTGCTAGCACATTTCTCTCTCTGTATAGAAGGCAATCGATTTGCTTAAATTAATCAATAAGTGAAAGGACAAAATATAGCCAGTTCTTTTGGAAACCAGGATACATAAACCTTGGGAGAATCACCTGGACAGCTAAGAGGAGAGAGAAGGAGGGGCCTAGTGCACAGACACTTCTGTCCTCAAATGTCAGCTCTGCCACTTGGCAGCTCTGTGATTTTGGCAATGTTAGTCACCTCTGTAAAATATGGATCATAACGAGGTACCCAACACAGAGGTTGTGCATGTCAAGCAGAAAATAGCCACACATAAATGGTAGCTCTCAAAATAAGTGCTTTGACCTCTTTTCCATGTGACATTTTAATATTAGAGTTTAATAGTTAATAATATGAAAATATAATTTATGCCAAAAAATCCAGAAACTTCAGAAAAATAAACATTTGTGTTACATTGAAACCTTCAGCACGTTGTTCTACTTTCAATCCTTTAACACATTTAGACAGAGATTTTTAAAGCAAAACTAGACTCAATGTATTTTCAGTTTTTTATCTTTATTTTTTTTACTTGTCATTGTGTCATGAGCATTCTTCCATGTCATTAACCACTCTTGAGAAGTAATATTTTTAATGTATCTTATGGCTGTCTTGTGGCAGGAACCAGAGTGGAATATGAGAACATGGTTTTGGAGTAATGCTATTAATCCAGACCAGGGAGGTGGTGTTCATTTTAAGAACATTTTTGTGCACAGAGCTTCATTCAGTTACAGCTCTGATTTGTCAGATAGTAGGAGTTCATTGTGTGAATCTGTCTTTATTAACTAATTCCCCATTGTTGATCATTTAGATTCCTTCAGAGTTTTCATCACAAATCAGCACCATGTATTATTTAATATTATAAATAAAAATGAAACAGATTAGGTCTAGCACTTTCAAGCAGTAACATATATCTAAAATATATAAAGATTAAAGCAATGTTGCTGGATATAAAAATCAACCAACAGAGCAATGAAATAGAAAAGACAGCCAGGGAAAACATTCTAACATATATATATATATATATATATATATATACACTACAGATGATGACAGCAACCCATCACAAGCCAGTGAGGGAGGGATATTACTTAATAAGTTGTGCTGGAAATTTCCAACCCCATATCTACCAGCAGAATAAATTCTGCATAGAATAATGAATTGGACCTTTAAAAATTGAAATCACAAAACACTGGAATAAAACCATAATGACTGATTGTTCTCAGAGTTTAGAAATGCTGAACGTTAAAACAACGGAAGAATTCAAGTGGGAAATAGAGTATTTTCTATGTAAAAATGTCTAATTAAAACAAATGCACGCATATTTTTGTTTCTGTAGGTACTTTGGATGAACAGGGAATAAAACAAACTTTACTCAAAGAGTTCAGAGTCTAATGGAGAAAGGTAGACAGAAATAAATATATTCAGAAAAAGAAAGCAAGGTAAGGAGAGATAGAATAGACATGCATTTTATTTACCAGCCATAGTTATCTGGCAGAGATTTGTCCTGGTTTTAATTGTATCATAGCTGTCATCAAGTTTCTTAAAGACATTGTCTAAGTTATGGTTCTTTAATGATCAAAGACAGGCATCAGAAAGGAAGGGCTGTCTTTCCATCCTTCCTGTGTAGATGGAAAATTTCAGACCTTTTTACCTTACTTGGCCCTCCTTCCTACTTCTTGTTCTCTGTTATACACAGGCTGGGTGTGTGTACTTAGATTAGATTTCTTTTCAGTAAATATAATTGAAACTTTTAGTTTTTAATCAGATTTTCTTTGGATTTAACTTTTAAATTAATTTAAATATTTATTACAGACACTTTTATACCAGGATTTCCCCCATTTTAAGTACAGGTCAACTTGTATATATATATATATATACATATATATATATATATATATATATATGTATATATATATATATTTATATATATATGTATATATATATATATTTTTTTTTTTTCGCAATGTAGGGCATCACACCCAGGCCCTTACATGTGCAAGGCAAGTGTTCTGCTATTAAGCTATAAACCTAACCCAAACTTACAGTTTTTCAACCTCATGATGATGATGTAGAAGTGACAGGCATTCAGAAGAAACCATACTTGGAATGAGGGATTTCAGTCTTTTCCTGGACTAACAATATGTGATACAACTCTCTCTTCGTGCTGGGCAGGGACAAGGCACAGTTCCCAGTCAGCCACACAATCATGAGCAAAAAATACAAAGACCCCATTTTTCCACTTACGTTGGAAAAATTTACGTTTTATTGGGGCATTAACTCCATCATAAGTTGTGAAACACTTGTACTTAATTTTCATTCTTATCTTGCTTAAAATTGATGTACATCTCCAAGTGTCTTTTGTTTTTTCAAAGAAGTTAAGATTTTTTTCCCTTGCATCCCTGCCTTTGTTTTCCTCTTAGTTTTGCACAAAAGCATCAACTCGGCCATGGAAATCCTTGGGAACAGATCCTTTCTCCTCATGTTGTTAGTTTTTGCTTTTTTCTCTCCTGGTTTTTGGCACTGTAGAAGAAAAACTTCACGCCAACTTAGTACAAATGGCTGCAACTATAGATAATCTATTTTTGTTTGTATTTCTAGTTTGATTCATTCTCTTAAGTGTTTGCACATTTTAAACTTTATCTTGCAGCTCAAACAATTGCCAGTATATTTTTAGATGGAACTCTCTTTTCTGTAATATCAATGTTAATATTATGACATAGTAAATCTCCTGTGTGTAAATATATATTGTCTTCCACCTCAGAAAGCTTTAATTGTTTTTATGCTTTATTATTTTAATTTTAGGGGTCTTTTTGTGCCTTAGGAAAGCCTATCTCTTTGATTTGATCTTTGATCTTTATTCTTTTTGTTTGTTTGTTTCAGTTTTCTGAGACTGTCTTGTTATATAGTCTAGGCTGGTTTTAACTTGCAGTCCTCCTGCCTCAGCCTCCCAAGTGCTGGGATTATAGGTATGTGCCCCCGTGCTCTCACTGATCTTGGTTCTTTATCTTCTACATTTTGTATCTTTTATTCCATTAATTTAATCTCTTTGCCTTTCCCCCTGCTTTCTAGAAGAGCAACTCTTTTCCCCCTAAATATCTCCGCTTTAGTTTTATGTGTATTTTACTCTTTCTTGTGAAGTTTTAATTGGAGTGTTTCTTAGCTTATTGATTTCCTTTCCAGCTCATCCTTCCCTGTGGTATTTCATTTCTGTTTCTAAAGGCCAAGTATTTTTGTAAACTCTGGAATGTGCCTAATAAATTTCTAAAAATATCTTTCGTTATCTGGAGTGACTCATGTGGTGTTCGTCCTTTAGGTTTTAGAATGATTTTCCTCTTAACTTGTTTTATGGCTTTATTTTCATTTTCCTAAAGCAAGGGGAACATTGGTTCTCCTATAGATAGGCCTTTCCTCCCACCCTTTTCCCTTTCCCACTGTCCAGTTGGGACTCAGTAGAATCCATCTCAGAACTTTAGACAAAGGTCAAGTTTTGTGCACAGACTCCTGGTGCACCCGGGGCTGGCTCAGCTTTAATCTCCATCAGTCTTGCTGAGTTGAGTAGTATCAGCTACTTCCCCTACTTGCCTCTGTTCCTCTGAACAGATGGTAAGAAAAAACCACAGAACCCCATATGTCCTGCTGCCAGGACTCCTGGCTAAGCCTATGACTAGTTTCTTATTCAGGAGAGACAGCAATTAGAGGACAAGTCCCACTTCTTATTTTTTCCTGTCTCAACTACTTTGTACCCTGTCATTTTGACTTCTTCGATTCATTGAAAAGGAATGCTGCTGATTAGGGCAGGGAAGGAACCACACTTGACCCTGTGAAGTGCAGTGTCTGGACAGCAGAGGGAAGGCAGCCCAACTTCCTGATTGGTGGTGGTCATTACTGCCGAATCAGCAGCCGCAGTGGTGAGACCCATTCATTGTATGTGAATTGTGTTTAATTTAGCTGCAGTATCCAAATAAGGATCAGAACTTGATTCTTACACAGTACTCTCCACAATGTCCCTCAGTGAACTGAACATTACAGCAAACTGAGGACCGTTAGGTTCGCTTATTTGTCAAAGTCCTTCACAAGGGTTTCCTCACAGGACTCATTTTGGCCCCTTGGACTCATTTTCCCTTGCATGGAACAGGGAGGTCTGGAAATCGCAAGTCAGAACACAATCCTTAAAAGGTGAGTTCTCATTCTTTCAGTGAATTAGACACTACCGAAATGGGAATAGTGAGGTTAATTTGTTTTCTGAAGTGCATTGCATGGGTTTCTTAACCTGGCTCACATAGGATGCACTCTGTATACAGAGAGGTCTTGCAAATGCGAGTAAGAAAATGACTCTAAAAGATGTTCTGAATCCTTAAAAATTCAATTCCTTGAGTTTACTAACCACATTTCCAGGGCTCAATAACCATGCATGACTGGTGGCCACTGTACTGAACAGCACAGATCATAAAACACTTTCCCAGAAAGTTCTGTCAGACAGCTCTCCTATAGAACTTGGTTCTGGATAGGGGAGGTACTGCATGAAAGCAGTAAAGAAGAAAATATCTTTCTATTGGTAAAATTTGGTAGGGTTTCTCTGTTTGATGCAACAAAGCATCTGTCAGCTCAGGTCGTGAGTATTCATTCATCTCTGAGTTCTTGTAGGTAGAAGATTCTCCCAGATCCTTACAGTAGATTAACTGCCAGTTTTTTAAATGTATGTTATGAGTTTTAATTTATCAGCTGTGCATTCAATAGTCTTTTAGTGAGAAGTTAAAAGAGGCTGCATTGGGAATGCATTGGCTAGACAAAGAATTTAAACACCAGACGTGTAGTACTTTGAAATTGAATGCTGGCAGTGGAAAATCTGAAAACTTGTAAATAGCTGAGTGTCAGCCATTTTTTCTAGTTATCTGGAAATTTCCTATAATTTTTGGCCAAGGAGCAAGGTCCTTCCTATGAACCTATGGGTAGGCCACACAAAATGGGTCATCAGGGAAGTTGCCCATATTCTTTAACAGCTTGTCACTTAATTCCTTCTACTCATGACCTTTGTCATCAAGACACAAAGCTCTTCTAATGTTACATCCTTGGACTGTCCTCCCCAATCCCGCCTTCCCCATCTGCATCTCTTCCTCCTCCAGCCTCAGCTCACCAGCCTTTGAGGACAAAGAAACAGTCTCCAAAATAGCTTTTATTCTCTTTGCATCATGTTTATTAAGAGATATCTTTGAGGCTTTGAGGCTTTGTTTCTCTTTGTTGGGATGGAAAAACACCCTGGGGTCCCCGTAAAATGAGAAAAAATGCAAAGGAACCTGGGAGTGTATACACTGAGCTCTATATAACCCTGCCACACTAGTCATTGCCCCCAACCCTGCTGCTCAGAGATTAACATTGTGTCCACATTTTGATCAATTTTCTTCTAGTATTACATAAGATACATCTTGTATATTTGGAAATCATTATTTCTACAAAGTTAAAAATTATTACTATTATTGGTGAAAATGAGAAAGACTGATAATACCAATGATTGGTAAAGACATGGGAACTCAGCAACATGGGGGTGGAGTGAAGATTAATATGACATTTTTTTGTATTTTTTTTAATTTTTATTTTATTCATATGTGCATACAGTGTTTGGGTCATTTCTCCCACCTTCCCCCACCCCCCCCTCCCCCCTCCCCCCTCGCTACCTGGCAGAAACTATTTTGCCCTTATCTCTAATTTTGTTGTAGAGAGAGTATAAGCAATAATAGGAAGGAACAAGTGTTTTTGCTGGTTGAGATAAGGATAGCTATACAGGGAGTTGACCTGCATTGATTTCCTGTGCATGGGTGTTACATTCTAGGTTAATTCTTTTTGATCTCACCTTTTCTCTAGTTCCTAGTCCCCTTTTCCGATTGGCCTCAGTTGCTATAAAGTACCTGCTTTAGTTTCTCAGTGTTAAGGGCAACAAATGCTAGCTAGTTTTTTAGGTGTCTTACCTATCCTCACACCTCCCTTGTGTGCTCTCGCTTTTATCATGTTCTCATAGTCCAATCCCCTTGTTGTGTTTGCCCTTGATCTAATGTCCACATATGAGGGATAACATACAATTTTTGGTCTTTTGGGCCAGGCTAACCTCACTCAGAATGATGTTCTCCAATTCCATCCATTTACCAGTGAATGACAACATTTCATTCTTCTTCATGGCTGCATAAAATTCCATTGTGTATAAATACCACATTTTCTTGATCCATTCGTCAGTAGTGGGGCATCTTGGCTGTTTCCATAACTTGGCTATTGTGAATAGTGCCACAATAAACATGGGTGTGCAGGTGCCTCTGGAGTAACCTGTGTCACAGTCTTTTGGGTATATCCCCAAGAGTGGTATTGCTGGATCATATGGTAGATCAATGTTTAGATTTTTAAGAAGCCTCCAAAGTTTTTTCCAGAGTGGTTGTACTAGTTTGCATTCCCACCAGCAGTGTAAGAGTGTTCCTTTTTCACTGTATTTTGCGAACACATGTTGTTAGTGGTGTTGCTAATGATGGCTATTCTAACAGGGGTGAGGTGGAATCTTAGTGTGGAATACGATGACTTTAGAAAACAATTTGCAAACCGTATTTCTTTGTCCTTGCAGCTCAATTACAGGCTTATACCCAGAGATGCATATATACACAGGATCTATATAAAAGAATGCCTTATGGAGCATTAGTCAACAAATTTATGAGCACCCTCTATGTTCTAGGCATTAGGAATATGGCAATGTGTAAGACAGGGAAGCCCCTCACTCTTAAATGTCAAAAAGGTAGGTAGAGAAAAGGCAAATGTCTATAACAGGAGGTGGTAATAAATGGCATGCAGAAAAAAATAAGGATAAGGACAGGAAAGAGGAATGGGGGAGGCTGGTGTTTTGTGTAAGGCAGTCAGGAAGGCCTCACTGAAGAGGTGACAAGTGGATATCTAGAACTTGGGGAAAAGGCTTTCGTGTGCTGGGTGTTTAGGAAACAAGAAGGAGATAACTGTACCTGGAGAGCTATGGGGAGATGGGGAGAGGGTGAGATCAGAAATGTGCTGAGGATATAATCACATAGGCTCTTGTGAGCAACCAAAAAAATGTGGCTTTTGCCAGACATGAAGCTGCACACCTGCAATCCCAACACTCGTGAGATTGAGGCAGGAGGATTGTGAGTTCAAGGCCAGCCTGGGCCACATAGACCCTGTCTCAAAAACACAAAACTGAAAAAAAAAGAATTTTACTTCTGTTTACTTCTGTTCTAGATAATGTGAAGATCCATAAAGTTTTATTACTACATTACACAAAATTATATTACCTCACATAAAATATGCTACTTTATGTAAGTGACGAATCCCCCCCCAGGCTCTCCTGGCCTTGCTTTCAATACATCACTTAGCCTTCCTATCACATGGATTCTTTGTCTCTTCTCTACTTGCCTGTGTGACTTGCAAGGGCAAGGCTGTGCCTGTTTCATACAGTGCCATGGTCCTAACCCTAATGCTCTTCCTGTTACCTTGTAGCTTCCATGCTAAATAGAACACAAGGTATGAGAGTTCAAAAGCCAATGGCTATCTCAGAGACTCATATAATAATTGAGGTGTATTAGCTAGCTTTCCATCACTGTAACAAATATGTGAGCTAAGTCAGCTAATGCAGAGAAAAGGTTTATTAAGGTTCACAATTTTGGAAATTTCAGCTCATAATTGATTGGTTCCATTGCTTTTGGGCCTGTGGCAAGCCAGCATATCACAGTAGGAAGTGTGTGGTAGGGCAAAACTGGTCACCCCCATGGATGAAAGCAAAAGAGAGAAGAGGGGCTGAGGCCTCATTGTCCTCTTCAAGGTCAATCCCCCTATGACCTAAAGACCTCCCATTGAGCCTCATCTCTTCAAAGGTTTTATCACCTACATATAGTGCCATGGGCTGGGGGCCAGGGCTTTTACACGTGGGCCTTTGAGAGTCATTCTACATCAAACCACAGCACAAGGCTAGTGTTGGTAGTGTAGGCTGGACTGCCAAGAGTGGAGATGTTGTGGGGAAATGCTCTAATTTCATTCTTAATTTTGGTATGATTTCAGGTCATGGGAAGAGGGTTTACATAAAGTAAATACCTGAGCTTAGTGACAACTACTCTTTCTTATAGTCTAAAAATCATCTTACCTTTTTAATCAGCTGAGGCTTTGCTGTATTGTAGAGACCACACAGTCATAAACGTGGCCAGTGCTACACAAGTGTGGGATTGCACCCTATTTTATGCCTTTGGTTGTATTTCTAGTCCTGCTTCACACTTGCTTCCTTTTGAGTAAAGCTAAGCTTCATTTAAATCTCAGTCAAGGAAAGAGAAATCTGTCTTGCCCACTCATCTTGATGTCCCTAGTACACAGGGCATGCCCTGGCTTGTAGCAGATGCACAATACTTGTCTATTGGATGAGTAGTTGGCTAGGAAAAGCAATTCAACTGGTCTCCATTTTGGACATATGCTTTTGAAAACTTTGCATAATTGAATTTTTATTAGTGTATGTTAATTGTGTAAAATAATGGCCTTTTGGTGACATTTTCACACTTGCCTATTCTGTACATTGATCATATTCAAATCCTCATTACCCTCTCTCGGTACCATTCTTCTTCCCTAGGTAGTCCACCTTCTACTTTCAGATCTTTTAAAAAAATGTAGAGTCTGCCTATGAGCAAACGTGCTATTTATCTGTCTGAGCCCATCTTATTTCACCTAGTGTGATAATCTGTAGTTCCATGCATTTTCCCGCAAATGACGATTTTGTTCTTTATACTGAGTAATACTCTGTCATACCCATATACTGCATTTTTATCCATGCATCAGTTGATGACACCTAGGCTAATTCCATAGCTGGCTATTGTGACTGGTGCTATAATAAGCATGAGCAGGAGTTATCTCCACTGTACAGCGACTTTAATTTCTTCTTGTGCACACCCAGGAGTGGTAGATCTGGATCATATGGTGGTTCTAGTTTTACATTTTTGAGGAACCGCCATAATAATTTCCATTGAGGCTGGACTAATTGACATTCCCACCAATAGTATAACCCCACCCCCATCCCCACCAGTATCTGTTGTTTGTTTTCTTGATGACAGCCACTGTGACTGGGGTGAATAGAATCTCACTGTCGTTTTGATTGGCATCTCCCTGATAGCTAAAGGTTTTGGCCATTTTTCCACATGTCTGTTGGCCATCTGTACTTCATTTGAAAACCGTCTGTTGAGTTCATTTGCCAATTTATTGGTTGGGTTATTTGTTCTTTTGGTGTTTATTTTTCTTGAGTTCTTTATATATGTTGTAGATATTAATCCTTTGTCAGATGAATAGCTGGCAAAGATTTTCTTCGATTCTGCAGGCCCTCTCTTCACTCTGGTCATTGTTGTCTATGATGTATCTAACAGAATTTTAACAAAGAAGGAAGAGCGCTTCACTGTTTTGGTTGAGAGCTAAATGTTTCTCTGCTACTGGCTCAGAGAGCACAGAGAGGAGGGGTGGATATTAGCCCATCCTTCCTCAGATTTATTTTCATATACTTTCCACACAAGACATTAATGAGTCTCACAGAAGTCCAAGCTACATGTCTGCAGAAGTGTCTGTCCCAGTCAGTGCCTTGCACTGTTATTTGAGTCATTAGAGATGGCCTCAGGGAGGTTGCCTCCTCACAGGCCATTGCTTGGGCTTGAACCTGTACAACTTGCATAAACAAGGTCTTGTTTGACTTGGGCCCGTGGAAGATTGCAAAAGGAGCATGGTCTTAAAAGTCTCAGGGATGGACAACCAGCATGTGGAGGGGTGCTGACTCCATGGGACCAGGTCTGCAGGACTATTGACTTGACTTCTGTTCTCCAGTTAGCCACAGAATTTCTGGGTCTAGTTTACAATCATACAGTTCCCAACTCTTCCACCCTGAGAACAGGCCTCCCCCTGCCCACAGCCTGTGTTCCCAGGACAGTCCCCCTACAAACAGAGCTAGCTTGGTTCCCTACCCTTGGGTTTTAGGGAAGACTGAGCACAGGACTTTAAATTCTATTCCCCTCACATTTTACATGCAGCAGCATCCAGACTTAAGGTAATTTCCACTCCTTAATACAAGCCTTGTGTGTTTAGAGATTTAATAGCAAGCTGTGTCTAAAAAGGAAATTAAAGATAAATAAAACTAGAATGTTTAGGAATATAAAGCCCCTTTTATTAGCTCTGTGCTGATTTTTTTTCTAAACACCTATTAATTTTGTATTACTATTTTTCTAGGATTATGAACAGGCTGACATCTGTCCTAATAGAAGGACAGGGAAAGGTGTTCACTTGATCTTCTTTGCATCAAGAGCACAACAAAGCTCTAGCTATCAAAACTGCTTCTAGCTATCGAAACACCACCATGCTCATTCTCTCAGCCATGTTGCGTGTAGCACATCTATTTCCACCCACTTCCCCACACCTCTGTCTCCACCCTACGGCTCTTCCCCTCCTTCCCTAGGCCAAGCCCATTTCTCCAAGTGATCTTAGATTCCAGTGTTTCTCGGTCCTGGCTGTGGACCAGAATCATCTGTGAAGCTTTATGAAAACTGCATGCCCAGAACCTGCCCCAGATATTATGGCTTGATAAGCCTAAAGTAGGGTCCAGGGTTAATGGGGGGAATAAATCTTTTAAAGTTACTCTGCTAAGCTGGCAGTCTAAGTACTTAAAAGCACTCGAAGGTTTTACAGACCCCCACATTAGGATCCTTTCCAATGGGAGGTCTAGAGGGGACTTGGGAGCTAGGAAGAAGCACTGAGAACGTCACTGAGAAAATAGTGTTAGAGCTGAGACTTGAAGTGTTTTATCACACAGATAAGAGAGGAAGATAGGGAAACATGTAAAATAAGGTACAGAGACAGGGAAATGTGAGGCTGGACCAAAGAATGGAGGATACAGTCATGGGGCACAACACAGGATTCACCTAAGAAGCAGTGGCTGAGGATTTGGAACAAGTGAATCGGCAGAATTCCATTGGGAAGGCGTACAGAATGGCTTGGAAATTGGAGAAGCTAAGGATAGATTGACAGGATTCCCTCCTACCACTACCACCTTGGTGTGATAAGGGTCCAGCCCTGTGGCCAAAGGAGAACAAGCGATCTAGGTGAGAGATAGGTTCCCCCTACCCCCAGGCACCAGCAGAACTTGGTGATGAGCAGCTATGCACAGCTGAGGGGAAAGGCGGCAGCTTGTGTTCTCTGTTGGGCTGAAAGCCCCATGAGGGCAGGGACCATGTTGGTTCTACCAACCATGGCATACCGTAATGGCATAGGCCCACTATGTAAGGAGCACTCAATGCATGTATTTAGTGAAAGTATGATCTTGTAGAGATTAGGGATGGATGGGAGGGGAACGCTTAGTTTCCAAATGCAAGTAATGGGAAGAATGGCAGTGTTGTTCCCTGGGAAGTGGAATCCAGGAGAGGGATGAGAAGTGGAGCTGGCTTTGGAGAAGAAATGATAAGAGGCACGTTGTATAAACATAAGATCAAGTCTAATGGTGTCATGAGGTGATTTGGGACTTATAGTCTCTTAAATAAGAAGGCCAAGAGGTAGATACTAGATGGAGAAAAAGTAGAGTAATCAGAGTAACACTTAACTGACAGACAGGAACCCAAATTTGATACCTATCTTAGTCACTAACTTGCTTTCCCTTCCTGGGTGTTTTCTCATCTATAAAACAGGGTTGGATCTGACTCTAAGGATGGCTAAAGGGCTAGAGTTGTGTACTGCATGGATTTCATGCTAAGCAGGCAATGGTCAGTGATACTCAGAATACCACTTGGGGAGCAGGCAAAATGGATAGATTAGACTGGTGAATAACCCACATGTGAGAGGACCATGGACAGCTCCCTCTCCTGGCTTCTGGTCTGAGGCAGACATCGTCTAGGCGAGGATTTCTCCCCCAAGTCTGATCTGGAGTCAGGTTGTTCATGGATGCTTTATAAATATACACCATATTCAAATGAGCTTGAAAAACACTATAGTAAATAAAGTTGAAAGATTTCTTTCTTTATCGCTGGACTTTTTAATAGCCCTTAATGTGCTCGTTTTCTCTACGGGATGCCAATGTACTGAATATACTTCCTTTTTTAAAAAAAGGAAATTGTAATCAGGCGAATCTCAGCATGCAGGATGGGGGCAGCTGACTCCCGCAGGTGTCAAGAGCCCTCAGTGCCGCCTTACATCGAGACAGCACTGGTGGAGCCATTGAGGATGAAGACGAGTGCAGAAAGCCCTGCATTGTCTTCTGGACACCAGGCACTTTGCAAAAGCTAAAGGAAGCTCTGTTAGTCTGGTGTATGCATCTGCCCTGAGTCCTACATAGAGACTGGACACGTGGGTGGTCCAGTTCCAGGTGCCTTTGGCTCCCTTTGGGGAAGTGATAATAGCTGCTTACTCGCTTCATCTCCAAACCCACATCCTCCTCCCTCCAAACCTGCCTCTTTGCTCATTTCTTGTTCTGCAGACACTTTATATTTTTGTAGCAAAGTAATGAAGACTGAGAACTTTCTGCTCTGAAAGCAGAATTGATTCTAAAGGTTGTCACGGGGCAGCAGAATCTCCATGTGTTATGGGGGCTGTCCACTTTCATTCAGCCAAAGGTATGTTGGGAAGTAGTCTTCTATGTTGTCAGCACAATGGACTGAGCTGGGGCTGCATAGCCACTTGCTATTTTATTGCTGATTGTGTCACTGGTTCCTGGTCAGTCCTGGTGTGGGATGAACACCATTAGTCAGAAACAATCTCTCCTCTGAGAGCCATGTGTTTAATCCAATTAGTGAACACAGGCCAAGCATTTATTGACATGGACTCTTATTTTGTCCCTCTTAGCCCTTCCTCTTGTGATGAGATGGACCCTTCATCTGTCCCCTCCCACTTAGTACAATTCTCAAAGTTACTTGTCATAGTTGCCATAGGACATTGAAAGAAGAAATAAAAGATTTTCTGAGGATGAAAGGACAAATAGCATTCAAGGAGAAGGGTAAGCAGTTATGACATCTGGGTGGGACACTGAGGTAGGAGGAAGCCTGAGAAAGCAAACCGTATGCATTCCTTGAAATGGGCCTGATGTCTTGCTCCCACACAGTAAGAGGACTTTCACTAGAAATGGACCACACTTGGTAATGGCAACTGTGGTCTCCATGAAAGGACAACTCCATCTGAGTCACCTCTGTGTTACCTAGCATAACCACAAAGTAGGAGGTCAACGTGTTTATAAAGCACCCATGTATAAACCAACAAGTACTCACTACCACTCCTTGGTTGTTGCGTGGTAACACAGGGACGATGATGGCATATGAAGCACACTGTCATCTTATTCTCATCCTCACTTGTGCAGTCAGCACTAGCATGCTCGTAATAAAGGGGCCAAGAGAGCTGATGTCACCTGCTGGGGGCAAACAGCTTTAGATAGCAAAGCCAGAGAGAGCCCAGCTTTCTAAGCACAAAGTGAATGCTCTGAGCAGGTCAGGAGGAAATGTTGGGGCACAGGGTTGGGTGGTGAGGGTAAGTCTCGCCAGAAAGGTCAGAGGTTACCAGGAAGAACACAATGACAGGGTAAATTTCCATCATGAGGCATATGTCTGATTCCTTGTCCCCTTTGGAGATTATCTTTTCCATTCTGGGACCCTGTACCCATGCATAGTGGACACACTGAAGAATTTTCCCCATCCTAAGTCTGGGGTGAGAGACCACATGTAATTTTGTACTTAGGTGTCAGAGTTTGCAAGTCCCTTGTTAACCATGAGAGGCAGTGCCCCTTCTGGAGTTCAGGAGTGAAGCTTGCAAGATGTGCCTGTCTGAAATACTGATGAATGCTTTTATTCAAGTCGGATGTAGTGCATTTTAAAGTCAATATTTTCAGCAATATTTTGTCAAAACAAATTTTGACAAAACAGATTTCTACCTTCAGATGGGGTACTTGACAGCTGGCAAAGATCTCTAGAATTCACAAATATAGATTCATTTTTCTCAGCTGAAAATACAATAAGACTGGGCTCAGTGGCTCAAGCCTGTAATCCTAGTAACCCGGGAGGAAGGTGCCTCCTTAAGATCAGAACAGGCAAAAAGTTTTTGAGAACCCATCTCAACCAATGGCTGGGTGTGTTGTCACATGCCTGCCATCCCAGTTACATGGGGAAGCATAAATAGGAAGATCCAGATTGGCCCAGGCATAATAATTTATCTCAAAAATAACCAATACAACAAATGGCCAAAAAACACATGAAAAAATGCTCACCATCTCTAGCAATAAAGGAAATGCAAATTAAAACCACACTAAGATTCTACCTCACCCCTGTTAGAATAGCCATCATCAGCAACACCACCACCAACAGGTGTTGGCGAGGATGCGGGGAAAAAGGAACCCTCTTACACTGTTGGTGGGAATGTAAACTAGTACAACCACTCTGGAAAAAAAATTTGGAGGCTACTTAAAAATCTAAACATTGATCTACCATATGATCCAGCAATACCACTCTTGGGGATATACCCAAAAGACTGTGACACAGGTTACTCCAGAGGCACCTGCACACCCATGTTTATTGCGGCACTATTCACAATAGCCAAGTTATGGAAACAGCCAAGATGCCCCACCAGTGACAAATGGATTAAGAAAATGTGGTATTTATACACAATGGAATTTTATGCAGCCATGAAGAAGAACGAAATGTTATCATTCGCTGGTAAATGGATGGAATTAGAGAACATCATTCTGAGTGAGGTTAGCCTGGCCCAAAAGACCAAAAATCGTATGTTCTCCCTCATATGTGGACATTAGATCAAGGGGCAACACAACAAGGGGATTGGACTTTGAGCACATGATAAAAGCAAGAGCACACAAGGGAGGTATGAGGATAGGCAAGACACCCAAAAAACTAGATAGCATTTGTTGCCCTCAATGCAGAGAAACTAAAGCAGATACTTTATAGCAACTGAGGCCAATGGGAGAAGGGGACCAGGAACTAGAGAAAAGGTGAGATCAAAAAGAATTAACCTAGAAGGTAACACACACGCACAGGAAATCAATGTGAGTCAATGCCCTGTATAGCTATCCTTATCTCAACCAGCAAAACCCCTTGTTCCTTCCTATTATTGCTTATACTCTCTCTTCAACAAAACTAGACATAAGGGCAAAATAGTTTCTGCCTGGTAGTGAGGGGTTAGCGGGGGTAAGGGAGGGAGCATGGGGGGGTAGGGAGGGGGCGAGGGGAAGGGGAGAGAAATGACCCAAACACTGTATGCACATATGAATATAATAAAAAAGAAAAAAAAGTAACCAATACAAAAAAAGATAGATGTGTGGCACAAGTGGTAGAGCACCTGCCTAGCACATACAAGTCCTGAGTTCAACTCCAGTGCTGCCAAAAGGAAAAGAAAAATACAAGAAACAGTCAGAAAATTTTCACTTTTGTTTTCACCGAATTCCTATGAGACCATTTCAGTGTGGCCAAAATGTACAATTTTTTGTCAAGGGGCCTCACCTGCCTTTAAGAAATGTCCCCCAAAATGTTTTTTTAGCTAGTATTTTTACTAGCACTTTTAGTTTAATTTTTGGTTTATTTTAGCTTCATTAGATAAAAGAATCCTAAGTCAAATAAAAATAAATTTATTTTTGTTTCATTAAAACTTCAGTTTAGTCCATTAGAACTTTTATTTAATGAAGCCCTATCCCCCAGTGGAAAAAGTAGTTAAAAGCAATCACTAATGCCCAAAGATAGAATAAAAGAAGCCTCTGGGGCAGATCTTTTTTTTTCTTTTATTCATATGTGCATACAATGTTTAGGTCATTTCTCCCCCCTTCCCCTCCCCCTCCATCTCCCTCTACCCCCTCCACCCCCTCACTACCAGGCAGAAACTATTTTGCCCTTATCTCTAATTTTGTTGAAGAGAGAGTATAAGCAATAATAGGAAGGACCAAGCGTTTTTGCTAGTTGAGATAAGGATAGTTATACAGGGAGTTTACTCGCATTGCTTTCTTGTACATGTGTATTACCTTCTAAATTAATTCTTGTCGAATTAACTTTTTCTCTAGTTCCTGGTCCCCTTCTCCTATTGGCCTCAGTTGCTATAAAGTATCTGCTTTAGTTTCTCTGCATTGAGGGCAACAAATGCTATCTATGTTTTTGGGTGTCTTACCTATCCTCATATCTCCCTTGTGTGCTCTCACTTTATCATGTGATCAAAGTCCAATCCCCTTGTTGTGTTTGCCTTTGATCTAATGTCCACATATGAGGGAGAACATATGATTTTTGGTCTTTTGGGCCAGGCTAACCTAGCTCAGAATGATGTTCTCTAGTTCCATCCATTTACTTGCGAATGATTAAGATTTCATTCTTTTTCATGGCTGCATAAAATTCCATTGTGTATAAATACCACATTTTCTTAATCCATTTGTCAGTAGTGGGGCATCTTGGCTGTTTCCATAACTTGGCTATTGTGAATAGTGCTGCAATAAACATGGGTGTGCAGGTGCCTCTGGAGTAACCTGTGTCACAGTCTTTTGGGTATATCCCCAAGAGTGGTATTGCTGGATCAAAAGGTAGATCTATGTTTAGCTTTTTAAGTAGCCTCCATATTTTTTTCCAGAGTGGTTGTACTAGTCTACATTCCCACCAGCAGTGTAAGAGGGTTCCTTTTTCCCCGCATCTTCACCAACACCTGTTGTTGGTGGTGTTGCTGATGATGGCTATTCTAACAGGGGTGAGGTGGAATCTTAGTGTGGTCTTAATTGTGGGGCAGATCTCTTACAGATAAGTCTAAGATACTGTGCCATGCACAGACTTTTCTCTGGTTTTAGAGGAGGTGGCAGCAGGATGTCAGTGCAAAGTGTCAATTTTTCTATTAGCCTCAGTTTCTGAGAGTGAGGGCTTTTCTGTTCGGCAGCTTCCTATTTTGGGGGGAGGAAGAGAAAATGATTTCACTACAAATACATTTCTACATCTTAATATCAGAACTTGCATCCTCCTGTCCCTATTTCAGAATGTATTTTGTTCAAGAAGATGCCATCACAAGTTCCATTAATTTGCCTTTCTGGGTGGGGGTATTTCTAACAAAGAAAAGACATTTTTGCCTGGACTAAACATTCATTTCATTTCCATCGGAAGCCTCTTCCACTTTGCTTGCAAAATGGGAGACATGAAATTGTTTATCTCAGTTCTTAGAACAGAGAATATGTTTAAGTTACATAAGAGATCCTTCAGGCCAAGCCATCTAGACTGACAACCACAAAAGCAAAGCAGCCTGAAGGAGGAGTTAGTGTCTCAGAGTGAAGTACATTCTCCTTCTACATCCTATTACAACCTTTCTTGTGAAAACGTCCCCACTGAATCTTAATGTATGCCATCTTGATATGCGGTACTCTCATGACCAAAAAATTAACTAAGGAAAACAGGAGTCAAGTATATATTCTTGTTTCATAACATAGAAGAGGCAGAAAACAGTACAGGATGATTCAGCTTTTTAAGACCTTTTAAATTATAACCAGAAGCATGAATAGAGAAAATAAAATTGGTTTTGGGGAGGACATAAAATCCCCATTTCAGAGTTATCACACACTTGGAAAATTGCTCCATAATAGTGGCAAAATTAGATTTCACCACTTCAAGTCAGGCAAGTAGTTGGCGTCAATATTCTCTGGCCCCACAAATTGGGATCCTAATAAAATATAACTCGATATTTTGCAATTACTGCTTAAAGACATTGAATACAAACTTATCATCAACTGTCTTTATCAGGTGGTGACACTTCTCAAATATTTAAGCTTAGAATGAATGTAGATGATATATTTTTGCATATAGATGACATATTATTATTACAGGTAGAATTTAACTATCTTCTCTGATGTAAAAAGAAAGAAAATTGTGAGGAAGCCAACCACATACCTCTTCTACCCACTACTCAAGCCTGCAGCAGCAAAACCAAAATTAGGTGAGATTCTAGAAAGGGATTGATTATTTCACTGGTGGTGATCAGAAAAGCTATTGGTTTTTTCCCAGGTTAAAGGCCCTCTAAGAAGAGGAGAGAATTGTCTTCTACCACAGCGCTCAGGAAAAACTAGAAGAAAGTTGCTTTTAGCTTGCCCTTAGCCAAATCCAGCTAATTACATCAATCTGCTACACAGACAGCTGTTTAACATAGGGTCAGGCATGCACTTAATGATCAACCAAGTTAGGTTTTTGTTATGAACACAAAATAGTATACATCTCACTATGTCTGTGAGCATATTTTGTTTGTTTTGTTGATGTGTTTGTTTGGTTTTCTATAATCAGTGGATTCTGGGGAGAGGGTCAGGAGAGTGTCAGGTATGATGATATAATAAATGATGTCAGTAATTTGAGCCAACTTTCATTTCTTGCTCATACTTGCAAATGTGGGTTGGTGGGAAGTGGGTAGGCTCACCAGAGTTACTCGGGGGTGCGGACTGACAGAGGTTCCACCATCTGGTGATGTCACCAGCTAACAGTGGTTTCTAGAGTTTCTGAAGACGGGCAGTGAGGACTGGGAGATCATACATGGGACTTCTCGTCATAATCCATTGGCCAGAACCAACCACATCATATGCAGCATAACCTGTCCACATGTCCAGACGGGGGGAGAATCAGGCCAAGGTGACCCCAAGAGGACTTAACAACAATGTGGTCTCCTGATCTGAACATTCCCCTAACTTCCAGTGTTGGATCTTGTGGGACTGTGAACTCCTCAAGAGTGAAGATTTGTTTCTTCCAATAGAGCTATCCAACCTACATTGTCAGCTTTAGGAAGGAAGTATGTCCTCATCATTCTTCTGGCTCAATTTTGTGAGTCCAGGATGAAACTCTGGAATGAAGAGGTATCCTCGAGTAGGTACTTTCTGGGTCTCCCACTTAGAGTGAGCCTGCTTCAAGCCTCCATCATTCACCTCTTTCCCACCAACCGAGTTACTTCTTTCATGGTGATGACACGATTGTGTGATTGCTTTATTTACTTTTTATCGTTAGAATTTTGAACTTTGTTTTCTTCACTAAATTGAATGTTCCAAGAGGTTAGAATGATATCTGACTAGAATCCTTGAAATATCTCTGCCACACAGAGGAAATCAATATGCTATGTGCTCAATGAATAAATAAATAAATGTCTGTTTTTAAATAAGCCTTCTAGGTAATCCCAATGTAATGTGTCCACTAATCACACTTTGATAAATACTAGAATGTATTTGCTTGCCTCTTTTTGAAATAAATGGCCCCAATTTAATTTAATTTGGTTCTACTCTATTCAATCCACATTTGCAGCAATACCATAGAACAAGGGCTAAAATCCTGTTAACCTCCTTGAAAGAAGGATTCCTGCCCCTTTTGTGCTACTCCACTCCACTCACTCATACAATAGTCAGGACACAAGCCCACACAATCTAACCCTGATGGCCCAGCATGACAGGTGAACAACAGGTATGAGTACCTGTCATCATGACCACTCAGCATCATTCTCCTTTTTCAAAAATGTCGTAAATTTGGGAGCAGAGTAGGCCCTAGGTCCTCTCCACAGATGAATGACTTATGGTAGCAGGAACATCAAAGTGAAGTGTACAAGCCTCTTTATTCAAATGTGGCCACTCTGACTCCTTTCCCCAGACCCCTTGTGCCTTGAGTTGAGTTGTGTGTGGCCAAGGGCTGGCATTCTGGCACTGGTGCCCTATGAGTTCTTCCTGCCCTGACTCACAGACTCCTTTGCCGCCCAACTTGGTGCTAAGCTTTTACTAAGCCTGGTCGCCAATCTTTATCCATTGTGTTTCTTCTAGCTATCCACTCAGTACCCTTCTGCCTCAGTAACTGCCTTGATTAATTGGGAGTGGCAATATATTCCCTCTGCGCTGGGATATTTCCCCACTTCTCTGGCTCCATGCAACAGTTCTAATCAGTGAGATGTGACCAGAAGCTGTTGGGTAAGTTTTCTAGTAAGGTTTCTGGAAAGAGGAGGCTGCCTCTCTTGCATATTTATATCTCAGCCTCACTAAAGAAAGATCCCGAAGTAAGCACAGATGCTCTTTCTCCCTCACAGCCTAGGCCTTGTAGGCATGTTCTATTGTGAGAAAACAAATGTGAAAATATTAACTTAGGACACAGCAAAAGTGTGTCATTCTACCCAAAATACTCTTCATTTGGTTTCTCTAAATATAATATATCCGTCCTCATGTAACTAAGTTAAAATAAAATTTCAGGTGCTTTTTTTTTTCTTTTTGGTAGTACTGGTGTTTGAATTCAGGACTTTGCACTTAGTAGGCAGGCACTCTGGCACTTGAGCCATTCCTCCAGACCTTTTTTGCTCTGGTTATTTTTGAGATAGGGTCTCACTTTTTGCCCAAGCCAGACTGGACTTTGATCCTCCCAATCTCAGCCTCCTGCATAGCTGGGGTGCACAGGTGTGTGCCACTTTGCCGAGCTATTGGTTGAAATGGGGTCTCATGAACTTCTTGCCTGAGCTGGCCTGGAACTGTGATCCTCCCAATCTCTGTCTCCTGAGTAGCTAGGATTATAGGCTTCAGATGCTTTCACTTCAATGCTACATAGTAGTTAAGAACTTGAGCTCTGGACACAGGCAGAACTGGATTTCAATCCTAAATCTACTATTTCCTTAGGCAAATTAAGTAGCCATGCTGAGTTTCAGGCACCTTGTTGAGAGAATGGGGACAAAAATGCAATTACTTCAAAGGCACCTAGTGAGGATGAACTGGGATAACACTCCTGAAAGCCCTCATAGATGGTAATTATGTTGGCTTTCATCATAACCAGATCCGTGGATTCAGCCTGTGAATGGTGTGAGAGGTTCCAACCAGTTGGTATCAACAGGGCAGTATGATGGTGAATTTCCAAATGCATTCTCAAAGCCATATGCTCAAATAAAAACGTTTACCACTCTCTTTCAACCTTTTAAATCTATTCTAAAAGACAACATCAGTAGAGCCTTTAGTTAGTAGTATTATAATTCCTGGTGGAAGGGGGAGGTAATTTTTTTACAGTGAGATACATACAATAAAATGTGAAATACATACAATAAAATGCAGCAACCATAAAAATTCAGCTCAGTTCTGTTGACTGTATAAATGTGTGTAACCATGATCCAAACAAGGTCTAGAACATTTCTAGCATCCTAGAAAGTTCCCTTGTACTGCTTTCCAGATAATTTCCCCACAAAAGTTTCTGACCTGTGTTGTCACTGCTTAGTTTTGACTGTTCTACTACTTTGCACAAAGAGAGTCATACAACATGTACTCTTTGATTTGTGAATTCTTTCCTGCAACAGGCATTTGAAATTCCCTCATGTTGTGTTTTGTCAGTGGTTCATTGCTTTTTCTTTCTGAGTTGGTTAGGGGATTGAAGTGATCTATTTAGTGATATTGACATTAGTGTTGGGTCCAGATTTTAGCTAATATGAACTTTTTATTCAAGTCCTAGTGTGTTCAAATGTTTTTGTTTCTCTTGGGTAAATAGTCAAGAGTACATTAACAGCTTCTGAGTCAGAACACACATGTATATTTAACCTTATAAGAAATGAACAAGTAGTTCTTCAAAGTGAATATGCCACTTAGCATTCTCACCAGGGATATGTGCACCAATTGCTTCAGATTCTTGGTAATGACTGTCTTTGTTTTTCTCCAAAGTCATTCTAGTGAGCTGATCAATTCGTATCCTTTTCTTCTCCTTTTGCTTCCTTTTGGGTTAACAGAATATTTTTATTCATTCACTTTAGATCCTTCAGTGACTTATTAGCTCTACCTCTTTGGATGAGCATCTTCAATGTAATCTCTAACTTATTACCGTCTTCTTTCAAATAATAATGTAAAGTTCACAAACAATACAAGACCATTATAACAGTATCATTTCATCTATTCCTTCCCTATTATGTGTTCTTATTGTCATAGATGTCATGTCTTGTTATTATTTCACTTTAAACAGTTGATCGTGTTTTAAACAAATGTATATCTTACGATAAAAAATGTTTTTCAAAATAAATAGCAGGTATTTATTCTCCCTGGAGTCTTCATTTCTGTCTGCTAACACGAGCTTCTATGTGGTATTATTGCCCATCAGTTTAGAGTTCTTTTAGCATTTCTTGTAGTGTAGGTCTGTTGGTGTCTTCCCAAACAGACCTAAGTTACAAAACATCCTTATTCATCTTTGTTTTGATGGAGTATTGCTGGATAAGAATTCCAAGTTAATGATTTTGTTTTGGTGTTTTGTTTCCATTTGTTTTTTCAAATCAAAACTTTAGCACCTTATTCTCTGTTCTGACAAAAACGCCATCTTCAGTTGTGTCTTGTTTCCCTGTGTTTCTAGATGTTTTTAACTTTCTGTTTATCTTGACTTTCAGCAGTTTGACCATTATATGCCTAAGGTGTAGTTGGCTTTGTAGTTATCCTTCCTAGCTTACTGGGCTCTTTAATTAAGTGGTTAATGTCTTTCATCACTGTTGAAAATGTTTCATTTGTTATCTTTTTAAATATATACTTTTCTTGCCCATTTTTCTCTTCTCTTGTTCTGATAGTACAATGATATATCTGTTAGGCCACTTAATATTTTCCCACCGTCTACATGCCACAGACACTATTGGCACAAAGAAACTCACAGCTTAAAAGGGACAAGGGAGGGAAGGGAGGAAAGAAAAGGGGAAATAACAGAAGAAATTTAAATTAATCTGCCTCCAAACCATCCAGCTTTGTACATCATATTACAGGTAATACCAGTCATTAAGTTAACACCATGGAGATGGTTAGAATGTATAAACTGTAGAGCTGGGTTGCCATTGTTGCAGGAAATTACAAGCTGAGATAGAGGACACTGAAGCAGATTAGCAGGAAGCAACATTTATTGTGCTGGAACAGACCCGGCAGACTTGTGTCCAAAGGCTGAGCCCCGAGAACAAAGGGGTCTCACCTTATATACCCTTGCAAGCAGGTTACAGAAGCAGAAAGCAAAGCTCAACCCACATATGGCTGCATGTGACTTCATTGGCTGTTCCACTTCCCCAGTGCAATGTGACCTTCCTGTTTCAATTCTTTAAGTTTTATCTCTCTGCTTTGCCATCCCCTCCCCCTGTCTCATTGTCAGAACACAGCCTGTCTGTTTCTTTTCTAGCCTCCCCTTTCTTGCTACATTATTCCCCCCTTTGATGTTCAGACCCACCCAGGGTCAAAGAGCATCATCTTGTTCTGGGGGTTTGTATTTCCATAGCATCATTACATAGGAGGCCATTTTTCTTTCTACACTGGTCCTTCCAATTGCCAATTTCTAAGTCACCCCATTTTTGTCTACTTAATCTTTCTTCATATATGGGGACTCCCAGTTTTTTACCTTGTCTGAGGGGAAGCAGGAAAAAGGATGGTCTAATTGAACCTAGCTTCCCAAGGCCAATGGTCTCCCATGTTGGTTCCCCTACAAACAACCTGAAGTGACAGTTAGTGTCTGGGCATAGACTCAGCCAGTGAGAGGAACAAGTTTTTAGCTTTGGCAGAGATGGAAAATTCACTCCTCATTTCCTCATAAAAGGAGTGAAAAACTTGGTATAAGGAACTCTCATGGGTAACAGTTACTAATTTGAGGTGCATCAGACTCAAGGCCCTTTCCATCTATCCTTATGCCAATTACACGCCCAATCAGATGGGTTAAGTACAGTGAAATTTACAGAGTTACAGGTGCCACGGGTGCAGTCAGGGACAGCTGTCCCCTTGTGAAGGAGGGCTGTGTGTTTAGCCCTGTGCCATGTGGCCCATGAAACACAACCCCAATGAGGACAATAATAGGAACTCATATCATCACATGGCCAAGAGCTGTCTTCTGGCTCATATACTTATCATTTGACATATAGGCTCCTTTCTAAGCTAGGCCCCCACAGCCACAGCCTGTACCTCCACATCCACCTTGGTCTATGACCCCACATGCATCAAAGAACATAGATAGTGGTTTATCAGGGTTAGACATCTGGGTGCGGCTGACAAGGTTCCCAGGGTTGTGGATGGTCCGGATCTCTAACCATTGCTCCTGAGGGCAATGAGTGGGGTTGAAGCAGATATGCTGATTACCATGGGAGCACACCTGATAGTGTTATGGCTGTGAGTGCATGACCCGATGACAGAGCCTGCACAGGAATAGTAAGTATGGAAAAGCAAAGTCCTCGTGACAACACTTTCTGCCTGAGTAGTATGCATACATAGGTCACAGGATGAGGGCTCTGGGACCACGAAGGGATACCACATCAGTAACAATAAACAGTAATTATGCATCCTTTCCAAAAGAGATAGATGAGCGCTAATAAATCCAATCAGCAGAGGCAGTTTCTGTCAAACCTATGGCAAAGACTAGGGTGAGAATTACAGCAACAGATATAGACAAGGGGTGACAGTGCAGTACAGTGAAATAACTGGTGTGGAAAACAGTCTATTTGTCCCATTGGAGAGTTGACTTCTCAAGCTTCAGCATTGCATAGATTAGTCAGCTTCCTTGGTGACTAGAGCAGGGCTGTTGTCCTGCCATTCTTGGTCCCCTGTTGTTTCCTGGGAAGCAGAGTTCTGCCAAGAGAGGGCACTCACGTTCTGGAGGGTGATCCTGCACAGTGAAGCCAGATTAGGGACACTCCATTTGACAGAAGCTGGCTTGACTCGACTGTGGTGGATCCAAGGAGCAATCTCTGTTACTTTAACTGTAGTGGGGATAGACAAAACAACAACAAAAGGGCCCATTTAATGGGGTTTTAATAGATGGATATTTTATTCTTTTACCCAGACAATGTCTTTTTTTAACTGAGTAGAATTACCATGGCAACAATATATTATCAGTATATATGTCTAAGAAAATGCATTGTTTTAAAAAAAGCTAAAACCATCCTCTTTAAGTATTAAAGGACATGTTTAGAGCCAGTAAAAACAGTTATTTTGTCTCTAAGTAGAAGACCCTGTAAAAAAAATATGAGTTTGTATCTGGCTTTAATGCCCAATAGCCACACATGTGTAAGAACCACTTCCTCAATCCTCTTGGCCTTGGTTATTTTTGAGAATGGCATCAGTGACTCCATTGGAACTTTGATGGCTTTCCCCCCTTGTCTCTAAACTGTTTGTCTCTGAGCAGTCTCTTTTGAAGGTTTGTCTCCCATCCAAATACTAATCAGGCCCAACCCTGCTTAGCTTCTGAGACCACATGAGATTGGGCAATTTAAGGAGGTATGGCCATAGACTGAAGATCTTTCTTGATTGGTCATTTTCTTTCTTCATTGTGAGGATTTGTTCTTTCCTGGATTTTGTTTGTTTGATTGGTTTTGGTCCCACATTGGGGGAGTGGGGAAATAATGAGCAGATCAAGTGGGAGTCAGTGCCAACTTGACCCTTTGGCCAAATTTAAGCAATAAAGAGGCTTAGAAGGAGTGGCCCTTAGGCAATGGGATTTTAGACAAAGACAATATAGAACAAAATCTTAACAAAAACAGATGTCTATAAAGTTAACCTGGTTGACACATAAGCACTTATTAGAGTCATGGTTGAAATTCTGATGAATAATTTAGCAACTAACAGAACAGTATATCAATACCATTAACTTTTGTTACCATGTTTATCTAAATTTTGTATTTTAGAAGGCTTGATATACTTGAAAAACATAAATATATTTAGTATAAGGAACCAGCAATAGCATCATAGCTCTATAGAGGTTATATACACATATTAGTTTAGTTGTTCTTGAAGTAAAACCTTAGATTTGTTGTATGGGGCGGAGGGGAAGAACAGTTTTAGTAAACACAAATAGCCCAGTCACAGACACGTATTCAGTACTAATTGTATTAGAATCACCCAAGACAACAGTTGTTTAACCATGAGATCATCTAGAAAATTTTATATAAACTGTTAGAAAATAAGAGGCATGGAAGAGGCAGAGAGCCCAGTATAGGGTTTATTGTTCAGAGAGGAGCCATGTGGAGGGGGTCTCCAGCAAGAGAGCTGGAGCCCATTGGCATACACAGGCTTGGGCTAGATATGGGGGCTAGTGGAAAAGTACCAGGAAGATCACTAAGGGATACTGTTGCTGGGCAACCAAGAAACGTAAGTTGTAGTTAGGTCACTGTCTGCCCAACTGTCCTTGGCATCATCTAGGGAGATAAGGGTTAACAATTGTTTCTTTGTTAGTCTTTGGGGTTCAGTGGGGAGTTTTTAGTAAGCCATCTGCAAAGGAGGAGTGGGTCTAGTCTTAACATGGCTGTTCTCATTGTTAACCCCAACATAAAGCAACTCTTAAATCAACATGACTCAGTTACCTTAGTAGTCAAAACCCCGACAAAAATCACCAAAGAACTCAGGTAAATATTTACAGGGACTAAATGTGAAGTTAGGAAACCTAATGGCCAAAAATCAGGGCTCAGATGTTGATAAGGGATCACATCCCAGATTGTTGACATTAACAGATGGCTCATGACATACAACCTGTAGTCAATGGAGGCCCCTAAAATAACAGACCCAAGCTGGCCATCCCAGGCCAAAAATTCCCTCTGTCTGACATGTGGAAGGAGTAGGACTAACATTTTCACTCTGTTGACACCAATAAAAACTGGAGGTCTTGACTTTCAGTGTAGTGCTCCTTTGGAGGGTGCACTTTGGTCTTTTTTTTTTTTTACTTTGCTTTACATAAGTAAATCTGTCTCAACCCTCATATCAGCGTAGCAGCACTTCCTGTGCTCAGCTTCCTCTTGCCTCTCTGTGTTTTAATAAACTCTTGTGTCTTGACAAATTGTGGATTAACCTGTAGCACCAAAAATTCCTGTTTTTGACAAAACAAAAACCATTTTTAAGACAGTTTTTTGTAAATCTTATTAATAATAATACTTTTAGACAGTCCTGTTGTTATGAGCACAGAGAATTAAGTTTTAGTTTAACATAAGTACATTAAATTTGACTTTACAAAAACCTTTAATGTAACTGGATTTTAGTCAACTCAATCATTTACATAAGCATTTATAAGCTCTATCTTTTTTATGACAACTTACTCTGTACCTTCATGACAACTTATTTTGTATCCCCTGGAGGAGCTTGTCTTTATCTTTTTTTTATTTAAAAGTATTTTTTATCCTTTTATTTTAAAAACCATATCTTTAATATCATATCTATATTGTGTGTGTGTGTATTACTTGTTGAAATTAACTTATAAAACCTTTTAACTTAGAACCTTATATTTGTATGGAAAAAAGCAGAAAGAAAGCAACCTTAAAGTTATTTTTGTATAAAAACAATTTAGAGAAAGCCCATTTGTTAATAGACCCATGTATTATAGGAGAGAATTAAATCCCAGATTTTATTTATGACAGAATAGAACAGGCTAAGGTCATTTTTAACTACCCAAATTTTAAGATTTCTGTTGCCCACTGTAGCCTCCTCCTTTTTTTCTCTCTCTCTTCTTGTCTAAGCCAGAATGTTAACCCCTGAATGCTTGTATCCAAGAGAGACCTGATTGAAATAAGTTTGAAAACCTGTTTTCTTATAAGTAGCAGTAGAACAGAATAGTAATTTTTTACATTTACTTTATAATAAGATCCATCCTCAAGATGTTTACATATTTAAATGTAAAAAGCTTAGCAGTTTGTAACAGAGATCTTTAAAACAAACACCCTGTTTTTTTGTTACCTTGAATATCACATTAACCTTATAACAATAGTTTAAGAACCATTCTGAAGATGCTTACACACACACACACACACATAAAAATTTTATAAGTTAAGTATGCCAGGAAAAAAACGTCAACTTAAGTGTGCATAAAATGAGCTGAAATTCCAGGAGCAAATTAAATTTTGCCCAGTTCTTTAAACAAATTTACACATACACACACATTCACACACACACACATTCACACACACACACACACACACACACACACAAAATTAGAGTACACTCTCAAAAACAAGAAAAAAAAGCTTAAATTATACCCAGAGAGCTATCTGGTGGAATGGTGGATGATGCATCTGTTCTCTTGGGCGTCTCCCCTTTTGGAGCTGAATTTTTTATTATCTATCCCTTAATCTCAGTTGTGACTATTTCCCAAGAAAAGCTCAGTGCCCCCTAACTCTTGGAGGTGTCTTACACATTTTCATCTAGCTTCCTTAACCTGAGAGACCTGGTTTCACCCTAAATAGGGTTATTAGGGGGTCTCTGGGAGGTGATCAGTCTCCTCTTCTGCCTCCTGAGGCAGGCCTGAATTCAAACCCGGGTTCTTACCAGTCTGATGAGCAGTGCTCCTAAGTTGGTTCCTGTGCCTCACTGGGTTCTGTTGTGCATCCGAGGCCCTCACCCCAACTCTCCAGGAGGATGAATCCCCCTCTGGATCAAACTGTCCATTGGCGCCTGGTGGGATCTTCTCCTGGCGGTCTGGGGGATGCACACCAGTGACAAGGTGATAACTCACCACATCTGCAATCATGGACGATCCTCCAAGTAGTGTTCTGGGAAATTGCTAGCTGAGATAGGGGACACTGAGGCAAATTAGCAGGAAGCAACATTTATTGTGCTGGAACAGACCCAGTAGACTCATGTCCAAAGGCTGAGCCCCAAGAACAGTGGGGACTCACCTTATATACCCTTGCAAGCAAGTTACAGAAGCAAAAAGCAAAGCTCAACCCACATATGGCTGCATGTGACTTCATTGGCTATTTCATTTCCCTAATGCTATGCAACCTTCCTGTTTCAATTCTTTAAGTTTTCTCTCCCTGCTTTGCCATCCTCTCCCCATGTCTTGTTGTCAGAACACAGTCTGTCTGTTTCTTTTCTGTCCCCTCTTTCCTTACAGCAGTACAGATACTGTGAGAATTTCTGAAATATGTAAGTATTCACACAGAGAAAAGACAGGAAAACTGCCTGTGTTTTCTATAGTAGTTAAGATAGAAGCTTTGTTTACCCATCTCTTTGGGGTTTTTTCACCTTTTAAACTTCCATGGTGGCTTGCTTTAGTTATATGAACAAGCAGAGTGAAGGAGAACAGCCTAACATATTTATTAGGGGAAAAAGAGGAGATAGTTATATGACACCCAGTCTCTTTTTTCTGTGCCCACCCCAGTCTTTTTACAACACTTGACAGAATCAGGACCTACTCTCTGTCTAGTCTACTTTTACTTCTTCTGAAATAAGCAAAGAGAAGGAAATTCCATGACACTGAGAGACCTAGAAAACCATGGGAGATGAGTGCATTACCCCTTTTTTCATAATAGAAGTAATTTAATCCTTTGCAGGAAGCCAGGTTTGGCCTGCAAAGTGGCTTTCCCTGTGGGTCCATGTCCCTAGCTTTGGGGACTCCATCTTGGATTGTGGAGAAAGGGGTCTCCTCTGTTACCCAGGCCTCCAACATCCTGGGCAATATGCTTCCTGCTGAAAAGGATTCTTGCTCCCACCTCCTGACACTGAAGTGAGGTCTTCCTACCACACAGGACCAGGTGGGGTGTGGGTGTGAAGTGGGCTCTGTTGCCTTCGGTGGTGAAGACTGATACACTGAATCAGTGGAGTGGTAAAAATAAATGTGTGGCCACACATTCAGCTCCATGTGTGTTTAAAATCAGCTCCACAAGTGTTTAAAATCAGCTCCACAAGTATTTAAAATCAGCCTGCAGGGGTCTTTGCTTTGAGCAGGGAGATTACTGGGCTGAAAACAGGAAGCCTGCTGTGCCTCTGCTCACTGACCTCCTTGTGACCCCAGAAAGCCATGTAGTGATGCACAGACTTGTGCCCCATGAACACCCTTTTCCAGGTAAAAATGAAGTGATTTCCAGAAGGCAGTGAGGGACATAGGCAAGTGACTCTTACCCTGTGCCTTGGAGCAGAGGCCACTGATGAGTGTAACACATCCACCGATCCGAGCCAGAGCTGATGCCACCACCTCCCCAGAGAGAAACCCACACACACTCCCTCTTCAGATATCCATTTATTTTCCTGAAGCTCCATCAAGCCTTGCTCCCCATATTACAATGCAAATGACGGAGTGTTCCAGAATGCTTGGAACTTTGTAAACAGGACAGATAATTGAGGTTGGCATCCATACCTCAGAGGCCACATTCCCAAATTGTATGTTTCTGGGTGTTTCCAGCTAACGTTGTGCTCCTGGCCTCTGAGGCTGCCTGGCCTCTGACTTGCAGGGGCATGATTAATGGGAAGTTCTAGTGAGAAGGAATTTCTTCCAGACATACCAAGGCCCCTCCTGCTTCCATCTTGGAATAGGTGCAAAGAAGGCAGCAGCTCACATGCCATTTGATCATGGCTTGTCATCTTTGTGTTCTCTCAGCACTGATTTCCTTCCACCTTAAACTCTGCCCATTCCAGGTAAGTCAATTTCAAGAAGAAACCTGGCTGGTCATCTTCTGGTGGGTCACCTGCATAGGGCAGCACTGCCATGGAGTCTGGGAGTCAAGAAACCACCTAGATTGTCTGATGTGGGGAGTGGATTATGAGAATATGATATAAGCATAGCTGTGTCAAATGATCTACAGGCTGAGTTTGGCACAGCCCCAGCCACAGAAGAGTGCAGGATGCAGCACAGCTGCTTTTCCTAAGTTGTTTACATTCAGAGAAGCAGGAAGGCAGGTTTCTCTTGTTACAATGTCACGCCCCTCCCTGAGAACTGTTGCTCCACCTCCTTGTTTACCACTGGATAGAAGACTCTCTGAAGGAGGACACGAGGCTTTTTGATGGGGCATTTTGATTGGCTGCCACTGACGCTGTTGCTGGCTAATGTGTGTCCACCAGAGCAGCTTTCTGCACTGAGAACTTTATACATAGGCTTTAGAACAGCTATGCTAAAGAGAACGTGGGACAGTGCAAGTCTGAGGGCCAAGACTTTAAGAGGGATTAAAAGGAATGTGGGACAGAAAGATTATGCTAAAGAAAAGCCAAGAAAAAATAGGGGACAGAGCAAGTCTCAAAAAAGAGCCTTTAAAGAACAGAAGAGATGTTAGAAGCAAGGTTTTAAAGAATCATAAAGGAGTAAGGCCTTAAAGAATAAAGACAGAGAAAAGAAGCAAAGTAAATGAAGATAATAATAGAAATAATAGAAAAGAAGCAATGAGGCTGTTGTGCATCTCCATCCGAGTGCCCAGCACACCTGGCCCCAGCTTTATGCATGTTTGTCTATTGTTCATCCTTTCTGCATCTCCCGTCATCCCCAGTTAGGCCCAGTTAGGTTTGGTAGTAACAGGAGTGAGAGACAGTTCATTCCAGTCTGATATTCTGAATCTCCTCTCAGCCACGTCAATGAGAATAAAGCAAATGAAAATTAACTCCATATTAGGACAGCTGGCCTCAGCAAATCCAGGTAGTTAAAAGAAAGAAGTGGATCCTTAACAGATTCTTCAGTTACCCAGGGAATTTAAAAATTTTTTCTGAAATGTCTAAGGTTGAAATTTTTTGCATTTCTGTCCTAAACTCCACTGTGCAGGCCATGTTGAGCCCATCCTTGGTGACTGTGGTGTCTCTAGTTCTGTGGAATTGTGGGACTATGACTTTCTGCTCTTCTGTTGTCAACAGGACTCCATGAGGCAGTTGGAGTCTGTGGGGATGAATCGAGAGTCATTAGTTCCTCTGCCTCTAGCTATGTAGACAAAAATATACGGGTGCCCATGGTTTTAAGAAAATGGGCCCCAGCATAAACAGGTCCTTACATACTTCACATGTCCCCACAGTGCATTTAATGTCTCCCTTTGACTGTCCTCATGTGTGTACCTAGCAGCCCAACTTCATTCACCAAGTCCCAAGTTACAGGTGCTTAACCTATGCCCATCCCAATGACATGACACATTAAAATAAGGTGGTTTTTTTACATTTTTATTAGCATATATTAGTTGCACAGGGGGGATTCATTGTGACATTTACATATGTGCTTATAGTGTATTTTAATTATATTCACCCCCTACATGGTTCTCTCTCATCTCTCCTTATCCTCTCTCTCCCCTTCTTAGAACAATTTCAAAAGGTTTCATTGCTCTATTTTCATACACATATGCAAAACACCAAATTTGCTCTCCTTCACCCTCTCTGTTCATCCTTTCTCACTGGTGCTCACCCCTGAACAGGACCTGTTTTACCTTACTGTCCTTCATTTTTTAAAGTTTATATTGATTTAAAGCAAATTTTTACAAATATATTATTGAGCCTGATAGAGGCCCATTGCATTCTGCTTATGGCTACACCACACTCATGCTATTGATCCAGCCATTTTCCCTAAACACACTTCCCACAGTCAGAGGACAGTCTGTGGCACATGGCTGCCTGGGAGGGCACAGCCATCATCTCAATGCTGTAAGCTGTGGGGAACCAGTCAGTCCACCTGTCCAGCCAAATAGAAGACCATTTCAGAAAATAAATGATTGGCATAACATCCCTGTCCCCATGGGTGAGAAGCTTCAGGTCAAGCTCATCAATTAGTCTGATTAAAGCAGGAAAAAGTAGTGGGGAAGAGAACACATCAAAACACATGTGGGCATTCGGTGATGAGCTTGGAAGGTCAAAAACCTAAGAAAATGAGAAGGAAGTATTGGAAATGATGGTTGGAGAGGGACCATTGCTGTTTTGCACACTGATTACCAAGAAGCATTAAGGAGGAAAAACATCACTTCCTGGTCATACTTTGATAAGGAGATTTTTTTTCACCTGTAAGAAGCAATTGAATTAATTTTTTCCATTTAGGATAGGGAAAAGGAGAGGGAATGAGCAATAATCACAATATATCATACTAAAGGTTTTTCATAAAATTATTTCTATTTTGCATAATTTATGATCAAAGGACATATGTATCTACCCTTAATGTTTCTAGCAAGAAAACAAATCCTGAGCAAAAGTTTTAAATTTTATCGAATTCAGTTTCCAGAGGACAATTTGAGCGATGCACTAATGATGAAGATGATAATAATAATAGTAATAATAGAATAGTTCCCTTAGTAACTTTAGGATCCAAATCAGAATGAGTTGATACATGCAGAAAAACTTTATTAAGTTCCACAGCACCATAAAATATGAAGGCTATTATTAAGCCACAGAAGATTTGTTCAATGTGCTTCTATATGTACTAAGAAACTCACAAAAGGTTTTTATGTTTTGCAAGAAAACACACTAGCATTTCTACAAAGGCGCTTATATTTCAGTATGTGTTTCCTGGACATCAACCCTTGTTCTGATTGACCACTCCAGAGGTTCCCTCCCAGTTACTGCCATACAGGCAGAAAATCAGAGCCCTGTCCTCTGTGTTTGAGTCTTATGAAAAGCAGATGTGGTTTCCAACCAGGAGTACATTAGTCCACAGGGGACTTTTACAATGCCTAGAGACACCATTTGTGGTCACAGCTTGGGGACGGGGGATGGTGCAGATAGAGACTGGAGAGCTTGCTCAGGATGCATAGGACACCCCACAGCAAAGAATTCTCCAGGCCAATATGCCAGAAGTGCTGAGGTAGAGAATCCAAGTCTTAAAGACTAAAGCCTTTCTCCCAATCACTGGCTTCACAAAAAAGCAGAGCTCTGGGAGGATCAAATCTCTCCCAAAAGCACCTGGTTTGCTGTGCTGTGACCTTTGGGAAAGCAAACACAAAGACATGCCAGCCAGGGAGTGAGGAGACAGACATTGCTTAAGAGAGGTGCCAGCTTTGAGGAAGGACAAAACAAGCAGCTTTGTGTTCCCTGACCTGGAGGAGCAATTGTTTTAGCACATGGAAGGGGCGAGGTGTCAAAACACTAACATGGAGTTTCAGGGTTAGTATTCCCTTTTGATAGAATATTTGCTGATTTAGCAGGAAGGAGGAATGAAAATAAAGGAAGTCAGCAAATTCTGTGTTTTAAGGCTGAAAATATTCCTTCTAGGAAAAAAATGCGAAGTTAATCTCCAGGGGGAAGCTGGAGACTTACTTGAGTAGCTGTGGAGACTTCTTCAAAGGCTGTGGAAATTCAGCTGAGTCTTGAACTAGAGGGAGGAGGACATTGAGTATGAGCAAATGAGCACACTCACTTGCTGCAGAAAGTCTGTCAATCTCTTGAGCCCCAATATCTTCATTTATAAATTGAAGATTATTGGACAATTTGATTCAGAAAGCCATATCTCTCGCCCTGTACTGGTATCAACTCAAAATGGATCAAGGACCTTAATATCAGACCCAAAACTCTGAAGATAATACAGGAAGTAGCAGGAAACACTCTGGAACTAATAGGTATAGGCAAGGACTTCCTCAACAGAACCAAAGAAGCTCAGAAACTAAGAGAAAAGATGGACTTCATAAAATTAAAAAGCTTCTTCACAGCAAAAGAAATGGTCTCTAAACTGAAGAGACCACCCACAGAGTGGGAGAAAATATTTGCTAGCTGTACATCAGACAAAGAACTGATAACCAGAATATATAGAGTTCAAAAAAGTAAACTACCCAAGAATCAATGAATCAATAAAGAAGTGCAACTGAACTAAATAGAACTTTCTCAAAAGACGAAATTCAAATGGCCAAAAAACACATGAAAAATGCTCACCATCGCTAGCCATACAGGAAGTGCAAATTAAAACCACACTAAGATTCCACCTCACCCCTGTTAGAATAGCCATCATTAGCAACACCACTAACAACAGGTGTTGGCGAGGATGTGAGGAAAAAGGAACCCTCTTACACTGCTGGTAGGAATGCAAGCTGGTGCAACCACTCTGGAAAGAAATTTGGAGGCTTAAAAATCTAAACGTAGACCTGCCACATGATCCAGCAATCCCACTCCTGGGGATATACCCAAAAGAATGTGACACAGTTCATTACAAAGGCACCTGCACACCCATGTTTATTGCAGCACTGTTCACAATAGCCAAGTTATGGAAACAGCCAAGATGCCCCACCACTGACGAATGGATCAAGAAAATGTGGTATTTATACACAATGGAATTTTACTCAGCCATGAAGAAGAATGAAATCTTATCATTTGCAGGTAAATGGATGGAACTGGAGAATATCATTCTGAGCGAGGCTAGCCAGGCTTAGAAGACCAAAAATTGTATGTTCTCCCTCATCTGTGGACTTTAGATCTAGGGCAAATGCAGCAATGTGGTTGGAGAAGGATCACATGACAAGGGGAGAGCACATACGGGAGATATGGGAATAGGTAGAAAACCCAAAACATGAAAGCATTTGATGTCCCCACTCCAGAGGAACTAATACAAAAACCTTAAAGCGACAGAGGTTAACATGAGAAGGGGATCAGACACCAGTATAAAGATCAGTTAGAGATGAATCAATTTGGGTTGTAACACATTTGTGCATGGAAGCAATGCTAGGAATCTCTCTGTATAGCTATCCTTAACTCAGCTACCAAAAATGCTTTGTCTTCCTTATTATGCTTATGTCTTCTCTTCAACAAAATTAGAGATAAGGGCAGAACAGGTTCTGCCTAGAAGACAGAGGGGTAGGAGGGGAAAGGGTGGGGAAGTGGGGCGGGGGGGGAGAAATGTACAAATGTGTACAAACAATGTACACACGTGAATAAACAAATAAAGAAAAAGAAACAGAACTGCAGTAGCTGTCAAGAAGAAACCCAACCTCCACAAAAATGACCAATAAGACTTTTGATATTATATAAGAGTTAATGCACCTTGAAACAAGGCCTTTTAAACAAGGTCAAACAGTATTAAAGTTTTCCCCAGAAGAGAACACCATTAACAACAACAACAAAAGCCTATTATGAGCATTGGCCTTACAGGAGAGGGTTGGTGAGGATGCATAAACAGAAGGTCCTCTCTTTGTTCTTGCATGATTTTGAAGATCTTAGCTCTTAAAAGTCCCCGGAGAAGTAAAACTTCATTTATGATTCCATGGGATAATGTGGTATGCAATTTAGAATTCGTAAGCTAATACCTTTGATCCCTAAGAAATTGGAAATCTAGACCTTGTCAAGAGGGATGAAAATGGTGGTCCAAATCCAACAGTAACAGAGTGAACAACAGAAAGCAAAGGAACAGGCCATTAACATTGTATGAGTGAGGTGGAAGATGTGCAGATGGGTCCCATTGCCAGGAGTGCAGACACTGAAGGCTCTGGACCCCGCAGCGTCCCTGTGAAACAGTTCCATGAATAGCAGAAGGTCTGGGATCAGGTGGCTGGTCGAAAACTAATCATGTCAAAGTGGAAAGGACTGACTTACTTTCATCGTGTTGGCTTTGCCCTCTGGGCTATAAAACCCTTGTGCTCTTCCATTGCACCTGAAGCCAAAAGCCAAAGCCAGTGGAAAAGGCAATGACAATATTGTGTAAGAAAACAATGAATGAGACCAGGAACTCTCCTTTAGGCTAAGATTAATGTACACCACAGGTGGTTCAGGATCCCAGGCTAAGTCCCATTTAGGGCGTCCTAACACTCATGGGAAAATTTGCGACTTCTCCTTTCTAATGAGAAACAAATTAGGATAGTTAATTGTGACACAGTATAGTTCATACATAAGTCCCACTGGCACCCGTGCACACCTCTCTCTGAAGTATAAATCCCTCACTATTGCACCAATCAGAACATATGATGCTCGTAAATTCCTATGAGAAATCTTTGCCCCCAAGTTGTGTCAGCTGTTTGCCAGGAAAGATAGAGCACAGCGTGTCCCTTACCTGCTGTGGATGAGTGACTGGAGTTGTCACTTGTGTTATGCTGTCTGGCAGCATCCACAACAACACAAATGAGTCCAATTCTGCTAGAATATGTGAAAAAATTTACTTCACAGCAAAGGGCTGAAGCTGGGTGGGTATCTCTAGAGACTGGATTGTATCATTTTTATTTTTTAAAAAAATGAGGGATAGCAGAGGTTTGCTAGGTCTCTTGGATGTTGTGGAATGTTCTTCTCCTTGCTTATTTCAGATGGAAAAAAAAGTAGACTCAACACAGAGAAGGAAGGTGGCCCTTATTTTCTCAAGTATTTGACACAATATGATAAAAGATCAGAATTCCACTAGGTTGGCACTTACAGGCCTGGGCCAGGGCCTCAGCCTACTTGAGTCTCCTTCCCTTTGTCCCATCACAGCATCTGCACATGGAAGGTACGGTGTGCCTTGAAGTGTGTGGTGATTTTTGATAATGAGGAAAGATGGGAGAAAGTGATGTGAGCCTCTCTTTACCCAAACTAACAGCACAGTAAAAAGAGTTGGGTGCGTTGTCCAGTGGCTCTGGAGGAGCTCGTCTCCGGAAAGGGATTAAAAGAGAAGAATTGAGTGAATTTTCATGATTTTTTTTAAAAAAATCAATTCTTCAGGTGATAATTTATTTCAAGTAGATTTTAATATATCCCTTTAAGATTCTTTTCCCAGCTAGAATACCACTAGACGGCCTTATAACTCTGGGACTTTATGGTTTTTTTAAGGCCTGGTGGTTACTATGAAGTTTATAGAAATACTGAGTTAAAATGAATGCTTCCTACAGTTCCATAAATTATATGCAGATAAAAAGAAATACCAAGGAAGAAACATTAAACCCAACCATTCAATATTTATATTAAGTGCAAATGGACTAAATGCTCCAGTTAAAAAGCAGAGATTGCTAAATGGATGGAGCCACAAAGGGGCACTTTTTTATTTAATTTATAAGAGAATCAGTTCTGTAAAATCAAAGGTTAAATTCTCAGTGAAGCAAGATAACTGGGTGGGAACTTGGTAGTAATCTCCAAAGCAAAGAACATTTGAAACCATGGGGTTTACTCAGTTGCTTAATCTTAGATACAAATTCATACTGTTGGCAAATTCTTATGTGACCAGATAACACATTGTCTTGGTAACGATAAATAATCTTTCAGCAAAATAATACAAATAGCTCGTTATACTCTGAGAGTAAAGCATTAAAACGAATGAACACCTGCTCATCTCAGACAGAAGACTTTGGATTAATTGTATGCAGATGAAGATGGAGGGCTCCCCCTGCAGGTCAGAGGGGCTTAATAAATCAGAAAGCCCCAATTTCTTCTCCCTAACCCAAAGATGGTGGGTGAAAAAAGTAGAATTCCTTTGGGGAAATAGTCCCAAATCCAGTTTTCTCCAACCTAACTAATAGAGTTTCTGGAGGACTGGTAGACATTTTCCTTTATGGAGGAAGTGAATGAAGTCCTTTAGAACATCATCAACAACAAAAACCCAGAGTAACTAGAGAGAATGTAGCATGGGACAAGAATAACACACCACACAGAAATGCAGGACAAGTGAGAGCTTAGGTGATAAAGTGTGAGGAAGCAGGAGACAGCACTGGACCCTCCACAGTGCTGTGGGGAGGGTCAGAAAGTGAAAGTGCAGATCGTGGAGGAAGTTCTCAGGCAGAAAGGCTCCTACAGTTAAAGCCAGGCAGGGGGGTGCCTGGGCAGTCTGACCACATTTACTAGAGACCCCAGTACTTTCCTTAGCTTAGGAAAATGAAGGGTAGACACGATCCCATGAAAGAAAACCCAGTCTGAGATACATAAACAAACCAGGTGTCTCCAGGTATATTATTTTCCTGCGGCTACTGTTAACAAATGACCACCAACTGTCTTAAGACAACAGAACTTCATTCTTTCACAGCTCTGGAGGCCAGAAGTCCCAATCAAGATATTGATAGGTAGGGATGGGGAATCATTCCATGCTTCTCCCCTAATTTCTGGTGGCTGCCAGCAGTTCTTGGCTTGCAGAACAATTACTCCAGTTTCTGCCTTTGTCTTCACATAGGCCTTTCCCCTGGGCCTCTGTATGTGAGTCTCCCTCTCGGGTATCTTGTAAAGGCATCAGTCATTGGAATGAGGACTCACCCTAAATCTCCATGCTTTCCTCTTAAAATCCTTAATTACATTTGCAAAGACCCCTATTACAAATATGGTGTGATTCTGAGATTCCAGGTGGAAATGAATTTGTAGGGCAGGAGCGGAGGGGACAGTATTCAACTCCCACTACTCCAGGTAACGCTAAGGTGTAAGAAACTGATCCCAATGCCCTTGTTCTCTACCACATGGCTTCTCAAACGTCGGTGTGCACACGACCGCCCTGGGTGCACACACTGTATGGAAATGCATGCGGTTATTTGCCCTTGCCTAAGCTGAGCTAAGCTGAGACAGCCACAAACAGTTTCATGAACAATTCTAAGAGCTTGGGGGCAAAAAGGAAGAAATAAAGAGAAACGTGGATGTGAACCAAATGTTACCAGTGTGAAAACAAGTTGGGAGGAGGCTGTGTGATTTGTGTTGTGCCCCTCAATCTTAACCAAAATTATGAGACTGGCACAATGCACCATGCAGGTGAGTCTTGTATGAAAACCTCGAAAACACGGAGTTTTGAGTCTATGTTGGCATGAGGAAGGACAAATGTCTGGAAGAAAGTGCTTGAGGATTTGCAAAAATTAAGGGAGGGGATGCACCGGGGCTCACTTGATTTATACCGAGTAAATGAAAAGTCACAGAAGCAGGGAGGGGCCGGCTGCCATCCGGGGAATGAACACTAAGGTCCCACCTTAGTGGCCTTGTAAGGAACAGGATCTACAAAACATTGCCTCGAGCTGTGTCACAGAATAGAGTCTATTATCCATAGGTCAGGAAAAGAGCTGTATGAAAAATTGGATTTTGAGAAAGTCAATTGAAAAAAGTAGCAGGCAGTGTGACTTGGATCTCACTATTTTGAAATCAATATCCTGTCTCAATGTTCAGGCCGAACTTTGCAGTCACCTGGCCAACTTGGTCTTGGCTCAGTAAGAGGAAACTTGCAAGATAAATTTCTCTTCTTAAAATAAAGCACTTTTCACCGAGAGGGCTGTGGGGTGGGGAAATGAGGGGTTGGTTTTAGAAATGATACAATTAAATGCCTCACTTGCCCAACAATACTGAACAGAACCCCAGAGCCTGGAAAAGTGATGGTTAACTCCCTATCACTCTATGCTCTGGCACGAGCTTCTTACAGGAAGCCATCCTTCCTCATCTGATTTGGGTAAGCCTTATGGATGCCTCTTGGTACCATTTACCTATGACAAAGTCAGGCAGAGATCCTCCAAATTTCTTTTCTTTTGAGACAGGGTGTCACTGTGGAATTCTCTATGTAGTGCAGGCTGGCCTTGAACCTGCAATCCTCCTGCCTCAGCTTCCCAAGTACTGGGATTACAGGCATGTGTCACCATGCCCAGATCAAACTTCTATTATTTACCTTATAAACTATTAGTTGAACTGTCCATGTTCAATCCACACAAACTGTTTGCTAACCAAACTTTGATTAGGTTTATCTCCTTGCCCCAGATCCATGAATTTTGACCCATCCTCAGCCTGAGCCAGAAAATACCTTCCTTAATGGCCCCCTCCAAGGAGATTTACTAACCAATCACCACCCTCTCTCATCCCTCTTCCCCATACCTGGCTCTTCGTAGGCTTTTTTGCTTATCTCAATAAATGTTATTTTCTGACTGACCTTGGAGTTGCTTGTAGATCTCATGGTTAGGCATTCTTCCTATTTTGAGAGCCCCCCACCCCAACTGCCCCTTGCTTTAATCCTTTTAGACAACATCACTGTTGAGTTTGGATTTGATTTTTTGGCAGCAAGAGAGACAGAAGGAACACGTGCATGGGGTGTTGTTTGCCTGATAACTTCAAGTCAGTGAATCAGACAATCTTTCTTTTCCTGGGTGCTTGAAATGGACCTTTGGTCCTACCCCGTGGGCCTTCTTAAGGTAGGAATAGCAGAGCAATGAGAATATGGAGCTGGAAGACAGGACTCCTGTCTCTCTTCCTACATCTGCTAGTTACAACAGCTGAGGGTAAGTCTGTGACTTTCTGCACCTCAGAAGAAATAATACCTTAAGGGAATCTTGGATGTTTTATTTCAGTTCTAACGGCTGCAACTTTGTGATTGATTGGACTTTTCCAACCATTAGCACCTTAAGTTATAACAGCGTTTTTGGTTTGAATTTCTCACCTAGGTTCATATCAATAGCAGCTGCTATTCTTTGTGGTGGTGGTGCTGAGTGTATGTGTATGTGTGTGTGTGTGTGTCATCCTGAGAAGGCTGGGAGGGCCTGTGTGCACTTGGATTTTGGCACAGGTTTCAGCAGCATGGATTTGCTCTCTTTGGGCCCCACTGACTTATGGTCAGGAACAGCGTTTTCCAGTATGGGCATGGAGCCCCACACTAGTGATATGGCACAGCAATGGCTCCTCCATGGTTTTTCCAGTGGGCAGAGAGACAGATGCCCTCTACTTGCCATCTGAATTGCTTCTACTTCTCTTAGTTCGGTCCTGGTGATGTCTGCCAGTGTCTACATGCACTGCAGAAGGTGCTCAGAGCAAAAGCCTCAGACGTGAACGACCATGCGAACTAGTTTTTAAAATGTGGGCTTTTAATTTTTATTTATTTTAAATAAATAAATTCTATTTATTTTTTTAGTAGCAGAAACGTACGACAGCCATAACCATGTCAAGTGAGACCCATCCTGATCACAGATCACAAGTTAAGCCTCTTCATAGGACAGGGTTGAGAATCTGCCCTTGTCTTCCCTCTTAGACCCTCTGTGGCCACCTGAGGTGCCACCACAGTGTGAAATCACTAATTTGAGTCAGTCACTCATTTTATTGATGGGTAAATCTGAGATTCAGGCAGGTTTTCTGTCCATGACCACAAAACTGTTAGAAAAACTGGGGTTCTGAGCCTCAGGCTCTCCTCACATAGGCTACCTCCCTTCCTCCAGGAAGCCATTCCCCTTGATTAGCTCATGTTCTTCATCTGGTCCCCCACCCCTCGCTGGACTGTGGCTGTGCTTGTATGGGCCTCTGGTTCCATTGGTTTGGGGACTACATTGTTCTGGAAGGAAGGGATGAAGGAAAGCAGGAAGGGAAGTTCAATCATTTTTTTAAAGGTGCTGAAAACACTAAAAATCCAGCTGTCTGTCTGAGGTTCTCAAACATTTCTAAAATGCAGCTCACAGAAGTGTGATAGGGGATGTTTGCTCACTGCTGACTGACAATACACATTCTTTATTTTAGGGCCAGACTTCAGTCAGTTTTAAAACTGGATTTGCATTTAAAAAAATACATCTTATTTCAAAATCACCAAGATCTTTCTTTAAAAATACCAGTGCATAAGATATGAAAGAATTTGAATAAAATCTTAAGCTCTAAATTACATCATTAGTAATATACCCCTCCCGGCTACCATTACTGGGTGGCAAGATATGCATCTCTGCCAGGAGATTATGAAGTGAAGAAGAGGCACAAATTTTCAGCCTAGTAGATTAAAGAAATCTATCAAGCTGATGTAGTGCTGTGCCCAAGAGAGACCAAAAGTCCTAAATATTTAAGCTTCTTGTATTTGGCTTGAATATACCAATTTCACTAGATAGTCACACACACACACACACACACACATATACACACACACACTCCCTTCCTCTGCTTCCAAAATACAATGTGACCAAAGCAGTACTAACCACCAGATTCTCCATGCAACACCCACACTTCCTACTTCCTGTCTAGTTAGTTTGAGACAACATGACTACTTTTGGCCAATGGGCCGAAGAAGAAGCAACAGATGTCACTTCCAGTCTGAGGCATTGAGCAGGAATGAGTCTTCACACCCTTTCTTCCCTGGGTGTTCTGGAAATTCTGTGTAGATAAAGATCACAGAAGTAAAATGCCATTTCATCATAGTCTAGCTAGGAAAAGAACTACCAACATGACTTACCACAGTTGATGTTGTCTTGATCACTTGGCTTTGGAACTGTTTACCAGGTTCCTCCTGTGTAAATTTTCTCTTTTTTTCTTTCCATATTCAGTGCTTTGGAAGGAAGTTACCAAGTGCCTCTGACACTTAAGGATGCAGACATCGTGTTCCTCAAAGATAGAGTAACCCCATACATTGTTTGAAATCCTTCTGCATTGGGATTTGTCTACTCTTCTTCAATTGTTTATTTATTCAAGTATTCAGTTATATCAATATGGATTCATGGATATTTAGTTTATTCTTTGGGCCATAATCTAATACTATTTTATTTACTTCTAACTTTGGCTATTAAGAGCTCTCATGTCTTTGACATACCCCATCATTGAGGGATGTTTTCTTCTTTGAGTTCTTGCTTACATTTTGGTGTTGTAGACATACCAAATACTTCTTGCCTGATATACTTACTGCCTCAGTCCTAGAATAACTTCTCTGAGGAGCCCTGGTTTCTTTTACTGAAGAATGATGTTATAAACCAAGAGCTAAAGGCACTTGTGGCTGCTGAGGAATCATTGATCTAGGCTGTCTCAGCTGACAGAGCACAGAGACACACATATGTCTATAACCATGTATACACACACCTATAAATATTTTATATGTAACACTATTTTAGCTATATTTTGTTTTTAAAAGTAACTTGATAAAATGGATGTCTAATGTATTGATTTATTTCAAACTTATTTTTAATACCTCTGTTAAGGGTTATGAAATTTCCTCTGAGCATGGCATTAACTTTTCCTTGCACATTTTACATTTGCTTAATGATACAGCTTATTGCCAATTTTGGAAAATGTTTTAAGTGTATTTGAAATGAATATGTACTCTGTGCCTCTTTGATGCAATGTTCTATATGAAAGTGCACATTAATCTTGTTTTCTAATGATCTTATTGAAATCTTCTAAAACTTTACTAAATTTTTGTATTATTCTTATGTTGGCTGCTAAGTCTTGCTTTATATTTTATGAGTCTGTGCTATCAGGCAGAATTCAAATTGTGGAGGAGGAATCCCAAGATGGCAGCTAGAGGGAGGAAGCAGAAAGCATGCCTCCTATAGTGAAATCTTGGAGAGACACTGGAGACACACCTTGCAGGCAAAGCCACTGAGAAGAGGCAAAACTTTGACCCCTCCACACCTCCAGCCAGCTCAGAGCATCTCATTTCACGTTGAACAGAGAAACCAGGAGGGCCCCGGGCGGCCAGTTGCCCACGCCCAGACAGCTGGGGAAGACGTGGACCACAAGCTTATGGTTGATTAGTACACTGTCTCTCCCTGTTTATATCTTTGAAACTTTTTTGTTTGTTTCTTTGTTTTGTTTATTTTCTTTCTACTTGATTATTTGTTTTTCCCTTTTCCTTTAACTTCTTTGCTTTCCATCCCCTCTCACCCTTCCATTCTAAATATCACTAGTGCTATTATTATAAGACAGAAAATACTTAATTGCACACAGTACAGGGACAATAACAACATCAAGAATAATGATAGGAAGACAGAAAAAACTAGGAAACCAGTTTCCCCACAGCAAAAAATTAGTACAGGAACCAGAGGGAAATGAAGAAAACAGATACTCAGATCCAGACTCCAACAAAATGAAGATAAACTATGCCAAAGGACCCAATGAAGCCCACAAGAATAATTTAAAAGAAGACATACTACAGGTAATCAATGAGAATTTTATAGAGATGATACTGGATAAGGTCAACCAAAATGTACAGGAGACACTAAAGAAATTCCAAGACAACAAAAATAGAGAATTTCAAAAAGCAAAAGAATAAATAAAGGAAACCATAGAAGCACTGTATAAACACCAAAGTGAAACAGAGAACACGATGAATAAACAGATAAATGAACTCAGGACAAAAATAGATGACATTAAAGAGGAAACCACCCAGGATATGGAAAACCTCAGAAAAAAGAACGAAACAGAACTGGATCAAGGATCTTAATATCAGCCCACAAACTCTTAAGTTAATACATGAAAGAGTAGGAAATACTCTGGAGTTAGTAGGTATAGGTAAGAACTTTCTCAATGAAACCCAAGCAGCACAGCAACTAAGAGATAGCATAGATAAGTGGGACTTCATAAAGCTAAAAAGCTTCTGTTCATCAAAAGAAATGGTCTCTAAACTGAAGAGAACACCCACAGAGTGGGAGAAAATATTTGCTAACTATACATCAGACAAAGGACTGATAACCAGAATATACAGGGAACTTAAAAAACTAAATTCTCCCAAAACTAATGAACCAATAAAGAAATGGGCAAGTGAACTAAACAGAACTTTCTCAAAAGAAGAAATTCAAATGGCCAGAAAACACATGAAAAAATGCTCACCATCTCTAGCAATAAAGGAAATGCAAATTAAAACCATACTAAGATTCCACCTCACCCCTGTTAGAATAGCCATCATCAGCAACACCACCAACAACAGGTGTTGGTGAAGATGCGGGGAAAAAGGAACCCTCTTACACTGCTGGTGGGAATGTAAACTAGTACAACCACTCTGGTAAAAAATTTGGAGGCTACTTAAAAAGCTAGACATTGATCTACCATTTGATCTGGCAATACCACTCTTGGGGATATACCCAAAAGACTGTGACACAGGTTACTCCAGAGGCACCTGCACACCCATGTTTATTGCGGCACTATTCACAATAGCCAAGTTATGGAAACAGCCAAGATGCCCCACCACTGATGAATGGATTAAGAAAATGTGGTATCTATACACAATGGAATTTTATGCAGCCATGAAGAAGAACGAAATGTTATCATTCGCTGGTAAATGGATGGAATTGGAGAACATCATTCTGAGTGAGGTTAGCCTGGCCCAAAAGACCAAAAATCGTATGTTCTCCCTCATATGTGGACATTAGATCAAGGGCAAACACAACAATGGGATTGGACTTTGAGCACATGATAAAAGCGAGAGCACACAAGGGAGGGGTGAGGATAGGTAAGACACCTAAAAAATTAGCTAGCATTTGTTGCCCTTAATGCAGAGAAACTAAAGCAGATACCTTAAAAGCAACTGAGGCCAATAGGAAAAGGAGACCAGGAACTAGAGAAAAGGTTAGATCAAAAAGAATTAACCTAGAAGGTAACACACACGCACAGGAAATCAATGCGAGTCAACTCCCTGTATATCTATCCTTATCTCAACTAGGAAAAACCCTTGTTCCTTCCTATTATTGCTTATACTCTCTCTACAACAAAATTAGAGATAAGGACAAAATAGTTTCTGCTGGGTATTGAGGGGGAGTGGGTGGTAAGGGAGGGGTTGGGGGCAGGGGGGAGAAATGACCCAAGCATTGTATGCACATATGAATAATAAAACAATAAAAATTTTAAAAAAGAATCCAAATTGTGAATAGTTACATCTTTCTGATGAACTGAAACAGAATATTACAAAATGTCTCCCTTTATCACCTATAATACTTTTTGCCTTAAAGTATGTCTTATCTGATATGAATATAGCTTTGTTTTTGTAGCGTTTGAATGGTGCATCTTTTATTTTCATTCTTCTACAAACATATTTTGTTTGTGTCACTCATCTTTGTGGTTTTGTGCGTTCTAATATAAGAGTCTATTTCAATCAGGTCATTTATCTATTTATACTTACTGCATTTGCTAAAATACTTGGATTTAGTTCTACCATCTCATTCAGTGCTATTGTCCCACTATTCTTTGCTGTTATTTTTTTCTTAGCTTCTTTTAGATTTATTGGGAATTTTTATAGTTTCATCTTCCCCCTTTTTAGCTTGCAAATTATACACTTAAAAAATAATTATTTTATTGGATACCCTACAGCAGTGGCCTGAAAACTAGAAGTCATGAGACAAATTTAGCCCATCACCTGTTTTATATGGCTGATAAGAAGAATAATGTTTAATGACAGGTGAAAAGTAAATTAAATTCAAATATCGCTAATTATATCTAAAATTTTATTGGAAATTTTCTTATCTTTTGCCACTACTTAATCTTTTGCCACTTGTTATCTTTTGCCACTACAAGGATGTCTCGAAACTAAAATTGAAAACAACAGTACAGGAAATAAATTGAATGATGAAATTCCTACAGATCGAACAAACCCTAATTTCAGATATTTTATTAATCAAAGTGTCATTTTGCTCTCACTGATGGTCTTTATGATAATGTTATCAATTTAAATTCATAAATATATACTAATAAAACTCCACTTTTGATTCTGAGTTTATGAGGTTAATTTTTTAGATGGGATTTTCAGGCTCATAACTAACCATCTGACATGAGTTAAAGAAAAACACTGGCTCTGCTCGTTAGCATAAGTAAGCACTGTATCTGTATCTGGCCTTTTTTGAGTCTGAACACAAAGTAGACATGGGTAATAATGTCAAGATGATCCTTTAAATTATTCTAATAAGATGGTCTGGGGTATATTCAACAATCCTTAAGGCAGTGATTTAAGCGGTAACTTGTGAATCAGATTTATTTTAATTTAACACCATGTTAGGTCTCCTGTGATTGTTACCAGCAGTTAAAAATTGGAAATTTTATATGGAACAAAATCCATATTTCTACCTTCTCTTAGAAAATTGGCAGGAGCACACCATCATTGCTTCCACGGCAATATTGGGTTAGAACTTAATAGAAGTGGTCATCTGTATTCATTTCCCACAGCTTCCATAACCACAACAATGCACATTCTGAGTAGCTTAAATAGCAGGAATGAACTGTGTCAGTCCTTGAGGCTAGAGATCCAAGATCGAGATGTTGGCAGGTTTGATTTCTTCTCTTGACTGTGAAGGAAAATGTACTACATTCTTCTCGCTTAGCTTCTGGTGGATTGCTAGCCATCTTTGGAGTTCCTTGGCTTACAGACACCCTAAACTCTGCTCTCATGTTCACTCAGTATTATGTCTACGTAAGTGTCTGATATTCAAGGATCCCAGTCATATTGTATTAGGGGTCTACTTACTCCAGCAAACCTCAGCTTAAGTACTTATATCTGTAATAACCCTATTTCCAAATAAGTTCACATTTTTGAGCACTGGGAGTTAGGACTTTAACATTTGAACTTGGGAAGGGCAAGATGCAACTCATAACTTCCAGTTTAGAAACAACATACAGCTTAATGTAGAGATGGTGATTAGCATTTCAAGATCCTGGGTTCAGTCTCTAGCACTTGAAATAAAAAGGTGACATGCAGGCTTGAAGTGTAATTAAAGTGGTAGAGCATTTGCCTAACAATCATGAGGACCTGGTTCAATCCCCAGTACTCCCACAAAAAAAGTGGTGGGGGAGGGCTGATATGCATTCTCTCATTCCCCACAATTGCTAACTGATCCATATTCATCTTGTTGATTATCTGGTCAATGAAAGCATTTAAATCTGTGACCGTTGTCCTTAGTTCTGTGGGTTTAGGATCCTATCCAGCTGAATCATAGGGTGATGGAATGTCAGAGTTAGAAAGACCCTCAGAGATTCTGTCACCCTCTTACCTTACTGCAAAGGAAGAAATCCAAGTACTGTTCCCAACTGGTCTATTCCAAAATAATTTTCACAGTGACGCCCAAAATTCTTACTATTTGCCTGAAACTTTTACGTTTGCCCAAGAATTTTTTTTACAATTCCATATTATTGGATTTATATGAAAATGGAGACAAGTTTGACAAGGCCTTTCTTTCTAGTTCACTAGGCAGGATATAAATCCCTTTCCTCTTAGTTCTTCCCAGGAACTGGCATTGTGGGATTTAGTTCATACTTTGGGGACTACATATTATTTTTTTATTTCTTTATTAGAATATTTTCACTGGATGTTCTGTTCCTTAGAAAATAAAGAAATCTTCCTGAATAAATAGGGCCGCTGTGTACAAATTAGAGTTCAAGAAAGAATGCTTTTCAATGGCTCAGCGGTTTCATAGGCCAGTTAACATACAGCATGGGTAAATATGAGTTCTCATCTACAAATCCTATTTCTAAATTTATAGCTTCTAAACAACTATTAATTTTGATGCCATCTGGGTCACAAGAGGCAAGCAGATAAATCTCTCATCTACAATGGGGCATGTTTTCCCATATGCACATTTATTGTCAGAATCCTTGTGTATTTCAGCCAGGGTGCAACTGATCTACAAAAACTAAGCCGATGTATGAAAAGGAGTCCATAATATCCTGTGCCCACCTGCTCTTAATAAATTCTGACCCCTTCAGTTTTCAAAGGGAATTCCAAGGAGCTCCTAGTTCTGTAAATCATCACATATAACAAATTATTATAAAAGCTGATGCTTGATCTAAAAAGCAGACAATGATTTGCACCCAAGTCAGTGGAAAGTGATGAAAACCTCATCAAATGCCTTTACGAAACTCTTTTTCCCCCTGAAGATTTTTTTCCCTTCCAGAACTGCAATGGGATTGGATGGTTTTTCATTGCTATCTAATAAGATCCGAAATAGGTAGTCACTGTCAATTCAGATATTAGGGAAAGTGTGGGAGGTGAGTATGGTAGAACTATTATGTACTCATGGACGAAAATGGAAAAATGACACCTGTTAGGACTGTTCCAGGAATGGGAAGAAAAGGAATAAAGGACAGTGATGGAGGGGATGAATTCAACTATGATACTAAGAACTTTGGTAAATGTCACAATGTACCCCCAGCACAACAATAAAAACAATACAATAACTCGTATAGGTTTTTGCTTAACCACTGACCAATTTGCATGACATAACGTGAATGTAATTTCAAATATTTAGTGCACTAAGTCTAACAAGGACCGTATCATTCCTGCCTAAAGGACAGAAGGATTTATACAATTGTTAATATACTGATCCTCCCCCAGGATTTTGGACATTTCTTATTATGTGACTCTCTCTTTTTAAATTGAGAGTAAATTTAAAATGTATCAGAATTCAAAATGTATAGTTTACCAATGCTTTTATGTTCTTTATTTCATGTTTTTTAAATGAAAATATTAAGGTTACTTCCATTTTCTAGAAGAAACTGAGGCTCAAAGTTAATGACTTATCCAGTCCATACAATCTAGTCAGTGCTGAGCTGGTTTTCTGTCCTCAACAACCATGTTCTTTCTTCCTTCTTCAAGTCGCTTCTCAACATGAATTTTGGTATTTCCTTACCATTAGTGTGAACATGCCCCACTTCTGGCCACTCTGAACCCAGTAATGTGTGCACTGGGCATTGCCATTTGTAGTCCCTGTTCTACCGTCTCAAAACAACCTGTCACATGCTGGGATTTACTCTAAGGTAAGTCTGCAGCACACAGATGAATGCCTGGACTTTACTTCAAGTGCCGCTGGCCACTGTAGAATCATGTGCTCTGTTGTGGGACAGGGTGAGAGGAGAGTTTGGCGTTGAGGTTAGGGGGAGAAAGAATCTGCCCTGTCTTTATCAGTAACTCAGAACACTTCCAAATTGTCTCTAGACCTTTCTTCAGCAGCTTCTCCAAAAGGACAAATTAAATTCTTACAAGAACATCTTTGAATAAACTATCCTTGTGTTGTCTTCCTTGCATTTGCATAGAAATTAAAGAAGACAGTATATTTGTTACAGAAATAACTTCTTAATAACAGCTTGATATGAGCTAATTGCTTTCATGGCTTTGCTAGTGCTGGCTGGAATTATGACATTAGTTGTGTACTTTGGCTTCTGGCTTGGGTGAACTTGGACAGGGCCTTGGGCCCCCTCCTGAGGTCCCTATAGCTTTTATCTTTCAGGTAGAAGAATTAGACACCCCCTTTGCATTGAGTGTAGGAATAACATACGCCCTCCCCTCATAAACTGGTAAGATTTGAATTTAGTAATAATAACGAGAATTGTGTTTTTTAATATAGCTGTGTCAAGCGTTGGGCTAAGTACCATCTATGCAATAGTGCAAAGACTCTGAAGAATTAAAGCTACCTGAATTTATAAGTTAGGGGTGTGGCTCAAGTGGTAGAGCACCTACTTAGCAAGTGTGAGGTCCTGAGTTCAAACCCCAGTACTGCCAAATAAAAAAAAAAAGGCAAAAAACTACCTGAATTTAAATCTTCACCTCCCTCACTACCACCACACCACAGACTATATGTGCCACCAGGTTTGAGTTATTCAACCTTACTATGCCTGTTTCTGTATCTGTAAAATGGGAATTATGACAGGACCTATATTACTGTTGATTGCTCTGAGGGTGAAATGGGTTTTTAGTGTCAAGTGCTAACAAAAGGGAAGGCAAATCATAGCAGAATAAGGGGCAGTTCCTGTATCTATTGTAATTAGGAGGATGGAGAACTCTAAAACCACCTGGGAGTTAATATATTTACCTTGACTTTACTCTCCAACCAAACTTCAGGAAACTGAAGGATTAGATAAAGTTTTTATGACCTGCTCAAGGTTATACAGCTAGCAAATGACTGATCCAGGAGAGGAACTGTTTTATTGGTCCTTTGTGTCACATTAACTGCTGGAATAAGCCAGTCCACTAGCCAAGTAGGCAAACAACTATCTACTCAATGACACTGGTGGGGGGGGGGCACTTGGTGGTGTCATAGATGGGACAGTGGATTTGGAGTCAGATCTTGTCCAACATCTGCCTTTGTGTACTCAAGCCAATTGACTGTTTTAATTCCTTCTATAAAATGATCCCTGAGCTAACCCATGAAGCTCATTCTGGAAACTAACCACACTCAGGAGCATTTTGTAAGCCAAAATGCCACCCATGGGTTGGAGGAGTGGCTCAGGTGGTCGAGCACCTGCCTAGCAAGCATGAAGCCCTGAGTTCAAGCCCCAGTACTCCCCCCAAAAAAACCTCGAAACCTAAATAAAAAAGAAAAAAAAAACACCAACAACAAAACAAAATGCCATCTATGACATTTTATTAATGATTTAAATTCTACTAATTTTTGAAATTTTGTAGAATGATTTTTGCTTTTTCTCAATTATTTTAAATGACTGAATCATTTGGTTATTTCTTATTATGTACATGGAATGTACATGTACATATATATGCAATGTGTACCTGTATTAGGAACCCAACACCTTCTTTAACCAATAAGTACACAAATCGGTCCTGAAAACAAGGTTGGAAAGTGTCCTAACTTGGAAAAATGGAGACCCTGTTCTTCTCAACCAGGAAATGTACAGTTTGTCATTCCTGGATTGATTGATTAATCCATTCTCTCACTTTACTTCCTTTTATGTGCAGGCATTATGCTGGTTGATAGAGTGAATTATACATAATCCTTGCCCTTAGGAGTCCAATAAAACCTATAAACAGATTATTATAACCCACTGTGCTATAAGTACAGGTGCAGCACCATGTGATTGAGCTGTGCTAAGGAAATATTTATGTGGAAGACTTCTAGAAGTGACAGCTCAGCTGAGTATTAAAGGACAAAACAGTAGTAAGTAGTTAAATACGTGGGTATTCCTTATGACCCTCCAGGGGCAGGTAGCAAAACTTGGCTGATGGACTAGCTTCACTGTTAATGCTGGGCCTGAAAGAGCTTAAGAAAATCAGTTATTAGGTTTCTGTAATCTGTTGTACACACAGGGCTTCTCTGTCAGCAGTGTGTGAGTGCATGTGTCCTCAAACCTGGCTCATACACTGTGTGAACTCTCTACCACAAACCATATTTGCCCTGAAAGAGTGAATGGGCCACTTTTCTCTTCTGAGGTGACCATAAGGACACACTCGTATCTATGTAGAGCAGCTCAGTGCCTAGGCTAAAATCATAGTAATGAACTCAGAAGAACTCTCCAAATGAACAAAATGAAATGACACAAACAGTCTAGAAGTCACAGGGGCGAGTCAAATACACAAATCCTCTAACAAAGAGGATTTGCTTCAAATTCTTACATTTGCTTCAAATGATTTTGAGTGGGAGTACCATATGAGAATTGTCCCATAAATTCCATTTAAATGCAGTAAAAATAATTGTGCTCGTACCAGTTTCAGAGTTTGTTGACCTCCCTAAAAGTGAAGGTTAGGAATAGAGGGAGAGGGGCACAGGATCAGAGAGGAGTCCAGGAGCGTCAAAGTCACACCAGTCTGCTGGGTGCAGCAAAGCCAGTCTAGTTCCAATTCACTTGTTCAGAACTGATTATAAAAGAGGGTTGGACTTTGGGCATTCACATCTTAAGAGACAGTTGTTAACATGACTAGCAAAATCTATCTTCAAGGACCAAAAGGTGTGGGTTAGACAGGCTGGAGGACGGATTTCAGGCTCAGAGCTTAAGATTGACCCTGTCAAGTGCCTCAGGGTTCTTGACATCTGACTGCATGTGTGGATCCATCCTCTGAATATTTATAGCTTTGATTGGTGTTTCACTATAGTAAGTGGAGTGTGGATAGACACTGTAACCATTATGAAGAAAGTGTAAGAATAATACATGCTTAGAGTTAAGGGGTTGTGCTCTTTGTCTAGTGAACTTATATGCACCATCTAGTGGACAGAGGAGACATTTTCAGCTTGTTGCTGCTAAAATGTTGAAGACACCGCATCAAGGAGCCCTTGGGGGTGTAGGCAGTGGAGTGACGGGGTCAGAGCTGAGCTGCAAAAACATAACTTAGTGTCATGCCAGGAGACGCTAGAGGCAATGAAACCTGTGTTGGGCCCAGGGTGATCCAGCCTGGATTCAGACGTGGCCTCAATCAGCTGTGGCAATGGTGATGGGGAGGAGGAATGGGATGCTGCAACAAGGACTACCTGAGATGGAACCTGCAGCCTGAGCTGACCAAGGAGAGGCGGTCCATGGCTCCCTGAGGCAGTGCCCAGGCCAGTCTTGTCTTCCCTGTATCCCAGCACCTTGCAGGTGGCAGCCACCTGGATTTGTTGGCAGGTAGGGAGCAGCCAGTAGAGGAAGTTCTGCCTAATCACCTCTGTTTTCTTCATGAGAAATGCCGCCTGGGAGCTTGGGAGGAAGGGAATCTGAGAAGTGAGAGCAGCTGAGGTATACTCATGCCCAGCTTGGGCAGAAACCCACTGCAGTGATGTGGGCGCCTGTTGACCAGGGCTTCAGCACAAATCGGGGAAATGTGAGGTTTGCACAAAAGCAAAGGGGGGAGAACACATCACTGTCACCACCAGCAGCCCTGTCCTTTACCAGGCAACTGCTAATTGCAGGCTGGCTCATTGCTAGCTCTGTGGTTAAGAGCTGGTCCACCTCAGCTGCCTGCAAGGCAGTCTTGAGTCTCTAAGCCCCAGCGTCTCCTGAGAATTGGAGCTAAAAACAGAATCTGTGCCACATGCATTGTGGACATATTCAGCACAGTAACTCGCACAAAGTGCTCAGACTAGCACATTGTGAGTGCCAATCCAGAGTGAGTGTCCCTCAGAATGCCCCAAATATGACTTACACACAGCAAGGGACTTGGTCATCACCCGCGTGAGACAGGGACTAGGACAGAGCTGATGGGTAACGGCTGTACCACTTGCTGCCTCGCTTGATGTTGGACTTGCACAATGAAAGGAGAACTCTTGTTCTGAAGATCTAGGCTTGTTACAGTTAATCTGAGCTACTTCTCTCACTGCACTAAGGCAACCTACAAAACCAAAACCATCAAATCTGATCTTGGTTAGTTTTATAGTTCATTAGCAAACTTCTTTAGGCTCTTCCTAAGCAGCACAAACCACTCTTCCTGTCTTTCTACAAGTGCTGGAGGCGTGAGGACAGGGAATTACTGTAATTAATGTTGAGTTTAAAAATACCAACCCAGGGAGCTAGCTAGCATCTTCTAAACAGGATGAATCAGTGCCTGGCGATGATATGGTGTTCAGATAAATGTGATTTATTAAGCGAACAGAAAGAAAACATTAGGAAAGGCAAGAAATAGGTCAATGAAGCTGCATGCCAGCATGAAAACTTCAAGCCACACTCCTGAACACTCTGCTGGAGAAAGCCGAGTTGCAACTTCGAACCAAATCTATATATTCTAGCAAAGAAAAGAAGGACAGGGGTGTGACATCTGCCTGACATGAATTTTTGGGTATCATTTTGATTTCCACTGTTCTGACCCCCATGGTAGTTTTCCCATGGGCCATTCTTTGGAAACAGCAGGTGCACCTGCAGCCATGGGATCTCCTCCTCTGATTCTGCAGCATCCTACAGCAGTAAGAGTAGAAAAGTCCCCTCCACTTCTCAGAGCTCTGGGGATGCTCCTCAGACAGATGAATAAATCTTTGTGGGGTTTTTTTATGGACAATTTTAAGGACAATCAAAACAAGGTTTGGGGGCAGGGGGAGGAACATCAAGAAAGTACATGCTAAAGAACTTAATATAAGATAAGGTGAAGGGTGGGAGGGGGCTGGAACTAAATCCTGAAAAAGCTGCAATTCATCAAGTTTGAAGAAAGTGCTTTTTCTACTGGTTCAGGGATCACTGATTCATGGAACAAGAAATAGAGACGTGACACCTGGAGCCCAGCTCAGCAAACTCATCACCCCATGTACTCCTCACAGCCTTTCCTCTAGGAGGAACAGGAGCTGGATGCAGGCTCTGAATCAAAGACAGAGAAATGGAACAGCACAGGCCAACCAGAGGCTCTGATCCTGGGATGCTCAGTCATTTCCTATTGCCACATGCCTAAGGAGTGTTGCTTTCCTAACCAGCGCTCTCATAGAACGACACATGGACTATAGAGATGTTATGTGCCATGGCCCTATGGAGGGTCCCAACCCATTGTAAAGTCAGTTTCACCTCCTGGTACTTACTATGATCTCACATACCCCCAAGGTACTTAATGTGCACCTATCCCTGACATGTGTGATTTCATGAAATCCACTGTTCCCATTTGCTCCATTAGGATTAGGAGGGTCAAGTGTCTTGTTTCAGGACAGAAGGGAAGGACTTGAACCCAAGCAAGCTTCAATCTCAGCGTGCTCTCTGAACAATTATGCTCCTGCTGAAGTCATAGTTCCCACCTGTCCTGCCCATCAGCACTACGCTCTCCTGCCTCTCATTCTGAGCTGCCAGACCTCAGCTGGATGTGAAAATAAGATCCCTGAAGGCAGGTTCATGGGGCCATTGCTAGTGCCAAGAGGCTCCCCTGAGCACCCTGCATTAGGATGAGAGTAATGGCTGTGAAGCCAGGTGCACCTGTCATGAGCACCAGCTCTCAGAGGGCTGCTGTGTTCTGCACTGCAGGAAATGTAAGTGAATGAGGTCAAAGACCCAGTCCTGGGAGAGACACGGGAGGTGTAAAGGTCCCAGATAATCCTGACACCAGGAAGCGTGGAACCACACAGCCCAACTGGAGCACCATGCATGACCCAGAGGAAACACAGGAAGTGGTCCTCAGTCATAGGGACTGACTTCCTGAGGCCACATGCACCCTCATTCACCTGGACAGAAAAGATGCCGCTGGTAGATGCAGGACATAGTCAAATGGAAGGCTGCCCACATGCATGGTGCTGAATTCATGTGTCTGACAAGAAGGCTGGCATTGATATTATTATGGTTGTTGTTGTTATTTTTCAAGGAGATTCTGGTTGCATTCTGCTTGCAGCTAGGATTAGGAGTCTTCAAACTGGAGCGACTTTTCTCCTTTCCTGAGACACAGATCACATTCTCATCTGTAATTTGGCTCCCTTCAGTGATACTGCCAGTGAAGGAAGTGAAGGCATAGAGGACACTGAGAAGAAAGTAGCAATCATAAATGCTTTTGACCACAAATAACAAAACACCGGCCAGGCAGATGTAAACACACTTGGACATCATTAGTGGTTGTCCATGTATTGAACAGTTGGCAGATATCAGTAGCTGGCACCGGTTCTAACCATACCATGATATCAGCTCCAAAATGTCTGAAATTCTCTTGTCTTTGATTTCATGATCACAGGATAGCTGCTGCAGCTCCAGGAATCACATTTGTAGTTCAGCAGGAAGAAAGAAAAGTCCTGCAGACAGACTTCTGTTTTTATCTAATTGAGCAGAACTAGATCCTGAGCTGCCCATAGCAAAGAGAAGGGGATTGAAAAATTGTTGATTGGTGTTAACATCTGGCATGTTGTGCAGGGCATTTTTAGTATTTAAAGATCCTCTCAATGACTTTAGTGTGCTCATCCCAACTGTTAAAGATCAGCAACTGGTATTCTAGAACAGTCTAGAATATCAAGTTTAGAGCTAGATATTCTAGAATAGTGGTTCTCAATACAGGGTAATTTTATACCCTGCCCCCAACCATCCTGGAGAGACACATTTGGGTAGAATCCAGGAGTGCTGCTAAACATCATACAATGCACAGACAGCCCCACCCAACAAAGAATTTTCTGCTCCAAAATGGCAACAGTACTAATCTTAAGACATCCTGTTCTCTTTGGGTGCCTGTGGCTCATGCCTATAATCCTAGCTACTTGGGGGCTGAGATTGGGAGGATTACAGTGTGAGGCCAACTTGGGCAAAATGTTCATGAGACCCCCATCTCCAAAATAACCAGAGCAAAATGGACTGGAGGTGTGACTCAAGCAGTAGAGTGCCTGCTTTGCAAGCATGAAGCCCTGATGGCAAATCCTAGTCCCACCAGAAAAAAAAGAAAGAAATCCTGTCCTCAAGCATTACAGAGGCTTTCAGCTCAGTGCCCCCTCTCTAGAGTGGCAAGCACGAAACATGGAATCACTGTTCCTGAAGCCCAGCCATTCACAAAACTTCTGTGTGTTTTACTAAAGTGCCAAAGTCCTTTGGTAGTTCACATTTTCATCCTAATGTCCCAATGCAAAGTCTTCTTTAAACCATTCCTGATAGCCACTCAGACTCTTCGATTCCAGAAGCTCATTCCTTGGCCCCCTTTCCCTGCTCCTTCTTCTCTCCCTCGTGGAATTGAAGTACAGCTTCCATAAAGTGAGTTACATAGTTCACCAGTGTACAACTCCTTGACTTTTAACACCTGTGCCTATAACTGATCACAACCGTGATTGCTCCTGTCACTGCAGTATGTCTGCCTGGCGTTTCTTCTCGGTCATCCCCTCTCAGAGGTCACCACTGTTGTGAGTTCACTGGATATGAACACACCACCACTTACTTATCTGTTCATCTGTTGATGGGCTTTTGAATTGGTACCAACGCAGAGCTAATAAGAATATGTTTGTACATTTTTAGGGTCAGCAAATGCCCTCAATTAGTAACAGATGGGTAATAAGACAGGCCACTTTTAGCTTTAGTGTAAAACATTAAGTGATTTTCCAAAGTGGTTGGACATTACACTCCCAACAGCAATGTGTGCCAACATTCCAGTTCTTCCACATCCTTATTTGCACTTGGCCTTGTCTCTCATTTTAATCACTTTGGTGGGTGTGCAGTCCTAGCTTTTTGGGGTTTAGCTTGCTTTTCCCAATAAGTAATGACACTGGCACATTTGCATATGCATACGCACCATCCGCTATCCTCTTGTGAGATAGTTGAGGTCTTTTTCTTTTTGTTTAATGAGGTTGTCCTTACTGATCTGTAGGAGTTCTTTATATATTCCAAGAAAGTTAGCCATTAGTTTAGAAATACTATTTAAAATTGAAAACTGCTGAAATTTTATTCCCCTTGAGAGATCAAAGCCCGTTTGCAAACGCAAACCATCATGTGCAAAAGTCAAGCATGGCCTTTTGCTGTCAAGTGCTAAGTTCTGAGTTCTTGTGTTGGGTTGTAAAGGAGAAGTTTGCCCTTTTGTAGGAAAGTGAGGCCATGCGGTTTCTATTAAGATTCTGACATAGTAAAAGGCACCCAGTATAACTCATAATCACCACCTCTTTGTGATGATGTGGTCTGGATTTTAAAAGACAGGATAAGAAAACTTGAGGGAAAAAAATGACCAATTTCATAGTTAGTTCTTCTGGACCAAGAAATAACTTGAGTCATCCATTTTAGTATAATCAATCTTAAATTGCCTATAATAAGAATAGCCGCCGGTCACCTCTGTTCCAAACACCAGCCTGGCATATTTCATATTGTATGCCACCATTTTCACAACAGTTCTGCAAGATAAAGATGAGAAAATGGAACCCTAGGGAAGTGAGAAATGGACCCATGGTCACAAGCTAATGAAGACAGGTCAGGTTTGAACTCAGGTCTCACTTCAAACTTCCCCCAAAGATTTTAACTCTTCATAGTATGAAGTTTATAAGTTTTCTGTAGCTGAGAGAAGCTTTAGAAAATGCCCCCATCCTATAAACTTCCTTTGCCAACAAAGTGACTTGGAGTTGTGGGCTATGACTGGCATTTGGGACTCTCATGAATCAAGTCAATTTCGAGGGTGACAGCTCCAGGTGGCGGGTGTACAGATGCTTATTTAAAGACACTCTGCTTGGTGGCTGTGCTGAGGCTGCTCAAGCAGCAGAATGGGACATTTGAGAGGCAGCCACTCATCCCAGGCAGCAGGTTCTGTGGGAATTTGCGTGATTGTCCCTCCCTTCAGCACCATGCACACAGGTGGTCCTCTCCAGCAACACGCGCACATCATCCTGGCCCAACTCATATGAGCTGGAGTTTTCCTGCAAATTTGCTATTAGTGTCATAAAGCAAGTTTTCTGCCCCCCAACTCCTTCCCCAGTGGGAAGGGAATTCTAACAAAGGTCCCATCATCACAGTTTCTGGCTCCTGGTGAACCGTGCCATCCTTTGTCGTCAGCAGCAGAGGAGGAATGGGCTCTGAGTAGTAATGCTCAGGGAAGGAAACTGCTGGTCCAGAAGTTGCATCAAAAAAAATTATGATGAGGTAAAATAAAATAAAATAGCTAAAGGTCCCAATAGCACTATTCTAATGACTAATGGGAAAACTTCAAAATGTTGCTTTTAAGATTTAAACTGATTTTTTGCTACAGGGAAAATGCCTGCCAGCTCTCAGTCATGCTCATTAAATGTTACCCAGAGTGGACTCCTTCTTTATCTACAGAACACATCTCTTTAACACAGTGGGATGTGGAAATAATTCAATTCCAAACGGCATCACGACTTTCTCATGGGGACGAATAGATGGATGGCTCCAGACCTCATTTTTCTATTGAGCTCTGATGACTATTGTTTGTTGCACAGTTCTGGTTTCTTCTTGGTGCCATGATAAAAATAATCCTGAACTTGGAGTCAGAAGGCTGGGAACACAAGTCCTACATTGCCATCACCCCTAGCTCTTGCAAGGCTCCCCCTGGCTCAGGGCCCTTTCATCTGCTGTCCCATCTGCCTAGAACACTCTTCCTTTGGCTATCCAGTGGGCTCCAATATGTCACAGTGAAAGCCACCCTGACCACCCTAATTAACATTGTAACCAGCCCACACCACCCATCTTCTGACCCTCTTCCTCCTGTTCTACTTACCTTCAAAATCCCTCTGTAATGTCTTTATTGTGTTCTCTGTCTCTCCCTTTACAATGGGATCCATAAAATCTCCAACTGGGGATCAGGGTGGAGAAATGACCCAAACAATGTATGCACATGTGAATAAATGAACAAAAAATAAATAAATAATAAAATAAATAAAATCTCCTACCAAATTCATTATATATATATATAATATAATCTATTCATTATATATGCATGTATACATACATAACCCTCAACTTGTAAATCCCAATATTTTAATTTCATATTACATTACTTGTTTTGTTTGCATTCCTTGTGTCTTGGACAATGCCTGGCCCACAGGGGAATCTGATTAATAGTCATTGCCTTGGTCTTTGCTGTTTTGTCATTGCTTGGTCTTTGATGATCTTTCATCATCACTGAGTCTTTTAACAAAGTCATCACTCAATCAGAGCTTGAATATTTAAAATTTGTAAATGAGGATGACAATAAGATCCACAAAGATTTAAGTGAGGTATCAAGAACAGAAGTTATGAATAATACTGGTAAGAAGAGAATTTATTGCATTAAAACTCTGGAATTCATAGAATAAGAATGAGTGGGAGGGGGAATGAGAACAGAGAAGGTGTAGGAGGGTGAATATGGCTGATGTGCTTCATGTAAGTACATGAAAATAGAGCAATGAAAACTGTTGAATGGTCTTAAGAAGGGGGAGGGTGATGAGGGGGCATGATGGAGGGGTGAGTCTAGTCAAGGTACCTTGTAAGTACATATGGAAATGTCACAATGAAACCACTCTTCTGAGCCCACAAGTTAGCCAGTCATGCTTGCTGAAGGATGAATGAGTACAATTTACTTAACTCCAACAGTGTGTGAGTTCTGATGTGCTCCTTCATCCTGGAGTAGCTGGCAACATATGGGTCAACCCGATGGACTAATGCTTAGTGGGAGGGAGTGAATCTCCTCACACCAGTGGCTTCCTCCTAATCTCTTCTCTTTCAGCCACACCCCATTCCTCCCCACCCAGTGTCTCTGTGCTTCAAAGTTTGAAACCAAGACCATGTTTGGAGTGAACATTGTCACCATTTTCTCCCCATTTTGACCCAGACGTGCAGTTTGAGCCCTGCTCCAGCCCTTATCAGTCACCCCAGACCTGTCAGTGGGCAGCAATCTGTGCTTACAGATGATCCCTGAAGAGATGCTGACCACTTCACACAGCTGTCAGGGTCCCACACTGGAAGTGTCAGCTCTGCTGACAGCAAGGAGGGCACCACTGGTTAATTGTTTCTACCTCCTGGAGCACAGATAAACACAGTAGCAGATCCTGACTGACAGTGCACAGATACCCAGACCTCAAGAAGCCTGCTTAGAGGGGCCCTGACACTCTTAAATCAAAAGCACTAGACGATGTCTCCAAAAAATGGAGGTTACTTTTTCTTTATTTGAAATATAACAGACATTCAGAAAAGTACATAAAAACCTATGCGCAGTTCAATAATCACAAGTGAAATGGCTTTATAAGTACCACCCAGCCAATATTTCCTGCCGTGGTCTGCAAATAAAATATTGCCTGCCCTCACGCAAAACACATGTGCCCTTTCTGGTCATGTACAATATGTCAGTTTCTGTAGTAATCACTTCCTTGGCCTTCTTCATAGTTTTAACACCTATCTATGCATTTTTAAACAATATGACTTAGTTTGCTAATCTTAGAACTTGATATGAATGGAGTCCTGCCATATATGTTCTTTCATGGTGCATATCTATCATACAACATATTTGAGGAATTCATTTAAATAGATGTGGATGGTTGATCTACCATTTGATCCAGCAATACCACTCTTGGGGATATACCCAAAAGACTGTGACACAGGTTACTCCAGAGACACCTGCACACCCATGTTTACTGCAGCACTATTCACAATAGCCAAGTTATGGAAACAGCTAAGGTGTCCCACTACTGACTAATGGACCAAGAAAATGTGGTATTTATACACAATGGAATTCTATGCAGCCATGAAGAAGAATGAAATGTTATCATTCGCCGGTAAATGGATGGAATTGGAGAACATCATTCTAAGTGAGGATAGCCTGGCCCAAAAGAACAAAAATCATATGTTCTCCCTCATATGTGGACATTAGATCAAGGGCAAACACAACAAGGGGATTGGACTTTGAGCACATGATAAAAGCGAGAGCACACAAGGGAGGGGTGAGGATAGGTAAGACACCTAAAAAATTAGCTAGCATTTGTTGCCCTTAATGTAGAGAAACTAAAGCAGATACCTTAAAAGTAACTGAGGCCAATAGGAAAAGGGGACCAGGAACTAGAGAAAAGGTTAGATCAAAAAGAATTAACCTAGAAGGTAACACCCACGCACAGGAAATCAATGTGAGTCAATGCCCTGTATAGCTATCCTTATCTCAACCAGCAAAAACCCTTGTTCCTTCCTATTATGGCTTATACTCTCTCTTCAACAAAATTAGAGATAAGGGCAAAATAGTTTCTGGTGGGTATTGAGGGGGTGGGGGGGAGACGGAGGGGGCAGAGTGGGTGGTAAGGGAGGGGTTGGGGGCAGGGGGGAGAAATGGCCCAAGCCTTGTATGCACATATGAATAATAAAACAATAATAAATAAATAAATAAATAGATGTGGATGGGGTATTTTCTCTTCTGATTGCTGTAGTGTTCCATTACATAACTATGATAATTTACTCATTCTGCCACCCATGAGTCAATGGTCATTTAGATGGTGTCCATTGTGCTATTAGAATCCTTCTTGTTCCTCCATGCTGCTCTGATTGTGCAGAAGTTTCCCAAGAGTATTTACCTGGTGACAGAGGTTCTGGATCACTAGGTGTTTGTCCTCAAATTTAGAAGAAACGTCAAACTCTTCTAAGGTGGGTATACCTAGTCACAGTCCCATTAGTGGGACATTTAAGGTACCCCAAAAGTTCTAACTGCAAGACCCCAAGATAGCCCTCATTGTCTGCAAATAGGGATCTTCCCCTGGTCTTTGGATACTGCCTCACATCTAGAAATGTGACATTGTATGTCACTTTTAGAATTTAAACTTTTCCCTTCAGGAGATGGAAGAACATCACATTTTATTAGTCCAAATATCGCTCATCTAATCTGAACAGGCAGGAGGGCTTTTTAATCGCTGTCATATAAATACTTTTCCTTCTAAAGTTGTACACAAAGTACATTTTTCATAAGAAAATAAATAGAAAATGGAATGCCTGAAGTAATACTACAGCTTCTCCTTGGAGTTGGCTGGTTTGCTCCTTGTACCCTGGCTGAGAAACAGAAGGTTCGAATAATATATTCTACTCAGGGTCTGAATGGAACAGAAACTGGCACTCTCATTATAATAAGGTAAGATAAGCAAGAAGCAAGTCCTGAGAGATTCGGCGTTGAGTCTGTCCAAGGAACTTTCCCAAGAGACGATGTAGCTTTGTTTTGACCCTTTTCACAAAGCATTACTAACAACAAAGATCTTACATGTTGGAAGAGCTTCAGAATTCTGAAAAGGTAAACAGTATGTACAGGTAAACAAAACAAGCAGTACTTTTCTACTAATTGTGTCTCCTTCGTGCTGTATCCTAAGACCTTGCATGCATACACTTTGTGTGTCATTAATACTCGTAAAAGCTGCAGGAAGATGAAGAAACACATTTTGCTAAAAATCCTGTCCTTCAAGACTCAATCCCATCCAAAAATAGGTGTGGGGCTGAAGAAATTTTCTGTAAAGAATATATTTTTTTATTAAAAAAAAACCCAAAAAACAGTAATTCAGGGCCTATTTATGAGCCTTCTAAATGTCAATACTTAAATTCAGTTAAACAAAGACATGAAAGAGACCCACAGCCTTCCTTGCCTTTACTGTCTGTTACAGCGGGCACTTTCCTGTGTGATTTCTGATGTTAGTATTGGGAGGTCACTGATACCACTGATCCCCCTTTCTAAGAGGAAGTCCACACTGCAGGAGGCACCCCAATGCAGTTTATCCTTCTCTAATGAGGAACTGATAACAAGGAAGGAAATATCCACTGAGAGAGCAATAAATCCTTTCTCCTTAATAAATCTCTCACAAAAAGGACCACATGAAGCCTCAGTGTTCTGAGCATACAAATTAAATCAGAGGAGATGTCTTGTTGATTGATAGATACTGCAGGGAATCAGATAATTGACCAGGCATGGGCTGATAATGAGATAGTCTTGGATAATGAGAGGAGGAGCAATGGATTGAATTCAGATGAAAAGCTGCATACAGGAGCCATTGTTGAGCAAAGGGTAGGTGCCTGGAGAGCTGGAAGGACCTAGGGATGGACAGTGAGGTGATAGCATCTGCTTACTCAGTGAACCAGTTCAAACTCCAGAGGCATGAAAGACTTCCCTGAGATGATTTGTAATCCAAAATTTAATGTTCAGAGAAAAATTTAAAAAAAACTGTAGACAGTATCCCAGGAATGTCTTTATGTTTTGCCTTCAGTGACCCATAAAGTGTGACTTGCGTATGAAATGACTGGGTTTTCTTTGGGAGCCATTGGAAATCAAACTTTAAATTGAGCATGGATTTCAGAAATTAGGTTCCAGAGGGAGTTCATTTGATGTGTTCTGTATGTATTTGAGAATATAGATTTTTATTTCAACGATTAATAAAGCAACATCTGCATCCTACTTTCTTCTTATTTTCCTTCTCTTTGTGTAAAAAATCTCTGTGAGGGCATTGGGAGGTGGACAGTGAAGACCCATGGGCCATCTGTGTTTCTCTCCTTTTCCTATTGGCCTAGTTTGAACCAATTTTCCCAGAGTCATTTGCTATATAATTCATCTAATCCATATGGATTAATGGATTTCTCTCTGGGCAACTCTCTCACTGTCACTGCTAGTAGTACCTCATCCTTGTTACCCTAGTACTCATAGTTGGTAAGGTCATTCTTCCCACTCTTTTCTTTTTCTGCTTGAGAAAGATCTTGTCCACTTCTGAAGTTTTAGTTCTCAGTTCCAATTTTGGCATCAACTTATCCATTAATTACTGGTAGGCTTTTGCTTGGAATTGTATTGAATTACAAATTAACTTGGAAAAAACTGAGGCTTTTGTGCTAGACTACCCCATTCATGATCATGGTATATATTTCCACTTTTCCTTTAATATACCTTAATAGAGTTCAAGTATTTTTCTCATGAGAGACCTGTGTATTCCTTATCGATTCCCAGATACTTCGGATTGAAGTTATGGTGACACCTGATTTTCTGCTCTATTTTCTAATTGGTGACTGATGATTTAGATGAATGTTACTGATTTTTATTTGGAAATTTTACTAAACTATTGGTTATCAGAATTTCTCCTATTGATACAGTTAGGATTGCTGTGCGTATAAGCAATTCATCTATAAGTACTAACTTTTAAAGTTTCCTTCTTTTCTTATTCCTGGCCTCTTTCTACATCCTGACTTTCTTCTTCTTTTGGAGAGGTGATTTAAATGACTAATGAGTTCAGAAGAAACTAAGCATACATGGCTCAGCCCTTTCTGAGTAACCCCTTTGGGAGCCCATCTGCCCAAGGCTGGCAGCCATAGAAGGAGATCCACCTAATTGTCCTTAAGCTCTTCCACTCAGAGCTAAGTAGTGTCAGCAAACTCACTGAACTGACCGATCCAAGTTATTTCGTCAGTATCAGCAGTATCATAGATAGGGTATTGTTTTTATTTCCATTTATTGTATGCTCATCTTTTTTCTTAATTCGTTCTGATTTCCTGTGGCATAAAAATCATGCTAGTTATTATCCCCTTACCACTTACTCATCATTATACCTCTGCTTTGATTTGAATGTTTGTCTCCCTCCAAAATTCATATTGAAACTTAATTTCCAATGTGGGGCCTTTAGGAGGTGAGTAGGTCATCAGGAGTCCTCCCTTGAGGATGGGAGGCTTAACCCAGCATCCAGCCCTTTTTTCTGTCCTGCCAGGCCCAGGGCTTCTCCCATTATAGCTGTCATGTTCCTCTCATGCATGGATCTATTGATCCCATGGATTTGTTTGTGGTTTTGGTGTCAACACTGGAATCCATTCACATGTCTTTTGTTTCTTTCCCTCAAATCTCCAAAGTTGGGTTTGAGGAAGGGAGACATTGGTTTGTGTTAATCTGACATGTTGTCCAGAAGTGAAATTTCTTCTAAAAATTATGTTGATGATTGGTAAGGACCGTGAGACTTATGTCTTCATCAGCTGCACCATGTCTAACACACAGTAGGTTCTCAATAAATTACAATAAAGTAAAATAAACATTGCCTCAATAAATTGACATATCCATTCAAAGATTTTTTTTAAATCATGCATAAAGTCACATCCTGTATGTTAACTTTGTCCTGATATTTTGCTTGTGGAAAATGATTGTGCTTCAGGTGGCCTAAAAATTTAGGGAGATGCATTTTTAATAATCTAATCACAAGGAAGGTTCCTCAACACAGTCGATACTGTACACAGATACAAGGCTAGAAGATATTTCTCATTAAATTTATATTTAGTTTATCTTTCTGATCCCACCCTGCCCTGGGCTCCCCATGCAGGCCACAAACCATCACGTTAACATGGTGAGACTTTCCACATTCATCAGTGCTGTGGTTTACATTTGTCCAGCCCCTGCTTCCAAAGAACTTACTGTGTTTTACCAGAGCTCACAGAGGAGATATCAATTATTTCAGTCTCACAAGAAGGTAGAAAACACTAAAGATGAAAAAACTCAGAACTCTTTTTGCTGCTTATTACCCCTTAAAGAAAGAAAGAAGGAAGAGAGGGGAGAGGGAGAGACTGAAGAAGAAACAGGAAAAGCACAGACAGGGCAGACAAGACACATTGGTATGACAAACCATCCCACCTCCCTTGCCCTTGACCTCTATTCTCTTGCCCTTGACCTCTATTCTGTCCAGCCCACACTGTGGCCCTGAATCCTGCCCTGGATTCACTTCCCTTTGTACTTCAAATGGGCTCTGTGGCTGCTCTATCATCTTCATGTTCACAGCTATGACGTCCTACTATGTGTATCCAGTGGCTTTCCTGGCCCTTTTCCCTCTCCTGATCCCCTTCCTGCTAACTGGGTCCCTGTTGAAGAATTTGAGAATATTCCTGAGAAGCTGTCTCCTTCCACTTCATTCCCAGGCAGCATCTCTCTTCTCTTCTCTTTCTCCTTCCTTCTCCTTTCTTCTCCTCCTTCCTCCTCCTCCTCCTACTCCTTCTTCCTATCTCCTCCTTCTCCTTTTTTTTTTAAATTTTATTATTCATATGTGCATACAAGGCTTGGGTCATTTCTCCCCCCTGCCCCCACCCCCTCCCTTACCACCAACTCCACCCCCTCCTTCTGCCCCCCACCCCCTCAATACCCAGCAGAAACTATTTTGCCCTTATCTCTAATTTTGTTGAAGAGAGAATATAAACAATAATAGGAAGGAACAAGTGTTTTTGCTGGTTGAGATAAGTCTAGCCAAACAGGGAGTTGACTCACATTAATTTCCTGTGCATGTGTGTTACCGTCTAGGTTAATTCTTTTTGATCTAAACTTTTCTCTAGTTCCTGGTCCCCTTTTCCTATTGACCTCAGTTGCTTTTAAGGTATCTGCTTTAGTTTCTCTGCATTAAGGGCAACAAATGCTAGCTAATTTTTTAGGTGTCTTACCTATCCTCACCCCTTCCTTGTGTGCTCTCGCTTTTATCATGTGCTCAAAGTCCAATCCCCTTGTTGTGTTTGCCCTTGATCTAATGTCCACATATGAGGGAGAACATATGATTTTTGGTCTTTTGGGCCAGGCTAACCTCACTCAGAATGATGTTCTCCAATTCCATCCATTTACCAGCAAATGATAACATTTCGTTCTTCTTTATGGCTGCATAAAATTCCATTGTGTATAGATACCACATTTTCTTAATCCATTCGTCAGTGGTGGGGCATCTTGGCTGTTTCCATAACTTGGCTATTGTGAATAGTGCCACAATAAACATGGGTGTGCAGGTGCCTCTGGAGTAACCTGTGTCACAGTCTTTTGGGTATATCCCCAAGAGTGGTATTGCTGGATCAAATGGTAGATCAATGTCTAGCTTTTTAAGTAGCCTCCAAATTTTTTTCCAGAGTGGTTGTACTAGTTTACATTCCCACCAACAGTGTAAGAGGGTTCCTTTTTCCCCCGCATCCTCGCCAACACCTGTTGTTGGTGGTGTTGCTAATGATGACTATTCTAACAGGGGTGAGGTGGAATCTTAGTGTGGTTTTAATTTGCATTTCCATTATTGCTAGAGATGGTCTTCTCCTTCTTCTTATCTCTCTCTCTCTCTGTCCCTTCCTTCCTCCCTCCCGCAGTCTCTCGCTCTCTCCTTCCACTCCATCCATCCAGTGTCCCTCTGGATACAAAGTCTCTTTCTAGCTTCTTCAGTTTCCTCACCTCCTATTCTCCCTCCCATTACTGTCTTAGCCAACTCTTTCTTCCTCTTCCTCCCCAACTACTCTTCATTACCCAACATTTTATCTTATTGATTACTTAACGGGTACCAAGCACTATGGGAAGTTTAGAGTTCCTGAAGTATCTCATTTAACCATTACAGTACCCAAGGAAATACAGAGTGTCACCGCCCCACTTTCACAGAAAATGCTTTAATGGTTCAGAAAGGTAAAATAAATTGCCCAACGTTGCAAAGCCTATAACTGGTGGGTCTCATCAGCCTCTTCCCCTTGAACTTGAAACATGGACATGTTTGGCTACATAACTCAGGAAATACATGCATTATCTCTTTGGAGGAATTCTTTTCCTCGCCTTTCTTTCGTTGCTACTATCCGTCCAAATGGGTATCTATGTTCCTATTTCCTCAATACCCAAAGCTGCCTTGAATCCTTGTGTCTGACTCTGGCACTCTGCCACTCTACCATTGTTAGAGTAGCCTCTCCCAAGTCACCAGTGGCCACCTTCTCTCTAAACAAATGACCTTTGTAAACCTTCTCCTTAACCCTTCTGTGGCTGTTGATGCTTTTAGGAGCCTGTCTTTGATATTTCAGCTGCCAGCCACCACGTTTATTAAACAGATTTGTGTGGTCACTCAGACATGCCAGGAGATGAGCTGTCTTAGACACTGATGAATGCTCCCCAAGCCCATGGCCTTGAGGGTCAAGATGCCTGAGTTCGAGCTGGGGATTTAGCTCTGTGGTAGAGCACTTGTTGAATAGGCATGAGACCCTGGGTTTAATCCCCAGCACTGCCAAAAAAAAAAAAAAAAAGAAAAGAAAAGAAAGAAAAGGAAAAAGGAGGCATGAATTATCTTCAGAGTGAGAAGGATGTTTTATATGCCTGAAGCTTTTTTTGCAGCAACACAGATCATTTACCTTTTCCAAATACTATCTAATCATTTGGGTTAACCCTATATATATAACTCTTAAATCTTCAGAGCCTAGATGACTAGATAATGTTGATATTTGCGACAAAACATAAGTAACCCTAAAAATACTACAAAGATTTGGGGTCTTGTGGGAATAAGGTTGGAGAGGGAGTGGGAGGAGTGGTTCTCATCTTTATCTACTGGTTCAGTAGAAAAATGAATCTCCTGTGGATATTTTGTCTGTAATTTTGACAGTGAGAGTCTCCTAATTGCTCTCACAGGGGTCTGTGTGAATAACACAGAATATTTATTTTCTCTGCAGATTTTGCAGTTTCTAAAATGAAAGCAGTAGTTCAACCAAAATAATTACAGATTTTGTTCCTCTGCCACATGGCCTGAAGAAGGCAGAGTATCTGGGTGATTAGAAGCATGGATGCATGTGGTCTACACTCCAGGAGAGCAGAGCTGGCAGATTTAAAATGGAGAAAATACTTAACTTTTACATAGAAGTTCACAGCATCCAAAGCACATTCACACAGTTACCCATCTGCCTTCTGCCAGATCCTTAATGACACGCTAATCCCAGATTACAGATCAGGAACTAAAAGTCCTGACACTAACAAAGCTTGGCTAAGTCTCCATGGACATTAAAGGCAGACCAAGGGTTAACACAGAGGCCCCTGCCCCAGTCAGTCACCAAGTTTCCTCTTCCTTCAGTCCCACCTCCCTGCCAGAGATTAGTTAACTGAGCAGAGGTAGGTGACACAGGCATGCAGGTGATTGTGAGTGTTCAGTTCATAAATATTAATGAAACCACACAGAGAAAGAAAATTTACTTTCTAAAGAGGAAAAAAGCCTATTAAAGCTGTCATCAGAGGCTAGCATTATTCCACTATTATTTTGAACGCAATCCAGTCTTGGCAATCCCCTTACAAAGTACGTTACATGTTTTCTAATGGAATCTGTCACCTGCCCTGGCTGCTGAATGCTCCACTGAGACAAACTTCCCCAGGGCTGGATGAAGTACCCCTGTGTCCTGTGAAATCTCAAGGGTGCTTAGGCATCACCCATGCAACTTCCAGTTGGGACACCAGAGCTGGAGAGAGAGGACATGATCAGGAACCATGCTATGAAAATAGAAGTTTCTATCCCTTTGGAGCCAAAGTGTGTATGGAAACTTTGGGGATGTCAGTCCAGCTGTCAACCTAAGAATCAGCCCCCTCCACCATTGCACTCCCTGCCACACATGAGTAAACATACATGTATGACACATGTCCATGTGTGTGCATGTGCACACACACACACACAGAGGCATGGCCCTCAGCAGCCATGTGTCTATAATGTCATAAGGGCATCTCTGCGGTTGACCAGTAGTCTTCTCCCCTGGAGCTCAGCCTTCCACCATACTCACGAGGCAGCTGCTGTGCCCAAGAGCAGAAATACTGAGCCTCCTGTTTTCCTATCCAACATCATGTTCAAAGTTCTTCATCTCTGACAATATACTCTGAAGATAAATGAGTTAAGCTATGGACCAAGGAACAAGAACTCTCCACTTCAGATTGTAACCTGCCAAGGGGGGATGCTAAGACGCCTAGACTCAGGCATTAGTCTGAATGCAGGGGGACTGCAATTAATCAGTTAATGACCCTAGAGATCTGGAAGAACCCACAGAAACTCCCTGAACAGTACCATTCTGTGAGGTCATCACATTGACAGTCACCATTCATTTCCCTCTCCTCTTAAGAATGCTGTGCTGCTTCCAATTCTGAGTCTATGCTCCAGGCATTGAATTGCTCTTGCTCTCTCCACCCCACTCCAATGCTGGGAAACCATGAGATTCATTCACCTGCTGAGACAAATGGAGCTCCGTGCGCTGCTCACTTTGCAGTGGTCACCATGACCTTTGGTAAAAGTGTCCGCTCAGCATCTGAGTGGGTTTCCTAACATCTCCCAGTGAAATGTGTATCAGAATGCAAGACTTTGCAATGATTTTTATGGTATGCTGACAAACTGAGAAGTATGAGGCATTCATTTCCCCTGCAGCCAGAAAAAGCACACTGGTTATGAAGTCAAAGAATATCACAATTGACTTATAACAGCAAATAGCCAGGCCCGTGTAATTCCATTTAGCCAATTACTCAGCTCCTTTTGAAAGGCTTTATTAAGCTTGTTAGAGGAGCTCAAAAGGAGTCGGTTTCATTAAGCAACTAAGCAATCACACCTTGGAGTACTTAACAAGATTACAGGCAGATGAATAGCCCTTCAAAGCGGTCCTTGACATGTCCGAGGACTCAATTGGTAGAAATAAAGATTTGTAGACTTGGATGCTTTTTCTAATTATTGTTCACTGGCTATTTTCCAATGTAAGATGTTTGTTGTAAATATGAAGTATGCATATTGTTTTATAATCTTTATATTGCAGATCATCTGAAAGAAGGAAATGACCTATTTTGAGAAATAAGCGCTGTCAATATTTTGCCTTGAGTCAGAGTCATTGGATTTGTGGCCTAGTTCAAACAATTATTGACTCTGGGGTCTGGGGAATTCACGTAAACTTTATTCAATTTTCTCATCCGTGTAACTGGGATTTTAAATAGCACTGTCCTTACAGTGTTTTGTAAGGATCAAATTAGATAATACGTGTTAAAGTCTTTGGTCTTAGTATTTGGGAAGTCCTTAATAAATATTAGCTACTTTGTTTATCCTATACAGTCAATTTATAACTAAACTGATTGATTTTATTTTCTATACTGTTTTACAGCCAACTTTCTATTTAATAGCATCTTGTAAAGATTTCTTGGTGTACATAGATGGATATTTCTTTTTGTTTTGTTTTGTTTTGCAGTACTGGGGTTTGAACTCAGGGCCTATACCTTGAGTCATTCCACCAGACCTATTTTTGTGATGGGTGTTTTTGAGATAGGGTCTCACAAACTATTTGCCAGGGTTGGCTTTGAACTGCAATCCTCCTGATCTCTGCCTCCTGAGTAGCTAGGATTACAGGCATGAGCCACTGGCACCTGGCTATTTCATTGTTTTTAATGGCTGTATAAATATTCCATTACATTAATGCTTGATAAATTGTCAGGTAGGAGGCTAAGCAAAGCTGTGTTTCATTGAGAGCAAATCCCATGCCCTACTCCAGGCTCCCTGCTGTCCTAGAGTTGACTATCTTTCCCTTTGTTGAAGCCCTGTAAGATAGCTCTCAGCCTTCTAATCTCCCTTACAGAAGTAAAACACCCACTGGAAGAGGCCTTAGGGATACTCACCTCACCGCCATCTGTGGTTACACCATCAGAGGCTGCCCAGAAAAAAAGCCTCTTTCTTTGCTTCTGATAAACCAGCACCTCTACCATTTTTGAAGCACGAGCTTCAAACTGGTGAAGGGCCAGCATGTCTGGGCAGGATGCTTGTCTTCTTCTGAGGCCATTGGAATTTATGTAAATAAGTCAAATGAATCTAGAAGAAGTCAGCATAACGTGAGAACAAGGATTGTCACTGTTGCTTCTGCCATACCCCCCAGGGGAGCACTCAGGGGGCCAGCAGCAGCATGGCAGCCTTTGGGCATGGCAGGATGTGGGAGATGACTGGTCCTCCTTCACAGAGGGTGCTGTTTCCACTCACCTGAGCAGGAAGAGGCAGAAGAGGGAAATGCAGGGGCTCGAACTTCATGCCTGGAGTTCCTTCCACTCCACTCTATCCATGTCCACTCTGTCCCACCCAAGGAGAAGGAAAGTGACTTTTGTGACAGAAAAGAATTCAAGCTCCTCCACTGACATCTTGGGGGAAATAGGATGGGCAGAGAGACATGGCTGGGAGCAGAAGCAGAGAGCAAGGCAACATCAATGCAAGGGAGGTGGTAGAAAGAGAAAATGATGTGACCCCCCCGCCCCCATGGCTCCCCTGCTCTGAAAATGTCCTAACTCGACAATAGGAAGCAGGCTGAGTGTGCCCACCACCGGGGATTCTGACTGTTTGCTGTGCAGAGTCGAAGCTCAGCGCTCGGCAGGATGCGAGAAAGCCTTGTTCTGGTTTCATATGGAGTTCCTTTCATCCCTAGCACTTTTCCCCAGGGTAGATGCACAGTGCTCCCTGAATGATCCCTTCAAATGCAGACCTAGTCTTGTCATTCTCCTCCTTAAGACCTGCCAGGCTCCCACTTGTCTTCTGAGTGAAGCCCCAACCCCTTAGCAGTAAAGTGAAGCAGCATGGGGGACTAGGTGATTATGACTTTCTGAATTCTGCATTTCTTGAGGGCTGGAGCCTCTGGGATCTATGCCTGGCAGAAATCAGCTCTGCAGAGAGCGGCCTTGCCTTGCACAGTGGCTTGGAAGTGGATGAAGAAATAGAGCGGGGTTCCAGTGCTGCCATGGTGCTCATTCTTGTAGATGTTACCCCAGAGTTTGCAGATGCATGGACTATGACAAGGGGAGGCTCACGTCCTCTCCCCCATGCCTCTATGCCCACTGCGCATGTCATCTAATGCACTTGGGGTTTTGGACACAGCAGGGGACCAAATGCTTGTCCCATTTCTTGGCAAGTTGTCTGCACAGGATTCCTCACCTGGGGACTCTTGTTTATCAGAAGGCGAGGACGCCCTCTGGGTAACTGAGCGGTGCTACTACTGCCAGCCACCAGTCTTTCTGCATCACTGTGTAGTTATGCAATTTACTGTATTTCAAAATTGCCATATAAACTTAGTGAAAAATCAAACACTACAGGTCTGTAAGCCACAGGAGGAGTTATTGAACTTACAAATGCATCACGGTGGAGACTGATGGAAAACAATAAATAGCTTGCTAACAGTATCCTTGATCTTGAAGAGCATGTGGAAATAGAAGATATCATTCTGTGTCTAAAACATGGGCCCAGGTAGAATTTTCATCATTTATCTTTGTCTCAGAGAACAGAGCCTTCTTCTGAAATAATGTATTTTCAGGTTTTACACATTTGACTGACATCCAAAAGGGAGGTCCAGACTGCACGCATGCTTGGTAAGAGGAAAACCCTCGGGGTATAGAAACATGGGTCCTTAGAAACTACTTTTGCTGAAAAGCACTGGCTTCTCACTAGGCCTGCAAATGTCCAAAGGGGAACTAAAATCTTGGCACTCCCACCTGCATTTTGCATCTGTCTCCTTTACTCTGAGTCTCTCTCTCCTGTAATCGTTTTGGGTTCTAGAAAAGAAAGGACTGATTGATAGACTTTTACAAAGAGCAATATAAACTACCCCCTCAGAAAGGGGGTCTTCCACAAGACAGACCACCCCACAGGGAAACAGTGACATTCATATTGTAACAAGTCCCTGCGTGACCAGTCCTGAGATGCTGATCAACTGGACCATACCTGTGACAGGGATAATTTAACAATTACGCATACTTCTCACATCAAGCCCCAATTCATCCTCCACTTAAACCTAGAGCTCACATCTGTAACCTATTTATTACATGTAAGTGCCATGCAACAAATCTTCCTCTGCCCTTCACCCTTACTTGTTGTGGCAAGTGTCCAGGCCTGACATGTACAACCTCAGAGAGTTTGGCCTCTGGCCTAGAACTCTGGTTACAGGAGGACATAGGGTCCAGTGTGAAGGGCTGGCCTCATAAGGACAGATGGGAAGGTAGGGTTTTGTCCAGTCTTGCAGACCTCCATGATGCTCAGAGCTCACTCTGGAAAGAGCACATGACCCCAACTCTTTAATCACCAAATACCAAAGGCCTGACTGTCCCCTAAGCATGGACAGGCCAGGTGTAGAGGGCAGAGTGTGGCATAAAGACTGGGGAGAGGCACAGGCTGAGAGTTTGGGAGAGATGCCTCCATGTCATCATGGAAACAGCTTTCTGCTCTCGGTCAAGGGTGAAGATAACAGGGTCACCAGTATAAAGGACTGCACTCTGCAGAAATGAGATGAAACACCACATGGGTCAGCACGTCCAGCACACGGCAAGCATTCTCTGAACGTTAGTGATCAGGCCCCGTTCTGCCAAGGCCAGGAAAAGAAGAGGCCACTTGCTACTTTAGTGTACCTGTGCTGGTTGCACACCGGTACAACTGTCCCAGGTGGCCTTGGCTGTTCTCTAGCCTTTTCAGTTCATCTTCTAGCTATTTTTATTATGGGGAAGGGGATGAAGGGAACTGGCATTTAGAGGTAGGGCTGTTACTGGGGTTCCCGGCCATAAAGCTTGGCTCCAGAAACACATTAAGAGAAAAATGACACAATATACAAAGAAGCAGAAAAATGAATTTATTTACAGTTTTAACCAAAACTGGGGAGGAAGGAGTTCTTAAGCTGTCTCTGCCTCGTCCATAGCAGTGTCACAAGTTATAGGACAGATGGAACGAAGGCCAGGGAGTATGCATATAGAAACAGTTGTTCTCCTGGAAGATATGTCTTTCTTCTGACCCCAAGTCTCCTGCAGGTGGCCCATCTTCACTCCCACCATGAATTTCCTGGAGGAATCCTGATTTCTAGGCCCTCTGTGCAGGGCTGCTGCATATGGTCATGCAAAGGCTACATGAATGAATGTCACTCCTGGCATTGCACAGTGCACAACCCACAGGTCTGTATAAGACGAACCTGACCACTGGGCGTGTCCTATGTTTGCAGGTCTGTGCTAGGTAATCACATCATATCAAGTTGTACTCTTAAGAGAGCCCTGTAAGGTGGGAATTACTTCCATTTTTCAACTCAAGAATATTGGCTCAGAAAAGTTGAGGAAAGTCCCAAGACTGCACAATTGGAAAGGAAGTAGTAGGGCTGGAGTAAGAACTCTAGTCTGAGTCAGCTGGCTCTTTCAAGCATCCCAGGAAAGAGGGGCTGAATGCCTCAAAATGCAAACTGACCATCCTTCCCCGTCACAAGGTGATATCACAAGCTTAAGCACTACCCAGAAATCTTGTGCTTCCTCGTTGCATAATACCTTGTGTGCCACACTGGCCACCAGAGCCTGGCTGTCCTGAGTTAGGGGAAGGATCTTGACTTTAGAAGGAGCCTGTGCTTCCAGGATCTTTGGATCCAGAGTTTTGGGACCCTAAACTCTCACCTGAATTTTGTCTCCTGGGATCGCTTCAAAATTCTTTCCTTCCCTCTTCTTCCTGACTGATTGTTTTCAAAAACCTGCATGAGAGAAATGGGTGCCCCCAAATTACTTAATGTGCAGTGTGCTTTGCAGATAGGGCTAATATTCTAAAATTGAGCTAATAAAGATTCAACAGGAAGAAGGAAAGCTCACCCTGATCAAAGAGGAAGGGGTGCTGACAATGCCTCCAGGAGAAAGGTACAGGGCCAGAGGGAAACTGCAGAGGAGCCCCAGCTCCTCCCCGCTCTCCTGCAGTGATGTGTTCAGAATGCAGGATCTCATGGACTCAAGCAGGATTGAGAAGAAACCAAAAATTATCCCAAGACTGTCGTTAGAAATGCAGTGCCATGAGGAACCAGGCAGGCACACAAGTAAGTGAAAGAGCAGGTGGAACCCAAGGCAAAGTGGATACGACTTTACCCCACGTTCTAGGACTGATACTTCAAGGAGATCGAGCAGATCTTGAATTGTCAAGAATAATCATCAGGGATGAAGGCAGAGCCTCGAGCATCTCTGTATATGGGGGAAGAGGGAGTTCAGAAGAGGGCTGGGGTTGTGTCTCAAGCGCTAGAACACCCGCCTAGCAGGAGCAAGGCTCTGAGTTCAAACCCCAATGTAGCGCAAGCAGCATATAGTTTTCTAAAGCTTGGCCAAATGCCTCCGAATTCTGTGATTCATATCCATCCCTGAGTGTCCTCAGTCAAGGCAGATACTTTCAATTAGTCCTGTGCTCAAATCTCCACAGTCTCTTCCTTCCCACTGTTCGGGGCTATTATCAGAAAGACAAGAGGAAGCAGCTCAGCGGAGGCCCCCTTTTAACATCCATTAAGGAGAGAAAAATCAGCAAAACTGCTGTGTATATTCCAAATGTAACTGCACAGAATTCAACCACAAAAATTAGCTCAGCTGGAAGCTCCCATGGTGGGGGCAGTGCAAAGTTGGTCCTTCTGTGTGGAGATCTTCAGACTTACATGTAGATGGGGACACATGGCTCTTCCCTATGACTGTGTTGTCTGGTGACTGCTGTTCTTCTAAACCATAGGACCCCTCTTTGGCTGGAGGGCCCCTGTGGCTCACTTGGAGCTGCAGTGCAGTCTGACTCCAACCTTTCTACCATCCCTCTCTCTTCACAAGTGTCAGGCCTGCATGGCCATCAGACAGCTCTCCCTGCTGCCTCCCCATCACATGTGTGCCCCCTAAAATCTCTTGTGACATTGACTTTTGGAGAAATGGAACTAACCCTTATCTAGTAGAGGAAGAGGATTAACCATTAGACATTGGGGTGATATTTCAGGAGGCACTAGTTCAGGTTACAAACCCTGAACTAAATCATTGGTTAGCTTTACAACCTGAGCTTGTAAAATGCAGTTGAAAACCCTACTAGCAGGTACTAATAATACATCTCGCAGTGTCATAAACACCAAATGGAATCACTTGTTTAGATATATTTTATAAACCATAAAACTTTACATACTGTCTGCATTGATAATGATGCATAATAGAGACATGAACCCTTTATTGCAGAAAACCAGATGTACTTTGTGGTAGAAACCAAGTTGAAATAATGTAGAGGGCATGCACATCAATTCTGGGGGTGGGTTCTCATCGCCCCAACTTCTGCAACAAAATGGTGGCACTTCCTTCTATCTATCAATGCAAGTGATGAAAGAGAAAGGCTAGGGCAGAGTCCTAGAGGGTACACTAGTAAATAGGTTCTTCTCTGCACCTCATTCTCTCTCTCTCTCTCTCTCTCTCTCTCTCTCTCTCTCTCTCTCTCTCCTTCCTTCCTTCCCTTATTCAGAGACAATTAAGAGCATAATCTGCTCAAGGTGGAGCACTCTCCAGCTTCTTAGAGCTTTGGATATTATCCAAGAGTCTAACTAGACCCCTCTGTTCATAGCCTCCTCTGCCCTCCCACGTCCAGCCTTCCACTCTTCTGTACTGAGGAGAGCTGCCATCTATGTGGCATGCTGGGAATGATTTACTCTGGAATGCAGGTCCAGTCAATGGTGCCATGGGCACTTTGTGAGACCCCTGTGCAAGTTCATGAACTAAAGTCCTGATGAGTGAGTAGCTTTGTCAGGACTGCTGAGCACCTTGTAGACCATGTGCAGCTAAGACTGATCAGGCCAGCAATGTTCTGCAGCTCCTCTGTGAGCGCAGTGTGCATTCTCCATCAGCCTTGGAAGTCTTCAGCCCGACACTTCCATACACAGTTACCAAATAACACTCTCTGCCCTCCTTTCCCTGTTTCGGCCTCCCCTGAGGTTATGTTATGGCCCAATGTCTTCTTAGTGTCACTGTTCTGTTAGTATCATTATAACATGCTCTTAGTCATTACTATTAAAATTTACTCACCCCAAATGTCTACAACCACCCACAATGCGCTGAGTCCCGAGTGAGCTTTAGGGATGGAGGAGTGAACAGGATTAATACAATAGCTCAGCTTTCACAGAACTATTGACTAAATCTGGAAAAGAACATTTAAGAGCAGAATGGTTGCTGATTGTGATTTCAGAGGCATCTCATGAGGGGAGATGTGAGGAGGTGCAGCAGATACAGTCATCCTGAGACAGGCCTGGGGAAGTGGCACCAGGAATCAGAAGTAATTTGTTTAAGGTCTTGCATTATCTTCCAAGAGCTACACTAACAAATTGCTACAAACTGTGTGGTTTAGTACACAGGCGTTTATTCCCTCCTGGTTCAGGAAGCCAGAGGTCTGAACTCAAGCTGTCGGCTTTGGGAAGCCTCCTCCCTTGCTTCTTCCTCCTTCTTGTGACGTCCAGCACAACAAGGAAGAGATTGGCTTACATGGGTCCAATCTCTGCCTCCATTACCACATAGCCTTCTTTCCCGCTTGTGTCTCTGTCTCCAAGTCTCCCTTTCCTTATGATATCAGTGATACTGAATTCAGGGTCCACACTAATCCAGTATGACTCATCTTAACTTGATTACTTTTACAGAGTCACATTCAAGGTACCTGGTATTTCAAACAAGGTCACCTTCACAGATGTCTAGGATCAGGATATGAACATACCTTTTGAGGGACACCCTTAACCCACAACAGGCCATGTAGCCACCAATTGAAAATCCAGGGCTGTCATCAGAGTCATGACTAAAGGGAAAGTATTGAACTTCTAGTTTAATATTTTGATGTAGTAACAGTAAACACAAATGAGCACCTGTAAGTTAGTGACATTCAAGACACTAAGTGTAGTACAGTACCTGAAAACAAGCCTTACATTTGGCTGACAACCCACTCAGAGTCCAAAAGAGAGAGCAAACATGTGGCATTATCTCCATGCCCTGGGCACACTCCTGGCTAGTTCCTTTCTCTACATGCTCACCACCAAGGTTACCCAAGCTCCTTTCTTATCCTTGGGATAAGAAAGCAGATGCTGGGTCCCCAGGTTTTGAGCATCCCTCAGACACTGTTCTGGAGAGAGGAATGGGAAGGTACTGAGATGAACGGAGCCATGGCCCCTTTGGGGTTTTCAGACTTGATCTTTCAGAGGACAAATAAACCCTTCTCTTGCAAAATTTGTCTATTTTAACTCAGATGTGGTTTTATGCTACCACACTCACCCCAAAATCTTCCCATGTTTTTATTAAACTTGCCAAAGTCTCCCAGGAACTTTGTCTGGAGTGATGGAGGGAGGGAGAAAAGAAGAAAAAGGAAAATAAGCCCAATTTGCCACAAGCCTAAGTTTCTAGGCATTGGAAGATAACAAACTAAAGTTGTGGCATTATATTTAAACTTTCCCCAACTGAGAGAGAGCTTAAAATCCCTATGAGTCTTCTCTAAACTGCACAGAGGGAGGTGAGAAAAAAGATGTTACATTATAATGAAAGCAATTGTCCTGTGTGTCATTATTTTTCCATTATCTTAATGCATCAGTTAATGAAGATTTCCAGACCCTGTTCATGCAGCTATGGGAGCTGAGCAGTTAGACTCCAGCCTCCACCCTGTGGACACATCAAAGTCTCTCAGAGGTAGTCATCAATGGACTGTGGATGCTACCCTAGCATGTGGGACATTTTCATTTCATCCAGGTGGGCTTCTGCCCACTTCGCTTTCCATTTGTGATAGTACCGAATGAGATGGCCCAATCAGAAGGGACCCCTGTGTTGACGATGACGTATTGATAGCTTTTGGAAACCACGGGCACTCAGAGATGCCAGATGGTTCATGAAAGGCACAGAGCATCAGGGCATTGACCCACTCTGTGGGAGAGAGCATGACATTTTCCTGTGTGGTGATTTTCAGACTTCATCCTATACCTACATGTAACAGTTCCAGAATGGCCAAATTTGTATTTTCTGTCCTTCACACTCTCTCCCTAATTTCTGAGCATAGAAAGGATAGAGCTAGACGAAGCCTCCTGAGAAGGGACCAGACACCAGGCAGACAAAATCCTCCCAGGGAGCTTCACAAGGAAGGAAAGATGGAAATGGTCAAGTTGGTCATGATAGCAGGACTGGACACTAAGGTGGCCAGAACAGGACTGTAGGGACGAGGGGGAGGACACCAATGCATAGGGGAGTGGAAAGCTCTCAGTATTGAGCGTGGCAGACAAGAGAAGTTTATGGAGTTGTGGGAGATTTTGCCCTTGGGGATTTTGAGAATGGTTGAAACAGACTTAAAACCAAATCTTCTACATGGGTTGGAACTCTTTAAATGTGACACTCCTCTGATCTGGGTCACATGGGTCCTAGGATTAGGAACAAAGTATCTTGGGTTTTTTTAAGGATTTAAAAAAAATTTTATTGTTGTACTGGGTTGGGGGTACCTCCTGGCATTTGCAAAAGTTCTTACAATGTATCAAATATATTATATTTGAATTCACCCCCCACGCCACCATTCTTCTTTACCTCCCTTCCTCCCCATTCCTGGAATAGTTTCAACAGGTCTCATTTTTCCATTTATATACATGGACACAGTATTTGCACCATGTTCACCCTCCTATACCATTTTCCTACCTCCTCTTCCCCTACCACTGGTACCAAGCTCCCTCCCCAGGCAGGACCTGTTCTGTCCTCCTATTCTCCAATTTTGTAAAAGAAAGAAAAAGATGATGGTTTTGTTTGTTCAAGATAGCTACACAGGGATTTTCCTTGTGACATTTCCATGTATATAAGTATTACAATCCAAATTGCTTCATCCCCACTATTTTTCTACTTTTTTACCTTAGACTCCTTTTTTTGGTGATTTCAACAGGTTTAAAAAATTCTGCAGAGAAACTAAAGCAGATACCTTAAAGCAACTGAGGCCAATAGGAAAAGGGGACCAGGAACTAGAGAAAAGGTTAGATTAAAAAGAATTAACCTAGAAGGTAACACCCACGCACAGGAAATCAATGTGAGTCAACTCCCTGTATAGCTATCCTTATCTCAACCAGCAAAAACCCTTGTTCCTTCCTATTATTGCTTATACTCTCTCTACAACAAAATTAGAGATAAGGGCAAAATAGTTTCTGCTGGGTATTGAGGGGGGGAGCGGGAGGGGGAGGAGTGGGTGGTAAGGGAGGGGGTGGGGGCAGGGGGGAGAAATAAACCAAGCCTTGTATGCACATATGAATAATAAAAGAAAAATGAAAAAAAAAATTCTATATTCATTCTTGTCTAGAAAGTACATCAACCACATTCACCTTCTTAACTTCCTCCTTTTACCCTTCCTCTCTCATAGGGAACCTCCCCTTAGCGTGACCTGTTTTTCATAATATTGCTGTATTTGTGTTAGGCTATATTCCACATATGAGAGGAAACGTGGCTTTTGACTTTCTGAAACTGGCTAACTTCACCTGAGATGATGTTCTCCAGTTCCATCCATTTACCAGCAAGTGACAAAATTTCATCTCTTTGTGGCGGAATAAAATTCCATTGTGTACAGATACCACATTTTCTTAATCCATTCGTCAGTAGTGGGGCATCTTGGCTGTTTCCATAACTTGGCTATTGTGAATAGTGCCGCAGTAAACATGGGTGTGCAGGTGCCTCTGGAGTAACCTGAATCGCATTCCTTTGTGTGTATCCCTAAGAGTGATGTTGCTCGATCATATGGCAGTTCTATTTTTAGTTTTTTGAGGAGCCTACACACTGTTTTCCATAGTGGTGTTACTAATTTACATTCCTACCAGCAATGTATGAGGGTTCCCTTTTCCCCATATCCTTGCTGACATTTGTTGTTGGTGGTGTTCTTGATGGTAACCATTCTACCAGGAGTGAGGTGGAATCATAAAGCAATTTTGATTTGCATTTCCTTTATGGCAAGGATGGTGAACATTTCTTCATGTGTTTTTTGGACTTCTTCCTTTGAGAAAGCTCTGTTCAGTTCACTTGTCCATTTCTTCATTGGGCCATTAAATTTTGGGGGCATTTAGTTTTTGAGCTCCCTGTAAATTCTGGTTATTAATCCCTTGTCAGATATATAGCTGGCAAAGATTTTCTCCCATTCTGTGGGCAGCCTCTTCTATTTGGTGACCTTTCCTTTTGTTGTGCAGAAGTTTTTTATTTCATGTTGTCCCATTTGTCAATCCTTTCTCTCAGTTGCTGAGCCATCTGAGTTCTATTTAGGAAGTTATTGCCTGTGTCTATTAATCCCAGTGTATTCCCTGCTCTTTCCCGCACTAGCTTCAAAGTTTCAGGTCTCATATTAAGGTCCCTAGTCCACTTTGAGTTGACACTTACAGGGTGACAGACATGAATCTAGTTTCAGTTTTCTGCAGGCAGATATCCAATTTTCCCAGCGACATTTGTTGAAGAGGCTGTGTTTTCGGTATTGTATGTTTTTGGCATCTTTATCAAAAATTAGGTGGGCATAGCTGCATGGATTCATATCTGGGATTGCTGACTCATGCCTTAAATCCCAGCTAATCAGCAGATAGAGATAGAGAAGATTGCAGTTTGGGGCCAGTCTGGGAAAAAAGTTAGTGAAACCCTATCTCAACAAATATGCTGGGTGTGGTGCTACATGTCTGTAATCCCAACTACATGGAAGGTGTAGGTAGGAAAATCATGGGCCAAGGATGGGCCAAGGCAAAAACACAAGACCCTATCCAAAAAAATAAGTAAAGCAATAAAGGCCTAGGGACATGGCTCAAGTGGTGGAGTACCTGCCCTGAGTTTAGACCCCAGTACCACCAAAAAAAAAAAAAAAAAAGAAAAATGTTCCAAAATAATTACTGAAGAGTGGAAAAAAAGAGATGAGTTTATTTTTCTTTCTGCATATCAAAAATTTTCTACAAGGCTCAGTTTCTGCATCTTCAAAGTCAGGGATTTGAAATCAACATTGTGTAAGGCCTTTTTAATAACAACCTTATCATTCAAGAATGTCGAATTTTCACTTACAAGCAACAGATCGTCACTCATTCTAAAAAGCTGTTAATAGTCAGATGAAAATTCACACGTTTTAACAACAATGTGCATCATGCCTGAGAAATAAATTTTTAAAAGTGACAGATAAATGTTTTGAGTCTTGGAAATTTCAGACTAATTGTCAAACCATGACTTGTGCCACAAAAGGATCGGTGTCATTACACAGCTCATTTATACCTGGTTCACCCAGTGAAATTGGCCCCTTTCAGATGAGTGAGTGTGTGAGTGTGGACCAGCCCCTTCCTGCAACACCTGCCCCATTCCACCCACAGGACACACACACAGCCCCGTGGTCTTCCTTCCAAGGTGGCCACCGGTGCTGGAGCCTGACTGATCGTCCCATAAGCCACTGTGTATTAGAAATGTGACTCCCACCTACTTTGTGCCTTTGTCATTTGCCTATCAAACTTAAATATTGAACCACATCTCACAAGCAAAAAATAAAATAAGAACTTCATGAATGGCAGGATTTACTGAGAGTTTTGTTAGCATACAATAGCTGTACAGGGGGACATTTACAAATGTACTTACAATCTATCTTAGATTTACCTACTCCATCATTCTCGCTCTTCCCCCTCCTCCCCTTCTTAGAACAACTTCAACAGATTTCATGCCTCTATTTTCATACATGAATACAAAATACATCCACTGTATTCACACTCTTCACCCTTTCCTTATGCCCTCTCCCTCCCACTGGTGCCCACTCCCAGAAAAGACCTGTTTTACCCTCCTGTCCTTCATTTTTTCAAATGTATACTGATGGTCCAAGGGGGGGTTCGCCTAGGTACTTCAGTCCTGTATATCATGTTTTAATTGAATTAACCTATCCCCTGTTTATTACTCTTTCTCTGTCACCATGCTCCTGCAATATTCAACAGCTCACTATACAGTCTATTATGTTGTGTTCATATATAGATGGGTTGTTTCAATATTTTTCACTCTCTGCCATTTTCTTTTCCTCCCCTGCCTCCTGTAGTTCCCTCAGGCAGACCCATTAATACAATCATACTCTCTTTCACTATGTGGTGTGTATACACACATAGATTCATATATGTATTTATGTGTACATTTAATAAAGTACTTCCTGTACAGAGGAAAGAAATTGACAGAAAATCAATATTAATCTTTAGAACATTTGATTTTTATCAGGTGACATAGTGACAAAAATACAATATTTGGCATCAGACTAACTTTCCAACTATGATGCTGTGTACTTAATCCCTCTGGATTTCAGTAACTTCATTGTAGAATGGGTGTTTTGTAAGTTGCTTGGTCCTTCCTTGGATGACCTTAGTTGTCATTAATTCTGTGGTATAGTTTATAACATCTTAGAGATGTTTTATGCATGGTGATACTGTATTTCCTTTAAAATATTTCCTGGCATTCATGATAGCAATTGGTCCTCACCTTGAGCTGGGCTTCTTAATGAAAGGAACCAGGAAGAGGAGCTGGAGTTTCTTACTGCTGTGATTAATAATTTGCAAAAAGTATTTAAGTTAAGAGCAGAACTGAGGCTCAAATCCTCCATCAAAGAATAAAGGCATGGATTTTCTACAGTTCTTTATGCTGTTACCTTGTTTCTCCCCTGAAAATGAAGCTTATTCTTGTAAGCATAGGCCACCCAGTGCTGATACTGAGTTTCCAGACAAAGATATGTGGGTCTGTGCTGCATTGTGAAATACATATTGTCTTGTCATAGAAATAAGAATAAAACAAGTACATTTGTCAAATTCTTTTTGGAGTATGTGTAAAAGAAATAGCACTGGTACTCAGATCCTCATAAACGGTTGTGCTCGTGGCCGACTCTGTGTGGCCCTGTCCAGGGGCAACTCCACCTCTCTCTTTGCTGGTGAATCTGGACCAACTATCACTAGAAGCCCAAAGGCCAGAGACGCATTTCCTTCCTAATGCTCTTGACCACAGGAAGCCATGGAACCTAGTTTCTTCCAGGATGTCAGTAGGGACACCCTGGGGTACTCTTGGGAGGAATTTCCTCCAGGAGTGATGCAGAATGAAGTCCCACTCCACTCATTTTTGGGAAACTCAGAAAATAGCAGACATACCAACTCAATATCCAAGAACACCTGAGTTGCTGAACCAACCCCAATAATTGGCTCCTTTTGAACATTTAATTGAAAAAAAAATAGCCCTGATTGCTTAAACTGCTTTGAGTCTGCTTTTGTGGACTCAATTCCCCTGCAGCTGAAAACCTTCTCCAGCAGTCCTCTCCACCCTCCCCTTCCTGTTTCTTGCCCTTTGTCCCAGTGAAATCCCAGGCACCCACAAGTAGACTGCCAGAAAAATGATAAAAAGTTGCCTTTTCTCCCTCCCCTGATTCACTGTTCCAACATGTTCTGTCAGGACACATGAAGGCCCTGACATCAAATTTCCCAAGATGCCTTGGGATGGCAGGCACAGGTGGGTTGGTGATACTGACAAGCTGCCTCAGAAGCTATGGGGGCACAGAGCTCAGCAAGAGCCAGGAGTAGTGAGCTATAGCCCTTCCAATCCCAGAGATGACCTCTACAGAGTGAGGCTGAGCTGTCCAACTGTCTAAGCCCTGAGAGACGGTGGCAGAGAGAATTGCCACTGGCAACCGCTGGCCATTGCTATTCTCGGAGACTGCAGAGCAGTGGTGGAAGTCACAGGGAGCCTTCCCTACAGCAGGAGCGGCAATGCTCTGGTTCTTGCAGATGGATGTGCTCCGCAGGGCCCCGCTGAGATCAGTGAGGGTTCCACGAAGGACTAAGCTCTAAGGAGAACTGCTGAGCTGCCTCTCAAATGTCCCCAGCCCTCTCCACTCTCCTCCTGCCTTGGCATCTGTGCAGGAGAGAAGCACTGTGCTTCTCTGTTTTATTTGCCCCGTGCTGTGGAAGGAAGGCAGAAATTTGGCAAAAGAAAGTCAAATTGATCACAGATCAATGGATTTCCCTAACTTGTCCGATGATGGCACTAATATCAAACCCTGGCTAAGAGTCCACAGAGCTGTGCTTCTTTAAGCACCATGGCAGTAACCATGGCAACAGCCAACTTTATGGAATGTGGCAGACACTATGCTCATCTTGGTGATATTTAATCCTCAATGCCCTTCCTATGCAGTATTTACAGAGTACTTCTACCTGTGTGGTTTTGGATAAGCTATGAATCCCTCCAAGCTGGTAAGTGACAAAACTGGGACTCAACTGGATCTGTCAGGCTCCAGGGTCTGGATTTCAAATCTTAGTACTATACTGTGACCTTGGAGCTGCCCTTGGGAAGCCCCACATTTCCCCTACCCATTCCTGTATGCCCTGACATGGTACCTTCATGTAGGTGGCCGACTAATAGAATTCATTCTTTTTTTTTTCATTTTTCTTTTATTATTCATATGTGCATAAAAGGCTTGGTTCATTTCTCCCCCCTGCCCCCACCCACTCCCAGAATTCATTCTTGATCATGTGCCCTGAGAGGGTGATCACAGACCCATTAAAAGCAGCACATTCACAGAAGCAAGGGCCCCTCAAATGTTACTAGTGATCACCAGCATCAGAGCATCTGCCTGGTGGTACACGGCCAGGCTTCACACTGATCCAGCTCTGCCCTCTCTGCTCCCAGTACAAAGCAGGCTGACATTACATCAGCCAATTAAACAGGGGCATTCCTGGTGAAATAGCCCATCCACATTTGAGTTGGAATGAATGTGCACTCAGTAGTGTTATAGCATAAAATCATTAACATAAGTGAAAAGAAAGGGAGTATCACCATCTTCTGAACTCAGAATTCTGTACGGCCACCCCACCACCAGGGAGGATTATGCTCTAACAGTAATCTGTAACTTAGAAGTCAGTGAAGTCACAGAAATGAAGTCGATGTCTAATATCAACTCTTGTGGTTGGCCATAAATTACTGGATTCCAGTTAATGGAAAACTTCACCCCAAGTCAGAGACCTTCCCAGAAGGGAAAATTGGCTCTGAGAATGAAAAGTCAGTGGTGAATACTTCTCAGAAGTGAAACAAGACATTCACAGACCTAACATGCAATACTTTAATCTTCATTGGAGCTAACTTTTCAAGTTAGCAAAAGTATATGAGAGAATTTCCAAAATAACTCTGAAAATAAACTGAACTTTCAAGGCTGGAAGGACTTTGAAGAGTAGTGTGTGTGTGTGTGTGTGTGTGTGTGTGTGTGTGTGTGTGTACATGTGTGTATTGGTGAAGCTGACATGTACACTCCAGGCTATCACTCTGAAGAATATTTAGATTTAATTTTCTTTCAGGTGCTTTCTCAAAGAAAAAAACCAGATTATTTGACCATTTTAAAGATCAAGTACTTAGTTAAAACATCAACAAGAATAATAAAACCTTTACTAGGGCTTATCAGACAAATCTTGGTAGCTTAATAATTTAACCAGGGGTTTCTATTCTTTCTGCACGTGAACAGCACTGGCCAATGATTTGTTGTAAAATTTCCTAGGTCTTCAGCATTATCAAAATTGGGAACACTTGCTAAAAATATATCTGTGCACCAAAAACCTCTAAAGAAAAAAAAAACTAAGTTTTGCCTTTTCTTTTGGTTGAACCTCATCAATATGACTTCATTTTTATTTGATTTAAGATTAAATAATGTGACTACTCCACTTACTAAGCATGGGCACAGTCTTCTTGACCTCACTCACAATTATAAGAGGAGAGCACAGATTCATTTTGAGAGCTTGGCTATAAATTAATTTTCTAACACATGCATAAGGGGAAAATATTGTCTGCACTTACTGGTGGTTGCATTCAACAAATGATTTATATTTAAAAACTCACTTTCAGTTTTCTTTTTTGGTGAGACTGGGGTTTGAACTAGGGCTTCACCCTTGCAAAGAAGGCACTCTACTTTTTGAGCCATTTTGCTCTGACTATTTTGGAGATCTCTTGAACTACTTTCCTGGGCTGATCTCAAGCCACCCCCCTTCCAATCTCAACCTCCCAAATAGCTAGGATTACAGGAGTGAGTCACCAGCACTTGGTTCACTTTCACTGCTCAGATGCACTTTGGAAGTGATGGTTGTGTTTTGCTTGTGAGTTTATCAATGCTTCGGAAAGATTCTCCAGGCTGAGCTGGTGTATGAACCACACAGTGGTTGAAGGACTCCAAGTTTATCACCATGCAGACAACAGAGCTATGGGACCTCCCTCTGCTCTGTACTGACAGAAGTAGAGTGGAAAGCAGGACTCAACTGTTACAGAGTACACTGCACCCCTCCTCTCAATTTCACATGTTGAAGCCCCCTGCTCCCAGATCCTAAGATGGTAAGTATATTTGGGGATAGGGTCTTTAATGAGGTACTTAGGTTAAAATGAGGCTGTTTGGGGTGGGCCTTATGAGAGAAGGAAAATGGGAGAAAAAAGGAGACACCAGGGATGTGCCCACACAGAGGAACAAGCAGGTGAGGATATGTGCTTATTTCTCCTTCTTCATCCTAGTGGTTTGCTGGTTTACTGATTTAGTAATGCTCGATAATTTCCTCTTCTCACTTGTCTATCTGATCTTCTAGTGAGATTTACTCTTTTCTGAGCTATTGCACTTATGCCTATCTTTCTTCCTCTTCTGTGTATAGAATCCTTTTTGTATCTTCTGCATTGCTAGTCTAGAGGTCATGAATTCATTTAATTTATGTTTATCATGGAGGGTCCTTATTTCCTCTTCAATTTAAAGGACACTTTTTGTGGATATAATCTTGGTTGGCAGTTACTCAGTTTCAGGGCTTGGAATATTTTGGTCCATGGTTGCTTGGCCTTTAGGCTTTCTCCTGAGAGGTTTGCTATTATTCTTAGAGGTTTGCCTTTGCAACCAGCTTAGCACTTCTTTCTTGCAGCTTTCAGGATTCTTCGTTTTTTCATATTCTTGACATTTTCACTACCATGTGATGGGGAAAAATTCTTTTCTATTTGGGGTTCTAAAATTCTCTTGTACTTTTATGTTCATTTCTTTCCAAGATTTGGGGAATTTTCTGCTGTAATTGCATTGGGTAGATGTTTTGAGCCTTCAGTCTATATCTCAGTTCCTCCATCTCTACCAGAGTCATAGATTTATTTCTCAACTGTGTCCCAGAGGTCTTGGATGTTGTGATCATGATTGGTTTTTTTTCTTTATTGGTATCTGAATTTAATAATTCCTTAACCTTGTCTTTCATCTCTGATATTCATTCCTCTACTTCTCTCTGTATCACCTTTCTGTTCTCTGGGCTTTTTTAGCTGTCTACTTTCTTTATTTTTTAGCTGTCTACTGTCTTTATTCCCAATGTTTTATCTCTTATGGTCTGTTACTCTGATTTCTCATTGATGGAGTGGCACAGAGGGAGTTTCAAATCCACTATCTTATCCCAAAACTCTGCATATTGATTACTGATGAGATTCATCACTTTAGACTTTGTACAAACTGTCTGGCCTTCTGTTCTCATATGCAATTACAGTTGTTATTATGTGGCAAGTACTCCAGGAGCACAACTTCTATGGCATGTGTTTATTTATGTGTTGTTCGGTCAGTGCCGAACAACAGGTTGGTTGTCTTGAGTATGATCACAGGAGCTCTCCTGTGGTTTCCTGGACAAGGATCCCAGTGGACCAAGGGCTTCTTCCCTGCCTAGGAAGGGGGAGAAAGTTGAGCATCCTGTGAACACCTTTTATGTCAGACAGACAGAAGTTTCCCCTCACCTGCTAACTGAATTGCCTAGAGTTTTGCATTAAGAAACTTACAGCCTAGGCTCCATGGGAAAGGATTATTCAGAATCAATTAGGATTTTTTGAGATAGAATAATCCAGGCTGGCCTTGATCTTCCTGTTTCAGCCTCCCAAATGCTGGGATTACATATGTGTTCTACCAAACCTGGCTTTAGAAGCACTTCTTAAAAATAAGAGCACTGAGACCCTCACCTCAGACTGATTAAATAAGAAACTCTTTGATGATCCAATGTTGGAATTATGTTTAGAATATGCTCAAGTGGTTCTAACACTGGCTGGTGAGCAGAAGGGAAAAACTGATGGTAGTGGTGTCGGGGGAGGAGAGCAAACTGGTTGGTTCTGTGAAGCATTGATCTCACAGTACATAGTTCTCATCCACCTTCCTTGTTTAACCCCTGCTACTCTGCTAAATGCATAATAGGAGCTCAATAGGTACTGCTGGTGAATGGACATGTCAAGTCAAATAAGAGAGAAGAGCTTCTTAATTATGGACAGTAGACAACCTGAGGGAACAGAGTGACCAACTTTCCCAGGCAAACCATGGTAGTTGGTCACCTCACTGGGGGGGACAATTTGACTAGCTATAAAGAATATTTTTTGGACAACTGAAGAAATTTTAATATAGATGGCTGATTAGATGACATTCATTCTGTTATGTGTGATCGTGGCAGTGTGGTTACATACCTTATTTTTTAGAGGTACATGCTGAAGGTTTTAGGGATGATATGTCATCTTGTCTGTAATTTGTATATTATAATAATCAGCAAAAAATACTTAAATATAAAGGCAAAAATATCCAAAGCAGTAGCAATTGCATATTCATGTGTGCAAGAAGAGGTTCCTCCCAGCCTCTGTATGGTAAATATGATGAATGCTATTAACGATGATCCTGAATGGAGAAGTAGTTCACATGTGGCCTAGCTACTATCAGAGGAAAGCATATGAGTTTTAATTTTCCAAGACTTTTATCTAATACTTTAAATATTAAGGCTTTTGCAATCTTTTGAAGCCTAAATACAAAGTACATTCAAGTAAGTGCAAACTTGGGAACTAGAGGGGAGCTGGGATCCCACACTATTGCTGACAGCTTGAGAACTTGAGCAGGTGACACAACCTTGCAGAGACTCAAACCCCCTTCTGTAGAGTAGGGTTAATAAACCCAGCAGAGCTGTGAAAGGGAACAAATAAAGTGTGAAGTTGCAGGGCTGGCCTAGACAGATGAGATGTCAATAAGTAGGATGTTCTCTCATGAAGAAGGAGGAAATTAACTTGATTGATTTTTTTCATTGTAAAACAAACAGCCCCACAAAATGACCCGAGTACCAAGTTCTGTACCAACCTTACATGCCTGTGGGATGGATGTGTTGGCACAATGGATTAATAGTTGTTGCAACCTGAAGCTGTCTTGGGAACTGTGTCATAGGGAATAGCTCTTTGATGTTTGCCATATAAGAATTATTTTATTTAAATCAATATAAGCATATTTCTATTTTAATTAGTACAACCTGTATATACATACAAGGGAAATTAAGCTTAATGTAAGTTGAATTTATGTGTTCCTCATTTCCAACCTTAAGTCTAATTATACAGACTCCATTTATCAAACAGAAACTACAGGCCAAGCATCACTAGATGCTATTAGTTTCATCATTAGCACACCCTAATGAAGTAGGTATTATTGTCCAATTATGCCCCATTAACAGAAGTAGTGAACACTAGAGAGGTACAGTTTCATGCCAAAAGGCCATAGCTATAAAGGCAGTAGAGCCAGGCCAATGACAAGAAGTACTGTGACCTTGCCACCACACTATTGGTTCTCCCTCCACCCCTGCTACCTGTAAGCCACAGAGCTCTGAGTTTTGATGTTTCTTTGAACACAAGAATAACGATAAGACCAACCCCACTAGGTCCTGAGGATTAAATGAGTTAATATATTAATCCATACAAAGAACCCAGAAGAGCTCTGGCACAAGGTGAATGTTCCTTGATATCAGGTTAGCTATTTAACAAGTAAAACCTGACCAGCTGACTTGGGGGAAAAAAAAACTCAGCAGGTGGCTTATCTCATCATTTATCATGTCAATAACAAGAGAGGAGTGAAGAAACCAACTCCCTCCCTTGTGACACTGTTCCTTAAGGCAGAGCCTGACCTCTCCCAGGCTTCTGGCCCCAAAAACCATCTTTCCGTCTCAGCACATCTTCTAGTTGGCTTCTCTCTGTGCACCATGATCAAAGTGCTGTCCTTTCTGGTTACACTTTAGAAATGCCATCCATGCACTGTAGACTGTTAGGTTGTCACCTCACATAAACTCATGAGGGCAGGAGGTCAATACTTTCACTTAGGATTAATGGTGTTTTGTGCTCTGCAGCACAAGATTCATCTCATGTGAAGAGGGAATTTTTGTGGCTGAGAATATCTTGAAAGACAGAGTTTAGCCAAAAACCCTTGAGGATAAGCAAGTCTTGAAATGCTATGTTGTAGATGTGAGCATCAGTCACCTCCCACATATGTTCCAGCTGTACCATGATGGATGGATTTGGTTGTCCTAAGCTCGGTGCTTTTGAAAATGTTTTCATACCTGTGCAGAGCACAAGGATTTCAGACTGTGTTTGAATCCATGGTGTGAGGGTGAGTCTGCATTGTATTGTCACAAAATACAGGGGAAATTTTTCAAAGAAACAAAAGATAAAGTGATTCCTAAGATAAAAGGGAAAATCTCATAAACTGAGTAAACCATTTGTTCACTCATTCATTCGCTCATTCATGTGCTCATCTGTTCATTCAATAAATGCCATGGGCTTTTTTTACTGTGCCAGGCTGTGATAAGGCTGGGTTCCTGCACTTGGGACTCTCACTCTGGCATCCCATCAGTGATCATGTCTGACCTCGAGCACCACCTCCATATCCTATGTCTGTTTTCAGCCCTGAGTGAGTAGAATTGGGCCTAACATTATTGTACCCACAGGGCTGAAAGATGTTCCACCCTTCGAGCTGGTGAGGTGGTTTGAGACCCTCCTGAGAGTAGATATGAGACTATCACCCCACCTGACCACCCCTCAATGCTTTGCAGTGCTCCTACCCAGTTCCCTCTTACTGAAAAGCATTCTGAGGAATTGCAAGACAGGCCAGTCCTAGGACTGTGCTTTATTTCCCACTCGTATTCTTTTCTCTTCCTCTCCTTTTTCTCACTCTAAAGAAATGAGTTATACATCCCATAACCATATATAATTAAAGGAAGAAAATTAGCTCTAATATGTCCCCAACCCATTGTACTCATGTTTATTTACTCTTTGTGTGCCTTGCTGGCTATTAATACTCTTATTGATTTTAGCTCAAAGAAAGGATAGAAATATTAGTTGCTGTTGATAATGGAAATAAGTTCCTTTTACCTAGCTTGAAATCCAATCAAGTGATAAGCATTCATCATGCACTCAGCTCTAAGAAGGACAAAGACAAGGATGTCATCCTGTCCCTCTAATCAAGTGCCAGCCAGTGGCCCCAGGCTCAGGACAAGCTAGCACTCAATCAGAACAAGCCTCCAGTGCCTACTTGGGCCACCCTTTCTGTCCAGACTCAATTCCCTTTACTTGTCTTACCCTTCACTTCCTGATGAACCGCTTATACAAAGCAGCACATTTTGACACCGTTGTGTTGACATGGTTGTTTTGCTTTAGGAAATGTTTAGTGGCACAGTTACATCAGTAAACTGTCAAAATATAAAACAACTGTTGTCTGTTACTGAGAACTGTACGAGCAAATACTTCCAATTTTTATCATGGCCATTCTCATCCCCTTCTCATTCTCATTCCCTGATGAAGCATAATATTCTTATTTTTTATCATCTCAGCTAATTTTGAACTATCATCTTTTATTTAGTGATGTTTCCTAAAAGAATCTATTAGAATGGAATTAGCATCTATAGATTTATTTCCTGCTTCCAGAAAGTCATTATAAACTGGGTTAATGATATTAAATATGATTTACATATCCTACTGGGTACTGTGAGAACAGAAGTTTAGCTGAGGATTCCCTGTGTGGTTTGGAGAGGAGAGTAAGTACCCGTTGTGAGACTGAAGGAAGAGTGGAGGTGCTGAGGCAGGCAGGGGTGAAAGTCAGTTTCTCTGGCCCATTACAGGGGTAGGACAGGATGGTTTACATTTGGGACCTTTTGAGCTATGGCCAACTTTCCCAGGTCTTGGCTTTCTTGTCCACAAAATGGGCATGGTGAGGCTTCTGAGAAAAGGACACCTTAGGAGAGAATGAACCCCAAGATTCTCTAAAGGTTAATGAGAACAGCCGAAGAAGAAATTGGACTGAATTTGATTCAGTTCACCTCACCTGAGTCAACACTGTCTCACCTAAGGTATCATTTGCATCTGGACAATTCAGATAGAACTCTCATGGCACAGACACATTACCTAGGTTTCTCCTCGAGGCCACAGAAGAAGTTCACAGCCCTGGAGGTGAGGGTGAGGTTCCTAGTGTCCATCATCTTATGAAGAGATCAGACCAGGAATTGAAGACTCCATCCTCAGACTCAAATGAAAAGAGAGAGATGAAAACCAACCGCTTTCATCATGTCCACCAGCCAAGGGTCACTGGCAAATACCCAGGAAGTGCTGGGCAGTCAGGGTGGGGGATAACCAAGAGGCAAGTAGGGTGATTGTTCTCTGTGTTCTAATTTCCTTCTTGTCCCAAAACCTTCAGGGATGGTGCTTGCCTGGTTTAACTGACGAGTTGAATTGTGAGGGCAAACAGAAAAGGGTTTTCTGTGATCCTGTCCCTGCTGTGCCTGAGGGACACAGGCCTCCTTCCCTGCTTTACAGAGAACTTCTCATTGTCAGCCACTTCCACTGAAACAACCTCATCCGGGAAACAGACTTAGTCTTGCCCTTCTGTGAAGATAGATCAGTCTCATACTTAGGTGAAAATTCTTAAGCCATCAGAGCCCCAAGTACAGCTGGGTGTTGGAGGGAAAGCATGGGTTACTTTCGCAACATTCTCCCTCCTTTACCCTGGTTTTGTGGGGGAGAAGAACAGAGGGCTCTGTAAGTGACTGCCCAGGAGGGAGTGCTCACTCCTGCCATAAATCACCCCTGCTGATGCGGTGCATTCCCTAGGCTCCACCAGAAGGCCACAACTCCTGGCTGCTCCCCAGGCTCTGCTGGTCCCTTATGTGACTTGACTGTCTTCCCTGACCAGCAGCTAGCAGCCTTGCACCCACTTTCCTCTGATGTGGGGGGTGGGGCTTTTGCAACTCTGCGGTGACCACTCATGTCCATCCCACAGCATCCTGGAATTCAAGGGAACAGCTCCTGCCCTCCACTGAGCAGTACATCACAGTCCTCTCCCCTAGGGTAGCCTCTCACCAACCTTCCCCAGTGGTGTTGGATGAGGCCGGCAGCCCAGAGGCTTATGGGAATGAAGGTTCTTCTGGTAGCCAGCCATTCTTGCCCCAAGATCCCCTTAGAGTATTTCTATTCAGAGGAGCAGCAAGGAGCCCAGAAGGATCTTTTCTCTCCAGACAACTGAGAGCTGTGACCCAGCCCCTACAGGGACCTTGGCAAGAAGGGCCAGCTGGGGAAAGCTACCTCCCAGCCAGCCCTGCAGGGACATGAACTGCCCACAGCTGGGTCATTTTGTTTGTTTCTTATTGTTATCTTTTTCTTTTACTGATTTATAATTCATGATTTTAAAGCATACGATTAAGTGAGTATAGCATATTCACAAAATTGTACAGCTACCATCACAGTCTCATTCTCAAATATACTCGTCATTCCAAAAAGAAACCCTGAACCCATTAGCAGTCACTCACCATCTTCTTCTCTTTCCAGACCTTGGTAACACTAATCTACTTTCTGTCACTATGAATCTGCCTATTCTGGATGTTTTATATCAGTGGAATAAAAAATACATGGCCTGTTGTGCTGGCTTGTTTCTTTTGACACAGTATCTCCAGGGTTCACTCATGTAGCATGTATCAGTATTTCATTCTTTGTTAGAGCCAAATAATATTCCATTGTATGGACAGACCACAATTTATTTATTCTTTATCATTTGGTGAACATTTGAGTTATTTGGCAGTTTTTGATTTAGACTATTTAAGGGCCACTTTAAGGCCTTCATTTGAGAAGATAGGGAAGTCTCCTCCATATGCTCACACCTCCAGTATTGGTCAACTGAAGTTCTTTTGAACAGAGCAGGTCCCTTTTCCTCCACTGAGCCTGTGTGATGTCAACAGAGGCTGCCTTCTATGGGGGCATCTGAGACAACAGAACAAGGCCTGTGAAAGTTGTCAGAATCAAGACAGAGTCGCTTCTGTCATATCCCAATGGAAAGGGATCAATCCTGATTGATGAGGGAGATAGAGGCAAAAGGGGAAGCAAGAAGAAAACTTTGACCAAGCCTTTGTCCGTCTCATTTCAGTTTTCAGCATGTGCTAAGTTGTACGACAGATAATGTTACAATGGGAAACCACTCTGTAGGCTCTGCCTTTCTGTTTAGGGAGAGAAAGCAGAAACCCAATTTGTAGGCACCTTTCTCATCACTATCTGCAGAAAGCTCTAGACAGTGAGGAATGCCCCTGTTTAATTGGCTGATGTAATGCCAGCCTGCTTTGTACTGGGAGCTGAGAGGGCAGAGCTGGATCAGTGTGAAGCCTGGCTGTGTACCACCAGGCAGGTGCTCTGATGCTGGTGATCACTAATAACATTTGAGGGGCCCTTGCCTCTGTGAACTTGCTGCTTTAATTGGTCTGTGATTACCCTGTCAGGTCACATGATCAAGAATGAAATCTATTGATCAGTCACCTATATGAAGGTACCATGTCAGGGCATGCGGGGATGGGTAGGGGAAATGCGGGGCTTCCCAAGGGCAGTTCCAAGGTCACAGTATAGTGCTGAGATTTGAAATCCAGACCATGGAGCCTGACAGATCCAGTTGAGTCCCAGTTCTGTCACTTACCAGTTTGGAGGGATTCATAGCTTGTCTAAAGCCTCTAAAGCCACACATTCAGTTATTTCTGCTTTTTGTTTGTTTTTTGTGGTGCTGGGACTTGAACCCAGGACCTTATGCATGCTAGGCCGGTGCCCTGCCTCTGAGCTACATTTCTCGCTTCCAAAGCCACAAAGATGGTAAGTACTGTGCTTGTGTCAACCCGAACAACAAAAGCCAGGAGGTTTTGCAGAAAGGGTTCTTATGCATGATTGCCTTATAGCAATTATCACAGAAGACTGTCAGAAGCACTGTGACCTTACACAAAAAGTTCTTCTACAAGGACAGCTACCAAGAGATTGACTGTTCAGCTTCGGACTGATTAATCACTGAAGAATCATTGTTTTAAAATGTGTTGTGCAATCCTCCTCACTTTTACCTTTAAAAACTCCCCCTTGCCCGAGTCTCTTTGAATACACCCATGGTTTACTATGGCATGCTCATTCCCTTGCATTGTTCTGCAACTCCCAAACAAAACTTGATTTTACTTTGATTTTAACCTCTTTGTATTTCTTTTGGTCAGCAGGCCCCAGAGAGGTCACAGGCAAGAAGAAGGTGTTTCATGCAGGATTGAGGCTGGACTGAGTGGTGTGCTAATTAGACAGTCCTCACAGAGTGGGAGAAAATATTTGCTAGCTAAACATCAGACAGAGGACTAATAACCAGAATATACAGGAAGCTCAAAAAACTAAACTTCCCCCAAATCAATGAACCAATAAAGAAGTGGGCAACTGAACTAAACAGAACTTTTTCAAAGGAAGAAATCCAAGTGGCCAAAAAGCACATGAAAAAATGCTCACCATCCCTGGCCATAAAGGAAATGCAAATCAAAACCACACAAAGATTCTACCTCACCCATAGCATCAAGAATGGCTAGCATTGAGAACACTACCAACAACAAATGTTGGCGAGGATTCAGGGAAAAAGGACCCTCAGACACTCCTGGTGGGAATGTAAGCTAGTGTAGTCACTTTGGGAAACAATATGGAGGACCCTTAAAAAACTAAACACAGATCTGCCATATGATCCAGCAATACCACTCCTAGGGATATACCTGAAGGATGTGACTCAAGTTATTACCAAAGCACCTGCACACCCATGTTTATTGCAGCATTATTCACAATAGCCAAGCTATGGAAAAGTCAAGATGCCCCACTACAGACAAATGGATTAAGAAAGTGTGATATTTATACACAATGGAATTTTACAAAGCCACAGAGAATAAAATTTTGTCATTAGCAAATAAACGGATGGACCTGGAGAACATCATCTTAAGCAAAGTTAGTCAGGCTCAAAAGACTAAAAATCGCATGTTCTCTCTCAGATGCAGCTTATAGACCTAAAATAAATGCAGTAATATTATTGAACATGGGTCACACACTAAGGGGAGAATGCGCACAGGAGGAATAGGGAAAGGGACGGAAACCTAAAACTTGAATGTGGCTGATGTGCCCACTGTAGTGGAGCGAATAAAGTAATCTTAAACTGGCAGAGGCCACTATAGGAAGGGGACGAGGAAGTAGCGAAGAGGTCTGGCAGAGATGAACCAATGTGGGTTGTAATATACAGGTATATAGAAGCAACGCTAGGGATCTCTCTGTATAGCTATCTTTATCTCAAAGTAGCAAAAGCGCGATGTCTTTCTTATTATCTCTTATGTTTTCTCTTCAACAAAATCGGAGAGCAAGAGAACAGAACCGGTTCTGCCTAGAAGCGGGAGTTGGGGGGAGAGGGAGAGGGAGGGGGCACAAACAATGTATACACATGTAAGTAAATGCAAAAATGATAAAATAAAAGGAGAAAAGATATAAATAAGTAAATAAATAAAAGCCCTGCTTTATAGAATTTGCTAGTACCATGGGGTAAATACCCCTCTCATCATGACCAATTCCAAGCTACCTACTGGAAGACCCTGAAGGTGAGAGGAGATGTCCACACAGGCTCTGGGGGACACTCCAGTCACCACTGGCTGGAACCCAGGTTTCTGAACATGCATGAGGTCGCAGCTCCAGGGACTTCTAGGAAAACATCTGGGCTCTCTGGGGGAGTCGTTCCCAGCAATAAAGCACCAGGAGTTATGGCCAGTGTACTTCCCTTCCTGATCCATCTCCAGAACAAGTCACCTCTTTGAATTAGATAGCAGAAAGCAGCTGACTCATGGTTACTTTAGTGCTTCTCTACCATGTGGGGTCACATGCATGGCCCCTCTCTTCCAGCCACATATCTGACTGCCCTGCCAACAGAGGAATGAAGTGTCTGATCACAGCCAAAATATGACTGTGGGAATTCCTTTTATGAAGATGGAGTGAGGACAATGATAGACCTGGGCTGAGTGTATTTGTGTGATGGCCACGGTCCTGTCATAATTGTTCATAGAGGGAAAATAAGAAGTGTGACCTTTTAAAAAGTGCCTGATTCTTGATGTCTACACCGAGGGTGTCCAGTTTGTTATCCACGCTTCGTATGTGGCTGCTAAGTATTTGAAATGTCACTAGAACAATTGAGAAGTGCCCAAAGTATGAACAGATGCTGGGGTTTGAGTACTTCTTAAGGCCAAAGACAATAAAATGCCTTACTAACAGTTTTTATAATGGATACGTCTTAAAATTCAATATTGTGAAGTATTAAATATAACTATACTAAAATTATGTGCATTTTTCCTTTTTAAATTTTAAATTGCACATGGGATTTGCATTTTATTTTTTGTTGGACTTCACTGCTCCATGCAGTACTGTTGGACCTCTGAGGCAGTTTAAACAACAGGAGCTCCTATTACTTATTAGAGGTGACTATGTGTCCAATGCCAAACGAAGCTATTTACATAGAGAGTTTCATTTATTCTTTGTATTAGCATTTGTTATCCTTGTGTAATAAAGGAGGAAATGAAGTTCAGAGAAATAATTTATTCAAGGTCACACAGGAAATCTCAATTCAAATCAATTAAAGAAAATTAAGGATTTCCTAATCTCTAATAGACACATGGATTAATAGAGTAGTTTGTTAGTGGTTTATTTGGGTAACACGTTACTTTAATAAAATTTCAAGTTTAGAGAAAAAATTTTAAGAATAGTACAAGGAACTCCCAAATACTTTGCCCAGATTTACCAACTGTCTTTGGGGTAGGGAGAGAAAGAATATTTTTCCCAAATCATTTGGAAATAAATTGGAGACATCAGATTCATTTACTACTAAATACTAATGTGTGTTCCCCAAGAACAAAGACATTCTCTTATTTAAACAAGATCTAATGATCAAAATCATGAAATTTATTCTCTTATTTAACCAAGATCTAAAGATCAAAATCACGAAATTTAACAGTGGCACCATCTCATTATCTAACATAGTCCATATTTGGATTTCTTCAATTGTCCCAATCATATCCTTGGAAGCTACTTTCCCCTGGATTCGGAGGCCCATCTTGGATCCTGCACTGCACTGAGTTGTCAGGTCTCCTTAATCTTCTTTCATCTTGGACGGTTCCCAGGTTTATGTGCTGCTCGACTTTGATATTTTTAAAGAACACAGTCCAATTAATTTGTAGAATGTTCCTCGGTAGAGTTCATCTGAAATACCTCATGCTCAGACTCCTGCATTTTCAGCGGGGTTCCCACAGAAGGCTCTTTGTCCCTCACAGTGCAGATTTGGTGCTCTTTAATATTGCTTATAGAACATTGATGAAAGATATTCATAGAATATAAAGTAAGAAAGGGGTGTTTCAAACACATTTCTATACTTGGAATTCACCCAAATAATTACTATACAGGACAAGTGTAAACCTTGGTTGCAAAGTAGAAGTATAGATTTAAATAAACACAGATCATGACAATGACAATCATCGCACTAATGACTTTTATTTGACTTTCCTATTTTTATGGCCCTGTAGAAAAAAGTTTAACTCAGTCTAATGACTTGAAAGATTAGAACATACAAGTTGGTGATGGATAGGAAAAGAGAAGGCCATTTAACTCCAGGAGATTGTTTAATTTCAAGCCATCTTTTGTTTATGGCGGAATAATTGCTTTGCTTTCTCTTCCTTTTCACCTTAATTCACATGATAAGTGCTTCAGTTAGAGCCACCAAATGGTGTTGGCAGATCCTCTGGGATGATGGTGTTTGTTCAGAGTTCACTCTTAAAATCTCATTTCATTCAAATGATGTTATAATTGTAAGATGTAACACCAGCATCTCACTGCCTCTGACAGTCTCATATTTCTCTCATTTAAGAAACAGCTGTCAAAAGGATCCGTGTGAGCTGAGGAATGGACAAATTATGGGGACATTATATTTTTAATCAATCACTTGCCTAAAGTCATGAAAGCTAATGTTTGGTTTATAGTCACCCAGACATAATACCATCTAGAAAGTTTTTGTTCATCACAAGATATCCAATAATGTTTATGGATTTTCTTCTTATGCTATGGGGAAAAAAGCCAAAAAGAAAAAAAAGATAACGACATTGAAAAAGATGTGCTTTAAATATAAAGATCCATATAGGCTGGAAAAAAATGGGAAAATATACATCATGCAAAGTATGAGCATAAGAGAAATGACGGAGTGGCTATATTAATATGTGTTAAAATAAATTCCAAGGCAAAAGAAACATTTTACAGTGACAGAGGATCACTTTATCAAGATGTTTACCAATACAGAGTATAAATGATTTTCAAAAGCAGCACAAAAATATATACAAATTAAAATTACACAAAGAACAAAAATGAAAGTATTAAAGTAGGAAATAGATGTGACTGGAGATTTTAAGAACTCTTACTCAACAATTTCAGGAAAAGGAGGCAAAAAGCTGAGTAAGGCTATGGAAGATTTGACAGTCTACAAACAAACTGGCCTTTATTGAACATTTCTTCAGGAGCACATGGGGGACATTCACCGGGAAGAGACACTGTATTCTAGACTATCAAACGTCTCAATAATTGTTGATTTGAAATCTTTCTGCTTTTTGTTTATAAGTTTTTACATTATGAAGGCAGAAAATACAAATTAGTTAAACTGAAAATATTTAAAATGGAGGGAAAATAAGGGTAAGTGCAGAAGAAATAGAAAACAGCCTGCACTGTGGCTCATGCCTACAACCCTAGCTACTTGGAAGGCAGAGATTGGTAGGATCATGGTTCAAGCCCAGCCTGAGCAAAATGTTTGAAAGACCTCCATCTCAACCAATAAAAGATGGTACATGCCCATTATCCTGGCTAAGTGGAAAGTGTAAATAGGAGGACCTCACTTCACGCTGACTCAGGCATAAACACACAACCCTATTTGAAAAATAACTAAAGCAAAAAGAGCTGGAGGTATGGTTCAAGTGGTAGAGCACCTGCCTCGCCTGTGCAAGACCCTGAGTTCAAACCCCAGTAGTGCTAAAAAAAGAAAAAGAAATAGAAATAGAAAATAGATAAATAATAGAGAAAATTAGCAAGAACAATAAATAGTTCTTTGAATAAAATGGTGACATTGATAATCTCTCAGCAAGATTGATTTTATCATTTGAAAGTTGAACAGAGAATCTGAGCTAATATAAGTGATATAGAATATAGGATTTATTATAGGAACTTTTCCTTGTGTAATGGGAGAAGCTAGTTAAACTGTTTGTGTGCAACGATTTGCTTACAAAGTCATCAGTCAGGAACAAAAACTGGACATGAAGTGAGAGAACCCAAGGACAAAGTAGAACCCAGGAGGGCCAGCTAGAAGACAGGTACCTGCACATGTCTTTCACCATCACTAATCACCCAACTCCAATGTCACCTGTCACCTCCTTAGTGCACGTGCCATGAAGCTGCAAAGCACCAGAACCAAGACTGGGAGGAGCTGACCGACACGCGGAAGATGCTGGAGGGGTTGCAGACCTGGCTGTTGTTCCCACATTTGAGATGAGGCAGCAGAGAAGCAGTCCTCCCCGCCACCACCCACGGCTGCGGCTTCATTCTACCTTGCAAATCTCATGTAAATTGTGACTCAGGAACAAACAGGGAAGAAAGTTCTGGAAAATGTAGTTTTTGTTTCAACAGGGAGACACAGTATCCCCCACACTGACTGAGGAAACAAAGAGAAATATAAATTATCAATCATCAAGATGGGAAGAGGTGATGTCACTCTAGATTTTTACAGTCATTTATAAAACCTAAGTGGAGGTGTGTTCAATGCTTACCTTCAAAACTTCCTAGTTGTGTGTGCGTTCATGAGAAAGAAAGTTTACATTTAAAAAGGCAAAAATTCTTATCCTCTTCATTTCCTTGCTGGGTTAAGGCAAAATCTTGTGCAATAAATCAAATAGAGCATCAGGATTGACTCAGCTGAAGGATCTTCTTCAAGCAGCAGAACATGGATGTGTTACATGGTAGGTCATTTATTTCCTCGATAAGGTCAACAATGAAAGTTAAAAGTCATTAGCTACTGCACATTAAAGAGCAGTGAGAGATGAGGATATCAGTTCTGAAATGCAAATTGATCTGCCCACAATGCTTTTGCTCAGAATTGCACACAACCTTAAGACCCGCGTACTGCCCAAAGAGCCTTCTTTGTACACGCTGCTTTGTTCCCTTATAGCAGAGTTTCTTTACCTGTTGGAATTAGGAATATATGACACCACATTCCTCACAGTCCAGAGCTTTCTGCAGATAGTGATGAGAAAGGGTCTACACATTGGGTTTCTGCTTTCTCTCCCTAAACAGAAAGGCAGAGCCTGCAGAGTGGCTTCCCATTGTAACATTATCTTGTACGACTTAGCACGTGCTGAAAGCTGAAATGAGATGGACAAAGGCTTGGTCCTCTGCTCAGCCTTCCCATTTGCCTCTATCTCTCCCTCGCCAGTCAGAGTCAACCCCTTTGCCCTGGGATATGGAGGCGCCTTCTCCTCCTTTTCAAAGAGACACCCAGAAGTCTCAGGCACAGCATGGATTTGTAGTGTGGGATTTCGGGCAGAGGCGAGCTGGGCTGAAAGAGATTTGGGTTCTGTGGGGAGAATTTTGAAGCTCTGCTGAATCTCTGTTTTCTCCTTCCAGAATCCTTACTTTCTGCTTCCTTCACTGTTCAGTGAGAGTCTGTTGAGGACCAATATCTCGTAAGCAAGTGGATTAATGTCTGTCCTGCCTGGATGCTTGATGTCATTAGCTCCCTGCCTGGCAGGTTCTTTTTCCATCAGTTCTGATAGAGTTAGTGTTTCTGACCCCCAGATAGACTCATTTTACTGGCCTGATGGTGTCCACAGCCACAGTTCATGTCTTCTGGCACAATTTATGATGTGGCATTGTTCAAACACAGAGTGCTAAAAATGTCCCCAAAGAAAAAGCTGCTCTGTGGTCACAGAGTCCCAAAGCCACCACCCAGAGGAAAAGATTTGTCATGGATCAGAAGAGCCTGGGAGAGTCCCGGGAAAGGGGAGACTTAAATGCTACAGGCGGTTATGCAAACACTCTCCCAAGGAAGCCGTGAGAATGACTTGATGGGCCTTCTCTTCTCCTAAAATTAATTACAATTTTAAAGCCTGGCAGCTTGATTTTATATTACAGCTTTCTTCAATTAAATCTACATTTTCTCTGTCTTCATGTCATCCCGCTAATTGGTTTCAGCCTCTACTCTTGCCAATCGCTACCACAAAACTGTTAAAAAAAAAAAGCCACTCTACTAAAAGAAAATTAAAAATGTAAATATATCCTGTCTCATATTGCCTCTTTGTTTTCTGGAGAGATGGATGCCAGACGAGGGGGAGGAAATAATTGATTTGCAAAGTCCAAAGACAGTCACACTGGAACTAAATTTTCACAGTGTGCTACACAGCACTATCAGGGCAGGGTCCCCTGGGCCAGCCCCTATTCTAGACGCTCTAAGGTCTAAGCAGGACCACTGAGTGTCCATGGGAGCAGTCCCCAGTTTCCCAAAGATGGCAGAATTCACAGGCAAAACCCTATGCTTCTGGCTGCCTTTTCCCAGCTGGCTAAACTTCAACATGGCAACATCACACAATCATTTCCTGATTTTCTTTCATTAAATGATTATGGTGACTACTGTCTTACCACCTCCTCTAGCATCTTTTATTTGAAAATACTGTTAACTCAGGGACAAGCATAGGAAGCAAAATAAAGCAAAAGTGCTCTGTTTTATTAAATGTTAAAAGACTCTTTGGGTCCAGAACAGGGACTCTTATGCTCTGGGGACCAAGTTGACAGGAAAGTCTTTCCAGTTCTTGTCATCCACCTGCAGCAGAACGTGCAGGTTGACTAATGTGTAAATGAGGGCAGGCAAAAGAAGGTAGAATACAATTTGAAATGCTGTGTCCATTGGCTGTCAGTCTGGGTTCCAGGAACCTAGAGGGTCAAGCGACATCTCCAGATCACTCCAGACTGTTCAGGGTAGTCCAGGGGGCAGATGGACTGCAAGCTCTAGCAAGTTCAACCACATGGTCTTCCCTTTCACTTGTTCTTCATATCAGTGTCTCTTGGATCACTCCATGGAAGGAAAGGGTTCCATAACCTTGAAAATAGTTAAACCTTTAAGCTATGACCATGGGATGAGCAATGCTAATGAAGTATTCTCTTTGGGAAATAGTCAACGTTTTGATGAATGATGGAGTTGAATCTTGGTTGTGGTCAACACTGTTATGTCTGTTCTTTTCTCCTCCTCTCCAGTGTCCTTTCTCTTCCCTCAAGGGTCTGTGCAGCAGGAATGTGCTGGGCGACTGGAGAGTGTTCTCCTCCAGTGCCACATACCCTGGGAAGCTAAGCCAGCTCAACTTTCATGTATTTTTAGATATTCAAGTCCACATTTCCATGCAGGTCTGCAGAATGTAAGTAAACTCAACTTACTGAAAAATAGGCACTCCCACACTGCTTTTATTGCTGCCATAAACCAGGATTTGATGGCTGGAGCCCTCAACCATTAGGCTCCTTACTCATGCTTTTTCTCACTCCATAAAACAGTAAAGGATGATTTTGGGAGAAAGTCAGTAAGAATAAGCATCTAATGGATGTTGCAAAATGTTTGCTTTACAGTGATGCTTTGTGCTTTATGGTGAGGCCATTTTGGATAACTCCTACAAAGCTGCCAGTGCTAGGTGCCCCTGGGTATGGAGTAATAGCTAGAAGCTGTAGGTGAAGCAGTCCTTCCCTCCAGCAGAAGTATGGGTACATGTAGAAATTAGCAACAATACTGCCATTTATTGGGTATTTAACACGAACCATGGCTTCTGTTAACAGCACCTCTAGTTCTCAAAATAACCTTTTGGATTATTTGATGTTAGCTATTCTTATTTTACACATAGGAAACTGAGGTTCAGAGACGTTATCATGTCCAAGCCACTGAGCTAGTAAGTGACAGTATCAGATATACCACACCATTCATTTTATGATTCCCACACTATAACATTACACCTGTGATGACAAGGAATTCACTGCTTCCCAGACCCCACAGCCATCTGCCAGACAGGGCTGATATCAATTGAGCCCATTGCCTGATACTGCCATGCTTAGGTAGGGCTGGCATCTTTGAGTGCCCTTTGAGGTCACATCAAATCAATCAAATTATTACAATCCAGTCCTTCAGTCTTCAAGATTGTGGAGACTGAATCTTCTTCTTTAGGTTCAGCATTTTGGGCTGGTAGTGTCGACCCGGAGATGTGGGCTATGAAGCCAGACTGCTGGAGTACAAGACCCTCCCCTGTGACTTACCACTGTGTGACATGGGAGGAGTTTCTCAAGTTTTCTTATGTTCACTATCATCTGTGAAATGAGGTGGAAATAGTAACACCTGTTTATTAAGGTTTATGCTAATTGCAGTCAATAATCTTCGTAAGCAGTGCCTTCTGCCCAGCAGGAGTTTAGTAAATGACAATTATAATCATTGTTCATGGCTTCCAGCTGCTTAACTATCCTACCATTTCTCCTCTAGACCATTTCTTATTGACATAGGCGATTCCTGCAATATGATGGGGGGAAAAGCCTGGAAGAGCCTAGGGAAGGCCTGAGCAAGCCATGGAAGAGTTGCGTCAGGACCTCTCTTCTGAATGGGATGCCTGTTTTAACTCAATCTAGGGAGGTGTTAGTTTGCAATGTAACCACATTATGTTGGTAACTCATGTTGAACTTGGAGTTAACGGAAGCCTCTTAGCCTTTTTCATTTTACTGCCCATGACTTCCTAATTCAAGAGACCTCCAAAGTTAAAGCTGAAAAGTAGCTTGCATGAATTGATTGTTGCCACCACATTGGGGAAGGTGGGGGTGGTAAAGGGAAGTTGGATAAAATGCATTCTGTACATATGCTTATATTTAACATTCTCCATAATTTAAAAGAAATGAAGGATCTAAGATATCCAGGGTCAATTTAGTGGGGAGCAACTAAAATTTATTGAATGGACAGATGGAAAGTTAACTATATGGATATAAAACTGTGGATCTGAGATACAAAAGAATTGTCATGGATTTCATAACCAGCCAGGATTAGGACATCAGTTTTGAATCTTGGAGAAGGAAAGTGACATTTATCTTTTTTTTTTGTACTGTACTGTATGCCAGAGGACTTAACTATCTTTTCTCACTTAATCTTCATAGCCAATTTATGTTGACAAAACCAAGGTCCAGACATCACCCAGTGCTAGATGGTGGAGCTCAGCATCAAACCCAGGTGAGATGGACCACACACACACTCCTCTCCTGCCCCATATCAGCAGATGGTTATAAATGTAAAACTGTCTATGGTGCCTTAATAATGACAACTAGCATTTAATAATTATGAGGTGTGTGCAGGGTCTTCTGTAAATGTTTTACATGTATCTACTCACCTGATGCATGGCATCACTGAAAGATGAAGAAACCAGGGCAGGAAAAAATTAAATGCCCTGCTCAAGTTCCCATGATTAATACATGTAAGTGAGATTTGAACTGAATGTCCCAGCTCCACAGTATATGTTTTTAACTGCCGTGTTCTACTCATCCTTGTATATAAAGCTAGAGTCTAGAAATACCTGTTTCAGGTAGGCATCTTCCAAAATTATTGTGTCTTCCCTTTCTCGTTTATGCCTTCTTTCCAAGAACCTTTATTATAAGCAATTATTTCATTTTGAATTACATAAAAGAAAAGTGATAGAATGACCATCAAATCTGTAGAATAATCAAACTGATTTGTGTCAAACACATTTGTTATGCAGCTAAAGATGCCAGTCCTGGTTTGTTTTCTCAATTCCCAGTTACAAGACTTATGAAAACAACATTTTTAGAAGAAAATGTGCTTTGTAGTTATGATGGATGAAACCATAGTTTGTATTGATTTTGGTAAAACAATCAGTTAAGAACATCTTTAATTATCTGGGTTGTGTTTATATTAAGCAGCTATCAGTGCCTTTCTGTACTGGAACACTTTCTCAACTCATTTCTATTGACAGCAGGAGGATCAATAGGTAAGTATACTTCTAAGTAATATACAATGCTGTTTAGATTAGAGGATACCATAATTTAAGAAAATAAAATATTTTCATTGCCTGTATCTTCAACACAGTAGTTCTCAACAAAACCGGACTTTGTCCCCCAGGAGATATTTCACAATGCCTGGGGACTCTTTGGTTGCCTCAGTTGGGATGGAGGGTAATGCTGGCATCAAGAAGTAGAGACTAAATTTACTCCAAACATTCCAAATGTTCAAGACTACTCTTCAGAAAAGAATCATGTCCCTCAAAATGCACAGTGCCAAAGTTGAGAAACTCTAATCCTATAACACTACCAAAAGATTACAAATAATGTGAAGAAAGGTCCTTATTTCACAATACTGCAAATACTTCATGACACTAGGTTGATGTTGGTGCCCACCATAATATCAAATCCTTTGGAATATATTATAATGGGTCACCCTTTCGTTAAAAACCACACCAAAGGAGAGTTATCAGTATCTAATGGAAACATTCCTAGCTCTATTTTTTCTACAAAAATTGGAGTACCACAACCACTCAATGCTATGTTTCTGGGATTTTACTCTTGGCATGAACAGAAGAACTATGGAAGAAGATTTGACTTTTCAACCTGAAGACAGGTGGAGGCTCAAGTGAAGGTATTACCCCTACTCACAAGCTTGGGACTCTCATTAGAGCTATTAAGTCTCATGTCTTATTACTGGAAATGATAAGAAAATATTTGGAACATTAAGATAATTTTATCAAATAAAGCATGTCAGTCCCCTGTTAAGTATAAAATGCAATCCTAAAGAAGGCATTGTTGTGCAATCCATTATTATAAGAGAAAATAGACACTTCAGACAGCCATAGGAAATTGCCCAATATTGGTTAAATGCTTCACAAGAAGCCCTAAAATAGTTATGCCCCAGTCAATTCAGTCCAAGACTTAGTCATTCTTTCCTAATCAAATACAATTATGTGAATTAGATGCTCTTAATAAAATCCCAGAATGAGACAATGGCATTGCACCTGGAGCTTTCTCTATTACCAGCAGAACAGCAGCTCTTTGAGACACAAAATGGCTCAGTGAGTTCTGCAGCGAGATTGGAAAGAACGGAAATAGAGAGAGAGAAAAATGTATGAAGCAAGCTTTCGATTAAGTAAAAGCAAATAGAAGAGTTTGGCTCAAAACCCGGGAAGGAGAATACTCTCCCTTAAGGTTCTGTGACATTAGACAACTTTGTCATATTTCAAAAGGATAGGTGCATACTTTACTACAACAAACTCTGTATTGAATAATTAAAAACATGGAACTAGAACAAAAAGAAATTTAAAGGCAAACAAAATGGCTCAAAGAATATCTTGGATTAAACAATTTGATTTGTTTTTTTGAGTTACAAAGAAGGTCAGCTATAACTGCACCCCTCTGCAAAACCATGTGGAACTATTGTGTATATGAGGATTTCAGGAGCAAATGACTCCTTTTAATTTGTAAAGAAATGCACTTTTAACACTTGTGTGCAATTATGGATCAATGTAAATTTTCCATATCAAATGCATTGAAATTCAGTCAGGCACCAGTGGTTTATGTCTGCAATCCTAGCTACTTGGGAGGTTGAGATCAGAAGATCACAGTTCAAGGCCAGCCTAGGCAAATCGTTAGAGAGCCCTCCATCTTTAAAAAATAACCAAACCAAAATTGACTGGAGGTGTGGCTCGAGCGATAGAGTGTCGGCTTTGCGAGCACCACCTGCTTTGCAAGTAAGCTCTCAGTGCAAACCGCGGTCCAGCCAAAGAAAAAAAGCAAGGAAATTATACCAAATTAATCTCTAAGCACACCTCTGACTGACCTGTTACGGGAAGCTCCAACAGAGACATGGGACACCAAGGCTTTTCTGGAAGCAATGTTTATTAGCATGCCAGCAGTAGCTCAGTGGGTTCACATCCAGAGGCTGAACCCTGAGAACAAAGGAATCTCAAAGCAAGGTTTAACCCATTTATGGTTGCATGCAACTCTGTTGGCTACTTTACCCCAGTGGTACATGACCTTCTCCAAGTTTAGATTCTTTTAATTTTATCTCCCTGCTATGCCATCCCCTCCCCACTGCTACATTATCAGAACACAGACTTGTTTGTCTCTTTTTTTTTTTGGCCCTCCTCCCTGTTGCAGACCCATGTCCTCTGTATACAGTAACTCCAAAGCCAGCAGAGGCTCCATGGAGGACAAAACTCCAGCCCTTCCTCTTGCCCTTGACCCTCACTTTGCCCTTTCACCTGCTCCTCCTCAGAATCCCTTCTCTGAACTAGTGGCTGGGCCCTGGGCCCCAGGCTTTCCACAATCTTGATGGGTGCTCTTGCAAGGCCTTCCCCTGCTCTTTCCATTTGGATCCTAGCAGCTGCTTACCTGGAGCCCCCAGAATTCCCCAGCTGGAAGGCTGCCCAATCTCTGCCCTGCACCTCCCCCTCCTGGCACCTCTCTGATGGGTGATTGCATGGTAGATAATTTTGTCAATATCACATCCCTCCACCCAACACCACAACTAGGTTGGAGGGGGAAGAGGAAGGGAGGTAACCCCTGTCGTCAGCATTCACTGGGCGATTGCTGTGTGCCCACATTTCACCAACCACCCTGTGCTTTCAATTCTCATATAATCCTGAGAAGCCAGAATATCCTTTACTGCAGAGGAAACTGAGGCTCAGGTAGGTCCCCTGTTCTTTTCTTTCTTTATTCCACATGGCCATAGCCACTTCAATCTGCCTGGGGCTCCCCATCATTTCTCCATGGCAAGGGGAAGGTGTGTTGATGACCATCGCCTGCCTGGTCACATCCAGGCCTAATACCAGAAAACTGAATTCCACTGACTGACGTTGGCACTAGTTAGTGGAAGCCACGGAGGCCAATGCTCTAAGTATTACTGGAACACTCAGTCCACCGCTGGATGCACCCTAACCCTGCCCCATCCCACCTGGATTGCCACTCAGAAATGGATTCACTCACCTGGAGCCCATGTGCTGGGCCACCCACAGGTGTGGCTCTAGCACTCCTGGCTGAACTTGTGTCAGTACTCCTAGATGGAAAAGGAGCCCTAGACTCATGCTGGCCTTTCAGAATGACATTTACACCAAATGCAGCCATGATGGTGGGGAACATCTGCATTCCCCACCTTTCTCCTCCCTGCTCTGACATCATCTCTTGCGAGCTCTCCTCAGCTTGCTCTGGGCCAGCCCCACTGACCTCTTGGCCAGCGCACAAACGCACTGAGCATCCTCGAGCCTAGGGCTTTGAGGGACTGTCCCCTCTGCTGGAGCACTTTTCCCTCACATAACCACTGGCCAGACCCTCCTTGAAGTCCTCATGAGTGGACTCAATGTCACCTACCCGAGGAGTCCTTCTGGGCCGCCCTTCTGACAATTGCCATGGGTCTCACACCTACTCCATACGCCAAGCCCCTGCACTGGTTCTGTTTCTGGTCTCTGTCACATGAAACACTGCATTAGCAGTCTGACTTTATTCTTTCTTGTTTATTATTTGTTTCTACCCACTCCCTTCCCAAGAGAGCAAGAATTCTTGTCCGTTTCATATCACTTTCCTGTGTGAAGTCCACAGCAGGGTATCTGGGGTATAGCAGTGGTCACGCTCAATAAAATCCTACTGAGTGCATGAACCCTGTGCATGCAGCTCCCTGGTGCTGGAATGGAATGCATGCCCCCTCATACACATGTTGCTAAAAGGCTGGCTGTTGCAAGTGATTAAGTCATAGGGGCTCTACCCTCAGGAATGGGATTAGTCCTTTTGCAAGAGTTCCATGGTCACAGCAAGGCCCTGTTTGTCCTTCTGTCTTCTGCCATGTAAGGACACAGCATTTGCCCCTCTACCACATAAAGATGTCATGAGAAGCCCTCACTGGACACTGAATGGCAGTGCTGTGATCTTGGATGTCCCAATCTCCACAACTGTTGAAATTACATTTTTTATTTGTTGTTATAAATTATCCAGTTTGGGGTATTTTATAATAGTACCACAGATGGATCTTAAGATATCTGGCAGATTACAATCCTCATTTTAATATTAAAATGGAAATTGTGACGATGAAATTAATTTTCTATTGCAGTTGTAACAAATTGACACAAGTTGGCAGCTTACGACAACACAAATTCGTTATCTTGCAGATCTGGAGGTCAGAGTCCGACAAGGGTCTTGTGGAACAAAGTTAGGGCCTCTGCAGAGCTGCGTTCCCACTGGAGCCTCCAGGAAGAGAGAGTCTGTTACCGTGCCTCTTCCAGCTTTCGGGGTGCCTGCTTTCTTATATCCCTGGTGTTTATGTTGCGCCCATCCAGATAATCCAGGATAATATCCTTATCTCAAGATCCTTAATTTAATCTTACCCGTGAAGTCCCTTTTGCCATGAAAGGTCCCTTCTGATGGGACCTGGGGACTAGGGCCCAGGCATCTTTGGGGCGGAAGCATGACTGTACCTGCCACAGATAAAACCCGTGTATTTGTACACATTATCTTTTAAATTTATTTGATTAGTTGTGAAAATATCTACAATATACAAAAGAAGTACAACAAATTATGCCTTCTGCCACAACCAAAAAAATAACATTGTCATATATATTTGGTCTCCATCCTTCTTGGAAATAAAACCTTGCAAATACAGCTGCATTCCACTAACCTCCAGTTCTTCTTTGTTTTGTTTTGGTGTTTTTTTTTTTTTTTTTTTTTTTGGTTTGGTGGTACTGGAGTTTGAACTCAGGGCTTCATGCTTTCTAGGCAGGCACTCTACCACTTGAGCTGCACCTTCAGCCATTTTTGCTCTGGTTATTTTGGAGATGAGTGGGGGGTCTTACTTTTTGCCCAGGCTACCTTGGACCACAACCCTCCCAATCTCAACCCCCCAAATAGCTAGGATTACAGGTGTGAGCCACCATGCCTGGCCTAACCTCAAAGTTCTTTTTTTCTCACTGTGCCTCAGAGGAACCCACTATTCTGAGACCTATGTGAATTTCTGCCACAGATGTATTGTTTCTGTTTTTACAATAGCATAGACACTTGTTTTGTGTGTTTTTAAATGTAGAGAAATGGTATAATACCATTCATTTTTTTGCTGTTCATTTATCTTTATGTTTTAGAAATGCATCCACATTGGTGTCTTACAGACCTAGTTCAGGCCTCTGTGTCACTCCAAGACCCTCAGACTCTCCATCAGTGGCTTCCATTGACTTGCTATGGAATACAGAGCAACACCATTGTGTAGAACCCCGTGGCAATCGTGAGTTTCTGGGAAGGAGAATGTGTTGAGAGGGGCTGCATTGATCTTGGCAGTGGTCAGTCACACCCATAGCTGCACCAGCAATGGTACAGAGTCCCATATCTGTACTTTTAAAAGGAGGGGTGGTCATAGCTCAAGTGGTGGAGCATTTGCCTAGCAAGTGCGAGGTCCTGGATTCAATCCCCTGCATTACAAAAAGAAAAACATATATGCAAGTCCAAATCTGTCCCTTTTCCACTCATAAAGATATTTGCCTAAATTGTCTTTTAATCATTTTACAGTCTTGTTTCTGACGTGTATATCTTTCACGCTATGGAAATTACCTTAGTTATGATAGAGATTAATATTAATATGGTGTGACATTGGTGTGATATAATGTTATCTTCCAAAGTGAAGATGTCCTGTTGTGCCAGGGCCACTCATCTGGTCTCTCCTTTCCCTACTGATTTAAGACTGCCTGTGTCATGACCAGGCTTGCACACATCTGTGGTTCTAACCTGGGCTGCCTTCCTGTCTATCTTCACCAACACCCCCCATCCCTCTCCCTCAGCTAAGGCTGTGTGGTCTTCATCATCGTGGCCATGTGCTAAGCTTTGCTGTAGAACCAAACAAGTTTTGTTCCCTGTCCTAACTTCCCATACACACACATTTGGCCACTTTCTTCAGATTTGTCTTGGCATTTTTTTTCTTTTACTCCTATATATAGCTTTAGGATTGGCTTATCAAATTCTAATAAAAAACTTGTTTTAGGACTTTAATATTATTAGACTAGCATAGAAGCAATATTTCTTCCTTATAATATTAAGCTTCCTACTAATGAATGAGTTTTCCATCTTTAAAGTTTTTAATATTTTTATTAGCATATATTGATTATTGAAAGTGATGGGCTCATTCTGACATTTCCATACATGCACATAATGTACTTTGATCATATTTGCACCCTGTTATCCTTTCTCATCCCCCCACCCCTGCTTTCCCTTTGTATCCCTGAAAGTTCCCTAACTTTCATGTCCTTTTTCTCCCTACCACAAATTCCACATATGAGAGAAAACATGCCATGTGTGTCTTTGTGAGACTGGTTTATTTTGTTTAACATGATAATCTCCAGTTCCATCCATTTCCCTGCAAATGACATGATTTTATTCTTCATTATGGCCAAGTAAAACTCCATTGTGTGTGTATACCACATTTTCTTTACTCATTTCTCCATTGATGGGCATCTAGGCTGATTCTATAACTTGCCTATTGTGAGCAGCACCTTGATAAACATGGGTGTGCAAGTATCTCTATTGAAGCTGATTTTTATTCTTTTGGGTATATGCCCAGGAGTGGCGTAGCAATCATAAGGCAGTTCTAGTTTTAGTTTTTTGAGGAACCTCCATACTTGTTTCCATAGTGGTTGCACTAACCTACGTTCCTACTAATTTACATTGCTGAGAGTTTCTTTTTCCCACTCGTTGCCAGCATTTGTGGCTTGTCTCCTTGATGATGGCATTCTAACTGGGGTGAGATGGAATCTCAGTATAGTTTTGATTTGCGTTTCCTTGACAGCTAAGTATGGTGCACATTTTCCATGGATTTATTGGCCATTTGTATTTCTTCATATGAAAAGTGTCTGTTCAGTTCACTTCCCCATTTATTAATTGGATTATTTGCTTTTTAGGTGTTTGATTTTTTGAGTTCCTTATTCTGGATATTAATTCCTGGTTGGATGAATAGTTGGGAATCTTTTTTCTGTAGACTGTCTCATCACTCCTTGATTATTTCTTTTGCTGTGCAGAGCTTTTTAATCGGATGCAATCCTATTTGTCAAACCTTGCTCATATTTCCTGAGCTATTGGAGTCCTATTCAGAAAGTTATTGCCTATGCCTATGTATTAAAGAGCTTCATCTATATTTTTCCCTAGTGGCTTCAAATTTCCAGGTCTTAGATTAAGATTTTGATCTATTTTGAGTTGATTTTTGTACAGAATGAGAGTTAGGGATCTAGTTTCAGCAAAATAGCTGGACATAAAATTAACATACAAAAATCAGTAGCTTTTCTATATACCAATGACAAACTCATTGAAAAAAAAGTCAGGAAAACAATTCCATTTGTAGTAGTCTCCCATAAACTTAACCAAAGATGCTAAGACAGCTACAATGCAACTATAAGGTCCTGAAGTTAGAAACTGAAGATGACACTAGAAGATGGAAAGACCTCCATGTTCATGGATTGGCAGAATCAATATTGTGAAAATGGCCATATTACCAAAATAGATCTTCAGATGCAATGCAATCCCCATCAAAATTCCAATGGTGCTCTCCACAGAAAGAAGGAAAAAGTCCTAAATTTCATATGGAGGCACAAAAGATCCTGCCTAGCCAAAGAAATCCTGAGCAAAATGAGCAACACTGAAGGAGCACAATACCTGGCTTCAAAATACACAACTGAACCCTAGCAACAAAAACAGCACGGTACTTGTACAAAAACAGACACACAGACCAATGAAATAAAAGACTAGAAATAAGCCCACAAAATTTCATCCCTCTGATTCTTGACAATGATGCCAAAAACATACAGTGGAAAAAAGTCCCTTTACCAAGTGGTGCTGGAAAACCTCAATTTTTTAAAAAATTTTATCCCCAACAATGCATTATAAATATATATCAGGGAAATTTGCAGTGATTACTAATGGGTACATGGTTTCTTTTGGGGGGTGTCAACATGTTCTGGAATTAAGTGATAATAGTTATACAACTCTGTGAATATACTAACATCCAGTAAATTGTGCAATTTAAAGGGGTGACTTTTATCATATGTAAATTATATCTCAATAAAACCAAAATCGATAGCTATGTAGGTAGGTAGAAAGGAGCCCAATGCTTTACTGGCTTTCATTCAATATAGTAGAAGAAAAGTAACCAGAGGCCTTGAGCCACCAGGCAGCTCTCGGTCCTCTAGGCTCCCTGGCTTAGAGTTCCCTTTGTGACTCTTCCTTTGTGGAGGACAGGCAGGTGACAGTGAAAGGCAGGGTGAGGTGTGACACCTGGAGTACTCTTAGCAGGATGAAGGTGGTTCTGCTTCACAGCATGGTACAGAACATGGCCTGGAGACACAGCAGCAGCTGGCTCCTCTGGGTTCCCTTCCAACAGCAGGTGGTGGCTGCTAATTAGAAAGAAAAGCATGCTGCTGTGATTTCAAAACCAAAGAATGCAAAGCCAAATGCTCACTAATAATCACTCATCAGAAGGAGCAGATGGTACAGGTTGAATCCTCAGAGGATCCATGCCAATGGCCACAGTGGAGGAATATCCAGGACCTTCAGAAGATGTAGAATGAGACAGCCCTTTAATCATTGATGGGCAGATGCATCTGGAGTCCTTGGAACTCAGAGGCTAAGTCAGAGATGACTCTGCTTCTACCTGGTTCCCTAATCACGCTAGAGGCGCTTCTACAAGGCCCCAAGCACCTCAGTTTTTCCATGCGTGAAACAGGAATCTTGGTTGCCATGGACCAATTCCAATGTTTTAAGCAGACACTGTCTCTCAGGACTTGACTGCTAACAATAGGGACAGAGGTACACATTTCTGATGATAGAGAGAAAATCTATTCTAGGTAAAGTATTTGAAGTTTCTATCAATCTTGCTCTACACTAATCATTGCTTGAGAAATAAATAAGAAAATAAGCTTCTTGGCCATGACTAAAGTGGCAGAGCACCTGCCTAGCAAGTGCAAGTCCCTAAATTCAGTCCCTAGTACTGAAGAAAGAAAGAAAGAAAGAAGGAAGGAAGGAAGGAAGGAAAGAAAGAAAGTTCTTTGACCACTTTGTATCAGCTGAGCTATGAAATATCTCTTGCCTTATGAAAGGAGAATGCTGATTTAATAAGAAATCTGCTATAATTAATCAAAATCATACCTTTAAAAAGTTCTCTGTTCACATTTTTACATAGCCATACAAATGGCCTTTATGAGAAAGAGTTTATTTTCATTACTCTATTAGCCGAATCAGTAATTAAAAACTTGCTTTGACACAATGTGTGTATAGGTATAATACCAAGACAACAGTCCCACCAAACAACAAACCAAAAGAAAGAAGGATAAGGGGAGGGCACTAACAGGAGGAGGAGGGTAAAAGAAGGAAGTAAAGAAGATGAGTATGGGTGATATACTTTCTACACAAGAATAAACAAAGAATATCTAAATCTATTGAAATAACCATAAAAAGGGGACTAAGGTAGAAAGGAGAAAAATAGAAGGGATGAACCAACTCAGGATATAATACATATGTACATGGAAATGTCATAGTGAAACTCCCTTTAGAGCTATCTTAAACAACAAAATGTCTTTTTTTCAAAAATGGAGGACAGAAAGGTAAAACAGGTCCTGTCTAGGGTTGGTACCAGTGGGAGGGGGGAGGATATAGGGAAAGGGTGCAGGACAGCGAGTATGGTGGAAATCGTATGTACTCATGTATGAAAATGGAAAAATGAGACTTGTTGAAACTATTCCAGGAAGGGGGGAAGAGGGGTGAAGGAGAGTGATGGATGAGGTGCGTTCAACTACAATGTATCATGGTAAGAACTTTTGTAAGTGTCACAACGCACCCCCAGTACAACAATCATCATAATGAAACCCTTGTTTTCAGAAGATTTTGTCAAATAGTACAGTGATCCTCTGAGAAGCACATGCCAAAATCTTCCTAAAACCCAACGTGTCAGCTGCAGCCGCAGCAGTACCTGATCACAGCAGTGAGGGTGGTGGGGATGATTATGGGGACCCTCCTCTTACCACAGCCTCTGCTCTTCCAAAACAGGGCTCCTACTTGAGGTTCAGTTCTCCCTGTCTTTACCACAGGCAGCCAATCGTGGATGGAGACTTACCCCACTGTAAAGCATGTGCTGTAAGTAGGATTTAAGTGTTGCTTTCTAAACACACAATACTCATCTTCAGTTTATGAGAGAATTAAAGAGTTGAAACACAGCTTCCCTCTTCTGAAGTAGCGACTGGAAAACATGGCAGAGAGACAGATTTGAGCTCCTGCATGCTGGGTCTCTCGGGGTGCTGGCTCAACCCCCAAGAGGAGAGGCTTCCCCGCCTGGAGGAAGCAGGATTCATTCCTTCTCCCAGCCCCCTGGCCTCCACAGACCAACAGGTCCTGTGGAGAGAGACACGTCCCATAAACCCCAGACAGAAGTCCAGAATTTAGGCGTTTAATCAAGTGCTACAAATGGCAGAGAAAGGGTAGGCTGGGGTCAAAAAAGGATGTAAAAGAATAAGGCCTGAAGAAGCTCAAAGTGGCTCAAGCAATGGGAGATGATAGGGGGAGGGCTGATTTACAAACCAGCCCTACAGAGTCCTCTGGGGCCCCTCTACACTCCAGAGGCCACCCCAACTCCATGTCCTGCAACTCCACCCCAACCACTTCTGTTCTTCTCCTCTCACAGACCAGAGTGTCTATCAGATTGGATTATAGCCACAGCTCACTGCACTGTCTGTAAACAGAGGGAGAGGGAGAACTCAGCATCTGTGGCAAAGAAAACTGGAACTCAGTGGAGATGAAAACTGTTACGGACTCTCTGAGGAGTCAGCATCACCTATCTTCCTCTTGTCAGTGATCTGCTCTCTGCCCACAGCTGCCACCATCTCTCTGAAGGAAAGAGAGAGGCGTGGCACATTCATTCCCATGTTTATGCAGGATTAAGGATATGACAGTGCCCTATGTCACTCTCACAACCTAATTGCCCACTTTATCATGTCCTCTAGATTGGGGAGGGGCCCACTCCTTTAAAAAGACTTCGCCCCTTGTTGTAGCCTCTTTATTGTTCACAGGTATGTTCTGTCCTCCAGACCTTTGCTCCGTGATTTGTCTACACTTGGCTGACTTAAACTTCTCTACTGCCCAAATTAACTACTCTTATCTTCCCCAAACCTGTGAGCTTTAACCAGGGTATGTGATTTTTTTTAGTTCAAAAGACAAATTCTTGAAAACAATTATAAGATAAGGCCAGGCAGTATTTTATTTTATCGCTTGCTGTTTGTTTTTATTTCCCTGGAGCCAGAGGAGTGAGAAAGGGAGCCCCATTCTCAAGGCATGATACCCTATACCCTGGTGGGTCCTGGGGGATTGTAAGCTGGGTCACAGGCAATTACTGTTGCTAATTAAATTCTATGAGTAAATCGTTTCTAATAAAGGAGAGTGAATCCAAGGATATACTTACAATAAAATTGCTTCTACTCATTTACATTCAGATAGGAGTGGGGAAAAGAGGGGGGTGAGGAACAGGTGACACACCCGCCTTGGCCACCTAACCGCACAAGTATGGTGGTTAGAGGTGGTTGTAGCAAACGTATTTTCCAGACTGTCCTGTTATCCCGTTATATCCACTGGGGTGTATTTGGCATGTGACACCACCTGCCTTATGACTCTGACAAAAAGTCATTGAGGGCAATGTACCCAGAAACCCAGGTTCTAGACCTACCTGCTTTCTGTGCTACCCAGAGGCTCCAGCCTCCCTGTGCCTCCGTTTATACTTCTGAAAAATGACCATCACCCATGACCACCCACAAAGAGTGTTTGCTAAGATAAGAGGAACTACAGAAGAGCCTCTGCTTGCCAAAGCACAGAAGATGAAATTCCAAAAATAGCGACAAAATTGGCTGCAGAGCAAAAACTGTCAGCTCTGCTGGACACCAACAGATGGCAGTGCTGGGGTCACTTGTGTGGAGGGCACTAGAACCTAAGAAGGGACTCCAAAGGGACCGAATCTGCTGTGAGCTCTTAGAGAGTGTGAAGCACTGCTGAGACACCTGCTACAGAATTTGTTCATTTCTTCCCCCTGACCCTCGCAATCAGCAATTTTCACCAATGAACCCAACATGGGTGGGAGGGGCCTTTGTCCAGGTGTATTCCTGTTGACATGGAGTAATTATAAAGAATATCTCCTTCCTCCTGTCCTGGATATCTGGGCCCCCACCCAATGAGACTCTTGAGACACCATTCACTTCAGAGTCATCTGATAGCTGGTGCCCAGATGTGCTTGGGTTCCTTGGTGAGCAAGGAAATACCACACTGTGCCAAGAGGAGGCAAAGAGTATAATGGTTCTGTTTTAACTTGGGATCCAAGTGGTAGACTATGTAATAGAGGGGTCCTCAACCTTGGCACTGTTGACACCGAGGACGTGAGAGCTGTCCTGTGCATTGTAAAATGGATAGTTGCACTCATCTCTGGCCTCCAGTAGATGCCAGGATCACATCCTTTTAGGCTCTTCATTTGCGACAACCAAAAATATGTTCAGGAATTGTTAAATATCTTTTGGGAAGTAAAACAGTCCCTGTGGGAGGACCATCAGTGGAGTGCTTTTCACAAGCAGGATTGTGTGTACAAATCTGAATCGATACATTCTCAGTCATGGGCCCTGAAACAACACTAGAGAAACACATACTGCATGGGTCTAGAAGAATAGACTGGTGGCCCTGAGTTTAAGATTTAGAGCCAACTAGGTTTGGATTTGAATGTGGCTCTGCCACTTGCTGTGTAGCCTTGTGCTACACAATCTTTCAGAGCCTCAGTTTCCTCATCTATAAAATGGATTTTTAAAATTCCCTTTATCTCCCAAGGTAGTTATGAGGAGTAAAAGAGAAATGACCATAAGTACTTAACATGTTCTAGGCACAAAATAAGCACTCAGTAATAGTATAGCAGTGATGATGTTTGAGGTTATTGTTACTAGACATTGGACAGGGTCACAGGGTGGTTGAAGGGACTGTTATGTTCTGAGGGGTACTGTAGAAGAGTCAAGTGTCTTAGGAATAGGCCTGTATAGGAAAAGTAATTACACAATGCTTATAAACACTTGAAACTGTCCTGGTACTTGCTTTGGTAAACACCAGGCACATGTTGATTATATGGGATTTCCAAGACACCATGTAGCCTTAGCCTTTCTGGTTCATCCCTACCTCTCTCAAAATGTACCTAAGCCCCAACAGGGGATAGTTTCTGTATGCCCCGTGAGCCCAGGACTGAAAGTGTCTAAACTTTTACAAACATGATGGCCCAAGCTCCAAATGACAGTGCCTTTTGTCAAAGTCCACTCCAGACTGCAGTATGCCAAGAGGACATGGGCCCATTCATGGCCCTGTGATAACCCTGAAACTCAGTTCACAGCAACCTGAACTTTGCCTCTATTCCTAGCTGTGCTTACAAACCTTACTTAACCCTCTCTGCATATTGACATCTTCTTCTGTAAAGTACAACCAAAGAGCAATGAATGCAATGAGCGTGAAGGTTGAATAAGCTAATTTCAGCACTCAGCAGGGTGGTTAGACACACCAAGGACCTTACACATATTTCTTAGTGATCATTTCTCCGACAATCAGGAATACAAAATGAAACAATGCCTTCCCCCTGGTGCCCAGCATAACCAACATGCTCATGTGTGCCCTCCCACCCCTCCCCTCTCTTGCCATCAATGGTCCTTGTAGCTTGGGCAACCTTAGTGAGAATGTTGCTGGAGAGTGCAAGCTGCTGGACTGAGCCACTGTTGGGGGAGTCAGCCACTGCACTATTTACTTGGAGCAAAGGGAAAAAAGTAGGAGAATGAGATCCAACATGGCCCTAGCCTCGGCGTGTGCTGGCTCCAAGCATTAACAAGACCCACTTTTGAGGGAGACCTCAGAGTGTCAGACTCCCTCTTCCCTAGATGGAGAACACCCTTCCCTTAGACATAAAGCAGGCTGGAAAAGGTATTTCTTTAATAAGGTCAATTGCAGAGAACATAAAACCTCACTTAACAAGCTGCAAAGTTTGTCTGAACTTTGGTGTAGTGCAGTTTAGAATCAGTAAGCTTCCAGACTCTGGACTATAGATAAACATCTGTTGCCAAACCAGGACACAGTCTATATGGACAAGACTGGTAAGATATAAACAACATAGTGTCCAGTATGGCTACACTTATGCTAAGACGCGATGAGGTCTAGAGAAGCACGCTGAGGTCTCCATTTTGGGGTGTAACCAATCAGCAGAGGACTAAGTGACATCAGAGGAGAACACCCTGGAGAGAAAACTCATATAAAGGGACTCTCTCCTGCTGCCTCTCCTTGCTAGCGGATCTCTCTCCTGAGTAAGACAGGCCTGCCATGTGATAGATAGCTTTCCCTCCCAAGCGGACTGAGCTCCCAGCACTGTCAGCCTAAACTAACTGAATGCTTGGTGGGGCTCCACCCTTACCTGCCACGGTGCTCTGCAAGGCAACTGATTGTGTGCTGTGATTCCCTCTTGGACCTTGTAAGTGGATACTGAAAGTGTGAATAAATGTTGTTGCATTAACCTGAGTGTCTGAGTGGTCTGTGAGGGACATTGCCATAGTTTCATTACCTCTACCCTAAGTCTGCTTGGGCCATATCCCAATCCCACCACAGGGATATTGACTCCTCCTGGAGTGGAGAAGGACGAAGTCCTGTTCAAGACATCAGTGAAGTTGGTAGGTATGGTAGACACAGTGCTCAGAGCCCATTGTGCTTTTAGGAGCTTGTGAACAAGGGTTACTTTCTTTTAAAATCAGAACCCAAAAAATGAATATAACTCAGGTGGTATTGTATTTGCATTATACTGAATCATAAATACAGTTTGGTTTTTTTTTTTTTTTTAGGGAGGAAGTATCTCATGAGTGCAAAACTTCCCAGGCCCCACTGAAATCACAATGTGACCCTATCTACCAGTTAAGTGTTGAATCGGTCTTAGGGAGTAGGTTAGTCAACTTTCTGTTACTATAACCTGAGATAATCAGTTTATAAAAATAAAAGGTTTATGTTGGCTTCCAGTTTTGGAGGTTTTAGCCAAACATTGATTGGTCATTTTGCTTTTAGCACTAGTGCCTGGCAAAACTGTTTACCTTATGACCAGAACTCAAAAGGAAGAAAAAGGAAGGGGTGAGGGACCACTATCTCCTTCAAGGGCATGACCCAATGACTAGAAGACCATCCACTAGGATCTACCTCTTAAAAATATCCACTAGGCCTTTAACACACGGGCCCCTGGGGGACACTTATGATCAAAAGTATAGCAGGGAGGGAGTGCTGTTTGTCAGGAACAAAACAGTAATTTATTGCTCAAGGTCAACGTGAGACCCTGAGGTCAACTGCCTGAGGGAGAAAATAATAGTGAGGGTCTCTTCAGGAGAGGCGGGAATTCATCTATTTTGGGGCTCCAGCAGGAGGAACAGAGGAAGCTGAGAAACTGAGAGAGGGATAGAGAAAAAGAATGGAGGTGTGGGTATGGAGAGAAGCCAGCAAGATGGTAATGTTGAAGATAAGGGGTACAGAAGAGTTGCAAGAAGGTCCCGTGGGGACCTTTTAAGAGCAGAGAAGCTGGGTGTTAATTTTGAAGCTATTTGTGGGCTGCAATATCTAACCTGCACATGTTTAGCAAAGTTGATTCTACAGGTAAATTTCTTGTGTGGGTGAACTTTAGGTGGGAAAGTTTAAAACAAGTCAAACCTGAGCTAAGTTTCCAGTTGACACAGGTGTGCAGAATCAGCGCCCTAAAACAGACTAGGGGCAGGGGTGGCAGCCTGGAGACCCTGAGCCCACCAGTGATTGCAGTAACCCTAGGAAAGGCCTTAGCTGAGGGTGGGGGTGTCCATGATCATCTCATCTGGACCACAAGAAGTACAAGCCCCCACCTACCCTCACAAGTCATATGTCAGCCCACATGTCTTATTGCCACTTTCACAGTTGACCGTGTTTATACGTGACATTGAGCATGAGTTATCCCTAGTGAAGATATGGTCTTCATAAACACTCTCTGGTGGCAGGATGGAAGGCAGGGCAATGAAGACCTGATGCCTAAACGTGAAGGATGATTTCATTTTGAGCCTATGGGGGTCAAAGCACGGATTTGGTCATGAAATGTCAATACCGTTCTCCACCTGAGGTCTTCTCCGTGAGATGCATGAAGGCTTAGAGTCAACAGACTTTTATTGAGCAGTCACTCTCTGGCCATGTTTTTACATTTGTCAATGTATTTGAGTTTTTCCCAGAATTCTTTCAGGTAGGTACCACCTCTGCCATACCAACAATGAGTCAATGTTTTTCCACATTTTTACCTTAATTAGATTTGTGTAATAAATAATAAGAGGAAAATCAATATAACTTGCTTTGGATAACAAACATCCATAAAAGTGACAAGCAGATGTTACTGTCTGCCAATTCTGGTCCTAAATCTTTCTTCATATAACAAGGACTTCAATGGAAGCTTCCTCCTACTGTGATTCTAAAAGGATACAAAGGAAAGTTGAAAAAAATTACCATCTCTCTGAAATGTGATGTTATTTAATAGTGTATATGTGCCAAGTAGAATAATCTCAGCTGAATTTTCCAGTGGTATGCACCATATATTTTAAAATACCACTTACTTAATCCTTATTAGACTGATAATTATTAATTATCTCAGTTTTGCAAATGAAAAAGAAAAACTCAACTACTTTTAATGATTAGTCAAAGACAGGGCTGAGGGGTGCAAGAGCAGGGATTTGAATCCAGATAGCCTGGGCTCAAGTCCATGTTCACTGTGTCTGACCTCACAAAAGGCAAAGGAAGGACACTGACAGTCATTGATGGCGTCTGCTCTGACTTGGCTCAGAGCCCTAGTGTCTCTTGGCTCACATTCTCCAGTGTTTGTCTCTATTTCTACATTGGAATGAACATGAATTCACTTGTTTTAGTGGATATCTACTCAGTTGAAAAGTGAGTAAATAGGCCAAAAGTGAATTGGGCAACTCACGTAATATTTAATCTAACATGCACCATTATTGTATGTACCACTAAGAAAAAAATGCTGTCAATTATATTATGTCAAGTTATCAATTATAAGATACATTCAATTTCAGAAATGTTAAAAATGTCAAAAATGGAACAGGATATCAACAAAAAAGACAGGGCTTCTAGGAAATCTGCCCTCAGCAATCAGAAGCAAAATTTTCTGAAGCAACTTTCACAGGCCGCTAGAAATTAAGCAATGCCTTGCAGCAACCTGGAAATGTTTATTGAAGAAAAACAGCTGAATTCAGTAAGAATTTGTGACATTCAACTTGCCCAACCCCTACTGAACTATCTAGCCCCACAGTACCCTTGAAAAATAAAAGTGCGCGTTCCCAGTCAGACTGTCAGAGTAGCAGAATGGGGACTGCCTTGGTCTGTTTTGTGCTGCCACAGCAGAATACCTGAGTCTCAGTAATTTATGAAGATGAGAAATCAATTTCTCCTGGTTCTGGAGGCTGGGAAATTCAAGCTTAAGGTGCCAGCATCCGGAAAGGGCTTTCTCGCTGTGCCTCTACATGGTGGAAGGTAGTGGCATAGGAGAGAGTGAACCATTGCCACAGCATGTTTTTGTAGACGCATTAATACATTCATGAGTGTGGAGTGCTCATGACCTAAATATCCTGCAAAAGGTCCCACTTCCCAACACCTTTATTTTCAGGATTAAGTTTCCAACACCTGGGTTTTGGAGACACATTCAGACCATGGCATGGATATAGCTCTTTCAAAGACTTAAACAGTTGTCATCTGACCTGTCTGGTAGTCCTCTGAAATACCCCACTTATTCTGCATCAAACCTGACTTGGTATTTCTCCAGTGTGAAAAGCCTTTGGCCAGAATGCATTGTTGAAAATAATTCCAGGCAGGTGTTTAACTTTGCAGCTTCTTGAGGCATTGGGAAACACCTGGGCAAACAATCTACTAACCAAAAAAAGTCAACAAAAGTGACAAACTTTTAGCTAGATGATAGAGAGAAAGCAATAGAAGGGGGAGGGAGGGAGAGAAGACTCAAATGACTAAAATTAGGAATGAAAGAGAGGGTGTTACTATGTATATTATAGAAATGAAAAGATTATAAGGAGTAATACAAACAACTTCCTAGCAACAAATTGGATAACCTAGATGAAATGGAGAAATTCCTAAACACAAACGACCAAAGCTGACTTGAGAAGAAATAGAAAATCTGAATAAACCTAGAAGTGAGAGATTGAATTAGTAATCCAAAAACTTCCAAGACTGAATAGTTACAATGGTGAATTCTCTAAACATGTAAAGACTTAAAACCAATCTTTCACAGATCTTTTAAAAAATTAATATTCAAAACAATGGAAAAGGTTGGAACACTTCCCAAATCATCTTCTGTGGCCAGTATTGTCTTCCTATTAAAAATCAGACCCACATCATGACAAAACTATGGATCAATATCTCTTATGAATGTAGATATAAAAATCCTCAACAAAAATAATTATATTTTGCAAATAAAAACCACAATATGATATCACTTCACATCGCCTAGAAAAGACATACCCTGCTGGAGGGAATGTAAGAAGGTACAATCACTTTGGAAAAGAGTCTGACAGTCAGCAAAAGCTTCATTAGGTGAACAGTTAAGCAAAATGTGGTATACTCATACAATGAAATGTTATACAGTCATAAAAAAGAATGAAGTACCAATACAGGCTGCAGCATGGATAAATTTCAAAAACATTTTGCTAAGTGAAGGAAGGCAAGCACAATTAACCACATATGGAATGATTCCATTTATATAAAATATCCAGAATAGGCAAATCTACTGAGACTAATGTTTTCTGAAGACTGGCAAGGACAGCATGATAAATGATTGCTAATCAGTACAGGATTTCTTTCAGGGTGATGAAAAACTTTTGTACAACCTTGCAAAAATACAAAACAATTCCCCTTAATTGAAGTGTTTTCTTGAATGGGACAAATCCAGTGCAGTCTTTGAGAATAGCCAACTCTAGGGTTTCAACACTATCTTCAGGCCAAACCTGTCTCTGTCTACAGTTCTGCTTTCCTCCAGGTGGCTCCACTCTCACACTGTCTTCTCCACTTGGCTCCCACAGCTCCAAGCTTACATTCTCCTAGCTTTGAGTAGAATCCAAAAAGAAATTCTCTTAACATCTTATATAAGTTTTCAGCTTGACTGTATCTGTGACCATCCCTGAACTAGTCAGTATGACCAGGGTGAGTGGGATCAACTGACTGGCTCACATAACCACTTGAGAGTGAGGGAAGGGAAGTAGGCAACCTTGGGCAAGCCACAGGCAATAGGGGATGGGTAGATGGCTCCCCAAAGATACATGAGACATTCTTACCAGACAGACATGGGCACTTACCAGGTGGAAACAATAGAGGTTGCATAACTAGCAGTGTAACCTTGAGAACCTCCGTGCCTTAGTTTTTTCATCTATAAGATGAGAAGTATAACAATACCTGTCTTCTAAGGTGGTTAATGCTTAAATGAATGAAGGAATATTACTATTCAGGGGAAAGCAAGAGCTGTGTTGCATTCTTTACCATTACGGTTATGTCCAGCAGCCTAGATCTCTGTAATTATCCTTGGTTATTTCATTGGTTATTTACTTCCTCATCAGATTGAGTCGTTCGTTAGTAGTCAGCAATTTTTGAATGCTAAAGCAAGAGTCAACTTATATAAAATGACTCCAAAGCATTTTTGCAAATTTCTACAAAAGAAATTGAAGCAGTAATAATAACTTGGATAGATAAACTATCCTACCCAGGCTTTAATCTAAGTCTAAATTCTAGACATTCTTAGTTTCAAAGGGTTCCTTCCTCCAAACCAGAATTCAGAGCTGTGCAGAAGTTCAGAATGTACTAGACTAAGTGCCTTGACAACAAGAATGTGCAGTCTGCCTCATTCCCACAGTTCCTTAGAGACGCTTCATCTCTATGAGCAAAGAGGCCTTCTGGAATTCTCACCAACTCCAGAGCCTGTTTATTACCTTGTTTCCTGGATGGTGATGCTGGCAAACAAAGGCAGAGCTCCAGTCCACACAGGTCACATTGTATCGGTGCTGAATCTAAAGATGGATGGCTCCATTAGACACTGGAAAAGCCTCTTACACTTGGACAACCAGCTGAAAACATATAAATTGAATTTCACACTCACAGCACAAATTCATCTTTACAACACAGTCCTTAAAAGTACTTGGAGTGATTTTTGTGGGAATAGTTTCAGAGATATGATTTTAAGATAGGACTACTTTGGGGAACAGGCAATTGAGACAAAGGCTATTTTATTAGCATTGTCGACTTTTGCCACAAGGTGATGTTATGAAAGAAATTAGCAACTCTGTGGACTATTAAGGAACAAGTGCACCACATTACCTATGTGCTGTGAGAGTTAAATGGTTAACAAATGGGAAGAACTAGGCCCAATGCCTGACTCATGTGAGTTGTCCCTATCCCCCTCCTCCTTTCTAAAAGAACTCTCAATTTCTCTTTAAATAACAATAATAGTCTAAAAATCCCTATATGTCATGGGGGCCATAAGAATTGAGAAGTACATTTCTTAAAGAGAAACACACTCAATTTTCCCTTTACTGTATTTCTATCATAGAGAGAAAAGAAAAAAAAATTCCAAGAGGCTTAGGGATGAGTCTCATAGACAAGTCTTCTTTTCATGTGTCTTATCACCACTGGTTTGCCTCTTGGTTGGTCTGATTCCTGGTTACCTGGACACGTGGATCCTCACAGCTACTTCCAGCTTTGCTGTTTGTTGACTTATTCTTTAATCTGGCTGAGGCTCTGTTGAGTGAGCCTTTTAGGAAATGTTTGCCTGACCCCTTCCTTCTTCTAGAAACATTTTCTCTATCCACATAGCCATGTAGAGCCCTGGATTTCCTAGCCAGCGATGAGGCTCCCAGGTACCTGATCCCAAAGGGTGAGTCAGAATTCTCCATGAATTATTCTGGAATTGGGAAAATGCAGTGGAAGCAAATGAGCTTCCACCTTGCTGGGCATTTGGTGGGAGATTGTCTGTAGTGAGAGATGGTCAGTGACAAGGAGAAGCAGAGAAGAGAGACGCCAGAAGAGCCCCATCAGTCTTGACTCTGGTTCCAGTTGTCTCAGACGCCCACCTCAGCTCTCTCCTCTCTGCAGTTTGATTCCAGGTTTCCTCCTTTGGATCCTGTGAGCATTGAATTTCCTTTGGGCTAATGTGAGTTGGGTTTCTGTCACTTGTAACCAATAGCACTGACTTAGAGCACTTTTTATATTTGATCTAAACATTCCTTGTGTTCATCTGGGATGGGATGGTTTCCATGGCAACCCTCCTGTTACACTGCCCTTAAAATTCAGCTCCTGTTGCAATATGCTGTTACCTGAGGAGAAAAAAAAAACTAACCATTTAGTGGTGTATAATCTTGACATCTCCAGTCCCAGCAGATCCCCTCTCTGTGAGAGTCCAGAAGAGAAGCACATGCCAGAGAGCAGGTCAATGCCAGCCCAGAAGGTGCAGGGACAGACCTGCCTGGAGTTCTCAGAATTTGTGCTCCCAATTACTGTCTGTCCGTGTGGAGTCTATGACAGGGTAGATCTAACTTTCTGAGAAGAAAGCATGAATTTTTTTCCTCTGGCAAGCTGGAAATCATTCAGTCAGAGTAAAAAGTCTACAATGACTCAGGCTCTGAAGTTGTGCCCACTAGCCTGGCAGGGTGGGTTTACCTTGGTAGCGGAGCTAAGAAGCAGCTCAGTGCCTTGTGAGGCTGCAAAGACACAACATTTCACAAAAAGTTTTAAGAAGAATCTGGTTTCCCAGGTAACAGCTTTACATTTGTCTTCCAGCTCGCTCCCTGCAAATCGACTGTGGATATGGATGAAAGTACTGCTTAGGAAAGTGACCACTACCCTGCCCTGCCTGTGAGGCAGCAGTCTGATGAGGCTAAGGAAATCAGTGGAGCAACTCAGGGCTGAGTGGTTGTAATGCAGATCACATGAGCTGCTGACTCCAGTGTTCAGGAACACAAGCAGTCTTTGCAGACAGTCAGGTGCTTCTGGAAGGGAAGCACCATCACTGACAGAGCGAGGGCTGCTCACAGGCTTTGTCAAAGAATGCCTTCGGATGCTGCTTGCACCAATACTTCATGTTCTAATTCAGCTGTGGAAGGATATATCATTTTTGTTGTTAGAGTATGTCATTCGGGTGCTGTAAGCTCGAGTAACAGAAAACCAAATCAAACTGGATTAAACAACTTGGAAATCCATTGCATACGTAAGAGGAAGTCCAGAGGTAGGATAGGGTTTGGGTTGGTTGATATGAACAGGCCCTGGTTAGGAGGAAGATCCAGGTTCTTTCCACAACTCTGCTCTCCTGTCCAGAGTCAACTGCATCCCAAAGTTGACTTTCCCCTTGTTTATAAGGTGGCTTCTTGTTGCAATCAGAGCTATATATCCCCATGTTCACATCCAACAGGAGAAAGGGCAAGGAAAAATGTTGCCAGCAAGACACTTTTCATGTCTCATTAATCAGGAACGTATCACATCCCAATTCCTGAGCCAGCCCTGAGTCTCCAGAGACAAGGATGGTGAAGTCAACATTTCGTGAGGAGTGGGTCATTTGAGAAAGGGTAAGTAACTGAATCAAGTCTGGTTTCTACATTCAAGAGACAGGGAAGATATACAGCTACACAGGCACCCAAGAATGTTAACTAGCTTTAAGTTTGAATAAGCTACTTTTCTTTTTAGTTTACCACTTCAACATAAATATGTTCAATTCTTCAACCCCCATCTCTCTATCCTTCAACCAATCAGAAGCAGTAGGAGCCCTCACCAAGAGGGACAGGATAATTGCTCCTACAATGCTGAGCTGAGAGCTCTCACTGGGCTTTCTTTTGCATACTCAATGTGGCATGGTGAAGTCCTCAGTGGACAAGGGCATTTTCAGCATCATGGCACCAAATATACTGGCCAGAGCAGAGGTTCTCACACTCCAGGGTGCAGAAAACTCAGTGTAGAAGATCAGCTTTGGCCAAAATGCAGATGTCAGAGGTCCAGTCTAGAGCTTCTGACCCATTATGTCTGTCTGAGATTCAGGAATCTACTAAGCAAATCTGGTGTGAGATCTGGATGTGGGTCTTCTTGGTCACACTGAGAAACAATGGCATAGGCCACGCGTTATCTTAGCCTGGGTTCTCCAGAAACAGATCCAGAACAAGGATGGTTGTGACAGCGATTAACTGGAAAGCATCTCTGAAAAAACACTTGGGAAATGGGAAGTAGTTCAGGAGAAGAAGGAAATCATATCAGTGCAGCTAAGTCCCACAGAGCCTAACCTTCGGCTTCGTTTCACAGAGGAGCTCTGGAAACTGAAGGAAGATGTCTCTCGGTCACCAGTGAAGGGATATATTTAGACTCCACCCACCCTGTAACTTCAGTGACTGGTTAAAGGCTTGACCTCAGGGTGCTGGTAGCTGGGAATGGAAAACCTGTATCAAGAGCCATTGTCCACAGAAATGGTAAAAGTGATGGAGTGGTCATGGACAAGACACCTACATTGTCTGCTCTATTTATTATATGTATATTCAAGTGCAAGTGAAAAGAGTGAGTTTTATGACATATGACTTATATCCCAATAGAGCATTATTAAAATATGTTTAAGCCATAGATAAACATAAAGCCAAACAGATTGAAGAACTCTAACTCTGTCTCCAGTAGACCATGAAACCATGCAACCTATAAAGGACGCAGATGGTTGCACTGAACACAGATCAAACTCAGAACAGGGGCTTGGTGTTCAACACTGACCTCTGCTTCTCCAGCCAGACTCCAGATAGAGTTGGACTAGGCCGTTTGGATATCTTACCCTCCTTTTTGGGGGAAAAATAAAGGCATATATAAAAAACCAGAGAGTAACAGAACATTTAGAACTTTTAAAATATGGTTTCAGAGATTTGTCTTTAATCAAAAACCATGAAACACTATGGATAATGTGAAAGCTCTCTTTCCCATTCTTATTCTATTACCTTGGTACAGAAAAAGTATTATTATGAATTTTGGAGATCATTCCAGCTCATTATTTTGTATTCATACAGTCTAAAAAATAATATTTACCTTTTGAAGCCCACTTAACATGTGTGTCTTGTTTGCTCAATGAGGCTATAATATCTCTGAGCACAGGACAACAACAACAGTTACTGAAGGCTTGCAACATGCCAGAGACCATCCTAAGCCCTTTGCATGCATTATCTCCTCTAATATTTATAATGGCCCTATCACGTAGCTCTACTATTATCACAGTTTTAGGAATGAGGAAGCTGAAAGTCAGGTATGTGACCCAAGGTCACATAGCTAGCCAGTGATGGAAGAGGCCCAAGCTCATTCTCATTCCCGTGTCCTGCCTCATCTTTCTTTGTGCTTTCTTCCCCTTCCACCAGCAGCCCCAACATGATGGCCTGAGACTGGATGGTGAGTGGGGGGTGGGCTGTCATCCCTGCTTATTCTTTTGGCCTCCAAGATCTCAGCACCCAGGTCAGCTCTTCCTTCACCAAAAAGGGAATGAATTAGAAGGACAATCTGAAGAAGATATCAGTCACGTGATATGTCCTTTGTAGCCTTAATAAAGACCACACAGTGAGAATCTCATGCTAGGCTTTTGAGGGTCAGTGTTGCTGGGAGACAGTGACAAGGACCTCCTGATACCCAACTCCACCCCAGGAGGCTGTAACAGTGAACATTTTATCTGTCAAGAAGCATGAAACAGCCAGGCACTGGTGGCTCATGCCTTTAATCCTAGCTACTCAGGAGGCAGAGATCAGGAGGATCATGGTTCGAAGCTAGTCCAGGCAAATAGTTCCAGTAACACTATCTCGAAAAAACCCAATACAAAAAAGGGCTGAGGGATTGGTTCAAGCAGTAGAGCACCTAGCAAGCATGAGGCCCTGAATTCAAAGCCCAAGTGCCATCAAGAGAAGAAGAAGAAGAAGCAGTATTAGGCAGAAAATTAGAAAATCAGTTTTAAGTAAATCCCATGAGAGTAACTTAAATTTGTATATCACTTTAATAATATTAAAACTATTTTAATGTGTATAAGCAGCTAATGCTTATAGAAAGCTTAACATGTGCTAGATGTTTAAGTTTGTATTCATTCATTTAATCCTTACACTAAATCCTATGAAGTAGCTGGAATCCCCATTTAGAAGATGAGGAAACTGAAGCCCAGAGCAATTAACGAATAAACTTATTTTTCAATTGGGAAAAAAGAAGTAATGTTAAATTCTCAATGGTTACAATTCTGTCCACATCCTCTTCTCATGGAAATAGACACATTCTCAACTCCTCTAATGGCCAGTCTGTAGGCTGCCAGTAAGCCAATTGGTAGAATGAAGAAAGAAGATGGAAAGACCCTGCATTGAGGGGTGAGAGGCTCTTCTCTACTAGTAGCTGAAAGAGGGGGGAAAAAGTTAGATAACAAAAAAAAGTGAAGTTTAAGGAGTGGTAAGCAAACCAGCTTTAGTGCTGGACTGTTCCAATTGTGTTGCAAGTATCAGATGCTCAGCTGCTGATGAATTCATGACTACCCAGACTTCAGTAAAATTTCCATGGTGGTTTGAGACAAGGGGAAAGATAGGGAAAGAGAGAGACAGAGACAGAGACAGAGACTGAGACAGATACAGAGAGAGGAAAAGAGAGTGGAGAGGAGAGGAAGAGAGAATCCAACAATATCCCAAGTGTCCATTGGAGATGGGAGATACAAAGATGCATAAGACAAATTTCTGTTCTCCAGGATTTTTCAGTTGTATTTACCCATTCATTTAACAAGCACTTATTGAACACCTTTGTTGTGCCCATCACTGAGCTAGTCCCTGGGGAGTATCAATGAATACAAGAGACAGATTCCCTTACAGTTGAGGGGAGAAGACAGTCATGAAGGGATAAATGGTAAAGAGATAATCCTACAGTGTCAGTAGTATTAAGAGCTACGGAAGGAAAATGGCAGATGAAAGTCCACCAGGAACTCAGTGATGGTCAAAGTACAGGTTAGCTTTATTGAACTTGCTGAGCAGGAGGGATGCCCCCCAGAAGGACATGGGTATCTCAGTAAGACAGAGTTGAGAGAGGGTTCTTATAGGTTAGGGGCTTGTGCTAGATTGTCCTAAGGAGGGTACAAGGAAGCAAGGGCCAGTTCTTTACTGGACACTGTCACATAGTGGATTAGTCTAGCAACTCAGTGACTCAGCAAGCTCTGTTCAGAAGGCAGAAGAATGAAGGCAGGTGGGGTGGGGTGGCACTGGTAAAGGAGATCAAGAGAGATCACTGTCCATTCTTCTGCCACCTATGGCCTCATCTAGAAACACTGCCATGCGGCCTTCTCCATGTCCTGTTGGAAGCAGTGTCCATTTTCTGTTATGAACAGGACAGCCTGATCACTGAATTTCACAATCTCAAGGCTCATAAGCCAGGCATTATAGGAATACATCCAGTCCCTACAGTGACAGGTAAGAGTTTTTCTTATCGTGCAGATTAGTAAACATGCTCAAAGAGATAATGTAGCTCTCCCAATGTCATATGTGTGCCAGAGAGAACACCAAACCTGGGTCTGCCTGACTCCAAAACCCACATCCCAAACCACTGCACAAGGGTGCTTGTGGTAAAGTACAAAGCAGATTGCATGAATCCTACACACTTCATACCATCTCCCTTGGATATTTAACAGCGGAAGTATCTAGATTGCCATAAGCCCACACCCCACAAGTAGCCATTATCAGGAGCCAGAGAGAATAGGACCACACAGCCTTTGCCTAAAAAAAAAAACCTAGCAACTCTCCCTGCCTGGGGGAAGCTGATGTAAAAGCAGGTTGGGAAGTGTTTCAACTATGGAGAACTTTCTGGAAGCCCACTTGAGTTTTGTGGGCTCTGCATACAGTGAGCTACAAGTGAACATCACGAGTCAGCAGTTCTCTCAAGCCAGACTGCTAGAAAACAGTTATATTGTAGATTCAGAAGTTGCTGGATCACACCTGGGAGACTGGGACTGTGGCAAACTCCACTGTGTACCCTCCCTTAGCCTCCTTCAGGTGACTCACACTGCATGGCAGTTCTGGTTCATGCAGATATTGTTCAAAAAATATCTGAATGATAAATATTTGAATAACTGTGTGTGTGCCACTTTCAAATTTTGATTGAGGCTTCACAGTGAAGATACTAGACATTGCTGGAGAAAAAAGTTTCCCTTTAAGAATGGCAAATCACATATAGAAAACAATAGCATAGGGCCTCACTTGGGTCTGCAGCTCAGTAAAAACTCCTGGGTGCTTCCTCTTTTCTCCCGAGCCACAAGCTCTGCAGTCAGCTTTCATGATGCCTGAGGAATCTAGCTTTCATTCCTCTTGTACACTGTTGGAGTCAGGGTACTTCTTGAACATGTGTGTCCAGCTGGCAGGGATCTGGGGCAGTGAGCAATCCCTGGACATAGAGGTGAGGTCATCATTGGGCCTGCAGCACAGTTCAGCTTCTCCCTCTGCCTGGTCCTGCTTCCTCTCACTCTATTATATGGGTGTTTGTCTCATATAAACACTTGGAATTGCCAGCCCCATCTAAGCATCTGCTTCAGGAAAACCCACCCTATCACAGACATCAAGGAAGCCATCCTGGAGGAACTGTTTTTCTAGGCAAGTGCTGAAAAGTTGATAAAAGAATTGGGCAGACAAATAAGGGACAGAGTCTCAGCGTGAGATGTTTACTAGAAGTTCAATTCCAGTTTCATCTGAGGCCTTTACATTTCTTGATTGAAGGCTGTTTCTAGCTAGCATATGGGAGAAAATCTAGTTCACTCAACCTGTTAATGAATATTGAGATGGTGTCACAAGGACGACTGGAGAGAGATATGTAGGTACCTCTGTGACTGGACTCAGAATGTGAGAATTCTCATGAAAGACACCCAGTGGGATAAAGACTCTCAAAGATGGAGGTAGAGTGTGGGGCTAAGGCTCTGAGCATGTCAGAAGACCTTCTCCAGCCAGCCCTCAGCTTGCTCATAGCAGAGGCTGTGCATGTGCTGTATGTAATGGACTTGAAGATGACCTTGGCAGTGCCATGACTGGTTGCACCATTTGACAATATGACAACAAAACCTAAAGCCCCAGTGGGGTATAATAATCTGACACTAGGTTGACTGCACAGGATTCTCCCCATCAGATGGGCAGAGGTTTTCCTCACTGAACGAGGCCCTCTTTATTTGGTTTGGCTTTTTCTACCTATCACACTTTGGCCAACACCATGCTCTATAACTTACCAGATGCATCATGGCAGCCCACATAACATTACTTCCATTCCAGGAACTTCCTTCATGGTAAGAGATGTGCCTAAGGGTGGCACTGGTCTTAGAAGCCAAGAATATCATTCACAACTCTAGGATTTAAGAGACTAGAGAAATCGGAGTTGGACGTAGTGTTAGGCAGAACCATATGAAAATCATCATATTCAACCACTTTTTTGATGTATGAATGTGAGGCAGAGGAAGAAGGCCTTGACATGAGCATAGCTATGTCAAGCTATGCTCACTTCCCTGTGGTTCCCTGAGGAGGGCACTGTAAATTTAAAAACATGGAACAAGGTAGGAAAAAGGCTGAGGGCACAATATATGGATGAAGGGCTGGAATGCATGCCCATTTTTACTTTCAGTTTGTGGTCTATGATTAGAGATTGTTTGGTTCCCATTGCCTCACATAAACAAAGATTCTCCTCTTCAGTATCTGGCTCAGCTCCCCCAACATATGCCCTCGGGGTCAGAGGGGAGGAATGGGATTTGCAGAACACAGCACCACTCCTGGGAACTGGCAGGCCCTAGAGTGACCAAGTCACAGTGGCATTGAACCCGCCTCCTGATAGAGCTCAGCCCAGCCAGGGCTGGCCCCATTCCCCTCTCCTGTCCACCTCACCCCTGCAGCAAAGCCCAGGAGTTGAATAAGGAGATGGCCACGACAACACAGATGCTGACAGCAGGCACACCCAGTCAGGGACAAATCAAGTGACTGACAAGGATAGCAGGTGACGTGATCAGGGGTGGCCCCTGGCCTTTTCCTTGGCCATGCTGGCAGTCATCACCCTACAGGTAAGTGGCTCGGTGACCCAAACTCAACAACACTGGACCTTTATACCTCACCCGCCGCTGCTTCAAGCAGCAACATTGAAAGGACCGAATGTACTGGTTTACACCAATGATTCAGAGTTGGTGAGAGATCACTCTAATGGGCACATGACTCCCACCTTCAGTTCCTAAAATGTCACAGGGCAATCCACTTCAGTCCCATTATGCTTAGGCTCACTTCAATGGTGCCTTCCTACAGCACCCACCTGGAGGAGCGCCCTTTTGAGGAATGGCACCCATTATGTAGATAAGAAATTAGAATTCCTGGGCTTCAATGCCACAGAGCAGTACAATGCCACACACTAGCCGCACTTCCCCAAGTGTCATACTAGACAGACTCAGAATCATCCTGGCAAAGAGATCCCATGAGAGAAATGCCTGTTCCTTCATAGTACATTCTTTAATCTCAGTGTAGCCACTGTTGTCTACTGGTCCAGAAATGCTAGCCAAGAAACCAACGTGACTGGATACTGGACCACCCCGATGGTAGGCCCTGATGGAGGGAACGTCCAAACAGATATATGAAAACTGACTGCTGTCACGGAGTTACTCAACTTGACTAGCTGGTCTTTGGGAGACCTTGAAGGTGTTGAGGTGGATAAGAAAGGCCTCCAAGCCTGCATACAACATCCTTTTGCTCTAGTCATGGGGGGTCTAGACATTACAAAAAAAATGGTTCCATATATGAGAACCATCTCATTGCCTAACTTGTGATCTAACAGCCTGCACCAGCACCTACAACAAAAGGCAAGACAATCTTAGTGGTAAGGCATATACCATATCTTCTGGTATCCACTAATTTTACAGGTCCTTGGTACCATGACAAAGGCCTACAAATTAAAAAATAAGTAAAAAGTCTATTAGTAAGAAGGAAGAGGGTTATAGGTCTTATCATAGCAAGCATAGGGGCTGCCATAACTACTATTGCCACTATGGCCATGGCCTCCGTGGCTTTAACTCAAAGCATACAAAATGCCCACTGTGTTAACACACTCACCCAGAATGTCAACCACACCCTTCAACAACAAATGTCTATAGATGAAAAAATTGATGTCCACTTAAAAACCTGAGGAGGCAGCTCTCCTCGCTTGGGGGATGAATTACAAACTATAAAATTCAGACAGGCCCGCCTATGTCGTGTGGGCTTCCAGCATATCTGTATCACTGCTGCTCCCTACAATGAGTCAGAGTATCCCAGGCACATCAACAAAACTCAGATAATGGGAGCCTCAGAAAACAGCAATGATACCTTAAATTTGCAACACCTCAGACAACAGATCCTGACAATGCAGAGAGCATATGACCAGGTCATTTCTCTTGCTGATATGGCAAAAACTGTATTAGATGAGCTGCGAGGCTTTAATCCATTTAACATCTTTAAACATTCCTTTTGGTACCTCATAGGAATAGGAGTCTTGCTACTAATCTGCTTTTGTACCTTTTCAGTTGGATGCCAAGCAATCCAGAGACAGCTCCTTGGACTAAACACCAGTCTGCACCAAGAACATTTAAGAAATAAAAAGGGAGGAGATGTGGGAAACTGAGGCAGTGGAAGAAGGCCTTGACATGAGCATGGCTATGTCAAGGGCCTCTTGGTGATAGGCACGGACCCAGCCAAGGGGAGGCAAGGTTCAGCAAGGCTGCCTTGCAGGGAAAACAGGACATGCAGACCTGGTCAGGATAGTCTGTACTAAATAACAACCTACCACAGCTTCTTTGTTTCTGCCACCTATGTGACTGGACCCATGAGAACTTAACCTGCATTTCACCCTGCTTCCTCATACATGATGTATAAATAAATGTGCTTGGAGGCAGAGGGGGTCACCACCCTCTCTCATCAGGAGTGCAGACTCACCGGATCCCAGCTTTTCTCTATGTTTGTCTTTGTGTCTTTTTCTGAATCCCCAGTCACTCCCAGTCAGGTCAATGACCTTCTGGCCATGAAATATGGAAATGGCACTTTCATTGACTCAACCCAATACCTGGTGGATTCTGGAAAGTTTCTCCCAGACCAGCCTACTGCCTCTTGAGTCATGGCAGCAAACAAAACTTTAAAGCAGGAGTAATTATTTAGAAATAAAATAGGCATGCATGAGCATCTGAAAGAGCAGACCATGGTAGATATTTCTCATTTTTTTTACTTTCCAGAATCCAAACATACATCCTATGTTATTGGAACACCAAGCTCAGCCAAGCAGATGCTCCCATCTGGGACCCCAAACTTTGAAGGAGTGAGGCAGTCAGAAACTTTTCTCATGGCTGCTGTTGTGAAGTAGAGTCCAACAAGAAAGAAGGGGACCATCAGCTGGGGAAGCAATGAAGCCTCGATACAATCCTGAGAGCAGTCTTGGTTATGTTTCACCTCCCTTTCCTTTGGTTCAAACCCAGTTCTCCAGTCTTCCCATTGAGTGGTTTATTGCAAACACTTTTGGAAAAATCCACTTCTAGTTAAGCTAACCAGAGTAGGTTCTATTGTTTTTAATTCAAAGCTTTAATAAATACACCATCTTTGGCCATAGATTTACAATGGTTTTTACATAAGAGTATGTTTCGTGATAGCAAAAGGCTTGACCTGTAAAATAATCCAGACCAGCAGGGGGCAGGAGGGTGGTGTATTATTTTGATTCATTTTACTTTGTTGTTTTCCAGATTAAAAAAAAATTACTTCATTTTTTTTAGAAAAATCATCCATTTTATTTGATCCTACAAATTTATAACATATAGCTACTTACGGTGCTTGAATTTTTAATGTTTTCATTACTTCACATTTCTAAATATTACTTGTGAGTTTTCTCATTTTTTAATATTTGCCAGAGGGATATTCAGTGTTTCAAAAGAATGTTTTGGTTCATTAATTATTCTCTTTTTATACTTTATTATATTCCTCTTTTGACTGGAGGATTTTTCTCTAGCACTCTAAATTTAAAAATATATGTACTTTTTGGTGGTACTGGGATTTGAACTCAGGCCTTGTACCTGGTAGGCAGGTGTTCTACCACTTGAGCCATGTCCCCAGTCCTTTTTTTGCTTTAGTTATTTTTTCAGATAGCGTCTCACCTTTTTTGCCTGGGGCTGGCCTCAGACCACGATCCTCCTACCTACACCTCCTACCTACACCTCTCTGGGATTACAGGCACCAAAATGGGGTCTTGCTAACTTTTTGCCTGTGCTGGCCTCAAATTGTTATCCTCCCAATCTCCACCTCCCAAGTTGCTTGGATTTCAGGCATGTTCTATTATACCCAACCTAATAAAATATTTAATTTGGTCATTTTTCTGGTAGCATTTAAATTATTTAAATAAATGAATCCAGTCCAGCTCAACAAACATGCATTGAGCGCCAACTATATAACACATACAGACCTAGTAGAGGAGGGTACAAAGTGAGCAAGGCATGAATACATGTCCCCAAACTGTCTGGAGGAGCAAGCATATAAGAGCTATTTTAAAAATAATATCAATATAACAATCGTCATTAGATGAGTAGTTATTTATCCTCTTCTATACATTTTTGCATTTAGATTTTATACATTTTAATAAGACATTTTTAAATTAAACAATATTTCACCTATAAACACATACTACTTACTTATATAATCACAAAAATCACTAAATACACTATTTTTACAAGAAAGACTATGACAGTACTACAATGTAGTAATAATCAGTCTTGACTAGAGATTTCAGAAAGATGTCTCAGAAAATCCCAGTTGTAATGGAGAAAGAGTGAGTCAGAGGAAGATGAAGATGTCCCAGGAGAGGAAGTGGTACAGACAAGGCCCAGCCATGGCAGCCAAGGGGTGTTGTCCTGGCTGAATGTGGTCTCCACGAGGCCATCTCTGTGTCTGCCTGCTTCTCTGCTGTGCCCCCACCAACCACTGATGCAAATGTGGACTACAGGTGTGTCTGCAGTGCTAGACCCAGCAGGTACTTAATGAACACCTGTGAAAGGGAAGAGGATGGATGGGGGTGGGAGGAGAAGGGCAGTGCCCAGGAGAGAGCCACTGATCCTGGAGGCCCTTGGGAATTCCTATGGTTTTCAGAAATGAAAGAAAATTTTACTGCACCTGGCTCACTTTGGTTTGGAAGAAAAGGTACCATTCAGAGGTGGGCAATTTCCCCACAGTTTAAAAATTGATGTTGTGAAATTATCATCACTTTCAGTCACTAAAGTTCCTATTAAAGCACTTTCTATGTCTCTTGTTGATTAATGAGCCATGATGAAAATTCTGTGATGGAAGTATACCTCTGACATGAACATCTTATGTTGTAAAGGCTGCTGTATGGGCTACATAAAGCAGAGTACCAATGGATTCCTCAATCACAGTCACATAAATGTCCCCAATAATGGCTGCTCTATTGGCCTGTTCTGTTCCTATTCTCAGCAGTAACTCACATCCTTTCCTTCAGAGCCCCCAGAGGGTGCTCATCTGGGAAAGGCCAGGCTTGAAATGTTAACAACACTGTCATCCCACCACCTGGCAAGTTAGGGTAAGAACTAAAATTTTGTATATGTACATCCATTTTTTGTGCTTTTGATTTGTACTTGTGATTTGTATGTATATGCACACAAAATATATGATATATATAGCATAATGTAACATCAAAATACAAATTCCCATTTGTGTTACTGCTTTCTAATGAATAACATTGTTATTCAGCTCACCAGCTTTCACAGGAAGACCTTTTCTACAAGAATCCTACTGGTTTTCCCTTAAAAAAAAATAAGCAAAATGTAAGCCTGATTCCCAAAGCGAATTTATTTTTATAAACACTATATTCTCCCACGAATGAGGAAGATTAATTACTGTTTTCTTTCTTTACTTCCTATTGAAATCCTTCATGCTAATGAGAGAAATGTGAGGAACCTGGCCGATGGCAAAGTCAGGTTTGAGTTCCCTGATTAGTTCAGCTGGAAACACCTCAGCATTACACTTCACCCTCAAAAGGGCATCCTTCAAAGGTAGGAGCCAGACTTGCAGTAATTGGCTTGTTTGTAAGTCACCTTCTTGGGTATATCGTGAGACAGATATGTGAGTCTGGTGGCTGTCTGGGGCAGCCTGGACCACTCACCCAAGTGTTAAGTGACTGCTAGCAAGGGGCTGGTGAAGGGAAAGTGAGGCTGGAGTGTCCAGCATCCCTGCAGGGATCACCACTTTGGATTTAGATTCTATGAGAGAGCACCTCCTTTAGGGTGCCCCCATGTGACCAAGAGCAGGCAGGAGAGAAGCCAGTGAGAGGGGAGGAGGGATAATGCCCCAGGGTCCCACACCTGGCTCTGCTCTGGATTTAGAATCACCTATGTCTCCCAAAAGCGGTCCTTTTCTTTAGCTTCTGTGACTGACACCTGACCTACAGTGGGATGGGAAGTCTGGTTACTTGCTGCCAACCTCCATCTGTGAGTTGCTGCGCTGACTCCTGCTTGTCACTTTGTGACTGTTTGACCTTGTGCACAATGAGCACCTGGAACTCCTACACCATCAAACCTTTATTGAGTACCAGCTGTATACCAGGAAGGGTGCTAGGTGCTAGAGAGGAAGGCAGAGTAGGATTTGACTCCTTTCTGAAAGGAGTTCTAAGTCTACTAGGGTATTCCCATATATCATGGTTACCTAAAAATTGGTCTCTATAAGACACATATCTACAGATAACAATAGTGTAGGGTAAAAATACTGAAACAGAAGAAGAATAGCACAGAAAAATTACTTTTTAGTCATCACTACATAAACTTTCACTTATATCTCATTGGCCAGAATTTAGTTTCATGGCCTGGCCTAGTTGTAAGGAAAGTGGGGGAATATACCCATTTAATGGAGTAACAATGTGCCAGATATAAATTGCTGTTCTTTCATTATGAAAGCAAGGGAATGAATGAGGAAGGGGGCAATTTACAATCTTTGCCACAGGAGGCTGCAATGATTTTTTTAAAAAGGACTGATTAAAAATTTAGACTTGTAGTTTCAGATATCTCTTGTGGAGCAAGGGAAAGAAAAGGAGGCAGCAACAGTGACTAAATGCAAGAGGACAACCAAGAGCCGAAACATTACTGGCTTCCACAAGTTAGACTCATGGCCAGTGTGAGTAGGTCTGTTGACCTGACTGTGGGTGACTGGGGATTAAGAAAAAGACACAAAGACAGACATAGAAAAAAGCTGGGATCTGGTGGGTCCAACGCTCCTGATGAGAGATGCCAGTCCCCTCTGCTTCCAAGCGCATTTATTTATACAGCATCTATGAGGAAGTGGGGTGAAATACAGGTTAATTCCCATGGGTTCAGTTGCATAGGTGGCAGAAACAGAGAAGCTGTGGTATGTTGTTATTTAGTACAGACTATCCTGACCAGGTCAGTGTGTCTTGTTTTTCTTGCAAGGCAGCCTTGCTGAACCTTGCCTCCCCTCGACTGGGTCTATGCCTATCAGCCAAGAGGCCCTTGACATAGCCATGCTCATGTCAAGGCCTTCTTCTACTGCCTCAGTCTCCCACAAGTAAGAGGATAGTGGTAGTGATTTTTGAGAAAACTGTTTCAAAATTGGTAAGATGTGTCAGGCGCTGGTGGCTCATGCCTATAATCCTAGCTATTCAGGAGGCAGAGATCAGGAGCATCACGGTTCAAAGCCAGCCCAGGCAAATAGTTCACAAGGCCCTATCTTGAAAATACCCATCACAAAAAAAGGCTGGTACTTCACTCAAGGTGAAGGCCCTGAGTTCAAGCTCCAGTACTGCAAAAAAATAAAATGATAAGGTGGGCACACAAAGAAGTTACCAATGTTTGGTTTCTTTTGTTGATGAAAGATCTAGCTATGTACTGGCTAAAAACAGACATCTGCAGATATTTTTGCTAGTGTGGAAGAAATGTGAAAGCTGTCGGAACCAAAATGGTATTGTTTGCATCAACCCAAACAGAAAGAAAGAAGAGCGATAGAGAAAAGCGAAGGAAGGAAGGAAGGGATGAAGTAAGGAAATGAAGTAAACAAAGTCCAGAGTTTATGAAGGAAGGGCTTTTACACATGGTTGCCTGATATTTACTACCACAAAAGACTGAAGAATTACAAGTTTGCACAGAGGCAACTGAAATCTTATACAAAAAGTACTTCTATAAGGACATCTACCTGGCAACTGTTCAGTCTCAAACTGATGCCACTCCTGTTATAAAGCGTTGAGACCAAGGATTATTGTTTCTAAATAGCTGGTGTTATCTTCCCCATTTTTACATTTAAAAATTTATCCTTAAACAAAAGAAATTTAAAAAAAACCCTTCCCTTTGCCTCAATCTTTTTGAATATGCCAATGGCTTCGCATGGCATGCACATTCCCGTCACAAAACTGCTCTTCTCGAATAATTACTAGTGTTTTTGGAGAGTCTGTCTCTTGCTGTTTATATTTAGGTTAAAACTGAAAAGCAAGTGCTACAGTATGGTAAACCAAGTGCTAATTATGCAGGAGGAAAGGACTGAGTCTAACTAGAAGGAGAGTGGCGGAAGAGAAACTGCAAAATGCTAGCCCAAGAAACAGGCAAAGGGCCGCTTGAACCCAGCCATAGTGCTACCATTCCTAAGAAGAGAGCCTTCCGTGTCCAGATATGGACTGTTCTCTGTACTTGTGAACTGTTTAGATTTCGGTCGTTCATTTTACTCAATTTACTCGATTAACTCATTCATTCACTTATTCTGTGCCAACTCCATGAGAGCAGAGTCTATGCCTTCTGCATCCTGACATCCCCAGCTCCTACCACAGTGCCTGGTCCTGGTAGCAGTCCCAAGTTAACTGATGGAAGGCAGAAAGGCAAATTGGGACTTTTATTCCTCGCTTTTCACAATTTCAAGCAATCTGTTTCCCAACCTGAAGAAAACAGGTGTGACAAGAGGCGGCACCTCTTCCGTGCACAGCACCAGCCTGAGCGGAGCAGCAGAACCAACAGACTCGCGGAACCCTGGAGAGGGCGGAACCCAGGAGCTGTGGAACCTGTGCGCACCGGAACTTTGGAACGTAGGAATCCGCGGATGGTGGAACGTTGGATCCGGCGGAACCTGATAGTGGGGCCGGCGGGGCTACCCGGACTTTGTCCGCTGCAGTGTCCGCCGCTTCCTGGTTGCCGGGCGGCACGGAAGGGCCGGGACTAGGCGCGGCGATGTTACCCTACACCGTGAACTTCAAGGTGTCGGCGCGCACGCTCACGGGCGCCCTCAACGCCCACAACAAGGCGGCGGTGGACTGGTGAGGGCGCCGGGATTCCGGGGTCGGCCAGGAGTTTGTGAGGGGCAGGGCAAAGAACCAGAGGTTTCACTCTCTGTTAGTTTGGCCTCGCCGAAACGGGATGCCGCCCTCACACTACCGTCAGATTTTCTTTTTAGACAGTGCATTTTTTTGTTGTCATTGTAAAAGTAGAAAGTGCTCCGTGTGGCTGATTCCCCATGTAAATACCTTTACCCTCCTTCTCTTGCGTGTGTTTTTCTGCGCCTTCTCCGCACCCCACCTTAACCAGCCAGTTCCCGCTCTTGACCTCCAGCCTGGAGGTTGGGAGGATTTCTCCCCACCCTAATTCCCTGTACACTTTCTGTTCTCTCTCTCTCTCTCTCTCTCTCTCTCTCTCTCTCTCTCTCTCTCTCTCTCTCTCTCTCTCCTCTCTCTCTCTCCTTCCTTCCCTCCCCCTTTTCTTCTCCCTCCTCTCTCACCGTTCTTCTGTCTTCCCCTCTTTCACCCCCTCCCTTTCTTCTCCCTCTTTTTCACTTATATTCATTCGACTCATTCTACAGTGTCCCAGACTCTGTTCTAGGCACCTGTCCTCACCTTTATCTTTTTCTGGCTCCTGTAAAGGATGTCCTTGTCCACAACAGGTCATACTATACTAGATCTATCTTTTCACTATAAAACAACACAGCAGTTCTGAAAAACAATAATTAGATTAACATAAAGCAATTTTTTTCCAGTAGCTGTGGCACCAGAAATGTTGCCACATGGATTTTTTTTTTTTTTAAATTTGGTTGGAGGAACCAGAACTATTCACATAGTTTTCCCCAGGCTCATTGTGGATAATGTGTTGTTACAGAAGCGTGTTGTTCTTGGAGGCTGAGTAAGAGACTATTGCCAAGGCATATGTCCACAGAAGTTGCTTTATACATCTTCATAGCTCTGTATGCACTTAGAGCCTGTTCTGTCTGAATGAGAAATGAATCTCAAGCATTTGTAAGCATAGCTAGCCCTCTGTTGTAGGCCTTTGGGTGTAAATAACTTTATTAACGGTGGTACATATGAGTGAGATTTACCATTTACTTAGATCAGCAAGGGAGGAGTTGAGTCTTGTTTTGCATTGTATTTAAATTGTTCCATTACTGTTTTGCTAGGGGCTGGCAAGGTTTAATTGCTTACGGATGCCACTCGCTTGTGGTAGTGATTGATTCCAGTACTGCCCAAACACTTCAAGTTTTAGAAAAACATAAAGCTGATGTTGTTAAGGTAAGTCAGATCCCACTCTGACCCCCATAACACTTCGTCTAGTCTAAAGGTTAATACATCACTAACTTCTCATTAAATTATGGTATAAATGTTGAATAGTTTTAAATATAATTATTTGGGGTTGCCTAGCATTTACATAAATCCAACTTAATGTCAATCCAGGATGAGTTATTAAATGCCAGTTCTTAGGTCATTTCAAACCTGTGGGGATGGGCGAAGGCAGGGGGAGAATGATGTAGGGGTTCAATTCAACTATGATATATTGTAAGAACTTTTGTAAATGTCACAGTATACCCCCCACTACAACAATAATATTATAATTTAAAAACATAAAATAAAAAGAAAAAAAGCTATAGGGAAAACAAATTCTGCCATTTACCAGACTACTCATTTGTTTAATTTTTTGGGTACTTAGCACTGGCTAAGGATAGAAAGATGAAAGCTCTTGGGCAATTTGTTATCTTATGAAAAAGAGTCACAATGAGGTAAGATTTCCTTAACATGCTGTAGGAAGAAAAGGGAGCTGCATATCACCTAGTAGTGGGGAGGAGGTAGTCACATTAAGTCTTTCCAGTTAGAATATTAGTAAGCAGTAGTTAGGCAAATGCAAAATTAGGGGAGAAGCATTGTAGGAAAAGGGAAGAATAACACAGAAGTAAGTAGTATACCATAAAAATGTCTACAAGATAGGTGTACTGGTAGGAGTGGCAAAGGAGGAGGCAACCCAAGAGATTCAGCTGTCTTGAGAATACAAGATCATGAAGGATTTTCAAGAAGGAGTTTAGATATTCCACTGGATTTTAGAAAAACTCATTCTGGCAGCAGTGGAAGATCTATTGGAGAAAGCAGGACTGGTGGCAGTGAGATCACTGTAATTTTGGCAAGAGATTCTGAAGTCCTAAGGTCTGAAAGATAGAGGAGTCATATTTAGGCGCAAACGTAATAGCCTTTGTAGTGATGTAAATGTAAGGGAGAGTCAGAGACTAGAATGACTCCAAGGTTTCTGTTTGGGTAACTGAATGACAGTTGCCAGTTATGATGAGTTTGTGGGACGTCAGTGAGTTTAAGTTTTCAACATGGAAAGTTTGAGGTGCCTGAGTTGTATTTTATTATAGTGACTTGAAGCTTAGGAGTGAGATCAGGATTGGAGACAGATTTAGGGTCTTTTTTAAAAATGCTCTCTTGAAATAGACCATAAAATTCACCCAATTCTGTGGTTCTTAGTACATTTGCTATCGTACAGTCATCATCATAATCAGTTCATTGCCTGTAATAGAAACCCTATACTCATTAGCAGTCACCTCCCATCTCTCCCATTCCCCTTAGTTCTACCCAACCTCTGAACTACGTTCTGTCTGTACATTCACCTATTCTGGACATTTCCTACAAAAGGAATCATTCAGTAGGTGGCTTGTTGTGCCTGACTTCTTTCATTTAGCACACTTTCAGGTTTCATCCAGGTTGGAGCATATTCTTTTCATTGCTGAATAATTTCCACTATGAGGATATAGACTTGCCTTTTGTTGATGAGCATTTAGGTGTTTCCCAGTTGGGGTACTATGAGTAAATGCAGCTGTGGACGTTCCTATACAAGTTTTCATATGAACGTATTTTCTTTTCTCTGGGGATGTATTTAGGCATGGAGCTGTTGACTCGCATCGTAAATGTTTAATTCTTTGAGGAATTTCTAAATTGTTCTCCAAGTTTTACATTCTCATTAGCAGTGTATGAGTATTCTAGCTTCTCCAAATCCTCATCAATACTTGTTCACTGTCTTTTTGGTTAGATCCATCCTTGTCGATGTGGGGGGGGGGTCTCAGTGTGGTTTTTATATGCACTTCCCTTATGACTGGTGATGTTGAGCATGTTTTCACATACTTACTGACCATTCCTATATCTTCTTTGTAAAAATACCTATTCAGGGCCAGATGTGGTAGTCCATATTTGTAATTTCAGCTATGCAGGAGGGGGAAATGGGAGGATAAAGGTTCAAGGCCAGTCAGGGCAAAAGATGGTGAGACTTTATCTGAAAAAACAAACAGGTCTGGGTGTGATACAGACCTGTAATCCCAGCTAGGCTGTAGGTGGAGGTGGGAGGAGTGTGGTCCAAGGTTGATCCCAGACAAAAGCCAGAGACTCTACCTGAAAAATAAACTAAACTAAAATGGTCTGGAGGCATGGCTGAAGTGGAACACTTGCCTAGACAGTGCAAGCTCCCCCTCCCAAAAAAAAAAAAAAAAAAGAGCTATTCAAGTCAGGAGTAGTGGCATATACCTCTAATTACAGCACTTTCAGGCTGAGGCAGAAGGACTGTGAGTTTGAGGCCAGCCTGGGCTACATAGGGAGACCCTGTCTCAAAAAAAAAGAAAAAAAGAAGAAAAGGATGTCTTAATATATTCTAGGTTCAAGTCTCTTACCAGATACGTGATTTCCAAATGTTTTCACGTTTTTGTTTGTTTGTTTGTTTTTAGTGGAACTAAGGTTTTGAACTCAGGGCTTCATGCTTGCAAAACAGGTGCTCTACTGCTTGAGCCACGCCTCCAGTCCATTTTGCTCTGGTTACTTTGGAGGTGGTTTTCAACAACTTGGTTATGATGTGTCTAGGTGGCTTTTTAAACACACACACACACACTGCTTGGAATTTACATAAATGGAATTCAACACAGCATACAAATACACACATCTTCATACATACACACGTGTACATGCTCTTGTTAGTGAAGGTAGTTACATTTTGTAAAGTCACTGCAAACCCTGAGTTAGCGATTATTGAAACATTGTTTACTCCTAGCAGTTAGGTTCCTATGAGCTTCTGGTGACAACATCTTCATCAAAATGTCAATACATAACTTTGTTTTACATGTGTTTATGTTTGAAGACATCTCGATGGATATATATTGTTGATTCATGTACATTGAATTCATGGCCAACAGCACATCACTGAGCAGAGCTATCCCCACACATATTTTTTCTCTAAGGCACATCACAACTCTCCCACTTAGGAACGGTAGGCAGCACTATGCGTAGGGCCATCTTAAACATTGACGTCACCAGTAAGAAGCACCAAAATGTGAAAAACAGTGTTAAATTGGTGCCAAATGAACATTCACTTGCATTATGAGAGCTGAAGCAAGAATGCCTTGTTTGCCCTCAGCTAGGAACATATGTTACCACGCTGAGCCTGTCTGAAAAGTGCACTGCAAGCATCGGGTTGGAAATTACAAATAAATATTAGCGAGTAAGCAAATTCACATTTGCAGAATCTGCATTAATGAAAATTGATTACATACATGCATATGTGCACAATATGTATAAGAAGCATATGCACACAGTACGTATACATATATATACTCAAATGCACACACACGCGTATGTGCACACATCCACACATTTTTTTTGAAAAGATTGTTGCCTGCTAAAGATAAATTACAATAAGACCTTAAGTGTTAGTAAAACTGATATTTGGAAAACTTAGATTTCCATCTTTTTCACAAATGCTATTGCAATTTGTGGCTTACTTTCCTACTTTAGCAGGAGTGTGTTTGTTTGGGTACACACATATTTACACATTATATGCACATCTTTCAAGATTTTTTAGTGTTCATGTTGGCCTGTTAAACACATACAGAACATGAGCTTGGGTACTGTGTGTGGCCTGGGAGTGGAAATGTGAACAAGACCTATGTGAACTGCCCTATGGAACCAACAGTCCATGAATTGGTGATAAGATATTTTAAAATGTAAATAAAATAATTACACATATACTAAAATGCTTTGAAGAAAACAAACAGGATGTTGAGAGAGGAAAGATGTGGTGGTGACCATCAGGGGGTGGCCAGGGAGGGCATTGGCTCATGGTAATGACCATATATATCACTTATCTCTTACCTGGGAGTATTCATGTTCAACAGTTTAATCAGATTCTCCCTGAATTTGCTGGAGGTATGAGGCATACTTTTTTTTAGAGGAACAACTTTTTTTTTTTGATGGTACTGGGTTTTGAACTCAGGGATTTGCACTTGCTAGTCAGGTGCTCTACCATTTGAACTATTCCTGCAGTCCTTTTTGCTTTAGTTACTTTTGTAATAGGGACTCACATTTTTGTCCAGTCCATCCTGGGCTGTAATCCTCCTGTTTATGCTTATTGCACAGCTGGGGTTTCAGGCATATACCACCACACCCAGCTACTGGTTGAGATGGGGTCTCTCTAATTTTTTTACCAAGGTTGGCCTCGAAACCACTGTCCTCCTGATTGCTGTCTCCCAAGTAGCTGGGATTACAAAGATGAGCCACTGTACCTGCCCCCTCCAAAAAACTTACATTTTTATGAAAGAAGTACAGCCAGAGATTTTTGTTTGCTTTTTTTTTTCTGTTTTTCTCTATTTAAGTTTTTTGTGCCTCTAAGTTGTTCTCTCTTAATTAGGAAAATAGAATACAGAAAAACCTCTGCTTAGCAGTTGATGGTTTTAAATGTTTTGTTACAATTAGGTTTTAGGAAAGTTGAGTCCTAAGGTGTTCTGAAGTTTTACCAAGGTATTCTGGAGGGTTTTTGTTTTTAAACCTGAATTTACCACAATATTAAAGTTATGCATCATTTTTCACATTTTAAAGGCAGGGACATTGCAGTATTTTCAAAAATATTTTAAGTGAAACATTTTAAAATATAAATAATAAAAGTGTCAAAGTGAAGCCCAGTTCCTTATTTATTCATGGTAATTCTTTTATAGTATAAACGTGATAAAAATTTTGGCTGTGGTTTTGTGAAAATGATAAGCAAGTATTTACTCGATCTGTTTCTTGCTGACACTAGGTCAAGTGGGCCAGGGAAAATTATCACCATGACGTTGGCTCCCCCTATTGCCTGCGCCTGGCTTCTGCTGACGTCAGTGGGAAGATGGTGGTGTGGGACGTAGCAGCAGGAGTTGCTCAGTGTGAGATCCAGGAGCATGCCAAGCCCATCCAGGGTGAGGAGTGCGCTGTCATGAGGGCTCATGTCCACGTGCTCACTCTTGCAGAGGTTTTGGTTTTGGTTTTTCTAAGTTTTTCTTTTTCCATACATTTGATTTCATCACTTCCAGGTTAACTCTGGAAGGTGACAAGCCTATTCTACTGACTTAAACCTAGCTGCCTTTTCCTTATCTATATAATTCTGTACACACTTCCTGAAATCTCAGGTAATTTGTGCTTTGGTAACACTCACTGATTTCAGCATCAGCTTCAGTCAAGCACAATAAGAGAGTCTGCTGCACTCTTGAAATCTAAGCTGTAGTATATTTGGTTGAACTGCTATTATGAAATTGCTGTCAGTGCTTACTTCGCATTAACGTAGATGAACAAATTCATTCTCATTTTTATAGAGCCTGCTTGCTCATTTCTTTCTTTATGTTCCTCACTTAAAACCAATACAGGATTCTTTAGACACGAGTCTTTGAGAAGCTCTCTTGACTGAATGAATTTCTAAATGAGGATTTAAAAAGTATTTATTGAGTGTTTACTATGTACTAAGTACATCTTTATTCTATTTATTATTTTGGAAAATCATGAAAAACTGTAATCTTAAGTAATTCCACAGAAACATTGGAGGAGTGTGACATCTGATCATGGCAAGGAGAATCTCACATATTGGTTGTGTATTTGTAAGTAGTAATTAGCACAAATTGCCTGGTATTTCCTTTAAATTAATATTTCATGTTCTTTGAGGTTTTAACCAAACAACTTATTTTTGTATAAAATGAGTTTGATAAGCATTCATGTGTGTCACATTTGGTGAGGATGTTAAGATATTAAGGATTGTACAAAAACAAAATGAAAGACAAGGTCCCAAGTGTTTCGAAGTGGATGCTTCTTGAGCTTCGCCTTTCCTTTTCTGGTCTCTGCAGATGTTCAGTGGTTGTGGAACCAAGATGCTTCCCGAGATTTACTGCTTGCTATCCACCCACCGAACTACATCGTGCTCTGGAATGCAGATACAGGCACCAAACTGTGGAAGAAGAGCTACGCAGATAACATTCTTTCCTTCTCTTTTGACCCTTTTGATCCCTCACATTTAACTCGTGAGTACTGGTTGTGAGTTAACAAGGTACTAAGGTAATTAATGCTGTACACATACAATATGCTATACACATACAATATGCATATATACACACATTAAACATCTATAATGTGAAAATGCTCGAGCAAAAGTGCAGAGGCACATCTCATCCATGTATCTGCAGGTCCTAATACCCAGACTAAATCATAACCCTGTATCATTTGCAGATATTTTTATTATATTGTTGTACTGGGGGTACATTGTGACATTTATAAAAGTTCTTACAATAATATATCATAGTTGAATTCACCCACCCCCATCACTCTCCTTTATCCTCCCTTCCCCCAATTCCTGGACTAGTTCCAACAGGTCTTATTTTTCCATTTTCATACACGAGTACATACTATTTCCACCATACACACTGTCCTACACCCTTTCCCTATATCCTCCCCCCTCCCACTGATACCAGCCCTAGACAGGACCTGTTCTACCTTCCTGTTCTCCATTTTTGAGACACAAGTCTTTGAGAAGCTCTCTTGACTGAATGAATTTCTAAATGAGGATTTTAAAAATATTTATTGAGTGTTTACTATGTACTAAGTACATCTTTTATTCTATTTATTATTTTGGAAAGTCATGAAAAAGACATTTTTGTTTGTTTAAGATAGCTTCACAGGAAGTTTCCTTGTGACATTTCCATGTATATATGTATTACAACTCAAATTGGTTCTTATCCTTTTTCTCCTTTCTACCTTAATCCGCTTTTTATGATGATTTCCTTTCAACAGGTTTCAAAACTCTATATTCATTCTTGTATAGAAAGTACATTAACCATATTCACCTTCTTAACTTCCTTCTTTTACTCTCCCTCTCTCGTTAGTGACCTCCCCTTAGTGTAACCTGTTTTTCAAAATATTGCTTGTATTTGTACTGTGTCTATGTCCTACATATGAGAGAAAACCTGCAACCTTTGTTTTTCTGAGCCTGGCTAACTTCACTTAACATTATGCCCTCTAATTGCCTCCATTTATCTTCAAACCACATGGTTTCCTTTCTTCCTTATGGCTAAATAAAATGCCATTATATATACACACATTTTCCTAATCCATCCATTAGTTGTAGGGCATCTGGGTTGTTTCTGTAGCTTGGCTATGGTGAACAGTGCTGCTATAAACTTCCGTGCATTTGATAAAAGTGTAAGCCAGCAAACTATGTTGACTTCACTCTGTTGACTTTGTGAGTACTGTTGAACTAACCAGGATTGGAGAGTCATTGTGATTTCCAACTCAGACTTCATTAAATTTGATTGTCTAGGAACAGTTAAAGAACGTGAATCAAGGGTTTCATTAATCTGAGGCCCTGTTAAGTTCTTGCTTTTTAAAAAAATCACCCTAACTAATGTCATTTGTCTAAGTGCATTAAATGCATGTGTGTAAATAACAGAATAAGACCAAGGGGATTTTTTTCTTAGAGAGGTAGTTTTGCCAATACTTGATGCTTTCTTAATTAAATGATTGAAAAGTAAGACTTTTTTTGGACAGATAATTATGTAGCTCAATTATTTAGAAAGTATTTTTTATTTAGTTATTAAACAGGTACATCTTTTAGGGGAGGTGGCAGGCTTTGTGTTTCCTAGGCAGGTGCTGTACTGCTTGAGCTATTAGCCGTTTTTGCTGTGATTGTTCTGGAAATAGGTCTTGCTTTTTGCCCAGGTCCTCCTGGACTATGATCCTCCCATTTTATGTTTCCCACTGTCACTGGGATGACAGGTGCATGCCACCACACCCAGCTTTGTTCCATTGAGATGAGGTCTCACAAACTTTTTTGCATGGGGTGGTGTCAAACCATGATCCCATTCTCAGGTTCCCATGTAACTAGGATTACAAGTGTGAGCCACCAGCTCCAACCAAGATTCCTTAAGCTATTACTACTGTTCTGGGAACCAAGATAAAGGTTTCTGCCTTCATGGACTTAACTTTCTAGTGAAAGGTAGTCATATCATAAATTGTGAACATAATGAATTCATAAATTCTAGTATATTAAGAGATGATTAGTGGTGTAAAGAAAATAAACAGGAAGAAGGGGATGAAGAGGAGTGGGGGGCCAAGGGCAGTCAAATTATATTAAAGTGGTCATAGTAGGCTTCATTTTGATAATAAGCAGAAGCTTGAACAAGGGCAGAGAATTAGCTGTGGTTAGAATATTTTCCTTGGATTTGAAAGACTGATTCTGATTTTATCATCAACATTTATTCAGAGAGATTGAGAGAGACAGAGTGTTGCAGGAGGAAGTGAATGGCAGACAATTGGAAGATAAAATGAGAAACATGGCTATAAAAATAGCTGCAGTTTAGGTGTTCAGGCTTTTGTGGATAGTTTATATGAACTTGGGCATGTTTACACTTACCAGTTTGCTTACATAAACTCAGTGCTGTGGGAACACAGAAGGCTGGCTCAGCATAGATGGGCAGGAAAGGCATCACAAAGCAAGTGAAGCTGTGGGGCCTCAAAGGATGAGTTCTGGAACCTGAACAAGGCTTTAGGCTAACTTGATTGTATTAGCTCTACCTCTCTGTGATTTTGGCTGGTGAAATCTATATATTTCAAGTCATCAGCTACCTAACTTTTTTTATGTACTTAAACTACATGTGCTAGAGTTGTTCTTGAATGCCTCTTCCGCCCCTGTGCCTACAAGCAGCCTCATCACCTGCCAGGACCCAGTGTTGATTAGGTTTTCTAGTCCTTGTTTCCCAGCACTAGTCCCAGTGTTGGGGAAGATTTTTTTATATCATAAAAAGGCATAGTCACTAAAATATTTTTGTGTTGTGGGCACTTAGTAAAAGAGTGCCACTCTGTTGTCACTCTACTTACCTTAAAATGTAAAAGGAAAGGTATACTCATTATTTACCCTAAGGTTCAGGCTGATGTTCAGGAAGATAAATATATTTAGACAAGTAGCTTATAATAACCATAAAAACTTACTATTGCCACATCAAATATTTGAACCAAGCTATTCAAGCTATGCAGAGCCTCCTACATATGTGGTGGCTTTTCTTTCTGTATGAATCGCATATTCTGAAAAGCATTTGAATTTTGAAGTTATAGGGAATAACAAGGAAAGGTTTTTAGTGAAAGTCTATGCATGGAATTAATCTGGAAGAATAAACATTTGTTCTTTGTGACAATAACCTTCTAGTATCTTCTTTAATATAAGACATAACTTAGAATATTCAGCCAGAGGCCTCTGATGAATTTTGATGGAGTTACCTGTTTCTCTTCACCTTGGAGAGCAGCCCCATCAAGTTATGACTATAAAATGTTGCCAGTTCTATGTTGCTGAAATTATCATTCATTTGCTCTCAGACTGTATTTGAATAAAACCTTGTGCTAAACTTGATTAAATTTTAATCAGAGTTTTGCTTCTTTCAATATAGTACTCACCAGCGAGGGTATTGTATTCATCTCAGACTTCTCTCCATCCAAGCCTCCCTCAGGCCCTGGGAAAAAAGTGTACATCTCCAGCCCACACTCCAGCCCTGCTCATAACAAGCTTGTTGCAGCCACAGGAGCCAAGAAGGCTCTTAATAAAGTCAAAATTTTAATCACTCAGGAGAAGCCTAGGTGAGTTACAAGTGTAAAAGTGAAAACAACATTGATCTCTTCATTGTCAGATATGAAAGCATCATTTTTGGAATTGTACTAAGATAGATTTTCTTCTTCATCTCACCCTTTCTCACTTCTCATTTTGAATTTATTAGAGAAAAAAATACTCTTTTTTTTTTTTTGTCTCCTCCCCCAACAGGAGATCCAGCATTTAACATGGTCCCTTTACTTATACTAGCTGAAATAAACACCTCCACTGATTTTTACAGATTAAAATTTTTTACTTCTGAAAATATGATTTTAAAGTGTGGTTATCAAATACATGAGTACAAGAAAAATTTGGAAACAAAAGCTGGATTTTCACTTCAGTACATTTTCATGACTTAAATGCAGTGCAGTCTCTCATGAGCCAGGAAAATGTGGGTGTTTCTGTATGCAGATGAAGGTGTTTCCCTTCGTAACTGAGAGCTTGGTTCTGAGGGAAGCTGGAGCTCAATTTCATTCTCCCAATCTCTAAAATAGGGTCTTGTATCATGTAGGATTAGTAAAGATTAATAGACACAGTAATTTAAGTACTTAATGTAGTGGTTGGCAGTTCATAGCATTCACTTAGAACATGTAAGCTGTTATTGTTTAAGAAATTGCAACGGAATACAATTTTAAGTGGTAAATTTTATGCACTGGTAATATGTTTCTGTCTTTTTCCTAAGACTATGATCTTACGTTTTGACTGCTTTGGCAAGATTTTTTGACATTCATTTTAAAATAGCTTTTATCTTTGATATGCTATGATTATTCTCTTTAGCCTTTGTGGATAATTACCTTTAGCCTTTGTGAAAAATATACGGTAATGATATAAATTGCACTCACTACAAATGTATTTTGAATTCACGAACAAATGTCATTTTTATATGTTAAGCCACAGTCTAGTTAAGTTTACTAGTTATTTATTTCCCACTGTATGTTATGCCAAGATGATTTTAGACTGCTTCTTAAGCCTGGCGCTGTTGGCTCACACCCATAATCCAAGCTACACAGGAGGCAGAGATCAGGAGGATTACATTTCGAAGCCAGCCCAGGCAAATAGTTTGTGAGACCCTATCTTGAAAATAACCAACACAAAAAAGGGCTGGAGGAATGGCTCAAGTGGTAGAGCACCTGCCTAGCAAGCATGAGGCTCTGAGTTCAAACCTCAGTACTACTACTACAAAAAAAAAATTGATCAAAAAAAAATTGCTCCTTAAGTATCTTAAGAGAACTGTTTTTCTTATATTCCCTGTCATAAGTAAGTATGAGAGGTGGAACATTTTTGTGAATTTTAACTCATCTGTTGTTTTCTGTCATGTGAATCATACATTTCTTTGGTTTTTTGGTGGGTCTGGAGTTTGAACTCAGGGCTTTATGCTTGCAAAGCAAGCACTCGACCACTTGAGCCATACCTCCAGTCCATTTTGCTCAGGTTATTTTGAGGGATGGAGGGCTCTTGAACTATTTGCCTGGACTAGCCTGAACCATGATTCTCCTGATCTCAGTAGCTATGATTACAGGTATGAGCCGCCATATCTGCATCATCAGTTTCAGAAAAATGCATTATTTGTCCCTTTAAGTAGACTAAATAGAACTGATCTGAGTGCTTTCACATTCATTCATTCATGTGGTGCTACTCCAGTCCTGGGCAGTGGTACTATTCTCATTTTTTCTTCTTTTTGGCAGTACCAAAGTTCTCTAAATTAACTTTTCTTTTAAATTTTGAAGTCTTTCAATAGAATATGTAAAAACAAAATGTTTATATAAAATAAATGTTTAAAAAATAAAATATATGTCTTCTATTGAAATATATTTAATACTAAAAGGCTCTGATTAAATATATGTAGCAGTAAAAAATTACTAAAACAATTTTGAAACGCCTTAACTGTTTTTCCCAATCATAATTTCATCTGTTTTATTTATACTACAGATGTTGTGATATAAGGGAACAAAGTACCCTAGTTTGCTTTGAAAAAGATTTAGGACAGCTTAAAAGTGAGTGAAGGCAGAGTAAAGAATTGCTTTGCTCTGGGCCCATACATATAGTCCAGTAACTTCTGATCCAATGGTCTTAATTACCCTGTCTGTTTTAGTCCTGAGTCCTTTTTTTGGCAGTGCTGGGATTTGAACTCAGGGCATTGCACTTGCTAGGCAGGCTCCTGCTACTTTGAACCAGATGCCCAGCCCTAATTCTGGGTCTTTATTTCAACAGTCTAATACATTTAATTGCAAAGGAAAAATAAACAGTTATGAGTGCCAGTATACTGTTGTCACTTGTAATCTCATCGTAGACATCATGCTACACTGTTTTACTTTGTGTATTTCACATATTTAAGAGTACTGTTGTTTACCCAATTTGTGCAGTGATTTTTGTCATAATTTGTATTCTGGCTGTTAGTAGAGATCTAAGTTTTGGATGCCAACCCATCTTGGTCATTTCAGGAAATAGTTGTACATTCTATTGACAGTTTTTTATGTGGAAAGTATAAAATCAAATCCTTTATTAGCTCTTTTTTATATGACTCGGGTCTTGACACTGACACTGCCATCTGTTCTTCTTTTGGTTCTTTCTTTTCCAGTGCTGAGTTCATGACTCTCAATGACTGCCTGCAGTTGGCCTATCTGCCTTCGAAAAGGAGTCACATGGTGTTGCTGTATCCTCGAGAGATCCTGATCCTTGACCTTGAGGTGAATCAAACCGTGGGGGTGATCGCGATAGAACGCACAGGAGTTCCGTTCCTGCAGGTATCCATATTTTACAAGTGACACTCAAACTCTTATGTTATTTAGAAAGACCGTAACTTGCAAGACTTGTTAGTTCCTACCTTTTCTACTTACTAAAAAATTCATATCATTTTATATTCCTTATTTTTCTGCACTTTTTTTTTGTGGTAGTGGGTTTGAACTCAGGGCTTCATGTTTGCTAAGCAGGTGCTCTGCTCTTCCACTTAGGCCATGCCTCCTGCCATTTTTGCCTGGCATTATTTTGGAGATAGGGTCTTGCTTTTTACCCGAGCAGGCCTGGACCACAGTCCTCCTATTTCATACTTTCTGCCATTGTTGGGAGGATAACAGGGGCGCGTACAACCTTTTTCTACTGAGATGGGGAGCTTGAAAACGTTCTTGCTCGGGCCGGTTTGGAACTTTGATCCTCCCAATCTCAGCTTCCTGTATACCTGGGATGACAGGCACACTCCACCTTGCCCAGCTGTTGGTTAAAATGGGGTCTCACAAAGTTTTTGCCTGGGCTGACTGCAAATCTCGATCTTCCTGATCTCAGCTTCCCAAGTAGCTGGGATTGTAGGTGTGAGCTACCAGTGCCAGGATTTTCAGCATTTTCATTGGTTTTTATTTGCCTAGTAATTCTTCTAACTGATCCTGAGGTAATTATTAAACTATTTATGTGACATGAATGATGACAGGTATTTTTAGGATTATAACTGGATTTTTAGAATGTTCACTTAGTTTTAAAGATTGGGTATTATATGTATATTTTTGTTTCTTTTTTCCCATATTCTCTATGAGTTGGGTTTCACATATTATACTTTAATACTCCTTTGTATTTTTAAAAACAAATGCATCATCTATTTAAAGGTAATACCCTGCTTTCAGCGTGATGGTTTATTTTGCCTACATGAAAATGGTTGTATAACCTTACGTGTTCGAAGATCTTACAGTAGCATTTTCACCACTTCAAATGATGAGGCAGGTAAGTTTAGATCTCACAATGATGTTGACTATATGCTTCAGAATTGTTAAGCTTAATGTGGCAGATAGCAGCCTAAGAGTAGTGTTAACGATAATCTTTGCCTTGAGAGAGTGTTAGAACATGATCATAACATGACACATAAAACAACAAGATGCACCTTTTATTGTTATAGCAGTGCACCTCTTATGTGCAACAAAGCTACTGAGCACTATAATCTTTCTTGATTTGTCCACTGACCAAGCATAGGAATCCTCCTTCAGTTAAAGTCCAGGGACTTCTTTGCTTTAGTAGTTTCCTCTGTAAGCTGACATAGGTTAGTAAGGCTCCAAGGCACTCAGTTGTCAGGTCAGACTTTTGGAGCAGAGAAATAGTGTTTTTGTGAAATGAGGTACTGAAGTACAGGTATTTTCAGACTTCTTACAGACCTCTGCAAATTATGGTGGTGCGCTGTTCATTGTTAATCAAATACCACTGTGCCTTTTCACAAGAGACTAAAACTATATACAGACCTTAAATGAATTCTCTTTATAGTCTGAAGAAACTAGGACTTAGACATAGGTTGTTCTTTACAGTTTGCACCAGTGAAGGAACAATGACCTGTAGTTGAGGTTTTATTAAGTTAAAGCAAGTAGTGGTGATTTTGATGTGATTGCTCCAACATTTCAAAGAAGATTATTTTATGTTAAGATCCAGATCCTGTTCAGGAGCTTACGTATGATTTACGAAGCCAGTGCGATGCAATCAGGGTGACAAAAACAGTCCGTCCCTTCAGCATGGTGTGCTGTCCTGTCAATGAGAATGCAGCTGCCCTCATAGTGAGTGACGGCAGGGTCATGATATGGGAACTCAAGTCTGCTGTGTGTAATCGAAGTTCACGGAACAGGTAAACGAGTCCCCAGGATTGAATCCTGCTTTTTTTCTTGATTATTATAAAAATAGAAGGGCCATTTTTCTATTTTATATATATATGTGTGTATATATATATATATGTAATATATATAAAATACATATTTATGGTGGTACTGGGGTTTGAACTTAGGGCTGTGTGCTTGCTAGGCAGGTACTCTACTGTTTGAGCCATGCCCCTATCCCTTTTTGCTTTAGTTATTTTTCAGATAAGGTCTTGCTTTTATGCCAGGCTGGCCTAGACTTCCATCTTTCTATTATGCTTCCCACGTAGCTGGGGTGACAGGTGTGCCCCACTGTGCCAGCTTTTATTGTTTGAGATAGTGTCTTGTGAACTTTTTGCCCTTGATGGCAGTCCTACCAATTCCTATCTCCTGAATAGCTAGAATTACAGGCATGAGCCACCATACTGGGCTAAAAATGTTTTTAAGTATGTAATTAAGGGTTTAGATCATTAAAGAATTATGTAAATCTGACAGAGCTGGTTCACATCTGGGTAAGATTAATAGATAGTACTATAAAAATAGAATGCCATGACCTGGAATTAATAATTTGAGCTCCTAATGTGTAATGCTAGTTTTCAATATGTAAAAACTGTCTAATTATTATGTCTTTGCAGTAGTTGTGGTGTGTCACCTTTATATTCACCAGTGTCTTTCTGTGGAATTCCTGTGGGAGTGCTACAGAATAAACTCCCAGACCTTTCCCTAGATAATATGATCGGTAAGCTTGGTTTTTTCCTCTAACTTGCATGTTAAGTACTCCTTTTGAAGGGCAAAGTTATTATCAAGTCAGAGTTAACACGTGAGAAAACTGGAATGTGGAATCACTTTTTCCTAAACAAATCAGAAAAGTGTGAAATATTTAACATAGCAGTACCCACAGTAGCATAGCTAGGCACTGTAGGTGTTGGAATTAGAAGATGTTCATTCCTGAGATTGTGATCAAAATAAAAGCCATGCCCCAGGCACCCAGATTCCAGATTCAGAGCCCTTGATGAGCAGCCCTCACCTCCTCACCTCCTCAGGGCCTGCGTGCTCACTGGCCACATGTCTCGGAACTCAATGCATGCTGTCTCTCTCTGTCTTTCTGCTCTTCCTCATTCAAAATTCACCTCAAATGTTGTTTTCTATAACCTTACGAGTCTGATTTAAATGTTCTTGTTTTGTGGGCTCTGGTAGTTATTACCTGTATTACAATTGTGGTTTTGTTTCTGTTTCCTCCATTGAATTACAAGCTGCACAATGGTGGTACTATTTGATTTGATTTAATTTGATTTTGTATTCCCCAGCACACAGCACTGGGCTTTGTAGATGGGCAGTTAATATTTGTTGAAGAATAGTCAAAGTAACAGAGCTATCTTAGAAAAATTATTTTAAGTTTTTGACAGTTTTTTTTTTGATGGTGCTGGAGATTAAACCCAGGGCCTTGATGCCATACCAGTGTAGCTATTAGTCCAGTCCTTTTGTTTTTGAGGTAGGGTCTAGCTAACTTTGCCTGAGCTGGCTTGGAACTTGAAATCTTCCTGCCACTGCCTCCTGAGTAGCTGGGATTGCAGCAGTGCACTACCATACCCAGCAAGTTTTCTTACTCTGTTGAACAATCTTACTTTCAACAAGTATTTACAAATAACACATTTAGCTATTTAATTATTTGGGGGCTAGTGTATATTAAAGAATAATTTGAGGTTTTAAATGTTACACAACTTGAAATTGTAGACTTTGTAAATATGCCAAGCAATTGTGATATCTAATTCTTAAATTGCGGATGTGGTTTATAGAGGATTTTCTGCATCACTATCTGTTCTTCCGTAGTATAACTGAGAATGAATATTGTTTACATTTTTTTGGTTTAAATGCTACTAAACAGGTGATGTACTGCAAAGAGCATTACCTTATGAATCATTAATCAAATGACATTTGTTTAGTGCTTAATACTAATTAAGTGCTAAATATGTGTTACCTCTCTATAACCCTGCAAAGTGGATAAAATTATAATATATGTGAGAACTGAGACCAGAGAGATTAAAAAACATGCCCCAAATCACACAGCAATAGGTGGAAAAGCCAAAATGTGAACCCCGTCCTCCTGGCTCCTGAGCTGGCTCAGCAGTGCCCCTGACTCCTGCCTGCTCCACTGTTGTCTGGGGCAAGACCCAGACCTCTCAACACCTGGTTTTCATGATGCCTGCTAGTTGTAGAGTTCCTCAGTCAATGGAGCTTACTTTTACATTTGAAGTTCTTTCTATTCAACAAATTCATAGGAATAAGTTGAGGCATACTTAGTAGTTTTGCAGAATTCATTTTATTGGTGACATAATTTTCTGAGTTAATTGACCTGATCTGTTTTTAATATAAAATATTAAAGTGAAAATAATTATATCATACATGAACAGAACTAATTAGTAATATGAAAACTGTAGGAGGTTGAATTTTATGCTGTTCAGGGATTTAAGTGATATAAATCACAGTATTTAGAAACAAAAGGATGCAGATTGTATAGCAGTTCTTGACAGTGTAGTTGGTTTAAGTATTAAATAAGTAAAGCTTTGTCACTTGAAAACATTTTAATTAAAACTTTTAATTTGAAATTCACTGTGTACTTAGTGATAATTAAAAGCAATTCAGTTAAATACAGAGGCTGATTTATATTCATGGGATAAGGCTGCTGCTTATTAAGGCCTAATCTGCCCTCCCTCATGAATTGCCTCTTATGGAAAATACTTAAAAAATGTGATGGTTCCCAGGAGTCAACTCTAAGAATACACATATGTGTATGTGGTACCTACCTTCTGAACTTCCCTTTCCTTAATATTCCATCTAATGTTGCCAAAGTAAGCAGAGATCAGTATCAATTACAGGGCCAATCCTAAGGGATATTTTAATTAGATTAAATTGATACCTATTTTTTCTGTATGTTTTATAGATTTCAAAATCACATTACTAAAACAACTTCATAGACTCAAAGGATTATATTCATAGTCCTATCACCCACACAGTAATTTATATTTATTTTTCATAATATGCATATATATGATTCTTTGGATGTGTGTATACATACATATGCAGATATATATTTGTGCATATGTTTGGTGTGTGTACTTGTAAATTCACTCCCACCTACTTTATTATGTTCTGTTGGCATATTAATCCCAACATTTAATAGTGGTCTGTAGGAAGGAAAGTTGTATGCCTTTTTAGTGAACAGTCTTAATGTTTTTGTATTTTCTATATTCACATTTTGTTAGAATGGTTTTTACTGGAGTCATCTTTTTTAGTTTGAGACATGGTAACCTATGTATAAGCAATGCATATGAAAATAATGTCATTTGAGACTCAATGACCTACAGTGACAGTTTATATATTATATGTTATTTGTTAAAACATGTAATATATCTTATTTTATGTACTTACATACACAGAAATTACAAACTTTAAATTTTGTAACTATGTCAGTGCATGAAGACTTCCTGTTAGAAGTCATCAGTGAGTCCTTTGATTGTTCTTACAGAGTAAGAACGAGAGGCCATACGATGGAAATGTGATATAGCATGAAAAGGTCTCTACTCCAGCTTTGCTTGTTTTGCAGCCTCTGTTTAGTGCCCTCATACAGGAACTTTGGTGAAACCATGTTTCTTAGATTTAGGTCCCTGAATTCTGCATAGCAGTATTTGGGAGCTATCTGTCCTTCGAGGTGTTAATGATGAAATTTAAGTCCTGTAGCCATGTACAGAGCCATGTGGCCCTGCTTGCTTTGGCCACTAGAGTGACACATCACACCCTGGCTTCTAAGCCTGTTGAACATGTCCACTGAAAAGTCTCTTCTGACCTTTAAGATCAGCATCCCCTTATAATTAATATTTTGTTTTTTGATGACAAATCAGGGCAAAGCGCAATTGCTGGGGAGGAGCATCCCAAAGGTTCCACTCTGCAGGAAGTGCACCTCAAATTTCTGCTAACAGGACTGCTTTCAGGACTGCCCTCCCCTCAGTTTGCCCTTCGTATGTGCCCACCGCTGACCACAAAAAACATCAAGATGTATCAGCCACTGCTTGCTGTTGGTGAGTGTTTGACCTGCTGTTTTTTTGGCTCATTTTATATTATGTTTAGAGAAAAGCCTTTATTCTTTTTGAGAATTCTTTAAAAGAAGGAATGGGCTGAGTGAACTCATACAGATACCCATATTGAAACATTTTTAATCACAGTGAAACTTACCTGTGCAAGATTTGACAGTCACGTTTCTCTTTTCTTGGACCTCCCCAGTACCTCCCTGGTCTTTCTGCATATGTCATTTTGTATTGGATCTTTTGTTAACAAGGTAGTCATAATTAATAGTTTAATAATATGTTCTTTATTTGCTAAAAATTGTGTAGTAATGTTGTTTAAGTAGGCTGTGATCCCCATAAATATATTTGCTTTTTGGTTTGAAATGGCATTATTTTTCTGTTACAGATAGAAAAGTTTGTCTGGGCTTTGACTTGCTATCACATTAATTTCATAGCAGTGGTATGAACCTAACTTCCTTTGCAGAGAATACCAAAATTTAGTTTGTTCTTAAGTACATATATTTCTCTAAATATTTTTTCAATAGTTTATTTATTTGAAATATTGAACGTATCTTCTTAAGATGCTATTGATTGACTTCTGGCTTTCTCCCCAAGTCTACAAACATGTGACTTGTGATTCTTTTTCTTTTTTCCTAACTGAAACCTGACCACATTTATTTTGTAGCCAACATGTCTCAGCTTAATGGCTGACTCCTGAATATAACAGCTCCTTTAGGTATTCTTTGGGTATTTTCCTGTTTGTTTGTTTTTTAATTATTTGTGGTTGTCTTGTGAAAGTGGTCTTCATTTGAAGAATCAATAGTTTGTGTGTGCATATGTCCAGATTTATAAAAATTCAGGTAAGTATTTAATTTTTACCTTAACATCGATTGATTCATCTTTAACATTTTACAGGTTTTAGTTAGGACTCATCAGTGCACATGTCAGTGTACCTAACTACCTAACTTGTCAATTGGGATTTTTTTCAGTTTCTTGAGGAAAATTCTTGTTGCTACAGTTATATAATAAGAGTTATATTAAATCCTGTGATTTCCATTATTGAATAAGTTCTCACTCATAGTAAATGTCATCATTTACTGACTTTATTACAGCAAAACAAAAGTAAGAAATATAAGTGCCTAAAGTTTTGCAATGTCACACAAGGAAAGATAAGCAGTTCATTTTTCTTGTGGTCCTAGGATATTAGATCATAGGTTTGACTGCAAGAATCACTTGACTGTTAAGAAGGTCTGTTCATTGAAAATTTTTAGTGATTTTCAGTACCAGAGTTGTTTTTATGAGCTAGATGATAAGTGTAAGCAGCTATCAAGTGTACTTTCCTAGAAGAGCTATTTAGAAGATTTTCTGGAGCTTTTTTGAACAAATAAGCTAAAATTAGAATTTGTCTATCATTTTTACTTCCATTTCATTAGTTTGTCTGACTCCATTCATCCTTTTAAATCGTACACTGAAAAAATGACTGTCCAAACAATTATACTGTTCACTCTTCTAGCTTAGCTCGTAAAACCTTTTAGAGAGTAGAACTCCTCAAGTGAGTCATATGTTTTCTGCTTAAGCTTCAGCCATACAGCTTGAGACCACCAAAACTTTAGGAATGGAGTGACTATGAACTCTTCACTGTGGTGATAATAGGACCGCATAGTTAACCAAGTTAGTGCTCATGGCCAAGTGCTTGCTTTGTGCCAAGTGCTTTACACTGAGTGCTTTACATATGTCATCTTATTTCATCTCTAACAGGTGAAAACACAGGGTTAGCATTGGGCACGTAACTCACCCAGGAAGTACAGAGTCAGGGATGACCCAGGCTTCTTTAACTGCAGAAATCACATTTTACCACCATACTTTATTATCTTGTCTTGACTATATAATGAGAGAAAACAAAAATTTAAAAAAATAGAAAGAGGTGGTTAATGAGCTCACCTAGGTGGCCTTTCTGAAGACTATAATAAACATTCTGAACCTCAAAATTTGTAAACTCCTATGTATAGGGAAGCTTAGGAAAGTGCCTTTTCAAATTGCTGTCTATGTTGATTCTGGTTTTAAATCTTTCACTGAAGATCTATCCCTGGAGTTAGGTGAGATTTTAGAGCATATGAGAGTAGGCTCACTTTTGTGAAGGAGAATAATGGAAATGCGTTCTTTTCTTTAAAACACATAGTTGGGTCCCTTTCATAAAAGATAAATGTAAAACGTTTATACTCTAGAAAAAAGACTTGTTGGAAAGACTGAGCACTCCCTCATAATTAATGCCTTCTGTACATCATTTTGGTAGGTACAAGTAATGGTTCTGTCCTGGTATACCACCTAAACAATGGTCTGCTACACAAGGAGTTAAGTGTCCACTCATGTGAAGTCAAGTGAGTATGCTGCTGTGATGTTGAGATAAAAAACATAATACAAGAAAAAAGTTCTCATAGACTTTTTCTACACTGAGTACTCTGCAGCAGTATCTACAGCTGTGATTATTTGCCTGAAAAGTTCAAATAATAAATATGCATTTCCAACTAATGGAGTGCTAATCAAGGATGAGTGCTAATTGCCTCCTTGTGAAGGACGTAAGCAGTTTTTATTGCTGTATATTGTTTATTTTTCCTAAAGACCAGGTTATTGTCTCACTGGAAGTCACTGTGTTGCCTTGTTCAGGTTTAGTTGGATGAAGATCCATCACAGCAGTAGGACTGCTCATGACAAACTTGAATAAAGTAATTTTAATTGTTAATTAATCTTAATTATGTCTTTGTTTGGACACCATTAGGAACGGCCCAAAGTTGATTAGCATTTATTCTTTGATTTCGAGACACGTGCTGTGTGTGCAGAGACATCATGAGAATGCTCCGCTGGCAGCAGAGTGCCCTTGCTTTCTGCTGCACAGCATTGTGATGCTGACTGCAAGGCTGGTTTGCTTTTTTGCCCTGTCTTTTTGACAGACTGTGAAATTACACATATATCATGCAAATTTCTAGTAGTTTGGGTGATCTTTTAATGAGAGTGTAAGAAAGGCCATTTTCTATGTCCTGTCCATCTAGCCATATGTGTACATGAAAGTTTTTGGCAGACTGTTAGTGAAAATGCTATTCTGAGCAAATGCATTTTCTAGATGGGAAGGGTCCACCCTTTGAGTATCACAACTTCTGATTGTAATGGAAATCTTTGCCTTACTCTTTCAAATGCATTGTTTGTCGTACATCCCACAAGACTATTGTGCTGTGCCCTCCTGTGTCTTCCCAAATACACCTACATTGAGCTGGAATTTCTTCAAAAGCACTGGATCTGGGGTCTAGCAGCACAGGCATTTGTTTAGTGTCTTATTAGACTGGGCTTGTCTTGTCTTCTCTGTGACAGGGCTACAGTTGCTATTCTGGCACTTCTAATAGCCTTTGCTGCCTCTGCTCATAGCTTCTCTTCATTTCTGCTGTTTTACCCCCTGCCTCTTGTATAGTGTTTTCTTTTAGGGCTAACACCAAGCATTCAAAACTCTCCATTTAAGCAGTGCTTGTTTTATGGATTAAGTATTAATACAATCATACATGGATGCTCCATATCTCATAGAATTTTTTCCTCTTAACTGACACTTACTTTACATTCAGGGATGTTGCCCAAGAGGATGCTAAAATCCTATTGTCTTTTGTATTTCAATTAATGCAATTTTAGCATTTCAATTAAAAACCATTACAACGATTCACAGGTGTGTTATAAAAACTTCTGAACTGATTATTAGCAAACCCAATGCATTCTATATTTTTATATGCAAATTAAGGCTAACTTTTAGAAGTTGTTTTCTTTGTATGTGAATCTTATGTATACACATATGTATACAGCTGTGCTGTTGCAGACAGTTACATGGGTGTGCTTCTTTAAAATTACGATGTTTTAATCAGGGATGCTTTACGAATGTCTGTTGAGCATCTCATGTAAGGCTGTAGACAGAGCCTTTGAGGCTTATAATCTAGTGGAAGATACCTAGAAGCAACAAAGCAGAGTGGTGCATGTTAATTTTCTTAGATTATTTGTGTTTGTCCAGTTTAAAATACTACTATTTTGGATATCAAAAATTAACAGTTTATATGTCTATAAAAGCATTGATCGACAGCATTCCTTTGATTACACTGAGTGATTTGTAGAAAATAAAATGATCTGTTTTTTTGACTTGTAAACTTGCAGAAGAATCTTAGAATGTTAAGGCCTTTCAGAATTGTGTCCTTGTACCCTACTCCTACCCCCCATGTTGACAAGTAGCCTTTGTAAGATCCCCAGTAGATAGTCAACAAACCTGGCTTATGAGCCCATAGGAATCAGAATGCCAGGTACCTGAGGATAGCTTCTGAAGTTATAGCTGTTTCAATGGGTGAGAATCCTGCCAAAAGAAACAAAAAATTCTAAAGCATAAAAGAGCTGCAGTTCTTTGTCTTTTAGATACCTTAGTGTAAGTTATGGCTGTCCTCATCCTGCTAATAGTGTGGAGCTCACCTCAAACTTATGTTTGACAAAAATTCATTCTTTACTTCAAAGAAATAATCCCCTTCTTACCGAATCCACTTTGAAGTCCAGCATGATTTTTACTTTCTTCATATGTAAGCTGCTGCTATAATCTGTTCAAAGCAGCAGCTGCTGGTTGACAGATGAGCATTCGCTGCAGTCTTGTTATATCCTGTGCACTGGAACATTTGTGAACAGAGGAGAGCACTTCTGTGAATATGCACGCTACTAATGCATATAAGGAGTACTAGGCTTTTCTTGGACATCATTCGTTTAATCTAAACTTATGAGTACTGTCCATGGCTGGAGAGACCCAACATGTTGCCTCCTTTCAGAGAGTCTGGGGTTGGGGGTAGCTCAGTAGTAGAGTGCATGTCTAGCATGTGTGAGACCCTGGGTTCCATTCCAGCAAAACGCATACACATGCACACACAATTACCACCTTGCACGGTGTTTTTCAGCCACTCACACTATTGCCTCAGTTGGTCAGGCCTAGATTAAAATGCCAGTTGACCTCTGGGTCTCAGCTTTAACAGTCTTCCTTACCTTTAACTGTTCCCTGGTTGGGCCCCGAGATCTGATCATGGGTAACTCTTACACTGACAGCTCTTGTTCAGCTCTGCACCAGTCTTTTTTATAGTAAGTAATGCAAAATACACACCTCTTTTCTGCTAGATGCAAGCTCTTAGAAGTAGAGTAGTTATACCATCTTTCATTTACAGCTGCATTTCCAGTGCCTAGCAGTCACTAGCACATACTGGGTATTTAACATAAAATTTCAAATGTGATGAATGATGAGTGGGAGGCCAGAATTACTAGTGTCCAGAGATAATTAATAATTTATTCAGATTCTAGCAACAAGATCTGGAAGGTGAGTCTTAGGATTTCTGTGGACAAACAAATTTGATTGAAGCTGCCAGAATGTCCAAAGACATTCCTTTGTTCTTTTGTTTGCTGTAGAAAAGTTGAACACTGTTACATGTTAGGAGAAAGAAAGGAGAAGTGAGACAATGAACTTTTCTACTGAATAATTAACCAAATTTGTAAGGTGTTCATTGTAGGTGTATTTGAGTTTAGTTAATGGGGCGGTCTAATGAAGAAAATAGGGCTGGAGTTAGCTCTTGAAGAAGGGTAATAATTACGATGATTGCCAGTATATAGTGCTTTCTGTGTGCCTGTCTAGCAAATGAGATGCAGGGAGCAGTGTGGAACCAGGACTTCAGTCCAGTAGTATTTGAAGAGGGAAAGAGGGAGGTCGTTCCAGGTTTGGACATAACTTTAAGTTTAAATGGTTATAATCCTGTATGATGAGAGCAACTGCCAGCTGTTGCAACTATTATTTGTAGCTCACTTTGGGTTGTGTTTGCCCCTATGCCAAAAGACAAATAGGTGGGTGCACAGGGATTAGTGAGGACAACTCCTCTAGTTAAAAAACAGATAAGGTTCAGACCATGGAATGGGAAACTAGGTTAAATAGGATCAGGCAAATGGCTGGATGCCCTTGAAAGCCACAAAGAGGTGTTGGTATGATGTAGGAAGCCATCGTACTGGTTGGGCAAATGAGAGAGACAGAAAAGCAGTGTTCCATGCCAAATCTAACCATTGCGTTCATGTTGGTCTAGAAATGAATAAACAAAGTCAGGTATCAGTAAGGCCTCAAAAGTAAATGTTTTAGGCTTAGGATTTTAGGCCATAAACTTTCTGTCACACCTACTTGATGCTGCTGCTGTGTTACGAGGGCAGCCATAAACAATGTGTTTTTGGAAATGGCGGTCCTGTAAATGCTGATGAGCAGTTTCGATGGAACTGAGATTTAGACTTCCCTCTCAGCCAGCCTCTGTGCCGGTAAGCAGTGCAGAGCCTGTTAGTATGAAAAACATGCCATCACCTCTGGTCAGTACCCACATTAATCAGATTCCCAGGGCTTTCAGGTCATGGTTTGCTGTGTTGTCAGATGTGTCCTTCTTTTCGAGACTTGTTTTGTGCTTTTCTGTAATTGCTGTGGCATTTGCAGCTATCATCCACTTTCTGATCTTAACAGCTCAGGTTGTATTCTTTGCTCTAGGAATTTCTGCTTCCTAACCAACTAGGTATTTTGATAAAATTTCGTAAAATTACTAAGTGTACACAACTTTAAGGATTTTGTTCAGAATACTTCTATACCACTTATTTTTAAGCCGTTGGATTCCAGAAAAATGCTCCAATGTGACTCTCCCTGGCCAATTTGCTATAGTTATTTTAATAATGGTATGAATTCTGATAATTAAACTATCTTGTCATTACACTTGGAGATAAAGTTTTAATTAGAAATAATTTCATGTGTGTCAGAATGTATGATAATGTCTCAAAAGGTAATAATATTATTTTTAATTTGTGTAATAAAATTAGGTCAAAGAAAAACCTGATTTTTCAGATAAACTTGTCAAATAAAAAAGGTATTAGATTAATCTTTTTTTAATTTCTAGGGGTATTGAATGGACAAGTTTGACCAGTTTTCTTTCTTTTGCTACCTCAACACCAAACAATATGGGTTTAGTGAGAAATGAACTTCAGCTGGTTGATCTTCCAACAGGTCTGTAAATCTAGATTAAAAGATTGAAAATGGTTAGTCATATTGACTGAAGATGCTGCTCTCTTTATAAAACATGTTCCAGAGTGCTTCCTTGGACCTTGGAGTTACTCTTGCAGTCTGTGTTTTTGTGTCCATTCTTTGCTTCTGTAATGATTTCCCTAGAAAAGTCTTCTTATTGTTTGTGTGGAAATACCATTAACACGTATCCAAGGTAAAATGGAATGGCACTAGGTGAAACAGTTGGGTTCATAAAAACAGTGATGCCATCTACTTTAAGTACAGTGTTTTACATGTATCTAAAAGCCCATTTTAAAATAACTCTTTGAGTTAGACTTTTAAATTCTCTGTTTAAAGTTTGGGCCTTTGTAGGAAACCCTTCAAAACAGTATAGGTTAAAGATAGTTTTTAAATGCTCACATTTAAACTTTTGATAATTGGCTGACTGACTGGATAGGGACACTTCATGTGGAAGTTTGAAGTCTTTAAAATAGAAAATAGTCCAATAAAACTTGCTCAGCATTATTTAAAATATACAGCCCAGTGAGTTTCAAAATAAAGGACTTGGATAGTGAGACTTTAAAGTTTTTTTTTTTTGTATAGACAATGATTTCAGATAGGTTTTTTTTTTTAAACAAATTAGGTGAGTTTCTTTAAAATAATGTAGTAAAATGAATATACATAGATGATTTTAAATAATAACATGTATGTGTGTCACAAACCCGGTTTGCAGCCGTTTTTCTCATATTGTCGATATGTGTTTCTAAGCTCTCAAAGACGCAGTTGTTTCATTCACCCCTCCTTTAGTCCAGATTCGCTCTAGTCTCAGGAAATGACCTGCCAGTCACCCTGAGCCCCAGATCCCTGCTTTGCTAACATGCTGGCCCCGCTTCTCCCAGTGACACAGATCCCAGGATGAAGTATGAGAAAATATCCCTGTGTGTTTTTTTCCAGTAGGTCTAACTTTAGAACTGTTAGATAAGTCTGTCTTTCATAGATTGTTTTTGAAGAACAAATGCTTTTCGTGATAGTTGTTGACTTTCTTAAGTGGAACATTTCAAGTTCACTTTTGTAGACTTTTATAGTGAGATCCTCTAAGGAAAGCAGTAAACCAGCAGAGCCAGTACAGGGCAGAGGGGTTTGGGGAATGTTAGTGACCCTAGTTAGTTCCACTTGGCTGCAACGGGGCACACTTAGTGTCCACTTGTCTTTGAGTTGGTTATGTTGTCCCTTGCGTTTAATGTAAATAAGAGTCTAGGAAAAAAATGTTCACATCCATGTGTTCAAAGGTAGAATTTACGTGTTCTTATTCACAGAAAACCATTTTGCTTCTTTTGATTCCTGAATAACATACATAATCACTCTAGTTTTAGTTCTCTAATTTCAGTTTAAAAAGACATTTTGGTAGGAATATGTTAAAAATATTTTAATGTTTTGCACATGGGACAAGAAATACTAAACACCTGTTTCAAGAATTTTTCTCCCACATACCAATAAATACTGGCTAGTTTTTGGAAACATGAGGTGTTTTATATTTAAATATACTAGTAATATTTATAGTGAGCAGAAACCTTAAAAATTTAGAAAGTGATATTTCTAAATCTCTAAAATTGAATTATAGAATTTAAGAAACTAAAATGAAAATGTCTTTTTATAGAATAGATATTTGAATATAAGTAACATATTATTGATACCTTGTATTTTGGGAGTATTTTTAAATGTAATTATTAGAAAGAACTTAGAAGCAAATGGATGAGTGAAAGGGACAGGACAGATTGCATTGGTGTGGCTTTTATTTCTCACATGCTTTATGTGCTGTTTTACATTTTCTTTAATATTTACACTTCAAAGGTAGGAGCATTGCTTTTCGTGGTGAACGTGGCAACGATGAATCACCCATTGAAATGATTAAAGTATCTCACTTGAAGTAAGTGTAAATCTATGGTGTTATAATTACCTTACTTTTAATTTTTAAGGTAGTGGGAATATGCTAAAATATACATAGAATTTCTCTTTTTTCAGTAAATTTTTGTTAGGATATATTCATGATACGGGGGGGGGGAGGGTTCATAGTGATAATTCCGCATATTCTTATATTGTACATTAGTTGCATTGCCCCCAGCGTCTCTCCCCCTCAGCCCGCTCCTCCCCACACTTAAAGCAATTGCAAGAGGTTTTCTAGTTCTGTTTCATATAGGTATATGAAGTCCATCAACCATATACTGTCACCTTAATCTCCTTCCTTCACCCTCCTCCTCCCACTAGTACCCCCCAACACATACATACTGTGTCTATTTTAAGTCCTCGTTTTTGTAATTAATATTTGAGTTGACGTTCAGAGGGGTGTCTCAGTGTATGCCCTCTGTGGGTGAGCTTTACTTTGGTCTGTTCAATACCTTCGAATACTCTCCTTTACCCCTTTACCTCCCACCCCCCATTTTTCAATATCTTTTGGTACACATCCTTCTACCTTCACATCTTGTGGTGTGAGATATTACTGTTGCTGTATCATTCTCTTTTCCTTTCTCTCTTTCCCCAAGTTCCATAGTGTAGTTATACTGTCAACAAACATGTTCTACAACTGAGTTTGTATATGATCATGTTTGTTTTTGTGTATATGTTTATCTTTGGACCTACCTTCCATGTATGAGAGAAAACGTGCATCTTTTGTGTTTGTGATCCTGGCTAACTTCACTTAACATGATGTCCTCCAATTGCATCCATTTACCTTAAAACACCATGTCGTTATTCCTTCTGGCTGAGTAATACTCCATTGTGAATGTATACCACAATTTCTTGATCCACTCATCAGTTGTAGGGCATCTGGGTTGTTTCCAGAGCTTAGCTATTGTGAATAGTGCTGCAATGAACATTGGTGTACTGGCATCTCTACTGTATCCTGTTTTATGTTCTTTTGTGTAGATGCCTAGGAGTGGTATCACTGGATCGTATGACAGTTCTATCTCTAGTTTTTTGAGGAATCTCCATACTGTTTTCCATAGTGGTTGTACTAATTCGCATTCCCACCAGCAGTGTATAAGGGTTCCTGTTTTGCCACATCCTCACCAGCATTTGTTGTTATTACCCTTTATTCTGGGCATTCTAACTGGGATGAGATGAAATCTAAATGTTGTTTTGAGTTACATCTCTTTTATAACCAGGGAAGTTAAACACTTCTTCGTGTATTTACTAGCCATTTGTACTTTGTCCTTTGAGAATTGCCTATTTAATTTGTGTGCCCATTTTTTCTCTGGGGTATTGATTCTTTGCAGGCTGAGTTTTTTGAGTTCCCTGTAGATTCTGGATATTAGTCCCTTGTCATATGAATAGCTGGCAAAGATTTTCTCCCATACTGTTGGCTGGCTCTTGAGTGTGGTGATTGTTTCTTTTGCTGTGCGGAAGCTCTTTAGTTTGATGCAGTACCATTTGTTCATTGTTTCACTTAGATGCTGAACCTTTGGAGTTCTGTTTAGGAAGCAGTTCCTTCTACCTGTCTGTTCTAGTATATTTCCTACTGCCTCTTGGAAAATTGTTTCAAAGTTTCAGGCCTTATATTAAAGGCTTTGATCCATTTTGAATTGATTTTGGTACAGGGTGAAAGACAGGGATCTAGTTTCAGTCCTTTTGCATGTGAAAATCCAGTTTTCCCAGCAACATTTGTTGAAGAGGCTGTCTTTTCTCCATCATGTGTTTTGGGCTCCTTTGTCGAAGATCAGCTGGCTGTAGATGTATGGGCTTATGTCTGGATCTTCTGTTCTGATCCATTGGTCTTCCTGTCTGTTTTTGTGTTAATACCATGCTGTTTATTGTTAGGACTCTGTAGTATAGTTTGAGGTTGGGTATTGTGATGCCTCCAGTATTGGACTTCTTGCTCAGAATTGCTTTGGCTATTCGAGGTCTTTTGTGTTTCCATATGTACTTCACGATTGCTTTTTCTATTTCTGTGCAGAATGTCATTGAAATTTTGATAGGGATTGCACTGAACATGTAGATTGCTTTTGGTAGTATGGCCATTTTCAAAATGTTGGTTCTACCAATCTATGAGCATGGAAGGTCTTTCCATTTTCTGAAGTCTTCTTCAATGTTTTTCTTCAGTGGTTTATAGTTTTCATTAGAAAGGTCTTTCGTTTCTTTCGTTAAATTTATTCTGAGGTACTTCATCATTTTTGAGGCTATTATAAATGGGATTGTTTCCCTGATTTCTTTCTCATTCTGTGCACCGTTGGTATATAGAAAAGCTACTGATTTCTGTATGTTAATTTTGTATCCTGCTACTTTGCTGAAAGAGTTTATGATTTCTAGTAATTTTTCAGTTGAGTTTTTGGGGTCTCTTAGGTATAGGATCATGTCATCTGCAATTAGGAATAGTTTGACTTCTTTCTTCCCTTTTTGAATCCCTTTTATTTCTTGTTCTTGTCTTATTGCTCTGGCTAGGAATTCCCAAAGTGTATTGAATAGGAGTGAGGAAAGTGGACAGTTTTAGTTGTTTTCTCTTTAGTATAATGTTGGCTCTAGGTTTATTACATATAGCCTTTATTATGTTGAGGAACATTCTTTCTATTCCTAGTTTCTTCAGAGCTTATATCCTGAAAGGGTGTTGGATTTTGTTAAAGGCTTTTCTGGATCTATTGAGAGGATCGTGTGTTTTTTGTCCTTGCATCTGTTTATGTACTGTTTTACATTTATGGATTTACGTATGTTGAACCATCCTTGCATCCCTGCAATGAAACTGACTTGGTCATGGTGTATAATCTTTTTGACGTGTCATTGAATTCTGTTTGCCAGTATTTTTTTGAGAATCTTTGCACCTATATTCATTAACGGTAATGATCTATAATTCTCTTTTCTGGTTATGTCTTTATTAGATTTCAGAATGAGTCTGATGCTGGCTTCATAGAATGAGTCTGGTAGTGTTCTTTCCCTTTCTATTTCCCGGAAAAGTCTGAGGAGTATTGGTATTAGTTCTTCTTTGTATGGAGACTCTTTATTACTGTTTCAATTTTATTGCATGTAATAGGACTATTTAGGTGGTTAATATCTTCTTGGTTTGATTTTGGTTGGTTGCATGTGTCTAGGAATTTATCTGTTTCATCTAGATTTTCCAGTTTACTTGAATATAAGTTTTCAAAGTACTCTCTAAAGAGTCTCTGGATTTTGTTAGTATTTGTAGTTATGTCCCCTTTTTTATCTCTGGTTTTATTAATTTGGGTGTTCTCCCTCCTCTATTTTGTCATGTCAGTTCAGGGTTTGTTGATCTTGTTAATCTTTTCAAAGAACCAACTTTCTGTTCCATTGATTTTTTTTTTTTGTATAGTTTGTTTGGTTTCAATTTCATTTATCTCAGTCCTGATCTTTGTTACTTCTCTCTGCTGGTTTTGGATTTGGTTTGTTCTTGTTTTTCTAGGAGCTTAAGGTGCATGATTAGATTGTTTATTTGAGAGGTCTCTGTTTTTTTAATATAGGCACTTATGGCTATAAACTTTCCCCTTAGCATGGCCTTTGCTGTGTCCCACAGATTCTGGTAGGTTGTATTTTCATTTTCATTGGATTCTAGAAACTTTTTGATTCCTTCCCTTATTACTTTGGTCACCCATTGACTTTTCAATGGGTGAAAAGTATGTTGTTCAGTCTCCATGTGTTTGAATATTTTCTGGTGTTTCTTTTGTTGTTGAAGTCTAGTTTTATTTATTTTATCCTGATATATGCAGGAGGTTATTTTGATTTTCTTGAATTTGTTGAGACTTGCTTTGTGTCCTAGACTATGATCTTCTATTTTGGAGAAAGTTCCATGAACTGCAGAAAAGAATGTGTATTGCCTGATTGTTGAGTGAAATACTTTGTAGATATCAACCATGTCTATTTGGTCCAATGCATGGAGTAGCTCTGAAGTTTCTTTGTTAATCTTTTGTCTAGATGACCTATCTATTGGTGACAGTGGTATTCGGGTCTCCCACTATCACTGTGTTAGTGTCTGTCTGTGCTCTTATGGCCAATAGAGTTTTTTTGATGTAGATGGGTAGATTTGATGCCTCTGTGTTTGGTGCATATACATTAAGGATTGATATTTCCTCTTGATGAATTGTTCCTTTCATTAATATGAGGTGACTTTCATTGTCTCTTCTGATTGAATTTAGATAATGTCACCAAGGGGCTCACTACATATTGTGTAAATAACTGGTCTGGCATTGACTCAGTGAATTTGTTATTGCTAATTTATACCATCTAGGCGGGAAATGGAAATAGCACATCAACCTTGCTAATGACTAAGCCAGTCATAGCACTGTAATTGAGTCAAGGGTAAGATAACAGGTGATTAAAATCCCTCAACTTGCTACTCAGTGCCAGGAGCCTGCCACCACATACTAAGTGAATCCCAGGCTCCAGGCTTTGCTACTTTGGTGGTGCCAGGAGGCCTCTCTCCCCACAGAGCATGGAAACCCGGTACTCACCACTATCCCTGACAGCAAGAGAGCCCCGGATCCCCCCTACCACCCCATCCTCCCCATTGCAGCCTCAGATTAGAATGCCAGGCTTGTACCACTGTGCGCAGCTGTTGGTTAAGATGGGGTCTTAGAAACTTTTTGCCTGGACTGGCCTCGAACTGCAATCCTCCTATCTCATTCTCCCAAGTAGTTAAGATTACCAGCATGAGTCACTGGCACCTGATTTCTTTCAACAGTATTTCGTAGTTTTCAGTGTATTTGTCTCAACATATCATTTTAAAAATTTTTGTGTTTTCTTTGATGCTACTATAAAGGGAATTTTTTAAATTTCAGTTTCTAGTTATTATTTTATACTGAAATAGTTAATTTTTTGATACTAACTTTGACATCATGCCAACCTTAGTTATTAGTTCTAGTAGTATCTTTGTTGATTCCTCAGGATTTTGTACAAACTTTATCATTTGCTAATAAAAACACTTTACATCTTTTTTCCCAGTCTGTAGGCCTTTTATTTCTTGCTTGGTTGCACTGACTAGGGCTCTGCTAAGCATTGAATAGAAGTAGTGAGAGCTGAAATATTTGCTGTGTTCCAGGACTGTAAATGCTGGACATTTAATGCTATATAAGCACCATTTTTCCCTGTAGTCTATAGTTTTTTGAGGGTCTCACTATACAGTCCAGGCTAGCCTCACAACTCACCATTGTAGCCCGACAGTCCTGCCTCAGTCTCCTGAATGTAGGGATTATAGGCATGGGCCATTATGCCTAGCACAATAGCCTGTAATTTTTTTAATTCATTTATTCACATGTGCATACATTGTTTGGGTTGTTTCTCCCCCCTGCACCCCTCCCCCATCCTCTCCCCCCTTTCCCCCTCAGTTCCAGGCAGGTCCTGTTCTGCCTTTATTACTAATTTTGTTGAAGAAAAGAGACAAGCATAATAAGACAAAGTGTTTTTGCTAGTTGAGGGTAGCTATACAGAAAGATTCCGAGCATTGCTTTCGTGTACACGTGTTATGACCCAGGTTGATTCATCTCTAACTGATCTTTACCCTGGTTACTGATCCCCTTCTCATGATAACTTCTGTTGCTTTAAGGTTTCTGTATTAGCTCCTCTGGAGTGGGGACATCAAATGCTTTCATGTTTTGGGTTTTCTACCTATTTCTATATTACCCATATGTTCTCTCCCCTTGTCATGTGGTCCCAGTCCAACCACATTGCTGCATTTGCCCTAGATCTAAAGTCTGCATGTGAGGGAGAACATACAATTTTTGGTCTTCTGAACTTGGCTGACCTCGCTCAGAATAATGTTCTCTAGTTCCATCCATTTACCTGCAAATGATAAGATTTCATTCTTCTTCATGGCTGAGTTAAATTCCATTGTGTACATGTACCACATTTTCTTGATCCGTTCATCAATAGTGGGGCATCTTGGTTGTTTCCATAACTTGGACAGTAGCCTATAATTTTTGATAAGGTGTGCTTTCATTTTACTTTACCTCATAATATTTTAACATTTCCATCACAGGATATTTATAGATATATTTTTTAACTTCAAACTATTTAAGTGTTTTTCCAGATACACATTTCTGTTATTTGTTAGTTTCTGTTGTAGTCAGAGAACATATTTTATATATTTAAATTTTAATGTGATTTGTTACATGGCCCAGAATATGGTCTATCTTAGGGAATGTCTCACGTGCACTGTGAAAAGTTCTATCTTCTACTGTTGTCGGTTACAGAATTCTATAAAGGTCAGTCCTAGTTGATTGGTATTGTTAAGTCTTCTCTGATTGTTAAGTCTTCTGCTGATTTTCTGCCTGCTTATTCTATGACTTACTGGAAGACGAGAGCTAAAATCTGTAGTTTTAGTTGTGGATTCATTTAATTTTCTTTTGAAGAACTCAAGTTTTTCCTTTGGGTATTTTGAAGCTCTATAATTTGATAAATACATATTTAGGATTATTACTGTCTTTTGATAGGACTGGGGTTTGAGCAGAGGGCCTGACACTTGCAAAGCAAGTGCTCTACCACTTGAGCCATACATCCAGTCCATTCTGCTCTGGTTATTTTGGAGATGGGGGTCTCTTAAACTATTTTCCCAGGCTGTCCTCAAACCTCAACCCTCTGGATCTCTGCCTCCCAAGTAGGATTACTGGCTTAAGCCACTGGCACCCACTGTTAAGTCCTTTTGATTAATTAACTTCTTTATTATTGAGAAAGATCCTCTTTCTCTTTGATATTATTCTTTGTTTGAAAAGATTCGCCTGCTTTTAGTATACCACTCTTTCTTTTGGTTAGTATTTACATGGTATGTATTTTCCATCCTACGTGTATCACCTGTTCTCTTTATGCAATGTAATTAGGGCTTGTTTGACTGATCTGACATTCTCAGCTTTCTCATTATAGTGTTTAAATTATTTGTATTTAGTGTGATTATCAGTAAGGCTAGGTTTAAATCTGCCATCTTGCTAATTATTTTATGTTTCTATTTTTTCATTTTAAGTGAATTAATTTATTAACTTTAATCTCTAACGTGAAAAATGGCATTTGCTGTAATGTGCATGAACAGAATTTCTTTGGAGGTCCGCAGTAATTTTTAAGTGTGCAAAAGAATCTTGAGACTAAAGAGTTTAAGAAATCTCTCGGACTTTTGAGACTCTAGTCTCTCCTGCTTTTGGTCTTAACTCTGTACACTCCTGCTAAATTCATATCCCTAAACAACTGATCACGTTGTGTTCTACTTCAAAACATTCAGCATGATTCACTGTTTTCTATGGAATAAGTCCTGCTTAACTGAGCATGCATGGGAAGTGCTAAAGTGTTTCAAGATTCTCAAGTTAGTTGTCGTTTTCATAATTGTTCTCACATACCCTGTGTTGAAGGTACCATGTTCCCCAGTACACTGTCCTTTCCTGTCTTTTGTCACTTGTCACATTTGTAACTGTCTGCAGTGCTTTTTCCTGTTGTCAAAATTAATCTCCACAGTATTTACTACGTTCTTATATTAGTTATTTATATATATGCCTTTATAATACATATAATGAACTGTATAACATAGTGTATAATCTATCATGGCTTATAAAATTCTTTTGTGAATGCTGTCCTTTTTTTAAATTCATATGGTATTTTGTGAGTTAGGTATGACAGGTATTAACACCATTTTAAAGATAATAAAACTCAAAAAGGAGTCATATGGCTTATCTGAAGCCCCATAACTATCAAGTGGCAGGAGTGGTCCTGTGTGGAAAAATCCAAGTCCCTCGGTACACTGAATCCAGGGCTCTTCTTGTTTTGTCACATTTCCTTGATGCCACCTATTGTGTGTGGATGATGTCTTTAGTTCCTTGCTGTGGTTACTGTGGCGTCACATTTGTTGAATTGCATCCATTGACTTTATTTCATATTTCCAGTCCTGACAGAAAGTGAAAAGAGTGGCATTTGTGGCAGAATGATAAAAATCTGGATACTTCTTGTTTAATTTTTACCATAACTGCATACCATTTCTTTGAGATAGGTGATACTATTCCCATGTCAGATATGAGAAAGTGAGCCTCGACAGCATTAAGTAAGTCATGGAACTAGGATTTTGAATTGAGGCCACTCTTCTGAACTGGACTCCTTGCCTCAGTTGCGGCTGTATGTGCTCCTGAAGGTCATCTCAGAGCTTTACTTTCTGTGACTCTTGGTCATGGGCTGCATGTTGGTTTAATTGCCTGCACTCAGGATGTGCCATCTGAGTTTAGTTTTTTATTTGTACTAGTTCTTACCAAAAGGGGGTTTTTGGTAATTTTGTTTATTTTTGTTGTTGTTTATTTTAGGCAATATTTGGCAATTGTATTTAAGGATAAACCCCTGGAGTTATGGGATGTTAGGACTTGTACCCTTCTTAGAGAAATGTCCAAAAATTTTCCTGCAATAACTGCATTGGTAAGTTCAAGAATTAGTTTATTTAGGTGTGCATGTCTGTGGCAGATGTTTTTCTGTAGCTTGAATTGACATCATTACTGCCATATATTTTCTTGTTAAACAAATATGTGTTCAGGGAAGATAATGTAAATAACTTGAGATAACTCTTATGAAATTGGATGGGTCAGTTAATACTACATTGGTACAATTCCAGTTAAAATTCCATTTGGATATTTTGAGTAACATATTAAACACGTTTATAAAAGAAGAAAGGTCCTAAATGGATAAGTCATCTTTGAAAATATGAGGAGTCACTAATGGGAGGTGTAGGTGGGGGTGGGACCCTTGCTACCTGATCCTAGTACATATTACAAACCATGGAAATAAAAACCAGTGCCATGCTGACACAATAACCAAAACTGTACTGATGTAATACAGACCTCAGAAACAGACCCATGAATATTTAGGAGCAGTAAAGCAGCATACAAACCAAAGAGGATGGATAGACTGTGTAGTACACAGTATTGAGAAAACTGGCTCACCTTAGTGACAAAAGCATTGGATTCCTACTTAAAACTAAATACAGAAGGTTACTTTTGTGACCTAAGGCAAAAAAGGACATCAGAATTTCAAAACAAGGAGAAAAAATAGTGAATTTGATTATTTCAAGATTGATGATTTCTGTTTGACAAGGATACTGTTGTCAAAGTTAAATACAGAAGATGATTTTAGGGTTTTTGTGGGAGTGTTTTGTTTTGTTTTTAGTGGTACTGGAGATTGAACTCAGGGCCTCATACTTGCTAGTAGGTGTTCTACCACTTGAGCCGTGCCCTTAGCCCTTTTTTGCATTGGTTATTTTTGCTTTGTGTCTGGGCTGACTTGAATTCCTATTCTCTATTTATACTTCCCTGCATAGATGGGATGACAGGCATGTACCATCATATTCAGCCATTAGTTGAGATGGGGTCTTGTGAACTTTTTGTCTAGACTGGCCTTGAACTGCCATGTTCCCGATCTCCACCTATCAAGAAGCTAGGATATAAGATTGAGCCCCCGGAACAGACCAAAAAGATGTTTTCTGAAATGAAATTTTCCAATGTCTAAAATTAGCAAGGAATTCCTATAAATCAACAATGAATAAACAGGCACCCCAATGGAAAAATGGACAAATATGCAAACATTTAATGAATGGCAGAGAAATCTAAAAGGTCAATAAGCATGTAAAAAAGTTCAAGCTCATCAGTTTTTAGAGAAGTGCAAAGTGAGAGAGCCATGATCTATCATCTAGATTAACAAAATGTGGAAAGCCTGACAACATCAAGTGTGGGTGGTATATCTGCGTGGGAATCCTGTGCACTGATCACTAGGCAAACAGAGACACTGCTGCAGCTGCCAAGCTTGAGGTTGTAAAAGAACTTTAGCAAGGATTGTTACTGCAGTGTTATTCGTCACCATGGGATTTTGGAAGCAATCTGGATGTCTTGCTGAGAGAACAGCTGTGGAGTGTTATATAGCATGCAGAAACAACTGGGAAGGACTTAAATATCTTAAAAGCAGTGAAGAGTGTGAACAGGATGGTATACAATGCAATACTATTTATGTAAACAAACTAGAAGTACATGCATGTGAGAGCTGAGTGTGGTGGCACATCCCTGTAGTCCCAGCACTAGGGAGGCTGGGAAGGAGGGTTGTGAATTCAAGGCACCCTGGGCTATATAGCAAGACTCTCTCTCTAAAAGAAAACATAATAAAATAGAGGATATCTTAGAAATATATGCATGTGAAATAACTGTGTTAAAGACTTTTGCATATGAAAATATACTAGATTAAACTCACCGGCATAGGTGGAAGTATAAAGGAATAAATACATAAAAGCAGTTTTGGATGGACCTATGCCTGCTAACAGGCCCTGATTGAAAGAGCATGATTCTCTCACCCTGTGTATAGAAGAGGTAGGTACAAGGTGGGGAATAGGAAGTATTGTAGTTGAATTTATTGTATTTTCATTTTGTAAAAACAAAAGCTTGAGAATTTCCTTTTGGAAGTTTGCCATTAAACTTTCCTACCGTTTAGCAAGAACAGTTCATGTGCAGTAATAGTAGGTAGTCCTGGGCAATGATGAGTGTGTGTCCAGCTGATTGTCTGTCTTTGCTCCACAGGAATGGTCACCATCGCACAACTTGAAGAGCCTGAGAAAGAAACAGCTTGCTACCCGAGAGGCCATGGCCCGCCAGACTGTTGTCTCGGATGCAGAGCTGAGTATCGTTGAGTCATCTGTGATCAGGTACAGTTTGCTGTTGCCTCCCAGTGTCATTTGTACTATCAGTATCATGGCTGGGAACTTGACAAGTGCCATCGAAAAGCATCTGTGGTAGCAACTTGGACTCCACTTTTGAGAATACTTGGTTTCATAGTTTAATGTATACCCAGATTACTAAAAAGTTAAATTTTATTATTTTATGCTTAGTGCAGTTGATAACATGCAATGTAGTCCACCCCTCAGCATCTGTTGGTGAATTGATCTAGTGCTATTCTGTCTCATTAACTTGAGCTTCTAAAACTCAAATGAAAGTAGCATAACCATCCAAGGAAATGTATTGGAGATTCTGAATTTATGTGCCATCCCCATTCACACCAATTTTACAAATAAAGAGCTTCAAAGGCAATGATCAGTATAATGCTGCAATTCTGTTGAGTTCTGCAGCAAAAAAATAGTTTACATCACTATTTCCCCCTGTACTGGTAAACTTTCTTCCATGATCTGACTGTTTGGGAGTGATCTAGATTTTTCCATTATTAGCTGGGCAAGATTAGTTTCAAACTTTTTTAGATGGTGTTAGACCTCCTTGCTAGTGCGTCTGTACTGTGGATGAATTATTATTGGGGGTCACTCTGTGAGGAAGATATCTTATTTTCTGTATCCCAAAGTTTGTTGCAGGAGGCAGAAAGCAAATCTGAACTCAGTCAGAACATCTCTGCTCGGGAGCATTTTGTATTTACTGATAATGATGGCCAAGTTTATCATCTCACTGTTGAAGGAAACTCTGTGAAAGACAGTGCTCGGATTCCACCAGATGTAAGTCTAACCTTTGACTAAATCTCCATCAAAAGTTCTCAGCAAGGAGTTCGTTGACCCATATCCAGTGAAGGCATAGTTAAGTTGAAAAACTTCTTTAGTACAGTGTAATGTAAATTTTACTATGTAAAGAGACATTATCACTGATTGAACTTATTCCACACTGCTAAGAGAATGGCATAACTATTTTAATTAAACATTTACCAGCACTACTCATTTTTATCATCATCATAATCCGTAAAGATTATCTTCATTTTATCTATAATGGAACTGAGGGAGAATGAGTAGCTTTGCCAGGGTTCCCTGGCATAGCAATGTAGCAGAGCAGTGTTTGGAATTCACGTCTGACTTCAGTATCCCATTTCTGTTTCATGCATTTCCCCAAAAGATTTGATTTACAATCTAGAATTATTTTTGGATAATTGGAATCAGGTTGTAAGTATAGTAGTTTTAACTGATTCATAGGTATCCTTTTTTGACCTGTGTAACTCTACTTTTTGTAGTTAATAATTTGTGTCAGTATGCATCTTATGGGTTGTTTTTAATAGATGGATTAAGAAAGTGTTAACTAATACAGACTATTATAATTGTTAACTGGAGGCACGAGGGGATTTTTAAAAATGTATATTAGTTTAAAATTGTCATTTTAAAATGAGATGTTCAAATATAAAGCCGTTGCCCAGATTGTGTAGGTGACTCAGGGTCTGGTGAGGTTGCAGTTAAGACCTTGCAGGGGCTGCAGTTACTGAAGTTAAGAGAGGCAGGTGGATCTGCTTCCAGGATGGCTCATTCACACAGCTATTGCAAACTAATGCTGGCTGTTAGTAACAGGCCTCAGTTCTTCCTCATGGGACCTCTCCATGGGGCTGTTTGAATCTCCTCACATGACAGCTGGCTTCCACCAGAATCAGTGTTTCAAGAGAGAACAAGAAGGAAGCTGCAGTGTCTTTTATGACCTTATTTCTGAAGTCACATTCTCTCATTTCCGCAGTATACTCTTGGTTCTCACAATAGCCATACTCTTTGTGGGAGGTGACTGCTGGGAGAGCCATGAGTACTGAAAGAATCAGTGGGCTGCCTTAGAGGCTGGCTACCAAATCTCCCCTATTAACAACTGTAGAAGAATTGAGGGCATACTCCTTTCCCCACCCAAAAAAAAAAAAAAAAACCATTCATTACTTGTAAGATGAAAGCTAACATGTGAGAGTGCTTCTCAAATTATAACTTAATTTTTACTTTTACATAGAGTAAGTCATACCTGAGACTTAGTAATGTCTGTTTTTAACCACCTATCATATTGTCATTTTTGAGATTTTGAAAGGATGAAAATAATGATAGAAATATTGAAGTTTGATGTTTGATAATTTTAATAGGAAAGTAAATGTAAATGCTAGAATTCACCCATGGAAGCCCAGTGCAATGTGTGGGCTATCCTTTGGAAAATTTCGGTTTGCTTTCTAAGCCTTTGTATAAGCCCCTCTTAGATTCCCAGAGAAGGCTCGTGTGAACTCTTCCAGTGCCACACACAGACAGCTCAGTCTCTTTGCTCTCTAATTACTTCATACTTGAGTTCAGAATGAATTTATAAACGATAACTTTTGAAATGCTAGTTCCCATCAATACTAACCTGCCCCTATAAATAAAAATTTTTTAATTGTGGATGTTAGATACATGAGCATTCTTTTTTTCAGGATGATAATTGCACTTCATCATTTTTTGGTCTCGGTGTGGCAAGTCTCTGTTCTCCCAAAGACTTATTTTGTGCCTGAACATAACTCTGAAAGAATGACCATCTTAGTAATGATCCAGCCTTCAGTGGAATTAGTTCATATTTTAGAGCAAATTACCTTCAGGGAGAGGTGATTTACATCTGTATGTTATATCAGATAGTTGGATCTATTATTTCTGGAATTAAAATGTTTTCTAGTGACTATAATGTAGAATGTAGGCAGAGGATTTATGTGTTTGTTTTAATCCAGTGTTTATCTTACTCATTCCCTAATGTACAGTATTAAATGTCATTTTGACTTTTTACATTTGACTTTGGTCCCAGAACTAGGACATATAAAAATGGTAAAAGAAAGGAGAAAGCTTGGCATGTTTGAAATCACGTGCCTACCGAGTGTCTATAGTTTGTTGCTTTATTTAGAAATGGAATGAATGATGGAGCAAGTACCTCTGCCTGGGCCAGCCTCATCTCTGACATCTGAGCATCCTTTCTCGCAAGTGGCTAGCATAGCAGTTCAGTTTGCTTTGGTGAGGCTTGGTTTTGCTTTGGTTCTCTTGGGGCTAACTTAGAGCCACAAAGCAAGTATGTACCTTATTATCTCCACATAGCTTATATCCTGTTAACTCTTAGGTTGAAAGTTCTGGATTGTCTATACAGTTGTATTAATGCATCACTGTGCAGCACAAAGCTGGTAACATTGATTTCTGGGCTTGTTTAAACTATAATATTCCAATTTTTTTACAGTTAAAAAATAAGATTTAAAATATGACCATATTCAATACTGAAAATAAACTTAAAGGCAAACTCTTAAAACATTCTGTTGATATGGTTGGGAAAATAGAAAGATGATCTGAGAGTATTGCTTGGAATATACAGAATTTAATGTGCTTAACATAAGTTTTTACTGAATTAATTCTAATACTTATTTCTTAATTCAGTTTTTCTTTTGTTTCTGGACTACCACTAAAATTTATACACTATTTTGTGTTGGTACCATTCTGTTAATGGTCAGTCATCAAACATTGGCACTTTCCTCCTCTGCACTGTAAATGCTGTGTGAATTTTTGTACTTTCAATGTGAAAACAAGATTTCTTTTAATAAATAATCAGGGAGAAATATTATTTAATAGCTAACATGTATCGAATGCTTACAGTGTGGTGGGCATTGCTTTAAGGCATTCACTTTTACAAATTAACATGGATATCAGTTACTCACATTTCATGAGCTTACCTGACCCTACTAACCATAAATCTAAGGAGCAAAAAAGGTTAAATAAATGTGCCACTGACCCCATACCACTTTAAGTGGTATCTGAGACCAGAGTCCAGCTGCTTAACTCCCTCTGACATCACTGCGGGCGTGTGCCAGAACTGCAAGTTCTTGTCTCCTATTGAATTGTTTGGATTCAGTACAAAAGAATTTTTTTCTTACAGTTGCATTTCTATATGTAACTTCTTTGTAGAGCCTCCTATGGATTCACGCTGTCAAATGTCTTTTTATTTAATAAGTAGTATCTTTTCACTTTCATTACTGCAGAAGTTTCCAGAAGATATCAGAGCTCTAGGTCACCTTTTCCAGTTGGAAAATTGCTACATAATTAGTTAGGAAACTGAGTCTCTCTTGGAATGCATTTATTTATCCTTTAGTGGTAAGAGATAAGTTTAGATGTCTTTCTTTCTAAGGTATTTATTCCTAAAAGACAGCCCTTCTCCATAAATCTAGCTTAGATAACTTAATGTCTCTCAAACTGAAATCTCCTATTTCTTCAGAGTTGAAATTGATATGCCACGTAGCTCTACTAGTGTCTAAAGTCTATGTCTTAGGATTTGGTGGCATTTATACCAAAGTAAAAGCCTTTATAATTAAGCTTTATTAAGAAAATCTTTGTTATTTCACCATGATGATTAAATAAAAGCATTTCTCTGTCCTGATGGCTTATCAGTAGTGAAATTTATGTTTGTTTCTGTTGCTGTTGTTTTGCAGGGAAGTATGGGTAGTATTACCTGTATCGCTTGGAAAGGGGATACATTGGTCCTTGGAGATATGGATGGAAATTTAAATTTTTGGGATTTAAAAGGCAGAGTATCCAGGTATGAACAAAGAATGAAATCTTTGCTAAAAAGAAAAAGTAACCATTGATGTGGTTCCATTGGAAGTTTGTAACTTGTAAGCAGGACTAGTAAACATAGCCAAGTGTGACTTGGATTCTTGGTCCCTTGTCACCTGAACTTGTGAGGAAGGTCCTTGAGCCAAGCTCTGGATCATTCACAGTAGCCCCTGCAGAAGGCGTGGGACATTCGTCTAGCAGATGTTAAAGAGCAGGCCCAGCCCTTTTCCCAGAATGTAGAGTGGTTCTCCCATCATCAGACCTTACCAGAAATGGAGGTAGGAAGGCACATTGGACAGTTTCTTGTGACTAGATACTACTCTACAACACAGTGGTGTTTTTGTCCTCAGAGGAATACCTACACATCGAAGTTGGGTAAAGAAGATTCGTTTTGCCCCTGGCAAAGGAAACCAGAAGTTAATAGCAATGTACAATGATGGTGCTGAAGTATGGGACACTAAAGAGGTAGGCCCAGCACTGTGACATAACAGTGGATATAGGGTAGACATAAACGAAGTCACCAGTCATAGGATCTGGTTTTGTTTTCCCCCTTTCGTGACTGAGAAATGAAACTATATAAGTAGGTATGTCAAGCTTCTTATTTTAAAAAGTATCTTATTCTTTTTAAATTCCTGCCTGTAGAATGTTTCTGTTCTAAAAGTGTCAGGTCAACAGATTGCTTGGTAGACTTATTGTTTTCACTGTGATTGAGACCTTTAAAGTATAGTTTGAATGTGGAAGATAGATGGCAAAGGCTGTCTGGTTCTAAATATGCCCTGGGCCTTTGCCCCAGGCGCTGTCTTCTTGACCATTTCATCTGTGATGATTGACGTCTTTTCCGTCAATTCATCCTTGCAGGTTCAGATGGTGAGCAGTTTAAGAAGTGGAAGAAACGTGACCTTTCGGATTTTAGATGTGGACTGGTGCACGTCAGATAAAGTGATCTTGGCATCTGATGATGGGTGCATCAGAGTCCTGGAGATGTCTATGAAGTCCACATGTTTCAGGATGGATGAGCAGGAATTAATTGGTAAGAGCTCTGATGAAAGGGTGCCTTGAAACACTGCTACTCTTTAGAGAACTGCTGCTTCATTTCAGTCTTACTGTCCAAGAATCTGAGTTTACAAAAATATGTGAACTTAGAGCTCCACTATCTATCACTGCTAAGATGCTATACTCACTGTAGTGGCAGGCCTGGTCGTTCCCAGCTCAGGTTGTGAGGTGTCCCTTCCAACCCTCTTCTCAGTGACTTGTTAACAAGGTAGAGGATGGTAAGTTCATAAGTGTGGCTTACTCAGAATTTAGAACTCAGCAGAAATCATGATGCTAGTGAAAAGGCTCCTGGCTTTTCAGTAATGAGCCTTATCTGTTCTGTAACCATATATTGTTGAGAAGTCATTTTGGAAAGTGTTCCAAGTATCACGTACTCTCATTCCTTTCTATGACTTGTTACATAACCAGTCAAAACAAAATATCTCAAATTTTGTTTTGAGACTTTTTTTTACCAGAATAAACAATGTTGTAGAATAATAGCTATATCCGACTTTTAAAAACAAGAGTGGGAAGATTGCAAATGCATACATCCATTCATTTATTTTTTTAGGTACTAGAGGGTTGAACTTAGGGCCTCACACTTGCTAAGCAGTAACTCTACCACTTGAGCTACACCACCAGTCCCAATCCGTCAGTTTAAAAAGCAGCTTCTATCTTATAGCATTCAGCTTTTGTTCATCTTTGGAAGATACTTTTGGAGGAAGTCAGTGATTCTGATCAAAATTAAAAAAGAGCAGAGACTTCCTACATTGAGTATTCTCTCATCAGACCTTTAGTGCATACTGCAGGCTCTATGATTTGTAGAAAATGTCTTCAGAGGCTCATTTAGTCATTTACTGACTCAACTCTGGGAGTTGTCTGTGCTGTTAGTTTCCCTCGGTGGTTGGCCTTGAGAGCCGTAGGGTTTTGAAAACCTGCCCTTTCTCAAGATACTGCTGACTTTTTGCTGGTGTTGATCGGACTGTCCGTAACTTAGTTGTAGTGGTCTTTGGTTTTTGTCACTGTCATACCTTGCCCAATATATTTGAGTACCAGCACTTACTACTTTGTAACTGTGACTGCCCTCAAATATAGCCAGAGTTAGATATTGTATTCCCAGATCTGATTGTGAGTCATTCACCAGTTTTCCAGAGGTGTCCAGACCTCCTCCCAGGGAAGGGTAAGCAGAAGTACTCATTCACACTTAAAGTTACCAAGAAAATTGAGAGAAATGTATTTTTTAATTTAGTTACTAATTCTAGGTAAAAAAGTGTGGAAATGCAATCTAAATGTTTGAAAACATTTTCTTTCACCATTATTTTAAAATTTGAATCTAAAAAGCTCCAAAACCATTTTAACTTATTCATAAATTGAACCGACTGCAGAATTGGAGTCCCTCGTATTAACCCCGTGTGGCCAGATCATAGTTTCTTTAAATTTTTTCCTAATGTTAAAAATAAATATTCCTGTCTAATCTTCAGTGATATAGTCTCAACCAGAAAGGGGGAACTATTTAAAATAGAATGGGGAAAGGTCAATAAAGCTGTGGATATAGTCTACAAGCTGAACTTGAAATTGAGACTAGCATTCAGTGGTTGTATATTACCAACATATATGTGGCTGACTTGGTCTTAAAAATAAAGATGAATATGTTTCTATTCTGGGAAGTTAAAAGTATGTTATGAGCTTATTGATTTAGGATAAAATAAAATCATTTTAGGCCATATGTATTGACACATCAGTATTTGATACACTTTCTTCAGTTTTCCTGGATGACAAGTAGGGAAGATCATAAAATACTCACTTGTTAGAACAGCTTAGATGTACCTCCTTTCCAGTCAGGAAGATTGCAGTCCCTGTTGCTGAGTTGTCTGCTTTGATATAAAATGTCTTTAAAATCTTAAGTTTTTTAACAGCATCTCAAGGGAATGCAAGAGTGCGAGACTTTCTGAATAATGTGCTAGTATAGTGTAGTCTTTGTATATAATGCACATGCGTTAAGTGGTCCTGGCATGGCGTCAGGCTCCTCATCCTTGCTTACTCCCCACCTTCAGCCACTGCTGAGCGTGTTTTTCCTGTTCAGCACATGCAGAAGGTAGGAGCCTTCATGACACCTTGGGTTTGTTTTTCCCATAACCCAGGACTTGTGCTCACTACTATAGCATGCTCACTACTATATCATCAGCCCTGAGGCCCTAGGCATTTTTTAAAAGGATAGAGCTAGTGCAGTATTTGGGAAATAACCAAGAACTTTTGAATGTGTACCACATTTTCAGTGATTCTGTTGAATCAATATTAAAAATCTTGGGTATGAAAAAAGTGGTATTAGAAAATTCCTGCTGGGCACGGTGGCTCATGCCTAAATGCTAGGCACTTAGGAGGCAGAGATTGGGAGGATTGCATTTTGAGGCCAGCCCCAGACAAAGTTTTTGAGATTCCATCTCAACCAATAAAACCTGGGCACGGTGGTGTATATCTGTCATCCCAGCTACACAGGCAGTGTAAGCAGGAGGATCGTGGCCCAGGCTGGCCTGGGCAGAAAAACACAAAACTATTGGAAAGATAACTGAAGTGCTGGAGGCATGGCTTAAGTGACAGAGCACCTGCCTAGCAAGTGCAAAGTCCTGAGTTCAAACCCCATTACTGCTGGGGAAAAAAAAGAGTAAGAAAAAGAAGAAAGAAGCATTCCTGACCATTTTTCTGATTCTTAAGTTGAAAAGTCTACATAAAATATTTATCTTATTTAGGTTTTATAGCTATATAGAATGAATTTTTCTAAAGTAGCATGCTTAATAGTAATATAAGCCACTTGTGTAGTAACCATGTTTAAGGAAGTAAAAAAAAAAAGAGATGAATTTAATTTTAATCAAGATTTAATCCAGAATTTTATCATTTTAATGTGTAACCAATATTAATAGTTACTAATGAGATTTTTGCCTTTTTTTGGTTCTCAGTCTTAAGTCCAGTGGGTATTTTACATTTGCAAAATAAGATTAATTACCTTTCGATTCAGAGGACAAATTTTCAATGGAAATACTTGAGCTATATTAAGATTTTATAAAATTTTCAGTTGTCCAAGTTATTCCAAACATACTTAAAAATTATTTAGTGACTGACTCAAGTATCAATATTTTTATTTAAATAAAGTAAACATTCATTTTGTTTTACTAGCCATCTTTCAAGTGCTCAGTAGCCATGTATAAGTAGTGTTGTCATGTTGGATAGCACAATCCAAAGTTGATGTGGATCATTTAGGTAAGACAACACCATTGAGGACTTGGATTGTTTTAAATAATTGATATATTTGTGGAATAGATGACACAAGAAAGGCTCTGCAGGAGTTAGACGGGTAGTGAGGCTGAGCAGTGCAAGTCTAGATTAAAGGTCAGGAGTCTCATAGAATGAAGGGTGTCTCAGTATAGATGCTGGGCACTGGGGCCTTTGATCCTGTCTCTTTGCACTGGGACATGTTGGAAAACAGGCAACTCTTCTTTATTAGTGTCTTGACTAAGCAAACTGCAGGACATGGAGGGGCGGGTACCAAGGCCCTGAATGAAGAAGATAACCCCTTATTCAAGGGCCAACTTCATTAGTGCATCCTGGGAGTACCAGTGATCAGGGAACACCCTATCCCTCAGGCACAACCTCAGGGTTGTTGGGCCATGTTAGTTTAATAGTCTCAGAAAAGCAAAGACATCGAGTAGCACAAGAGAGCAAGTAAATGTAGTATTTTTATCATTTTAAATGATGAGCTTTAGTGGTATCTGTTGAGTCATTTCTTTCAGTCTTTTATTCAAGTAGTACCAGAGTTTTATAGCACTTAGGATTCTCAAATTTTAAAGGGAAGAAGGAGACTATATTAACTGAACCTGAAGGCAGAGAGTATCTCTGCTCTTAACCTGTTTCCCAGGTAGGGCCTCCATGGAATATACTCTCTCAGTTTTACCAGCTTGACACATTGTTCTCTGCTGACTTCACTGTAAATGGCCTATAGCTAAAGCTTCGTTATTAGTATAAAAATTAATTTCATAAAAAATTTTTATTGTTGTCTAGAGCCTGTATGGTGCCCATATCTCCTTGTTCCAAGAGCTTCCCTTGCCCTCAAAGCCTTCTTGTTACATCAGCCTTGGAATGGGAAGTATTCTTTGGACATTTCTCACATGTAAGTTATTTCATTTTTGTTTTCCTTTCATATCTTTCTTGGTGTTGAAGGATACCCATAAAAATTAACTGTGGCCAGAGCTTAAAAGGAGTGAAGTCTTAAAATCAGTCCAACAGAAGGTAGAGACACTAAAATGATCTCTAATCTGCCTCTCATTTCCATGCTGTGGGACCTTTGTGGAGGTGTAGGTCAGTAGGAAGCTACGAGTGCACAGACGGCACCCAGGTTTCTGTGTGGTCTTTTTAAGGTCTGAACATGGTGCTTCATAGAAAGGAAAAGGATCAGTGTAAAGAGAGCCTGTGGAAGCTTGGGGCCCAGGCTTAATTCTTCTAAGAAGGCACTTCAGTGGGCCTGCTTCAGAGTTTGTTGTGTTGTTTATAAATACCTCTGCCTCACTGCAAAAGTATAGTCACAGAAACTGTTACCAGCAGTCATTAATTAAATCCACAAACATTACTGAATTGGCTCCATGTGAAAGGCACAGTAGACATGGGATGAGGGAATTTTCACAAATGTTATATGGTGTCTATTGCCTAAGACCCAGCTACTTAGAGAAACCGAATGGCCATTCTGGGGCCCCTCGTTCAAGGGCTGACTTTAATAGTGCATCCTGGGAGTACCAGTGATCAGAAAACACCCCATCCCTCAGACACAACCTCAGGGTTGTTGGACCATGTTAGTTTAATAGTCTCAGAAAAGCAAAGACATCGAGTGGCACAAGAGATGCACTTCTGCGAGCAGAATGAGCAAGTTCCTTTAGTCACTGTAGGTTCTTTATTGAAAGGAATATAAGCCTGATGGCTTACAGAGCCTACTAGTAAATTTTCTGGTCTCTTGGAAGCCAAAGACACTGTTCATTTGTTTGTTTTGATTCAATAGATGAAAGCAGACATACAAATGATTGTTTGGTCCTGAGTACATTGTTGGTGCTGGTCTGTAGCCATGTTTTTAACAAAGGGCTGCAAAAAGGTTATTTGTATATTCAGACAACTCTTAATCTGATAAGGAAATAAGTAGTTGTAAGTGAAGAGATAATTAACTTGTTCAAAATCTTTTCTGTACAGTGATTATCCAGAAAATGAAGAAATAAAGATTCTCCTTCAAGAGCAGTTGAATTCATTGTCTAAGTAAGCACTTTGTATTGCATTAGAAGATGAGTATGAAAAAAGGAATATACATTAATTTGAACCTTTCAAAATCAAAATAATTTGTTTAAGAAAATGTTAATGGCCCAAGGAGAGACCACTCTGTTCAGAGGTTTAGATTCTTTGTTTTAGAGAAAAAGGACCTATTTAATAGTTACAGGGACAGAGCATTTGCCTTCACTAAAGTCGTATCTACCAGATGCTCTGATCTCACATCAGGGCAGGACCAGGAGCAGTGGTTTGAGGTCCTTATACTCCAGCTGCTTCTACCAGGCCTCCCCCGTGGAACCATGTGCTAGAGAAACAGGTGATTCTGTATCTGCTTCCCTCTTCTAAACTGAGTTCCATGTCAAGTGCTCTGTTTGAATAATTACTACTAGATTAATATGTTCCCTAAAGCCAAGAGCATTTAAAATCAAATATTAGATAATATTACAAAGAAAGGAGAAAACTATGGTTCCACACGTAGTTCCTGGTAAAAATATGGTATGTTTTTGGAACCTAGAATCTGCCACCTATAATATAATATTTAACAAATTGAATATTATAGAGGGTTTCACTTGATGGCAGATTCAAAATAATTATTATTTTCTGTATCCCAAGATTAACATTTATGTTTAAGTGGGGAAGTAAATAGACATAAATAATACCTTCTGCCTACCTTAAAAATACTCTTTATTGAGCTATTATTTTACAAACATCAGGTGTAGAAATATTAGCCATTCTTTCTTAAATATTTTACTTTTGAAATAGTTTCAAAATAAATTATGAATGCCATCTTTTCTAAAGTGCATAACTGTTCCTGATGATTTGCAAAATAATTTTACCAACAGTGGCCTCCTTGTTCCTATAGTTAGGCAACTGATCATATTTTCAAAAACATGAGATGAGCTGCTGCAGGCCTCTAGAGCTGAGTCAGACCCCAGCCTCCTGGCGGTACCACTTCTCAAGGCCCTTTAAGCTTTTGTTATTGGGGTGATGGCAAAGTGACGTTGCCTTTGTCTCCAACATATCCTTTGGCTGGAGTATTCCATTTCAAGAGTGAACTGATTTATCTCCTTTATTGTTTCATTCAAAATGTATCTTACCTCTGCCTGGATTCCTGTCTGCAGTGACATAAAGAAACTCTTACTGGATCCAGAATTCACACTCTTGCAGAGGTGCCTGCTTGTTTCCAGGTAACTGTTTGAAGGGTTCTGTGTAAGACATAAAGGATTTCAGGTTCATTTCTCTCTTAGTGAGGTTTATAAAATGTATGATGAAACTCTTCTATACGTAGAACAATATGAGTTCTTCCTGTAGATTTGACTTAACAGTTATTTTTAAGAGTATCATACAAATAGGGGGAAAATCAAATTAACTTTTTTTTCAAGTTACATTTTAAACACAAAGTCTAGCACTTCTGTAGTGAAAGGACTTTCCCTTGCAGGCAGCATTTTAAAATATGCTTTAAAATATCAGATACAAACAGCATGTATTTAAATGTACTGATTATTTTTAGAAGCAATAGCTTGTACTTTCTTACTGTACAGCAGAGTTGTCACTTATGAAAAAGACATTTCCCTCCATGCACCTCATCTAGCCAAGTGACCCCAGAGGCAGTTATTCTACCATGAAGCTGCAGCCCAGATCATGTGCTAATGGCAAGCCAGGTAGACAGCTGTTCTTAGCATGACAGAGAGCTGTTGGGTCTGAAGGGGCCTGTGCAGTCAGGCCCTGCCTTGCTGGACAGCCAGTAACAAGGTTGGAGAACTTGCTTCTTTACCCCATCCCCAGCAAGGCCCTACACCCATGTCCTAATGGACTTCAAAGTGACGGTACAGTGTTCCCATACTAGGGCCACCTAGGGAGCCCTGTCCAGGCCCCAGCTTGCTGTGAGTGCAGAGGCGAGCTTGGTTTCACCCTTCTCAGGCTTTATGGTGATGAGTCGGAGCTACACTTCTGGACGGTAGCAGCTCACTACCTGCACAGCTTGTCCCAGGCCAAGTCTGGGAGCACCACAGCGACCAAGGAAGCCACCCCTCGGGACAAGTTGAGCAACCCACTGGACATCTGTTACGATGTCCTCTGTGAAAATGCCTATTTCCAGGTATTACTCTGCACCTGCCAAAGCCTTTAGAGATACCATCTTGATTATTCGTGTCCTCTGAAGTATCTTAAACTTGGGAAATGTCAAATCAAAGCTCACATTATAAAAAAAGTCTTCTAGCACATTGGTGTAAAAAAAGGTCAGATTCAGGACTTGAGAAGTCCTGAGTTCTAAGCATTATATTAAACACAATTTTTGTCTTAAATTTCTTAACTTTTAAGAAAGTTCATTTTAATTCTCTCACTTAAATTTTCTATAAGTAAATATTTTTTATTTAAGTTTGCTATGTAAAACATAATGGTAGCTTCATAATTTAATCTTCAGCAAAATCCTTCAATACACACTGGAGTTTTTCATCCATTTGTAGTCAAGTGCCAGCTTCTTGAGCAGGCAAACAAGCACACAAATGAGAATACATTTCAACATTTTTTTCTTTTGAAATTCTTACTAAATTGTTGAATTTCCATAAAGTTACTGTCTAGTAAACTCAGAAGTCAAAATTATGTTTCTTAAAATGACTTTATAAAAGTACAGTGAAATTTCAGTAATTAGCAAGTCTTATAATTCAGCCTCAGTCTTTCTTTGTTATTTTTCTACTCTAGAAATTTCAGCTAGAAAGGGTTGATCTACAGGAAGTAAAGCGGTCAACTTACGCTCACACCAGGAAGTGTGCAGACCAGCTCCTGCTCTTGGGTCAAGTGCGTCAGTTTTTGTATTCCTTTCTGTGCTTTATGGACTTGTTAATTGATTGGTATCTCAGAGCATCATTATACTACACATGTATAGACATATATGTACACACATTTTACATATATGGAGCCCCCTCTTCAGTGTATCTGCTTCCCTGTACATTTAGACTTTCTTTAAAAATAATACCACCAGACATTGTGAGAAAGGATAAACATGCCTAGCCAGCTTGTAACTTTGGCTTCTATAATGTTCAGTGAACACCAGCTGTTTGTTTTGTTTTGCTTCTTAACTCTGCATCAGTTGGTGCAGAGGTGAAGTGGGCAGTCACTTCAGCACCTGTCCCCAGGCCAGGTTTTATGTTGGCTTTGAGAACTTTTGTTTAATTTTTATAGGTGAAAAGAACTTACTTAGAAGCATTTTTTGAAAAAGTGCATCTTCCTTAAGCTGTAGACTTTGGCATTCCATATTATGAATTTCACAAGGTTATGTTGGAGGAAGATGTTCCCATAATCATAAAACTGTTTCTCTTATTAGACAGACAGAGCTGTGCAGTTGCTGTTGGAAACAAGTGCAGATAACCAGCATTATTATTGTGACTCACTGAAAGCCTGTTTGGTCACCACTGTCACTTCTTCAGGCCCCTCTCAGAGCACCATTAAGCTGGTGGCAACTAACATGATTGCCAATGGCAAGTTGGCAGGTAAAGCACATTGCACTGTGGCTCATTTGCTCAGCAGAGCGGGGGTTGAGGACATGTCTGTCTTTTCATGTACGCTGAGTAAAATGGAAAAAGTGTTGCTAACTGTTTATAGAATGAACGTGTTCTAGGCATGAGGGGGGGCAGTATTAATAATTGCAAAGACAACAGGTGTAAGTGGAGAACCCTGGGCCAATAGAACTACAGAACCTGTGCGTGACTGCGCCTCACCTCTTTACTCTGGGGATATGTTTGTGCTTACTGCCCTGGTTACTTCAGTAGTATATTGTAAGTCAGTAATGTCTCCATTGGGTTCAGGTTGTTTCCTTTATCCAAAATACTTACGACCAGAAGTGTTCCAGGTTTTGGATTTTTTCAAATTTTGCAATATTTGCACATATGTAATGAGGGATCTTGGGAATAGAATCCAAGTCTGAACATGAAATTCTTGTTCATGTATGCCTATATGCATAGCCTGAAGGTAATTTTATACAATATTTTTAATAATTTCATGCATGAAACAAAGTTTCATGAATTGGAATTTCCCACTTGTGGTATCATATTGGTCCTCAAAAAGTCAAAGCACTTTGATTATACATTTTGGGGGTTAGGAATGCTCACCTTGGGTAAAATGCTCAGGACTAGATGAAGTCAAATGGGGATTTTACTTTTTAATGATTTGTCAAAGAGAATGCTGCAGTGCCAGATGACAGGGCTTCTCTTCTGTCTTCCAGAGGGCGTTCAGTTGCTCTGCCTGATAGACAAGGCTGCAGATGCCTGCCGCTACCTGCAGACCTACGGCGAGTGGAATCAAGCAGCCTGGCTTGCAAAGGTAGGAGACTGCAGTAGGTGGTTTGAGCATTTGGGATTACAGAGCTCAGTCTTGAACCTCTGGCTTGTCATTTGGATGCATGGCCTGCAAACTGTTTTACAAATAACTTTCTGAAATTCTCTTTCTCCCTCCTACTCTTTGAGTATAAGTTACATTTCTTTTTAATTGGAAAATAGAGTTTGCATTGGTAGTAATTAAGTGAAAGTAGCTGCCTCCTCCTGCTGCTGGGGTCTGATCCAGCCTGCAGAGGTGTTGCCAGGCCCCTGGGTCCTGCAGGCACAGGTCGTTATCACTGCCATTCATGGGCAGTGTGTGTTAGTAAGGCAAAGCCTGGCATTTGTTTCTAGGAACAGACCTCACTTTGATTTCATTACTTTTTTCTTTGTGCAGTGCAGGATGCTTTTGTTTCTAACATAGGCATCTTTCTCAGGTCCGTTTAAGTTCTGAAGAGTGTGCTGATGTTCTAAAGCGGTGGGTTGACCACTTGTGTTCTCCACAAGTCAACCAGAAATCAAAGGCTCTTCTGGTCCTTCTTTCTCTGGGCTGCTTTTCCAGTGTGGCAGAGACACTTCACAGGTACACCCCATATGTCATGGGCCACTTGGACTTGCCCAGGATTGATCACTTTGTTCAGGCTCCAGAGGATGGTTGGTAGTACTCGATATGCCTAGTGAAAGGAGACATGCACGTTTTAGGCTTATTTTTAATTTTAGGCTTATTTTTAAAAACACAAAGGGCGATAGAGCTGTCTATGGCCATTAATTCTTCATTTAGTCTAGGAACTATCCAAACCTTGTAAACACTTATTTTTAAGGAATATGGAAATCTGCAGAGAATTGGGTAGGGTTTACTTTTGAGCAGAACAGCTGAGAGGAGTCAGAGGGGGTAGGAAGTATGGCAAGGTGGGGTGTTCCCTCTGAACAGCTCAAGGGGGGAACACATTGCTTCTCATGGAACATTTATTTATTGAAAACCAAAGGAGGTAGGTTGAGGCAAATATGACAGATTTTTTGTTGAATCTGGACAGTGGTTGCATAGTCCTTGTCATGGCTCTATTGATGTCTGTGACTTAAAGTATTTGATAGTGTGCTTAAGTATCAGTAACAGGCTTGTGGTTGGGGATATTGTATGTTCTCCTGTCATTTCTTTTATACACTAGGACTTAGAGAGGTAGTGGTGTGACTCACAGAGCAGATGGTTTCCAGGAAACTGCATTCATGTCTTCAGATGGAAATGTAACCTTGGATGCTTCTTCCACTCAGGACATAAATCATGAAGACTGATTCTTATTTTGTTCTCTTGGGCAGCATGAGGTACTTTGATAGAGCGGCCTTATTTGTGGAAGCTTGTCTCAAATATGGTGCATTTGAAGTCAACGAGGACACAGATATCCTTTATGTGAGAGGGAAGAAAGTGATGTGAGTGTAGTTTGGAATGTCTCTTAGTTTGCTGCCTGGACAGGAGTTGTATTGTGCTGAGAAATACTCGTACTCTGTTTCATCAAGGCCAGGAGAGAGGGAGAAATGGGGGGAGAAAGAACTGGGGAGCGGTGTCATGCTGACATCAGCGCTAACTGCTCCCAAACTGCTAGCCTTCCAAAGACAGTCACATGGAGCGAGGCTGTTGGGTGAGTTTCTCTTCTGTCAGATCCTGTTGCCTATCCTCAGTTGGGAGGAGGTGGTGGGAGAATCTGGGAGGATGTTGGTTGGGTCTTCTAGAAGGAGGGCAATGGCTCAGCTGGCGCAAAATGCAGTGATGGTATGGATTAAGACATTGCCTCCAAAAAAAACAGGTGCTGCTCACCATGGGCCCCGAGTCTCTGTCGAGCACTGGAGGAGCTGGCTCTTCTGTCCTTGGGAGCGTGTGAGGAGCGTGTTCCCCACCCTTTCTGCTCTTCTTGTCCTTAACCATGTCTTACAGAAACTCACTGCTGCCGTCTATGCAGACTATGCACGAAGCTTGAAGAGCCTTGGTTTTAAACAGGGAGCAGTTCTTTTTGCTTCAAAAGCTGGAGCAGCCGGCAAAGAATTATTGAATGAGCTTGTGTCCCACAAGGAAGAACTAACTGAGGAGTGACAGGCTGTGTGCTGGGGGTCTGATGTTGAAGGCACAGTAGGAGGGGTTGCTGACATGGCCATGGTCACAGTCGTCCACACCCATGTGGAGGATGGTCCTTGTGAGCACTTTGACTACTTCTAATGCCGAGTGTGCTCAGAGTGTGGAGGGAGTGCTGATGCCAGGAGCTCAGAAAAACACACATCTAGAGTTTGCGTGCAACATTTTATACTTTGGGAGAAAAAGCTTTAAGATCTCTGGAAATACTTTTAATTTTTTTAAACTTAAAATTCAAGAGATTGAATTGCTTTTCTCATTAACTAACTTTCAAGATGTTTGAAAAACGTGTACTAAAAACTTTGTGAAGCCAGTTTTCAAATATGTGCTGTGCTTGTGTTTATATACAATCATTCCAGATACAAACATGGAAGAAATATTTAAAGATAGCTTACCGAAGTGATTTTTGTTTTCTTACCTTGAAAACACTGTTGATTCCTTGGTTTAGGTAGTGGCTGAATGTTGTGATTTTGGTCTCATAAACTCATGGGAAAGTCTTTGCTTTGTGTTTGGTTTCAGTATGTGTGGTCTTTGATAGTTTGAATTTTAATTCTCCTGTGATACATTACAATAACCTCATTTTGGAGTCTCTTTGTACTTTAATTTTCTGTCTTTGTGGTATTCCAATAGCTGAATATATGAGACATAACTATCATAAATTATTGTTGAGAATTTAAATGTCTATAACTACAAAAGTGGTAAATAAAAATTCTATCCAAGTCTTTGTGAGTTTGGGGGACTTTATGGTTTTTTTCAGACAGGATCTCAATCTCTTGCCCAGGCTGACCTCGAACTTGCCATCCTATTGCCTCAGCCTCCCAGGTAGCTGGGATTATAGACATGCATCTCCATGCCCAGCATCTAGGCCTTTGTATCCTCTGTGTTGTACACGAGGCCAGATGGTGTCTTGCCTCCTCGGGAGTCTTCCAGCTTCCTAGCCTCCAAAGTCAGCACAAAGCAGTACTGACACCCTCCTGGGGCATGACTACATCTCAGTTCCTGAGTGGGATCTGTGTTTGACTCTTGGAGGTGAGACAAAGGCATTTCTGTGTTTCCCTTCCTGGGGCCTGCAGGGTGGCACATAGGAGGGTTTGATTTTTAGGTAAACTCATAGCCTCTCTGCCCTTAACAATCAGCCAGTCTGCCCCTCTGCCAGTAAATGACTGCACAGAGAAGAAGGGCCTGCCTGCTGCAAATGCATAATCCCAGGCCAGTGCTGTGGATAGCAGTACTAGAAGAAATCCAGGACTCAGTCCTCATCCTGTACCTGGTTCACTTGACTGGTTGATTTCTAAGGTGTCCCAGAGCCCCACCTCCAAATACCATCACTCTGTGTTGGACCTGTACATTCATCCCCCAGCCCACCATTAACGAGCTAAAGCAACAGTGCTGAATTTAGTAAGCAGAGAGCAAAAAAGAAGACATTTTACTCCAGAGCAATACATTTTGAAAATGAAATACCCTTCAGATTGAGGCCATCAGAAAGGCCCTGTGGCATTGCCTGGCTGTGGAGATGAAGTAGGGTCTCCTCCCTATAGAGGGTCCTGACAGTGCTGGGTGTCTGTAGTTTCAGTTTCTGTGTTGGCAGCTTTGTTTCCAACCCTCTCTTCTTGGGGAGGGAGATGGAGAGGAGCTGACCACAGCCCCATTGAGCAGGCAGGACTGGGAGGCAGACCTCTGTGCCACACAGAGCAGCTGAGTCTCCAGCGTGTTCTGGAAGGCCGCCTCACCCTGCCCTGCGACCACCCCGCAATCCACAGTGATGCACAAAGTCCTGTAGGAAAAACCACACCCATGTAGGGGTCTTCCTCAGGAACACCCACCATGGCCTGTGCAATGTGCCCTCTCCTCCAGAGCCTTACGCACTGTTAATAAAATGCATGCTGTGACCTGGGTTTGGGGAAAAGCCAGAGAGGGGGCTGAATTTTGAGTCAAGATCTGGACAGCCTCTGCCCACGTGATGAGGAAATAGCCACACATTTAGGTCCCTGAGGAAGGAGCCGCTGACAGGGCCATGGCCCAGGGAGGAGCTGTAGGGATGGTGACACCAGTTAGTGCCACCTTGAGTCCTCATCCAAGACGCCAGAGCCTTCCCACCCAACTGTTAATAGGTCTCTGCAGAATGTTCTAGAAAGGTAACAACAGGCCCAACCCTCCCCACCACCATATTTTATTTCCTTTAGCAAATGTGCATGGTGTTTTATTTAAGTGCAGTTCTCAGAAGAAATGCCTGGAGTGTTGTAACAGCATCTTCTGTTGTTGCTGCAAGCACAGGAAAACATCAAAAAAAGAAAAGATGATGACCCATCACGAAAGAAGAGTGATGGGTCATTTTGAAATCTGTAGACAGGTATGAAACCAAGAGTCACCTGTCCTGAAATCCAGTATTTCCATTTCTTGTGTGTGTGTGTGTGTGCATGTGTGCATGTGGATGTGTGTACGCACTGTGCATTCTTCAGGCTGGAACAGAGGAGCAAACTCCAAATACTTTCACCTGCACCACATCCCCTCCGTAGCTCTGCAAGTGCCCAGTGGCAGAGCTTCTGCTCGCCAAGGCACAGTGAAGAGTGGAGCCCAGGCCTGGATCCCAGCTCTTGCCATTTCCAGCTGTGGGAGTCCTGATGGCATCCGTTTCTTGGTTATAGAGCTCTGAGAACAGCTCAGCACAAAGAATCATGGCCCTGGTTAGTGACTCTGCCAAAGCCCCACCACCGGTCTGAATCAAGCTCAGCTCTCCTGAGCTGGCATAGGTGCTGTGATGAAGAAAGCTTATGATCCAGAGATGACAGGTGAAGGTGAGAGTATTATTTCCAAAGCAAATGTGGAGAACACTGGTCCCAAATATTCCTCAGAAAAGACTAAAGAAGAGGGGAAGCAAATGGGTTGGGGAAATGAGGCATTTCTTCAGCCTTCTCCCAAGGATTCACACTGCATGTGAACACTGAAGGCCCTGAGAAGTCCTGCAACAAAGAACATGCTTAACTGATTCAGCAACACTAGCTAGACCTACATGACTAGGCATGTACTTCTCCCCTGCTGCTCCCCCTCACTTTCTTTTTTTCCTCCCTTCCTCTTTCTCATGCTGGCTGTAAACATCATGGAGTTCATGAAAGCTTTGGAGCAGCAGTCGCCTGAGGGACTTGCTGGGTGTCAGGTACCATTCTCACCAGGATTTCTGGAGCACCTGGCACTATGGCACCACGGTGACTCGGGTCCCTGTCTTGCAGGAGATTGACACCTAACCCACAAGACACTTGCTTCTTTCTAGAACACAGCCTCAGGGCCCTAGTCTTTTCCCAGAAAAACTAAATTGTCTCCATATACAATACAATACTGGGATTGAGATCATCAATTTCCCCAAGCATAGAAGTTTCATGGCAAAAAAAAATGCAAAACACTTGAACCCAAACAAAAACAAAAAAGCAACCCTGAGAACAGAGCTCGCTGAGTGAGCCTTCTCAGCCTTTTCCGGTTTCTTAATAGCTGGTGCCAGCACAGCATGCCTCCCTCCTCCTGTCCCAGCTGCAAGGTCAGCCATGCCACCTCCCTTAGTGGGGTGCTCACTACCTCCCAGGTTACCCTTGTATGACTTAGCTCCCATCCCCGAATGTACTGCAGAGACCCCCATGCACAGCAGCTGTCCAGTGTGATGGGGGAAGCCTGGTTCCAAGATCAAACCTCTGGGTGACAATCCCAGCTGCACACTCTACAAGCCATGCATAAGTGGGTGACATGCATGCTACACCTCTCTTTATGTGCCTCAGTTTACTCATCTGCAAAATGCTTATCATTGAGTGATATAAGCACTTAAAGTGATTGGCACATGGTGTTATCCAGGCATTTATTGCTGTTCTGTTCTAAGCTGATGACCTGGGCACCTACCAGCATAGTCTTCTGGACTCACCACCAGTGCAAATCTGTGAACTTGCTCACACCAGGCAGCTGTCTGAGTCTGTCTTCTGTTGCTATAACAGAATACATGAGAATGGGTGACTTATAAACAAAAGAGGCTTATTTTGGGTCACGGTTCTGCAGACCGGAAGGTCCCAGGTTGGGTGGCCACATCTGTGAGGTCTCAGGCTGCTTCAGCTCATAGGAAAATAGGAGGAGTCTCACTTTCCAGCAACTTGCTCTCCAGGTAACTAATTCTGTCCCATAAGAAAGGCCTTCATCTCTGCAGGAGGCCTCTGTTGTTAGGACTCAGGTGTCTCCTGGGAGGCTGTACCTCCCCACACTGCTGCATTGAGGAGCTGAGGGTCCAGCAATGAGTTGGGGGTAAGGGTTTGACACTCAGCCACAGCACAGCTTTTCTGTTTTTTCTATGACCACAGAAGGCCAGGCCAGGGGAAGACCAAGATACTGAGCTCTGCTCTATCCACCGTCAGTTCTTGCACCCAGAGCTCAGGTCCTGGCCTCACTTCCTGCTCTCAACCCCTCCTGGAGGACCTAGGTGACTCATTGCCTCCCCGTCTCCTGGGGACCTATGTTAACTGTGACTGCCAGTGATGTGGGGGAGGAGCACACGGCTTCTCCCATCAGCTGCTTCCAAGCCTCGGGGCCTGAAAAGGACAGAGTCCCAGGAAGAATTCTCCAGAACCCAGAGGTCACATCATCCAGGAACAAAGAGAGTCCCAAGAACTGTGGATCCTCCCACCCACTCAGAAACAGAACCACTTCACATCCTCAAGGATACAGCAGAGACACTAAGGAGCAAAAGGACAGGGGAGCAAAGGCACCCATGGTTCAGTGAGTTTTTGAGCCATATTTTATTTCTCCTGAGATTTCACCCATTCATGCATCTGCCCATAGGACTAGGCAGAGAATTCTGGGTACCTCTTGCTCAAGACAGCCACACAGACAACTGAAGGGACATCAGTACCCAGAGTGGCTTCTGCCCCTGGCCACCCTCAGTCTGCAGACCCAGGTACCCTGGCAGCTCCCTGCCTGTCTCCCCCTCCCACCCCACCACAAGGAATGTGCCCTGGAGCCAAAGTCCCCACTGGAGACAGCTGGAGAGGAGTTGAGGGGCAGGTAAAAGTCAGGGTGGAAACCATCTGGGGGACCTGGATGGAGCTGCCCCAGTGAGTGAGTGTCCTTCTGGGACCCCAACCTTAGCCTCTCAGAGAACAAACCCTGCACTCTGATTCTCGCAGCCTCATAGTAGGAATGATGGTCCTGTTCACTGAAGAGTAAACCAAGGCTCAGAGAAGTAAAGAAAACTGGTGAGACTAAGTATATTTTAACTTCCCCAAAGTAAGGAGTTCCCTGGGACACCAGACTTTCAATCCTAAAACTGGAGTGGTTGGTCACCCTAGTAGTAAGTGACAAGGATGAACCCACCTGACACCCAGGTCAAGCTACTCCCACTCTACCCAGCCTCCAAAAGAGGGAGGATTTGTCTGGGCCCATTTGAGCTCTCTCTTCACAAGTCAGTTGACTGGACAGGTGTTGGAGGGCCCAGTCTGCTGGCTGGAGAGAAGGCAGTTTTCCAACACACCTGAAATGTCTTTGTGTTCTTGGGCGTTCTAAGATTTATTTGCAAATTTGGAACCAGTTCTTCCATTTTGGTTTGGTGTGCTCTCCTTTCATATAGGAGTACTGGCTCCGGCCCCTTTATCTTTATCTTTATCTTCTCTCTGTATTTTACTTTTAAACTAGTAGCAGAGCTTTGGGAAAACTGAAGTATTGATCCATATAGCATCTTCTCCACTGCTCAGCCAAGTACTTTGGAACCTTGATTCTTTTCCTGCTACCTCAGAGGTGGCTCTGTTTTCAGCAAAGGATGGCACTTATTCACAACAATGGCAGTAGGGCCACAGTGGCCACCGGTGATTCAAATCCTGGTCTTGAGATTTCACACCCAGGGCCAGTTTCTACTGTTTGGTCAATGCAAGATTCCTGGTGGGCCAAAATTCAATTAATAAGCTAAATGAACCTCCAGCAACATTATAGGCCAAAGCTTCAAAAAAGTTTGAAAAGAAGACAAGGCCGAAGGTTTCATTAAGTAGTCAGGTACACTGGTAGATGGGTGGACCTTCAAGAAAGCCCCACACTGGCTGCTCCCCTGACCTGCCTTTGCCTCTACACCCTCCCCTCCCTTCCTCATCTCCTCCTCCTGCTCTGCTTCCCCATCCTGAGCAACTTGGCTGCTGGCCACTCTGAGGGGAGTGACTGGGAGTCTTGCTGGATGTGAACTTGGCCATGCAGAGGCCAGTGGGGGAGGTTGGAATGTTAAACTGAGGAGGAGTCCAGAGTAGCCTAATATGGCCTGAGTTTGCTGCCCAGCTACCAAAGGGGGCAAAGGCTGATCTGTGAGTTAGCAGAGGAGGCTCCCATCTGAAGATGCAGTGAGGTGCTGCTTGCTGCTGCCCTTGGAGCCCAGTGACAATGGAGTGGAGACCTGGGAAAACCTCCCTTTGTGGCCTGGCCTGTCAATGTCAGTCCTTCCCTTGTTCCTGGGACTACCACACTTACTCTGCAGGCTTGAGCCAAAAGGCATGGCGGCAACTTGATCCTAACACAGGAGGCAGGAGGCAGCGATGTGAAGGAGAGGCTGTGTTTGAGAGGAGAGGGACTGGTGACTTTTTGTGAGGAATCAAGGTGCTTGGTGAGTCTCGGGGCCCTGTGAGCAGCCCAGCCTCTGAGCTCTGGGATAGACCTCATGTCCATCCTCCCACAACTTGAATAGGACATTGGGACACCTGCTGGGACTGGTTGGTTGAATTGCAGTGAATTAAGTGGTGTCCCAGCTCCTCACCAAAGACTCAGGCTTGGGTGGATCTGCCAAAGGCCATCCCCGCCCCCGAAGACTACTTCTTCACTAATGAACAAAACAACAAATACAGTGTCTTGGAGAAGACCAACGATGCTGCAGTCAGCAGCGTTTTTGTCCTAAATGTGTTTAGGGCTATAATATTTTTTTAAATATACAGTAGTGCTGTATCTCTGGTTAGGTGTCTGGTGTAGTTTGGCTGGCTCTTGGGATAAAATGAATGTCCAGTCAGCCTTATCTGCCCATGGGCTCTGAATGTGAAGATTCAACAAACTGTAGACTTGAAAAAAAAAAGTTATGCAGGTCTAGGGCTATAGCTTGAGGGAGAGTACTTGCCAGCATGCGCAAGACCCTGAGTTCAATTTCCAGCACTGCCAAAATAAAAGAAGTAAAAATAAAGTCCATGTTGTTTAACATGAATTGTGTAGTCAGGCCCACAATGGTGGGGTCTGCACGAACATAAACAGACTTTCTTAACCCATGTCATTTTTCTCTAAACAAGACACTGTGAAGACTGTTAGCATTTACACAGAGACAATTTAACATACACAGGAGAACATGCGAGGTTATCTACAAATACTACACCATTTATCTCAGGACCATAAGCATCCTTGGTTTTGGTGTTCTGGGTGGCAGGAGGGGTTCTGGAACCAATCCCTGTGGACCCAGAGGTGTACACATGTATGGTGGTCACACAAAAAGCCCAGGAGCTCCTGGGCTGCTTGACTGTACTCGAGGTTATGTTCAGATGGACCCTAACTTTTCCTTTTATGGATGACTGTGATCCAAAGGCTCTAGAGCAAGTCAGAAAGTCAAGTGCTGGCAGGTTGGGGCAGTGCTAGCGTGAGGGACATGGTTAAGGTGCAGCGCCTCCATGCCCACTCTGTGTGAGGAGGTAAAATGGGCTCTGTGAGAAAAGTGGCAGCCACTCCACGCCAGCTGACTATTAGCACAGGAAGAAGGGGACTGAGTATCAGATCTTTTGATATTTCAAAAGGAGCTGGAAGTTCAAAGAACTATGTGATATATCCAGATTTTTAAATATTGGCTTAACTAAAAAGAATTCAGTTCAAGCCAAACAAAATACCTCTGTCGGCCAAAATCATCTCTTGTATGGACAGTCTGTGACTTTTATAATCATAAAAATGAGAAAATGTCGGCACTGTGTTTCGTTTTGCATTCCGTGTTAATACACTAAGAAGGTTGAAATAAGTTCCATACTTGGAGCATCTTGGTGTCACAGTGCCTCTGAGGGCCCATCCTAGACACCTGTGGGCCTCTAGACCTGGTCACCTGAATTTTGTGCAATATTTTTCAAAATCACATTGCCACATCCCCTTTTCAACCAGAGCCTGAGAGCTGGGCTGGGCCTCTGAGATTTTCTTTTGGTGCCCCAAATGATTTGAATGTGTGGCCAGGGCTGAGTTTGTTTTGCTTATCACTGTCCTTTCTTCCCATCAGAGTAAGGGTGACCAAGGGCTGATGTGGCCCTGGTGGCTGCTCGGTTCATCAGTATCCCCAGCAAGACATCCCAGGGATGGTGGCATCGGAAGTCCTGGGTGGCACCTTCTCCTAGCCCCTGCTGGCTGACTGTGCTGGGCACTCCTCTACTCTGTCTTCATCTCCTCGTTTGTATCAAGGTGGCGATGCTGGTCCTGAAATTTTTCTTCAAGCAGCCTGTGAGCTGTGAAGTGTGGTCCACACAGAGCATTGGTTTTCTGGGTGTCCCATGTACCCAGCCACTCTCTGCTCCCCAGGCAAACACACTGAGCTGCTTCAAGCTGCCCTACCCCTGGCAGCAAGCCTGTCCCTCCCTCTTGTCCCAGTGTCACCAGAGCCTTTGTGGAAGACCACCCCCACGGCCATGTTGAACTCTCAGGCCAAGTCTTGTCCACGACAGATGGCTGGCACCAGGGTCTGTGTGTAGAGAGGAGTCTTTGGTTCGTGTTATTGATGTCAGCCCCTTACATACCCCTCCAGAGAGCACAGTGGGCAACCATAGCTGCAGACCTGCCTCCTTCTTCTTCACAGGCTCCAGCCCACCCTTTCTCCCTACCCCTCTTCACTTAGGCTCCACCCACACAGGGGCCATTGCTCCCTCTTCCTCCTGTGCTGAGGGACATGTCCCAATGTGATGCCCCCCCCTTCTCAGGCTGAGGCTTAGTATCGAAGTGTGGCGTGGTGATCTTTTCCCTGGGCTATCCCAGGACCCAGCCTCTCCAGCTGCCCCTGCCAATCCCCTGGATCCACTCACTGTAGCTTCTTCCACTCAGCTGCCCTCCAGCCTAGGGGGCCCAGGATCCTTATTCTTCCAGAAGCTTAAAGAAGGGCACCCTGCACCTGCCTACTGGAATGAGGTGTGATGCGTCTTCTGTATGACAGGCTGCATGCTACCTGTGAAGTCTTTAAAGTAGCTAAGAGAGCTGGGCATGGTGGTACACATCTGTAATCCTAGCTACTCAGGAGGAAGAGGTAGGAGGATCAAGGTTCAAGGCTGGTCCAGGCAAAAGTAGCATAAGACCCTATCAAAAACAAAGCAAAAAGGGCTGGGGGCGTGGCTCAAGTGGAGAGCACCTGCCTAGCAAACACCGGGCCCTGAATTCAATCCCCAGTACCCCCAAAAACCAAAACACCAAGTCCCCAGATCCTAAACCACTGTAAAGTGTTTTTTTCCAGGCTCCACTTGTAGTCCACCTGGCAGGGTGGAGATTGAGCATCCTTCTCCCTCCCACCTCTCTCCCAGCACGGGAAGGGACCACCTATGTCATAAGATGTATTGTCACAGTGTGTCTTATAAGTCACCTCTCCCTTGTGTGTCCCTCCTATCTATCAGAGCACCTGGCTATCACCTTCACTGCACTCATTACAGCTGTGACTCGTTCATTTCAGCTGATTGATTTAATGTACAATTCCTTGTCTGCTCTCTGTCCTCTCCCTAGATTGGAGTTTCAGCATACTTGGAGAATCCTTAAGCCAGGGGATTCCGCCTGGCTGGGCTGATGAGGAAGTCAGGAGCCCTTGGGCTGGAGGAAATCCCTGCCCATTCTGAACCACAGGTTCTTTGTAGGTAAAAAAAGACCCTTGAGATTGTGGCTGCGTGGTGCCATGGGTCATGCATCACCATGTGTCCCAGCCAGCAGAGGGCAGCAGAGCTCAGAAAATGGAGCTTAATCTGTAGCCTCAATCCTGGTCCCGAACTGCAGTGCCCTGGACTCTGTCCCCTGTGAAACAATGCCTGCTTGGCAACTCTGCACTCCAACACCACTAGCCAAAGGCGCAAGAAATCTCCTGACCCGATGGCGTTTTCTTTTGCGACAAGGAAAGGTGAACGGATGCCTTCCACCTAGCTTTCCGTCTCGGAGTCAGAGTTTTATGTCATCCCACATAGCCCTCTGCCTGCAGGGACACCCAGGCCTGGAGTGGGAAGAATGGCCCAGGGTTGCATGCTGGTTACTGGCTCAGGCCTTCTCCCCTCCTCCCCAGTCTACATCACCTTCCCTCCTAGGAGAATCAGGCCAGTGCCCTCCTTGGTGCCCCAAGGGCTCTCATCGGCCCAGGGCTGTGTGAAGGGCCTGAGTAGTTTCCCAAGCGGGGCCAGTGAATTTATATTTTTCTCCAGTGCACCTGGAAAAGGGTGTCCCCACCCAGAGACAGCAGGTGATCCCCGATCTTCAAACATAGGGCTCTGCCTCTGGAGCATGGTCCACGGAGTGCAGCCCTCATCCTCCCGGCTGATGCTTCACACAGGGAAGTAGAGATAAGAATGGGGTGGGGTCGGCTGGAAACTCACAGGTGCTGCTCAGAATCATGGGAGGAATGCCTGATTCTGGCACTGTCTCGCTCCAGTCATTTGGGGACCCAGGGCAAGAAGGACCATACTAAGTGCCTATTAGTAAATAGTTGTTAATCAAAATAATTTACCGCTTTAACTAAACCTTGTTAATTTTCTGCTGTGATAAACACCTCTTCCTCGTGAGCTGCGAGGCCACAGGTCTGAACTTGGACTTCCAGGGAGATGCCATCAGAATAAAGCAAACAGGCAGGCTGACAAGACACCTCTCCCCCAACCCAGGCTCTGGGAGGGGCTGTTGAACGCTCTCCACTCTCCCATCCCTGCCCTCCAGAAATTCAGCGGCACAGGTACAGGAAGGCTGGCCTCCAAGCAGCCATTGAGACTACTGTATGCTGGAACCTCAGCCCAACTGAGGTCACACACCCAGGCCAGGCTGGGGCTTCTGAGGCCAGTGTGGAAGGTGGAAGCCCTGGGTTAAGGAGCTGTGGGAACAGCCTCCCGGAGGGCTCTGGCTTTGTGTTTGCTTCTTCCTGTCAGGTGGCAGCATTCCAGGGCCCAGGGCCTGCTTGGAGGTAGGTGGCGGTGTTGGGGGGAGTTTGCAGCTCAGTCTGATGGCTGGAGGGCTGTTCAAAGCCACTTTCTGGCCCCACACCACATTTGGAATGATTGGAGCCAGACTCTACATTTTAGCAAGCCCCTACCTTCTGGAGAATTCTAACACACACTAAAGCTGTGCACGAGCCACACAGCTTGGAAAGATTGTCACAAAGCATCTCCTCCCTTGGCATCTTGGGAGTGGATCGCTCAGGTAGATTTCCCTTCTCTTCAGGTCTCAACTCCAATTTCACTTCTTCAGGGACATCTGTTCCAAAATGGCTGCCACATCTAGGCCCTTTCCATCACATCCCCTCACCCACCTCCTTTTTGGTTTTTATCACAGGCACAAATGAACTCTATGTATTTATTTTACTCATGGTGGAGTCTCCCCCTCTAGAATATAAGCACATCTCAAGGCAAGGGCTTAATGTACTGAGATCACCCCTTTCTCCCCAGTGTTTTTGGAATAGATAAGCTAAAGGAGTCTGTGTTAAACAACAAGTGAGGTCACACCCACCCCATGATTCAGTGCCTCTTCCTACAATGGGAGAATGGGGCAGGTGCCTGCTGGAGAAGAGGGCATTACAAAGGAGGGAAGGCCTAGGGGGCAGGAGCTGCCAAGCTCTGAAGGCCTAGCTTGGCTGGCTGCCCCCACTCAGTGACAGGCACAGGGAGAGAGGCCCTGGGAGTCACACAGGGGCGTCCTCCCCGGGAGGAAGGACTCAGGGCTTAGCATGCTTCCTGGAGCCGCGTCTGAACAGGTAGGAAGAAGAGGCCTGGTGGGCTCCCGGGCTGGGCGGGACGAGCCCGCAGCCCGGCGTTCACAGGAACCTCGCTGCACAGCACACTTGTAGGTACTTGCCCTTTGCCCTCCTGGCACGCCATGAATTGTTACTGGGCTGTCTTGTTAGGAGATTAAGCTTTCTTTTAAAAAGATGAAAAAAATCTCCAGCAAAGGCTTGACTGGGGCTGACCCCCAAGGAGGTGGTGGCGGTAACTGATGGGCGCTATACGTTTGTCTAATTAATCTTCTTGTCAACAAAGTTGTTCTTTGCTGGTGCCAGCCCTGACATCATCCCACAAGCTTGCCACACTGGTTCATACCCATCTACAAAGGCACCTCTCACCCTGCCTAGCACTCACCAACTGCCCCCAACTACCCGTGGCCTTGTCACCAGCCTGGAACTCCATGGATGGGAAGAGAGGTGTCACTCAGAAGGGACCCTGGGGAACCACAGCTCCAGGGAAAGTGGACATAAGACCTAGAAGGCTCAGGTTGTCCTTTCGCTGGAAGGAGCCTGGCTCCCACAGGGAGGCTCAGTGTTGTGGGCACATTACTCCTGCCTGACCTGGGCTCCCCATAGCGGTCCAGGAAAACTTTGGGTGACCAAGAGTCCAGGCAGGGCTGTCAGTGAGGCTGACGTGGCTGTAGGGACTGGGGACACTGTGATCAATTTGAGGTTTTTAGCCTTGTTTTGTTTTGAGACAGGGTCTCACTATGAAGCTCATCTTTGAACTTGAGCTCCTCCTGCCTCAGTCTCTCACCATGCCCCTCCAAGTTCTTTGAAGAGATTGAAATTTTCAAAAAGACTGGTGGGTTTATGAGCTGAATGGGGCTCCCTGGTGGCCATGCATGGATTTCTTAAAGTCAGACATTGTCCATCTCACCAGGCCTTCTAGACCTTCCGATCTCATTGCTAGAACATCACTCTGCCGGTTTCCCTCAGGCACCCGTCACCATCCTCACTCATCGTGCCTTCTGCTCACCTACCAGGCTCCTTAACCAAGGGACTGTGTGGATAAAGCATGGGGCAGGGGAAGAAGAGTGGGGAAGAGGGTCCATGAACTTGGCTGGGGAAACGCTGACATCATTACTTTCACTAACCTCTAACTGAAATTTAGCATTTTATTCAGCACCCCCCAGTGTATTAGCAGTGCCTGGGATTTGGTCTTGAACAGAAATCACAAAATATCATTTGTGCTCATCACTATTTTGAAATGACTACAGATCTCATTACTTCAGATGTTTAAGAGGAACATACATGACTTTCCACAATTAAAAGTGTTTTGATAACTGTATTTCAGTATAGTGGGTTTGCTCTGGAACCCTGTGTATAGTATTTTATACTTTCTTTCAAGCTTTCTAAGAAGGAACCCCAGAGTCTTCATCGGACTAGCAAAGAGATCATCCAACTGCACGCGGGTGACATCTTTTATCCTTTTTTTTATCATCAGCACCCAAGCACATAGCAGCTCAGCACCATGACTGACGCATTGGTGGAATCACTGAGCAAATGAATGAAGGACAGAGCCTTAATTTGGCCTTCCTTGTGCTCAAGGAGCCATGTGGCAAGGCTCCAGGGACTGCCACCTGCGTCCTTTCTCCACCACAGCCCGGCTGTCCCCACACAGAGGCTGGGTCCCACCGCCCCCAAGAGTTCAGGTCTGACCAGCGCCGACTCCGCTGAGCCACCAGCGCCCCTAGCCAAGGGACATCTGATGGCAGGGTCACCCTGACCCTCAGAAGATCGGAGCCGCGGCCCCGGCTGCGCTGCGCGCTTTGGCCACGCGATGGCGCTGCGCCCCCGGCCGCGGAGCCTCCGCGCGTCCTGCTGCAGCTCGCTCTCCCGGACCCCGACCCTGACCTCAGGCTTAGAGTGGGATTCGGGGTTCGATTCCCGGCTTCGCGGCGGCGGGGCTCTGGGGGTCGCCGCAAACATTCTGGTTTATCAGTGGCCAGTCCATTTCTCATCAGTTATCCATCAGATCCGTTGGCTGGATATCTTTCCCAGACCAGTCGTGAGTACGCCGGGGGGTCCAGCCCGGACCGGGAAGAGGGGCAGAAGAGACGAGGTTATTGATGTCCTCGGGGTGAAACCCCAGAAACCCGATTTTAAGGCCCTATAATTCACCACACCATCTACATCCCGTGTCCTCCGAGGGGCGGGGGGCGTATGCTGGGTCGTGTGTTCTAATTCCGTCCCCCTTTCCGCGGCTTGTCTTTCGCGAGTTGTGAATGCGGGTGGGAATCCCGAGGGTGGCTTCATTCGGTGCTCTGCGTTCACTGCACACCGCGAGGCCATCGCTCTGCACAAAAGGACAATGTCCTTCCCCTGCAGCGTTGGATTGCTGTGGGGTGGGACGCATGTCCGCGGGGCTGCGCGCCGGCCACCTCGTCCGCTCTGCAGCGGGGGGACACCGGTCCAGGGTCTCCACGCTCTCGATGGAACTTGAGCAGCGGGGAAAGCCATCCTTGGAAGGTGGCGAACGTTATCTTAAGGCCTTTGGAAATGGGGACAGTCACTCTGGGAAAGATGGGTTCCGGTCGGAAAGAATCACCGGGCTCCTGCGCCCCTGCTGCATGCGTCTTGGAGCCCCAAGCCGTGGGCGAGTGGTGTCCCAGGGGCTCCAGCTCCCTCCACCTGTCCCTGGGCCCCGTGGTCACTGGTCACTGGGGGCGTGCAGGCCCCAGCCAGGAACCAGTGCTGATAATTGAGAGACACAGGCAAGGACGTAAATTCCTGTGGTTCCCAGCCTGGGTAGTGTGCACTAGGGGCTGGGGACAATCGCAGGCAAGGGTCTGTGAGAGCCAGTGTTGAGGTTATGTTATCAGTTTAATGAAAGCAGCATCTGGACCCTGGGGTTTTTTTGCAGACTTCAGACTGGGAGCTGGTTTTTGAAAATGCCAATAAATGGTGTAAAATCGCATTGCTAATAGAGAAGACTTCTGTGATCTCTCACTAAACTGTCTCAAAATGTATCTAAAATACACACACACACAATGCAAACACATTTTTTTTTTTGGCGGCACTGGGGTTTGAACTCAGGACCTCAGACTTGCACTCTTGTGTTTGGAGCCACTCTGCCCACCTGCAACACAAAATCCTAAAAGATGATGATTACTACTTTAATTCCAGAAATAAGAATTTCCAACCCTGTTTTGTATTGTCGCAGGATTCTATTTTTCACTGAAGGAAAGAATGAAGAATTTAAAATCAGAGAAGCAACCAACACAAATTTCCCAGATGTTGTTCTAGGAAATTTGTCATTTCTACCCATTTCCAGAGCAGCAAACAGATTGTCTTCAGGAATATTCACTGAGCTCTCAAGAGAAACTTTTCCAAGATGCCCCTTGAAGCAGTGGCCACAAGTTGGATTTAGAACAAGTGGAAATATTGTGAAATTGCTTATTTTCTTCCAAAGTTTGTTATTTTTCTTCCTTATATCCTGTTAAGCCAGGGCCACTCATTAACAACCACATTTTTGCATTAAATACTCAGCAGAATTTTTAGTCTGTGACTGCATTCCAAATTAAACTTTTAAGTTTCCAAGGAATGTGTAGCAAATGTTTAAATCGGTCAGAAGTTAAACTAATGAGAGGAAGAGAAAAAAAAATCTACTTTCTACTTCTCTCGTACAGACGTGGCTTTTTATCTGCTCCATGCTTTGGGGACACTTTTATCCTTAGGATCTTGAAAGGACAAAGCCACAAGGCTCAGGAAAACTCAGCAGCATCTGAAGGCAGTGCAGTTGAAAAGTTGTGACAAACGCAGAATCAGAGGTTTTCTTGTCAAGGTTTGAACAGGGCTGCCTGCAATCAACTGCATGTTAGAGCTGGACCGGTGTCCAGACGGAAAGCCTTGTTGTGCAGATGGCCTGGCAGAGTTCCAGAGGGTGACAGCAGCGCATCCAAGATAATTCGGTGATAAAGTGACAAAGAGAGCCCGTACCTGTTGCCGAGGTCTCTTTAATGAACAGCTGCTGGTCTCAGTCGTGGCACGCCTGTGCCCATGTGTCATGAGGACAGCTATAGGGGAAGACAGTAGGAACGATTTGACCTCTGCCTAAGGAGAGGTGATGGCACAAGGTAGCCCAACAAGGCACAAGCTCTCGCTTCACTCTGCGTCTCTGTTGCAAAGGACAAGGTCAGTGTGAGCAGGGGCAGAAGTCAATTGTGGGGTGATGGAACTGCTTAGGTTTGGTTCTTCTTGCGGTACTGTGGTCTTGGTCCAAGCGCTCTGCCGCTGGAACCATGCCCCAGCCCCAAGGAACCGTTTTATACCTGGATTACGGTGGTATTTCCATGGATCTATAAATATGTCAAAATTCATAGGTCTGTACACCAAAAGCCTGATTGCAAACTTATAAAATAACATCAAATAAACTTAGGGTGCTCTTTGGATTCTAACTATACCTATGTAAATAAAGTTCTTTCTCTAGAAATGTTTTAAAAAAAATTTAAAAGAGCAGTTTTTGCAGGGAAGTTGTAAACCTCTATCATGGTAAGACAAGCCCATGCTCGGGTCAACAGGAATTCTGTACAGGCCAGGCCTGCAGTAGTCTGGAATGTTCCTTTTAAGAAAATGTTGCTAGCTTGTTCCAATTCAGAATTTTTTGAGACTGTATGTCTGAAGTATTTTATCATTGGAGTAAAAAAAGAAAGAAAAAGTATTATAAAACTGCAAGACCAAATTAAACCGTGAACATTGGGCCAGTGTAGCCAAGTGTTTCACACACAGACCCTAATAGAGATAATACAGGTAAAAAATTAGTATGCGGTACAGGTCCGTGAGGAAAGGGAGATTAGCCAATAAATGAAGTTAGGACCGACCATGTGGAAAGCGCTAGAGATAATTCCAGGTTTCTCCATAACCAAAATAAATTCCACATGCACTCAGCAGTGAAGTACAAAAATGACATGAACGTCGGAGACGCAGGTAAACTTCAGATCCTCAGAGAGGAACTTTGTAGGCATAAAAGCTTAGGAATAGGTTTCCAAGCAAAAGATTATCGGGTTTGACCACAGAGACAGTAAAACGTCTACATATCAGTAACACTAGGAAGATGCTTGATGTAGCTATCACAAAGAATTAATCTTATCTTTATGTGCAAGGCTGTTTAAAAATGAGGAAAGAGCTGACATGGTTGTATTCGGAAGGTAGAAAATAATAACAAAAATACAAATGGTCCAGAATATGTACAACTCTTCAAATTTATTCATTAAAGTATAAATCATAGCTGGATGTGGTGGTACATGTCCATAATCCCAGCACTTGGGAGGCTGAGGCAGCAGATCTCAAGTTCAAAGCCAGTCTGGACTACTTAGCAAATTCAAGGACAGCCTGGGCTACAGAGTGAGACCCTGTCTCCAAAATAAATAATAAATAAATAAATCTAATAATGAAAATTCGCTTTGCCTCTCAAATCCATGTAAGAGATGTACTCTTTGCCAGGTGTGGTGGCTCACGCCTGTAATCCTAGTTAATTGGGAGGTAGAGATTAGGAAGATAGAGGTTCTCCATCAGCCTGGGCCAAAAGCTCAGGAGACCTCCATCTCAGCCAGCACAAGGCGGGCCTGGTGACATGAGCCTGTCACCCCAGCTATGCGGGAGTGAGTGTAAATAGGAGGACTGTGGTCTGGGCTGGCTTGGGCAGAAAAGTCAGACCCTATTAGAAAAGTAACTAAAGCAAAAAGGGCTGGGGGTGTGACTCAGTGGTAGAGCGCCTGCCCAGCAAGCTCAAAGACCTGAGTTCAAACCCTAGTACCCCCTCACACTCACAGAAAGATAGGTACTCTCACACATTGCTGGTGGGAATTTAACACTGACAGAAACTTTCTATAAGACAAAAATACTCATCAAGAGTCTTAAAAATGGCCATATCCTAACATAATGCTTTCCTATTTCTGAAAATGGTAACACCCAAAGACAGTTATGAGGATGATTTCTGTGGAAGGCATCGCTTAAAACTCATGGGAAATAGACTATATATCCAGTAATTAGTTTTCATTAGTAATGAAAGCGATTGCCATCCAGATGAGGGAATATTATGCAGTCGTTAATATTTTTAAGTTCTAGGTAGGACCATGAGGTAATGCTAATGACAGACTTGGGAGGTGCAATGTATATACAGTATATACTGCAAAAGAATGAAAAAAATATCCAAAAGTTGTCAGTGGGGCTCGAGGGGATTGGAGGTCATTGTAATTTTTTTATGTGGTTATCCCCCCACAACCAAATAATTTTCCTTTATGATAGAAAATGACATGACCATCTCCGTCCGACTTCCCCTGTGGAGATGTGGGTCAGAAGTTCTTCCCAGGTGGTAGGTGGTTGAGTGACGCTGTCCCTGGAAACACCAGGACAGGTTTCCCCACAGAGTGGGTCTTCAACACCCCAAGGGGCTACTGCCCACAGTCCTCTGCTCATCTATCGCTCAGAAAGAAAGGGGTCGGCTCCCTACATTTCTTTTTTTCTTTTTTTTTTTGGCAGTACTGGGGTTTGAACTCGGTCTTCACAATTGCTAGGCAGGTGCTCTACCCTTGAGCTATGCCCCCAGCCCTTTATTGCTCTAGTTTCTTTTGGATAAGGTCTTGAGTTTTTGCCTGTGCCAGGCCTTAAATGGTGATCCTCCCACCTAGACCTCCTGCGTAGCTGGGATGACAGGCTCATGCTGCCACTCCCAGCTTTTTAATGATTAAGATGGAGTTATCACTAACATTCTACCTGGACTGGCCTAGAAATCTGATCCTGCTGATCTCCACCTCCCAAGTAGCTGGGATTATAGTTGTGAACCATGGTGCCCACAGTGCATCATGGGAAGACACTGTCTCACCATGGGTCTCTTAGCATTGGTTAGAGGTTTCAGTGCTTGGGCTCTCCTCCATGAAACCAGAAGGACCTCACTCTAGTGTCAGCCACCGGCAAGTACAGATATGCTCTAGTGGTCACCAGGCTTCCTGGCTCTGCCCCATCCAATAAGTTGGGAAAGGAACTTTCAAAGCCACTCGGGAGATCAATTGGCTTTCATCACTGTCCTCTCTTGGGATTTGCTGTAGTGTTGTGCCCAGGGGTGTGCTGGGGCCTGCTCATGTGAGAGAACCCTGGGCACTCCCTTCTCAACTCTGTTCACATTAGTAGCTTCAGAAATAGTCAACCACGACCAATCACAGTTGCTTCTATTGTTTTCCTGGAGAGTCCTATCTAAAAACCCACCCACTGGCTGTGCTTAAAACAACAACTGTTTTATCATCTCTTGTGGTTTCCATGGGACAGGAAGTCGTGAGGGGCTTGAGTGGAGGGGTCTTGCCTCTCATGCACTGGCCAGAGAGTGCCTGGCCAGGGATCTCTCATTCTGCGCAGTCCCATGAGTCTCAGCCTGGGAGCTGCCAGGCTTCCTTACAACATGGTGGCTTTAGAGCAGTCAAGGACTGAGAGAGTTCTCAGTTTCCATGCAGCGTGGAGCTGCTCTATGAGCCACAAACTCAGACAACATCACCTCCATGGCTTGTCTATTACAAGTGACTCGGAATCCTCCTCCCCACCCCAGTCTCCAAGGAAGGGACTCAGGCTCCAGCTCTTGATGGGAGAACAGCAGGTTTCTCCCGGGGTGCAGGGGATGGGAGGTTCTGTGTTTGGAAGATATGACCCGCTACAGATATTTAAATTCTACTTTGGGATTCGCCTTCAGAAGTTACAGCACACATTTCTAGATATTTAGCGGGTGTGGCTACTTTTCCTCTGCTGAACAGACATTTGATTTCTGAGAACAGACAAAAGACACGGAAAGCCAACTCTGAGAACAAGCAGATAACTCTGGTGGAAAATAATCCTACCAGAAAAGAGATGTCCCAGTGGTAACAGAGTCAACGTTCACACCAGGCCTTACTGGGGCCTGGAGGACAGTACGGGCCTTGTCAGCTACATTTCAGAAGAAGCCCACAACCTACTAGGAGGACCACTACAGAGGCAAAGTCTTTACTAAAATTACAAACATGGCATACTGTACCACAGAATACGTCTCCCTGCCTTGCAGCCACAGGGTCCTTTTCTTTGGTAACTGTCAAAATATTTAGCATTATGCCAGGTCCATGACAGGGACAAAGTAAATATTTGAGTGATTGATTGATATATCATCCAGAACAAAAATAAGCCAGCTTCTTGTTTAAGATGGTCCCTAAAAGAGTTCACCCCTTCTCTTCAAAAGAATTACTTGAAGAAATTCCAACGTGTTTAAACTGGAGGGCTCAGAGAATAAATAAAAACGTACATTTCTGCTGATACATACTCTGTGCTCCACGGTTCCCAAGCTCTGCAAATCTGTGCACCTGCTTCCTCTCATCCTTGCTGGTAGGGCTCATTGAGTGTAGAGGGACATGTGGGGACCCCAGGTGCTACCCCACAATTCCTCATGGCCTTTAAGGCAGCACAGATGGATCAGCTGGCTCATTTCTGTTCAGGCCACCGGCCATTCTTGGGCCACGCTTGACCAGTTGCCCATCCCCATCTACTGTCATCAAGATGGTAACCTATTCTATTACGAGGATGGAGATGCACTTGGAAGAGGCTAGGCACCTATGTGTTCTCATGAACTAAAGTTTGGAATTTTCCATTTTTTCCTTCCCCAAAGACTATTTTTCATAGGACTCACAGTTGTAGACATGTTTATGCTGATGAGCAATGGCTGCCCCCCTTGCAGATAGGTGGGCCCTGTGACTAGGTCACAGGGTACTGTGAGATGAGGTGATGTGCCACTTGTGGGTTAAGCATAATTCCAGGTTAGGGTGGGAGATCCAAGTGCTCGCTTTCCCTTCCATGGCAGTTGTGAGGTTGAATATTACAGAGAATACAGCTACAAGATGCAGGGGCTGCCATTAGCCTGGGTCTTCGAGTGACTGTAGAGCGTAGCTCCCTGGAGTATCCCACAGTCCTGACCAACTCATACTGGGCAGGAACAAGCCTTTGTTATGTGGGACCCTGAAGCTTTTAGGTGAGTTATTTACTGCAGGATAGTGTTGCCTAGCCCGACTAGTACAATAGTCTACAGAAATGCAGCAGGACCTGAGCTGGCCATGTTCTCAGTGGTGTCACTAAGCAGGACACCACTTGGGTGGTCCAGGAGCGAGAAGCCATTTCACTGGTGGAAGAGGTTCCTCCTCACTTTCGCTTTAGGGAAAATAAACACAGGACTCACAATGGCCAAGGAGTGGTGTTTCCTTTGGACACAATGGAAGCACAATAGACATTTGATATGTGACATGACTGTTTATTACAGGACAGAAGAGTGGGTTTAGGAGCACGATCTTGCATAGAGAATCCCAAAGCTGGTCTCTGCTGGGTGAGATAGACAATTGACGTTTTACCCTGAGATTAGTACACAGTCATCAGGATGTGTGTGTGTGTGTGTATGTGTGCGCGCGTGTGCACTCGTGAGCATGCATTTGTGTCTACATACCTAAGGTCAAAGGAGTTGAGCATAAAATAAGTAGTAATTTTATCTGCCCCATTTTGTAGTTGGTATTGAACTCCACCTGGCCAGGGTTGCATTTTGATTATGCCCAATCCAGGTGTACGACCTTGGGTGTTAGGAGGAGAGAAGGTACAGGCAAAGGACTCATGCTCCCCATCTCATTGGACAGAACTTGGCCCCATGGTCACCCTCGGATGCAAGGGAGGCTTGCAGATGAGCAGTACTGAAGGAGCATGTGACAGTTGACAATTGCGGGCTCTAGAATTAAAAAAAAGATGACAGCAGATAGCAGGTGTACAGCCTGCTCGACACAGCACTGGGTGCTTAGTGAGCAGACAAAATGTGGCCCAAGACTCCAAGCGTCTGCCCTCCTGGGTGGGGTTGGACCTGCATGGAGCACACCACCAGCCTCGCTGCCGCTCAGAGCACTTTGGGCCTTCTTGGTGCTCAGGCTGAGTACACAGCTGTCCTGCTCTAACAGAGCAGCAGAAACAATTAAAAACAACAAAGGCAGCAGGACGCCCATGGCTCACACCTGTAATCCTAGCTACTCGGGAAGCAGAGATCAGGAGGATCACGGTTCAAAGCCAACCCTGGCAAATAGTTTGTAGACCCTATCTTGAAAATACCCATTACAAAAAAGGGCTGGCAGAATGGCTTAAGTGGCAGAGTGCCTGCTCAGCAAGTGCAAGGCCCTGAGTTCAAATCCCAGTACCACCAATAAAGAATAGATAAATAAATAAATAGATGGGTAGATAGATAGATAGATTAAAAACAAGGGCAAAAGCAGCATGGGAAGGGACTGGCTGAATCATATGATCCTTGGAAAAGAAGATAACTACACCTGAGTGACACAGGGCACCAGCACATACCACAGATTCAAGGGGAGCCTGGGGATGCCATCAGAGAAGCAAAGGCTCCAGGGAACATAGCTCCTCCAGCAATGGGAGGGTTTCAGACTCAGGCAAGATGTAGTATGAATTAGAAGTGCTCTGGTCCTTCACAATGGCTCCAGAGTGGCATGTCACTGCAGCTGCTCCCCACCATGAGGAGAGCATGGATGGGACGAGGGAAACAGGGAAGAAAACAGAGAAGTCTGTGGCAAGGCTGGACCCTGGGGAGGAAGAGCTGTCACTCCTGACTTGCCCCCCAGATGCCTTGATTGCCCAGACTTTAGGCGAGCCACTGGCCACACCCCAGGTTTGCAGGACAAATGAGACCATGGTTTATGCTGTCCTAACTTCGTCTCTGACACCTTAGCTACCATGCTAAAAGGGATGAAGAAAGTCCTTCTTTACCTGGGCCTGGTCAACTGCCTCATAAATAAATAAACCAATGGTTCTCAAACCATGGCCTGGGAACTTCTGAACTTCTGAGTCAGCCACTATGTCTAAACCAGCCATTCTCAAGTGGGTATTGAAATCAATGGTTCTCAAAGCATGGCTTTAGGGGACCTCTGGAGTTCCCCAAGAGACTCTGAGAGGATTTGTACCATTATTTTCATGGTAATATTCAGGTGCTACTGTCTTTTTCACTCTTATTATCTCCTAAGTATAGTGGCATCTCCCAGAAGCTGTAGAATGCAAAATGTCCCAACAGAATAAACACAGGAGCCGCTATGAAAATCCACCTGTCTCGTGTCAACCCAGTCAAAGAAATTCACAAAAATGCAAATCAATCCCATTCTTCCCAGCTGGTATATTTTTCATTCAGTTATTTATTACACAAAATGCATTACTTACATAAACACGTATTGGACTGATTGTGTTACCGTAAACCAGTAAATAAACAAATATGTTAAACCTTCAGAGGTTTAATTCCTAATATGACAAATAGCAATAGATGTCACTTACATTAAACAAAAGCTCTTTGGAGCCATCAATGACTTTCAGGATCAACAAAGGGTTTGGAGACCAAATAGTTTGAAAACCACTAGTCTAAACATGGGAACATTTGTAAACACAAGTGTGCATGCACAAACTCGAACTCTTAAAAGTATATTATGACCAATTATCCAATATCCTTTCTACCTCGAGGCCAAGGGTCCAGGGCCAAGTCCTTCTTTCTGAAGGAGGACTAGAGAGTAACTATTTTAGGTTTTCAGAGGCTGTGGGGTTTCAATAGTAATTGCTTAACTCTACCACAGTATTGCAAAATCAGCCGCAGACAATAGGAGCGAGTGGGCATGGCCGCGTTCCAAGGAAGTTATTTAAGACACTGAAATTTGAACTTTGTATAATTTTCATGTGCTGCAGAATGTTATCCTTCTGCAAATCTTCTTCTTCTTTCACGTAAACACATTTATAAATCAGATAACCTCCTTCTTTCCTACTTTTGGATTCAGGAAATATGATTTTCTCAGTGCTGTCGGTGGCCTTCCCTTAGGTGGGTAGCGAAGGTCAAGGGTGTCACATGGGGTTTGCTTTTCTGTGAGGGGACACGTGAGCTGGGTGTAAGCCTCAGAGAAACGCCAGCAGGGAACCGGCCAAGGCAGGGCCAAGCAAAAGGGAAAGGAACATTCGTTATGCTGAGCTGAGTCCAGGTCCCACAGCGGCCTTGACTTTGAACACACGCTGGATGTGTTGAGTGCCTTTTATGAACCGGGGGAGGGGGGGTGGGCATTAAAAGTTAAAAGATTAAAAGTTCAGATCCTATTTGCCATTGAGCACTTTCTGGGAAGTTTTTTAGAAAGAGATGTGGATGAATGAGGGATGTTCGTAATCCCTGGGCAAGGCTTCTGGGGTCTAAGACGTGCCTGGCCCTTCCTTTATTCTCTACCTGGTCACCGTGAGTACTGAGTTAGCGAGCCCAGAACCCTGCTCCTAAGCAAAGGTCAGGGTCGGGGTCCTGCAAGCCTCTGGGCTCATTTTTGTCAATAAATCAATCCACACATAACTTGTATTCTGTGTGTTTCTGTTTAAAGACACCTTCTTTAATATGCGTTGTTTGGCTTGTTGACTGCACTCTCAGCAAAGCTTACCTAGTGCACACGCATTCTCTCCAGGAGGCCCGTGGGACACTGGCAATCCCTCCGGCACCATTCTGAGCAGTGCGGTCGCCAGGGAGAAGCACAAAACACAGAAAGTGTGTCACTGAATCCAGCATGGAGAGGACACTTGTCAAGGACAATTTTGGGAACAGTGCGGTGTGAGGGCTGGCGGGAGCGGGTGCAGTGGGGCCCCGCTCTGCCTCTGCTGGATCTGCACACCGGTAGCTCACAGTTCTCACTGCCTGCTCCATGCTTGTCTGTGACTGAGCATAAATTGCTGTACGTCTTGGTTTTGAGGTTGTAAATTCACACGCACGAATCCATGAGTGATAATACATACCGTTGGTATCAGAAAAGCTCTCAGAATAAAAACCGGTCTGACCATTCTCGAGGGGAGTTGGGTAACGTACACTTAAAATCTTTGACTCTGAGAGTTCAACTTCGTAGACTTATCCAGAGAGAATCAGGCAAATAAGTGAATAGTTAAGTAAAGGGTGCTCATTATAACATAATGGAATATTACACAATTGTGAAAAAGAATGAGTGGTTGGATATTTGGTAATATGAAATGTTATAAAGTGAAAATATGATCTGCCTTCTGTACCCATGGGTTCTGCATTCAAAAGTATTTGATCATAACATCTATTTGCCTCAGGTTTATATTGAAATAGTAATTAGAAGTAATCTAGAGATAATTTACAGTGTATGGGAAGAGTGCACACGTTCTATGCAAATACTTTGTCATTTCTATAAGGGACCTGAGCACTGCAGATCCGTGGGAGATCCCAGGGTCAAGTCCCCAGTGGACACTCGGAGCCAACTCTACACACAGTGTGCTCCACTTTTGTGAATCAATATATTCAACTCATGATGTGAGATGTTGACGTCATCAGTTTATGGGTAGAAATTCTCCAAGGACACATGGCAATAGGTATCACGTCTAGGAACTGAGATGACGGATGAATTTTGTTCTTTGTACTTTTCAGTGTTTTCTAGATTTGTTAACAATGAGAGCTACCTTTGTAATTAGAAAAGAATTATTTATATATATGATGAGCATTTGGGGGTGTTTACTCTATGCCAGACACTGGGCTACATTCCTTGACTCTTGAATTTTTACTAAAAGTCTATGAAATGATTATTGTTTATATTTCACAATTTATAATAGAAACAGAAAGCCCCCCCTCACCTCCTTCTACAATCTGGAATTCCCTGGAGGGCCAGCACTCTCCGACACATCTCCCTGCCATTCTGGGAACAGGAGCGAAAGGTGGAGTCTCTGGCCCAAGTTCTCATTGCTTAGAAAAGTGCTGAAGCCTGAATCTTTCTAGCCAGGGCAGAATTCCTGGGCTTGGCCACAAGGCCAGGGCTAACAGATTCAGGCAGGAATTTAGTCTGCCTCCTTTTCTGTTTTTAAAAGAAATAATCCACTGTCTCAGCTGGGTTGAGCCTGATATTATCTGGTTTTCTTCAAAGTCTGAGAAAAGACAAGCTGCTGTTACTGGAGGATGCAGGGCTGTCTGGGGAGCGGGGCTTCTGGGAAAGACTGGACTCTGCCCCGAACCCCATCGGTGGACAGCAGGGCCTAAGGCTGCACGGGATGAGTTTAGCAGATGTAAGCTTGTCCGCCTGCAAGCTCTGCTTGTGATGTCTCCTTTGCAGTTTTGCTCTGTATCTCAGCTGCATGTTCCAAACATCAATAAATTAAAAACTAACCACAGGTAACAAGGGGAGCCTAGGTTAGGCTGCAACCCTCGTGGCATGACCCTGTTCCCTGACCCCAGTGTCTGCAGTGTGACACCCCACAAGTCCTCAGTTTTCTGGCTCTTTCTTTCTGCTCCACTACTTGAATCCTACAGCACCTGCTATAGGTGAGGCAGAGGGCTGGGCCGCAGGGCCCACCGTGTCACATCTGCCTAGGGGACCGTGGCTAGGTCACTGATCTCTCCAGTTGCCCTTTTGAAAACTGAGGTCTAAAAATAAGATCATGATTCGAGCTGCTTATTTTAAAAATGCAGGTTAGCAGCAATTAGGCCCCAGCCAGGACGCTGCAACCGAGCCCTTCCCACGGAGGTGCGTCTCTGATAGCAAAGCCCAGTGCCTGGTGCCAAGGCAGAGACAGAGGACTGGAGTGCTGCTGGCTTTCAGTACCAAAGGGAAAGGCGTTTCCTTGGGTAGGATCAGGGGGCTTTCACAAAGTGCACTATCCAGGGGTCCCTTGACCTACACAGAACAAGTCAGTGCCTCCCGGAGCCAGCCACTTGGAGTTCCTGGAATCTTGCAGCAGAATTAGACATGGTTTATGGTTGTTTTCAGAGAACCAGATGCTCCCAGAATGGTGTAAATGTCCGTTTCGTGAAAATCTATTCTAAAAGCCACTATCCACTTCTCAATCATCTCCTGCCCCCTTTCTTCCAAAGTGCCCAGGGTGACTCAGATCAGAGCATACACAAATGAGCTGAGGCTCTGGGGTGGCTTACAGCTTAATTAGGTCCCCTCTCTGCCTTGTCTCAGTGGCTGGGCCTCAAGCTTACTCGCTCCCTGGCTGCAAGAGTCCTGACTGCCAAAGAATTCATAGCAGGAGCCACACTTCTTGTTGACTTGCTCTGCGTGGTTCCTCCTGACGCTCACATCCAGGATGCAATTAGGCCCAGCTGAGGAGAGAGAGCAAGGACTGAGCTGCTGCTGTCCTGCCTCAGCTTGTGCACCCAGACCTGCTTGTCTGGGCCAGCCCGGAGGTGAGGCACCCAGGAATGTGGAGTGGCGGCAGCTGCACCTGCTTGGCCCAGCCCAGGTCAGAAGGCAGCAGGCTACAGGTGTGTTTCCGGGGGCGGGGGGGTCTGGCAGAACAGGGGCCCAGTATTGAAGGCACTCGGGCTAAATGGTCCTGTCCCCCTGCCACACACACACTGCCAATACCAGCACAGGGAGGGATATCCAGAAGCAAGTGCTGGGATGGTCGTTGGCCAGGAGCCACCCTGGGCAATGCCAAAGCCAGCACCCCTAGAAAGGGCACCATAAAGACAAAACTGTATAACCACACCTGGAAGGCCCCTCTCAAGGAGAAATGCAGACCCATTTGCTGTCATTTTTGGTCTGGGTGGCTTCCCGGTGGCTTCAGGCTTGGGCTGGCAATGAGGTAAGTTACTCTACCCTAAAATGAATCTACCCGCCTCTCTTCTGCAGAGAAGGAAGGTAGAAGGAAGATTTTTATTTATTTATTTTTTTGGCCCTACTGGGAGTTGAATCCAGTGCCTCACACTTGCTAGGCAGGCATTCTACCACCTGAGCCACACCTCTAGCCCTTTGTGCTTTCGCTATTTTTGAGATAGGGTCTTGCACCCCCAGGCTGGTCTAGACTGAGATCCTCCTACCTATGCCTCCCAGGTAGCTGCCATCGCAGGTACACTAAGCCTGGCTTCTTGTTTTGACATAGGGTCTCTAACTTTTCTTGCCTAGGCTGGCCTCAAACCATGATCCTCTTATGTCTGAGGAAGGAGAATCTCAGCTGCAGAAACAAGAGGCGGTTAGCTGGGCACCGATGCCTGTCCAAGATGGCAAAAGAGAAAAGAGAAGCCCTGGCTCACTGGTTGGACCCCAACCCCCTCTGCACCCAGGTGGGTACAGGCAGACTTAGGACAAAAGATGCATCCTCCTTCCTCAGAGACAAGGACTGAAGAAGCAAAACTGCAAGGAATCCATGTTGAATTTTGTATCTCCAGTACCTAGCATTCTGTCTAAAGCTCCACCATCATGACTTTGTTACATAGAAAAGTGTCGCAGTGTTACCCAGGATGTATTGTAACCTGTTTGATAAAACAATGAGTGGGCTCCCCAAGAGTAAGTGCCCAGGCCAGCAAAGCGTTTAGCATAGATCTGCCGCCACAGGAAACCCACCATGAGATGGAGGAAGCACAACTCTAAGCAATCACAACAGTGTTAAGGCCTCCTCCAGACCACAGCCTTGGTGGCCTCAGAGGGATGCCCTGGACCAGGGCCTGATCTGTGACTCAGAGGACAAACTTCCTTGTCAGATCCTCAGTGATCACACCCTAGATTCCCACCCACCTGCTACGTGCACGTTGAAGCCAGTGAGGAGGCCAAGCAGCAACCAGCACTGCCCACACTTTCTTTTTCAGAAGAAAAGGGGGGCGTTTGAGAGCTAGAAAGACTGTTCTATTGGTCTCCCCATCTTGGAGCTGCAATGCTCTGCCCTGGTTTTCCCTTCACCAAGTGGCACCCTTTGTGCTTCCTGTTCTTTGAAGACGCTGTGTTTGTTACACTGTTAGGGAAGGAGTGTGTCTGCTCTTGTGCACAGGGTAGAGCTGCAGCGACCAGACACCCCACATATTTATATTACAAATAGTCATGCCTGACTAAATGCCAACTGCCTGGCAGGCACTGTCTTGAGGTGTTCAGAGGCCAGGGGGAGACAATTATTGGACAGCAAGCATGTCCCAGAGCAGAAGAACGTGCAGTGCAGAGAGGCCTGGAGCAGTGGCATTGAATCTAGCAGAAGGTGGAGTACCAATGACGTGACGAGGGGGCGGGGCCTCTGAAATGACAGTGGTGTCTCTGGATCCTGGCCTGAAGGAGGAAGCAGGGACTGTGATACTGGGCAGGGGCTCAGAGTGGACTGTGACAAGAGGGAGGTGCCCTGCATGCTGCTCTGAGCCATTGGGAGGGTACCTTCTGGTCTACAGGGGAATGCAACAAAGGGACATTTCCAGTTTCTAGCTGCATGGTGGAAAGTGGAAAGGAGAGAAGAGGGTGGAAGGGGCTCTCAGCTAACTGCTTTTAACCAACATCTTCCCTATTCGTCAGTCATGGCCACAGGGTGACACCACCATGCTGTCCTTCGGGGCACCCTTTGTAGCTTTTCTGTATGTAAGTCACAGGTGTTCCCATGAAGGTTCTAGCTGACTTTGGTCCTCGACCAGGGCTGGCTGGAAACCTCCAGGCCTTGTCACTCATGGTATAAAGCAGGGCCCAGCAGCAGTACCTGGAACTTGTTGAAAATTCAGTCACAGGCCCTGCCTGGGCCATGAGTCAGCTCTCCCACCTCACCAGAGCCATGCGTGAAGTCCTGAGGTTTCCTGAACTGACAACCAGGAACTGGGGCAATGCAACCTGAGGGAGGAACCTTCCATTCCCAGGCCCAGGCCACAGAGGACCCAGCAGGAGAGAAAACAATTCTCACTTCAGCTTGGGTGTCTTGATGTGCCCTGCAGGAAGCTAGCCAGAAAGGACTCAGTCACTCTCAGGCACACTGTGGCATCAGGCACGCAGTCAAGAAACAAAACAACCCAGGAATGCAGGTGAGCTCACACCCTGGGCAGAAACTCTGCAGGCTGCAACAAGCTGCATGCGTTCCACCAGGAGGCCGCCTGCACAGGTGAGTCACGCGCCTGGACCTGTGAACACCTACATTAGCCATGACTGCCTGGATTCTCTTTCTATTTGGCCCCAGAGAAGAAGCTGTCACAGAGTTCAGCAGAGCAAAGTCACCAGGCTTGCACTTGGGTAAAACAGTATCTTTGCACAGAAGCAAAGAATAACCAGTTTCATTGTGCGTGTGTGTGTGTTTGTACAGGGGTAAGCCTGACCTGCTGTTGAAATACGATGCACCTGGAAGGGAACCATGCAGAAAAGCCCTCTGCCTTGGTTGATCTGTGGGTCACAGCGTGAGAAAAACGTCTCATCGCGTTCAGGGTCTTGAGCATTTAAAACTAATACAAAAGAAAAGTTTTGAATTAAAGTTTATGGCTGAGCCTGCCTGTCTGGGTGGAGCTGGCTTAGTGGGCAAGGCTGACGCCAGCCAGGCTGCAGGGGCTGGAAGAAATCAGACACCAGCAGGGCTGTCAGCGAGGAGGGATGACTCTCACAGGCCAGGCCAGCGTGGCTGCCCTCTTGGCTGGCTGCTCCTGGAAGAATGTTGGAAAATGCCCAGGCCACACTCTGACTCCGAATCTCTGGGGGCAGGGCCAGTGACTGAAAGATGTTTAAGTCTCTCCAGTGGATTTTGATGTGACACCTATGTTGAGAACTACCAATGAAGGCCAAGCGCTAAGGGATGGAGGAAAAGGGCCAGGCTTTCTGCACCTGCCCGTCCTTCCCCTGTGCTGGGGAGGTGTGCAGGCCTCAGTGAGGGCTTGGATGGGGCAATTCTTAGCATTCAGTTCTTAGGGAGTTTTGCCAACCTATCAGGGCCTGGGGCAGTAGGGAGGTGCATTGGAGGAGCTCACCTGCGGGGTGGGGCGAGCTCTGTAGCACCTGCCTCTCCCCGCTTCCTGATGGGTAACCAGAACACTTTCAGTTTCCATCAGTGGCACACTTCTTTTCTCAAAGGACTGGCACAACAGCGACTTTATCTTACCCCTTCTATTAGTTTTCTGTTGCTGATGTAACAAATTACAGTAAGTGTCATGGCTTGAGACCACACCAATTTACTATCTTACAGTTCTGAGAGTCAAAAATCTTAAACTCAAGGTATAGCCAGGTCTGCACTATTTCTTGAGATGCAGGGTCCGGGGCTGCCTGTTTCTGTGTCTTTCTCAACTTCTAGAGGCTGCCTTGGTTCATGGCCCTTCCTCAAGTCACTCTGCTCTCTGTGTCATTCTCACATCTTCCTCTGACTTGAACCCTCCTGTCTCCCCCTTCTGAGGACCCTGGGATGACATGGTGCTCGCCAGCATCATCTTGCCACCTGAAGGTCCTGAACTTAATCCCATCTGCCAAGTGCCTTTACCAGGGAAGGTTATATTCACGGCTGTGTGGATAAGGACATCTTTGGGGCCCATTCCTCCATCTCCTACACCCTGACAACAGCTGCATGAGTCACTTGTGCATCAGTGCACCCAATGGGCACATGGGAAAATGGACACCTAACTGGAGACAGGCAGGTACTGCACAGCAGAGGTGAGAGTCAATGCTTGTAATTGACTGATTGTTGCCCCTGTATCTGACACTACTTCTTGGGATTACCACCCTCTTCACCCTCCAGATATGGACCACTTCCCCACCCCGATGAAACCCAAGAGGACGCTTGCCCTCCCTCGGGGTGGCTGTTCCTGCACACTTATGCTGGGCAGTCTCATGGGCACATAGCCACTCATACATGATTGCTGTCCCCAGCCCAGGTGTGCAACACAGGTGGGTTGATACCCATGTTTCTGGGCTTGTCCACCCCTCCCCCACTAGATCATATGCCCCCTACACCCAAGTAATTGGCACAGTCATCTCCTCTGTGACATTGTCAGAATTCTGCCACCATTATGATCTTATATAATTAATCTTTTCCTCTTAACTGTAAATTCCATGGGGTCAGAAAACACTAGCATCTCCTCACCAGTGCCTGTAGATTAGTATTTAGGGTTGTTTAGTGAAAATCTGTTGAGTAAAGGAATATTTGTCAGAAGCCTAAGGCTCACAAATTCTAAGCAAATAAATACTTCCTTGGCCTTCTAGAAGCTACGGTTGATTGTTTCAGTTGTTCCAGTCCTCCACTCCCTTCCTGGAGGGACCACACATCATTGAGACATAACCACAGGTGGTATTTCCTTCCCAGTAGGTTTAGTCATGTGACCTGCATCAGCCAATAGGATGCAAGTGTTTATAACAGAAGCCATGTCTGAGCTACTCTGAGAGCAGTTACATGGCTGGGCTCCTCTTGTTCGTATCCCTTTGCTAAGAAAACATAGTTTTCCAACAAAAGGGTGCTCCTTCAGTATATGTCTCAGAACAAGACAATCCAAGAGTAGGGCCACCTTGCATCTCTCAGCATGAGTGAAATTGAAGCTGTTGCTGCTGCAAAATTTGGGGATTTTTGATACTAACACATAACTTAGCAAATTCTGATGAATACAGAAGTCATTACTAGACTTCTCAGGGCATATTCAACTTCCTTTCTTCCCAAATGGAGACTGATGTTAAAGCCCTGGCTTGCCACCTGCAAGGTGTATGCCCTTGAGAAAGTCACATAGCATCTTTTGATTTCAAATTCCTATGGGCTGGCAGAGTGTCTCAAGTGAGGTCCTGAGTTCGAACTCTGGTACTGCCCAAATAAATAGATAAAAGCTTCTCTGACTTCATAATCAGTGGTTCTGAAGTGTTACCTACTACTATAGTTTGGGTCTTAAATGTCCTCCAAGGCCCACGTGTTAAAGGCTTGGCTGCCAAGCTGTGGCACTATTGGGAGGCAGTGGAGCCTTGAGATGGTGGGGTCCAGTGGAAGAAAGTTAGATCAATGGAGGCATGTCCTTGAGGAGGACATTGGGACTCTGGTCCCTTTCTGTCTCTGTATTTGCTTCCTGGCCACTACTAGGTGGGAAACCTCATTGCCAACTGCCCCTCCCACCTCAATGTTCAGTGCTACCACAGGCCCAAAGGCAACAGAGCCAGGTGACCGTGGGCTGAAGCCATGAGCCAAAATAAACTTTCATTCCTTATAAGTTGTTTATCTCTGGTACTTTGTCACAGTGATGGACAGGCAAAGCCAAGCAACTGACTAGCCTATCATTTGATACCCAATCTCTGTCTTCTGTGAATTATGACTCTATGACAGTATGGTACCAAGGGAGTCACCTCAAATTCTGAATCCAAACAGCTATGTATTCTTGGGAAAATTGTTTTGTCTCCCTTTTTATTTGAAAAAGTCTTCTTCCCTATGGAAGGAAACTTTACTACACAGTGTTGGGATATGTCATCTAGCTCCCAGTAAGTACCCAATAATCTCAGTGTCTTCCTTTTCCTCTTCTTGGTCACACCGAATCCTTGGAGCTGTACTTCTTTGGATCGTGTGTGCTCTAAATTTGGGTGCTTTGAGGAAAAGGGTGAAAATATCAGCATAAAATTGCACAGAGGCATCCATGGGTGTTAATAGCAGCATCACTCATAATTGTCCCGAAGTGGAAGCAGCGCAAGTGTCTATCAACTGATGAGTGATAACCAAATGTGGCACATCCATGGAATGGCATATTGTTCAGTCATACAAGGGGTGACGTACTGATACATAGTACAACATGGATGACCTTGAACATAAGCTAAGTGAAAGAAGCCAGTCACAAACAGCCTCATCCTGCACGATCCATTTGTATTAAGTGCCCCCAAAAAGGACAGTTCAGTGACAGATGAAGTAGGAGAATGGTTGTCTAAAATACTGGGAGGCTGGAGAGCATGGAGGGTTGGGATTAAGACCTAATGGAAAGGGGCTCCCTTTCTAGGGTGAGGAAAATGTTTTGCAGTTAGATGGTGGTGATGCTTGCACAACTTTTTAAATATACTAAAAACCACTGAATTATACCCCTTACTAATTTTTGAGTTGCATACTTTAAAACCATGGGTCATACGCTTTGTGAAATATACTAAAAACAAAAAGTCAGAGGGACATAAAAGGATGAGTGGCCAGGGGGCTGACAGCTCTGGAGGGCATTGTCCCCTCTGTCTCTCTTCTTAGCACTGTAGTCTTAGTTTGCTTTGGTCTTCTGACACATCTGTCTTCTGCTGATACCACAGGCCATGGAAGGAGAACGTTTTCTTGTTGCTTAGTTCCAAGGAAATGACTGGGATTTCTAAAGATCATTTTATTAGAAAATTAGACAGGGCTAGAGTGAGGTAAGGAATAAAAATAGAAATGTATCAAAAAATGGAAATATTCTGGAGACATTCCTTACTATAACGGAGCCACCAGCATGGCCAACTCATGGGTCCTGAGTCCTTCCCACCCCTTCAGCCCTGTCTGAGTCCAGTGCTGAAGTCCCCATTGGAAGCTTTGGACAACCCCCCCCTATTCTTTCTTCCCTGTTTGAACCTGAGCCACAGCTCCTCACAGTGCAGTGGGAGTGGGGGGTGGTGGCTGGGTGGATGGTGCTCTCAATATAGAAAACCACCTTCCTCCCCTGCAGGCCGGGGACAGGGCATGAGTGAGTGGGTGGGTGGGTGGAACATCTATAAAGACTTTCGGCTCTCCCTTCCCTTCCCCTTTTTTCCCTGTCAGAGGAGGAGCAGGCCATTTCCTCACGGTGCTCCACAAATGCTAGTGGATGGCCCACCACCCAAGACAACCGAGATCCTAACTCCCCTGGCCACCTTCAGTCCACAGGCTCCCCGATAGCTCAGTCAATTGTTAGTACATCCCAGCAAAAGAGGGAGAATAAGGAACTATTTTGCTTTGGTTCTGCTTGGGTGATTTTAGATTTTAAGGCCAAATAATACTCTACAAGGCCAAATCTTTTGAGTGTTTTTTTTTAATTGCTCTGAGTCTTGGTGGCCACTGTTACACGGGCAAGTTGAGCTGATTGCTGGGGAGAAACCCACACTCCAATAGAGGGGAAAAGTAGCATCCTGGGGTCCCTACAGGGACAATCGTTGTCATCACTGGAATGAGGAGGGTGTTTATTTTTTCTTGCCAGAGCCACATATCTCTGAGAGGGTAGCTGGTGTTATCTAGAGAGAGCTGGGAAAACAAGACCCTCTTTCCTTACAATTTTTGAAGCATATTTACCAAGCCCTCCACTTCCTGGGTTGAAAGGCTCACCAAAATATGTAAGATATTCTTGAAATAATCTAGGATTCAGTCAATATTTATAACCAGGGACTTCAGCTCAGGTGGCTTCACGAGACTATTTGAGCTCCACTTAACCACTGTGCACAGATCTTCTATGGGAGACCTTTTGCCTGCTGGCTCTTCCGTCTTTATTACACCGTGCAATTGGGAACACACTTGACTTTCAAAGGCTTAACTTGTGCTATTCAAAGGAAAACTTTCCACCTTATTTTGAAGCCCTATCTTGTTCTCCTAAACAAGATATTGCGGTCTGAATAAACATAATAGCCCAGGTTGCCTAAGGATCAACCATTTCCACTTCAAGGAGAAGTTAAAGTGAACAAAGACGCAACAGCACCAAAGATTGAGCTTGAACCTCTGCTGCTGGGCACGTTCCAAGCTTGTTCAGATCGGCTCTTCCAAAAGCAGCCCCAGAGAACCGAGGTTCCTCAGGTTCCCTGAAATCCTCATGCTCTCAAGGATGACACTTGACTATGAAGCAAGGCGTCCCGGAAGCCCCAGGCAGGTGGCAAATGCGGTCAGTGGGGGCAGTGCTTGCTCTCTCTCCTCTTTGGAGTGGTTTCCACCAGTCTTTTGCATTCCTCTTCTCCTTGGGGTACCCTCCATCATGTAAGTCTCTGGCTGGCCCAGCCCTCCACCATAGCACCCTCCAAACTCCCAGCTCATGGTCCCCCACCACCTCTTTCTTAATCTTTCCTTTCTTTCCCTCTATCCATCCTCTGAACAAGAAAAACAAAGTCACCCTGTATAGAACAATTGGCCTGCAAAGTATCTAATTTCTCTGACTTCCTAGAAGCCAGTGTTTTGGTGCCACAGGCAGACGTCCTATGCAGAGCAAAGAGAGGGTTTTCCCAGGTGTGTCTTCTGAGACTCACCTGGGGAGGGTTGTCAGCACGTAGATTCCGGTCCCATCCACCCCTACTGAATGGACTCTGGGAAGGGAATCTGCATGTTTCACAAGCTCCCAGGTGGGTCTTCCTTCCAGTGACACTGGGGATCTGTTTTGACTAAAGAGACAGCATGAAAAACCCTTTTTATATGTGAGGCAGAGTGGCACACATCTATAATCCCAGACACTCAAGAGGAGGAGGCAGGACGATCGTGAGTTTGAGGTCAACCTCCGCAAAGTTAGTGAGACCCTATCTCAAAAACAGCAACAACAACAAAAAGACAAAAAGGCTGGGTATGGGCTCAAATGGCAGAGTGCCTACCTAGCAAGCACAAGGCCCTGGGCTCGATCCCCAATACTGCAAAAACAAAATGACAGTAACAACAACAACCTTGCTGGATTCCGTGCTTTGTTCTCTACCAGTGGCACATTTTTAAAAACTGCTTTATTGAAATATAAATTCCATGAAACTCACTTGAGTGTTGTATCAGTGGTTCCTAGTTCAGACATGTGCAGTTATCAGTACAATCCATCAGTGTAGTGGACATTTTTCAATCAACCCCCCCGCAAACCCTCTCCATTAGCAGTCACTCTCCATTTACCCTTAACCCCCGCCTTTAGATCGAAGAAAGCACAAGTTTTCTGCCTGTCTTTATGGACTTGCCACTTCTACACACTTCTTAGCAAAGGAATCCTACAATACATGACTATCTGGGTCTTGTTTCCTTTGCTTAGCATGTTTTCAAAGTTCATCCACATTGTACCATATATCAGCACTTCCTTTCTTTTTATGGCTAAATAATATTCCACTGTATGGAAAGATCACTTTTTATTTATCGTTTGTCTGTTGATGGGTGTTTGGGTTGTCTCCTTCCAATTTTAGGCAGTTATGTAAAAGGCTGCCAGGAACACCAGTGTGGCAGTTTTTGCATGGATGCATGCTTTCATTTCTCTTGGGTACATGCCTATGTGTGGACTTACTGGGTCACAGGATGACATTTTGCAGAACTGCCCGGTTGTCCCAGAGTGAGCTGTACCATTTAACGCTCCATGCAGGAGTGTAATGAATGATTTCTCTACCTCCTGGACAACACTTGTTATTTCCATCTTTTCTGTCATAACTGTCCTGGCAGATGTGAAGAGCTATTTCTTTGTGGTTTTGATTTACATTTCCCTAATGAATAGTCATGTTGTATGTTTCCTTCACTCATTGGCCAATTGTGGATCTTTTCTGGAGTAGATGCATGGTTAGGAAAGCATTTCGCCTCTCTGAACTTCAGCTTCCTGGAGAGTGAGATGGAGGTAATTGATGAGGTGATTAAATCAAATGACTGACACATAGTAGGTGCTTACTTAATAATAGGCTGGAGCCATGATTCCCACAATTCCCTTCTGGTGTGCTGGTGTGGTTCTGGGTTAGGATTGGCTACAGGCAGTATGCCTGTGGGATATTCCAAAGATGTACATGGTTGGTGGCCATTTTATGTCTTGATGGTTGGCACAGTGTGCTGGCAGCCTGTGCTCATGGCTGGTGTTCTGCTGTCTCCCACAGTAGCTCCTGCACCTGCCACCCTGTCAGCTCCTACTGAATCCACTCTTTGAATCTCTCCAAGTCCTGGTCTGGGTGCTTGTACACTTCTGTGTGTGGTAAAGGGGCCCAGATTCTTCAGCAGGTCACTCATGTTGTCAAAGTCGAATGGGACACCAGCTCAGGCTCCTCGTGGATCCCAGCTTGCCCTTACTCTCCCAGTCACACCCAACTTTTTTTTCCCTGAGTGCTGATCTGGCTTAACTGCATTAACTCAACACCAGAGGCAACCACCGTGCATAGACTTTACCACCAGCTTCTGGATTGTATATGACCCAGGTTCTACAAGAAATCCCCAATTTCCTGTCACTCAGAGTGTCTCTTTCTCTGGTTGAGCCTGCGAGATCCGATCACCACGTGCAGTTAGGGCACCTCCGTCTCTTGAGAAACAAACCAGGAACTCATAAAATATGATCTCCTTACAGAAAGTAAGGGTGGTGACCTGAAGTTCTTCCTGTACCAGTAACCCCCATCCCAGGCAGAGGGACCTCCACCTGCCCTTTCTGTGTACATTTCCTGTTACTGCCATGACAAATGACCACCAGTCTAGAGGCTTAAAACAACATACATTTTTTATTATTATTTTATAGTTCTAGGGGTTCTGAGCCCAACATGGGTCTCAGTGGGCCAGAATTAAGGGGTCATCAGGGAGAACTCACTTCTTTGTCTTCTCCAGCTTCTAAAGGTTGCTTGTATTATTTGGTTTGTGATCTCTTCCATTTTCAAAGCTAGCAGTTAAACATCTTCAAGACTTTCCTCTCTCATGATGACCTTTTTACCCTTTCCCATAGGACTTTTGTGATTCTATTGGGCACACAGAATAATACAGGACACACTCCCATCTCAGGATCCACAAAGACCACATTTACAAAGTCCCATTTACTAAAAGGCAGTATTTTCACAGGTTCTCAGGGCCAAGACTTGTACATCTTTGGGGGCTGTTATTCTGCCAGCCACATCTGCAGACCTAGCCTCTTTCAGCAACCCGAGAGACAGACCTGTAAGACTGCGTCTACCAGCTGTCTTGAATTCTTGATTCAGCCAGTCCTGCCACCAGCAAAGATCAGGAAACAGAGATGAGCCCTGCTTCCCTGCACCTGAGGGCACTGTGGAGTGGAGTGTCCCTCTATGAAAGAACAGTTCTGCCAGCCAGTGCCCCCGCTACACAGCTCCACCTCCACTGGTTCCAGTTCTGCTTCCTGCCCTCAGGCCGGTTAATAACAGCTTCCCTGACCGGCCAGACCTGAGTTTTCCCCAGTCCTGTTGGCGTCCTTTAACCTGTCACACACCTTGGTAAAAGTCCCCTTTGACATCACGGGAGCAGATAAAACTATGAAACTAAGGATTCATGGCCATGGATTTATCAATAGATTCTGAGATATGGCACAAAAAGCACAATAACAGAAGAAAAAAATGGATAAATTACATTTCATCACAATTAATTTTTTCCCATCAAAGAACAGTCAGAAAGTAAAAAGACAACCGACAGAACTAGAGGAAATCTTTTCAGTTTGCACATCTGATAAGGGTCCAGGATCTAGAACATATAAAGAACACTTACAAATCAACAACAATATGGCAAACGACCCAATTACTAAATGAATCAAGGACTTGCATAGGCAATGTCTCCAAACGAGAGACAAGTAATCAACAAACACATGGACAGATGCTCAACATATCAAAACACAGTGAGATGCCACTTCACACACCCTGCTATGACAATAAAACCACAGGGAAATAGCCAGCGCTGGCAAGGCAGTGGAGGAAGGGAGTCCTCACAATGATGGGTTGGGTGGGGTGGCTGCTGTGAAAAAGTTTGGCAGCTCTTCACCAAGTTAAACACAGAATTACCGTGTGCCCCAGCAATTGCGCTCCTAGGTAAACAGACTCCAAATAATTGGAAGCAAGTGTCCCTATAAAAATTTGTACATGAATGTTTGTTGCAGCATTATTCACACAGCCCAAGGTGGAAGCAGCCCAAATGACCGTCACCTGATGAATGAAGAACAAAATGGGATATATCCATAAAATGGAATATTATTTGGCAATGAAAAAAATGAAGTCCTGACACATGCTACCCCAGGTATGAGCCTTAAAACATACTAAGTCAAAGAAGCCAGACTTCACTTACATGAAGTGACCAGAGTAGGCAAATACACAGAGATAGTGAATGGACTAGTGGTTTCCCAGGGTTGAGAGGACCTAAAATGGGGAGTGATTGCTTAATGGGTCGACGGCTTCCTTTTGGAGTGACAAAAATTGTCTAGAATTGAGAGTGGTGGTGGTGGTTGCACCACACAGTGAATCCTAAAATGGCTCCAATGGTAACTTTCATGACATGTGTATTTGATCACAGATACAAAAATCTTTCTTTGCTTTAGTCAGCTTTGAGTTATTATAACAAAATACCCCAGGTGTCTAACTTATAAAGAGAAAAGGGTGATTTATTTTGCAGTTTTGGATGTTCAGAGGTCTGACACCCGCAGGGATTCAGTTCTGGTCAGGGCAGTAGATGGTGGCATATTGGATCCGCAGTACAGGTAGATACAAAACGATCGCATGTTGACCTGGAGCAGAGAGGGGGTAGGGAGAAAGACAGACAGAGAGAGAGAGAGAGAGGGAGAGAGAGAGATTGATTCCACAGTTCCTTCTGAGGGCATGCCCCCAATGACTCAAAGATTCCCACTGGACCCCACTTCCCTATAACACTCTGCAGACCAAACCTTAAATTATAATGGACCCTTGGTTGACACTCAAACAATCGAACCATCATATTCCTTTTTAAAATTACTTTAAGTTTGCCATTTAAGTCCTGCCTGTACCATGGTCCCAGCCTCTGGTGCTTCTACCAAGACCCCATTACTGCCCAGACCAAACCCTAAACCTCAGCAGATCCCGCATACCATGGGAGCAACTGCTGTTCCCAGTAACTGCTGTCCCTCTGGGAGGACCCTTCCTTAAATGCATGTGTCCTTCGGAAATGCACTGGAAGGCCAGTTCACCTCAGGGGCCACTGCTGACCAGAGTGTGGCCTGGAGACCAGAGAGCTGCTGTAGTGCAGACTCCAGATGCTTCTTTAGGAATGTTAGAAATATACTTGATGCTTCCACACACTTCTTTTTTGTTGCTTATTTTTTTGTTTTTGAGATCAGGTCTTTCTGTGTTAACCAGGCTGGTCTGAGACCCCTGGGCTCAAAGAATCCTCTTCTCTCAGTCTCTTGAGTAGCTGGGATTACAGGCTATGCTCATGCTTCTGACACCTCCACCTGGGAAGACGAGGACATTTTGTTGGAGATTCTTCTCTGGGGATAGGTGACTGATCTCATCCTGCACTCAGTCCACCCAGAAGGCTGGGCTCCAAATTCAGCCTCACAGAGCCTCTGTCTTGTCTTCTAAGTTATGTAGAACCCCTTGCCAGACCCTTGCCTTTCTCTCTGTCCACTCTCAAGGACACCAGTCTCTTCTGACTGGTTCTCCAGATGGAAGCTGGCTATGGCCTGACACACCCCAGGCAGGGCCTTGTCGCTCACCCCCTTCCTGATTTTCACACCCAGCCTCCAGAAGGTCTTTGTCCTCCCAGGCTCAGGTTGAGGTCAGCCTCCTGCCATTTATAACTTCCACTTCACTCCATCCTGGCCGCCTTTCTCTCCCTCTTTGTCTTCTCATCTTAGTTGGCAGCATTTCTGTTTCCTTGCCCCCCGTGATGCTATGAGGCCATGCCCTCTGTGCTGTCACCCATTCATCCTCCCACCCAGCTCCAAATTCATGGGCAAACACTTGCTGTTAGCCGCTCTCACAGCACACAACGGGCTTCATTGCAAAAGAGCTAATGCACGGAGCCTACAGGCTGTTCGCTGTCCAGGGGTGTTTGTCACAATGGAACACAAGGTTCAAGGTTCCTGCCAGCTGAGCTATTTCCTAATGTGCCTAGGAGGGGTACCCTTCACACGCCTAGAGAGCTCCCCCGACCCCAATTAATGGGGCTTTAAGATCAAAGCAAGGTCAGGGGAAAATTGGCTGAGCCACTGTGAGTACAAAGTGATTTCATTTAAAATAGGCAGTGAAGACAGAGATCATAGAACAGGGCATTTCAGATTTAGTGCCTGATGCTCCATCTCCTCAAAGCAGGCAACCTCCCATCTCTGACCTTGGCCTTCTCTCTTCTTGTCTGCACTCACTGTAGAGTTGGTCCTCTGCTAAATTTCTACCTGCCTGCTACACATCCTGCTGGGAGTCACAGCTCTCGACTGCAGTGTATCTCAAATTGAATGCCCTCTCTCCTTTCCCCGTGAGCCTCTTGTCACCATCATCTCCAAATTACTCAGTTCCTGCCTGGTGTCCCTGTCTCTGTCATTGCTGTTTTCCCCTCACCAAGTCACCATTCACATCCTTCTACTGTGAACACACCACAGCCCTACTACCTGCCACCACCAGTGGAGGGCTTCTTGGCCCTCCATACTCTGGTCTACCTGCCCACCCAAAGTCCAAGCCCACTCCTGCTGCAAGTCTACAAGAAAACATTGAGAACTCCATTTATTCTGCATTTGAAATTTCTTGACTATCTGCTATTCTTTTTTGCTGGGGATAGGGGGGGCAGTAGTACTTGGGTTAGAACTCAGGGCTTTGAGCTTGCTAGGCAGGTGCTCTATTCCGTGAGTCATGCCTCCAGCCTTTTTTTTGCCTTAGTTACTTTTCAGTTAGGGTCTGGTGTTTTTGTCGCCAGTGGTCTCCTACATGTGCCTTCTGGGTAGCTAGGATCACAGGTGCATGCCATCACCAGCTTATTGGCTGAGATGGGGGCCCACTAACTTCTTGCTCAGGCTAGTCTCCAACTATGACCTTCCCAGTCTCTACCTCCTGAGTAGCTGGGATAATAGACATGAGCCACCCACCTGGCAGACTACGTGGGCCTGATGTTAAGGGCTGGCATTATAACAGTGGGTCGGACCCTCAGAAACCCATAGTCCCATATAGAAGAAAACATGCCACGTGCTATAGGATAAAAGGTGCTATGGAGAACGGAAGTGGACTCTGGGGTCACAAATAAGGGCAACCACCCTTCTCTGTAGGCAGGATCAAGTCTGTTTGTCCATCTTCATTTATATGCCCTGCCCTGGCCTGTCAGCCACTTGCACTTTCCATGAAGAGCCTTCAAAAGGCTCCTGCCTCTTTCCCAACAGGAGAACACTCTACTTCCTAACCTTTTTACTCATTCTTCCTTCTTCCTCGTTTATTCTTGCTCCACTCCTGTACCTGTCAAACTGAGTCTTCAAGAGCTATAGGGACATCACCTCCTCCCTGAAGCCTTCCCTGGTTATCACACAATCCCTTTTGATTGCTCTATAATTTTTGAAAATTGTGTGCTCGTGGTTCCCTATGCATCTCCCTTGTCCTTCTGAACTCAGTGGCACAGGGATCACATTTTATGAATCATTGAGATTTACCTGCCACATGCCCTGCACTTACCAAAGGACTCACCTGCCACAATGCTCTGCACTGAGGTGGGGAAGGGGATAAGGAAGAGACCCAGTGGATTTCTGTCCCAGGCGTACTGAAACACAAACCAGCCACTCCACTCGTGGTAGATTTGGACCCTTCTGCATGCATTTCTTCCTTGTACTGAAATCTGTGAACTCACCTGCTCTCTCATGGTCAAGGGCAAGTCATGGTTAGGTGTGCAGTTTACACTTCCTGTCTCTGACCAAGAACAAAAGCATCCAAGTCTTTCCCTTTCTCTGCACTGAGACTGAATTCCAGTTTACACAAATCTAGTTGCATTCTTGCTCTCACACACGTGAGGACGAGCTTGTTTTTGTTGGTTGCCATTACTCTCTCCTACTCTGCCGAACCTAGCCCTCCCATTTCTCAACCCACTGGCCAATCTTTGCCTCCTAACCAGTGCTACTTGGACTGGCCGTCAGCCCAATTCATAGGACCTTCCTTCCTATTCCTCCTCTTCTGCTTGGGCCCCTCACCTTGGCTTTGCTTTGGAGAAAGTTTACAAGGCTGGTTTCCTGCATCTCCTTTAATCATACCGTTATCTGGATCAGCATTTTAACTTACACTGCAAGGCATTCTGACTTTGTTGGGGGAGGGGAGGGAGCAGGAAAGAGGATTGTTGATGATAGCTATGTTTTAGTATGGTGATGATCATGAGTTAGACGTGTAGTTTGTCAAGCTGGAGGCTGGGGGGGAGGGGTCGGGGAGAAGGACACTAAATAGCATGAAGTCACAGTGCAAAATATTTTTCAAGGAGACATCAAAGCCTTTTTCCATGGTGTCTTGCCTTGACCGCATTTCACACTGGCAAAACAAAAACTGAAATTAAAATAAAATACCAGCCTGGCTCCATTTAGCCAGTTATGCTGCTCCACTAAGTCACCAATTCTATTAAAGTCTCTAAGTGCAAACATTCCAAGATTTATTTGCCTTGCTTATAATTTTTCTGCCTTTCCACTGGTGGGCTGTTTATTTCTAATAATTTGGTAGGAAAAAAAACATTCGCTCATACCAGTGGAGGTCTTATATGCCAAGCTGCAAACCAGAACACATTTTATTGCAGAATAAAACCCCTGGAAAACAGGCTCCAGGGGGGCCCGCTGACGGCAAATTTACAAGCATCGTACAATTGACGCCATTATAATTAGTTCCCCCCAAAAGTCTTATTTTTCAGGGCAGAGATCTGAATCTTTCTCTTTGCACACGAATATCTCCGGATTACAGCAAAAACATTATGGAGGGTGAGTCATAGCCCGGTTTCGGGCTTTAAAGACTAACACAGATCCTATAAATCTAGCCCACATTCTTTTACTGGGAATGACTGACTTTTATGAAAACCAAGGACTGTAAATCAGAAACCTAAATAGCTTACTTTGCAGCCGATAAACACAGACTTATGTGGTGACTGAGCCATAAATTAACCCTTTCATGGAGGACTTGGGTGGGGGATGTGTCTAGAGGGAGTGGGGCACCCAGCCTCCTCCTAAAGCTGTAGTGTGTGGGGGGCGGGTAGGGGAAGGGTGACCTGCTACTTGTCTCCCTCCAACAGACCTAGGTGAGCAACAGGAGCACTACCTCCTACTGGTCCATCTGAGCTGGGCACGGGCTAAGCCTCTAGGATCTGGCCTGTGCTATTGCACAGGCCAGCCTCCAACTCCCCAACCTGAAAGGACACACACCGGAGAGCTACACTGGAAGGGATTTCTGCAACGTGCTTCTATGTGAACCTGCTGCAGCCTAGAACCTAGACCCCTGCCAAGGCAGGAAACCTCTCTGGACCTCAGTTTTCTCATCTGCAAAATGGCACAAGGTGAAATTACACAGCAATTCTGTAAAATGCTCAGAGCGGTGGTGGGCACACTAAACTAAGCACTCGACAAACGTTAGCCAGTGTTATTAACCGATACCACTGGAACCACGGACGATGTAGGCCAGGTCACCTGGGGATTCTGTCAAAGTGCAGATTCCACCAGCGCCTGAGGTTCTGCATTTCCATCGAGCCCCTGAGAACTGCGGTGTCTGGACCAAGGGACCCTAAGAGCAGGTGCAGAGTGCGCCTTAGGCAGCGTCACACTTTCTGCTCGATATTGTTATGGCTCTCATCTGATCCTTGACAAAGACACGGGGCCTCCGAGGTCTCCGAATCCTCAGTGGCCCCAGCAGAGGAGGACCCGGCGCCTTCCCGCGAGTCCCGGTGGCTCCCGGGGCTCTGGTGGCCGCCCCCACCGGCTGCCCCTGAATCCCTGCAGCTGCTGCGTCCTTATCTCCGCTGCTCCGCCCCTGGCCTGGCCGCTGTCCAGCGCAGCCCCAGGCTGGCCTCTCACTTTTTTGTTTAAACAAGGCACACCCTGTGTTGCCCACTCCAACTTTAAAGAGAAACAGGACCTGGCGACCCCAGGAGGGAGGAGAAGGGCATTTATCATTTTTATGTGGCATTTCAAAGGAGGAGGCTCCTAGGCCCCCAGAGACAAAGGGCCGCTTGAGGTTAATGGAGAAACCCCATTTAATCATTAACACTTAATACTAAACCAGCCTAAGTAAGGGCAGGAGGACAACTGGGCAGCTCAGGCTCAGTCATTGGTGTGTGTGTGGCGGGGTCAGGTAGGATCAAGACTCTGGTGGGTGGAGGTGGCATTGGAGCCCAGGACCTTTCTGGCAAATGAGGCTTTCAACTGAAGCTGAGGGTGGGAACCTGTAATCTGGGTTGGAGGTCACTTTAGTGGCACCAAGCAGGGGTAGTGAATCTTTTCAATCAGGTCTCTTTGCCCTGGGAAAGTGACAGCACTGATTCACTTTCTAGGCCAGGCCTGAGCTCCAGGTGAATAGACAGTGCAAAACCAAGCCATGCACACCTGGCCAGTGGTTTGTAGGTCAGTGGTTAAGCCTGCTATGCAGATGTGATGACGCATGGAAGCCATTCCACCTGGCCTGACCCAGCACTGAGATGTTCAACTCTGACCCTGAGGGTCCCTTCACCACTGCCACCTGTCCAGCTGACCACCATGCATCCATGGTGTTCCAGCTCTCTGCCATGTCTCCTTTTGATCACTTACCTAGAGCTGGGAGCAAGGTGCCTCCTGCAGCGTTTCTCAAATGCTTGGACAAATCAAACAACCACCACATGGTGGGTGGGACAAAATCACTCAAATTTACTTCCTTTCTCCTCTCCTCCAGGCCTCTGATGAGGAGCAGAGCGGGATCCAAACCCCCACCCCCCGCACACACCTGGTCACCCTGTCCACCCTCTTCACATCAGGTGCAGCAGCCCCGGACTCAGATCTCAAACTGACCAGGGTTTCTGGCCAGCACTGAGTAACCGAAATGAGTTTCCTGCAACTCTTCTTAGTTTTAACCTTTTTTGTTTTTTGGTATTACAGCTTAGCACCATAACTATTGTTAACTGGGTGTTAAGCTAAGTGAGTTTATTACACACTCAACAACCTGAAAAACCAGTATCTCAACTGAGAAACAGAATTTGACCATTTTGAATTCAGAAAGCAGAATTTTCTGCACCCATCCCTACCCAGTCACTACTCCGCCCCCAGGGCAGAGGTTGGTTTATTAAAAAAAATGGTTTAATTTTTAAAAATCACACAACAGTCCTGGTGGAACCTAGGTGTGGCAAAGGCAGTTCAGATGGTGCAGGAATCATGACATGTGGCATTCCAGACCTACTAGTTTAGGGTGCGGGAGGTTTCTGACACTGCACCCATCCCCTGGCTGGACCAGTTTTAAGCTTGTCAAGTGGCAGCTTAACAAAACCTCCAAGTGTACCTGTTTTTCAGCAATCCTGTAGACCAGTCACTGCGGTGGCATCCCCAACCTCAGTTCTTGGAATGCCTTGGCCGGCAGCATACAGGTACCCCTGCATCAGAAGGGGGTGGACCTGACTCTGGGCTCCCAAAACTCCAGCCAACCTTTCCTGCTTCTTATGGGAAAATTCCCCAGGAGGAGATTAGATCTGGGGAGTTAGGGGGCCTCGTGCCTGGGGCAGATTACAGGGGGATTGGTTAGCTGTGCCATTAGCCAAGTCCTTCCACTCCCAGCCCCCAAGGGTTCTTTCTGGAGTTTGTGCAAATCCCGCTGAGGGGAGACCCTCCTAGAAACAGCAGCAGGAGGATCCTGGGGGGCTGGAAGCCAAGGAGGCCTCAGAGAAACTTGAGCCTCTGCCTGGGGCTCAATTAGTGTACATTTCCCCTCTCTCTCAAGAGAGGAAAAGCAATTCCTAAACCCCAGAGGTGATAGTGACTTGTTTACCTTGGGAGAGCCCTTTGAAAGTCCTATGGACTCATTAATCTTGGAGATCTGATCACCCTGTGGATGGCCCACCCTTAGAAGGCCAGGAAGAAAGACCTCTGTCCTGTCCTGACAGCCCCAGATCCCAACCGCCTGTCCCTTCATGACTGGGTGACCTTTAGCAAATCCCCCCTTCCCATCCCTCAACCTTAATTTCCTGATTTCTGCAGTGTGTAATGAGGATGTGTCCTTGCAGGGCAGTGAGGAGACCCAAGGCCAAATGCTTATAAGGGATGGTGTGTCTCTGCCCCACCCCACCCCCCTGGAAGCCTCGGCCCGCTCTCCAAGAGCCACCACTCTACTCTGCAACTTGCAAACGTTACTCGACATTTCTGATGTGTAAGGGAGTTCTAATTAAATTCCAAACAACTTATGGGCAAAACACCGGTTTCCTGTCTTTTTTTTGCAGTGCTGGGGATCGAACCCAGGCCCTTGAGCACGTTAAGTAAGGGGTTTCCTGTTTTGAACTAAGAGTGGCCAACTTGACTTCATCTGCCTGGAACTTTCTTGAAAGTTCATCCTCCTGGGACTGGTTTGGTTTTCAGATGGGAAGTTCCACATCTTAGAAACACCCTTAATCCAAACTGGTCACCTACTTAAATTGCTTTACCACATTCTGTTCTGGTTATTTTCTGCCTTGCTGTGATGAAGAGCTATGTTTATTAGAGTCAGTGCAAATGATCCCACTAACTTACCTAAAAATCCTACCAGGTAAACATCCTATTACTATTATTAGTATTACCATTATTATTATTATTATTATTATTGTTGTTGTTGTTGAAACCAATATACTTCCCTGGTCCCATGCTAAACAACATTGGGACAAAGCACTTTCTGGTTTTGGTGCAAAAAGAACCCTGGGACAATGCAAAATAATACAGCTGCTTCCTGCAGGAAATACCACTGCCAGAGGACCCAGCTGCTAAGCCATTTCTCCTCATAACCAAAAACCTACAGTCAACAGTCATGTGAAGACCCCATCCCCACTGTGCTTCCCAGCCAAGCGGTTCCTTCTTGTAGGTTCTGCCCAAACCAGCCAGTCTTCTAAGAGCTTCTTTAAAATCACACTGCTCAGAACAGCAAACTGTCAGCATCCTCCCCAACTTCTACCTTCTGAGACTGAGATTGTGGGGGTCAGGGCTCCCCATAAGGAACAATTCCAATAAGCTTGCCTGATGCTCTTTTCAATGAGCTGACAGCCAGCATTACTTCCCCAGTAATTACTGGGGAAATTACTTCCCCTTTTAGTGAGGAGGTATCTGAAGCTCAAAGTTTATCTTTTCCCATGAGCAGTGGGTATTTACTGTTCTGAGGACATGCTCTGTGCTGGATATGATATTGAACACTTCATAAGTCTATTTCATTTAATCTTTTTGCTTTTTTTGTTTTTGTGGTGCTGGGGATGGAACCCAGGGCCTCACGCATGCCAGGCAAGTGCTGTACTATTGAGCTATATTCCTAGCCATCATTTAATCTTGACAATAACGCTGGGGATATTAACTCTGGGTGTTTAAGCTTCGTTTTATAAAAGATGCTACTGAGCAAGGGTGAAAGCTAGTAAGTGATAAGGGAGAGGATTAAAACCTCACCCCATCTGGCTGGAGAGCCTGGTTGAGTATCCCCCAAGACTTCCTATATCACAGAGCACAGCTTGGATGCCTTAGCTGGGCGTCTAGAGCTCTCTAGGTCTGGCCTTTTTCAACAGCACCTCTCCTTCACTGGCCGCTCGGGCCATGCATCCCAGCATCCTTTACCGGTGGTGCCCACCAGCTTCTCTCAGTCCACACTCCCAAGCTTTTCCTGCCTGCACTCTCTCCTTGCTCTGCATTCAACATTGCCTTCTTTCCCTTTTCGTATATACGTGCGTGACCAATCTTCCCCAAAAGGCTGTGAATTTCTGGAGGCCTCTGTGCCTCTGACTCCTTTGCCTGTCCACACTCTTGGCTCCCCTAAGAGGAGATCTGAGCTCAGTTTCCACATCTGTGAGATGGATAACACCACCTCACAAATTGGTTGTGAGATTCCTCCAGTGATAGCTGTGACAACACTTGCAATCTGACACTCAGTTTGAAGTTTATTTCAGCAACACCAGGGGTGGCACAGAGGAGCCTCAGAGCTTATCCACAGTACTCACAGCTCCTTGGGAAACTGGTCCCTCTGAATGGGGTTCTCCCACACTGACATGTGGCCAGCCTATGTGGGTAATGGGGTGGGGGGACAATGACATGTTCTGCCTGTGAAGGGTCACTGGAAGACTGCGAAGAGTATGAGCACCAGGCTTCACAGCTAGTGGCTCGTTGCACTCATTGTGTCTTTTTATTCTGCACCTTGGAGAGACCAGGGTCCAGACAAATCCCCAAACATCAAGCAACTTGCCTGAAAGCAAGCAAATCGCCAATCCAAAGTCCACTCCTCAGGCCCTTCCTTTATCAAGCTTTTTCACTCCAGGCCATGATTCTCCTGCCTTAATCACTCCAAACCAGGTACCAGACAGCAAGGTACAACCTACACCCCAGAGTCTGCTGAAATGCTTTCACTCCACTAATCTTGCACTGGCTTAGCCTACCTGGCTCTCACTTGTTCCCTGGGCTCCTGCCCCATTTCCATTCCCCTGTGCCTCCTGACTGCCCCCGGTCCTTTTCCACGTGGCCTCCAAGATGTGGCCTGCCTCCTTCTCCTAAGATCTGTGAGTCTAACTTCTGACCTGGTGGCCTAATCACTCCTGAATAATGTGAAATGTGCATTTTGAAACACTTGTGCTCGAGAGACTAAGGGCAGCTCTGGCCATGTGGATCGCAGCTCATGATATTCACCGGTGAGTGTGAGGCCTCTTCCAGAGAAATGCCACTCTGTGGTCACATCAGTCTGAACAGCACCTCTAAGACTGGCAGCTGAGCAGCTGGGGACTGTTCCAAATGCTCTCTCATCAGTTTCTGCCCAAGTTCATAAGGGCACAAACCAAGTACCCTGCTCAGCTCTGCCCCCAGCTGACCAATGAGTGTTGCTGAGGGCCCAGCAGGCCTGACTTTGTCTCTAGAGGGATCAGTGATCAGAGGTTCCCCAGGCAGCAGCCCTCGCCCCATGTTCCATGTCTTGCTCAGGGATCTGCCATGTCTGATTACAAGAGGGGCCAAGGGAGAGTGGCCTAGACTTGTCATTGGCACCCAGCTGACTCTTGCCCACCCGTCATCCTGAGAATTTTGTTTCTATGTCTACACACTGGTACAATACAACTCAGGACCCTGCCTGACAGGATGATGGAGGACCAGAAGAACCGGAAGGTGATATGTAGGCCAGGCTTGATCAGACTGGGTTCAACTCACTCTGGTAGCTCTCAACTGGCTTTACACATCTGTTGGTTTTTTACACTGCAGCCTTATTTTATACACATTTAAATTCATTTTTTGGTGTATATTTCTAGGTGTGCATCGCATGGCCACCAGCACACTCAAGATCCAGAGCAGCGGCATGGCCACACGTATTTCCTCAAGCTTCCCCTATAGCCCTTGCCCCAGCAAACACTGGCCTACGTTCCAGTGCTACAGTTTTTTTTTGTTTTGTTTTGTTTTTTCCTTTTCTGCGTGCTGTATAGATAGAGTCATACAGATAAGATCTTGCCTTTGGAGTCTGAGTTCTTCCACTGCACATCATGCATATGAGATCCATCTAGGTGGTTCAGTGGTTCAGTTGTCCTTCCTCTGCATTGGTAAGAAGTAGCCTATTGTCTGGGTCAACCACAAATTATCCACAGACTTTTCATCAGTTTAAAAGACACTTGGGTTATTTTCACTTTGGGGCAATGTTGAATAAAGCTACTATAAATATTTATGTTCAGGGTTTTGAGTGAACATAAGTTTCATTTAACTTGGGTAAACACCTAGGAATGAAACTGATGGCCCTGTTAGCTTCATACTTAACTACATAAAAAACTTCCAAACTGATTTCTTAAAGTGCCTCTCCCTCTGTGCCTTCCCACCAGGAATGAGTGGGACTCCAGTCACTGTGCATCCGTCCAGCACATGGCATTGTCAACTTTATTTCTTCCTTTTTATCTTCTTAGCCATTCTAATAGGTGTGTATGGATTTATAGTTAAGATTAGGACAATGTATTAGTTTTCTAGGGCTGCCATAATAAACTCTCACAGATTGAGTGACTTAAATAGCGAGATTTCTTTCCCCACAGTTCTGAAGGCTGGAAGACAGAATCAGGAATCAGACTGGTTTCTTCTGAGGCCTCCTCCCTTAGTTTGTAGTGGCTGCCTTCTCTCTGTCTTCATACAAGCATCTGTCTGCATATGTGTGTTTCTGTTGTCCCTCTGTGTTTCCAAATTTCCTCTTTTTATAAGTCACATTGGATTAGGAACCATCTTAAACACCTCATCTTAAATTCAGTTGGTTCCCTTCTGAGGTACAGAGAGTTAGGACTTTAGCATAAAAATTGTGTGGGGATGGGTACAATTCCCCAACACAAGCAGTGTAAGTGCATCTCAGCCCAAGTGCCCTGGATGAGAACACAGGGAGTGACCTGTGTATGGGAAAATTAGAAAAAAATCCCTCACTCAATTCCTATGGCTATTTATCCCATCACGTTGGGATAAAACGCTGGAGACATCCTTCCACTGGATGTGTGAGACAGCACAGGCAGTCGAATCAGATGCCAGCTTGGATTTCTACTCTGCCCTTTCCTGACTACAGGAACTTGAGTCACCTCTTCTAGAAGCCACACTTTCATGCTTGTAACAGGAGGGGAACATGCTTGTCTCAAGGCTAGGTGCTGAGGACACAAGTCTGAGAACTGCAGCTTCCTCTGTTTCTTTCTAATTCATCTTTGCTTCTTTAGCTGAGCCTGCAGGGAACCTTTTGGTATTTTCCCTACTTCCTTGGGGTTTGTGTTAAGATTCAAATGCTTTGTAAATGTCAGCACTTGGATTTAAAGATTCTTACTAAAATTGGCTACTGGGGACTCAAATGTGCTCATAGATTTTACATGGTTAGAAAATTGTCAAATGCTGGAGAAAGTAGCCATTTGGTCTCACGTGTCCTTACCGCCCAGCCTCTTTCTATAATGTGGATGAATGCTTTCTTCCCTCAGATTTGTAGGTTAAAGTCCTGTGAGAAATATGCTCACCTGTCCAAACTCAAAGAATGGACTTAGAGACACATGCAGTACAGTGGAAGTGAGACTTTAATGGCGATCTTGCAAAGTTGGGTTCCTGACAGCAGAGACCATGGAAGCTGTTACAATGAGTATTATATTGTCTAGTGTGCAAGTCCCTCCCCTGGTTCCTCATTGGCTGAGTACTATGGGGGGTACATTTTTTTTCATGGATGTGGCCTAATTCTTATTGGGTTATGCCTCTTGGGATTTTAGAAGCAGACTTCAGTCTCCACCTTCCTTTGTCTATTTGTGGTGGGAAGGCCTCCCTGTGAGAGGTGCACGTAACCCATTCCCTCACTTGATGGTGATTTACCCCACCCAGTTTAAGTTTTTGTATCTGTTGCCCCTCTCCCAACATCCGCAAGCTGATAAGCAAGTAAGTGGCTGAGGGTTAAATGCCTTGAAAACAGACAACCACTGACTTAATTTTTTTAACAAATCCCAACCCCCAACATGATGGTTTTCAGAGGTGGGGCCTTTGGAGGGTAATTAGGTCACGAGTAGGATTAATGACATTGTAAGAGACATGATCACTTACATGATCACTCTCTCTGCTTGGTCACTCTCTGCTCTCCTCCTGAGACACAGTTTCCAGCTGGTCCCAACATGACCCCTTGTGTAATTCCCCTCCATTACACTCCATGTGTCCTGTCATGGATTCTTCCATGAGGGACACAAAGAATTTGGAAATCTTCTGATCACAGACTGCACCATTGCCGTTAACAGTAGGAGGCCAAACTGGTTTTGGAGTAGGAACTTACCTAGTCTGAGCTGGGTGTTCAGAAAAGAAATTCCTGTGTCTCCAAGAGTGGAGTAAAGTGGAGCTGCTTTAGCAGTGGTCCAGATGAGGGGAGGCTGATGGTTCAGAGAAGCAGGAAGGAAGGGCTGGTCCGGGTGGGGTCAGTGGGGATGTGCCAGGGTAGAAACCGGGACTCTGGGCCAGCAGAGCTGGCGCCCAGGATAGGAGTGCCGTGGAAGGGTTGGGTGGTGCTCAAGAGGGGCCTGGCTCATGATAGCTTTCTGTTGGTGCAGCAGAAAATTGCTGCAAATATGGTGACTTTTAAGTGACACAAACTTGTTCTCTTATTGGTCAGAAGTCCAGCAAGTTGTCACTGAGCTAAGACCAGGGTGTTGCAGGTGCAACTGTGTAGACAGTCTATGAACGAATCCATTTGCTTGTTTTCCAGCTCCAGAGTTTCCCCAATCTGTGCCCAAGGTGTCTTCTCTTTCCTCAGAGCCAGCAGCTCTTACACTTCTTCAGTGGTCATGTGTGCCTCCAACCACAGCTAGGAAAATTCTCTGATTCTAACAGTCATGTATTCAGACTGGGCCCACCTGGAAAACCTAGGCTCATCCCACCCCCATCTCAGGACATTTATTTAATCACATCTGCGCCCTTTGCCATGTCAGGTTATGTAGTTACAGACTCCAGGGGTTGGGGTGCAGATATCTTTGGGAGTTGCTATTCTGTATACCATACTTGCTTAGGCATGAGCTCTGCACCCTAGAAGGAGCCCCTCTTCCAGGAATCTGCTGCCTCCAGGCTGGCTATGTTCTCTCCAAATATTAGGAAAGGGATTCCTAAGTGATCCCTTTCTCTGGGCATGCAGCCTAACTCAGTAGTTCTAATCCCACCTCTCCAGCCCTCTTCTTCCTAAAGAGCCTGTTTTGTTTGTTGTTTGTTTTTTGCTGCAGTCCCTTTCTTGGGCTCCTTTCCTTGACACAACCTTTCTCTGCCCAGGTGTCCTCATCCTTAGACTGGCAGTTACCTGCAAGCCTGGCTGTCAGTGGGGAGTTTGCAGGTGTCCACACTCTAGAATGACTTCCTTTGGCCACCTCTTGGGATAGCCAACTTCCCAGCAGCCCCCTACTGGTGAGGGCTGAGACACTCCCTGCATTCCCAGTCTGGCATCTGTTGCTCTTACTTGGTGGGGGTCATTATTGATCAGTACTCAGGGACGTGCTATACACAGAAGGGCTGTGGCTGCTACCTCTCAAACTTGGAGGACTCAGGGTCAGCTCCAGAATTCACTAGCACTCAAAGAGCTCATGACTAAGGAAACTGACTTTATAGAACAAGACTGGGCTCCTGTCTGTCTTCCAGGCAAATCGATCTGAGCATGCTTTATCTTTCAAACCTTGGGAGCCAGAAATGAGGAATTAAAGCCAGCAGCTCAGCCCTGCCCACAATGTCAGGTTGTGCTTGTCCCCAGGCTATGCACAATGCTCCCTTACCTGCCTGCCTCAGTGCCTGCCAGGGCTGCACTCAGAGTCCTTGCAGTCAGCTTAGTTTGAGATGGCAAAACAAACACTCAGGCCATTCTGCACAGCGAGCTACCTGGGGCCTTTATGACCAGATTTTATTTGAAGAAATGTGAATGAAGTCAGAGTTCCTGCCAACACAATATTCATGGCTGTGTGAAATGTCCTGGGGACAAGCCACCTCTCCAGGGACCCTCCTATAGGGAGGACATGTTGCTCCTTAGGGAGCCTCAGCTCCAAGCAAGCCTGTCACCTTGTGACCTTGGCCTTCTCCCTTCTTCCTCTCCGTGCAGCTCCACAAAGCTCCCCTGACACTGTGGTCTTCCTGATTCTGTGCTAGTAACAGCCACCTAGAGATGAGGACAATGAGGTGCCAGCATCCTGGGACCTCAAGTCCAGGGGAGAAGGCAGGACTTAATATGGACCATTAGGATGCAATGTGTGCAAGGCCAAGATGGTGGGGCACAGACACAATGAGAACAGTGCCTAGCCCAGTCTGAAGGGCAGGGACACAATCGGGAAGACTGCCTGCAAGAACGGAGACCTGAGTGGAATAGGGGTCAGCCAAGTAGAGAGTTGAGGGAAAAGGGAGGGATGTAACACCACCCTGAGGGACCATTCTCCCCAAATCTGTATTGACCATCAGCTCCTGCCAAGATTCCAGGTCACTAGACCAAGGGAAGATGGTTGTGGTACCTGGAGCCTCCCTGCCTCCCTCCACACCAACCCCAGTTTGGCAGCCAGCAGCTGCAGGCTTCACATAGTGAGATCTTTTCCTTCCTTCTGCCCTTGAAATGCAGGATGAGCTGGCCATGCCATGTTATTCCCTAGGGAGTTTTCAGTCGCCTCTCACAGAGCAGCTGAGTATCTTCCTAAAGCCACACAGGCTGGGGACCACAGTCACCAGAAAGGCTGCGGCAGGGGACACCCAGGCAGGTAGGGTAGCGTGGTGGCTGTGCACAGGTGCTCTGTCACATTCAAATCCCAGCACTGTGCTTTCCAGTCACAAGACCTCAAGCCACCCAACCTCTCGTAGCCTCTGTTCGCAACTGTGAAGTTGGGAAAATAATAGTGTCTGTCCTGCAGGGTAGGTGACTGTGAGCATTGTGTGGTGACTGCCCTTGGTACAGGCACAATGAATGATTTCTTTAAAAAGAGCACACAATTAGACCAAAGCACTAGTCAAGTGCCAGTAGCAAAGAGTGACAAGATGAGTCATCTCTTGAATCACATCAGGGTTTGGGGATCCAGAAAGGTAGAAGATGTGAAATAGACTAGAGAGGATGCTAGCTGAGCCTTCAGGAGGAATGAGGGGGTGCAAATGTGGGATGCAGGTCCTGAAGCACCCAAGGAGAGTGGAGGAGCACTGTCCATCCCTATTCATCCTGGGCCAGCCCTGGAGAAGAGGTGCATGCCCTCAGCCCAGAGACACAGCCTAGATGTGGGTTTCCCTTGGGTGGGTGGGCAGGGATCCTTGATACTCAGGCCAACAGCAGTGCTGAGCAGGGGCTGCTGGCAGAGGTCTAGGGCAGCTTCTTAGCTGAGAGAGGTCAGGAGCTGAGAGGGTGCATGAAAAGCTCAGGAACTACTGCCAATAGCCAGACTCCTACTAGATGCGCTGGGTTCAAGTATCCACTCAGCTGGACATTTCTAAGCACTGACTGTTCCTGCACATGGTTTTCCCTGGGAGCTGGGGAAAGGATGGAGCCTGGGTTTATCATGTAGCAGAGACAAGGACAAGTGTGCTTCATTCCAGGACAAGGGTGGGAGCTGAGGACAGTGTTGGCCCTGATCTCTGGACTCCTGGGGGTTAGGGGCCAGAAGACCCCATGGGCCATGCTGCTGGCAGCAAAGTGTTTGCAGTCACAGGGGTGATTAATGCCACTAACCTCCACGGATAACCTCTCTGTGTGAGCTCCCTCTTTGGGAAGGTTGCTCTAACCCTCCTTCCTGTGAGTTTTGTGGTGAGAGGGGCTGGTCTTCTCCACTTGACCCTGAAGAACAAGGGCAGGTAAAACATCAAGTGCAGGAAAGGAAGCCATAGCTCTCAAGGTCTTAGGAGTAAAGCCTGCTGGGCAGGTGACTCTGAAGGGGTTGACAGCTGGTTATGACTGACTTAATCCATATCCCTGACTTGGCCCACTTCCTGTAGAAGCCACAGCAAGTCCCTGCACGAGCCATTGAACCTGGAATTGTTAGTTTTAGGTGCCCACAGCACCTGCAAGAAAGCTGGTTGCCTGTTCCTGCCCTGCTGCTCTCTGTTGCTGTTGCTGTCCACCTGTGCCCACCCCTTTCATACAGGTCCCAAGAGTGATAATGATCTAGAGAAAGGGGCCAAAAGGGGCCAAAAGGGGCCAAAAGGGGATCAGGTACAAAGAGGAGGACGCCAGAGCATTGCTACAGAGCTACACATCTACTTAACCCTCAGCCCGAGGCAGGCAGGCCCCTTTCCAGAATTTGTAATGTGACTCCCCCGCCTGCAAGCCACAGTGGCCTCTGAGCATGGCCTCTGCGGGTGGCATATCACTGCTGAGGCCACATAGTTCCCAGCCTCAGTGCCTCACAGTCCCTTTTAGCTGCAATGACTGAAGCCTTGCCTCGTTCTGAGCAAAATGCCAAGGAGCAGGGTCTTAAATGAGTTCCCTTGTCTTTCACTGGCCACTTGTGTGTCCATTGAGGGTTTCCTGGCAGTTTCTGGGCTTGCCTGCTGGCCAGGCTCTAGATTCTCCACCCCCAGTGCCTCCCATTTCCTGTCTCCCCCTTGGCCCCCCTACACACGGAGAATGCAAACCTTCTGTGCTGAGCACAGGCCTGTCCATCAAAGTAGGACTCCAGACAAAAACATCATCACTGTGTGTGGTTTTGGGGCTGTGGCTGCCAGAGCTGTGGGAGTCAGTGAGGACTGTGGTCTTCCTTTCTCTAGGGTGAGGGGCAGGCCCTGGCCTGGGCTTCTGTTCTGGAACAAACGATGGGGAAGGGAAAAGTGTGGCACACGCACTGAGCCTATCTTCACGCCCAGTTTCAATGTGTCATTGATTCCCTGCCAGCATTCTGAAAGGTGGACCGTGTTACCCCCACTTTACAGATTAGCAAGCAGAGGTTCCAAGAAGTCACATGACTTTCTCACCAGGGCCAGAGTCAGGATTGAATTCAAGTTTGGCACTCGGGCCTCTTCTCTGTCCCATGAGTTTGGCAGTGGTTCCTCTCTACAGGAAGTTCTCCATCAATGGCACAGCTGGTAATGTCAGCAGGACACACATCCAATAAGGGGACAAAATACTTGAAACCCTGTATTCAAAATACTTGAGTCCTTCACCTAGAGAATTTCATGGTCACAATGCCACCACAGGGACTGGTTTGGGCTCTGAGCCTCCCTGTGCCTTCTGGGGAACCTGGCATCTGGAGCCTGCTGCCCCCTTCAGGATGGGGCAGGTTCTACCCTCAGGCTCAGGTTGTCACCCGAGGATGGGTGACAGTTCCACGCTTCCCGGTTTCCATGCAAAATCTCAGGCCCTTGAGATCCACAAACAGGAAAAGCATTTCAAGGTGTCTCACAACAAGGAGTCTCACAAGGGTGAAAGTTTTAGCACAGATTTATTTTAGCATCACGGGATAAATTGGTGGGGAGGGAGAGAGAAAGAGAGAGAGAGAGGAACATTTTACATTCTCCATGCAGGAAATGGAAGCAAAGACTCAAACTGGAGGCCTCCATCTCCTAGTCTTTTACTAGAGATCTGGGGGAAGACACAGTGGTCAAAGGTAATAGATCTGGGTGGCTGACATGGCTGTTAAAACAGGGAGGGGTCCATCCTGGCCCACCCAACAGTGTGCTTTAGAACTTCCCTTTGCTAGACAAGGCCATTCTCCACCCATCAAAGGATCCTTGCAGCATGTTAACGTCTCAAAGAGGAAAGCAGAAGCAGGTAGCTCTTCAAAGTCTCCCTGTTCCAGTAACAGGGTCTAAAAGGAGATGGGAAGGAGCTAGCTGCTAAGCTCTCCAACCTTTATTTCCATGTCCCAAGGTAAGAGTCTGGCCCTTTAAATATTTATTAAAACAATATAATTTCCCTGACTCCTCATCTATTTATCCTGCCTCAAGGTGACATGCTCTTGTAATCAGGACACTGCTAACTGGTGATCCTTCAGCCCTGTCTCATTGTCTCATTCATGTCATTATCATTCACACCTCTGCTCCCTCCCCAGCCTTCTTGCTAGGCAAGGAGCCTCTCTCCATTCTGACTCTTTGCAAGCTGACACCAGAGCTCTGTCACCAATTGCTGCTGCCAAGGGGCTTCTCAGAGCCTGGGAGTACCAAGTGCAGCATCTGCCTCAAGAATGTATCTGTACTGCCATCTGCCCCGAGAGGTTCTGACTCTATGAACTCCCTCAGTCCCAGGGTTTGGCATCTTAACAGGCTCCATGGGTGATTTAGATGCTGGTGGCTTGGGACCCACACCTCAAGAAGCTGTGAATGACACCAATGCAGAATAGACACAGCTTTTCAAATAGTCTAAACATGGCTTTGGAAGGGGGATAGAAAAATCCCTCAGAGATGTGGTGGGGACGGGTTGGGGACACAGGCTGTGAGAAGGTGCCTGGAAGGGAAGGAACGTGCATGGAGGGCCGGACATGGTGTTAACAACTGTAACCCCAGCGACTCAGGAGGAGAGGTAAGAAGAATCAAAGTTGGAGGCCAGCCAGGTTAAAAATGTTAGCCAGATCCTATCTGAAGAAACAACAAACTGATCACAGAGGCACGTATCATCATGCCAGGTACTTGAGAGGTGGATATAGGAGGATCATGGTCTGAGGCTAGTACTAAACAAAATCATGAGCATCTATCTGAAAAATAACTAAAGCAAAAAGGGCTGGGGGCCTGGCTCAAGTGGTAGAGTGCCTGCCTAGCAAGTGCAATACTGCCAAAATAATATTAATAAAAGGAACGTGTTTAGAGCTCCACCTAAAGGCTACTTATTTTATGCATTTCATCCCCTTTGGGCTCCAAGACAGTCTTGCAGAGAAACCTTATTTGCTTTTACACAAAAGAGGGAAACTGAGGCTCGAGTTGTTTAAGAAAGAAACCTAAGGTTTCATAAACTGTCAATGAAGACCCAGAACCTGAGGCTATCCCTGCCTGATTCCAGAAGTCTGAACAAGCCACCTTGCTCTGCTGGAGACTGAGCAGGTGCCAGGTTCCTTTCTACAGGGCTAGGCACAGAGTCAGTGTTCAAAGTATCTCGTTAAGTGAATGAAGAATGAATGAGCAAATGAGAGAACAAAACCGCTTTGAGAGCATGGGAACTGGTCCAAGAGGCTCCCAAGTGACCTCATGCTCAAACTTCCCCTCCCACAGTGTGTCTAATCTGAAAGGTAACCCCCGCTAAATTTGCCCAGTTGATAAGGCCATACAGCTCCCCTGCACCTGTTATCCAAACCTGAATCCGAACAGGAAGCTGGGGCTGAGATAAGGCTGAGGAAGGCAGTGCCTGGAATCGTTGCCAGGCTGGTGCCGGCCATTCAGCTGGATGCCACAGACTTCCAATGAGTCCCTCCTAAGAGCTGAGCTCTGTGCTAGGTCCTGAGGATAAAGAGGAAACCAGATGGTCCCTGCCCTTGGATGGCTTGTCCTCTACTAAGAAAGGAAGGCAGATGTGGAAGAAATAATTCCATATAAGACAAGGATATGGAGAAGGAGAAGCATGAAGCGAGGGGGCAGGGAAGGCCCCATGAGCTGGAGCCTGAGATGAGAAGGAGCAAGCCAGGAGCTCATATGGCCAGAGCACACACCCAATTATTCTTCTTGCTACAGCAGTCCTGGAGCCAGGGGTGCTTGCTGGCTTCCTTTTTCCTGCTCCTGGTGCGATGGCTTTCCACGGTCATTGCCCATTGACTTTCTCTCTGCTTGGATCTTCCAGCTTTACCATGGTTTTGCCTTCAGAAACAATGGCCCAGTCCCTGCACCTTTCACTCAGGCTTCCTTCTCCCTGCCCCTCACCCCATCAGCCAGTGCCTGTGGAAGCTTCTTTTACTGCTCTGGCCATTGATTGCTGAACTTGCAAGGATTCTGTGAGCTGGTTAAACAAAGCCATGTTAAAAATGAAGTTACATGTACAATTACATAAATCATACTCATACTATATTCTATTCACGTCAAAAGCAACAAATACTAAGAACTCGTTACTTTTTAGCATTTTACATCTCAGGTTATTTATATTTTGGAGGATATTTATGGCTCTTTATGTGTCACGTGGTGGAAATACCACACAGATGGTGCTGTGTACCTCTCTCCAATTCCTTAACCAGTGTCATCATCTGGGTGGCTGTCTACTAGGTCCACTTTGTGTTGTAACAACATACTTGAGGCTGAATATTTTATAAAGCGAAAAGGTCACAGTTTTGGAGATCCGAGAGCATAGTGTCACCATCTTCTCCGCTCTGGTTGAGGGCATTCTGTGTACATTACAACATGGAAATAGCGTCAGGGCAGGAATGCGTGGGAGAAGGAACAATCAGGTGGCTGGACAAGGAGCAAGAGAGATTCAGGGACCAAGTTTGCGTGTTCTATCACCACCTGTTCTCCTGAGAACTGTGAGAAATGTGCTCACCTGTCCAAACTCAAAGAATGGACTCAGAGACACATGGAGTGCAGTGAAAGCGAGACTTTAATGGCAATCTTGCAAGAGCTGGTGCTTGGTGAGCAGAGACACCCAAAGCAGTTACAAGCAGCATTATATTGTCTAGCGCGCAAGTCCCTCCCCTGGCTCCTCATTGGCTGAGTATATTCTTTTCCCTCACATGTCCTAAGTTTCCTATTGGGTTATTTAAAAATATGCCTCTCTTTGGATTGATCAAATTTTAGAAGCCGACTTTAAGTGGTACCACCTCTTTTGTGGCAGGAAGGTTTCCCTGTGATATGTGCTTTCTGGCATGTATACAGATTTTACTCATGTCCTCATTCTATCTTGATTTACCACCCCTCCCCCCAGTTTAAGTTCCCTTATCAGTTGGCCTCCCCCAACATCCACAAGCAAGCAAGCAGCTAGGGTTAAATGCCTTGCCTTGAAAATGGACCACCACTGACTTTATTTTTTGTTTGTTTGGTTTTGTGGTACTGGGTTTGAAATCAGGACCTTGCACTTGCCAGGCAAGTGCTCTACCCCTTGAGCCTTTCACCAGCCCCACTGACTTTATTTTTGACAAGAACTAACTCAGGTCCTAAGAGAACTACATTAGCCCCCCTGCGGTGGGGACGGGGGGAAGCACCCTCAAACCTAATCACTTTCCAGACCCTGTCTCCTGCGGATTCCACAGGCCCACACCACCACACTGTGACGTGAGCTTCCGCCATGTGAACCTTAAGGTGATGGGGACACAACTCTAACCATGTCCAAACTATAGCAGTAGCTTCAAACACCATGATAGGAGTTGCTACATTACAGGGTCAGTGTAAGGAGTCATTTTGTTTGGTCTATTATCTTTATTTAATAAAGTGATGGGGAAAATCGAATAGTATAAACATGTCATGTATAGCAAATGCATGGTGAACAGCATAAAAATTGAGGAAATATTCCTCTGGTATTAGAAACGATTTAGCAAAGAGTTATTTATTGTTGACAAATGAGTGAACTTTCAACATACATCTTCGTTGTTTCATTGTTGTCTCGTGAAAATACCAACCATCAATACTCATAGATGGTCTGTTTGTCGGAATTACACCCACTTCACAACAATGTGACTACTTGTGCAGATTAGAATGGTAGTCAGGCATTTAGTCATGGTCTGATTTTGTGACATTAGGAAGTTGCTAATTTAAAAAAGTGGATTTTGCAAGGCATAAGAAGTCGTACTGAAATTACAACTACATATAGAACTTAAAATTAGTAAATATTTTATTATTTGTAAATTCTGCACTGAAGTTCTTTCCATCAGCCTAGTTAAATTAAACATGATCATACATATGCACTTTTTCTTTTGAGAAATGGGCTGCCTTCAGTCTTTCTGCCTCCCTGAAGCCTGAAGTGTTTACAAAAAGCATCCATTTCTCTTGCTTGGGTATCTGCTTCCCTGTCCCAATCTTTTTACAATAAATCACTTCATGGATTCACAGAACAAGTTTTCATTTGAAAGCTAAACTTTCCCTGCCCTCCACTCACCACATTAAAAAAAGATATTAATTATATCTTCTGGAGTCATCCCATTGTCCACAGTGAGCCTGAAGTGTCCTGGTTAGCCCCCTCATGTCATCCTTTATCCTTGACTTTGAGGGACACTGGTCTGGAATTCTGGAGTGCTGGCACAGTGACCCAGATACCACACCTGGGCCATCTTTCAGCTTTTCATCAGGATAGCCTAAGGGGACCATCCCTCTACTACAGTGGTTGCTTCAAGGCCCAGGTCATCCAGGATTTTAGAGCTCTCCAGAAAAGACTAAAAGGATTCAAGGTACCCAGGCTGAAGGACGCCGTCACAGAACTGAATCTGAGGTGCCCAGGTTCACCATCTTGGGCACCACAGGCTTTCCCGCTGTGATGTTAGACCATATACTTAGGTCTTTCTGAACATCACAGAAGTGTGTACATCTTATGTGGGTCAGCAATGCATAGTAGCCTAAGGTGAGGCACTTAGTTTTTAGCTCAGTGACTCAGGGTACAGGAGACAGATTTGAGTTATAACAGCTTCTGAGAATCTGGCACTGCTCAGGCAATTAAATCATTCCTACTGAATCCTTGTAGAAACTCCATGAGGTGCATCCTATGATTATGTCAGTAAACAGATAAAGACATTGGGGCTCAAGGAGCTCTACGGTGTGCTGGGGTCCCTCAATGACACCTGTAGAGACCCAGGTTGCAAACCCTGCTGACTTGCTGTCCAGATGGTCACACCTTCTGAGCTGTTACCCCTCCCATTGTGTCTTAAGGTATTGGACCTGGATGGAGTACCTTATTAGAAAGGAGCCACTCTGCCAGTCATCAGGAAACATGACCAAAATGTGAACAAAAGAAAGTATGTTAATGAGCTTCTCTGACTTGGCTTTTCTGTCTGCAAATAGGTTATGAAGAAACCTAAGTGAAAATTTGTGAAAGTGCCTGTACACAAGGCTCTGTGGGATCAAAGCAAATTAATGATATACAAGATGACCTTATACAGCACCCAAAAGGGGACCTGGCACAAACAGCATGTCTGATAAGTAATGTGACTTGCTATAATTATTTCCTGTCCTTTTATTAAAGCTACAATGAGCATCCTGCTTAGAACACCTGCCATGGTAGTTCCACTAGCTGTCCTCCCTTCCCAAGGCCCAGTGAATAGCAAACCAGGTGTCTCTGGACCAATTTAGGATTCAATAGTCTTATTTCTGGGAATGAGAAGTATTCTTAGTTCCCAGTAACCAGCTTCTCCATCATTTAAAAACAAAGCTCATTTGTAGTGATGGAAAGCCCATGATTTTCAAACATTTTTTAGGGTGCACATGAACCTTTGTTCAAAAACATCTTATGTGCTAACCTAGAAGATAAAACATGTTTTTCCATGAATGGATACAGTTGAGGTTGGTGAGTAGAGGTATCTTATAGCCTGCTTTTCATCAAGATTATACCAAGCCTGATATGAGACCCCCCCACACCCCCAGACTACACTCCTACCCACTTGGCCTCCTGAAGACCGGCTGGAGTATTTGGTTCATTGAAGATGGTTGTATGTCCCTCACATGGGACTACTTAGGACACGTAAGATGCCTTTGGTGGAAGGCTGTGTCTTGTTTTGGATATGCCTCTGTAAAGCAGACGTAATCATTTCACAGTGATGGCAGGTTAATGGGGTTCTCTGCTGAACCTTGAGATATTGCCGATACTGCTTTCCAGGGATCAAACAAGGCAGATCAAAGTCAAGACTTTCAAAATCCTTCTCCAGGAGGAAATTCCTCCAGGCAAAGCTTTGAGGTTTTCATAGTCCTGAAAACTAGCCTTGACTTTCTTCTAGCAACAACAACAAAAAAAGTCCTTTTATTTGAGCCAAGCAGGAATATATTTCTTCTAAGAACTATTTATAGATTCCAGGTCATTTTCTTTCTGTTTCACCCTGTAGTAATTACCTGTCTTTAAGAAAATGTCGGCCCAGCATACGTGAGGCATGTGTAGGCAGATAAGCACTGTGAGCCAGCCCAGGTGGATAAGCAGACTTGTTCCTGTAATTCTTCTAAAACCCAGAACCATAGGCTTAAATCTCAGGACAGCATTGCACTCCAGGAACCAGAGCCTTGTGGCCAAAAAAGTAATTAAAAATAAGAATTCCAAACCTTAACCTGGGCTTCTCAAAACCATGAAGGGATCCAGATTCAGCGTCCACAGTAACAATTACTTCTTCTCTCACGGGCTCCCTGTACTGCACTGCCAGGTTTCTGAGCATTTCTTTCACCACAAGTTCCCCACACCTGTCTGTCCACCAGCCTGGCACTTAGATGGTAAGCACAAGGTTATCCTGTATGCGCATAGAGGGGAAAGAAAAGGCATGGAGGGGAAAGTCTGAGCATTTCCTCTTCTTCTTAATAACTTTGGCCTAGGTTTGCTGTGTTCTAAATTACATCCTTGTTGTTGTCTGATTGGGACATAGTAGAGATGGATTGTACAACCTAAAGTATCATGACTGAACCCAAATAATGCAGTGGGGTGACATTTAGTTCTGTCAGTTTCCAGTTCAGTTTCCAGTAGCCCAAAGGGCAAAGCAAATCTGACCCCAATAACAATAAGAGAACTATCATGCCTGCTCTTCCTCGTAGGATATTGAGAAACTCCCATGCCATGTTTCCTTTCATTTGCACATGGCTAATACATTGAAATGAAGGTTAAAGAAAGTAGAGGAAGTTATAACTGTGAATACAATGAGAGATTTCTGGTTTCTAGTTCAGTATGAAGGGAATTTAGAGGAATCACTCCATCCAAGGAGCAAGTTAAAAAGCTGAACAAATAAAATAATCAACAATACTTCTTAAATCCATCAGAGGATGAAGATACAAACAACTTCCTCCAAGGTTGGAGAGACAGACAGGGGAAACAGAGAATCACGACTTACTGGACCAGAAACTCACAAGCAGCAGTCTTTGTGGGAACCTATGCTATGATTGACAGTGTGAAGAGAAAATCCCACCAACCTAGAATGCTACACCCTGTGAAATTGCCCATCAAAAGTCCAGAAGAAACAAAGACTTGCTCAGACAAACAAAAGTGAAGGGGATTTTTTTTTTTTTTGCCAGTAGACCTGCCTTGCAACAACTATTAAAAGAAATTTTTCAGAAAAAAAGGAAAACGTGAGAGACTCAGATCTACATAAAGGAAAGAAGAACATCAGAAAATGATTGACAGTAAAAGAAAGACTCTTAACTTTTCTTATTAACTGGTCTAACAGATAACAGTTTGTCAAAAACTAGTGTCGGAATGTACCTGATAATGTGTACTTACATATTGAATATTAAATATTCATATGTATGCTGATATACAAATGAAATGAATGACAGCAATGATACAGGATGCAAAGAAAGAAAGAAAGAGGGCTATTTTGTTATCAGGTACTTGTCCTATGCATGAAGCATTATAGTATTATTTGAAAGTGAACCTGGATTAGTTGTCAATGTGTAGTGCAAACTCTAGGGAAACCACTTAAAAAGAAGAAACAAAGTAATCGATATGATAGAAAGGGAAAAATGTAATTATATATAAAATGTTCAATAAGGATAACAAAAGGCAGAAAAACCCAGGAAGACAAAAATAAGAAAAAAAGAAAAGGGCACTAAATAGAAAACAATAACAAATATGGTAGAGATTTCAGTTCTATCAACAATCACTTAGTGATCTACATAGTAATTAAAAGGCATATATTTCAAAGTGGATGAACTGCACCCCCCCAAAAAATCCAACTAAATGTTGTCTATAAGAAAGCCTAAACACACAGATAGAGTAAAACTAAAGGAATAGACAAAAATATAACATACTAACACTAATCAAAAGAAGGTGGGAGTAAAGGAACAACTTTAGGACAAGGAAAGTTATCAGAGATAAGAGGAGCATAACATAGTGACATAGTGTCAATATTCCAAAAACACGTATGTGTATATGCCTAACAACAAAAACAAAGCCTCAAACTACATAAGGCAAAAATTGATAGAAATGTAGTAAGAAATAGATCAATCCACTATTGCAGACTTCAACACCTCTGTAGGAAGATTTATCAGGCAGAAAATTGGTAAAGACATAGCTAAGCTCACAATGCCATCAAGCAGCTGTACATAATAGACATCTATAGACTAATTTACTCAACAATTGCAGATTACATCTTTCCTTAGGACCACATAAGACATTCACCAAGATCGATCACATTCTGGGCCATAGGTAGGTTTAAAAGAACACAAATCATCCAGTACTGGCTCTCAGATCACCGTGGAATTAAGCTAGGAATCAATAACAGAAAGATAGCAGAAAACTTTTGTAAAACTTGAAAACTAAACACACACACACTTCTACATAATGTAGATTAAAGAAGAAAATGTCAAAATATTCAACATATTTTGAAGAAAGTGAAAATTAAGATGCAACTTATTAAAACTCTCAAGGTTTAGTAAAGTCAGTGTTTAGAGAAAAATTTATAGCATTGAATGCATTTTTAGGAAAGAAGAAAAATCTAAAATCAATACTCTAAGACTCTACCTTAGGAAACTCAAAAAAGAGGAGAAAAACTCAAAGTAAGCAGAAAAATAATAATAAAGATTAACATTAAAAACAGGAAATCAATAGAGAAGACCAACAAAACCAAAAGCTAGTTCTTTAAAAAGATTAATAAAATCAATAAGACTCTAACCGAACTAGCTAAGAATGAAAGGGAGAAGACGCAAATTAATAATATCAGAGATAAAAGAGGGACATCAACTCAAATTACACAGGCCATAGAATGTTAATAAGGAAATATATGGACAACTCTGTGACCACAAATTTGATAACCTAGATGAAATGGACTAATTCCTTGAAAGACATAATCTGCCAAAATTTATACAGGAAGAAAAAGACAGTGCTAATAGGGGTATGTCTGTTAAATACATTGAATAGATGGTTAATAACCTTTAGCAAAAGATCCAGAATAACCAACTCAATGCTGAAGGAAAAAAGAACAAAGATGGAAGACTGATGCTACTTGATTTCAAGACTCATTATAAGGCTATGATAATCTTGACAATGTGGTGTTGTGTGATGGTTAACTCAATTGTCAGCTCAGTTGGATTGAGAAAATCCTAGGAGCTTAATGATGCACACCTCTGGGTGTGTCTGTGAGGGTGTTTCCAGGGATGATTACATCCTGAGGACTCTGACTTAGTGAATGAATTAATCTCTTGATGAATTCAAAATATGATGTCATTATTGGGAGGTGGCAAAAAGTAGGAGGTGGGGCCTAGTTGAAGAAAGTAGGTCACTGGGACTGTGGTTGGAGGCTGTGTCTTGCCATGGCTATTTCCTGTCACATTCTCTATGCTTCCTGCCTACCATGAAGTGAAAAACCTCCTCCACTACATACGTTTCATGAAGTGAAAAACCTCCTCCACTACATACTACATTATGCTCTGCCCTGGTGTATGAGCCAAGCAACCATGGACTGAATCCTATGAAATCAGAAGCCAAAAAAAACACTTTCCTCTCTTAAGTTGTTCTTGCAGATATTGTGGTTACAGCTATGCCAGAGTAACTAATACAGAAAATTGGTATTGTAAGTGGGTCGTTGCTGGGACTAAACCTGGCTACCTGGTTCTTAAATCTTTGGAACTGGTTTGTAGGAGGAATTTGGAAAAGTTTGGAGAAGTAGGATAAAGAAAGCCTAAGATGCTGTAAGGAGAGCTTAATGGGCAGTGCTGGTGGGAGTTCAGAAGCTAAGAATGCAGATAGAAATGTGGAGAGTAAAGTCTGTGCATAAGGTTTCAGGTGGAGATGGAAGTTGTATTGGAAATTGGACTAGGGGTCATTCCCATTACCTTCTGGCAAAGAATGTGTCTACATTTTGTCTGTGTCCTGAGACTCTGAGTGGGGCTGAATTTAAAACCAATGAACTAGAGCTAGAGATGTGGCTGAGTGATAGGAAGCTTGCCTAACATGTGCAAGTCCCTGAGTTCAATCTCCAGCACTGCTAAAAGTAAAAAAGTATGGGCTAATTAATTTGACAGAAGAAATTCCAAGACAGCATAGCATTCAGGCTGTGGCATGGATATTGCTGTCTTCTTTTAGCCAGGTTTATAGTGAGAATTGGGAGCAAAAAGCAGAGCAGAAAAAAATTGAAAAACTTGCAGTTTGGCTAGAAAAGAAGCATGTGTAAAGTCAGGGCCAAGGAATGTGTTGTTGAACAGATGAACTCCACTAAAAAGAAGCCATCTACTTTGCTCAAACCAGATCAGGAGAGAAACAACACAGTAAGAGGAGTAACAAAAGAGAGCAGCTCATGAGAAATCTAACCTCTTTGAATGGATGGATGGATGGACAGACAGATGATAGATAGATAGATGATGACTAGATAGATAAATAGATAGATAGATGAAGAAATAGAGATGTCCATGGAATTTGTACCATCTAAACGTCTGATTCAGGAATCTTTTGTATTTCTTTTCTCATGTGCAGTTAAAAACAAAAAGGCATCTATCCCCACAAAGTCTCTCTTCTCTTGGTCCTTCCTTCCAACTGTGCTGGATCCAGCTCAGTCTAATAAAAGCATCAACAATTGAGAGCAGTGTGACTTCCATCTCTGAATAATGGGCCACCCTCAATGCCTCCCTAGCATCAACATTCAACAAGAAAATACAGGAAGGTCATGATCAGGAGTTTTCTTCTGGATTCTGCTCAACAGTGCCTCAGAGTCAGGAATTTTTGGACCAAAAGGGGTATCCCATTTCCAAGTAGTGAGAAGGGGCTATAAGGAATCCAAATTCTTCCCTGATACTAGGTTTTTAGATGTTTGCAAAGTATTATCTATCTTTTAAAAGTTAAGATTTGAAAAAATAAATCCTTTAGAGTGTATGTACATTGAATACCCTTTTCAGCAGGAGTAATTTCAGTAATCTCCATGAGATATTTTATAAGGAGCTGAGGTCATCCAAAGTACTATTTATTAAAAATTTGCCCAAACTTTTCAATTTTTATTTTTGCTACTAGCTCACCCTTTTTTTCCCCACTGTATCTATAAAGACAAGACTAGAATAAGTACAATGAAATAAACCACATATAGCAATATCCACATATATTAAGAGCTTTGGCTTTGTGGTCACTGGCTTGTGACTTTGGGGAAAGTATTTGTCAGTACTGGGCTTTTATTTCTATGTCTGGAAAGTGACATAGTTGACCTCTGAGGTCCTTTCTGCTTCAACATCCTATGGTCTCATCCGTCTTTGCATCTCCTTGGATGAGCATGTTGACACATGACAAGTGTTTAATAGACATCTTGAGTGGACGAGGGGGAGTAGGCTGCTACTATGTTCAATAGATAGCACAGTTTGAAGTCCTTCACTGCTACCTCTACTGGTGCCTGCTGGTGTGGGTAAGCACATGTCACTTTTGTGTGTGTGTGTGTGTTGCTGGAGACTGAACCCAGGGCCTCATACATGCTGAACATGCACTATACCACTGAGCTATGACCTCAGACCTCACATTTTACTACTCTTGTCTTCTGACACTTGGGCCTGATTTTCTAGCAACCAATTAAAATCTTTTAAAATTTGCCAAACTAAATATTTCTGTTATCTCTATTCAGCAGACAGAACAAATGAGTATTGTCCTGAAAGAAAAGTGATTTGACCTCTGTATTAGGTTAGGTTTGAATTTGGAAATGAGTGTATGGATACAGCCCATACTATCCTGCTTTTCACAGAAGCACCTGTGCATATGAGCGACACAGAGGAACCTGTGTATATGGACCAAATCAACAGTCACAAGATAGGCAGTGATAATTCCCTGTGAGGCAGGTCAGAGTTAGGCAAAAATGATCCATGTAACAGATTTCAGAAGGTCACAGAAGAACATTCCAGTGCACAAGCACAGTTAGACAGAACACAGGGTCATCTGTTTCCTTCAAACTCCTATGCGTGCGCCTCACACGGACTTCAATGCTAAGGGATGCTAAGAGTGACCAGTGGTGACTAGGAAGACAAAGTCATGAAGGGCAAATCCCAGCAATTCAGAGATCCCACACAGGAAATCAGGAAGCAAGACATGAGAGAATGAAAGCACGGCCAGGAGACAGGAGCTGGGCAAGGGGACTTATGAGTGGGACTAACACTATTGTAATGGAAGAGGGCAAGTATTTGCCACTTCAAGAACTGAAGGACTTATCTTATAAACCTTAAAAGAAGCTACATCACGAGGAGATCCAATGGCCTTCTCAATCTGAGGACCAGAGTCTTTCTCCAGCTCTGGGAAATTTAAAATATCATCTTCTCCTCTCTGGTTCCTTCATTTTCTACTTTATGGACCTCTTCTTAGAAGAAGGCGGGGACCTTGAAGCCTGTCCTCAAAGATGCTTTGCTTTCTTGCACCTCTGTCCCTTTGTCCTTTTGAACTGTGTTCTGCAAAGACAAAGTCCTCAGTTTGATCTTCCCATTTATTAGTTCACTCACTAAGATTATAAGGTCAGTTGAACTTTTTAATTGTGGTCAACATGGCTGACCTCCCAAAACCCCCAATTACCACATTATAACAGTGTGTTCTTGATGAAGATCTGTGATACCCTCTTGTAACCCTCTGGAAATTATTCGTACTTTTTTCTTTAAAAGTCTGTTTGTCCTGTTAGCTCAGTTTACGTAAGTGTTGGCTTTTTGTTGGTTTGTGCTTGTTATTGAAGTCCCTCTTTCATGGTGTTGCATTTGTTGACATGTTCTGGTTCCCTGTTTGCAGGCTACATTCTGCATCTGGGATCCACTGGGTCCTGCTCCTGGATGCTCTTTCTGTGAACTTGCTTCTGGTGAGAGACATGAAGCTGGGTGAAGAACAAGCTGTATTGATGAGTAGGTGCTGCCAGCAGCTTTTCCTCTCAGTTTGGAAGTTCTTTGTCTTCCTCCTCTAGTTTCAATTTCTATCAAAATTGTATCCATCTAACAGTTCGGAGACTCAACTAAGACTAGAAGGCTTGTTTTTATAAAAGCAGAGCCCAATGTTCACCTCTCATCTTCTTGCCTAGGAAGAGGTAGCCCTTTTTAATTCTTGTAAGATGATTCTTTTGGTATTTACCACCTTATCTCTAAATACCTACTTACAAGTCATCCCTTGCTATACCCAGAAGACTGGCTTCAGGGTCCTCCAAGGATGACAACACCCATGGAAGCTCAACCCCCTTATATGAAAGGACTAGTGTTTGCATAGAAGCTGTGCACATCCTGGTGTCTCCTGTAATGGCTTTGTAAATCATCTCTGGATTAATTATAATGCCTAATGCAATGGACATGCTGGTAAATAGTTGTTATACTGTATTGTTTGGGGAATAATGACAAAAATGAAAGTCTTTACATTGAGTGCAAGTACAATTTTTTTCCAAGTATTTTGCATCGGAAGTTGGTTGAACCTAAGGATTCAGATCCCATGGACACAGAGGGTGACTATTGTGGTATTTGATTTTTTCCTCAATTTCAGGCATTATCAATAGAATTTACACTATGATATATGAGGGCTTAATTTCTCTTTTAACCACTCACCTCTACTCCCATCATTTACACACAACAAATGTCCACCTTTCTTTCTCTCTTTCTTTGAAATGTGGCTTTCTAATTTTTAGTTAGCTAAACACATTGTGCTGTTATTATTATATGTGTATTCACAGCTAAGCCATGTAATACACTATGAGAACTGTCAGTTTTTGAAGCCTTATTTCTCCTATTTTTAATTTTATTGTTTGTTTAATTTTCTAAGAAATTACTGCAAAATTTCTAAGAAATTACACTGCAAACTTCCTACTAACAGTCTAAATATTTCTCATTCTACATAAATACATTAGGTATTTTATAAATTTCATCTTGAAGAAATTTCTACTGGATCTTCTGACCTACACTAGTGTGGACTAGCTGCCTTCCACCCTGGAGCACAGCAGCTATACTAGGTACTGGGCCCTCCCTCCAAGCACCTCCTAGAATTTCTATTGTTGTTGTTTTTGAGATAGGGCTTCACTATATAGCCTAGGCTGGCCTTGAACTTGTAGCCATTTTCTTGCCTCAACCTCCCAAGTGCTGGGATTATAGGTGTATGCCACCATGCTTCCTGTGTCTCTTCCTTGTATTGGATCCTGCTCTCTGTAGCCCATGACTTCCTCTTTCTTGGCTTACTTTCTCACTTTTGCAACTTGCACCTTCCAGTATTTGCCTGAGAAAGGTTACAAGACAGGTAAATATTTTGGGGCTCCTGAAGACCTTAACAGGCTCTTTATTCTATCCTTACTTCCAACTGATAGTTTGGCTGGATGTAGAATTTTGGGGGTGAAAATAACATTCTTTGGACAGTGTTTCCCTGTCATCTTCTTGTTTCCATGTGGCTGTTTGGGAGACGGAAGCCATTCTGATTCCCTCAATATTCTGATATTTCACAATGATCTGCCTAGGTCTGTTTTAAGCCATTGTGCTGGGTACTTGTTAGATCCTTACAACCTAGACACCACCTTCCTCATTTACACAGCATGTTTGTGAATTATTTTATTGATAATTGCTTCACTTCTATTTTTTCTTTTTTGGAACTTGGACGATGAACTGTTTGAATGGCTTTAATTTTCCATCCTGTGACCTTTTTGCTCTACATTCCTGGAAGTTCTATCAGTTTTATTTTCCAAGCTTTCCATTGAAAGATATCTTGTGCATGTGTGTGTTTAAAACTCTTCTCTTTCTCTGCATATTCCTTTGAATTTCTTCTTGTTCCTCATCTGCAGACTCAACATTTTCTTGGATCTGTGGATGCTGATGACTCTCATTTTGAAGTCTTCTACTTGCATTTTCTGTATTCTAACATTTTTATTGCTTATTTTGATTCAATTTTTTGGTGACACTGGAGTTTGAACTCAGGGCCTCATGCTTGCTTGGAAGGAGCTCTACCACTTGAGCCACTCCACCAACTTTGTTTTGTGTTGGGTTTTTTCGAAATAAGGTCTCTATTTGTCTGGGCTGACTTTGTACTATGATCCTCCTGATCTCTGCCTCCTGAGTAGCTAGGATTACAGGTGTGAGCCACTAGCACCTGGCTTGATTCAATTTTTAAAAAAAATCTTACCTGCTTTTCTCCTCTGTCTAGTTATCACAGCTTTCCTCTCTTAACTAAGAGTGGGGAACTAAAATCAACTGGATACAATAACTGAAATAGATGAACACATAGGAAGAGCCAACCTGCCTGACTGAAATTTCCTATAAAGCCACTGCAATTAAGACTGTGGTATTAGGTATAAAGACAATGAGAAAGAACAGAGAATGCTGAAATTGACCCACGTGAACATGACTAATTAATTTTTGAGAATGGTGATAAGGTAATTCAAAAGGTTAAACATGGTCCTTTCACAAATGGTGCCGCAATAAATTGATATTGACCTGACAGTGAACCTTAACCTTACATGACCACATATGCAAAATAACCTTAGTTGATCATAGATGTAAGCATAAAGGCTCAAATTGTAAACCTTCCATAATCATAGAAGGAAATCTTTTCAATCTCGGGGTAAGCAAAGATTTCTTAACCAGGACTCCCAAGGCATAAAACATAAAGCAGAATTGTTAAATCAGTGCTGTTGTTTGAATGTGTCCCCAAGAGTTCCTCTGTTGGGGACTTAATCCCCACATGAATGTGCTAATGGTATTTGGAAGTGAGAGGTAAGGAGGATGGGGCCCCATGATGGTATTAGTGGCTTTCTAAGAGAAGGGAAAGAGAGCTGAACTGGCACACTTGTACTGTCTGCCTGTTTGATGCCCTCCACCATGTTAAGATACATCAAGAAGGCTCACCAGATGACAAGCAGATGCATGCTTTCAGACTGCCCAGCCTACACAACCACGAGAAAATGAACTTCTACTCTTTATAAATTACCCAGATATTTTGCAAATACTCAGGTACTTTTCATAGCAGCAGAAAAAGACCTAACATAATTTTCTTCAAAATCAAAGACTGTGCTCCTCAGAAATGCCATTTAAAAAATAAACATGCAGAGTCCCCAGCGGGCTCCGCAGCTGCTTGCCGGGTCTCTGTAGCGCGCGACCCGGTGTTCCCGGACTCCACGCCGGCAACGACCCTGAGCCGTCAGCTGAAGAGACCGGCAATGGCGGCCTCGACTGCTTCGCACCGGCCCATCAAGGGAATCTTGAAAAGCAAGACCTCCACGACTTCCTCGGTGGTGGCCTCGGCCGAACAGCCCCGCCGGAACGTCGAGGAGGAACTGAGTAAAAAATCCCAGAAGTGGGATGAGATGAACATCCTGGCAACATATCATCCGGCAGACAAAGATTATGGTTTAATGAAAATAGATGAACCAAGCACTCCTTATCATAGTACGATAGGTGATGATGAAGATGCATACAGTGATTCAGAAGCCACTGAAGCCATGACTCCAGGTATCTTAGCTAAGAAATTAGCGGCTGCTGAAGGCTCTGAGCCAAAGTGTCGAATTCGGGAACAAGAAAGCAGTGAAAAGGATAATGACCTCTCACCTGAAGAGCAAGAAAAGAAGCGACAATTTGAAATGAAAAGGAAGCTTCACTACAATGAAGGACTGAATATTAAATTAGCTAGACAATTAATTTCAAAAGACCTACATGATGACGAGGAAGACGAAGAAATGTTAGAGACTGCGGATGGAGAAAGCATGAATATTGAAGAGTCAAATCAAGGATCTACTACAAGTGACAAACAGCAAAGCAAATCGCAAAGTTCATAGAAGAAATTTGTTCACCATTGCAGTTGTTTTGTCAAATACAAACCCTGTTGTTATAATACACTGCTTCTTGTTCTATACAATTCATGACTTACATACCAAAATGCATAACAATTATTATATATTGCCAAGAATTAAATGGTAATCTTGAGATTGATTAGACTGAAATGCCTAATTAGTGCATACATTCTTGTGCCTCGTACTTCACCACAAATTCAGTGTAATGTCATTAATCCAAAACTGCTTTACTTTTTTAAGTACACTGGTTAATTTGTATGAGATATTATATAGCTTTTTATGCTTTAGAGGGTAAATGATGTCTTTTTTGTGGGGAGGGGAATTAATTTATATTCATCACTCCTAGCTGTACCTCTTACAAAAAGTTTGTTGAGTCTTTTTTTTTTTAAATCAAAAGCCAATTGGAACAACGGGATATAGAGGTGCATAAATTTTCAGGCTGAAAGGTATTTTAACACTTGTCTTCAACTTGATTTGTCTATTAAGCCTCGAGAAGGATTGTAAGAGCAACTGTTGCGTTTTCTGTGACCTTTAAAATTCCTGTTGAGTTTTCTTTGTGTTTACAAGGAAATAATTGAAATTTTTCTAATCAAAACTAGCTTTTTTTTTTCATAAATTATCAGGTTAAATTTGCACTAATGTCTGCTCTGCTTGCTTGTTTGGGTGTCCTGAGCAGACTTCAGATCAGTTTTTTAATAAATATAATTCTAATGTAGCTATTTCAGCATTCTCTATTTATCTGTCTTAACCTACTGCTTTTGTTTCCTGCTCTTTTCCACACATACATGTAGAAGTGTAAGGACTGTATTAAAAGATGGCAAAGGTTGTCATGGCATTAGGAACTCTTCTTTCTCTCACATATTCTGTCATTTGAAATTTTTTGACCACCATTGCCTACATGAAGAAGATAGATTGCAGTAGTGTAGACAGGAAATACAACTCAACTGCTCAGTTTCTATATCTCTCTGATTTTCTGCTTGATAAATTGCTGTTGGTTGATTTGATTTAATTAGACTTTAGAAATCAATTAACTGAGGCTTTTTTGCATGATGAGAGAATTGTATGTAACCGGTGATTGTTCCTAAATGTACAGACAGAATTAAACCTGAACATTTTTTTAATTTAAAAAATTTAAACAGTCCCTACTTTAAGGGAATATAATAATGTATACTATGACAAATGTACTTTTATTCTTCTAATGCAGTAAGAATTATTTGGATTTTCTTTTCCCAAAATGAAGTGCAGTTCCTTTGTATCTTGGTTTAGTGATGGTTTTATTTCTAGTCAGTTATTTGTATCTTAATTTTTGTTAGTACCAAAAAGAATTCATTATATGAACACCTTTAAAATAATATCTGTATATTATATATATGAAATGACTTTTATTTAACAACTTATCTTCCACTCCAAGTTTATGGAAGTATTGGTATGTCAAAATAAAAAGTGGGAAGATTCTTTGCTGTTAAAAATAAATAAATAAATAAACAAACATGCAGCCAGGCTTCAGTGGCTTAGGTGTGTAATCCTAGCTACGTGGGAGGTGGAGATTTGAGGGTTGTGGCTCCAGGACAGCCTGGACAAAAAAGGTTTGCGAGATCACATCTCAACAGAAAAAAGTGGGTGTGATGGTATTCACCCATCATCCCAGTGACATAGGAAAGCTTAAAATAAGAGAATTGTGGTCCGGGCTGGCCTGGGAAAAAGTAAGACCCTATTTCCAAAATAACAGAAGCAGAAAGGGCTGGAGGTATGGCTCAAGCACCAGAGCACCTACTTAGCAAGTGTGAAGCCCTGAGTTCAAACCCCAGTGCTGTCAAAAAGCAAAAAATAAATAAATAAATAAATAAATAAATTCAGTAAGACTTCCCCAAGATCATTAGTCACCAAGTAAAACAACTGAAACCCCAGTGTCTCTCATCTCCCTGTCTCTGTCTCTCTCACGCACGCGTGTGCACGCACACACACTTACACATACACACACACACAGCCGCTTGAATGTTGGCTTTGGATTAATTGCATGTCTTAAAATTTTGATTTTGAGCATTTTAAGAAAACACTCATGTGCCGTGGTGCAGAGCAGACACTGGGCTGAGGGCAGACAGCACACAATGCTCACGTCACCCACCCTGGAGCATAAGCACTGCTATTTTCCCAACCTCCCAGTTGGGAACAGAGCTATGAGAGGCTGGATGACTTGCCTGAGGTCTGTGACTGGGAGGTGCAGCGCTGGGATTTGGATGGAGGTGTGCCTGATGCCAGAGCACGTGTACACAGCCAGCACATACGCATCGGCTCCAGGCCCCTCAGCCTTCACACCCAGGGCCCTGCGCTCCCAGCATTCATCTACCACTTACTCTCACTCCTGGAGGTGTCTCTCCTGCAAGTGTTCGAGCCGTGGCTTTGCCGAATCCCTACATTGATCTGATCCATTTGGTTCTTTCAGGAATAAAAGAAAAATTCTCATCTGGTGACGCACTCTTTCTAATTATTATTAAATTTATGGGTTTATTTTTATCTTAAACATACATTTCATGAGTATCTAGTCTTGAAGTTTAAAATATTTAGCCCATTCTCCTTGCCTTTTCTAGTGGTTAGGGACAAGTGGAAGCTGTGCCAAACTCAGAAAGTTCTTTGCCACACCAAGATTATTCACCTACATTTTCTTCTAGTACGTTCTTATTTTTTCATATTAAGGTCTGCAGTTCATTTGAAACTTTTTTGGTGTTGGATGTCGAGAAGAATCTAGATTTTTTTTCAAATGTTTAGCTATTTGTCCAAACATTAGACATTGGCTGTTTTTCTGATTTGAAAAATGTACTTCATTAACTGAAGCAATTTCATGTCTATGACATCTTGGGTTAAGTTCTCTGATTCTTCTTTTTCACTCTTTCTTGGATGTTTGTATACATTTATATTCTGTTAAATATATTTCAAAATCATTTGGGTGAGTTCAAAAAGCTCAACAGACTATGAGTATGCTTGTATCATCTTTCGGTTCATTTAGGGAACATGGACTGACATTTTAATAGTTATAAGTCATGTTGCAAGCTCCAGATGAACCTCCACTATCCTGCCAGCTGCAGGGACTGTTTACTATAAGATGTACTAATACTGTCTCCACATCCCATGCCTCACCTGAAGAAGGCCCCATGTTTCCTGGCCTTCTGGGGTTTCAGGGTGGTGGAGGGCTCTGAAGTCAGGAACATATTCTTGCTTCTGTGGAATCCTCCATCTGCCCTCTGCTCTGATTTTGCGACTCTGTCCCATCCACAAGACCCTGGAAACCACCTGACTTTTTTCTTGGCACTAGTTTAAGGCCATGAGCTTGAGAGATGGCAACTCAGGGTAGAGGTACCAGTCAGTCCTCGGTGCAGAACATCTGGCCAATGGCAGGCACCACCGTGCAAACCACCTGGTGAGGACACTCAACTGTCCTGACTCATCACCTCCTCCATAGGAAGGAAAGGCAGGAAAACAGAATTTTGTAATGATTAAATGTGAAAAGTAGTGAAAGCGCTTGGTAAATACAAGCTGTTACCACCACCATCACCACCCCATCATCTCCACATCATGGTCGTCATGGAAGGGCTGAAGGCATCAGGCATGGGTTACATCATAAGGAACTATTTGGAAAAACAAAGGGGGCCAGAAGGAGGGGAGAGGATAGACAAGAGAGGGCAATGGACAGTCAGTATGAGCAAAGTACATTACCTATGTTTATGACAGCATTATAATAAACCTATTATTTTGTACAATTAATATACACTAATAAGAGCTGGACATGCTAGTATACATCTGTAATCCCAGCTGCGCAGGAGGTGGAGATTGGGAAGATTGTGGTTTGAGACTACTCTAGTAGTCTAGTTAGTGAGCCCCCATCTCATCCCATATGCTGGGCATGGAGGTTCACGTCTGTAGAATCCCAGCTACATGGGAGACATATGTAGGAGTATTCTAGTCTAAGACTGACCACAGGTAAAACCATGAGACTTTATTTGAGAAAATAACTAAAGCGAACAGGACTGGGGGCATGGTTCAAGTGATAGATCACTTGAGTAGCAAGTGTGAGGCCCTGAGTTCAAACCCTAGTACCACCAAAAATTAAAAAAAAAAAAATATATATATACATATATATAATATGTATATTCTAATAAAAAGAATGCAGCATAACAAGTGACTTTAAACTGAGTATTAGTTGTGTTTACACTTAAAAGTCACCCTGTTTGTCCTTTTGCAGGAAGCAGGTCTTCCCTGTCTCCCTCTTTAAGCTCCAGTGTGCCTCTTACTTTGGTCTCTCCCTTTTTCCTCCCTGGTTTATCAACTTCAATTCAATCTCATTATCTCAATTATAGCAAGGCTCAGGAAGCATCTTTCCAAATCTAAACCAGCTCATCAGGTTCCTTGGTTAACCCAAAACCAATTTTTATTCCCAAGAAGAGCAAAACTTAACTTCTCTTTAGACTATAGAAGAATGCCATAGTCTAGTCTTTCAGCCCCCAAACTCACAATCATTTTCCATACTTCACAAAGCTAACACAGCACATCTAAAAGCAACACTGTGCTATTTTCTCAAATCTCCTTCCTGTCCATCAGTAGAATTTTGTGGATTTCTTTATAGTGAGTCTCATCAGTTATTATGGATAAACTGCTTTTATTCCTTATGTTTTCTAACTGGTTATTGTTGGTATGGAAGTTATTAGCTTTTTGTATATTTGTTTCGAAACTAGAATCATATCACCACCATCCTAGTTTTATTGTCTTGGGTTTTCTCTGGTATGTAATCATTTTATCTGCAAATGACAATGTTGCTTGTTTCTTGTTTCTTCTCAAGCCTACTCTTCTTACTTTGGTGTATGGTGCTAGCTTGGACAGATGTGACACATAGTGATGTGGTATTGGAAGACTCTGCTTGCTAATATTTTGGTTAAGATTTCTAAATGCAATGAGTTCTGCACTTATTTTGAACTCAGTGCTTTTCTGGCTTTATAAAAATAATAAAGGCAGCTTTCTTTGAGTTCTGAAGCCATTTCTGTAATTTCTGTGTTATCTGTTTTTGATCGTTTGATCTTTGTGAGCAGTCTAGGACTGGCCCCTTTCAGAGAGGCTCCTTTGCAGTCATTTTATAGTCTATTTTAGCTTTCCTTTCTTTTCATAATATAGGAAGTTAATTTTTCTAGAATAATTATCCACACCATCCAAATGTTAAAATTTATCTACAAAGTATTCTCTCTCTCTTTTTTTTACCATCACTGAGGGTTGAACTGCGGATTTCATCTTTGCTAGGCAGGTGCTCTGTGGCTTGAGTTACACCCCTGGCCCTCTTTGCTTTTATTTATTTCTGAGATAGAGCCTTGCTTTACACCAGGCTGGTCTGGACAGTGATCCTCCTTTTAATGCTTCCAGCAGTAGCTGGGATGACAGGCATACACCAAAGCATCCACCATTGGTTGAGATGGGGTCTTGTGAACTTTTTGCCTGGGTTGGCCTCCAAATGTGATCCTCCTGATCTCAGGCTTCTGAGTAGCTAGGATTACAGGTACCCAGCCAAAGTATTATTTTATACTTTAAAAACTTTCCCTTTTATCTGTGGGTATCCATCCTCTCTTCTGGACCAATTTTGAATATTTACATTTTCCCATTCTTTTCCTTATTTAATCAAGGTAGGTTATGACTTTTCTTTTATATATTTGAAATCTCTTAAATTAATAGATTCCACCATTTTAAAGACTTCTAGTTTAAATTCAGTGGCATGTTTTATGTTTATTTGCTTCTGCTTTAGGTTAGCTATTTTCCAAAATTTGGGGGTTTTGTGATTAATTAATTTGATTTTGTTTCTTGTTCAATAATGAGAAAACTTAAAACTATAAATTTTTCCCCCACAGACAATTTTAGCTTCAAAACACATATTTTAGTGTGCAGGAGTCTCATTACTGTTGTTTAAGTAAAGAGGTATCTGAGAGAGGTGGTATATTTCCAAAGTGGTCGGAAAGTTATTGTTGTCTGCTTCCAGCTTACTTATTTTTAATTTTATTGAAATTTGTTTAGAAAATGTGATCTTCCCCTACCTATGTGTTAAGATACACTGAGGTCGTCTTCGTGGCATAATGCAGACTCTGTACCTCGTACACAGTTAAGATCTAAAATTGTTTCCTAAGAACTTGAAAAGAACATATAGTCTCTAATACGATAGAATCTGTGGTGTGCGCATTCGGTAACTGCCACGGGCTGAGATAGATGGAGAATTTGCTTTCCTCTTTTTCCCCCTACCCCTTTCATTGATCTGGAGTTTATCCTAGAAGGGAATAGCTCTCAAAGTGTGGTCCCCGGACCAGCAAGTGCTTGTATCACCTGAGACCATGTTAAAAATGCAAACTTGTGAACCCTACCCCATATCGATGCATCAGAAAACTGGGGGTGGCACTAGCAAGACGTATTTCAAGAAGGCTTCCAGATGAGCAGGATGCACATCTGCACCTGAGGACCACTGGGACAAGGTACGAGATGAAGGTCTCATTTTGTCTCCCTTTGTCCTGAGGAATTATTTTCCCCCTAGTGACCTGGGAAATGTCCATGATACTTTATTGAGAATAATGTACAAACTGTATCTGTAACATCATCCCAACTTTGCAAAAGAATAATGTTAAATGATCAGAAGAGAAAATTCTCCAAAGGGGGAAAAACTGATGACTACATCAAAATGCCTAGGAGCTCTGTGACAGGCAACAAGCAGATTGTGAACCTCACATGTGGTGTCAGCCAGCTGGGGTGGAATCCTGGCTCAGCCATCTGAGGGCTATGTAATCTTAGGAAAGTTACTTTACTTCATTTTCTTTTCTTTTTTTTTTGTGGGTATTTATGAAATTTTCTAGAATAAGTATGTATTTCCTTTAAAATGAGAAAAAAATCATAAAACCACAAAATAGTAAAGATAAAATGCTGGAGAGGCAAAAGAAGAGAAAACGGGGCACTTAAGCAGTTTAAGAGACAAATTTTCTACTCCACAGGACTGAAGCAGAAAAGTTATTGACTTACATCACCAAAAGCTCATTGAAGGCGTGCCCTAAAGCCTGGCTTGAGGAAGGGTGCAAATGACAACCCTCACACCCTATTCCTTCTCTGTGGTGCTCACTACTTAGCTTTGTCCCCTACAGTACCCTCAGATCTCAGAGCATTCTCACTTCCTTCATGCTTTATAGGCAGGGGCAGTTTCCCAAAATTCCCCCTGGAAATCTCATCACCTCTCATTGGATTATTTGAGTCACACGTTCATCTCTTAACCAATCAGTGTGGGCAGGGGAAAATGCAACATGCTGATTGGTTTAAGCCTGGATCACTCAACTCCCAGTATCAGGGATGGAGTCATGTCCAGAACCCCATGGACTGACAGAAAATGAAGAGGTGAATCTCTAATAGGAAATACCGAGTGGTGATAAGCAAAGGCTGCTGTCTCTGAAAGGAAGTGGCTATCCAACCTTGCCAGCTATTTCAAGTGCAGCTTGTAGCATACTTGTCACTCTTGGAGTATTGTTTTAGAGGGTATTTGTTTTTATGTCCTCAGTAGAAGGTGGCTGTCCCAGTTTGTGCTGAGCCGAGACTGGGCAAACGTTGAATATCTGGTACTCAGAACACTGAGACCACAAGCTTATTGTTAATATCTTTCAGTTTGTGTTTTCAGTATTTCACAGGAAAAGAATTTCATAAAATGCCCTTTCTAAACTTTCCAAAATGATTAATTATTTGAGTTTTTGTTGGGAGGCATAGAAAAGGCATCCCTGAGGTAGGGGTCAGGGACTGGGGGTCTCCATCTCTATGTAACTCATGTGCAGCTGTGGGATGTCTTTTATGACCTCCCCAAGAAGACAAAAGACTGGTACAACAATACTCTTGCCAATTTGCTGAAAAGTTTATCATTCTGTTCTACAGCTGGATATCTTCATCCCAATTCAATATCCAAAGGCTAAACAGAGTCCTCATTTTATAGCTGTTGTGAAACTGTATTCTTGGAACAATGACAACCTCTGCCTTCTCTAAAACCATGGCCAGCTGAACCTACTGTGTCCCTGGGATGGGCAATAAAAGCAGGTTGGATATTAAGCAGATACACCTGCCTCTCAGGCATTGCTCAGGTGCCAAAAGATAGACTGATTGTATGGACCAAGCCCCGTGCTTGGGAGGAAAGGAATGAAATAGAATTCCCTTGGGAAGTTGGAGCCTCTCCTGGATGCAGGCTGCCCCTCCATCTGACAGTGAAATGATCCAGTGTTCTTGGACTATGGATTTGGGAAAACTTTAGCCATACCTTAGTCAACACATGGAGAAGTATATAACCCTGGCGGGAACCCATGGAGAAAGCACTAGACTGAACCAAATGCACCTTGTCATTTCCTTAATAAAATGATATTTCATTACCTTGAGGCTGTCATCATTTTTATCTTACCTTCTGTCTGTTTTCTCTACTTCCTATACTTGGAGTGTGTTGCCAGGTTACCCGAAAAGAGACAATTTTTCAAAGAAAAATATTGCATTACTATTAATACATTGTTTATCCCATATCGTGACTGTGCCAGTCCCTGTGCTAAGTGCTTTATGTAGTGTACCTTGAATCCTCACTGTAATTCTCTAAGGCAGGAATGAGCGTTACCATTTCCAACAGGAAGAAGCTAAGGCTCTGTCTTGTTAGGGAACTTTCCCGAAGTCATATAGTTCAAGTTGATGATGTGGAGTTTTTAAACTAAACCTGCTTTTCCATCATTATCAGTAGTTATAAAATTAATCTTGGGAAAATTCAGCTTGATTCAAGTTTTATCTCTGATTCCTAAATTAAGCAGTCCTAATAGCATTAGAAGCTTGATCCTTGAGATAGATGACCGGTCATCAGAGGGAGCCCAGCTTTCTCAGTGCATAAATAGTCCACAGCAACCTTCTAGAACCTTCCGAGGAGGATCCTCGGAAGAGAACAAAGTCTCACCCTCCCCTCATGAAAACATCTCTGTTCTCTCTTTGGCTCAGTATCATTGATAACCAGCGCAGAATTGGGCCTGGGCCTGTGACCTGACCCCATGGTTTGTACTTATCAATGTGGGAGCTGATTCTTGCTTCATAATTTTTTACATTTTGATGCAAGTACAAGGTTGGAAGCAGCTGCTTAAAAATAAATAGCTTTAAAAGCCATTGGGAAGTAGTGACCTCATGCAGGAAGCTGGTTGGGTTCCTGCCCTTGGAGGGGATGCAGTGGGTTCCTGTTACACAAGCGGCGTTTCGTGACCCACACAGAGGCTGGATGTGCCGTGAGAACCACATCTGTTTGTAAATCTTCAAGAGGAATAGGATTGAGTTTTCTAGTCTTCAAATACAGAGAAGAAAAGAAAAGAACAAAACACTTCCTGTCAGTGAAGCCCTATGTTTCCAGCTGTGGCAACTTCTCTTACTGAACAAATGCTTTTAAAGAACCATTCCCAAGAGGCTGTTCCAGGATTTGGAACTGGCATCTGAAATTACTGCCTCTGGGGACATACTCTTAAAGCCCCCAGTGACGGTGAGGACTCCTTTTGGCTCTGTCCCTTCATCGTACAGCAGGCACATTCTCATACCTCTTCATGTCTCAGAAGACCCAGGAGGGATCCCCTTGCTCCCTCACTGGTACCCTGACAGAGGCCAAGCATGAATGACAATCTGGCATCTCAGTAGGACACTTTAAACAAACCATCACACACGGTTAAAACTGACAGCTTTCTCATAAGGATTGGATTTTCCCAACTCATTCAATGGCTAGTTCATTCATTCAACCAACAGGTCTTTGAGTCCCTGCAATGTTCCAAATTCTGCTGTATGTTCTGGGGATTTGAAGCTACAAGGCCCATCACCTGCATTCAAGTCCACAGTAAAGAGAAGTGAATGAAGGCCGTGTAGTAACACTACGGAGGGACGCTCAGGACACTGACTGAGTGGCCTGGGGCAGTGAAAGAATTGACCCAATATGAGCTTTGAAGGCCATGAATGGGCTTAGCCAAATATTTAAGACAGAAGGAGCAGCCTGCATGAAGGTGGAGGAAGGAGAAGGGAGATGCAATGGGAGCACTGCATGTAGCAGTGCATGGAAAGGGTCAGAGGTAAGACAGAAGAGCCAGGTGGAGGGCAGGACCAAACTGTCTTATGACATCATGGCCTCTGGGATAAGTCCTTCATCTTTGGTCCATGGGAACATCTCAACACTGACAGACATCTGTGTAGATCTCCTTGGAGCCCATCCAAAGACATCTCCAGGGGCACGGAAACATTTTCCCTGATGTTATCACTGATCACTGTCTATTTTGCATTCCTCAAAGCACATACACACCCAATGCATGCATCCACACAAAAGTTACAGATGGATCATTATTCAGTGACTATTGAGATAGTTCCAAAACTACAATGCTGATAGGGTGTGGAGGTTCAAAACAAAATCAAACATTGTACCTCTGCTGTACCTATCTTGTCTCCATTCATAGCACAAAGAGAAGTATCACCCACCAGCTCTTCGGGATGTCCTCTTGGACACCTTTCCTTAGCTGCTATGGGGAGCTTCTTCATACCCCAGACTCCTCTCCACTCTTTCTCCTCTCCAGAACATCTGCTCTCTTAACTCTGCTTCTTCAACAATGTGTTCACTTCCCTTCTTATTCTGGCCACTCTCTCCTCCAATGAAACATCAGTGAGTGGCCTGCCCTGTTGGTACCCACAGGCTCCCTGACTCAGCGGGGAGTGAACATTGAATTTTGGGTGTGAGCACTGCGTAGGGGCAGTGAAAATGATCACCTAGCTCTGGTTGCATTTTCTTGATTGTTTTCCTTTGGTGCCCTCTACTATCTTTGGAAAAATGGTAAAAAGCACACATCTTCCACCAGGAAGACTAGATTTTTGCTCAAGGCCCAGTTGAATCATTAATGAATGTCAGAATCTCTCTGAGTAACTCTAAAATTGTTGACCTATACATGGATTTATCCCTCCACTCTCTTCTCTTTCTTTTTCTTTTCTTGTTGGGACTGGGGTTTGAATCTCTTCATTTTTATAATGAAGCTCCTTTCTATCCATTTCACATGACAGAAGTGTCCAACCATTCTTCCTTAGTTCTTCCTTATTACAGGAGGAGGAACTGTTGTCCTGCTACAGACGATATTAATACTCTCAAGTGTTTCCAGGCATTGATACCCACCAGTTTTTACCCACTGGGCTCAACTTTGTACTTGTATCACTCAGTGTCTAGGAACTCGTTAACTGCTTCCTATTTGTTCAAGGAATGAATGATTCCTAACACTCACAATTAATGTGTAAGTTAGGTGTGATTTATTTCCAATTTAGAAACGAGAAGGCTAAGGTTCAGAAAGCTAGAGTTGCCCATAGTCACTTAGCTGGTAAATAGTAGATTGGGTTTTTTTTTTTAACATAGGTCTTTCTGGCCTCATAGTTCATGTTCTTTCCAGAAAACCATTAAGTCATCCACCTGCCAATTCATTAATTGTAGTTCAAGTTAACAAGAGTAACCCTGTGCATGGACACATACAGCTAAAGTCTTGGTGCCAGGTCATGACACCTGGATGTGGGCAACCCTTCATGACCCCGTTTGTCACTTCTTGGTTGTCTCCTCTCTAGAATTGTCCCTTTCGTCCACATTCAGTGCAGCACTCATCCATCCATCCATCCTTCCATCCACTCCAAAAACATTCTTGAAATGTCTGCTATGTGCTAGATGCTAGAGAGAAAGATAATGAACAGCGTCTGCTTTTAGGGATACTAGAATCAGTCACTACTTTAAGGACAAAGACAGAGTCTTTGGAGCATTTTTGTTTCCAGATCTTGACAAAAGACCTGTCGGATGGGAGGCTCTCAGTAAATGCTGTTGTATTGGATTGATGTGTCTCATATAGTGATGGGTGCTATATATAAAGCCATGCTCCTTGGGCCCCAGCCATACTATGGGGACACAGATATTGACTAATTCTTTCAGATCATTGAGCTGTAATAACAAATGGCATAATTGCTGATACAGAGAATTGCTAGAGAAGTTAGACTTACTATCTTTCCTCATGCTTAGAAGCAATTGTGGTCCTTTCTTATGCACTAATTCAGTAAGAACCCATTTAAGTTTTCTCATTATTTTCATTACACACAAAGATGGCACAGAACTTAAAAATGATGAAAGGGTGTAAATTTAAAACTAAGTCTCCCACCTCTAGCCCCAGCCAGCCAGCTCTCAGCCCTAGAATGCTCTGCTGTTCACAGCTTTCTTGAGTATGCTTCCAGAGGTTTCTGTTCACACACATGATTGTATGCATAACTACAGCCCCATGTCACCTACAGAAGGTGGTATATTTTACACATTGCTCTACATTTGTTTTGTTCATTTAATTCTGTAAACTATGACCTTTACATGTTCTAACATAGATACTCTCATTTTTAAATGGCTGTTATAAGCATTGTACCATATTCCATCTGATCCCCCATTGGGGCACATGTAGGCTGCTTCCAAATGTTTGTTTATGTACTGACAAAGCCACAGCAAACATTTTCATACAGACATATATATATATGTGTGCACAAATATATACATATGCATATGTTTTGCACATGTATATTGTAACTGTAAGATAAATTTCTAGAAGTAAATTTAAATAAAGTTCATTTTACAATGTAAATTGTGATGCATTCATTTTAATAAATAATATTAAATAAATTCCTAGCCATACTGGCTATAGTACACATGCATTTTAATATAGCCACAGGCCAAGTAGCTCCCTATAGCAGCTATACCAATTTGTACTCCTGCATCAAGGCCTGACAGAAGCTTTGCCCTCTGGTCAAGATGACTGGATAAACTTTTTGATCTGTGCTAATTTCATTGTATTTTTCATGTTCATTTCTCTTGTTATGGGATCTTATTTTTGAATTACAGTTAAGAAACTGTAATTCTCAAGATGTCAAAGTTACTGTAACCACAAACTTTGAGTTCATTCTGAACTGCTATTCCCTTGCAGTTAAAAAGACACTTAGTTTTATTAATCGCATTTTGATATCTCTGCTCATTGCAAAGTGAACTTGAGACAGCTTGATCACAAAACAATGATGAAGACAGCGAGAAAGCTTTCAAATCAAGAGAACTGAAAATAGAGACAAAACGGTAAGATGAAATGAGAGGGAAGGTTAGCAAAAGAACATTCAAGCAAATATTGAATATTCAAACAATATTCAAATTTGTCCAAACAAATTACTTCTTTCGGTCTACAATTACCTTAAGCTTCTTGGAGGTCAAGGTAGAAAGTAATGTAATCAGTTAATAAACGTACATTATTGGCAAGGAAAAAAGAACTCTTAAAAGTCAAATGTTCTTACGGCTTTTAAATCTAAGAGAAACTCACATGGTTTATTGCAAAAGGGGTTCCAGGTAGTGAAACAAATGTCCCCAACAAGAACCCTAGGATGAAAGAAAAAGTCAGTGTTTGGGACTATAGAGCTACTGTGCTGTCTTCCCAGTGTGCTTTGCTAGGGCCCTGTACCTAGGAAGAGCACCCCCTTTTCTCTGGGGACCAACTCCCCACCTCTCCCTGGTTCTGACAGGGAGTTATGCCTTCCATTTTGAGCTCTGCTGTAGCACAAGCCACCCCAAAACGCAGAGGCTTTAGGGGCATGGTGGTAGCTCCTGGGTCTGCAGGTGGGTGATTTAGTCTGGGCTTGACCAAGCAGTTCTTCTGGTCTTGGTGGGGTCCTCCCATAAACCAGGGTCACCTGGCTAGTGGGGTATCTTGGCTCTGCCCCCAGGTCAGTCTACCTTCAGCATCCCTAGCCTGGAATGTTCAGCACTCCAGGAGAGGAAGCAGGAGTGTGAAATGCTTTTTCAGTCCTCAGCATGTCACATCTGTTATCATCTCAATGGCTAAAGGGGATGGCCACACTCAGAATCAAGAGATGGGGAAGGAGGTTCATGGGAGGAACTCCAGAGTCATGTGGAAAAGGTATGGAGTCAAGGCAGGGTGCAAACAAGCCACCACCACAGGAGGCAGAGGCTGGGGAAATGAGGAAGGGGCTTCCTTCCCACTGGTGCACTCAACCGAGGCTTTAGGCAGCTGCGTTTCCCACTGCTTAGATTAGAGAGGTTCAGCTTGCCACAGGATGGAGCGAGGCCACTATCCACAAGATGATCAGAAAGAAAGCCAGGTAGTGGGAAGTCCTCTCATCTCTTCCTTTGTGTCTGCAGGTTACTCCTGTGTCCAAAGCAGCTCTCAGGTTACCCCCGGGTCCAAACTGCACCCTGACTGAAGACATTTTCCTGCTACAGCTGGTGGTGTACTATAGCCAATCTGCCCAAGTTCAAATCCCAGCTGCGCCTGAAGAGCTGTACGTCTTGGAGGCAAGTGGCCACATTTCTTTGTGCCTCAGTTTCATTATCTATGTAATTTTACCTTATTGTTGTGAAGATTGAATAGGTTAGGCTAGGGGGATGGGTCAAGTGGTGGAGTGCCTGCATAGCAAACACAAGACCCTAAGTTCAAAGCCCAGGACGGCCAAAAAAAGAAAAGAAGACTTGGTGCCTGATGTACATTCATGGTTGTGATTTGGATTGGAAAGATTCCCAATCAACAGAGTGAATTTTGTGGGTGGTATCTCAGTTGGATTTGAGAAAAGACAAAGTTATCTCATGTGGTAACTGGGCCTCTCTGTTCACCCAAAGCCATTGTCCTGCTTTCTAATTGCCCAATGTACCAATGAAGAGGAAAGACAACTGCATTCTATTAGCTGGGATTACCCTAATCCATGACTGACCCTGTGACTGTGTCATCTGTAGAGTCATCAGAATTAGAGGATTTGGTGCCCAAAGGCAATGTATACAGATATGGGTGCCTCCCTCCCCAGATGTGGAGGGAGGTTTGCTTGTGTCCAGGATGGGCCAGGTTGCTATATGGGTTCATGGCATGTGGCTTCTTTCTTTGCAGAGGCTGTCTCCCTGCACACTGGGCCCTGCAAGGGAAACACGAAGCTGCTGATGGCCACACTTGCAGACTCTGACACCAATGGGGCTCTGTGCAGGTCTCCCCAGACTTGCCATCCGGCTGCATCTGCTCAGCAAGCAGCAGTTGAGCTTGGCTGCATACATCTGACTGCAAGCAGGAATAAAGCTGAGCTTTGTGCTGGCCTCCAACACTGTTCCCTTCCTGGAGTTCCTGATGGGTTTGCTCCTGGGATCTGCCCTGAATGTTCTCTTTGTCACAGACTCTCGCGTGCCGAGGTGGGCTTGCCTTCTCCGCAGCAGTCCTGGGTTAAATAAATACATTAAGGCAACATACGCAGCTTGACACTGGAGCCAGCCTCAATAACTCAAATAATTCATGTGGCAAAAGACGGAGCCACTGTGGTTTTGAATTCACTTTAAGATGAATTTCTTTGTTCAGCTCCTTTGCTCCAGGACCAGGCATCCATGCTCCAATCCGGCTGGCCATTTTTCTGCAGCAAGTCTGTTTGAGAGTTTCTAAATCCTGTGCAGGTGAACACAGACCATGACCTTCAACCAGTTACAGGATACCTCGCTGACATCACTGCATAAATATACACTCCAAAGAAAGCTGTGATGAGGCTTAGGGCTGATTTTATCATTTTCCAATGCACCGCCGTCTGCTTGTTCGTCAGGCACCTTTACAAAACCCATAATATTTAGAGATGTGCTGTGTTACCCCAGAGGCTTAAATAAACTAAAGCCTGTGAATGTTTTAATGTAATGAATTACCTTTATGTGTGAAATTGTGACTCTATCTGATAGTCATGAGGCCATTGTTGTACACACTTTTTTCTTTGGGGATTTTATGTACATTTCTCCTTCTGAAAAATATTTCGAACAGTTTTTTTAAGGGTAGGAAATATTTCTCTTTCAATACCTCCACATTTGTCCAAGGCACTAAAGAATGGGTGAAACTGTACATTGAAAAAAAAAAATCCAGAATCTCTTAGGGAGTTTGTGCTCAGACCGATAGGACAGATGTGTGGGAGGAAAATGTCATTGTGACCTCTTATAAAAGCATTGTATTCTCTTCTCATTTTCTTTTTTGAAAAATTTTTTTGATGGGATTGGGGTTTGAACTCAGGGCTTTGTGCTTACAAAGCAGGCACTCTCTTTTAAAAGTAGAGACGAAAGATTTGTTTTCTAGTAGAGATTCTCAACCAGCGACAATTTTATCCCCCAAGGGACACTCTGCAAGGTTGGGAGATAATTATTTCGTTGTCACAACTGGGGGCAGGGAGGGTACTGCCCTAATCCAGTGGGTCAAAATTGTGATGCACTAAACAGCCTGCCACGCATGTGACAGCCCTGCCCAACACACGATCTGGTCAGAATGCTACCAGAGCCACAGCTGGGAACCTGGAGTGTCTCCCACCTGAGATGTGGTGAGTCCTAAAGGTCAGATGATCAGAAACTTGAGGGGTTTCCATCAGCACTAAGCTGACCTCCCGCACACTCTCTAGCTGGCGCAGATTGTCCAGAAGCTCCCCTCCCCACTTACCCAAAGATATTGCCATTAAATGGCTTATTGAGGAGGCTTGTCTGGCTCAAATTCCAAATGGTCAAAAAAGAAGCTGCTCACATTTTTGTTTTTTAAATTTTTTATTTAAAAATGACTTTAAGCTCACATAGGAGTTTCTAAAATAGCGTAGAGTATCCTCACCCAACACCCTCCAGTGACATTTCACACAACCACAGTAGATCAAAACTAGGAAGTTGACACTGGTCCAACACTGGGATTGTCCTGTTACTGTACCATCTGTAGTGTCATTGGAAGTAGGGGATACCCGAGTCCCTCCATTATCTGCAGTTTTAGTTACTACAGTCAAATGCAGTCTGAAACATCAAATGGAAAATTCCAGAAATGAACAATCCATAAATTTTAAATCACATGGTGTTCTGAATAGTATGCTAAAATCTCATGCTCCCAGCTGTGTTCTGTCTGGGATGCAAATCATCCCTTTGTCCAGTGTATCCATGCTGTATATGATACCCACCTGATAGTCACTTAGTTGTCCTCTCTGTTATCAGACCGACTGTCACAGTATTGCAGCGCTTGTGTTCAAGTAACCCTGACTTAATCATAGCCCTGAAGCCCAAGAGCAGTGGTCCTGGTAATTTGCAAATCCGAAGAGAAGCCACAAATGCTTCCTTTCTATGAAAAGGTGAAAGTTTTCAATTTGCTAAGGAGAGAAAAAAATTGAATTCTGAGGTTTGCTAAGATCCATAGAAAGACTCTCCTATTCATGAAGTTATGAAAAAGGAAAAAGAAACACAAGCTCGTGCTGCGGTCACATCTCAAACTGTAAAAGTTATGGCCACAGTGCATGGTAAGTGCCAAGCAAAGATGGAAGCTGCGTGTGTGAGTGCGTGAGTGCGTGAGAGTATGTGAGTGTGTGAGAGTGTGTGTGAGTGTGTATGTGTGTGTGAGTGTGTGAGGGTGTGTGTGAGTGTGTGAATGTGTGTATGAGTGTGTGTGAGAGTATGTGTGAGTGTGTATGAGTGTGTGAGAGTGTGTGTGTGTAAGTGTGGATGTGTGTGAGTGTGTGTGTGGATGTGTGTGTGTGAGTGTGTGTAAGTGTGCGTGAATGTGTGGTAGTGGTTTCAGCCGTCCATTGGTTATATGGAATAAGTGTCCCTCAGATAGGAGAGGTCTATATTGTTAAACCACAGTCTGATTTGACTTTTACCAATTTGCTCCAGCTTTAAATGATAAAACAATGAAAAATATATTCCTCCCAAAACATTCAAATTTATTCCTCCAGAAATGCTTTCTGTGGAAAACAAAGCCATATTGATCTTTCAGCTTTTAAGTGACCCTTCTTGCTAAGGTGCTGCCTGGTGTGAGGAAAGAAGTCACAGGAGGAAATGATAGGCTTCTAGTTCTATTAATCACCCTCTACCCTCTTCAAAATAAAGGCCCACATGACACTTTCTGGGTTTTAGTCCCTTCTTACTGTATTTTAATTTCATTTTACATGTCTTCCAAAGGCTCAAGTATTGAACTTCAGGACAAAATGTAATGACTTTCTCAACTCTCACACCCCTGGCACTGCAGCCACCTGGAAGCACTCTCCAGGCCTTCCCTGCCAAGCTATATAGTGTTTGGGTCTTTTTAACTGAGTCTTTACAAATAAAAATGCAGCGTGCAGCCCTAGGCCCACCTGAGGGAAGGCCTTGCCTTTGTTGCTGCACAGCCTCCCAACTCTTAGATGTAACCTTACACGCTGATTTCACTTGTGGCATCTTTGCAGTCTGAGGAAGGAGATGGCATGGGGAGCCCAGTACCCAGTGGAGTTCATGAAGTTGCTCTATCCTCAAGAGGAAAAATTCACTATAAGATGGCCACAAAAAGCCCAGCAGACAGGGCAGTAACATGGTCTTTTGAGAGTGTCATCCAAGAAGGCCAATGTCAGGTGGAAAGGAAAGCCCCAGACCATGGAGTCAGAAGACCTGAGTTCAAGTTTTGGCTCTGCCACTTTCAGGCTGTACAAAGACATTCAAGTGAGCTTCAGTCTATCTCTCTCTCTCTCTCTGGGTCCATCAGAGGGTTATTATGAGGAACTGGCTTATGTAATTATGGAGGCTGAGAAATCCCATGATTTTCCTACTGCAAGCTGGAGACACAGAAACCAGGAGCGTGGTTCCAGTCTGAGACAGTGGCCTAACCCAGGGAAGCCGATGATCCGAGAACAGAGGATGAGATGGCCCAGATCAGACAGAGAGGCAGCAAAATGGGGGTGGGGAAGGCTCAGAGTCTTCCTTCCTTCCTTCCCCTTTTGTTCTATCTGGGTCCTGGACACATGGGATGATGCCCACTCACATCAGGGAAAAAGTCTACTGATTCACCTATTCAAATGTTAACTTCACCTGGAAACACTCTCACAGAGACACTGAGGGATATGTGTAGCCAAATAGCTGGGCACCCTCTGATCCAGGCAAGTTGACACAAAATTAATGAGAAATAGGATATTGAGGGGAAAGAGCTGTAAAAAGACACATAAGGTAGCCAGGTATGGTGACTCACACCTATAATCCTAGTTGCTCAGGAGGCTAAGATCAAGAGGACTACAGTTCAAGGTCATTGTGGGTCCCATTCCAAGCAATGGCTGGGTACAGTGGTGTGCACCCAGGTGGGCAGATAAGCACAAATAGGAGTATCATAGCCCAGGCCTAAAGTGAGACCCTTTCTCAAAATTAACCAATGCAAAAAGGGCTGGTGGAGTGGTTCAAATGACAGAGGGCAAGCGTGAGACCCTGAGTTCAAACCCCAGTACCACCACCCCTGCAAAGGCTACATAAGGTCTAATATATCATTTATATAGATAGGCAAAACCATACTACATACACAGCTTAAAGATACACAGTGATACAGTCAAAGTATAAAGCAATGAGGTAATGAGAAGTGCCCAGCTCAGGTTAAGTTACCTCTGGGCTGAGGGAGGCCAGGGAAGGCATTGGAGAAGGTGGATAAGATGGTTTCACTGTGCTAGCAATATTTGACTTTTAAACTTGGAGAGTAGCTACATGAGATTCCTTCTATCCTTCTTGATGCATTTTTTGTATGTCTTTAATATTTCAAAATGTTCAAGATTGTAAAAAACTTTCCAAAGAGGCCTTTAGTGTAGAATATGGTACAGTGGATCAAAACCACAGGGACTGGTTTGAATAGGAGTCTGTCATTTTGTTTCTTGGGAAATTTGCTTCCTGGCTCTGTGCCTTGGTTTCTTCATTTATCAAGAGCACCTCCTTCATAATGGTGCTGGGGAGGCTTAAACAAGATAATGCTGGAACACCAGTTCCCACCATGCTACTGTGAGATTTCAGCTACTGCATGGTACCTGAGATTATCTGATCCTGTGATAACTCATTGATTGACAATGGAACAACATAGTGTACGAACAACCTAGATCCTTCCAGATGCTGGCCACTGTAATGTAACGTGTAGGACACAGAGTAGTGTTCATTCAACCTCAGATTTATGAGCAGTCTTACCCAAATAACTTGGGTCACTCCACTTGAAATACCTTGTAGAGAGATAGTTGAATTTTTGTTTGGATTCCAGCCAGTAACCATAAAAATTCTTTGCCACTCAGTAAGGTTATGTATTACAACCATGTAGGCATTCTGCATATCAGAACTTTCACTTTTTTGGCAGTGCCTGATACACTTGAACATAAGACACCTCCAGCAGTTTTAAGATTTATGGCAACAAATTTCAAATTCCTGGCCCCAGGCCCACGCAAGTCATATTACTCACTACCATATAATGTTACCCCAATAGCCAACTCACAAAGCAAGGTGCCTAGAACCATGTTAGGCTTCATTGCCAAAATACCAGGGAGATGGAGCAGACTTTAATAACTGCAAGCCACCTTTATGTCTTTGTGTTCTACAAAATTGGAGTGAACATGGAGAAACTTTTCTTTACCATGTTACCCTCAAGCTCTTCTGTTAAAATTTAAGAGCGCCTTGCTGTCTTAAAACAGTTCAGTCCCCTGGGGTTGGTTAGCCAGAGGCTAGGATTTCTGCTCAACAAAGGAGGCAGCGCCAATTGGATTATAACACAAGACCCCGGTTGGCCAAAGAAAGGAAAGTGTCACCTAGCCCTGCCATCTACAAAGCCATAGGTCCTGAGTTTAATCTGTTTTTTAAAATGAAAGCATCTTTCTATCCTTAACACAGCACAATCTTCCAAGTCTTTTCTTGGGCACATAAATTTACTTTTTACATGGAGGTCTGTGAAGTACAGCCTTGTTGACTCAACATGTGGAAGTACTCAGGTGGTTTGTCTGTGCCGACTTGAGGAAAAATAAAAGCAAACCACTGGGTGATTCCTGAATATTTCAGCTTGGGGCATGGCATCCTGGCCTCACTGCTGACAAACACAAGATTTTAATTTTCCCTGCTTGAGCCAAATGCAACAAATGTGGTTGCGAATATAAGCTGAGTACTCTCCTCAGAAAACAGGCTACTGTCTGAGGTAGAATCCTTTAAATGTGAGGCTACCTCAGAGTTTCCAAAGTCCTTGCAAATCTCACGTCTACTCCCAAACTCAAGCATAGTTCTACTTTAAAGAAAGTTGATCAGTTCCTAATTATAGTTTGCCCCAATTTGAGAAGAAACTAATTCAACTGGTCATACCACAGTCAAACCCACTCCTGGAACTATTTCATCAGCACCATTTTTTAATGAGTAGAGAAAGACTTCTCTGAAGTCATCCCTCTGCTATTTGAAGCTATTATTCAATTTTATAAATATCCTTAGACATTCACCAGAGGCCAGACGCTGTGGCTCATGCCTGTAACCCCAGCTACTCAGGAGGCAGAGATCAGGAAGATCACAGTTTAAGGTCCGTCCAGGCGTAAAAGCTAGCAAGAACTCCATCTCAAAGTAAGCCAGGCATGGTGGCATGTGCCTGTGGTCTTTGCTGTGTCAGAAGCATAGATAGGAGAATCATAGTTTATGCTGGCCCCAGGGAAAAACATGAGACCTTCCCTGAAAAATAACTAAAGCAAAAAAGGCCGGTGGCATGGCTTAAGTGGTAGATCACTTGCCTAGAAAGCACAAGTCCCTGAGTTCAAACTCCAGTGCTGCCAAAAGGAGGAAGGAAGAAAGAGAAGTAAATTTCTTTCTTTCTTTTTTTTTTTTTTGTGGTGGGGCCGGGAGGAAATTTCATTAGAACTTAAGACAATGAATCCATGAAGCCACATATGAGAAAGAAAAAAACCACTGCATGGATTTGATTAGGAAATATAGAAATATATACAGGCAGTGATATGACAATCACACTGATGGCTACAGCATAATTTAAGATGATATAAAGAAGGCTATGTCATAACATCATCAGTGTAAAGCACGTGGTTGGTTAAGAGTCTGAAGTGAAGGCGACAACATAACTTTAAACATGAGCCACTAGGAGCAGTGCTGGCTTCCCACCTCCGAGCCTCTCAAGACAAGAATCATTTTCATTTGTCTTTTTATCCTTCATGCCAAGCACCGAGGCTGGTAAGGGTAGGTACTTAATCCATGTTTAATTCTGGAATGCAAATGTTAATAACGGATTGGTAATTTATTGAGCAGAATGTTACCAAAACAACACAGTAATTCCTTAGTGCCCTAACTCTTGCTTATTCTATGGAGATCTCAAAATACAGACCCAAAGAAAGATGTTGCAACCTTTCTTACAACTGATGGAGAAAGACACAATCCTTGATCTATATGGATGGTGCTCAGAAAGGTGACTTTGGAAAACACTGTTTGGAAGTGGACCCCTTCCATTTCACTCTGTCTAGTAGCCAGGATAATCTTTTCAATGTCACTTTGCTGTCCTACCTCAGGACCTGCAGGGGCTCACGATGGCCCTTTTCTCCATACTGAATAGCCCCTCCAGGAACTGCTTCCTGCCTAATCTGAGGTTCCCATTCTCATGCATTAGGGGCACAGGAGTTTCCATTTGAGCGACAATCTTTACCTCCTCACATGCCCTTTGAATTTGAGCTTTCATCTTCCTTTCCCACTTCTTCACCTGGTCAGCTCCAAATGTCCCAACACAAATGCCTCCTGCTCAAAGAGGCCTCCTCTGACCACTCAGTCTAAAGATGTCCCCACCAGTTTGCACCAAAGTCCTCATGATCTCACCACTCTGTTAATTTCCTTCACAGATTTCAAGGGAGGGGGATCAGGGAATGAGTAGAGATGGCAGGAAACACAACTGACAAATTATTTGGTTTGGGCCAAATTTTACAAGAGTTTTGGTGTGAGCAATGTTGATTGGATGGTTATCTGTGGAGCCACCTGGCCTTAGATGGAAATTGTAGGATGAGATCTTTGCAGTGTGGACAGCAGGTCATGCGGAGGAGACTGGAGCCACTGTGACGGTGCAAATAGAGATGGTGGTGGCCCACACGAAGGCATTTGAGACAAGATGCAGAGCAGGAGAAAAAGGAGCCAAACTATTCTTGAAGGAACTATTCTTGAAGCCCAGTGCCAGAATATCTGGACAGTAAAGCCCTGGGAAGGAACAGCTCCAAGAGAGACTGAGGAGAATGTTCTGCGTCAATGCTCCCTCCTGACGCCACTTCCTCCTTCCCGACATCATTTTCCCGTCCTGGTGTCATTTCCTCCCTCCGATGATCAAAGACACAGGGTCATTCATTCCCTCTGAGTGTCATGACTTGTGCCTTCATTCTCAGTAAGATTTGGTTAAATTTTCTCTGTTTTCCTTTTGAAATAAGATCAATCTTCCAGTACAATTTCAAGATGAAGTTTATAAGGGCTAAACTTCAACCTTTTACATATCCGGCACAAACTCAGACTAGATGTTTTTGAAAAATAAGAAAAAGTATACTACTTCTCAGCTGTTGAATCTGATATAAAAATTAAATAGGAAAACAAATAGCTATCAGAAGTGTACTTTCCTTTCCTCGATAAGGCTGTGAACTTAACTTGCTTTACAGATTAAGGCAATGCACACACAGATGGCAAGGGAGAACTGTAAAGGCAACAGAACAAACATCATTGTAGAGAATGATTACAGACGCCCAGGAGGCAAGTAGCCAATTGGTGCCATTACAGCCTGGGGTTGACTATTTGCCAGAAAATATATTTTTTAATCCAGTGCTTAACTTTTAATAGTCATGATACAGCTTGAGAATGCTTAAGCAACTAATCACCAGAGAATGTTATTAATTCAAGCAGTGTCAGAATCCACTGGTAATTGCTTTAACCCAATGACAATTACACCGCCAATAGCAGTATTAAATTGAGGCCCTTGTTATTAAACTGTGACTAACAAAGAAGGTGATAAGACAAGCAGTAGCACACTCTCTGAGCTACTCCTTATTAGCCACATGACTCTGAACAAGTTATTTGTCCCTCTATGAGTCTCAGTGTTTTTATCTGTAAGATGAGTTGAATAATGATATTTGCTTCCTAGGGATTTGGTAAGGTTTAAATAAAAGTGGTGCACAATATTCCTTATATTGTCAAGTTTCTCAATAAGTTAGGCAACAAAGACAGTCGGTGCCTCAGTTTCTCCCTGTGTAAGATGACTGTAAGCATTGAATTTCCTGGGAGAGGTGCCCTGATATGGGATAAAATGAGAACCAGATTATAGTTCCTTTCTTCTCCCTCCATTAGGGAATATAGTAATTGCCCAAAAATTTGCTGGCTGTCATTCTAAAGACCATGTAGTTTATATCTTTTCCGAAAAGAAGGGTTAGGTCAATTAAATAAGTTAATAAGGCTTTACACATGTTATTTTTACAGAGAATGAGAAAACAAAAGAGATGATACAATAATTAATTCAAGATTTGTGTTTGATTAGGATTGCCTGGAATATGGAGAGATAGTTGTGAGGCTGGAGAAATTTTTTCTGTGTCTAATAAGCCAAGAGATTTTTTTTGGCTATAGAAATCATTTATACTTAACACCTATTTAATAGGTTGGCAGCTGCCTTGTAATAAGTATCAAGTATGAAACGTAACGGGAGAGCTTTTTAAAATGTGTGATTTCATACACCTACCAAGGCATGCTTCATTTTATAAAGTCTTTTGTAGGTTCTAAGGCACTTTCATTTGCATGAGCTCACTGAATTCCCATAATGCTTGTCCACATCCTGGTACCTGAGAAGAAAACAGTTGAAGAGGATAAACAACTGGCCCAGCTGGTCAGTAGCAGGACTGGACCCAAAGTCAGTTCTTCCAATGCCAAGTCTCATGATTTTCTCATACCACAGAGTCACTTACGAGTGATATTCAATACAAAAGTTAGAAAAATAAGAACTAATATCTTATGGGCTGGATCACGTTCCTCCAATATTCAGATGCTGAAGCTCTAACGCAAGCACCTCAAAATTTGACTACATTTGGAAATAGGGTTTTTAAAGAAGTTAAAATGAGGCCAAAAGGTGGGTCCCAGTCCAATGTGACTGGTGTCCTTATAGGAAGAGGAAATTTAGGTGTACAGAAAGATGCCAGACCATGTGAGGATCAGTGTGAAAGCAGATATCAGCAAGCCCAGCAAGCAGATATCGGTTTACCCTTGGGGAACTCTCATGAGGGAAGAAAACAAAACCTCCTGACACCGTAACCTTGGACTTCCAGCCTCCAGAACTGTGGAAAGATAAATTCTAAGTCTAATAAACCTAGTCTGTGGAGTTTTGTTATGGCAGCCTGAACAAACTAGTATACCAAACTAGTACAAAAATGAAAGAGAGGTTATGCCAAAACTAATCACTCAATGTCAATAAACAATGAATTTACCATATTTGTTCAAAGGTAAAATCTTTCTCTTTCCACAGATATATGTAAATTTTCACTTTGGGAGGTGCCCACTCACAATCCAATCAGAAGAAAGAAATAAAAACCATACAGTAATTTGGACAAGAGAAGTTTAACATAAAACATTATTAACTATAGGTGGGATTGGAGCAATGGGAGATTGTCTGATACCTATTAATAGTGGATAAACAGATAAATAGAACTCTTAGGCATATAGGAATAGCAACTACAAGAAGTAGTTACACATCAAAGGCATGCAGTGAGCTCAAGGAAGAGCCTCTGTCCCACCCACCCATTTCTGGAGGCTGGCATCCTTGTTGTAGAAGGCATGACCACAGCTCCCCAGATGGTGAGGAAGTTACTGTGGTGCCATCCCAGAGGACTTGCTCAATATCTTTCTGCTAGTGTACCAGGGAAGTTCTCCGAGTGGTATTTCTATGGTAAGAACACCACTTTCAAGATTACAAGATCAAGGGAAAGCTGAAGGCCACTGGGCACTGCTGACTATGTATGTTACAGGTGCTGGATGCTAGGGAAGCCATGGAAACCACAGATAACAAGTTCTGGAAAAGCACTGTCAGACAAGCAACCCATCAGAACCAGAACGAAAAATCTTTCTTCCTGTACTGGTCTCTCCAGTGCCTCTTCTAACGAAGCCTGGTATCACACCATTTTCCCAGAGTAGGCAATGAAGGGTCAGCTTGAAGCTCAGAGGTAGACACACAGTTGCAGTAAGCTTAAGGATTTTTTTGGGGGGTAGCAGTACTACTAGGATTTGAACTAAGGGCTTTGTGCTTGCTAGGCAGGCACTCTACCACTTAAGCCACGTCCCCAGACCTTCTTGCATTAGGTATTTTTTGGATAGGGGATTGCTTTCATGGCTAAGCCAGGCTGGACTGCAATCTTCCTATTTATGCTTTCCATATAGCTGCAGTGACAGACTCATGACACCTTGCCCAGGTTTTTATTGGTTGAGATAGGGGTCTGGCTAACTTTTTTCCCCAGGCTGGCCTTGAACCATGACCCTTCTGATCTCTGCCTTCTAAGTAGCTAGGATTATAAGCTTCAGCCACTGCTTCTAGTTTAAACCCAAGATTTTTGGGTACTCAAGGAAGCTAAGATACCTATGTCAATGCTCTAAATCCAGTTGACTGTAGTACCAAAGAACTTGTTGATATTTGGGGATACTGCTCCAAAAAAAGAGGCACAAAATTTTTGAAAGAGCAAAGGAAGAAATGAATGATGGAGAGCAATCTATAGAAATAGGTACTACCACTCAGAGCTGTGTGTCCTAACTGGAATCTCTTGTCTTAACAATGAGGTGGACTCACGAGGTTTCACAATCTACAGCCTGACCCAACTACAGCTTGCTGTTCCTGGATTTTAATCTCCTAGACTTCCTTGTTCATAAAGTTATGTTTGTCTGAATCACAATATTTACAAGCTAAATATTTAAAACCTTGGTCATCTTTGAATTAGCAAGTAGTGCCAATATGTTTCTTTCTTAATTAACTCTGAACAAGTTCAATAATTAATTTTTAATAGTAATTATCTCTAAAGACTTTTAATTATTGAGAGGGACAGATGTACCAAAGATTGCTCCAAATTTATAACTTTAGATATAAGATGGAGTATTTCTATATTTTTTCTTTTTTTATTCTTCTAGAAGGATAGTTTTACAAAGAGTAAAATAAAAGTCCGAAAAGCTTGCTGAATGAACATTTATAAACAGTGGGTTTATTGCTGGGCAGGAGCCTGGGGGGGCAATTTAAGTAGTTTCACTTTTCCTTTCATGTGGAGAAACTGAGTCCCAGGTATCTTTGCTCATACAGCTCCTGAATGGCTACATTGGAACTAGATTCAAGGTTTTACAAATTTGCTCTAAATTTTCTCCATGTCTAAAGGAAAGGTGAGGACATGTGAAAGGAAAGAACAGGAAAGAATCAAGCAAAACCCAGTTCTAGCTAAACTCCACCAGCTGCCCTGCCACAATCTTTCTTGAAAGAGGTAAGTTGAGGGAAACCTCTCTTCCCATTCTCATTTCTCCCCGGTGGCCAGTGTCTGGAGGATGGGATGCAAAACTCTAGAAATGTCTGAATTCCTAAAAGAAACATCTGAAGGCATAGTCTGCTCTTAGGATGATGTAACAAGTAATAATTTGGATCACATTTCCCCTTGTTCTGCTTCCTGGTTGTTTTCCTCTTTTTATGTGTGGTTACTTTGGTTTGTTTTGGGCATTTCGAGAGTTAGTGTATTTGTGTAATACAATTATTTTCATTTAGGGAAAGAACCTGCTAATGGTGAGAAGTATAAGCTAGCAATGGGAATATAGTTTTCTATTTCCCAAACTTACACAGGAATTAGATACAATGAAGACATTCACTGGCCGTTTCTACTTTCAACCCATTGGGATTTTTGAGCTAATCTGCCTGCTTCTATCCCTTTATTAGTGAGGAACTAAAGACTGGTCCACATCACGTGGCTTTGTGGTTTCTTTCCCAACTGCCCCATCCTCTCCTCTGCACCTTCCCTTATAGATTTGAGATAAAAATAGGCCCGAATTTTCAAAAATAACCTCGCCTCAGTACCTAGTGGCATTAAGTTCCCTGTAATGCTGAAATAAAAGTCTCATTGCATAAGGCTGCCAAAACATGCCAGGGCAGTGACAGATGGCACACTCCTTTCCTCTCATTCTGGAATATCATGTACAGGACTCAGCAGGAAAGTGGACCCAAGAACCTGTTTCCCTCCAACAGCCATGCCAGAAGCACCAACTAAATGGAAGAACCATGGATCTGATTAACTAATCCTTCCTTTAGATGTGCCAAGAAGAATTGATCTTGTCACTACCCCATTTGCCATGAGCTCGAATCCAAAGTTCAATATGCTTTTGATTTTCTTAGAACCTTCAAAAAATATTATTTCAAGGCCACTCCCAGTCTCCCCATTTTCCACATTCTTGACAGAGGTATGTTTTCGTACTTCCCACAACAATAGTTTTCTAATGAGACAGTGTTTGTTTTTAATTTCTGTACAGTATTATAGTTGGTCTTAGGGATGTTTCTCCATTAATTGAACACACAGAGCCAGAGTTATAAAAGACAACAAAGAGAATAAAGAGCCCAGGAATGCTTTTCCCGATGAAAATATTGAAAGATTCAGCTTCCTGTTCTTCCATGGTCACTGGAGAGTTCGGTAGCAGAGATATTAAACTTTATCTCGTGAAATACACCAAGACTATTTAGCGATAATCTCTCTGAATAAAGTTAAATGAGACCACATTCCATGTCACACTTTGCTCCTAGTCCCACAAGCAGTCACAACACAGAAAACACGTTCTCTTACAGGTGGGGTCTACAAAGTGTTTTCCTATCTATCCTTTGCACTTTTCTCTGTTTTCTTTTTACTTTCCTGTCTCATAAAAATTGGGTCATAGACTGACTTATCACAAGGGTAGTGTACAACTGTGTTATGTCTAAGAGGGTTTCATGCAACTTTTATCAACAGCCAAGGATAGAAGAACGGTTCTTGCTACTAAATTATCTTGAGAGTGATGAAGAATTTTATTGATAAAGAAAAGGTATGTGTGAACATTGCACCTCAACGTTACTACAAACACATTCTTTTTAGAAGTTTCAGCGTATTAAGTTGTAGTGCCAAAAAAACCAGTTAAATATTGGATATGGGGCACTATTTTCTCAGTGGAAATGTCACTAGTTTAGACTGACCTTGAGATCTACCATGAAGAGAAAGTCTGGCAGGATTAGTTGAGTCAGAGCCTGAAGGTCATCCACCTGTATCATTCAGCTCACACCAAGAGCCTGCTCCCTGACCTCTGGCTTGAAACTTCCAGAATTCTTCCCCCCAGGAGGGTGGCAGCTTTTGTTTACTTTTAAGTAGGATGCTTTGAGACCCTATTGAGAAATAATGCTAATTTGTATGGCAAACTTTCAAGCTGAAATTGTTCTGTGGGTTTTCTGCTTCTTAGAGAAATCTGAGCTAAAAACGAGGTCTCCACTCCCTACTACTTGGGTTTAATAACAGAACACAAAGCAAATGAATGCACAAACCCCAACTTCTTCCTTCTTGAAATATGAGTCACTGGGGCATAGACCTTCTATCATAAGCAGAAACCAGACACCCTTAGAGTCAGAACTATCTCCAACACTAATTGGATTAAAAATCATGAAGCATGCTCACAGTCGGGGCATTCAAATCAAATTAGCCACCGTCTTATTTTTTAGAAAATAAAGACTTAGTGCCTTGTGTGTACATTATCGTCACAAGCTAATGAGGGAGATAGCATGACTGGATCTTCTCACATTTCCGGAGTAACCACACCACAAAACACTCCTCTGCAAAAAGCTGAGCTCTAGGGTCTTAAAGTGCTACAGCCGAATCCTACCCAAAGGAATTACAGCAAGAAATCCTGACTTGGCAAATGAGGAAATGCAAGTGCAGGGAGGTTGTGCCCAGCTGCAGACCTCACAGTGGCTTAGCAGCAGCCCTTACAAGTAAGACTGAGGTGTCCTCACCTGCAATGCTCTGTGCCCCCTGCTAACTCCACCAAGAAGTTCCCTTTGGATGAGGGAAGTGTGGTGATTATTCCCAGCAGCACCGAGGCCAGGGAGTAGCCCAGACCCTGGCCTTGGACAAACTGCAGCTGGGTGAGCCCCCTGACCTCAAAATATGGCCCCAGGACAATCTACTGGCAAGGGCGGAAGGAGAGCAAAGACCAAGTTATAAAAGCAGTGACTTCGGCTTCTGGTCCAAACGTAGAAGAATGGGAAAGACCTTTGTTCTTGGGTCAACAAAAGAAACACACAAAATAAAAAGTGTGCTCTTCTACTAGGCAAGAGCAGAGCAGAGGAAGAAGGAAGAAGGGAGCCCTCCCTTGTCCAAGATGGGGAGTGGGCCCATGTGGCAGACTTAGCAGGGAGAAGGCACACTGAGTGCAGCCTCAGAGGGCTGGGTGGGTTGGCAGATGGGCACCTGGAGAGGCCTCCACAAATCACTCACCCAGTGGTTCTCCTCCAGTGGTTCTCCCACACACACACCAAATCAAGTCCCAAATTTTGTAAGGACACAGCGATGAAGGAGAGCTGGGAAACAGCTGTTTGACACTTGGTTCCGAGGTCCAGACTGAGTTAATCAAAGGAACTAAGCAGGCACAGGAATTGCAGCTTCTCCTCTTCTTACCCAAATACTGTCTAAATAAGAAAGGTGTTTTCACAGAAAGAAATGCAAAGTCTCTGGAACGGCAAATAGGTGAGTAAACATGAAAGGTTACTTATTTTTACAGCAATGCTTAATTTCTTTAAAAGGTAATTGTTTAAGGTACATAGAAAAGAGATGTGCTGTGGGGTTAGTAACGTGTAGTGATATCATATCACTGAAGATGTAGGGAGTAAATACTAATACACCCACTTTAACTTAGAATGGGGCGGCATTGGGTATACCCACCACAAAGCAGAGAATCACAGCAGCTCACCATAAGTCAGGCAGCATCTATATAGGTTAAAGCTTCAATCCAGGATATATTAAGCTAAACATGCAAATTATATTCTCTAGAGCAATCATTTAAAAAAATCAAACCAAGTGGCTATTTTTCTCTCCCTCTTCCCACTCTGCTTAAAGAGTGAGGAAAGTGCTGCCCAGATGTGCCTTCACACATCTGGGACTGGTTCTCTCAGATGCTGCAAGAGCTGGCTCCTGGGGCTGGCTCCTGCAGCTCACTGATGCAGGGGGCCCAGACTCCCTTCGCTCTTGCCTCCCTTAGCTGGGAAGAGTGAGCTCCAGAGCTCCCTGTGGGACTGGCTGAGGCTTTTTTTGCTATGGGATCACTGTTTATCAAAAACCCCTTATCCCCTGCCACCCCCCCCAACCCAGGGCCTTTCCCACAAGGCCTCCTACACACAATGTGTTTGCTGGAGGACCTGCCCTGTGACTGTCGACCCTAGGAATGTGTTGGAGTTGCCACAATGAGGACCTCATCATTGGTGGTAGCTTCCTGAAGCCACTGTGCACTTGTTAAAACTTCCCTGGTGGTGAATGAGGGCGTGACACCTGGGAGGGAAATGCTCTCAGGCATCTCTGAGTCTTGGTGGAGAATAACAATGACTGTGGAATCAGATGACTGTTACTGGAGGGTATCAGTCATTGGAGAAATGCAAGAAAATGGTGATTAAATAGCACTATAATGGCAAGTATAAAACCAGAGGACTCCAGCATATGGAGAGACTGCAGTGTATGCAAATGGCAGGCAGAGGCCCCAGGTTAATCATAGGAGTAGAAGAGCTCAAAAGTACATTGAAGTCTCAACCCTGGCAGTCTGCTAGTCACAGTCAGGTCCCTGGTTGGAAAGGCATGGGGTGGGGACATCTGAGTTGATACAATAATGCATCTCAAATCTCCAGATCCTGTGGAATTCTCTAGGCCAGAAAAAGTACCTTACCCTCCCATAAAGGTTGGTGCTTGTCGTTGCACATGAGGCTCTGCATGGAAGATGATACATGCCAACGCCATCTCCTGCCTCTCTCAAATCTGTTCCCAGCTCTCTTCCTGGCCACCAGACCAAGTCACAACATAACCTGTCCTTAGCAGTGGGTTCTTCCTAAGGGAGATGTGGTACTGTGTTAGTGAACTTTTTGTCACTGTGACCAAAGTACCTGAGAGAACAACTTAAAAAGGAGGAAGGATTTATTTTGGCTCATGGTTTCAAAGACTTTAGCACATAATTCTTGGATCCACTGATGCTGGGCCCGTATTGAGGCATCATACCATAGTGGAGGGAGCGTGTGCAGAGATTACTCACCTTCTAGTGGACAGGAAGCAAAGAGAGAAAGAAAGGGTCCCTGAACAAGATACAGCCCCCAAGGACCTGTCCCCAGTGACATACTTCCTCAAGCTAGGACCCACCTTCTAAAGTTTCTACAACCTCCAAAAATTGTGCCACCAGCTGAGGACTAACCTTTTAATACATGAGCCTTTTAAGATGATGCTTCAGATGCAAACCATACCAGATACTCTAACCAAAGCAGCTGTGGGACCTAGCCCACACGTCAGGTGAGTGTACATGGGAGTGAATGGTGAGGGTGCTGGACAAAACGAGATGAAGTACAAAGTCAGATGAGGGAGCTTTATCCAACATTTTACATTCAGCCTGGATCCAGGAGATGGGGTTAGTATCCTGTGATGCTAAGTGAAGTAGAGATGCCATATCTGCCATGGAGGAAGGGGAGGACGAGATCACAAAGGTCAGAAAAGTAGGCAAGATGTTCTATGTTAGGCCAGAGAAACAATGGCTGATCTATTCTACAAGAGGGCCTGGAAGAACACTGCGTTTTCCAAAGATGGGGACCGGCAAGAGGGCAAGGGTCACAACGATGCTCAGTGACATCTTTTCGCTGGAGGTCAAGACTATTAGAGGAAACCTCAATATAGAACCAGGCTCCTTGGTGCCAATGAGGTTGATAGATGCCAGAGGTAGCCCTTACTGTTAATGCAAGCTGACTGTAATTACCGTCATGAGTGGCAGGGTGGGAGTGGCAGCTGGGGGTCTGACCTATAGAGAGTTATGGAGATGGTTAAAAGAAATTCACATTTCAAGGGAAAAGACAGAACAAAGTATTACTCAATCCATGCAACTTGCACAAATCAGGGATGGATAATCAGGAAACTGAGGACACAGATTGACTGAAGAAGAGGCTGGTCTCCTGTCCTTCCCCCAAAGGGACCTGCAGCCATTTCCTGGGGCAACTACTCTGGGGTAAGGGGCATGCTGAGACAAATTGAAGATGCTGGACATATGTCATTGCTGACGTTGGAATTAGGGGACTGAAAACATTGGGCACTCCATTAGAAGGGTGAATATGAGGCCTAGGAAGCCAAGGTGAATTTCACAGTAGGCTGAACTACATCTTCTGAGCATGTGCATTAGGCTGGCAAAGAAAGGCCAGGTGAAGGCAACACAGCCACAGAATTTAGGATACCAAGCCTCACCAGGTGTGGTCAAAGGCTGGCCTCATGAAATCTTATGAGGATGTGATGGTGGTGAAGACATAGCTTTGCAACCAGATAGAGTTGTATTCGAATCCCAGTTAACTAGGATTTTGGGCAAATAACCCTTCTGAACCTCGATTTCTTCTTCTGTGAAATGGGAATCTTACTAACCTTCTTACAGTTATTTTCATAGTTAAAAAAAATAACCAGCAGTAAATTTTTAGCACAGTGCTGGGTATTCCATCAATGGTAGCCTTTATTGTTATTATGAAGAGGGTCTAGAAGTTCTGACCGTGAAACCTTGGGCATACCAATGTGGACAGTGATAGTAGAAGACAGGACTCTGCACAGAGGTGTCACCATGGCAGATCCTTTTCAATCAACAGAAGACGAGCTCAAACGGAAGACAGGTATGAAAATGGGTTGAAAATATATCAGCAGGTGTGGGGGCACTGATTAACTCAGGATAGGAGATCCTGGAGTGCTTCAGTGATTCCCAATCCAATTGTCTAGCAGCCTTTGTATCTGGAACATTTTAGAAAATTTGTAATTAAGTCTACAAAGCAGCTCAGGAGTTAAAATAGCAACGTATACTCGGAAAGGTAGGAAAGAACCAGGAGAGGTAGGGAAGAACCAGAAGAAGCCCTGTCTCAACCCTTCAACCAAGGTTTATCCATTCCTACTTCTCCACAGCTGTGTGATGTGCTTCCCATATTCACAGCAAGTTCCAAGTTGTAAACTCATGGAGCATGGGGACCTCATGCAAGGGGACAAGAGAACACCAACACAGAGCATACCCCAGAGATCAAAGGACAGCAGCCTGGATCTACTCCATGGGGGCACAGCTAACCTGTCCCTGACCCAGGCAGCCTCAGCTCCAGGAGACCCTTTCAAGGCCTGAGCTCTGAAATAACCATCACATCCTTCCCTTTCTCATGGGAATCAATGGAGATGAATTTTGGCCAAACACCACTGGGTTCAGAGAGATTCCAGCCCCTGCCTCACAGTGATGAATGGCACATGCAATCTACAGCACAACCATGCCAGCAAGGTTCCTATGAGAAAATCTTATCCAAGAGTAGTGCCAGCTGGTTGTGAGGTTGCAACTAACTTTTGAAAAGGGACTCACTCATTCCATGTGCCTCCAACAGGAGTGTGGGGACTTAAAACTGGATGTTGTCACCAGCATGGTAGCCTGAGTAATGGCTCCCACAGATATCCAGGCCCTTAATCCCTGGACCCTGTGGTTGTTAACTTTATATGGCAAACGGGACTTTGCTGATATGATTAAGGTATGGACTGTGAGGTAGAAAGCTTATCCTGGATTCTGTGCGGGCCCTAAAAGTAATTACAAGTGTCCATTAAAAGACACTTATGGGGGACCCTTATACATCTCAGAGACAGATTTGACTACCAAAGAGGAAAAGGCAATATGGAGACAGAGCCTTCAGAAAAGTAGAGGAAACTGGAAGACGTTGCTTTTGGCTTTGAAGATGGAGGAAGGAGCCCTGTGGGTCAAGGAATCCAGGTGATTCTGGAAGGCAAAGACCCATTTTCTTCCTAGAGCTTCCTGAAGTCACCAAACATCAGTAAGGGAGGAAGAGATGTCCAGTGTCGGTCAGATATGTGACAAAATAAGTCAGCAACCACACAGAAGCAGAGGGTTAACCACAGTGCAGCAACAGTCAAAGGACGCATAATACATTTTTTTGTTCTTTTTCTTTTGGAGGTGCTGGAGTTTGGACTTAGGGTTTTGCACTTGTGAGGCAGGTTCTCCACCACTTGAGCCACACCTCCAGTCCGGTTCCAATTTTCAGATCATGTTTTGGAAGATAAAAAGAGGACAACAGAAAACACTTTGATGATACTGCAGATCTCTCAGTGGAGATAATTTTCTACTGTCTCATTTTTCTTTTACCTTTTTTTTTTCATGGGCTTGAGATTTAATCCACATACCATATAATTTACATTTTTAATGTGTACAATTCCGTAGGTTTTAGAACATTCACAAAATTGTGCAACCATTCCCACCAAATTCAGGACATTTGCATCACCTTCTGAAGGAAGCTTCATCCTCAGTCCTGATCAGCCATCAACCTACTACTTTCTGTCTCTCCACATTTGCCTTTCTAGACATTTCATACAAATGGAATCACAGGATAGTATCCTTTTGCAAGTGGCTTCTTTCAGTTAGCAATGTTTGCAAGGTTCATCCATGCTTATCAGTAACAGTACTTTATTCTTTTTTAATGTTGAGTAATATTTTGTTGTATGGATAGACCATGTTGTGTTCATCTGTTCATCAGTTGAGGCATATTTGTGTTATTTCTGCTTTTGGGCTATTATGTAGAATGCTGATAGAAATGCTTAAGTATGGATTTTTATGTGAACATACATTTTCATTTATCTTGCTCTTTACCTGCACATAGAATTGCTGAACCATATGGTAACCCTGTGTTTTACTTTTTCCGTATCTGTGAGACTGGTTTCCATATTATATCCCCAGCATGGTCTGTGAGGTTTCCAATCTCCCCACACCCTCGCTAGCACTTGTGATTGTCTGAGCCATCTGAATGGGTGTGAGGTGGAACCTCAGTGTGGTTTTGATTAGCATTTCCCTAAAGACTAATGACGATGAGATCCTTTCATGTGCTTACTGGTTACTTGTGTATCATCTTTGGAGAAATTTCTTTTCAGATCTTTTGCCTATTGTTAAATTTGTGGTTTTGTTTGTTGAGTTGTCAGAGTTCTATGTTCTGGAATGTAAGCTTCTTATCAAATACGTGATTGGCAAACATTTCTTCCCATCTTGTGGATTGTCTTTTCACTTTCTTTATAACATCCTTTGATGCACAAAGCTTTCAGTTTTGATGTCAAATGCACCTATTTTTGTTGTTGTTTATGCTGTAGGTCTAGCTAAGGAACCCTTGCCTAATTCAAGGTCTCAAAGATTTACTTGTGTTTCCTTTTAAACAGTTTATAGCTTTGGCTCTTCTGTCTAGGTCTGTGATCTACTTTAAGTTAACGTTTGCTGTGTGAGGTAGGAGTCCAAGTTCCTCTTTTTGTGTGTGAACAGACAGTTGTTTCATTCCATTTGCTGAAAAGATTATTCTTCCCCCATTGGATGGTCTGGCATCTGTTTTAAAAATCAATTGACTACAGATGTACGAGTTTGTGGACTCTCAGCTTGTCCCATTGATTCTATGTCTACCTTTATGCTGATCACACGCTGTCTTCATCACTATAGCTTTGCAGTAAGTTTTCAAATTGGAAAGGATCAATCTTCTAACTTTTTTTTCAAGATTGTTTTGGCTATTCTGGATCGCTGGCTTTTCCATGTATACTTTGTAAGAAGGGCTTTGGGCCTGGGATCTTAAACTCTGCTTTCAAGAGTAGGGTCTGTCATAGGCCCCACTTCATTAGGAGTGGGGGTGAGGGTTTCAGCGTCCCGATTTTGAGACACAAACATTTAGACCATAGCACCCATTATCGGGGTTGAGGAACTTCTTTTCTTTTCCTAAATTGTGAGTTCCCTAGCTATTTTCTTAAAATAACAGGAGAATGTGCCCAGCCTAGACTTGTTTGGACTTCTGACTTGGTACATTCCAGAAGGTGTTACATAGCTGATACACAATGACAACTCTAAGACAAAAACACAAATATTTCTGTCGTACCCCAGGCTTCAGGAGGCAGGACACTATACAACACACTGGAGCCATTCTGTCCAAAGTGGTGTAAAGCAAGCCACGAATCTGCCTGCTCAAAAGCCAACACCTCTGCCCTCCCTACCCTCACCCAGGGCCCAGGCTATTGTTTCCTGCTGGCTTCTAGGTGCCAGGTAAATCCCCGCGGCCAGGTGGCCCTTCAGAGGCAGCAGGTGAGCTGCAGCTCTAGCTGGCTCTCCTCCAAACCTTTAGTTTTATCTTCCTTCTCCCACCACTGGCAGGTCTCTCCCTTCCCTTCTCATTCCCACATTTGTATTCCAGCCGAAGACAGCATCTGTCCCTGGGGAAGGAAGACAAGGAAGGAAACAAGTATTCTGTACAGTTTGAGGGGACTTGTTGCAAGCTGCAATGATGAGACAACCCCTCCCCGTGTCCCTGCTGCACTAAAGGATCCCCACGGGGAGAATGGGAGCTGACTGGGCTACACAGAAGTAGGGTTTTGCTTCCAAGCCACTCCAGAGTGCCTGGTCCCTAGGGACCACAGGGCTCCTCCTCGCTGGGCATGGGTCTCTGGAGCTCCATGGCAGATCTCCCACTGCTGAGCGTGTGGACGTCCCCACTCACTCAGCCACCCACCGAGATGCTAGGCAGAAACTCTGAGCATGCACCTCGAGGCTGCTGCGTGACTGCCATCTCCCCAACAAGAGCCCTTTAGTCACCTTATCCTCGTGCTTGGATCTGTGCAAGAGAAGCCAGCTTCTCTGCCGAAGGTTCTAGACACTGTGGGTGGAAGTAGGTGTGACCGTCTTAAGCCCCCTTCCAGAACAATGGACTCCCCAGAGTGGATTGAGGAAACTTTGCTCAGCTGAATCTCTTTATTGTGGGCTTTTGCTCCTTTTCAACAGGCCGCTACTAGTGGAAGATGCAAAGATTTGAGTCTCCATGGAGGCTGTGCCCTGCAGGTTCCCTTCCGGATGTCTGAGTAGCCTCTTCTGATAACGGGGCCCCTCGTCTCCACTAAACAACATCTATCCCCGTCTTTCTTAGCAGGTGACTCAGGCTGCTCAATTAACATAGTTCCAATCTCTAGTGACAGTTATTGCTGCAGGGATAGGCACGTAACCCAAGTTTTTCCTATCTGACTAAATCCTGGGATTTGTTCAGAACCTAAGGAGACCTAAGGAGATGTGTTTTTCCCACAGCCTCTAACCTGAAAGACTTTAGGCCATGGAACTGCCAGCCACATCTTGATTTGCCATATGTGGTCCAAGAATAATGTCAGCCTGAAGGAGAAAGGAGTTGAAAGATAAAGATTTTGTTTGACATTTTATGAGCTCCTGGATCAAGCCAGGCCTGAATTCAGTATATCTCTTGAACTTTTCAATTACATAAATAAATTCCCTTCCTGCTTAAATTACTGTGAGTTAGATTTTCTATCCTTTGCCTCCAGTAGATCCTAACAAACACAATCACCATGTCTACAGGCACATAGAAGACCAGGCCTGCCCCCCACCCCACCCTCCTTACCAAGCAAGTCTCCTTCTCCCTTACCTAAATCTCCCAATCCTTCAGAGTATTTCTCAGATGCTACCTGAAGTTTCCTGTGACTTCCATCCTCCCTGGCCATTTCATTCTCACACTAGTGTGTTTATAACTTAAGACCTCAACTCCACCCATTATCTTAGAGCTTTCCACGAAGTCTTCTTGACCCTTCAAGCAGGGAACTAGGCTTGTCTGTCTTGTGTCTGCACTACCTCCATGGGTCCTGAGAATTGCTGTGGGAACCTGTGAGCTGTACAAGGTCAGGTTCCAGGCCACAAGCCAAACTGCACGTGGTGGGTGCCACTGGAAGGGATTGGCAGTGCTGACCATCAGGTCCCAGCTTTTTACTTTGGTATTATTATTTGCTTTTCCAAATAGGCTTATTTTAAAATGTCTGTCTTATAAAGGCAACCCTCCAGGCATACTGAGTTAAGTAGGAAGTCAACTGGTTTCTCTGAATAGCTTCCTGAAATCCCTTGCACTCATTGGGACAGAGACACAAGCCCCAATTCAGGACCTTGACCTTGTGTGGGAAGGACCGACACCAAGATGCAGGCTCAGATGAACTGCTTTACACAGCATTTCATCCCACAGAAAATCCCTACCCCCCACACCCTGGGTGCTGCTCAGACTCTTCAAATACAAGGGCAAATAAAATAAATAAAAGTAAATATTGTACTCGCAAGCAAAAGACTGCCTAGCAACCAAGAACAAAGGAGGCTGGAGATGGAGGGCTGACCTCACTAGCCCCGTGTGCAAACTGTAGTAAGTCTCATGTGAATAACACATTTTGAGTGTTAGATTACAGAAGGACTAGGGGTGCTAAGGCTGAGAACCAGCAGAGTTGATGGGTCGGGGCCCCACCCTGGAAAAGCAGCCAGGGCTTCTTGGCCTTTGCCTCATTGACATTGAGGTAGGAGGGCTCCCCCTTGCAGCTTTGGGACTGGAACTCTGGGACATTGGGACTGAGTTTCAGCATGAAACAATGGCAGTGCAACCCCAGGAGTAACTCAAGAGGAAATAGCAAGTCCAAAAATAAGTGCAAGAGTTCTGTGGCTTCTATGATACCATTTCAGTGCCCGGCGTATAAAAAGTATATGTAAAGCAGCTGACGTTGCTCTCATTAAACATTATCTTGGTTAGGAAAACTTTACCACATACTCCAAGTAGAGAGAAGATGATGACTTTTGAAACTCTCATCCAGTCAATATTAGTGATATTAGTACAGTTCTGCCACGTTGGCCTCATTGATCTGTTCTCTGCTTTTTTGTCTTTCCTAAGCTATTTGAAAGCAAACCCAAGGTTTTCTGCCATTTCGACTACAGATGCCTGAGTCCACAGGTATAAAAAGGATGGAGATTCTCATAGACCCATAGGCCATTCTTAGACCTGCGTGACTTGGGTGAGGTTTGTGTGTGGTGTCTTCAGTACCTAGCCCATAATCACACTCCCCCGACTGATCCCACAGGGTCCTTGTCATTGGGTTTATGTTCTATGCTGAAGACCCTTGCTTTTTCTGTGCCATGGGTTCATGCTTAGACTGGCTTTTTGAAACTGAGGAGTATTTGGGATATTTTGAAAGCAGAAGAGAGACAAGAAAAAAAAAAAAGAAAAAAAAGCAGTGGAAAAGGAAACCTAGGAGTGATATTTTTATGAGGTCCAGGTGGAACCTTGGGAGCCGTCCACTTTGCCCATACGAGGTCCCCAACCAAGGCATGGGATTAAACTGCGCCAACCATGAAGTGGACATTTTCCCCAGGGGTTTTCAGGAGTTGGGGCAGGAACTGGAGGAAGGGTTGTCAACTGTCACCATGGCAACTGCAGCCAGGCCTCACAATGTTTCTGGGCTGACCGTGAAGATGGCTGGCTTTAGGTCTACCGATGCCCATCTGCAGAGGCAGCAGCTCCATGGCCTGGCTCCCCAAACGTGAAGAAAGGGGGATCTTGAGGGCAAAGATGGGGAGCTACCAGAAGGAAAAGAAGAGCCATGAAGACATCCTCAGGACCCAAGAGGAAGTCCCCTGTCACATACCAGAGCTAACCTGACTCCCCAGAAAGGACAGATGAAAGTTCTGTTTGTACCTTAGTTGTTTTAATGAATTACAGCTCATGGCTCTGAGGCGACAGCCACTGGCCATTCAAAGTGTGCTGTGAGGGACATTTGGTGACTGAGGAGGTGTCCACATGCACGAAATGGGCAGAAAAGAGGTTATAAAACCCATCTGATGTAAATTTCATTTTTGAAAAATTAGAAGAAGAGAGGAAAACGGAGGCAATGAAAAGTCTATAATGAAAATGTTTGAAATATCAGGCATCAGTGCAGAATTTTTTACATTATTTTTCAAATTTCTTGCAATGATTATGTATCAACTTGTAATATAAAATTTTCATAATAATAATAGTAAACATAACAGCGAGGCAGAGGAAAGGGAGGGGAGGGGGAAGGAGGGGATCAGGAAGGAAGGGAGGAAACGAAGGAAATCCAGGCCTGTGCAATTTAAGGATGGTTTTAAGAGGCTCATTTAGGGTTAATGAGGTCTTTCACAGGCAACAAAAGGAAACAAGATTTAGAAGCCTACATGGCCTTTTAGTGCACTGTTGGCACAGGCGCACTGGCAGGACCACTGCAGGTCTAAGTTTTCTTTTCTGAGCAGGTAGCCTCCTTTCCTTAGGAGACAAACATGCTAAGGAACTTGACTTTTTAGGTTTGAAGATTAGTACATGATTCAGTAGTGGCAGGAATGAATTGCTGTGATTTTATTGAATGATCATTAGATAGTTATTCAATCAACAGGCATCCTGGCCTCGAGCTCCACGGGTGATTTGATGATCAGCACCTGCCTGGGATGTTCGCTCATTAAAAAGCGGTGACAAAAGTGACCAAGGTGGGTGACTTTCCTCCCTGTGAGGTCTTCCATTACAGCCCCCAGAAAGTGTTCCCTGTGCTCTATGTGCTTAGAGAAATGTCCAGCTCCCGATGGCAGGTGCCAGCCTGAGTGAAAGGAGCTTAAAGGACCACATCTCTTGGGAATCCTGGCTGGCATGGCCTCTGCCAGCTGGACAGTGGTATTGTCCTGCCTGTGGTCCTGTCCCCAGTCCTGCAGCTCTTGCTAGAACTTGGGTTTGGTCAGGGGTAGGAGGCCTCCATGCCCCTTCCACCTGGACCGACAGGCAGAGTTTTTATTTTTTTATTTATTTTTTTATTCATACGTGCATACAATGTTTGGGTCATTTCTCCCCCCCATACCCCCACCCCCTCCCTCTTCCCCCCACCCCCTCAATACCCGGCAGAAACTATTTTGCCCTTATTTCTAATTTTGTTGTAGAGAGAGTATAAGCAATAATAGGAAGGAACAAGGGGTTTTGCTGGTTGAGATAAGGATAGCTATACAGGGCATCGACTCACATTGATTTCCTGTGCGTGGGTGTTACCTTCTAGGTTAATTCTTTTTGATCTAACCTTTTCTCTAGTTCCTGTTCCCCTTCTCCTATTGGCCTCAGTTGCTTTAAAGTATCTGCTTTAGTTTCTCCAGGCAGAGCTTTTGAAGCAGTGCACATCACACTCTGTCTGGGTTATAGGACATACCACCAGGTTGCTCCTGGTTGTCTAGGGTTGCGGACAACCCTAGGGTTGGTTGGGCTTTCAGAGTCTGGGATGGACTTCTCCCTGATCTTGGTTCAGCTGAGCCACCTTTTTGCAATTTCACATGTCACAGCTGAGGGGAGAGTTGAAACTCCTGCCCAGGAGATGGCCACTCTCTAGGATTTTTCCAGTCACTGGCACGCTAGGGTCTCACACATGCACATGATAGCTTCATCCTAAGCATCCATCTGACAAGTACTTATTGAGCACCTGCTGTGCTCCAGAGCCACACTAGGTCCTAAAGATACAGCAGTGAACAAGTTGGATCAGGTTCCCTTCCCACTAACAGGAAGAAGACAGTAAAGAACAGCAAGTGGGCATAAGTTAGGGCAAATTAAAAAACAAAAACTAAAAGCAGGAAGTGTACAAGGTTGTCATTTAGATAGGCTGGCGGGGAAAGGTTGCACCAAGAAAGTAAGAATTAGAAGTAGGAGTGGAGGAGGCAAGGCAATGAGCCAGGCAAGAATTTGGAGGAGAATTGCAAGTAAGGAAATAGAAAGTGCAAAGGCCCTGGGGTTATTTACTACTGGTATGATTTAGGCGCGATTTCTCAATCTTCTTTTTATTGCTCTGCTAAGGAATTTTTTAGGCATTTTTTGGCTAACTGACCCCTCATAAGATATTAAACTATAGCCATATTGTATATTTGTTTCTATACAGTGTGTATGTCTATGCTTTATAAACGGAAAAGTAAGAAACAATTTGCCCTTGATAACCCATTGTTGGGTTCTTGGAGCTGATATCTTCCCCATAGAAAGTGTGGGGTGGAGGAGCAGTGAGGTGGTCAGTGGGTCTGATGCAGAGTGGGGGAGAGAGGCGGCAAGAAGGCTTAGGCTTGCAGTCATCACAGAACATTTGGACCCGTGAGAGAGGAGCACTGGGGCATGTATCTTATGGGGGTGCTACACCCTCACTTTTCACTTTATTAGCGTTGCTCAGGCCTATGCAGGAAAGCATGTGGGGATAAAGAAGTAATGGCAGCAATCAGTCCCTGTCTTAAGCAAGGTCACAGTGGAGTAGGGGTGGCTCTCCTGCTCCTGTCCTTCCTTCCTCTCTTCTTCCTTCCTTCCCTCCCTCTGTGGTCCCTTGCTACCAGTAGCCCCCACTTTCCTCCCAAGATCTGTTTGAATTCACTATGCTGAGTGGTGGGACAGGTGTACACAGTGTATTCCAGGGCCACAGGGGCCACAGACCTAAGGGTTGCCCAGTGGGGGCAGAGGAGGGAAGGGGCAGCCCAGAAAGCAGTTTCTGAAGTCGAGTGGGGAAGGTGCCCAGGGGTCGGGCACAGAGAGAAGTACCATCTCCTTCTGTGTAGGGCAGGCAGGGCTGGGTGGGGCTGAAGTGACTGGAGGAGGGTGACATGAGAGGAAGAAAAGAGCACCTGGACGGGGCACCAGGCAGGGGCCAGACCTCATGGGGCCTTACCGGCCACATCCAGACCTCTGACTTCATCCTATGGCATGAGATGCTACCAAGAGTTTTGAGCCACACTATCTTGTGGGCCCTCAGAACAGATGCATTGGCCGTTGCCCTTAGACAGTGGATGTAAGAGGGCCCCGGGGGAGGCAGGGTGCAGCAAGGAGTCTAGGAGAGATGCAAAGAGCCTGTGGCACACCTTGGTTCTCTTATCCACCCAGCTCTGCGATGTGACGGACGCAGAAACCAGGCCAGCCTCTCAGGAAAGATCAACTTGTCCAAATACAGACAGAACTGGAGAGCCTGTCCGTGTGTACACTGGACACCATTTCCAAATGTCCTTGCACACTCCGAATGACTCGTAACAAGGCCAGTGAGAGGGAAGTTAAAGGCAGAACCCTGCCGGGGCCTGGGCAAATAGGGGAAACCCCTTCACCCACTGGATCCCTTGGGATGGACCTCCCTCTAAGATGGAAGGTTCTGGGTGCTAGAACTGCCAACCCAGGCCTCTCAGGAGCTCCAGCCTGACAGCCCAGGAGCCTCCACCTTCCGCTGTCAGCACCAGTCTCAATGGTCCTGCTCCTGCTCAGCTGTTACCATCAGTTTTAACCACACTCAGGCAGATCCTGGGAATAAATTAAGAATGGGCCAGACATGGGTCTGTATCCAAAGTAGAACCCGACACTTCTGCGGAGGCCAAACCCGCAAGGAAATTGCTTCTGCTTAGCATCTTTCATTTTCTAACAACCTCATTGCCTTCAGTTTTCACCTCCCTGTGGGAGCCAGTAGCAGAATTGTTCCTGGACCAGGTATAGTGGCTCACTTCTGTAATCATAGCTACTCAGGAGGTGAAGATTAGGAGGATGGCAGTGATGGGGGATGGAAAGTCTGAGAGACCCCATATCAACCCCAAAATTGGGTGTGATGATGCATGCCTGTCATCCCTGCTATACAGGAGGCATAAATAGGAGGATTGAGGTCCAGGTCCACCCAGGCAAAAACCAGAGACTCTGTCTCAAAAATAACTAAGGGATAAAAGGCTGGAGGCATGGCCAAATGGAAGGGTGCCTTCCTAGCAAGCATGAGTCCCTGTGTGCAAACCCTAGTAACAGCAAAAAAGAAAAAAATTCCAAAGTCCAAGTCTCAATGTTGGAGGGGAACAAGACCAGTGGTGGGCCCCCTCCCCATCTGGATGGACTCTACACTCACCACCCACCACTTGGGTGAGAAAGGAAGAGGCTGACTCTCCTCTAAAAAGTGAAATGTAAGTTCTCCTAGCCCCAAGCAGCTGCTCTGCATAGAGCTGATGGTGTGGGAGGAAAGGGATGGCACCAGCCCCTCTACATGGGGAGGTTCTGAACACTGAGGCCTGGTTCTCCTGTTTGGTTGTCTTACCCATGGAGAATTCACAGCAGATGCTTAGGACATCAGCACTAGAAGAATACTCATGTCCTCAAATGGACACTAGTGCCCAATTCCTGTCACCTTCTGGGGACTAATGCTACACAAAGGAAAAGCAGAGAACATCATGTATAGTGGTCAAGGAACAGGCTTTGCAGGCAGAGAAGTCCTGCAAACTGTGGCTTCTACCTCACCTTATCCTGCATGAGGCTAAGCTATGTCCTGTGATGTCACACTGCACTGCACTATGTGCTATACTGGGTTGAACCGCACAGCCCAGAGCCTGGCCCTGGGTAAGGGCACAGTGAAATGATTGTTACTACTGTTGCTTACTAAGTCCCCCTCACTGGTCCATGTGCACATCTCAACAGGAAGCTTTTCTCCATCCTCGTGGCTCACTCTCCCCTGGAACTTCATTCTTTTACCTCCCCCTCCCCCCCCACCCACCAACCTGTGCTTATACCAAATCCCACCCTATCAAGGACAACCGTAGTGATCCTCTGCCAGTTCCACACTGGTCAGGACTGAATGCTTTCACCCTTCTGTTCCCAGCACTTGGCTGTGCTGGAAGAAGGAGGGTGTCATTCATATGTCAAACCTTACTGTGCCTTGTGTAGGCCAGGGATCCACACAGTAAAAATCTCATCATTTGTTCTGGATCTTTCCCAAACTCAATGTGTGTTGTCATGAAGGCAGCAGCGTGAAATCACTCCTGGTTTTTCTCTTTGCCTTCTTGGACTGTTCTTCCTGGTAGAGTTTTCTGGCATTTGCACACAGCCCACCTTCCCCCTTCACACGTTCCTGGGCATAGATCCACAGCCTCTGGGGTTTCATCCTTCCAGAGGCACAGAAAGTCTGGCTTGCCTGCAAGTGCTTGTGCCACACCTCGCCCTGTTCCCCATCTTTTCATTCCCTGCTCTGTCCCCGCTCCAGGCCTTTCGAGGCTTTCTGGGGGAAGCGGGGTGGTTCGCCCCTCGGGTCCAGGTGTCGCTCCTTATGTTCTGCCCAGGGAAGATGCAGACTCTCCTGGGACTCAGCTACCCTGGGTCAGGCTGCCCACTTCTGCTTCTCCTTGCTGCCATGCAGCTTCAGCCATACAAGGAATCTCAGAGCCACCTATTTGAAGTGAGTTCCTAGATCCATCCCCAGAAAATGCCTTGCATCCATCAAGTGCTGCTGATCTTACTTGAGTGAGCACAAATCCAAAATTAAACCAACCAAAGGGTGATCATCTCATCATCCCGGCAAACCCAGGCCTACACCCAAGGGGACGTGGAGCGCCAAGTCTCTGGGTTGTGAGGGAAGGTTCCAGAGATCAGGTTGCTGTGAGATCAAGGTCACCCAGCGGTGGAATTCCGCGTGCTGTTTACACTCTGTACTTGTACTTGAGACTGTCCAGACAGCACCCCAGCTGCAGCTGCACAGTGCCTCCAGAGTGAGTGATGCACCCTGAAAGCAGAGACATCAACAACATCCTGCAAGAAAATGTGCCACGAACTGTCTCAGTTGGCACTTCTTCTGACTAGGTGCTCTTGGAAAGATTGGCTTCCTTTCCCCTTCTCTGTTTGTTCTTTTTTTCCTTCTATAACCTCATCACAAGGTGAAACTCCTCCTCTTCATAAAGGAAAAAGACTCTCCTAGTGTTTTCAGAACTTTTGGAAGCACTGGTACAATCCCCAGCCTTTGACACAGCTTTCCCACGTACCGCCTGAGGGTTTGGAAACAAGTCCCCTTTCTAACCTAGAACAGGAAAACAAGTACACACCATCATTTTGTAAAGATCCCACTGGACCTCAATACTTGGAGCACCAGAAAAGCCACCTCTAGCTATGTCCAGGACTGGAAGGGCAGGGCCACTCCCCCCACTTGGGACCTGGGAGCGCTAAACACATGCTGAGTGCAGTGTTAAGTGCCACAAGAAGGGGCTTGCACATTAAACTTGCAAGTCTTCGGCTTCTGACTGCTCAGGCTATCTCCTTCTGAAATCCACAAGAGGAGCCAAGCAATGAACGTGAGCACAGCACGTTCAAATTAAAAATCTTTTCTCACCCTCCACCTCCCTGCTACAGACAGTGTCATTGGTAAGACAGGACAAAGAAGAGAAGGGCATTTGTAACTCAGAGATCAGGGTGTGTGCTGTAAGATGGTGGTTATGAAAGGCAAGAAACAATGTGATTTTGTGCATTCAGCAGAGCCTGGGCCACTGAGAGCTGGGGAGTTAACAGATTGTAGCCAAAGCTGCAGGCCTCACGTTCTCTGACTGGGGAGATAATGAAGCAATAAAAGCAGCGGAGGGCTCCGTGCTGCCCTGCATGAGCAGCTGCTGCAGGTTGTTTCAGGGTCCACCCCAGGACTGCATCACAGAGGACCAGAATGGCAGGCCTCAGTGGCCCTGCGCTAATTCCCTCCTTTGGGGACTGCAGAACCTCAGCTCCCCAGTCTGTCACTGAGCCCGTCCCATGGTGGGGCAGTCCATATGGTCAAGCTGTTGAGTTGCCAGAGACGCCAAGGGTAAATAAATGCTGGAAGTACAGATGGGAGGCCGGCCAGGCTGGCTCCACTTCTTGATCTCATCATGGGGGAGAGAGGTGGGGGGTCCGTGTAGAAGCCCTGGGAGGCACCTTAGCGATTTTCCAGGCCAACGACTTTATTTGTCAGATGACAAATGGAAATCCCAGAGGTTAGAGGACTTGCCAAAAGTCACCTAGCAAAATCAAGCACATAGCTGCCAGTTGCCTGTAGCCTGGGCACGTTACTGACAGCCTCAGTTTCTTCCGCAGATGATGTGCACCTCCTGCTTAGGTTTTTGGGAAGATCACATGCAAAGTCCACTGCCTGGTTCATGATAGCTGTGCAGTGGGTGGTTGTGGGTTGTTACCTACTATCCCAATGCTAGCAGTTGGAATAGATCTCAGGGTCTCCTCGAACTCAGGTCAGGGATAGTGTGTGGTAGATAAAAATCACAGGAAGCTCAGCTTGCATTTGACTTTGCCTCCAGTTTTGTGACTCTGGACAAGGTCTTTAACCTTTCTGAGCTTCCATCATTCTCATCCGTAAAATGGGAACAGTTCTGCCACAGTCCACAGCTTTGTTCTGGGCTTAGAGTCAATGAGATGAAGGAGTGCCCATGGCTGCAGGTGGCATTTGCACACCGTGCTGTTACCATCATTAGCTAACCAACTGCTCCCTCCCACAGAGCTGCACTAGGTGAAGAATAGTAAGCTACTGGATAGAAGATGCTAAGTGTGCAGTTGCAGGAACTGTGCAGCTGGCTGTTGGATGGCATGAGTTGAAATGGTCCATATATTCAAAATTATGAACCCAGATGTTGGGCCTTGGCACCTAAGGTTCACACCATTAGACTCAATCCTTTATGTGTCTCAACAGTCTTTGAGGTGCCAGGAAGCTTGCATTAAAATGCAAATCAGTTTCCTGAGAAGGGAAACATATTATCTCTTAACAAATCATTGAGCTCGGTTGATTTGAGATGAGGATGCTTGGAGAGAAATTGACGGGTTATCTTTCTATTGAACCTCAGCAATGGGCCCAGTGTTACGTGCAATAGGTACAGTGGGATCTCACAAGGTGACAGGTTATGGAGGCGAGAGGCAAGAGGTAGAAAAGCTGAAACTTTGTACAGCCTTGGGATTCTGTCCCAGCCCAGAACACAGAGGTATAAATTCTCCCCTAATCCCTGCTGTTTGAAGTGCTGGGATGGTAGAAAACTAGTCCAGGTGATGAGACCCAGCAGAATCCTCAAGGAGGGGCAATCAGGCCCAGAAACAAATGCTCAGAAGGGAGGGTCTGTTTCTTATTCATATTGTATCCCTTGACATTTCACTTTTTTTTTTTTTGTCTATATACTCTGGGGTCCACTGGGTATTTACAAAGGAACAGGCAAACCTACAGAGATGAAAAGATGGTTGAGAACATGAATGTTTGTTTTGTGCACAAGATTCGAAAGAATTCTTCCTTTAGTGGTGAAGGTGTCCTTGTACTTGCCACAGCCACCTCTCTCTCTATTGCCTTTGAATGAGTAGAGAAGCACAAGGACCAAAGTAAAATTGTTACTTTTTTCTTTAAGGCTGTAATTTCAAATTCTTTCACTGAAATCTAGAGTATGATGTCTGCCAGAAAGAAATAGGAGTTACCTTTTATGTTCTTACCATTCCATACTAAGGATACAAGTATGTTGATATATTCTCTACCAGCTAGCACGGTTTTGAAGACTTAAAAATTTTAAAGAATGTAGGAGCCACAAGGGTGATGAAAAACCCTCTTTGTACCAGTAAAGCCTCTTCCAAAGCTCCTGTACGAATTCCTAATTCTCAGTTGTTCTACCCCATGGCCTTAGTCTATACCGTAACATCAAGTTGGTAATAAAACAGTGTTGGCAACTCCTTACCGAGCCCTTGTTTGTTAGGCAGTGTCTCATCACTTTTTATGTTCATTCTTTTATTATTTACAATAACTCAGAATCTCTATCATCCCCATTTCAGAGATTAGAAACTGAGGCTTTGATTGGTTATTAATGTGTTCCAAGTCACAGTCAAGAAAGCAGCACAGTCAGTTCTTGAACCCATGGCACGTGCTTCCTAAAACTGAATATTAACTGCTTGCTGCTTAAGCACTCTCCTCCATCTTTAAGAGAAAAGCATATAAATCCTCCTCTTCAAATTGCTTTGTCTCAAAAATATTCTTCAAGCAAAGAGAAAAGCCACTGTTGAAGAAAAGACCACTGAACACACAGGACTCCCTCACAAGGAGAGGCAAAGGAAGTCCTGGGAAGCGTGGAATAGAGAAACAAGGATTTGATGATATGGCAAAATCTCCACACTTTAACTTCTCATTAAAAAGTACATCAAAGTTCTGAGGAAACTGCTGGGAAGACGTGATCTGTCCTGATGTGCTGCATACTTATCTATTCTTAGCTCCATTTCAACTTATTCACTGAGTGATAAGAATTTTCTAAGAGACTGCAGCACTGAGTCAGTATCTCCTTGAAGGATCTTTAGATGCAGGAAGTCAGATATAGTATTTCTTATAATAGGGTAAGCTTGTAGTTCAAGTCCAACTCCACCACTCTCACTAGCTGTGCAACCTCAGGAAAGAGGTTTCACCATCCTCATTTGTCAAATCTGGGAACAGTTATGGTACCCAGGTGTGGTGAGGGGCAAAATGTATGGCTTCCTAGGAAGTTGGCTTCCTGAGTGAAGCCTGATTTGATGGTTCCTCAAAGGATTTTGTGTTTGGGAGCACAGGGGAGCCTTAGCAAGAGAGAATCCATTCCCAACACATCACAAATGCAATGCCTCACAGTCTCAGGAATGCATATCGTCCAGATGGCATGGACGAGGACAATAGAGGCAACAGGAGCCAGGTTTGGTAACCACTGGCTGGCCCTCTCAATATTAAGCCAAAAAATGCTGGGGAGGGGTGTTTCTCTTCCTATTTGTGACTTTTGAATCCTTGCTTCTCCTATGACTCATCTGAAGACAACCCACTTTTCTGTTGAGGCCCAGCTGGGTATGAGCCAAGCAGAGTGTTGGTACCATCACCCTGAATTGGGTGGCTTTTGTCAAGCGAAGTCTGAAGGCCATTCCTTTTTAAGACAGGCTTTTGTTCTGTTGGAACAAGAAAAATCTCTCTTGCCTTCTGCACGTGGCTACAGCAAGCTGCAATGCACAAGCCTGCCAATTTTAACACATGTGCACAGGCACATGCACACACACACTTGAGGTGAGCCTCTGAAACAATCCATCTTCATCCTTCACTGTTAATTATGACTTTCTGCACTGATAACCAAATGACACTGATCCTGGAGTGGCTGTCCCTGTCTGTCTGCATCACATTGACGCAGACTGATGAAATCATTGCAGGCAAGGTTAAGGCGGGCCTCCACCGTACAAAGGTTCTGCTTAAAACAAACACTGCTTGCTTTCGGAACCTGGCAAGGAAATTAAAAAGAAACCCAAGATGCTCTAGGCTTCCGTCCTGGTTTCCAGGCAACCAGATGCTGGATGCAGGAAGGGAGAGGGGCTTTCTTCTGGTGCCAGACAATATTGATAGACAGTGGGCTAACGTTCAGAGCCAAGGACTGGGGAGGAACAGAGGAAGCCTGCACAAGCCTCATTACCCTAATGGAGCGTAGAGTCAGCCTGTTGGCAGGGAGAGGAGGAAAGCAAGCCCATCTGCAGGGACCGGGCTCAGGGGAGATGCTTTTCCATACGTGGTAAAGATGCAGCCACTGGAAGCACAAGGATTCCCAGGAGCTGTCATCCTGGCAGCTACAGACAGGTGTGTGATTCAGGTGAGCAGAAGAAGCCTGACTACTGCCTGCAGGGAGTCCCACTGGGTGGGTGTGAGTCCTGGTTGTGGGCAGAGGGCACAGGAACAGTGGGCAGCTCAGGTGTTTCTTTCTTCCATACAAATTAACAAGGTCCTCCAAGCAGCCACTGTACAGGGAGCATCCTGCTGAGCCAGAGACACCAAGAGGGAAGGAGAAGGGTGATCCAGGACACGGTGAGTGGTCATCAAGAGCTCCTCACACAAACCAGGGTTCAAATCTGACCTCTGCCACTTACAGCCAGAGCAAGTGATTCTGGGTGTAGTACTTAACTTCTCTGAGCACCCCTTTCTCTTCAACCACAAAGGGTGGTTGTGATGCAGCATTCAGCACAGTCACAGTATTTCTGCTCACAAAATGGAAGTTTCCTCTCTTCTCCAGGATTTCTTTCATGACTTTCAAAAGCCTGTCAGCCCAGGACTATGAGAATTCCTCAGGTTGGAACACAGAGGGCAACCCTCATTTTCCTTCACATTCCTTTCCTCATAGCCCTATATGGCACACAGAATGTATAATGCATGTACATTACAAAAACATATGGCAGATAGCCAGTGTTTATTAATAAATACTGAACAACATAACACTGTGTGTCAGGAATTAGCACTCCCAGTTTGTAAAGGAGGAAACAAAATAGCAGAGAGGGTAGGAGGGCTATGGTTCATAAAAAAGCAGGGTGACCAGTCAGGATCTGTAGGAGGGACAGCCTCATTAAATCGTCCTGAAGAAAGAGGTGATCTGGCCCTGCCTGTTGTTGCTTTGGCCTTTCCCTGGCCACTAGACTCACCTAGTGGAGTGGGTCCGAACCTCACACATATGGGGGTAACATCAGGCTTCTGCCTAGTCCAGTTGCATGCATGGCTGTCATGCTGCCCCATGTTCAGTTTGGGTATCTGATATCCAGCAATTGTGCTCTTGCCGGTGCCTGTGTCTCCTGAAACTACAAAAATAAAGCATAAGAAAAAAACAAACAAACAAAAAAACCCAACTAAGCAGCAAGAAAAAGGAAGAGAAAGCTTATCTCCAGGTTAACCCTCACTGGCCTATTTGCTAGCTTGGTGGCTTTGGTGAATTCCTGAAATTGAGCCTTTGTTTCCTTATCACTGAAGTAAAGCTGAACAGTCTCTATGTCACAGAACCAGGGTGGGATCTGAGGACCAAATGCAGATCAAGTGTTGGGCTGAAAGGACCTGGCACTTTGGAAGAATCCAGTGCTTCCTAGTAAGCAATAGGATTTGTTTTAGCCTATAGATTTTTCCAGAAGGTGTATAGAAGACAGCTCTCATGCTGGTAAGGCAATTTGGCCTTCCTTGGCAAGCAGCTGGGAAAGAGGCCATACCAGGTCTGAGGCTGCCACGCCTACAGGGCAGTGATAAGGACAACTAGTGGCTCTCAGAGAATTATTGTACATGGCTAGCCACAATTCTGGGTACTACCTTGTAAGGTAAACCCTATTGTTATCAACTTCATTTGACAAATGAGAACACTAAAGATCAGAGAAGTTGAGAATCTGACACAAAAACAGCTGGCCCGCCCCTATTTGTCTCCTCTATGCCTCCCAGCCCAGTGCATGTTCCCCCAATATATCTCTCCTGCAAAGACACTTGGGACCATAACCTTTCCAAGTGGCTATTAATCCAGGATGCAGCCCAGAGCATTTGAGAATGGACCTCAAGAGTGAGGCTGGCTCCCAGTCTCCTTCCTCCAGCAAGGCCAGGGGCACTGTTGATGAGAAGGGGAGCCATGGCCCTGGGGGTGGTGAAGAGCAGACCTATCATTTGCCTCATGTGCACCAGATTGACCACTTCCAGTTAAATAGAATATCAAAACCCATAACCTGTGTAAGAGCGCCTGGGGATAGATGTATTACCCAGCTGTCATCGCGCTCTCACTCTCGAGCTCCAGGCGCTGTGACTGTGAGGACATCGCTTCCCTCTGACACAGATGATCTCATATCCAGATCCTACCACAACCCTCCCCTGTAGCTACTTCCTAATTCTACCACTGTTTTTTTTTTTTGTCTCAACTGAATCATCACCTATTTACTCCCGCTTGTCCTGAGAACAAGGCTTCCCTGCCCCGCCCTTCTGTGACAGGAAGGGTTAAACAAGTTGATGCTTTCTCATTGGCTGGGAAGGGCACTGTGCACTTCAAAGACCTCACTAGAGGTGGACGCGAAGGAGGGGACCTTGCAGGAGGGACTCCGGGACCCTGAGTAGCTTGTATCTATTTTGCAGTTTAGAACTCTGCATGAAATTTTGTTTCAACAAAGAGTTTTGGTGGCCAAAAATATATTAAGTAATTAAAGAGTTAAAGGTATAAATCAATTAAATAAAACTGCTGAACAACATAATCTTTCATGTCCTGCCCGGCGTGAAAAGCCAGCCTACAGAATTAGCACTGGATGTTGTTAGCGATGCAAATGCTGAGTGAAAACGGGACCAGGCTGCCCACTCTGGTGTTCTCCAGGGCCAGAGAGACAAGGCAAGACCAGCCCAAGTTCAGCATGCGTTGTTCTTCAGGCTCCTGTGGCAGAGGCCAGGGTCTGAGATGGATGCTGAGTCTATCCCAGCTACTGTGGCTGGGGAATGCTACGGGATCCTCGGGAACAACAGGCACAATGCCATGGGGAGGCAGGTGACATTCTGAGCTCCAGGATGAGTTCTAGCCACAAAGCAACTTCTGCTAACTGTTAATCAGAAGAAACACGATACTACACACACACACACACACACACACACACACACACACACACACACACAGACACAGACACACACACACACAGACACACACACACACACACACACACACACACACACACACACACACAGACACACACACACAGACACAGACACACACACAGACACACACACAGACACACACACAGACAGACACACACACACACACACACAGACACACACACACACAGACACAGACACACACACACACACACAGACACATACACAGACACACACACACACAGACACACACACACACACACACAGACACACACACACACACACACACACACGGGCCATCCATTTGAGCAAAATCATGTCTGATTTAGATGGTGCCTTATTTATTTTCCTAAATTGAGTTCAAATCAGAATAACAGCACATATTCAGCTTTGCCCATTGGTTGAGGGTTAGACATCCTTCACAGGAGCCAAACACCTAGGACAGGTACCTAGTAACTTGGAGCAGTTGTGAAGATCAGCTTCCAGAGTCACGGGACACTTGGTAAAGCACTTGTCCTTCAGGACATAGGTCATGTTTTCACAGAGCTCAAGAAGAGGCTACCCTCCTTAGTAGTGGCCTGAACTCACTGGATACTTTCACTTATTCTTACTGTATCCCTTATTACTCATCACGTCTCCCCTGAGGTGAAGAAGGAGCTTAACAAATCAATACATACGCTTAAATAACCAATTAGGAAGTTTCGTCAAGGGCCATGCCTTGTGACTCATACCTGTAATCCTAGCTACTCAGGAGGCAGAGATCAGGAAGTTAGCAGTTCAAGGGCAGCCTGGGCAAAACCATGAGACTCCACTTAAAAAGAAATGAATTAAAGCAAAAAGGAGTGGGACATGGGTCAAGTGCTAGAGTGCCTATCTAGTAAGCACAAGGCCCTGAGTTTAAACCCTCGTACCACCAAAAAAAAAAAAAAATTCAGCAAACACTGCTCACCCTTGTTATCTTCACTGCAGGACTTTCTTTTCCATTGCACTTCAATCCATTCACTCTATTGTAATTCATTTTATTTTCCAAAGTGCTGGTTACCACCCAGTAGTTGATTTCACCAACTGGCAATCAGTTTGGAAAACACTGGTGTAGGTCATGATTTCTTTCATCTGGCTGTGGACCCTATCAGTGGCTCCCAGAACCAGTTTTCCAACTTAAGTATCGTCCAGGCCCTTGACAAAGGCACACGTGTCCAGGCCCCATCTCCAGGAGACTAAACAGTTTCAAAGCCATGGAGGATCTTGGGATGTCAGTATCACATGGCTAGAGATTCTGAGCCCAAGGAGAGTCAGCATCTGATTGGTCCTCATGCCCACCTCTTGGTCAGACAAGGGAAGATGCCTTGATGGGCAGTTTTTCCCACACTGCATCCCTTACCACGGACAGCTGCCCAAGGTAAACTGAAGGAGGGGGATGCATTCTGTGCAGGCAGCACCGGTGTCTACAACAGAGGCCACCCGAGGCCACCCAACAGCAATAGTGCATCTTTTAACTGCCCACGTGGTCTCTGTGCAACCTGGAGCATAGCACAGTGCACACAGTGGACTCAATGCACACATGTGGACTATGTGCCTTTTGGTGACTTGTCTTGGTCGGACCGTGACCAGGTTTTGACACTGCGTATCATGCACACAGCTGAAAACAAACTGTAGAGGTCTGACATCTGTCGATGGTAACTGAGTCTAGATTTTTGTTTATCTTATTTAACAAATGTGTATCATGTGCAAGCCCAATGTCTTAAGAACTTTACTGATGCTCACTCACAGGCTCTCACAAAAGCCCTATCAGAGATATGCTATTGCATGCCAGGCACCATTTGAGGAGTTCTAGCCACATTCTGGCTAATCTTCTGATGTATCTTAAAAGGAACAGGGATCATTTTTTCCCATAGATGAGACACTGAGATTCAGAGGGATTAGAAGACTCACAGCAAAGAGCAGAGTTGCACTTTGAACCCTACTAAGGAAGAATGCGTAATGCCAGGAGAATCTTTGAAATGGCATTTAATCCTGGACTTACCAGGAAACTCCGCAAACTAAAAACTGCCAAAGGTTAAAATGGGCCAAGCCCTGAGGGCAAAAATTGTGTCTTCTAACACCTAGGAACAGAGGCACAAACCAAAATGGCTCTCGTTAGTTCCAAAATGGGCAGGATGCCAGTAAACACAAGAAACCCCCAGAGGCTGGCTGAATGTTCCGATAGCTTCTGTGTGCCCTCATTCTGCTAAAATGTAGTGACAAGGAAATTCATCACTGCTTATATGGATTTTTTTTTTCAATGAGAGGAAGAAAGCTCTATTCACTTATGGAGACTTTTGTCCAAATGTCAAGTTCTATTTTAATTTTCTAGTAGCTAGCATTGCAGTCAGCCCCACATTCAAACAATGACCTCAGATTTCTCTTTGCCTTCATTGTAGTGACAATGTTGTTACAGCTCACTAATGCTTTTTCTCGGTTAGGGTGGCAGACCAATATTTCCTGAGTTAACTATGTCTCTCAAGGTTGCCCAAAGGAGTTCTGGGATAGAAATTCTTGTGCCTAATTTGAAAGAAAAGTTCCTGGAGCCATTATTTTAGCAATAAACATACATGTATATACTTATTAATAAAAATGACATGGTTTATGGCTTTAGAACCACTCTGTTTAGCTGTTGGGTCCAAATATGTATTTATGATCCCAAATTTATATTCAGAATGGCTTAGTGACTGTGACTATGGCAGATTTTAACAGAACAAAAGGGGTTATACTGAAATCTGTATGTAAAAAATTACTTTTCCACAGGTGACAAGGTTAATCAGTGATTCCTGAATTTCCTTCAGTTGTGTGTGAATGTCAAAATAAAACTTTATTTACAAATCATGTGCCAAGCCAACTTTGGCCAGTGAACTTCTGACTTAACCACACATCGCTGTTTCTGGTGACTCTGTGGGTTGCTTGAGAACTTCTGCTGGTCTCCTTGGGCTCACTGTTGCAGCAGCCACAGGCAGCCAGTGGTTCAGATGGACTTGGAGGGTCTAAGGTGACCTCACTTAAAAGTCTGAGGTCTTGGTGCTGAATGTCCACTTGGCCTTTCTCTCCATTGTGGTCTCTTATTATTTACTGATCCAGTTTAGTTTCCTTCCATGGTGGATGGAATATTCCAAGAGGACAAAGGCAACAGATTCAAGGCCTCTGAGGCCTGGTCTGCTGAACTTGCACAACTTCTGCCATGCTCTACCATCAATGCTAGCTCCACAGCCAGGCCAGGGTCAAGGAGCAGCCAGTAGACTCCACCACTGAGTCTAGGGAGAGGTACTCAGTGTCACCATCAGTATTTTTCAGTCTCCCCCAGAAATGAACTGGGTCACAGTAGCTTTCATATCTCCATAGTGATCCATAAGGTCTGTGTGCTGTGTTGGCCCCTTGCTACCAGCATGAGCCAATAACAGTCAGTTTGCCAGCTGAGTCATGAAACTAGATGCCTTTATCAGTCTTGCCTAAGCCTTTGATGCTTTCCTTAGAGTCTTGGTCTAATTATGAAGGCGGCCTGAGGTAAGAGAACAATTCACTGGATGATGAAAAATGAGAATGAGAAGGCTGTGGGAGGTACATGTCTGCCAGCAAATGAAGAGGCACCTCCTCCATCACAGACTTCACCTGCACTGCACAGAAGGGTTTGCACACAGGATGCATACAAGGGACCTTTTAAATTTCCAAATTGATCACGAGTACTTTCTGGAGGTGTTTCAAACTCTCATCTTTCCCTGGGAAGACTCTGAGCATGTACATGTCTCCAAAATTTTTTATCTTTTAAACAAAAACTTAAAGTTCCTTGCTGATTGTGGCCATCTGATACTTCCTGTGGGATACCTATCTTGTTCATTTTAAATAAAATGCTTTGGGATCAGTCTGCTAGTAGGTGCATATTTAATTGTAGTACATCTCTGATGCATAAGCCAAAAAGACAAAATATTTACTCTTTGTATATAGTGCATTTTATCTTTAAAATAAAATTCCACATAAAACAAATGAGTGAAATATATGCCTCTAGAGGCCAAGAAAACAGTAAAAATGTTTCCATTTCTCTGCCTAAACTGCCCCTTTTAAAAATAGCCATTAAGGTCATCATTAAAACACATGAAAATAAAACCCTCCCCTGGCCCGTCATTCTTCCATAGAAAATAGGAATGTGGCCGATTATTGGCTTCCTAAAAGTGTTGATTTTTTATGAGTCTTTGTTTAAAGCTGTTTGTCATTGCAAAGCCAGATACAGAATTCATTTTCAAAGGTAACTTATCCTACAGAGTCTGCAATAGTATTATCTGCCATGTGGACTTAAGAACTCTTGTTCTCCAAGTAGGTTTTAAATCAAAAGCACTAAGTAGAGTTTAAGCCCCATGTCATTTTAGATTCCAAGCTTTAGATCCATGAAGCATGGATTTTACGATGGAAATGACAACTGGCCCTCATCTGTAACAGACCCAGAAAACCAACCTCGTGGCTCTCTCAGTAATTCTCAGCAGGTCCTGTAGGCAGATAAGATGTGAATGGCTTAGGAGGCAGGCAGCAGCTGTCCCCTCAGTGCCCAGCTCCCGCTCCTGACTGCCTTTGCTCCAGGAAGGGCTTCCTGCCTGCCTTTCAGTAAATTCCTTTGCGACGAAGTTTTCTGAATTTACACAGTTATAGTAAAGCAATCACACACTGAGTATTTTCCATATGCTACACACTGGCTACACATTTTAATGCTTTATGTCATTTGATCCTCCAACAAGTCTGGGACACAGTTCAAGGAGGCTTCTCCCACTTTTCTTGACAAAGAAACTTGGGCTCAAGCAGTTCAATAACCTTCCTGAGGGTGCACAGACACTGATGGTTCAAATCCAGGCCTGTCTGATTCAGAGCCCGAGCCCACATTTCTTGGACTATCTAGCACATAATTTTTCATCCTTCTTGTGTTTCTCTCTCCCTAATTACAAGATAACCTCCTCAAGGGCACAGGCAAGTAACATGTATCTATGATCTCTTCCAGGGTAACTGGCATAGACATTCAAGAAGAAAACTATCTGTTGGTTTAAAAAGTGGTGGTATATTCATCATTCACTGTTTAGAACACTTGTCTAAAAAACCCACACCTTTTAGGGAAACTTTATTTGGCATTCAGTTTAAATTTCATCAACTCAAAACTTGCAGACCCAGCAGGCCTGGGAAGTTGCCTTGGAAGGCAACTCCAATGAGGCTGAAACAATACAGGGGGCGAGGGGCAGGTCTCCCAGAGAAAGCAAAGGAATGTGCAGAGAGACATCAATCATTGCTTCTGATAATCAGTGTCTCTTTCCATGCACCACAGCAGTCTGGATTTGAGAGGAGTGTTAGCATTAAAGCTTGATAAAGTCATGGCCATCTAACAAATTCTACTGTCACCTCATTAGATATGAAAAATAGAATGCCCTAGGACACTTGGAGATATTTTTGGTAAAAATAACATTTTTTTCTTTCTAAGAGAACTGAAAAACTGTCGCCTAATTGCATGGTAAGCTGTCCTGAAAGGCTGTACAGCCAGTGGGGTCACAGCCAGAGGTCTGGGAGTGTAAACTGTCCTCCAGCTTGTGAGAGATGGTTGTTAAAACCCTAATTGAGAGGTCAGTGGTCTTAGGACAGGCAGGAGATAAGCCACTAGCATGTGAAGTCATGCTGCCTTTGATCTGCCAGGCCTTTGGGCAGAGACAGAAAGCCAGCCCTGCGCGAGGTTCTGTAATCTTCTGAAAGATAAGCTGTAACTGTTTGGTTGGAATGGGAGGCTTTTGGGCAAGAAAGGGGTTGTCTCTGTGCACTGTGGCCAGACTTGTGAATAAGTTGTTCAGAGCCTGACATCACTTTCCCATCATGCTCCCAGAAAGGCCAGGCAACCTGTCCCAGTGGTGTGTGTTCAAAGGCAGGGTCATGAAGAGAAACCCATTACATCTCTCTGCGGTGGCCACTGTCCCTCCTCAGGGGCTGCTTTGGAGGATGTCCAGTACATGTCCCTTGACGAAATTCAGGAGCAGGAGAGGGTTGATCAGAAGGCCACAGGGAAGGGAGAAAATTGGGAGGGAGGGAAACACAGAGGAAGGGGAAGAGAAAGGACAGAAGAAAGAAAGAATTAAAGAAATAAGTTTTTCTGAATCTCTGTGTAAGGCCAAGTGTATGAAAATACAAAGAATATTAAATTTAAAAGAAAAATGTATATAAAATGTGAAAGGACATCCCTGCTCCTCCTGTTCCTTTTTCCTCCTTCTCCTTCTTTTCTTCTCCAAAGCAAGACATTGATTTAATAGAAATTACTGGGGATATAGCCAAAGAAAGGGAATCTATCTGCAAGGAAAGACAGGTCTTCAGAAATTGGTAAATGTTGCCTTGTCGCCCACTGACCAGGAAATGGCCAGAGTGATGAATTCATGGGACTGAAATCTGTATAGGGAATACTAAAAGCAGCAGGTAGAAGGGAACCATGAGCCCCCAGTAGAGGAGAGAGGATAAGTCCCACTATCAGGAACTATGTGGCCTTCAAACCTTGCAACGTTTCCGTAGCTATGATTTATAAAGGTTCAGTCAAATGAGGTGGGTCTTGGGGTGGGGGGGGGTGCTTTGCAAATTGCTAAGCCAACGTATAACTGCAGCTAGCACCATTCAGGGTATGGAGCTCCTGTCTCTGAGGGCTGGCAACAGCTTCAGAGCTTCCATCCGCAAGGCACCATAGCTGCTCATCCAGCCAGAAGGCATGTACTTACTACACACACCTGCCCTTGGACCACTCATCCCAGCAGTCAAGCACCGGTAGACTGGTTGGGCAGGAGAGCAGCTCTGTATTAGGAACGGCGATGCAGCCATTGTACCACTTTTCAAGTGTACTGGGCAGGACTGCACTTCACTGGTACCATCTTGCTTTGAACTTAAGACTCAACACAACTGTCCTGAAATAGGTTAAGTTACCTCCCCTTTTAGGTTTTTTAAACTGGGGTTTGTTTGGCCGGTGGGCAGCCACTGCAAGGCTATCAGGGACTTTCCAGACCACCCTCCCTCTTCTTCTTCCCCCTGTGGTTGCCACGGCCTGCAACTCCTGCCAGCGGGCAATCACCCTCCCCTTTCCTCCTCCCCCTATGGTTGCCACAGCAGCCCCCACCGACGGGCAATAGGTTTCGACCTATCCTATAGGTCCTTATTACCCTGAGCCCCTTCTTCACTAGGCCTCAACCTATCCCAGTGTTCCACAATACCCTAAACTCTTGACTTCACCCAGATTATAAAAACTGGGCTGCTATTTCTTGGGCGTGACTTCTCTGGCCCTGTTCTTTGGGGACGGTGAATCTCGCCCGAGAGCGCGCTCTCCATAAAGCTTGCCTTAAGCCTATTTGCTTTATTATTTGGGTCCAATTTGGCCTTCCCATCTGCGTCAACCTAACAGGGTTCAGGAAGGTTACGTGAAGATTTGGCTAATAAAGGGTGCAAAGGTAATAAGAGGCAGAGATAAGACTGTCTCTGAGCCTTTGAATATAGATCAGAAGCAATATTAAGGAGGCACCTTTTAGCAAGACACCAAAATTAACGTCCAAGTTAAAATGCTACAGTACCTGGGCATTTAAAAAGGACAGGAAACTTAGAAGGTAACTCTCATCCAGTGTAGGAATCCCCCCACAGATGGACCTCCAGACCTAAGCAGCCATCCTGTGTCATGTGATATATGAGCATCACTGATAAGCAGGGCCATCCCCAGCTGACAGAGCCTTCACTTTCCAAAGTGTGGCTGGCTGTCATGGCACAAGGAAAGAGAATGTGGTAAATCCAGCCCTAGCTTCTTACCCTTCTACTTATGTTTTATTGGCCAAATCAAGTCAGATGGTCAAACTCAATTTAGAGAGGGTAGGGAAGTTGTCATCCTACTGTGTGCCAGGAAGAAAGAGAATTCGGAGACATCTCAATGGCTTTCCCTATGCTCCTTTTGTGAACCCAAGATGAAGTTTTGAAAATGGATCATCAGTATGCATCATTAAAGTCAGCAGTCATAGATTTGAATTTGTTTGTGTTTCCCTTGAATGACTTAGTCGAAAATGATGGCCTTCCGTGTAGGAATGGTGTTAGATTAATGCAGCTGGAGAAAAATAGGCCATAATGACACAAGGCTTCCTTCAGAAAGAGGCATCTTTGACGATTCAGAAGAGGCACAGCAGTCAAAGGGAAGATGTGGCTCTTTTTGGGGCATGAAGCCACACAACAAGCATATTTGCTTTTCTCTGCTGCCTGCTCCAGCCACCTCCCCATCTACTTGTCCCACACAGCTATGGAAGAAGGAAGAAAGAGGACAAAATAAATATAAATGGCAAGAAAGAAATCTGGAAGTAATTCAGCAAGGATTCTTAGAAGTACAGTAAGGTACTTTAGAAAAAATGAAGAACTTTCCAGAAAAAAGTTTTCAGTTCTCCAGAAGACAAAGAATTTCCAAATAAACCAAAAGATCTCATGCCTGCTCACTCCTGTGGAGCACACTGATCCATGCACATCCATGCATGGGTCTCAGTGCACAGACTTTTAATAATAATTTCTATGTACCCAAAATTCCTAAACAAGTCCAAAGCTACACATTTGAATATTGCTTATCTCCAAAATATGCATTGCCTCATTATTATCATCAATCGAGTATTTTCCCAAAGGAAAGAAATTAATTGCCCAGCAGAAATGTTTTGAAATGTTTATATGTGTTTCTTTGTATAAGCACAAAAGTAAGTGTGTGGGAGCCTGTTTATAAGTTAGCAAAGTGTTAGTAAACTTTGCTTTGACACTGAGAAGGTTCATATGAAAGTCATCACTAAAGCTGTTGCCTAAATAATAAACAGAATCTCTTGGTCTCCCTCTTTCAAGCATGTCCTCCTAGATTAAAAAACATATATTATAACCGGAAGCAATGTGAAACAGATAGACAAGATGGGTGGAGTGTTATTGTGGTTCTGCAGTGACGTTTAGGGAGAAGTAGCTCTTTGCAAGATCCAGGGTCTCGTGGCACAAACTCTCATTTGAATCAACCATGGGCAAGTCACTGAGCATTAGTTTTTTTCCTTTGCAAAATGGCAAGAATAACAGTGCTTTTCCTGTGGGATTTCTGCAAGGATTACATGATATATGACTTAGAAGGCACCTTGGACAATCCAGGAATGGAGTAAGTCCTCAGTCAATTGGGGAACAACCACTGTGATGAAGGCAGTTTATCCCATGAGATAAACAAATCATCCTATTCTCTTAAGGGTGTTTTTTTAGTCATAAGGGGAGGAGACCTTGCAATTCAGTGCTCAGAAGGGAGGAAAGAAACCCAAAGAGACCATGGGCTTTCCCCCGATCTGGGAGTGGCTCTGGATCTGCCAGAAGTGGGCAACTCACCTCAGCTTCCACATTTGAAAAACACAAGAAAGCTGATTGTATTTTAAATCATGGCATCTCTCTTCAAATGCTAACTTTCCAAGAGAGGAAACAAAACTGATGACTGCAGCAATGCCCTGGCCCCTCAGAGTGGGGAATTCAGAGCCTGCTGGTGGTCCCCCTCTTCCTCCACCTTCATCCCATGCAGCTGCACTGTGAATGGAGCCTCCTGACTTTTACAGTGAGAGGCTCTGCTTATCTTGCAGTGTGGCTCCCAACATGGTATCTCCCTTAGCAGAAGAACAATAAGCGTTTGTGGCCACCTCATCTGTTGGATTCTAGCATCTTCCCTCCACAGGGTCCCAGTACTCTATACAAGGCATGGCACAAGATCACAGGGATGAGCTGACCTATTTAGTCACCCATGAATATTTCTGGAGAACTGATCCTGGAATAAACAGAAGTAACAATAGAAACCACAACATGGCCTCTGATCTCATAGGATCACTCCAGAAATGTGCATATGAAAATGGTGTTAACCTAGCAAGGTGGGATTGGGCTCCTGGTTCTTATACCAGGCTTATTAAAGCAATTACCTCAGGCAACTTTCTTAACCTCTCGGTGTCTCTTTCAACTGTAAGATGGGAATAAAAATACCCTCTTTCTACATTGTTATGTGCTGGATCAAATAACTTATAGGAAGCATCCAGCATATTGTCATCACACTCAGTACTTCTCACATGGTGAGAAGGGTGCCCAGCTGTTAAACAGCCAAGCCTTTCTTTGTACCAATACAGTAACAAGGCCCGGCTACCTTTGGGACTGCCCTACCCTGACCCAGTTTCAAGATGGAGACTGTCCAATTCTGTTCACGTTGTTTTATTAATCGTGCAGCAATCTGAATGAAAGGCTCACAGAAACTGTCATTACCTTCGGACCAGAGTCAGGCCACCACCCTGTAGACCACTGCTCCTAGTAAGCTGTTGTTCCAGTCTTTTCCTTCATTCAGGGCTCTGCTGAAGTCAGGTCTCCTCCAGCTTGTCCTCCTCAGTGCACAGCTTTACAGGATTTACAACGGACAGGATTCAGTCTATGCAGCCTGCACACAAAACAGCCACTCAGCATGATGAAGCTCCAGTTGCTCTCAGCCCAGGTCACGGGCCAGGCCAAGCCAGACAATAGAGGTGGGAAAATGCCATCCTCCAGTGGGCGGGTAGCACCCAGGAGGGGAGCTCTTGAGTCATTCACTTCATTGTCCCAGTCATGAGGAAGGAAAGCATTTAAATCTTTTCTTTAGGACAAACATTGTTAAAGAAAGAATGGAGCCAAGTGCTCATAGAGGCCTCCCGTGGACAATCCACTAGTGTGCCCGTGCCCCTTCTATCTACCCTGTAGGGTTTGTTTGTCTGTGCAATAAAGGCTGAATGGATTATACCTAGCCAGGGCAAATATGCATTAGAGAGAGGCTTCTGTCTCAACTTCTCTGTAATCACCACAGTTTACACCCTTCTAATTTTCTTTTTTGTTCTCTGGGAAGGCACTGAGAAATGGCTTTGTGTTTTCAGCAGCCAACCTTGATTTCCAGAAAACCAAAACCAAGGTACAAACAGCAACAACAACAACAACAAAAACCTTTGTGCACAGGCCAAGTGGATAACATAGAGTAGTGAAGACTGTTTTTTAACACTGGAGGGTGGCTTTTTCTCTTCTCTATTGTCAAGCTGGGCTTTGCCCATTACCTGGGCCTAAGAGCAAGCCTAGAGAGCATAAGAGTCTCCATTTTGACTCAGGGAAGACACTTGCTATCCTCCCCACCATTCCTATTCCATGGAATTTTCTGTGTCTCTTGCATGTAGAGCTTATCCACACTCAGACATGGTAGACTTCCTTAGACATATGTTCCTCTGAGTGGCAATCTCTGGACTACATCCAGTTTGTTTCTGCCTTCCCTGTGACACCCAAGCATGAAACATGCACAAACTCAGAGCTCAGTGATGCTGCTGGAGTTGCTAGAGCCCAGTGGGCCTCTCCAGGGTGTGCCTTGGAAATAAGCTCAGCTCTGCATCTACAGGCTGCCTCCCCATGCATCAACACATTCCTCTAATCCTCATAGCTCTCCCACTTGATGGAAAGAAAAGGAGGTTCACTTTAAACCTTAGGGACACTTGGATCTCTTAAAGGAGCAGTTCTCCAGATGTTTTAAGACATGTAGCCCAATCTCACCCACCAAAGAGCTCTGCCTAGCCAACTTGCACCAGCAATTCCCTTCTGCAGTGCCATGACCTTCAGAGTGCAAATCTGTTTGTGAGTTATGCCTTAAGTCATTTTTGCTAGTAAGAATTTAAGCAGCTATGTAGTTAAAGTTGAAAGACAAAGGTTCTAGAAGGTTTCAGGTACTGCTAATGCCCCATTTACACTTGTTGGTGTTCCCATCTGCTTTACAAGGAGAAAGGAGGGGACAATGTGGAGTATTGGTGGGGCTTATCACCCTGTCCACCTTCAGTCCTAGCCACACCCCAGGCCAAAGGAGGCCACCGTTGCTGATGTCCTATTCCTGGTTGTGACAACACATTCATGGATGGTTCTATCTCCCAGAAAACTCAAGGTGCAGTTTTTAGGAATCTGGAACATAGATGATCATCATCTATGTTGTGGTAGAGAAAGATTGAGGACCCCTCCCTTCTACTAGCACCCCTAGGAGACTTTAGATTACCAAGTTCCAGAGATATTTTAGTTTAATAAACTACTCCTTGGATTGGGGATATTGCTCAGTGGTAGAGCACTTGCCTAGCATGTCCAAGACCATGGGTTCTATTCCCAGCACCACAAAAATAAAAGAACTAACCATCACTCAACTCCATGAGAATTCTTCAATCCCATGTCCCAAGTTGCAATAAGCCACCTTTGGGAATATTTTAATGTGCCTTCCCATATCTCTTCCATCACTCTATTCTCAAAATTGCCCTAAAAGGTAGATCAAGAAAAGTTCAACTGTCCCATTTCATGATGATAAAATCTGAGGCACAGGCTTGCCCAAAGACCAGATGCTTTATCCTTTCCTATGTTCTAAGGATGCATTAAACCACCAGACAGATGTGGTGGGTACAGTTTTAAGCAGCACACAGCTTCACATGAACAAGCAGTACTGCAGTGCTGGTGTTTTAGAGCACAAAGGAGCACTTTGCCAGAAATGAGGTGTATTATTCTACGGTGAGATGGGCTTCTGTAGTAATTGCTTGGTGGAATGGGGGAGAGTGGTTTCTTATTTTAGCAATAAGCATTTCCGCATGAATGCAGAACTAGTCCTCACAGACACACACACATCTAAAGCAGCACAAACCACCTTGGAAAGTAACTAGAATTCGTTTCTGTTTATCCTATTTCCATATCACAAATGAGTACACAAGAGAGGGACTGCACATAGATTCATGGACACAGGCACCACCTGAAAGAAAACCTTGGAAATCAGGAGGTGTCCAAGGCTTCATTTTTGCTGTCAAGAATTTATTCCAACTATCTCAGCAGAAAAAACCAGGTTAACGTTTAAATGGTGTGGGCAAGACTGAGGGGCTTTGTTTTACCAAATACTTTTAATCAAATATACAAGAACAAAACCAGATCTATGTAGAAATTGGAAATTACTGAATGATTGCAAGTACAAGGAAAGCATTTAGTTTCACAATGCCTAGCTGTCCTGTTGCTGAGAGGCCCAGAGGCAGTGTGTCTGCTGGTGGGGCACGTGGTTAGTCCTGATCCTAACCTCAGTAGGAACCTGCTGCACAGGTACCAGGTTTCAATGCCTCTCAGTACAGCAGCATGTGCTCAGCTTTCCTACTCTCACCAATGTCACCAGGACTATGTGAAGATGGAAAGGGGTTCATTTTATAAGAACTCTTCCCTTTTCACCACAAAAGGAAAGGGATCAGGATCCAGGGGTGGGAGGGTAGGGGGTACTGGCACCTATGACTGAAAGGAGCAGAGGTAGGAAAGGCCTAGATCAAGAGGTACCAACCATGTGAGTCATTGGTCTCAGTGGTCACTCAGCTCCAATCTCCAGTGTTGTGATCTTTAATTCTATGTGCCAACTTGACTGAGCCACAGGGTGCCCAGATATTTGGTCAAACATTATTATGGGTGTATCTAGGAGGTCATTTTTGGATGAGATTAACACCCAAACTAGAAGATCTGGTAAAGCAGATTTAGTACTTCCTAATGATACTGGGCCTCCTCCAACCTCAAAGGCCTAAATAGATCACAAAGTTGACCCTCCCATGAATGACAGGGAGTTCCACCTGCCTACTTGAGCTGGGACATTGGTCTCTTCCAGTCTTAAGACCTAGATTGACATATCCACTCTTTTTAGGTCATGGCTACCAGCTGTAGAACTAGAACTTACATTATAGGACTATGTCCCAGTTGTTTGAATTGACAGGGACCTTTCTGATTTAGCTTGGGAGCCAGAAAAGCTAGGACATAAGTCACTCAATGTACTTGGATTCAATACACTCAGTTTAATCCCTACTTCCTCATCTATAAATTGAGAACAATATTTGGATTAGACACAACTTATGTAAGCACCTAGCAAAGGACCCAGCACATAATGGACATTCGAGAATCAGTAGCTAGTCTTATCCTATGAGACAGGAATTCTTCTAGTTATAAAATTCATTCAAGCCAGTAGTTCTCAACCATGTGTATCCCCAAGATAACTGAAAATACTATATAGCTAATTAATAGAAGTTGTTTGTACTGGTAAGGAAGAAGGGAAAGGACCCCTAAATTATATGTCAGAATCTCCAGGAAAAGGATGTACATTGAAAAAAATCTCCCTGCTCATTCTGATATGCAACGTACCCTTCCCACCCACCTTGGAAATCATGGGAAATCTTTAAACTGGCTTATTAGAGCATGCCACAGCAAAGATTATCTGCAAATTATGTCTCCAGCCAAAAATAATTTTCAAAAGGAAAAATATCATTCTGAATCAATGTGTGCTCCTCCCTCTGCCCCCTAAACAATAGAAGGAAGATAATTCACAGTTAGACTTAAGGTTCTAATCATAACCCATCTCTAATACAACCATGGCAGTTAAGAATGTGTCTGCTATTTTAAGTCCATAATTATTTTTTAATAGTACTATCATTTCTTTCCATTAAGTCAGTGTCAATGAACTAGAACTTGGCCAAAAAGAGTGAAAATACATGTAGTCAAAAGTTGACTGATAATAGAAGTATGCCTTTTTTCTTAATCTCTGATACCAAAATGAAAGGGATAAGAGAAACCAGGAAACACAGCAAATGACAACTATTAATTTGGGGCTGGTGTGATTTGCATAGTAATGCAGGAAATGTGCTCTGATTATTCCATTTGCTCTGTCATTAGAACACTGAGAAACATCCAGACCTCGACTACATTCTCCACTGCTTAACACTTGTGATAACTAAGCCCTCTTCAGGATAAGCTTTATTCCATCAGCCAAATCAACAACCCTCCTTCAGGACATTTGCCTTTTAGAAAAACATTGTTTTTCCTTGCAAATATGCATCTGAAAAAAATAAGAGCGAGAAATCACATTTGCTTTGGCTTTTTCCCATGTACTTTGAAGAACTTGTTTCTTCACCCATTGAGCTACATTTCACGGAAATAGCAAGTCCAGCCCACACCAAACCCCCAGACGCCTGATTTTAGATATTACTCACCTGTACCTCCTCAGATCCTACCCAGGTATGTTAAAGCAATAGGTTTCTAAGGCAAAGGAAATTCCAGAAAGAGGAGCCGAGGAGGAAATCGAGAAGTCCAAAAAGGTGGGTATGGAAAAAAGCAGAATATAAAAGAAAGGGACAAAAACTAGAAATATAAGATTTTCCTTTGGTTGAATTCCATTTTAGAGTTAATTGTGTACATCTTCTGCACTAACCTTCTTAGCTAACTAATCTACCCAAAACTCTAGGACCACACCTTACTATTTCTTGCCTCCACTTATTCAGTCTTTGTTATCTTTCAGATTCCATCTTTCTATTTCATTTGACCCCATTGCCAGAGGCCAGGTGAAAACTCAAACCCCTCCAGGAAGATGCCCTTCCTTGATCCTTCAGCTGGGTGGAACCACTCACTCACTTTCTAACTTGACATTACTCGTTCCATACCTCTCAGAGCATCTACTATTGCTGTTTTCTATTGTCCCCTCTTCTAAGCATTCACTTAATGAATGTTTGCAGAAAATAGTAGACACTGTAGGCACCAGCAACACAGGAACAAGAGAATCAGAATCCTGCTATCACAAAGTCTCCTGGTTGGTTAACAGTGGACTAATACTGTACACACATTCAATTGCTAGCAAGCATTGGCAGGGGGAGCTGGGTTATAGGAGGAAACGAGAATAACAAGTAAAACAGTAAGGGACTTCACCCTGGGTCGCTCCCTCCATGCCAGACTCATTGTGAACCAGAAGGTAGAGTATCCATCTGATCCTCCCTCTGTTGTAGCCTTCCCCATGCCTCCCTGCCTCCGTATTGTGGGTTTCACAGGGTGAATGGCTCTCATATTTAGTACATATTTTTTCTAACATGGCCCTTACAGGCAGGCCAACTACTTCATTTTCTTCTCAACAGAAGATGCAATGTGGTCAGTGACTGTAGTTGGGGGAACCGAGTGTGGGAGACAGTGGGAAGTGAATGTTAGTGGACTTTGGTCTCAGCAGGGTACCTTTCTTAGAAATTTTCAAAGGTAGTCTTGAACGTGGGAGACTTTTGGCTCAGGATGTTAGGTTCTGAGGAACATACTCCTCTCCAGGGAGCCTTCCTGCAATGGTCTGGATATGGTTTGAGTTTGTCCCCCTCGAGTTCATGTGTTGGCAGCTTGGTCCCCAGTGTGGCAATATTGGAGGTGTGGGACTTTTTAAGAGATGAGGTGAAACCTAGTAAGAAGCCATTGGGGACTCTGCTTTGGAAAGATGTTGAGGTATTTCCCCTGGGGATCTCATGTTAGAGCAATACTGACCACTCCCCACTCTCTGGTTTCTTGTCACACCATGTGCTATATCCCTCTCACACACAATCCTGTTGTGATGCCATTTTCTGTGTGGGCTTCGCCAAAACCAAGCAGAACTGGCACCATGCTTTTGGACTTTCCACCTCCCAAACTATAAGCTAAATAATGGGTTTTTTTCTTTATAAGTTACCCAGCCTTAGGTATTTTATTACAGAAATGGAAAATGAACTAATACACTCACTGAGAACAAGCATTTTGCTCATTTCCTCCCTCAAGGCCTGACGCTGCCTAATTATCAGGAGTTGCCTAATAATTTCCCAGGTTTACAACAGCTTGAAGACCAGAGGGCTCACACCAGCAATTTGGAGGAACCTGGACATTCCTGAGACCCTATAAGGAGGAGAGCTAGGATCACAGTCTCGGGATACCAGAGTCTGGGTGGGTTGTTTTGCAAGAGTGGAACAGGGGAATTGTCAGACATTGAGTTGATGGCCAAGTTCCAAGTTCCCCCTCCTTCCTCCCACCTTTCTACAAAGGGCTTCTTTCAGTGAGAGGAGCCTGAAATCTAACTTTGCTGGAATACACTCTTCACTTGATGCAAGGCCAGGGCACTTCCCCAAGAAGCCCTGGTCATGTCAGAGTGGCTGAGTTGGTGAAAACAGATCGGGGTTTAGTGGTATAATACTCATATTTATTGTGTGTTTTCCATTCAACCAGCTAGGGTCTTATCTTCTCTTTAACTGTATTTTGCTCCAGTGTTGGCAAAGAAATAGCAGAAGTGTGAGTCGCATGCAAATTTCACACAAACCTCTGCTCTGAACCCCAACTAAGGTTCTACAAAGTCTATTTTTATGCTGGGGATAAGTAGCAAGTTATATGACCATTACCGTAGCCAAGTCACTCATATTTATGACCTAGACTTAAGTGGTCCTGCTATCGGGTCTGAGCCAGCAGGGGGAAGACACATGGAAGACCCTACTGAGATGGAATTGTCCAGAAAATCCTTTGGGATTTTCAAGATCTCAGCACCATCTCATTTTAACATTGTCTGTAAAATGGAAGTTCCACGGGTTTTTCTGTTACTTACAGGAACAAAAATCAAAATAGAATTATTTTATGGTAAAAGATCTTTCAAATAAGATTCCAATGACACAATTCAGCCTTGAACTGAGGTCAATATTTAAACATGAGCTCAGCAAAAGAGCATGGAAATAAATCAATCATGTAGGCTACATGTTTCAGTAAAATGCCAGCAATAATAAAAACTTAGGTGTGGTCTTCAAAAGCCAATGTTTCTTATCCTAAATTCCCTCTAGCACTTTTGAATTAAGTTGAATAACAAAATTAAGTAACTTGTATATTTATGGGATTTTTTTCCTTCAGAAACCTTTCTACTGGCACAGAATGCAGCCCATATGTGTGATAACCACACTGTTTTCTTTAACACCATTTTTCAGTTAATTAGCATTTCAAGGAATAGTTTTCCAAGTTGTTCTACCACTTCCCCCAAACAAGATGTTCTAAGGAAAAGAAGGGAGAAAACCTAAGGAGAAATACCTCAGCACTATCTATAAATAGTATAGTTCAGATCATGAAAGAGAAATGGGAAATCCATTCACCAGGTTCCACCTCTCCAAATCCAAGTGTTCCACTCCCAGGGCTTTCTTGATCTCATAGTTAGCTGTGATGACCATAGATCAAGATAAGTCCTTTGTGAAATGACAGGCACTCAAGGATATTAATTAACACACACACACATTCTTAAATGATACTACATTCGGAATTTTTCAAACAGGAAACAAAACAAACAGCTGTGGACCACTTTTTTTCCTGTCCCTTAGCCCCTACCTGAGAAAATACATCAACTACGCTTAGATTTGTTCAAGAAATAATTACTGGGCATTGTCAATGTGCCAGGCCATACCGGGCCCAAGGCTACAACACTGAGGTGGCTCCTGTGGGAGTCCAGAGGGGAGAGCCTGGGGAAGCCCTTGGGCTCAGATTTCAGGCAGGAAGGTGTTAGGGAGACCCCCAGAGGGTTGATACCTTGAATTTAGAGATAAATTGGAGGCTGAAAAGAAGAGAGGGAGGAAAAAGAGAGGAAATGTGCCAGGTAGAAGGGTTAGAGGAACAGCCAGGAGCAGAGAGAGCAGGGCCCTTTCCTATCTGCCATCCTGGGTGGGAAGGTGTGGCCAAGATGGGCCAGGCCAGGCCAGGCTGCGAGGGCTTGCAGGACACGTGCAGGAACGCGGGCTCCATTCTGAAGGTAGTGCGGAGATGGGTCACCAGAGGATTTTAACATTGCAATTACAGCATGATGTTTGGGTTTTCATCTAGAGTATGTACTAAGTGTCACACATTTTCAAAATTGCTTGAGTTGTGGTTTAGAAATTGGATCAGAAGGAAGCAAGATGGAGATGCTGGAAGACCCTGGGCGGATGGTACTGCCTATGTAGTGACTGCATGCAACCTCCACGCAGCTCTGCAATGCCCACTTCCACAAGAGAGGTGGCACGTGATTTCCAGGAAACAAGTGGGTCATGTGATAAGATGTCCTCTCAGGTGAAAACTGTGATGCCCGAGGACACCTGCATCCCCTAGCCAGTGTAGGCACACCCTCTAGCCTTGGTCAGGCTCGTGTGGCTCATTAGATTTGGGCAGCCTGCGATGGGCTGCTTTGACATTTTTAGGCCCCAATTTCCTTATCTCTTACAAATGCTAGGTGTTTACCTTTTAAATAGAACTGAGCAAGTACAGCTAGTACTTGGGGTTTCACAGTATGCAAGGAGATACCCACATCTGTGCCTGCTTCTGCCCTGGGGAACCCTTGTATTAAGACTCTTTGCTCTCAAAGACTTGTCAAAGCAAAAACTAGTCATTGATTCTCTATGTGGCCTTGAGAACTCTATGCTAACTGGAGAACATCATCTTAAGTGAAGTTAGCCAGGTTCAGAAAGCCAAAGGCCACATGTCTTCTCTCATATGTGGAACAAAGACCCAATACAAATACAAGCATTACACATACAAAGAAACACACACAGAGCATGTATCCAAAAGCAAGACTTGCAGAGAAGACCAAGGGAGGAAGAAAAGAAGGAAAGAAAGGTAGCAAACAGTAATGAAATACATCTCATCTGTGTAGGAACAAGACACAAGGAAACAGCTGGAAACTGTTGAACAACACAGGATGGGGGGTAAAGGGCGAGGAAGTGCAGTGGAGGAGGGTTACATTGATGTAAGCACAATACATGTACAGGTAAAATACCAAGGTAAAAATCTCACTGACCAATAAACAGATACCTAAACAACAAAGGACAAGAATAAAAACAAGACACTAAAGGGAGGACATTAATGGGAGGGGGAAGCTAAAAGAAGGAAGCAAAAACAGTGAATATGGGTGATATAATTTGTATACAAGAATGAAGATAGTTTTTTTTTTTTTTGGTGATCCTGGGGTTTGAACTCAGGGCCTACACCTTGAGCCACTACACTAACCTTTTTTTGTGATGGGTTTTCTTGAGATAGGGTCTTGTGAACTATTTTGCCTGGGCTGGCTTCAAACCATAATCCTCCTGATCTCTGTCTGCATTCCGGGTAGCTAGGATTACAGGTGTGAGCCACCTGTGCTCAGCTAGAATTTTTATATCTGCTGAAATCACCAAAAGAGGAGGACTAAGGTAGAAAGGAGAAAAATGGAGAGGATGAACCAATTCAGGATACAATACATATGTACATGGAAATGTCATAATGAAACTCTGTATAAATATCCTAAACAAAAATGTCTCTTTTTTCAAAAACACAGAGGAATGGAAAGTAAAACAGGTCCTATCTGGGTGTAGGTACCAATGGGGGGGCATAAAAAAGGGTGTAGGAGGGTGAATAGGGTGGGATACTATGTACTCATGTATGAAAATGGAAAAATGAAGTCTGTTGAAACTATTCTAAGAATGGGGAGGGGGGCAATAAAGGAGAATGATGGAGGGGGTGAATTCAACTAAGATATTGTAAATACTTTTGTAAATGTCACAGTGCACCCCCAGTACCATAATAATATGATAATAAAAATACTGACAAAAAATGAAAAAAAAAAGAATATGAAGCAGGTGTGGTGGTACATGCCTGTAATCCTGGTACTCTGGAAGCTGAAGCAGGACAATAGTGAGTTTGAGACCAGCCTGGGCAACACAGTAAGACTGTTCCAAAAATTTTTTTTAAAGAATATTATTGAAACATCCCAGAAATATGTTAGACACTTAGATAGAAATAAAAAATCCTCTGAAGGTCCAAACCTATTCTTTATCCTAAAAGGATCAGATTGGACAGTGGCCTCCCTATATCCAACTGGGATGTGGACTTTTCTTTCTTTCTTTCTTTTTTTTTAAACTTCTAAAAGTTAGATGTGAGAATAATATAATGATAATCTCCTTATTTACCAGGACAGCAAAATCCAGGTTTAGGATACAATACTTAGTTGATTAAGAACTGGTCAGCCTGCATGTTTGCCTTAAAAGTTCCCAGATAACTTGAGAAGTGACAAGAAACAGGGGCCATAAATTAAGTTAAAAAGAAATAATACCTGGAATGAGCCAACCATCACACTAGTATGGTACAGAAAACATTTATTTTATACCCTTCTAGAGGAAAATATCCTTTCTTCTATTGAAATAACTACAGAATTCTTTCAAGAAAGTATTTTTTTTTCAGGCACCATCAGTGGACATCAGTTCATCAGTGGAGCCAACTCTAGTCCTGCATCCAGAGAGGCCACTGTGCCAGGCCTGCCAATCACAGGGTCACATACTCCCTGCACATATGGGACCGATTTGGGGATGGGTTAGAACTGATGAAAGTCAATGACTTTTACTGAGAAAGGTTCAGTTTCTGGGCTTGATTCTAGACCAGAGTAAGTCTTGGGTGGCCATCTTGCCACCATGAGATGAGAATCTGGACATGGCATTCTCGATCTACAGAGGGTGTATTGGCAGTTGGTATGAAGATAGTGCAACTGAGTCTGGGGGCGTTATCTGAGATCACAGGTCAGCATGTATGAAACGACATATACCTGTACTTTCAAGTTATGCACATCAAAAATGTTCTTTTCATGCTTAAGCCAATTTAAGACAAATTTCATGTAATTATTAACAAGGGTATCCTAGTTGATAAAATTGTATATAAAAATAGGAACTGCTGATAATGTAACTTTGATACAAAACTGGAAAGGATTCAACTACCTTGCCAAGTACGGCTTGTTCTCCACGAGTACTATCCCAATGTGGCAGACCTTCTTTCAGTGATACCATGCTCCTAAATGAGTGTTATTGTAAAATTTTTTAAAAAATCATTAATCTTGAGATGTTAAACCAGCAAAGTTAGCTAAAAATGTAGGGTCAGTCCTAAGGAGAGGAAATGAGTATAGTAACAATTTATTGTAGAATGAATAGTGCAGAATAGATAACTATTTAAAAATCAGATTACCATGGGTGTCAACTCCAATAACAGTCAGAAAGCTTATATTAGACTAACTCTGAATACAATTTTTTAAAAAACTATTTTAAACAGTTGCTTGATTAATTAGATGCTAGAAAGTAGCCCAACTCAGGCAGAGCTGAGAGATGGACAGTATGTTGGGTGAAATCTGCTTGTGTGCCTTTTCCTTGAAGGTAGTGCCCAGTCCATGAAATGCTAGGTAGTTAGGAACAAGTTGAAAATCACAAATTAATTGGCTCAGAAGATGGAATTTGGCAGTCAGAGCATCTGAAATATGAGGGAAGAAATCACAGAAAAACTAAATGGAGAACCCCCAGGTATGCAAATTTGTTTCTCTAAACTCTTTGACCCCTGATCTGCACATAGATAGGAAACTCCAGGGATACCGACAGAAATAAACAGTTAGAAGGCTAAAAAAGCTGAGCAGAGACTTTCAGCTGCTGATCATAGCAAGGAAGATAGACTATTGAGTCTAAATCCTGCCACATTATAGGGAGATGATAAATATCTCAGGTTTTTCATTGAAATTTTAGAAGGATCATTTTTAGGAAGACAGACTATATCCTAGAACTACGGATTCACCCTCAGACAAGGGGCAAAACCAAAAAGAACTTCTCTAACAAATTATAAAACAAGGCTTTCACAAGTTCAAAATTTTAGCTAATAAGTTAACACCTGGCATGAAAAAAAAAATCACTTTCTTCAAAGGAAAATAGCAGAATCTAGGGTTGCTACAATATCTACATGTTCTAAAAATAACTACATGTTCAGGATCCAGTTTTTTAAAATGATATGAAAAGAAATAGGAAAAATGTAACCCATTTCCAGGAGGAAAAGTAGTTACTGAAACTGACCCAAAGATGACACAAATATTTGACTTAGTAGACAAATCTTTTAAAGCACATAGAAAAACATTTAAGAAAATTGTCAAATGTGGCCATAGTGAATAGGAGTCTCAACTGAGAAATGGGATGAAATTAAAATTCTAAAATAAAAAGTGCGATATATGAAATGAAAAATCTATTGGATATAGTTAACTTCAGATTGGAGATGGCCAAAAAGAAGTCAGGAAATTGAAGCTAGATCACTCAGTAGAAATCAGCTGACCTAAAAAAAAATAATGAAAAGAGTAAATCAGAAACTGAGTGACTTCTGGGACAATAGCAAGCAGTCTAATATGCATTCATACTGCAGTCTCAGAAAAGATGAGGAAGAGCATGGCAGAAAAAATTATTTGAGAGCCATGCATGGTGGTGCATGTGTGTAATCCCAGTACTCAGGAGACTGAGGCAGGAGGATGGAAAGTCCCAGGCTAGCCTGGGCTACATAACACATAGCAGGACCCTGTCAAGAAAAAGAAAAAGGAGGAGGAAGAAGAGGAAAAGGAAAAGAAAGAAAGGAAGGATTATTTGAGGCAGCAAAGGCCAAATTTCCCCAAATTGGTGCAAAACATCAATTTACAGACCTAAGACTCAGTAAGTCCCAAGAAAGGTAAATACAGAGGGAAAAAAATCAAACTTAGGTTGGTCATATTAAAATACTAAATCAAAAACAAAGAGAAAATTTGAAATAAGCAGCCAGGCCAGGGATAGGGTATGGAATATGGAACATTCAGAGGAACCATGATTTGAATGACTGCGATCTGTTCTCAGAAACAATGAAGGCCAGACGACAGTGAAATGCTTCCTTTCAAGCACAGGAAGGAAAAAGGAAAGAAAGAAAACTGTTGCTACAAAATTCTATACCTGGGAAAACTATCTTTCCCAAACTAAGGCAAAACAATGACATTATAAGAAAAATAAAAGTTGAGAAAATTTGTGGGTTTTGCAGACATACCGTGCAAGATATGCTAAAGGAAGTCCTTGAGCTAATTGGAGTGACAAGACAGAATGAAGAACACAAGAAGAAAACCAAGCAAGAAACACAGGTGGACAGATAAGAACACCTGACGGTTCCATTGTCGCCCGCACCCAGCTGCACTAACTGACACCACTGGGGCTTTCTATTGACATGAGTCAATGAATTATTTTTTATAAGATAATTTTTTTACTATTAGAGAATTTGGAAAATCCTCTTTCATAAGGTAGAAAAGTTTTTTGGCCCAACATGACATCTATGTCAGTTTAGCTTTTTTTCTGTTAAGATATTAAAACAATAAACTCAAATACAACCCCCCCAAAATTAAATTTACTCATTTACAGGGTATAGACAGATTATATACATCTTTGTAAATGATTTCTACCCATATTACTCACACATCCATCAACACTTCATACGTATATATGGAAGAAACTATGTTCATTTCATGTTAAGAATATTTGTTTCTGGAGGGTGCAATTTCATGTTTATTTTACTTTCATCTTTACACTATTTTTTTTTTCAGTACTGGGGTTTAAACTCAGGGCCTACAGCTTGAGTCTCTCCACCAGCACGCCCCCCCAACACCCTTTTTTGTGATGGGTTTTTTCAAGATGGGGGTCTCACAAACTATTCCCCAGGGTTGGCTTCGAACCACGATCCTCCTAATCTCTGCCTCCTGAGTAGCTAGGATTACAGGCATGAGCCACCAGCACCCAGCTTTACACTATTCTTAATGAGTGGATGGGTTTTTGTTTAATAATGAGCATGTGTCACATTCACAATATCAGTGGCATGATTTGTGGAAGAGGAAAGAGAAATTCTAGGTATATGTATTAATCTGAGGTGGTGGGAATAAGATAGTTATGACTTTTTCCTCTAAAGTTTTCTTTCTAAATCTCCCAAAACGAAACGAAAACCAAACTAAGAAACAAACCAGCAAGGAAACAGGAAGAGCAAACCACCACCAGCATGAAGCTGGAAGTAAGAGGTATTAGAGATGGAGGGGCTCCCGCCTCTCCACATCCTCCAACCCAGCATCCCATCCCGCCACTCAGATGAGTGAGCAAAACCCCAAAGGGGCAGTGTGCCAACCACACAGTCCTGATCTGTCAACCTTTGCCATCGTCTTGATAAAACAAGTTCATTTTATTTCATCTATAGGCTTCCTGTGGATGAAGCTAAGTGTGAAGTGCTCACAGGGTGTTCTAATGCACATGTACGGTGTGCCTGTGTTGTTTTTTGAAGGTGCATAAAATGCGGTAGAAAGTCCTCTAACAGTGCTCCTGATTGTTTGGGGGAAAAGTAGGTGTGGCAAAATCAGAAGAATGTGTAACACAGAAATAAGACCAGAGGGGGCTACTGTCTCTGTCATTATCTTTACATGGACTCTCTCCTGGAAAAGTGATGGATACAGCACAAGCTCCAATTCTATCAAAAAGACCTGCCATTTCTGGGAGGAGGCTAAAACACAACAGGTTATAGAAATGCTAACCTGCACTCTGCATCCTGGTCACAAAATATGTGCTCTACAGATCCTAGAAACCAGTAGCTGTCCTAGAAACCTGTTCCCCTCCTGGTATAAAGAGAGTGCCAATAGGAAGAGAGAGACACAATTTATCTTCATCCCCAAAGCTGAGAACTGCCAACCAACCACCAGCTGCAGAAAAAGACCAAGGGCTATAATGTTGCCAGAAGGAGAGAAAAGGGTAAAACATTTATGTTCTAGATTGGAAGTGTTGGAGGGACTGGTTTTTTCTGCAGTCTGGGTGAGCTGCGTCTTTCCTGTTGGCCTTCCAGATGGTCACTGGATGTTGCTGCCAGCCTTTGTCTTCAAGGGTGTCCAGCTTCTGAAGTCAGACACCAGTGGAGAACATCAGTGCAGCTCAAAACCATGCTGTGCTGTACACAGACCTGAAGGACTCTGGGCATTGGCTTTGTAGAAGTTAAGATCAGCCATGAACCTCTCTCACAGAAGCTGTCTGATAAACTGAGGTTTATAAACCGCTCCAGTGACACCTCAGTCTCCTGGCATTGGGTCACCACAACCGAAAAAAAGGCTCAACATTCTGGGGAGGCCCCACTCCTGCCTCCCTGTGAATGTAGCCGGAGTCACTTTCCTGGACGTGTGGATATGTCCTCTTTTAAATGATGATTTGATAACAAGAGGAAGAGCAGGTTAAGAGGGCGAGGAGCAGAGGCCACTGGGAGGAAGACGGGCAGACCTGAACTTGCAAGGAGCTGTGAATAGTAACATTGTACTGATGCCTTGTGTGGAATGAAGGTTAATGACAGGTTGGGGGCTGTGCCCAATGCTTTTTATTAGCTTAGTAATTCTCATAGCAACTTCAGAGGCGGATATTATAATTCTCCCTATTTTAGAGATGAAGAAACATGCTAGTAAGGAGAGGCCTAGAACTAGAACCCTTGCCAGTCTGACTCTGACCCTATCACCAAAACAAAGCCTCCCCATAGGAAAGACCTACTGTCCATCACTCGGACCTTACAAATGTCCCCTTGGAGACAATAAGGGATGCATGACCTCTCCCAGGACAGAAAGTTCCCCACAAGTAATCAGGAGGAAGTTTTGATACCAACTCTGCCTCTGTATGATCTACTTTTCCAAGAATGGAGGACGAAGTAGTGGAGGAGCTAAGAATTACACATCAACTTCAGCTCACTGACCAGGTCAAGGAATTGGTGTAAGGTTGCCCGCCAGGTGCAACAGCTCCCCAGGAATGGACATCTACACGAGCCCTGTGTGAGCTCTGCTGCTGGCTCGGCCTGGTCGGGTGGGTGAGGACGGGGTGCACACTGCACAGCCCTGCAGAACTCAGAGGTTCTGCTCTGAGCTTCCTTTCTCACCCATTCACTTGAGCGGATTGGTTGAGACTATCGCTCAGCAGGTATTTAAGCACTACAGATGCTATAATAATCTATGAGGACACAATAAGACTGCCTTTTAAACTTTGAAGTTTATTGCGGTGCATTTTGCCCAACAGATTGGCAAAGACTGAAGTTTGAGACAATGGAGTGAATGAAGAAATAACAAAATAGTTGCTCTTGGCCCTGCTGGTGGGCGGATAAACGGGCTCAACCCCTTAGGAAAACCTCAAAATAGAATAACCACGGAAATGATAATAAATTACTCCGCCTACGTTCACTGACACTTGAAGCCACTTCTAGGAGACTCCCTAGAGATATAGCTACATATGGAAGCTTAACCACTGTGCTGTTGATGGCAGCAGAAAGCGAACAATAGCCTGCACACCCTTTAGTGAGGACTGCTGTATTAAATTCTGCAACATCCAAAGAAATGGAATTTTATAAAGCTGTTAAAAAGAATGAGGTAGGTGATCTCCAAAATAAGAAATTTCTAAGAGAAAAACATGGTGAACAATAAAGTCTGTGCATGTGTGTCATGACTGTGTGGCTTGAAGGAATGTGTGTGTAGACATGTATAAAACTTCTCTGGAAAGATTTGCTGGAACTTGGGCATTCAGGACAAAAAGGGAGTATATTTTCTATTGCAGAGCTTTTTGTATTCTTGAATACTCTGCTTTGTACATATAATTATTTTTTAATAAAAAATTAGTTCTTGTGGGGTGTGATGACTCGTGCCTGCAATTTCAACTATTTGAAAGGTGGAGATAAGGGAGGAGTGTGGCTTGAAGCCAACCTGAGCAAAAAGTTGGTGAGACCTCGTCTCAACAAATAAACCAAACATGGTGGTATGCATCTATAATTCTGACTACAAGGGAGGCATAGGTAGAAGGAATGCTGTTCAAGCCTGGCCCCAGGCATAAAAAAAGAGACCCTATTTGATAAATAACCTAAAGCAAAAAGGGCTGCAGGTGTGGCTCAAGTGGTGGAACACCTGGCTAGCAAGCTCACGGTCCTGAGTTCAAACTTCAGCACCAGAAAAAAAAGTAGCTCAAAAAAGTGATTTTCAGTTTATCAGTGATCATGACAAAAACAAAATAAAGAAGTTATGTCATCCTGTTATCGAGTATTACATAGCCACATACATATAACACATAAATATGCCCACTGAATTACATATATGTGTATCTAATATATATTTATAATAGAAATTAAATATACAACATTTATGTAACATATAACCATGGGGAAATAATTTCTCCCACTGGGTGTGTATATGCAATATACCCTATATTTGTATTTATATGTGGAGGATTTATTGGCCTCGTTGGTTAAAAGAAGTAAGCTCATAAAACTCCTGTCATGGTCCTTTTCCAGTTTGGAGACCTGACCTCTCTCTTCCATAACCACGGGCCTTCTCGGAGCTTAGGTCAGCCATCATGCACAGTGGACTCTCCAAGATGAAAGCTCACACTTTCTTTCCTTTCTCTCCCATATCCGCACAACATGAACACATTCAGGACCCACTCTTGACTGTGGCCACCTTGTAAGCCACATGGAAGGCAAATGGGCCAATGCTTGTTGGCCATGGCCCAAAATGTCTAATGTTCACAAAACAAAGAAACATCTCTGATTCACATTTATTGAACGCTCTCAAGCCCCAAGAGAAAGAGAGTCAAAAATAGCTAGCTGAAATCTTTCAGGAAAAGGCACTCTTTGGCGTACTTGTTTTTTCAGCATTCAATGAACAAAAAGGTTCACTGTTCCGACCACCAAGAGCACAGCCAAGTTTTGAGAAATGCAGTACACTTTGGCTGACGTCAGGACATTTTCCAACTGGGCTTTCATACACATACGTCGGGGTGGTCTGCCCGACCGACCACAGGCTGTCCCGTGCCAACAGTTTTGTTTGTAAACCAAAGTATAATAACAAAGCTTGTGTACTCATCAAAAGCTAGATATCCAGACTCCTTGTGAACGGGCAAACACGAAGGTACGTTCAGGTATTGCCATTGCTAAGAACACATTGACTCTTTGAAAGATGGAAAAGTCACTGCAGACAGATTCCCTACACCCTTAGGAGAAGCAAAGCTGACTTGCAGTTCTGTCTACAGAAACTCAAGATTGATTTATTTCCACTGGGCAGATTAAAATACACAGTGTTTTCATGGGGATGACTGGATTTCATAAATTTGTCACTGCCTGGCCATGTGCAGACTTTGATCCTTTCGGCTGCGCCTGGATTGAGCTGGGAGCATTTAGCTGCCGGCCGTGACACGTGTGTCTCTGCATCCATCCTCCTGCATGTTGAACTTGGCTGTCCTCATTTGAGAGAAAAGCACCAGCTCTGGAGTAAGGACCGCCCTGCAACCTTGAGCTTTTTGTATTTTAAAATGAAGCTGCTCAGAAGCCCTGAGGCCACATGGCCCAGCTCCTATGTGTGTCTTCCCCTTAGTCATTAGGGTGGGTTCTGCTGGCTGGCCTGGTGAGGTCACTCTCTTTCCCCTCCTCTAACTCTTAGCAACCCAGGCTCAAGACCAGGTCTGCAGGATACTAAAACCCTGGCTCTTGACCTCTAAATATAGGTTATTTAAAGAATGGAGCAGGATAGAGACTTCCTGGTAATCATGAGACAGTTGGGAAGATCAAGCCCCTATGTTCTGAGAGCTGAGAAGAATTGATCTTGGTATCCAGGAATGGCTACAGAGGCCAACAGGGGCAATGGGCTCAGTGAGGAGGGTAGCAGCTGCCCAGGAAATGAGACTTCACCCAGCAAAGCTCCTGATAGGCAGTGGTGCCATGATGGGTGATGCCCAGCAAAGAGACAGGGGCTGCTAAGGCTCCCCAGGGAAGGCTGGGGCCCAGTGGAAGTAACAACACTTGAGGCATTCCACCACCCCTGAAATTATCTTTAAAGATGCAGAATAATCAGTCAACAAAATGTTCTTGCTCGTTTTAGAAGAAAAAGATTTCTAATAGATATAAAGGATATTTCTAAAATAGAGAAAAAAATTTAAAAATCATCTCTCTTAAGCCAGCAGCAAGTGTTTCTTCTCCTGGTTTACCCCTGGAAACATGAGCATGCAAACTAAGAATGAGACACACTTACCCCATGGAGTCCTTGTCTGTCAATGTGGTTTTGAAACATATTTTAAAACAGAACAAGGGATTACTTTTAACTGTCACAAAACCAAACAATTAAGGATAATATTCAGTGTCGCTAGAATTGTGATTAGAATATTATTTTCTGAGAGAATTTGGCAATGAATTTCACTCAGGTCCTGGCTCTCAGTGATTTTAGTAATTGTAATTTGCAGAAAAAAATATATCTGTGCACTATGGTGTCATTTACCCATCCTTAAAACAAACAGCAAGTGAAATGTTGAGAGGAGAAGAGTTAAGTAAGCCATGTCACATTGACACTGTGCAGTCGAATGCAGTGTTTATGAACCTTGCTTTTGATGACTTTTAATAGCACAATGCAATGTGGAACAGAATGATATGAAATTAAGTGAGTGGATATTTATAAAGTTTATTTTTAAGTGTATACCAATGCATGGAATAGAACTGGAAGAATAAGATTGCTTGGGTGCAAGAAGTAAGGGTGACTTCTATTTTCATCTGTGTACCTCTTTTCTATGTCCCAAGTGTTCTATAATACATATTGTCTCACATTTAGAACAATAAATTAGCATTTTTAAAGGGGAGACTTTTTGAGCTGAGTCACTCGTGGGCAGTGAGACATATCCCTGTAGGCTTAGCCACAGGTCATCACCGCATGCCACAAGTCCACTTAAACCCTCTTAAGGTAACATTGGCAAAGAACTTGGAGCTGTTAGCTTGGATCCTGTAGATATGTCGGACAGGTTTATTCTAGCCATGTTTTAATAAATTCAAAAATGAATGGACCACAGAAAAACAAACTATGAACTCTACACCAGGGTCTTGGGGAAATTTTATGGAGCTGTGTGGTTCTTAAATGTGATTAGACAGCTGTAATGTCTGTGGAGATCTGGAGAACCCCAGTGCCACTTCCCAAGGGAAGAGAAATTGATGGCACAGTATCCAGAAAGTGACCCCAGGTTCACTGTGCCCATGGTGATAACAGCACCCTTCCCCACAGCCAAGGTTATCCTGCCCTGAGTTTCACCATAGCCTTCTTGGCAGTGGAGTTTGGTGGGCAGGAACCATCATAACAGGACATGAGCCCCACCACAGCTCTGTAGCAGCCAGAAAAATTGGCACACCCAGGTTAGCAAAGGTGTGCCACACACTTCCATACTCTTCCATCTTGGGCCTTGGACTAGAACAATAGTCAACCAAAACACTTCTTGCCAAGAGCAGATTCTTCCTTAGGCCTCCTTCCCAGGGTACCCCAAAGGCCTAGATTGGGCCTGTGGGCAAAAACTGATCTGACAGCTTGCTTCAGGAGCCTTTGCTGAGGTTCTCAACCAGGCACCAATGGACGGCAAAACCTTAGCCAAAATGTCTCTAAATGGGCTGCTGGTTCCACACCCATTTCTCCTGAATCACACAGTGTGTTGGAGATCCAAGAAAATCAGCATAGCACCCCACCCCTATGGGCCACCTCTGTCACCCTCTACACTCCATTTCCCAAAGGAGCAGGGCCTTTGTCCCATACACAGCCTGAGGCTCCTGGAGAGGTGGTATATGTCTCTTTCTTCTGCCCTCCTTTTCTCAATGCTAACTTCCAGGCATCTCGAGGATCTGCATATGCACAGAACATGGAAGACACTCACGAAATGTTAAAACAATTGTATGATAGAAGAAATGAGACACCTCCACTCATCTGTCAATCTGACTGGGTAAAGATGGCAGGTATCCCATGGAGTCCTGGATTTTGTTCCCCAGCCTATATCTAGATTTACAGGTGACCTGGAGCCTTTGTCTGGTGCTGGGTACTTTGAACTAATGTCAAGGCCTCTTTAATGCTGCAGAAATATTTCTTACACTCTGGGTCATTTTCCTCTGACTGTATTCCACCTGGACTATCTATATTCAGAATGCCCTGAGGTTGGAGATGGGATTCAGTCTTTGAAGCAGGCATGGGAGAGTGTCTGCAGGTAGGACAGGTTAAAGCAGTAACTCTAGCGAGTCCCATCTTGACAAGAAGTCAGCACATTCTCTGTCAGCCTGGAATGTTGGGCCATCGCAAAGGGACAGTGATAGGCAGATATCTGCAAAGGGCAAAGGCCCCCAGGCCACTTGCTCTACAAGTGCTATGTGGAAGTGGTGGCCCAGACAACCCAGGACCACGGAGCCTGAGAGCAGATGTCTTACCGCAGACACTATAGAGCCTTAATGGGCTGGGCTGGTTAACGTGCCTCCCTCCCAGATAGTCACCAATTAGCATCATCAGTGACTGCCAGTAGGAGAATGTCCTGTTTATGTTTAATTCCGCCTGCTTGCTGGGGACAGAAGATGTAGGGACTACCCCAGGCTCTTTCTGTCACACCTCCACAACTCCAGGCTTTTTGGTGAGGAAGTCTGGGGCTGGATTCCTCCTGCAGTCACCAGAGCCACATCACCAGACATGAGCTCCCAGTAAATACCCCAGGAGCTTCATCTAGTTAGTTTGCTGTAGGCTTCACTTCATAGCTCTGTGTTTCTCAGCAGTTGCCATTGGAAACTACGTAAGCATCAGTACTGGCGAACTGAATGGACTGTTAAATGGATAATTCTTGGTGGTGATGGAGCTGTCTTGTGCATTGTGGAAGTTCAGTACCATCCCTGGCCCTACCCCAGGGAGGACAGTAGCACCTCCCACCCCAGTGTGATAACCAAAAGTATCTCCTGATGTTGCCAAAGGTCCCTGAGGAGCAAACTGGCCCCCACCTGCAAACCATTGTGTCCTCAGACCTACAAGGGTGGCGAAGAACATTGTTTCTGACTTTTTTAGAGTCAAGAGATACTAGAAAAGTTGAGTAAGAAAGTTTCCCTTTCATGATTTATTTCCTGGATTAAGCAAATCAAGGAGTTTAAGTGGTTGAGGAAAAGGCCCAAGAGTTCATTTGAGTGAGAATATTCTTTAAGGGAGCCAGCAGCATTCCTTAAGTTGGTTGAGGGGGATTTAAGATGTAGTCCAGTGGGACTGCCTGACCCTTCTGCCCCCATCTTCCTGTCTTCTGAAGGAGGTCTTGGTGATGGCATGAGAGCCCTGACTGTCCTGCCATTAATATCAGCTCCACCCCAGCAGCCTCTTCCATTATGTCAAGAGTAAGAACATAAAAAAAGAGAGCTTTAACTAAGTGAATGTCGTTATCAGCAATCACAGGAATTATGGACTAGCTCCCAGTCAGAGGCAGCTCTCCCCTGGCTATCGAGACCCCTGAATATCACTTAGCATCCTGCACTGGGCTGCAAGGTCTTTATCTGTCTCCCTGGACCATGAGATCCATGAAGACAAGAGCTGTGCCTTGGACCAAACAGGGTGGTCCACATCTGTAATCCTAGCTACTCGAGAGACAGAGGTAGGAAGATCCAGCTCTGAGCCCAGCCTAAACAAAAAGCACGAGACCTATCTGAAAACAAACTAAGGCCAAACAGGATGGAAGCATAGCTCAAGTGGGTAGAGCACTTGCTTAGAAAGCACAAGATCCTGAGTTCAAACCCCAGTACTGCCATCAAAAACAAGACAAAAAAAAAAAACCCTGCCTTTTCAAATTATCACTTCCAAGCTTAACACAGAGACTTCCCTACATTTTATTTGCATAATAGCTGATTTATAGATTGGATGCCTACCTGTACCAAACACTAAATACATCACATGTGGCATCTTATTCAAATGTCCCCAAGCCCTAAGGAGTAGGGAAGGATCAGATTACCCCCATTTCATAGATGGGGAGATTGAGGTTAGGGAACATTTTCAAGTCTACTCACCCATCACAAAAAGAACTCCAAATCTGGGACTGAACTTAAATTCTGCCACAAAGCAACTTAATCCCCCAACTCTCCCTCACACAGATACATATGTGATGGAGAAATGGATGAAGAACTGGTAACCATATTCCCAAGATCCTACCGATCAGAGAGTTTGCTGGACTGTGGTGACTACTAGGTGACCCAACTCTCTCATCAGAGGTACTTGTGAAGGCAGATGCTATCTCACTTCTCCCTGCTTCGTGGGACATGCTTGAGGGGACCTGGAGATGCTTTCCTTTTCCTTTAGGGAAGATCCATCCTCCCTCCCTGCACTTGTCTCTGTGACTGTGACACTGAAAGGCTCATGGCTGGGAGTTGGGGACACTTTAAGCAGAAGCTAGAGGGAAAGAACTCCAGCTAGCATTGGGTCAATTTATTATGACAAATGTTTATTACCAGGGCCCCAACCAGCTCCTAAGCTGGCGTCTGTTGCGAGTACTGTCCTTGTCCCCTAGGGATCTCACAGCAGAGTGGAGACAAAAACACGAGCAAGTCTCATATGAGCCAAAGGTTGGTTAATGTTGTGATGGAGGTCCCAACAAGTCAGTGACACAGGAAGGGAGTGGTTTATCCAGCCCAGAGAGACCAGGAGCTGCCCCCAAGTGGAGACTGGATATAAATTGGGGGGATTGAGAGACATATGGAAGTGATGCCAGGTACAAGAGACCCAAGAGCAAAACCATGGTGGCAGTGGAGACAAATTCAGATGAATGTGTGGTTCTGAGGGCAAGAGAGGCTGAAAGGCCAGGACTACACAAAGCACACATGTGGATCCATCCAGTAAGGAACTGTGTGCACAGAACAGCTCAGGGTATACTTAGTTCAAGTTTGCATGGCCCAGAAGCAAGCTTCTGAAACAAGTGAGCCCTAGTGTTTATTTGGGAGAGGATTCTTGGAAGCACTGGGAAGGCCACAGGGAAGGGAGACGTAGAAGAAAGGATGTCATAGTGGATGTGGTTATGAGCCATGCTTGGGATACCTGGGCCTCAGTCCTGCTGGCAGGTTGTGTGGAAGTAACTGGAACCAACTTACAAGAGCCAGTTGTGGGCATTTTTATCCAACTCTAAGTTCAGTGCCCTTTGTCAGTAGCTTGAATTCATTCCCAGTGGGAGTACTTACACCATGGAAATTGGCAGAGGCAATCATAAGGGCTTAATTTGTGCCCACTTCCACCCAAGAGCTTGACACCAGCACTCCACTGCCTTCTGGGCCTGCTATCATCCTGAGAGCACAGGGCACTCGGGAAGCTGGGGTGTATATTCCCAACATCCATCAAGGTCATCTACCTAGCACTACAGTCCTGCCTAGAATGGGACAAACATACCCCAGCCACAGAATCCCTCAGGTGGAAGCCTCAGTCGTTTGCAGAACACACCATTAGCCAGCATGTGGGAAACAGGATGGCTATGGCCAGGGCCTAGTCACTCCAGGTCTGAATTACCTATGGGATGTCCCAAACAAAATGTCCTCTGTGCTGGGAAGAATCGCTAAATGAGTGAGTGAAGAGCACATATGTTCTCCTGGCCTCTCCCATACATGCATGGTATCACTCCTCCATGGTGGTGTGTACATACACTTCCTAGGGTTATTTTTACTCTAACACAGCTCCAGAAAGAGTGACATCTTCAGGATCTCTTAAAGTATTAAAAATTGTATTTGCTGAGCAGATATTTTAGGTTAACAAGCCCCATCTCTCACCCACACACATCTATAAGCTTTAAATTCATTCTGTCACTTCAGAAGGAAAATCCTAAATGCATCCAGTATAGGACCTGGAAGGTGACAACTTGCTTTAAGTGAATCCATGTGTCTCCAATGGTAAATACACACTTGCTGGGTCTTCAAGAGAATGAGGTCTTGCTCTAGGTTTGCCCTTTCTGTACCCAGTGTTCCCACTTGGGAAAGTTCCTTGGTTGTGACCGTGACAATGAAAAGATTTTGGCTTGGCTCTCATTTTCATCTTGTGAACTCTGACATGCTCTGTTCCCCTGCTGCTCAGGGACTTGGTACAAGTGACAGATATTCTGCTTCCTAAGTGCTGAGAGCTCCTTGGAAGCCAAGCCTGGTAGGGAGATAAGGAGGCCGTGTGACAAACCTCCATGTGCTGGGCTTTGGAGGGGCCAGTGCCATATAATCCAGAGTCAGGGGGACAGTGATGGGGAGACAGTGAATACAGGTTCATTGGCAGAGGCTAGAAAAGAGGGGATGGAGGATAAAGCTTCTGAGGTTCTGTTTCTGGCTACCCTGATCCAAAGAAACGGAAATGGCCATGTTCAATGATCCCCAACTCCACTCCCTATAAAATCACCCTTTCCAGCTTGTGTCCCAAATTACTAATAAACAATGCCTCCTTTACTCAGGACTCCCAAAACAATCCCTTTGTTTAACCACAGTTTGCAAAAACAATCTCTTCATTGTAAATAAATCCCAAGACTCTCCAATGTTCCCTGATCCAAGAAAACAGGAACATATTTTATCGGCTCCGTGTATTTCCAAACAAGGGACATTGTTTCACCATAGAAACGCTATTTTAAGAATCCTCCTGACAGGACAACTTAGACAGTGCTCTTCTAATGTGACAATTAAGGCAGCACACAAGTGAGAGGCATGGTCAAGGTAAAGGTGGGGTGGGAACCAGGGCTACTGCCCATCTGCCCAGCCCATCACCTATGGGTCTGAGAGTGTGACTTATAGCACTGCAGCCAAATTGGAAAGGTCCAGAGCTAGGCCACCCTGGCTGGCTGGACAGAAGCATAGCCAGCCCAGAGGGGGCAGGTGGGAGAACATTGCTGGCACTAGCAGGTCCCTGGAGATCCAGGCTGCCAGGGTCAGAAAGGGTGCTAATCTCTATGCACCAATGATGCTGTATGGAGCAAAGCCACCTGCATTGTCAGGAGGGACATACAAGGGCAAATGGCAGTGGGGATTTGGTTGACTTGAGGAGCCCCCCTCTGCTCCTTCCAAGACACCAGCACCCACTGGGCACCCCTGAGAGACAGTGTTGCTCTTCTGAGCATGCAGGGTGTGGGAAGAGCTAGGGTACCTTTCCTCCAGCACTCCTCAGTGTTACCAGCCAGCCATTCAGCCCGACCTAGAAAGGCTAGGCACTCCCCAGCACAGAAATCCCTCAGGTGGGGGTCTTCATTGCTTGCAGGTGTAGCCATTGGTGTGCAAGAGGAGACCGATGTGGACGGGGGTGAACGACAGCCTCTGCTGTGGGTCTCAAATGCCCATGGTTACACAAATAAAGTGTTCCTGCCTAGGTGCCACGACGTTAATGCCATTCTTTTTTTCTCATTTCTTCTTTTTTCCTGCAGTACTAGGGATCCAATCCAGAGCCTCACACACACCAGGCAAGTGTTTTACAACATGGGCAACACCCACAGCCCTTTGGTTTTGTATTTTGTTTTTGAGACATGGTCCCCCTAACTTTTGCTCAGCTGGCCTAACTCACGATGCTCTTGCCTGGGCTTCCCATGATGCCCACTTTACCGATTGTTCTTGTTGGGATCCCTGAAGATATGTGACACACATTTCATCCCACTGGCATATAGACCTCCTACTGAACTGAACCGTTCTCACTTTCTCTGAGTTGTTGAGCCCACCTAAAGGAAGCAGGACCAGGAGATGGGCCTTCTGACCTCAACACTCAGGACATACCTGTGATGCTTCCAGAATGCTCTGTTGCCTACACTCAGTGGCTATAGACCCATGTGCTAATGTACAGTTCCTAACAGCCACACTCCTCCCTTCTGCCATCTCTCAGGGTCTGATTCCCAGCCCTTCTCCCATGTTTCTGTTCTGCTGTCAATGTGACCAGCACACACTTTCTCTGTCAGTAAAGTGTAAGAGGCTGTGGATATTTGAAAGGGCTTTGGAGTTGGCTGCTCTGTATCCATCCATCCTATGCCAGTGGCATCCCTGGCTCCTCCCTCTCCCTCCCAACCACACTTAAAGAGCAGAGCTGCTGACCTGAGCCAGGCCCTTTCCTGTTCCAGGCTGTCCTTAGTAGGGGATTGGTGCTCATCTGTTTCAATCAGAATGAATCTCTATCACGTGGCTGGGCATTCTGGGACAAACCATTCTTCTGCTGGACTTGAAACTGCTGGTCCACAGGGCCAGTGAACGAAGTCCCCCCGAGGGAAGTGAGTCCAAGGAATGACCCCCATGACATAGTCTGACCCCCACATCAAGCTAGGCGTAAGGCAGATGTACCCCTGGACTGTTAGCTTAAAAATAAACAAATTCTCTTTGGGCCCAAGATGCCTTGAATTGTTTTTTCTGTCACTCATACCTTGTGGCAGGCGTTTTCCTTGCTTTCCTGAGGGTGTTCTAGAGGCTTCAGAGGGGCTGGCTGATCCTCAGTGATTAACCTTCAGGGTAGGTGGAGCTTTCTGCACAGGGGCAGGGTTGGGTGGGCTCTGCTTGCCTCTCTTCCTGATTTCTGAGCCAACCAGAAACCTGGGAGTCATGCCTGAGCCCTCCTGTCTCTCACTCCCTGAATCCCATCAATCATCACATCTGATTAATTTCACCTCTACATACCCACTGCTCTGTTCTCTGGTTTCTCCCTAATCAGAGCTGCTGGCATCTTTTGTGAGGCCTCCAACACAGCCCCTGCTGGTCTGCACGCTTGGCGCTTCCCATCCTTCCTCCATCCAATACCTGAAGTGGGGATTGCACTGTCTAGGGCAGGTCACCAAGTCCTGGTACCCTGTTTACATTGCTCAAACCATCTGTGGGTTTGTCCTGAAACCAACGTTCTGGCCAGAGAGCCACCTTTGCGGCTCTGGAATGGACCAAGCATTTTTCTGCTTTGAACAGAAATAGAATAGTTCCTATTGCTACTTTAACAAATTACCACAAACTTAGTAGCTTAATACAACGTGAATGTATTATCTGATAATTCTGCAGGACAAAAGCCCCACATGGGTCTCATCAGCCTAAACTTCAGGTGCCAGCAGGGCTGAGATCCTTCCTGAAGGCTAGCTGCAGAATCTGTCTCCTCTTTCAAATTCTGGGTGGCCCATGGCCATGGCTCCTTCCTCCATCTTCAGATGTCACATCTCTACCAATTCATCTTCACGTTCAAGGACTTGTGTGGCTAGATTGGCCCCATCTGAATAATCCAAGACACCTCCTTTCTGGAGGTTCACCATGATCTTTATTTGCTCTTAGGGAAGATAGTCAGAGGTTCCCGGGATTAGGGTGTGAACACCTATGGGGGGAAATTATTCTGCAGACCACAGGCTGTTTGCATTGTGTTGTTTGCTTTCCCTGGAATGGTCTTCAATCAGCCCAACTCACTTTGGTCAAATGTGGAAGCCTCAGAGTGAACTTGCTAGAACTATTCTTTAAATTAGACCCTCCTGGTTATCTACTGGAGCTACTTCCTGCCTTCTAACAGCCTGTACTTAGACAAATGTGTCCAGTTATTAGCTCAGTGTTTCCTCTACCAGCCTGCAAGCTCGAGAAAAACAGAAACTGTACTGACTTTGCTACAGGCCACTAAAATTGTTGGTTGTGTGGTGGATGCTCTATAAATATTGAGAGTTAGTGACTGAGTGAAGTTGGCCCCAAACTTTAAGCTTATCCTGACCTGGCAGGAGAGAATTGTAGAGTTCCACCCCTGCCTTGGGTCCCAGTCAGGATGCCGGCACCCCTCTCCCCGCAATGCTTTATGCCCACGCTCCTACTAAATCACTTGCTGTGCCCTACTCTTGTCCATGGGACCTTGGTGAGGGTCTCTTGCACCTGACTCTGCAGCACTTCTTATAGTTGTTGGTTATCCACATTGTCATCTACCTCCCCGGTAAGCAGTCTACACCAAGACATGTCCCCTGAGGATCTGCACAGTCACCACCTGCTAGACGATCAGTGCCTGCTGATGAATGTTCTGTGGGATCTCCTGGGGTTGCCCATGGGTCACTGCCCTCCCCCATGCAGTCACCACTTACTACTTGGCAGACTGATCACCAGAGCATGTCTACACCTCCTGTTTCCAATCCTCTCTACCTGCCTCTTTGAACTTTATCCTTACCAATGCTGGGATTAACACCAATCTCAGAAATAGGCACCATCCCTGACAGAAGATGGCTTTTAGACAAACATCATGTCCTGAGCACCCAATCTGTCCCCCATCTTTTGCTGAGAGTTGCTCAAATGTGAGCAGGCACAAAAACTACCCTTGGGGATCCTGACGATCAGCAAAGAGATCAGTAACTACCCTAGAATAGTAAGGTCCCCAGTTCTGCTGCTGGTGCCATGGGGGTGGGTGCAGTGGAGGAAAATGCAGAGGGTCCCTAGTTGTCTGTGTCACCAGCCATCCCAGTAAGGGGGAAACTCAGCCACAAGCTGCCCCCCGCCACTACCATCCAGCTTCAGTGGAAGGCAGGCAGTGTGGCCAGAAGTGAGGAGTGTTAACAAGCTTCACATGTAATTCCTTCCTAAGTCTATCAGGACAGAGCCTCATGCTCTGGTGTTGAATACAGTTTGAGAAATGTGAGGTCTGTTTTCTACCCAAGCACTCATCTCTCATGAGCATGCACCTGCCCTGCTTCACTAAGGCTCAAGAGGAGGAAAGAAAGTAGTCTGAGTGGTATGCAATCAAGCCACATGCAACCACGAGAGCACACACGTTTCCTGGGACCATGATCCACTGTCCCTTCCTCAGACGCCAAAGTGCAAACCAGTAGTAAAAAGATTTTTGAGTTGAAAACGCAGCTCTGGAGCTGTTAGGCACTGAAAGGTCACAAAGTTCCATTATTTGCCTTCTGGGCTGGGGAGATCCTGGGACAGCCAGGGGACCATAAGCAGGGGACCATAGCCCTTCCATTGGCCCTGCTCACTTCTGGAATATCACAGGAGGGCTAACAGGAAGACATTTGGAGGCCCAGGGTGTTTCTCCAACTTCCTTGCAAGCTGACATTAGTCCATGACTCCAGGCCTTGGTAATGGCTGACACAGAGGTTTACTAACACACCGAGATCTGCCAAAACCATACTGGCTGTGTTTTGCTGGAAGCCAGAGAGAAGACAAAGAACACTATAAAAACAAGTAAGGCAGAATGCCCTGCTCCCTGTCTCCCTTAGGTGCACCAGCTATTTTCCCATGAAAATAAAGAAAGCAAGAAATAATTAAGAAGTGGGGGAGAGAAGAATCAGAAGCCTATCTGTAAAAATCAGGAGCAATTTCAATGACTCTTTCACATCACCAAAGAACAATTCTTGCATTATTCTGAGGTGATCCAAATTCTTGAAAGTGGGGTGAATTTAAAACAGAATCAAGGCTGCTGTTATTGTTGAACCAGCATTTTGAAACGCTTTGGGGGCGGTGGCTCAAAATAAGTTGTAAGAAGCACTGCTTTGCTCTGATGGGAAGGGGGCTCTGTGGGGCTTCCGTAGTAATCCGAGTAGGTAAAGAGTGGATTAAGGCAGTCATTTTCAGTAGCTAAACAAGAACTACAAAGGCACAAGTGCTACCAATTATATCTGAACACAAACCAGCACCTCCTTAAGAAAGGCAAACAAGTTCATTGTCAGGCAGGGTGATCTTGCAGAAAGCTTCGGAACATGCTGGGTGCATTAAAGGGGAGCTATCTCGCATGTGCAATTACTCAACACATCTTTAAAACTGTAAACACTTGTTCACATGTGGAGAAGTTTAGAGCTGGGCAGGCTTGGAAGGCCCACCTGGCAGGCGGGTTCCCTCTGCTCCCCTCCAGTTGAGTAACAGTCTCTGCTCCAAGAGCCAAACACCAGTCAGTGGAGACATCATTAAGGAGCCGGGGGTAGGAGTTCAGCGTGGCTATTTTTATCCAGAGCACTCCCATTTCTGCTCTCTGGATTGATCTCCTCCCAGAAACCATGCCTCCATCTTTCCCCCACTCCACCTCATACATGTGGGAGAGCACCCACACAGAAATATCATCTGGCTTTTGGCTAGCTGCTTTCTCCAGCTCGGATTGGTGAGAGGCACTGAAGCTCTGACATTTGCAAATGATCCCAGCAGAGGAAGGCTGCCCAGGGTTGGTTCTCAAACAGCAAACTGTGTGGCCTCAAAAGGGATCCCCAGCATGTATACAAAAATCATCCCTCCCAATGTTCCTATAGAAGGATGGAGATTAAGAACCCCAGCCTGTAAACATGGGATTAAATGGAAGGAAAGCAGGATTTGTTCTCCCCCATGCATTGGCCTAGGCCTGGTTCACTGAAGTCCGCACTTATGGATATGCGTGAATCACACATCCAACCTTGAAAGACCCATCAGGCCACCCTGCTCATCTCAGCCAACACCAGTCATGGCTGTCTTTCCTTTTCCAGGGCTGATGTTTCTCATCTCCAGCAAGGAACAGATTTTTTTCTTTTCTGATTTAGTTTGCCATCATGACCCTCTGGAGAGAGAGCAGAGCCAGTACTGTGGCTTCTCAGATCCGCACCCATATTCTGGGCTCTGCAGAGGCATCCCAAAGCAATCGGGCTCTTAAAGTCAGAGAGAAATACATGCAGCTGTGCAAAAATGGAAATAAATTTGTGACAAGTTAAATTTTCACTTGAAGTGGAAATTTTACCATCACCAAATTCTGCCAAATTTTGGATTTGGGGATTGGTAAAAGAGGTTTCCAAAATGAAAGTTATTTGTTTTAAAGGACGTAATACATAGTAAAACTGAAATAATCCTCCTACCTGAGTGAGAGTTATTTCTTTCCCTGCAGACCCCTTCCAGGCTCCAGTAATTCTGCTGCTAATGGGCAGAGGAGACGTAATCAACCAGGTAATGGGTACCCCTAGCACTGAAGTCATTTAATTAGCACAGTAAATGAGAACAGCCCAGGTGCTCGGGCGTCATTAGCTGTGCCCAAAACATCTCCCACGTTGGCCAGCAATTAAGGAAAGGATGGAGGCTAAGTGCCCTTGGGGAAGAATCCACCCCAGTCAAGAACATAATGGGGCCCAAGGTCCAGTTCTCCAAATGTCTGAGCAATGCCAGAGCCCCTGAACCTTCAGGAAGCTATCCCACTTGAAGAGGGGGCAGTCTCGGGTTATAGAATCATACAATAAATTATGACATGGTACTCTACCAGCAAAAGAAGTTACCTGAGCTCTGAAGCCATATTGCCTAGGTTTGAATCCTAGCTAGATCTTGGGGAAGTCACCAATATTCTTTCGTCTCAGTTTTAACACCTGCAAAATCAAGTCTGCCCAAGGTTTAATACGTTAGCGGGAGTAAAAATGCCTAGAAGAGCGACTGGCTCATGGGAAGCCTCTCAAAACGGTTGATTTTTCTTACGATATTACCTTAGATTGCTTTTGTTACGTATACATGGCTCATTTTATTTTTACACTGTTAATCAATCATGATTGGCAAGTCATAAGTGGTATAATCAGCAGAGTAGTAATAACAATGACAGTAATAATAACGGTGATAATGGCTTCCACTTAGTGCTTACCTAGTGCCAGAATCCAACCTAGATATTGTATACAGGGGGAATGGCCCATGAATCAAATCCAGCTGTAGCCTGTTTTAGTCAATAAAGTTTTTTTGGAACACACCATGCTCATTCACTTACATTTTGTCTTTGGCTCTTTCTGACTATAAGAGTTGAGTAGTTGTGAAAGAGATAAGACAAAAAAAAAAGCAATAAAAACTAAAACACTCATTCTCTGGTCCTTTACAGGAAGTATTTGCAAACACCTGTTCTACCTCCTTATTCTAAGTTAATTCTTGAAGAAACTTCAGAAAGGTCAGATGTTTGCCTAAAATCTCGGGGCCAGACCCCACTTCTCTCCAACACCCACCTTTCCAGCCATGCTCTGCCAGCTCCAGAGACCCAGAGTGTGTTCCCAGTGCAGTGACCATTACTGTCCCCAGGGTGGGAGACCAGTGGGATGCAGCCAGGTGGGGCACTGCTGCTTAAAGTGCCCCACCCTCCTCCATAAAGAGAAGGACCACCTGCAAGATCAAGTCATCCTGGGCAGTGACACACTGAGGCAAACACTTTCCTCTCCAACAGTGGTTTGTGCATAGTCCCCGATGCAGCTGCTTTGTGTGAGGCAGGATGGTGGCAGAAGCAGGTGTTCCCTGACTTGGGTTACCACTCAGAGATGGGTAGAAATACTGGTTTGCCAAATGATGTGGTGATTACAGAGATCTGCCAAATTTCCACTGTGTTCAGAAAGTGGAGGTTAGTGCTCCCACGGATGGGGAGTGTTAAGAAGCATTCTTATTGGAAAAGAGTCAGAGATTCACAAGTCTTCGAGTATAAAAGAATTGTCTCAGTTCATCTTGTATGTTGCATATGTAAGGGTAGCCAGCCTTTGTGGGTCACTAGTACTGTGGGAAGCACACAGCATGCTGGGTGTGGAGATGGGGACATTGTCATTTGTCAACTGTGTGAAGTTGGATAAGCCACTACCCTTCTCATCTAGATGACTCTCAAGTCCCCTTGCTCTAAAATTCTGTTCTACTATTCATGGAAGGCCATTGTAGGCAGTCTGACAATTCAGTATATGGCCTTTGAAGCTGTCATCTGCATTTGTACCTTTGCTGTGCTGGATCTCAGCCAAGTTAGTTAGCTATTGGTGCCTCTTTTCCTCTTGCTTGAAAACTGATGAATTTGCAGGACCCACTTCTGCTATTCTAATCCTACTTTGTGCGTTCAAAGAGACAGACCATGTATAGCCCTTAACCCAGGGACTGGTCCATCAACAAACATGTGCACACATTATTATTTTTGACATAGCACCATCATTTTCCCACTCAAGACATCATTTGCAACCCCATCTAGTCAAAATCAAGGTTACTGAAAGACCCTCATCCCCATGCAGAATCTTTCTGTGCCTTCTGATCCAGCCTAGGTAATCTGCATTGCGAATCTTCCCTTGCTGAAAATCCTGAGGCTTCTAGGAAAAGGATGGAAGGTCTGTATTTTCCTTTTCTTTTTCTCCTCTCCTCTTCGCAGGCCCAAGCTTTGTGACCTGCTAGTTGGTGGCAGTTCCCAATTGACCTCAGAGAGGCAGCAGGCTTCAAAAGCACTAAGTGAAGACATGGCTTCTGGGCTCACTGTGCTCTTCTGAGTGCCTAGAACACTCCCCTCCCCCTCCCCACTTTACCCCTTCCACAGAGGCAGATTGAGCTCCTGCTGTGCTCCATGTCTGGTGTAGTGAACAGCACACGTGGAGCTCACATTCTGTTGGAGGGTAATGATGGCACATGCAAAACAAGGGAAAAAGAAAGAACAAGAAAAGAAAAAAAGGCAAGGAGATACAGTGCTGCGTATCAATAAGCCACATAAAGAAAAATTAAACACTGAGAACTGTGAGCGCCTCTGTATTTAAGACACCTGGGCAAGGCCTTTCTGATTAGCAAAGATTAGCAGAAAAAGAATTATCACCCAAAAGAAGTGAGGACGTGAGCCCAGCAAATATTTCAGGGACGAGAATTCTAGGCAATGCCTCAAAAACAGGTCCCAAGGTGGCAGTATGAGTGAGGACTGCAGAAATATTGTGGAGTGTGGAAACACCCAGGTGATGAGAGGAGAGTAAGGGATGGAGTCAGAGACCTGGTGAGGGACTAGATTGGGTAAGGCCTTTGAAATCACAGTGAGGACTTGGGTGTTGGGCTTTGGTGGAGAGGAGAGCCTCCAGAGGTAGTGGAAAAAGGTGTGGTCAAAGACTTTAGCAGTTGAGCCCAAAGATTTTAAAATCCAAGTGAATTCAAGACTCAGTTCTGCCACTGCTGATTAGATGGACAAGCAACCTCAGTCCACACCTGTATTATGGGCCACACCCTTCCCCCCCACCCAGTGGTGCTAAGGTGTCCCATTCCAGAGACCCTTCCTTCTGCCACCCCACATGAGGTCACAGCCGACCTGTTTCAGCTCATCCAAGACCCACTTCCACCAGCGGACTTTGCTCTTCCAAGGTGAAGTGTATAACCAGTATAATATTTGTGTATTTTGGAACAAATTAACATGTGTGAAACTGCAACCTTTTTATTAGATTCCTATCTTTTCTTTAAATGTGTCACTGCTGAGTTTTTTGTGTGTGGACTACTAATATTTGCCCCATGCCCTGTAGTTCCTCTTATTGTGAGATTCTGCACAGCACACTGATTTTTAGGAATGTGCTCACCTTACAGCAGAGCTGACTGCAGTGCCAGCCTTGTAGGATTATTGTATTAAAGTAGTACTTACAAAGCAGTTCCTCTAAGTACTCACTATTATTATTGTTTAAAAGGGCCATGGTTGGCTCTGTTGAGCATCAGCCACAAGTGGGTAAAGAATAGAAACCCAGAGACCACAGAGGAGGCTGTTGCAGGACTCCAGATGAGCAGTTATGGCCACTTGGGCCAGCACAGTTAGAGATGAGGCTGGATTTTACTGTGAAAGTCCATTCAGCCCAATTTTCTGATGGATTGGGTGTGTGATGGGAGGAAATGATGACCTCTAAGAGCTTGACTAGATCAAGAAGGTAACAGGAGACCAGGAAGACCAGGATAGGGCAGTCATGTGCACCATTTCAGACCTGCCCACCAACTGTGAGATGCCATTAGCCACTCAAAGGGAGTGAGGCCCAGCCATCTCCTCCACTCTTCTTCCTGTCCCTTGCCATCCACCTTGGTCTCCCCTCAGTGTCCTGTACTACATTCCTTCCTCAACTATAAGCTCCATGAAGAAGGGCCATGTCTTATTTGCCCTTTGTCCCTGAAGCACATAGTAAATAATAACATGAATGAATGAGTAAAGATAGAGGCACCATCTTTTTTTTGGGAGCAGCTTCTACCCTTATGTCCCCACTGTATCAAGAATGGCTACTTATTATGGATGGCCAGGCCACCAGCCATCAAAAATGGAGAACAGGGTTGGGGAAGGAAGCTAGACATAGCCAATGGTGCTCAGAGGGGACACCACTGGCGTTTTGAATGAAATCCTTTTTCTTTCAGGACACTGCACATCCCAGACCCCAAACAGTAGAACCTCACTCTCTCCTAAACTCTGTGAGAATAATACATTGGTCCAGGACCTCCATTCCAGTGTCTTATTCTGGTGGCTGGCACCATTTCTGCAAAAATTGCCCTACAGTGTGAAAAAGACACACAGCCATCATCAATAAAACACAGGGCTTTGTGTGTGACAAAATAATGTGCATTTAGAAAGATGCGATAAAATTGTTCTTGATAATTTACATTCTTCTGTAAAGATGACTGTCCTGATGTGAATACCTGGGCAGACAGGAACAGCTGGTCAACCTTGGAGCTAACTTGACCCTTGCAGGGTGTGTGCTTTCTTACAAAGTGCTCACTACTGTCCAAGTGAGCCAGAAAAGTTCCTGACAGCCCCTGCCCACTGCAGATTAAAGGATCGAACCTCTTAGAGGCATATGACTCTTTCAAGTTCACAGCTTTCTATGAGAGCTTTTTCCCATGGCACTGTCAACATCCAAAGTAAAATTTCAAGTCATTGCACTCTGCAATATACCTCTCCTTAAGAGATATGCCCACACCTCCCCTTTCCCTGGCAGCTCTAGGAGTGTGCAGAGCACTATGGGGGCAGGAGCTGCACGATGTGATCCTCAATCTTCACCCCATGATGTATGGGATCAACTAAGAGGCCCTACAGGGATGTGACCAGAAGACTCCGGACAATTAAGACCTGAGCCAAAGACTAACATTTCAGGTTTCTCTCTAATTGCTAAATGCAGATTGAGGTATTTAAGAAAACAGGGGAAATGTAACAATTAAAGCTATTTTTATTGTACATTTCTTAAATGTAGGGATAAGGGGAAGGGGCCCAATTCTCAGGCTCCTAGCTATCTGCTATCAAGTTACTTTTAACTTGGCTATTACAGTGCAGTCGGAGCGGCCACATGAAAGTGGGTTGGAGGAGGCGATCTCACAGTTGGTCGAGCTCACAGAACAAGGAGGGCCTTTCATGGTGGGGTGCGGGGCCCAAGGAATGCAGTGAGGAGGTTCAGGGAGCTTGGTGTTCCAAAGTGGGGCTTCATACCACGGCCACTCAGGTGGAAAGCGAGAGCTGGCATGTGGCTCCATGGCCCCAGCCTGAGGTCACAGATGAATAGAGCTGATGGAGGAGTGGGGTGAACATGACAGGGACTCAGTGATGTGGGGAAGAGGGTGTCTTGTTCAGAGATAAAGCTGGAGTCGGTAGGCTGTGGGGCTCCAAGGGGCAGTTAGGTGATAGAGACAGACACAACACAGCATTGTCAAGAAGGGGCAGCCTCCTCCCTCATGATGGTTCACATGGGGGCTGATGGGAGCCATGTCTCCAAGGGTTCCAGGAGGACAGTCCACTCACACACACACTGCTTTGGTACTCAAATAATTTTCCATTCTACACAGCCTGAAAAGTACTGATCTGCTATAGTGGGGTGCCTCTGCCAGGCCAGGAGAGAGCAGTAAGCATCTTTGAGCTAGGCTGTAGACCCAACCACCAACTTCTGCTCATAGTAAGTGCTCAGTTAATCTTGGATATACTGGGACCATAGCAGCAGTGTAACAAACACACACTTACAAGGAACAACCATGAACATGGGGTATCTTTCCATGTATCTGTGTCTTCTCCAATTTCTTTCGTTAATGACTCAGTTTCAGTATACAGACTTTCACCTGCTTTGTTAAATCTGGTTCTACTTTGTGTGTTTATGAAGCTACTCTAGGTGAGTGTTGTCTTGAGTTCTGCTCACAGTGAGTCTATAGAGATGCTACTGAGTTGTGTATGATGATTTTCTATCCTGCAACCTTCCTGGATTCATTTATTAGTTCAAACAGGTTTTAGATGGAGTCGCTATGGTTTTCTGCAGTTAAAGTCATGCCATCTGCAAACAGACACAATCTCACTTTTTCCTTTCCAATTTGGGTGTCCTTTATGTCTTTCTCTTGCCTAGTTCCTCTGATTAGGCCTTTCAGTGCTACACTGAACAGGAATTCCAAGATTGGCATCCTCGAATTGTTCCTCATCTTAGAGCAAAGTCTTTTAAGTTTTTGCTACAACTGTCAGCTGTGGGCTTGTCCCAGATCACTTTTATTATGTTGAGGTACATTGCTTCTACACCCATTTCAAAGAGAGTTTTCATCATGAAAGAATGTTGCATTTTGTCAACTGTTTTTCCTGCATTTAATGATATGACAATATGATTCTTATCTTTTATTCTGTTAATGTGGTACATCTTATGTATTGATTTGCATATGTTGAACCATCCCTGCATTCCAGGGAAGAATTCCACTTGGTTATGGTTAATGATCCCTTTAATGTGTGGTTGACAGCTATACATCAGACAGAGGACTGATAACCAGAATATATAGGGAACTCAAAAAACTAAACTCTCCCAAAATTAATGAACTAATAAAGAAATGGGCAACTGAACTAAACAGAACTTTCTCAAAAGAAGAAATTCAAGTGGCTAAAAAACACATGAAAAAATGCTCACCATCTCTAGCAATAAAGGAAATGCAAATTAAAACCACACTAAGATTCCACCTCACCCCTGTTAGAATAGCCATCATTAGCAACACCACCAATTACAGGTGTTGGCAAGGATTCGGGGAAAAAGGAACCCTCTTACACTGCTGGTGGGAATGTAAACTAGTACAACCACTCTGAAAAAAAATTTTGAGGCTTCTTAAATGCTAAACATAGATCTTCCATATGATCCAGCAATCCCACTCCTGGGGATATACCCAAAAGTCTGTGACACAGTTTACTCCAGAGGCACTTGCACACCCATGTTTACTGCAGCACTATTCACAATAGCCAAGTTATGGAAACAGCCAAGATGCCCCACCACTGACGAATGGATCAAGAAAATGTGGTATTTATACACAATGGAATTCTACTCAACCATGAAGACAAATGAAATCTTATCATTCGCAACTAAATGGATGGAGCTGGAGAACAAGTTCCATCTGAGCAAGATTAGCCAGGCTCAGAAGACCAAAAATCATATGTTCTCCTTCATATGTGGACTTTAGATCTAGGGCAATCACAACAATGGGATTGGACTTTGATCACATGATAAGGCGAGAGCACACATGGAAGGTATGGGGATAAGTAAGAAACCCAAAAAACAACATAGCATTTGATGTCCTCAATGCAAAGGAACTAATGCCGAAACTTTAAAGCGATAGAGGTCAATAGGAGAAGGGGATCAGGAACTAGAGAAAAGGTTAGTTTGAGAAGAATCAACTTAGAATGCAACACATATGTACAGGAAAGCAATGCGAGTCAACTCCCTGTATAGCTATCCTTATCTCAACTGGCAAAAATGCTTTGTCCTTATTATTGTTTATACTCTCTCTTCAACAAAATTAGAGATAAGGGCAGAATAGATTTTGCCTGGAAGTGAGGGGGTAATGGGGAAGAGAGACGGGGCCGGGGTGGGGGGAAGGGGGGAGAAATGGCCCAAACATTGTATGCACATACGAATAAACAAACAAAAAAATGTGTGGTTGAGTTTGGTTTGCTACAATTTTAGTGGGGATTTCTACATTTATGTTCATTGGAGATATTGGCCCTTAACTTTCTTTTCTTATAGTGTCTTTGCCTATCTTTGGTATCAGCATAATAAAACTTCATAAGTTGGTTTTGGACACGTTTCCCCTTTTCAATTTTTTAAAAGACTTTGAGAAGACGTGAATGACATGAATTCTTGTTTGAATGTTTGGTAGAATTCACCAGTGATACCATCGGGTCCTAGACTTTTCTTTTAAGGGAGATTTTTTAACGTTACCACTTCAACCACATTGCTTGTTACTGGTCTGTTCAGATTTTCTACTTTTTCATGACTCAGTTTTGAGACATTATATGTTTCTAGGAATTTGGCCATTCTTCTGACTTACACAATGTATTCATAATAGTTTCTGATCATCTGCATTTTTCTGGTATCAATTATATTATCTCCTTCATTACTTATAATTCTGTCTTTGAGTAGTCTTTCTCATTTCATTAAGGTTTTTTCAATATTGTCTATTGTTTCAAAATCAATCAACTCTGGTTCATTGATTTTTTTTCTAGTCTCTATTTTATTTATTTCTGCTCTGATGTTTATTATTGATCTTAACTATTTCCTTCCTTCTTTGACTTTGGGCTTGGATTACCTTCCTTTTCTAGTTCCTTGAGGGTAAATTTGGATTATTTATTTGAGATTGTTCTTTTTTTCTTATTATAGACATATATTACTATAAACGTCCCTCTTAGAAGTGCTTTTGTTTCACTCTTTAAGTTTTGGAATGTTCTGTTTCCATTCCAATTTGTGTCAGTGGAAAATACCCACATTATGAATTGGAAGAAGTAATATTATTAAAATGCCTGTGTTAACCAAGGTGACCTGCAGTTTCAATGCAATTTTTGTTAAAATTCCAATGACACTTTTTACAGAAATAGAAAAAGAAAAAGCAAAAATCAACTCAAGATTTAAACATAAGATTGGAAACTAATTTTGATAGAAGAAAACATAGGGGAACAAAGGTTCTTGACAAATTCCCAAGAGCACAAGCAAAAGCAAGAATAACCAAACTAAGAAGCTTTTGTACAAATGACAGTCAACTAAATGAAAAGATGACCTGCACGTGGGGAGAGAATGTTTTCAAGTTATACGCCTGATCAGAGGTTAATATCCAAAATATAGAAAGAAATAAACCAACTAATAACAAGAAAACAACCTAATTAAAAATGGACAAAGGACATTAATAGACATTTCTAAAAACAAGGCATACAAATTGTCAGGAGGTGTGTAAGAAACTGCTCAACATCAGTAGTCATGAGGGAAATGCAGATCAAAAATTAGAGTGGGATATCACCTTATACCTGTTAGAAAAGCTGCCATCAGTGGCTTGTGCGTGTAATCCCTGCTACTCAGGAGACAGAGTTAAGGGAATGAGTGTGAGACCCTATCTGAAAAGTAATGAAATTCAAAAGGAATTGAAGGCATGGCTCAGGTGGCACTGAGAATATTAAGTGAGCATATAATATGTACTATGTATTACATTTTATAATAGCTATAGTGACAGCTACAAATGCATGTACTTATTATGTATATTCTATTAAATTTGAATGTTTATTATTTAGAGCTGTAGATGATACATTCAAATAGATACTTTTACTATTTGGTTTATTGTGTAGTTGTGCAGATGAATTTGGAATCTCCTTAGAAAGCCCTAGATTATTTACATTAAATCATTTACTCAAACCGTTTGTGGACATCATTGACTTTGTCCTCACAAGAGGCAGTTTTTGAGTCTCGGGACACCCTTCTCTGGAGCAGTCACTTCACTTCTATCTCAGGTCACTTTAGATACAGCCCTCCTTGTGTCCAAGTTGGAATTAGGGGAATGCACCACTACACCTATACTTGTTCTTGGAAGTAGAGTCTCACTAGCTTTTTGCCCAGGCTGTCCTTGAACTACAATCCTCCTATGTTCACCTCCCAAGTAGCTAGGATTACAGGCATTAGCTACCATACCCAGCCTGCTAAGCAAATATTAACGATACCACCATCCCACTTTCAGTCTCAATTTTTTTTAACTAAAGCAAGTGATTCTAGATGCTGCAGCAAAAATCTAAATCAAGTAACACAATAAAACTCCATTTCTCATTTATGGACAATGCAGTGAGACATGGAAAGCTTGCCTGGTCCTCTCTCCACATGATGACTCAGACACCGGGATGCTCCATCTTGGACTTGCTGCTTCCTCTGTCACTCCAAAAGCGAGTGGGAGAGTCTGGAGAATTGCATGCAACATTTCTAAGGGCTGCTGTTGAAAGTGACGTATAGCACGTCACACACATTATTTTGGTCAAATGCAGAGCTTCCACTGCACCTAGGGGAAGGGAGCCCTGGAAAAAACATGGAGGGCTTTGTCTCTGCTCAAGAACCACGTCCAGATGGGAGCCCTGCCTCTGCCCACCAGCTCAGAGCTTTGGGTTCTGTGCCTTCATCCATAACCTGGAATTCATGATGCCTACACATAAGGTGGACAGTAGTAATAAATAAAATTTGTTTATTAATAAATGTATTTATTGCTATATACATGAGACAGGATATGACATTCTGTCACATATGTAGTGACAAATAAATATTTTTATTAATAAATTCAGGTGAATTTGGAATATTGTATAGGCCTAAACATTTGGCTTAAATCTCCATAATTATCAAAATATTAAAAATATTGAGCAAACAAATCTTGTAACTATGGAATAAAATCCAGGACAATTGGATGAAATGGCACTATAAAACATAACCAATCCATTAATAATCAATGTCAAGTTTGGGCTGAGGATCCAGCTCAGTAGTGTAGCACTTACCTAGCATGCACAGGGCTCCAGGTTCAATTCCCAGTACCACAAAAAGAAGTCAGTCAATGCAATCTGTGACTTGTTTTCTTTTGTTTTTTTTCCTTTTTCTTTTATTATTCATATGTGCATACAAGGCTCGGTTCATTTCTCCCCCCTGCCCCCACCCCCTCCCTTACCACCCACTCCGCCCCCTCCCTCTCCCCCCCCTCAATACCCAGCAGAAACTATTTTGCCCTTATTTCTAATTTTGTTGTAGAGAGAGTATAAGCAATAATAGGAAGGAACAAGGGGTTTTGCTGGTTGAGATAAGGATAGCTATACATGGCATTGACTCACATTAATTTCCTGTGCGTGGGTGTTACCTTCTAGGTTAATTCTTTTTAATCTAACCTTTTCTCTAGTTCCTGGTCCCCTTTTCCTATTGGCCTCAGTTGCTTTTAAGGTATCTGCTTTAGTTTCTCTGCATTAAGGGCAACAAATGCTAGCTAGTTTTTTAGGTGTCTTACCTATCCTCACCCCTCCCTTGTGTGCTAAAGCTTTTATCATGTGCTCATAGTCCAATCCCCTTGTTGTGTTTGCCCTTGATCTAATGTCCACATATGAGGGAGAACATACGATTTTTGGTCTTTTGGGCCAGGCTAACCTCACTCAGAATGATGTTCTCCAATTCCATCCATTTACCAGCGAATGATAACATTTCGTTCTTCTTCATGGCTGCATAAAATTCCATTGTGTATAGATACCACATTTTCTTAATCCATTCGTCAGTGCTGGGGCATCTTGGCTGTTTCCACAACTTGGCTCTTGTGAATGGTGCCGCGATAAGCATGGTGTGCGGGGCCTCTGGAGTCACTGTTGCGACTTGCTTCCTACGCTGTTCTCGTACTCAATCTTCTTCTTTCCTCTCCCTCAGCACAGTGCTCCTCCTTCCTTTGTAAAAACAGAAAAACCTGGGAACCATTTGCAATTTTTCCTAATTTTGACTAAGTTTCCTATTAGTAGAAGACAGAAATTAGACAATGCAATTAGGGGAAGTTTCTAAATAACCCCATAAGGTTTAGGGCAGATAATTAAGAATTGATGAATCCCCTATAAAATTTCCCATGGGGCTGACTATACCAGAGACACATGGTAAATAAGACTTAAGACTGTGAGCTCCTTCATTCATTACAAAACAACTTCTCTTATACTACAAGGTGACATAGGACAGTATTAGGGGCAACCCACGGGATACTAGGAAGAAACCACAGAGAGGTGGCCCTGGAAGGGTGTCATCTAGGCCCAGGAATGCTATGAATGCAGAGTTGGCACTGCAGGTGGCTCATGCCCACACCCTGGAGTCAGACTGCAAAGAGAATTAGGCTAGAAGCCTGTGGCTGTCCTCAGCTGGAGAATTCTCACTGAGTGATGGGAACAAAAGGTGGCCATGTGTGGGAAGGACAAAACCAAATGAGGCTTGGAGATGACAGATGGAGACTTTTGTAGTAAAAGAGTGAGAAAGTTAGAACTACACCCAGATAGTGAGGCAAGGCCAAGGGAAGCCATCTGTCTATTATCAATGGATTGTTTTAAGAGAAGAAGGAGCTTCATGGAAAGGAGCAAGTGGAGAGATGATAACATACAAGAAAGTGAGGGTATCCCAAGGTCCTGGGGTGATTTTGGAAGACTGAGGAGGAGTAGAGGAGCTGACCCAGGGTGGAGGAAGGAGGGAGAACAGGAGGAAACACAGGAATGCTTGGAGAGACAGGGAAGAAAGTGGATGGCCTTCAGAGTCAACCTTCTCACATGTTCCAACCTCAAGTTTCTTCTGCTGAACAATGGATGAAATGGGGCATGAAGAGAGAAGGGGCAAGTTGAAGCAAACCCTTTACAAATGACAAAAGGATCAAGAATGGTGTGTTACCCAAAGGAACACAAGTCAGCATTCAATAGTGACACCTGCACACCCATGTTTATCACAGCACTATTCACAGTAGCCAAGTCATGGAACCAGCCTAGGTGACCAACAACCGATGCATGGCTAAAGAAAATATATACACAGTGGAGTATTGCTCAGCCATAAAGAAGAAAGTATGTTTTTGGCAGGAAAATGGATGGAACTGGAGATCATCATGTTAAGTGAAATAAGCCAGACTCAGAAAGACAAGTATTGTATGCTTTCTCTCATAGGCAGAATCTAGACCTTTAAAAAAAAAAAAAAAAAAGACATGAGAACTGGAGGTGTGGCTCAAGGGGTAAAGCCCCTGCTTTGAAAGAGTAAAGCCCTAACTTCAAACCCCAGTCCCACCAGAAAAGAAAAAAAAGCAGAAAGGGGACTGTTTGGGAGGTGAGAGGACCTATAGCAGTAGGGAGGGAGCAAGAGATGGTGATGGGGAAAAAGGGAGTAAGAGAGGGTAGAAGAGCTCAAAGTGCATTACATACACATATGAAAGCATCATAATGAAACGCCTTACCCTGTACAACTTACTCTACGCTAACAAGGAAAGACTGGTGTGTGCTTTCTATTGCTGTACAACAAATTACCATGAACTAGCAGCTTCAAATGGTATATGTTATGTGCCTCTCTATGGGTCAGGAGTCTGAGCAGGGCTTCTCTGAGTTCTCTGCTCAGGCCTCACAAAGCTGCCATCAAGGTGTTGACTGAACTGTGTTCTCATCTGGAAGCTTGTCTTGGGGAGATTCTCCCTCCAAGCTCATGTGGTTTAATGACCCAGGCCCTGGCTTTATACTAGATGTGGACTGGAGGCCACCTCCTCTGGGGAGGCTGCCTGAGGTCCCTTGCTGCAGGAGCTTCTTCAAGAAGGCCACAAGGAATTCGTCTGCCTCCAGTGCACCAAGTCAGATTCTCACACAATGTAATCCACCCGCAGAGGTGGTACCAGTCATCTTTGCCACATCCTATGGATCAGAAGCAAGTCATTGGTCCCACTCACACTCAGGAGGAAGGCATTGTCCAAAGATCAAATGTCAGGAGGTAGGGTCACCAAGAGTGACCTCGGGTCTGTCCACCACAGATGCCTCATTGGTGTCAGATCCAGAGTCAGAATGCTGCATGAGGACCGTGGCCAGTGGGTTTGTGTCAGTGTGTCTTGAGCCAGTCAAGACTGAAGGCCCCTTAGCTTCTCCAGCACTGTTGCTTGTTGGTTTAGAGGTTTTGTCTTGCAAGGAGAAGGAGGAGAAGAAAACAATATTCTGAAAGAGAAGTCTCTTGTCGCTTCAAATCATGTTATTTGTGTTTCTTTGGTCCTGATCAAAGTACATTATGCACATATGGAAGTGTCATAATGAACACTCTCACTTTGTACAATTTAAAATATATGCTAATAAAAAAGTGCGGTGTATTTGTTTTCTGTTTCTGCATAACAAATTATATAAACTAGTGGCTTCAAGCACTGTCCTTGAGTGTAGACAGAATTCCTTCCCTGCTTTAATGTCTCTACAGCCATGGGGTTATCTGGAATGGATGCCTGACCCTGACCTTGAGATTCAAGTCTCAATCTGCACCAACAGCGGCAAGTCTTTAGTCTTTACAACCACAAAAAAAAAAATCACCAGGGCCCTGATTTTGAGCAGAGCCTTCTGTGCTCATGGTTGAAAACAATGTCCCCTTGTTGGGTTATAGAGCTGCGAGTAGAGTATTGGGGCTGGATCAGCAAACTCTGTCCCATGTGTGTACACTGACACCAGAGAGAGGGCAAACAGATCTGGGAACAATGAGCTGTGGCACGTGATTCCCTGAGTGTGTGAACATTTAAGTCTGACTTAACCTCTTGGTAATGAAAGGGAGGCCAAGAAATGCCAAGAGCACACAAAGCGGTTGCTGTTGATGTGCTTGTAACTTCAATTGTTTCAGTCTTCTCTTAATAAGGCCATGATTGCTGCTAGGAAAATAACAGTCACCTCTCTGAAAGTCATATAGTTCTAGTTATACTCGATCTCCAAAGAGTACCATGTGGCACTCATACAAAACTGAAAAATTTCTCCCCCGATTAGGCATTTCTTCTAGCACACAGACTATGATTTTATTAAGGAGGTCCTAGGTTGAAATACAAATGCTATAAAATCTGAGGTCAGCTTCCCCACGGGTTGTTTGAACCCCTGTCTTCAAACACCTCATCAAGCAAGCACTGAGCGCCTGCTTGTCTATCTCCAGGGACAGTAAGTTTACCACTTACCTAAGAAGCCCTCTCATGAACTAGACTCTGCCTCCTGATAAATTCGTCCAGCATCTAAGATCTCTTTTAGAGCTACACATTCTAAGTGTAACTTTTCTTCCACTTGGCAGGTTTTCAGACACTTGGAATTATACTCCCCAAAGAGCAATGAGCCATCGGTATCATTTTGAAAATGGGATGCCTTAACTGGGTTCCTGGAAAAGTCCATAATATATCAAGGTTTCGGGGGAGACAAGCAGGCCCAGGAAAAAGGGAGGAAGCCAAACAAGTAGGAAATTTCTCTTGAAGGCCCAGACAGCCCTAAAACTGAGTAAAGCTTCAGGCCAGCCAGTCTCGAGATTTTGTACTCCTGTCCTGATGGTCTTCAGTCAGGGGCTGCCCTGGGCTGGAGGAGACTGATGGGGACTCCCTGGCATTGCACTCTGCACACATCAGCAGGGTTCTCCCAGGAAGTTCTCAAGCAAAAGCTTCAGGTGCCACAATTAGAGGCAAACAAAGCCTCTGATGCAGGAAAGGGGGGCACAGAATGGGAAAGAGAGATCTAAGGGGGTCTTTGTAAACTAGTCACAAATTGGTTGCAAAAAGTAACAGCTGAACATTGCACAGTGATCATGGGAACTCGTTCCATCACTCAGCAGTGGGACTTCCTGATGACAGTCTCCGGCCTCACAGGTAGAGTCAGAAGGGCACCTCTCTGGAAAACTAGCCAGTCTGACAAAAAATCCAGAAGGATTTTTGTGAAGAAGTTGAATCAACCTAGTGAAGAAGCCGGATCAACCTAGAGTGGGTGTACAGACACACAAACAGTTTTTCACACACATCCCAACCTTAAGTATAAACAATCAAGGAGCACTATAAATTTAAGAAAAGCCTGTAAGCCAAAGATCAAAGCAAACAAAATTAAAAAGTAACATGAGCAGTCAAAGCAATGTTTAAAAATAACACTGTAATTGCTATCCTAAGAAAGGTAAGAGAAATTATTTTATCCATGAAGTAAGAATCAAAGGTTATAAAAAAAGGAGTAGTCATAAAATGAGAACAATAAAAAATTTTAAACTACAAAGAAGCTAGGTGCAGTGGTCCATATCTACAATCCCAGCTACCAGGGAGGCATAGGTAGGAGGACTGAGGTCCAAATCCAGCCCTGGGGCAAAAACTCAAAACCCTATCCAAGAAACAACTAAAGCAAAACAGAACAAAACCAAGCCAAACCAATGGCTCAAGTGGTAGAGCACCTAGATGCCTAGCAAGTGCAAGGTCCTGAGTTCTAACCCCAGTACTAATCAAAAAAAAAAAAAAAAAGCAGAGAGGGAAAATAAAAGGAAGATTCAATTTAAAAGTAGGAAGGAAAGTTGAGGAGGAAGAAGAAAGGACTAGAAGGGTAGAAATAAAGAGAAAAGAAAATGAGAGCACAATTCTGGGACCAACATCCTGGCAAATAAACATTCTAGAAGAAAGGACCGGGGGAAAAAATTATTCCTAAAACTGAGGCATCAGATTCTCACCCTGTTAGAGAGTGAAGCAAAGCTTTCAAAATTCTGAGAAAAGATCCCCAAATTAGACCATTCCATTTCCAATCTATCAATTAAGCTTAAGGATAAAACAAAGATATGTTTAGGTGCACAAATTCTCAAAAATGTTTTGTTGGGAAGCCTTAGAGCATGGACTGCATGTGTTACACACACACACACACACACACACACACACACACACACATACTCCAGAGGGGGAAGAGGAATAAAGTACGAAGAAACAGGCTACACAGAGGGGTCAATATGATCCGAGCACATTCTGAGCATGGCTATGGAAGTGCCATGATGAACCCCTAACTGTGTGTAATTTAATATATACCAATTTAAAACGTAGGATCCAAGCAGGACGCCCAGCATGAAAGAAGGGGATCTCTAGTATGGATGATTAAGGAGATACAGAATAATCACCAAGTAGCAAACCTGGGGAGCAGACAGTCCTGGGTGAAATCCAAGCAACAAGGGAGTCTCCCCAAGAAAGGGTGAAATCAAGAGAGCCACCGATGAGTTCTAACCCACAGAGTGTGTTTACGCTTCTGGAGAGATGTCTGAAGATGTGTTAGTGGAAAGCCTATAAACTAAGCAAACAAGACAATTATTAGCTTTAGGGAAAAGAAAAGGCCATACGAGAGCAATTGTAGTACACTCCATGGCTCAGCTCAGAACACATATTATGGCAATGAAAATATTACATACCACATATTAAATAGTACAGACTGATATTCTAATTGAAAACTTATGCTATAACTATGGGAGAGGGAACGAGAAGGGAAGTGGAGAAGATGTGGAAAGAGGGCATATGTGAGAAATCTTCATTTCAATAATAGTAAGTTAACAATCAAAAAACTCAAGAAATGGAAGTGTCTATTAATTGTTTTATTACTCCCATGCAAATCACTAAACAGTATCTGAAAATATAACATGTAGCTTAGAAGTCCCATACAGGTCCCACTGGGTGTCAGTCAGCATCTGGTACAGGCCAAAATTTCAGCAGGGTTGCCTTTCTGGAGTCTCTGGGAAGAAGCCACCCCCTTGCTGCTGGAACTTTCAGAGGCTCCCCATAGTCCTTGGCTCATGGGCTCCTTCCTCCATTGTAAAACCAGCATTGATAGGTCTTGTCCAACTTCTCATTTTTGCTGCCTTCTTCCACTTTTAAGTTCCCTTGTGATTCAATTGGCCCACCAGACATTCCTAAATAATCACCCTGTTTTAGCCAACTGATCAGCAATCTTAATTCCTCAGAGAACCTTAATTCCCCTTTGCCACATAACCTAGTGTAAGTCACATGTTCTGGGAATTAGGACATGGGTGTCTTTGGGAGCAAGTCTTCTGCCAGCCACAGAGTGTGGGAGTGTGTTATGAAATGTGGGAAGAGGTTGTACAAGAAGAAAACCTTCCTCTGGGGGACAGGAGCTAGGGGGAGGGAGGGGCAAGGCAGAGGGCAGCTGTTTTTCCTTATAAACTGGGACTAGTATTTGCCATTTAAAAAAACCTATGTTAATGTATAACTTTAATTAGAATAACAATTAAATTACAAAACAAAACTGCCACAGCTGGGAGGGATTTTAAATAGGGCAGAGACATGATTAGATTTGCCTTTGAGAAGTTCCTTCTTGAAGTGCCATGGATTCCAAGGTGAAAGTTAAAACTAAATTCACCCACTAGTAAGATGCCTTGGGAAACCACAGACATCTCCAAGGTGTGATCAAACCCTACAGAGGAAGTCTGAAAAGAGAAAATGAAAACCAACCAAAGTGGTGTATTTAAACTCAGCATCCAGAAACCAGTACCTGGGCTCAGCTTGGCAGTCACATTTTCGTGATTTCCTACTGCAGACCAAGACCCTCTGGAGACTAAGTGGCCAATCACTCATGATGACCACATCAAAACAAGGAGCTGGTTAGTACCTGCAAATCACACCCCATAGTTTCTAACTGCACAGACACCCGTCAGGTCTCGCAGTGGGGTTCACCAAGGACTACCATGGAACCGCCAAGAGACTAACAGAATTTTGGTTCTCTTGGCCATTACCTTCTAAATAGTTCCTTAACATTGATACAAAGTTCAGCAGCAAGACAGGGAAAGTCATACCTGAAGAGCTAATGGTCCCTTGAAAAAAAACACATCTGCTTTCACTGGTATTTTACACGATTGTATTGTAAAGATAATGGGCAGTGATTCATTCCACCACGAAGGAAATAGTTCAAAGTTGAAGTTCTTTCAAGTTCAGTTGCAAGCACTGACAGTCTGTGTGTGCTCATACATGGTGTGGTGTATTAAAGTGGTCCATAGAAACTGGAAACACATCTGTATTACAGTGACTGCTCACACAGGTTGGTGCTCAGGAGTTGATGAGACTGACAGGAGGGTCTGGAGGTAAATGGAAATCATTTTTGTCAATGAAGAAAATGAGGCTGGGGATGAGAGAACTTGTGAAGGACATTGATTAGTGGGGACTGAGCTGGGGGTTGGAACCAATGTCTTTCTGACTCAGGTTTATTCTCTTTCTCTGGATCCTGCTGCTTTTTCGGAATTTGGGCTCAACTCTCTCATCTGGCAGGATTTCAGGAACACCAATCAAAATACAAGGCAGTGGCAAACTTACTAGCTGAAAACCTGACGTCATATGAAGGTGTCCCAAAAACCACACACAGAAACCCAGACATCACCAAAGAGGCCACTCCCTGGAGCTCCACCTTCCATTTGCTGCTAGTCACTCCCTCAAATATTCCCCAGTGACGAAGAGATGCTGAGTCAGGGGCTTAAAAGAAATCCAAGAGAAAGACTGACAGTTGAGTCAAGGTTGGCTCAGACCAACAGCGGTGCAGGTAGTGAGAAAGTTCTAGATGTGTCTTGGAGGTTGAGCCAATGAGGTTTCAAGACAATATGAGAAAGTGAAGTCTCGGGGATGATGTAAAAGTTAGTGGCCTCACTCTGGAAGGAGACAGAATTCCCTGGCAGTATAGCAACCGACAATGTTGTCATCAAAACCACCTCCATTTCTTTAAAACTTGCAGAGGATTGAAATGACTCTTGTCTCTCACCCTGTACAAAAATCAACTTAAAATGTATCAAAGACCTAAATTTAACACCCAAAACTCTAGTAGAAGAAATTATAGGGGAAACTTCAGGACATTGCTACAAGTAAGTAATGAACTTTCTGGATAAGACCCCAAAACACAAGAAACAGAGGCAAAAAAATGACAAATAGAATTACATAAAACTAAAAAACTTCTGTACAGCAAAGGAAATAATCAACGGAGTGAAGAGACAGAATGGGAGCAAATCTTTGCCAGCCACTGATCTGACAGTATCCAGAATGTATTTTTTTAAAAAACTCAAAAACTTTATAATAAAAAACCCCACATAATCTAATTTAAAAACAGGCAAATGATCTTAGTAGACACTGCTCAAAAGAAGAAATGGAAGTGTCAATAAATTTTGAAAAATGTGCAATATCATCTGCCATCAGGGAAATGCATATCGAAACCATCGTGAGATACAATCTCACCCCAGTTAGAATGACTACCATCCAAAAGCCAATCAGAAATGCTGGTGAGGATGTGGAGAAAAAGAGTTGAAACTTAGTACACTTACTGTTAGTTCAAAAAGCTAAAAATAGAACTACTGTCTGATCCAGCTCCCACTTCTGGGTATACAGCCAAAGGAAATGAAGTGAACACATGAGAGATACCTGGAGGCCTGTGTTTATTACAGCACTATTCACAACAGCTAAGATAGCCTGTCAACACACAAATGGATAAAGAAAATGTGGTGGATAGATGTACACAATGGAGTATTATTCAGCTATAAGAAGAATTAAATCCTGCCATTTGCAGCAAAATGGGGTGAACTGGAGGACACCATGTTAAATGAAATAAACCAGGAAAGACAAGCGACAAGCAGTAGGTTCTCTCTCATGTTGAAGCTAAAAAAAAATGTTGACGTGATGATTCAAAGTAAAAACAGTGATTATGAGGGATGGAATGGTGCTGGTGGGTGGAGAAGGGTGGCTGGATTTGATCAACGCATGCTGTATATGTACATGGAAATATCACATGGAATCCCACTGACATGTGCAATTAATGTGTTACTTCAAAAATTTAAATATAAAAAATAAAACAAATGTCAGATGTAGGCAGTCATCCATTCAAACCCTAAAATGGTTCCCTGGTTCCATCAGAATAAAAATGAAAGTCCTCAAGGTCAGGCATGATTTTTCCCTTCCTTTACCTCTCTGTCCCCTTACTCTGCCTTCTCCCTTCTCATTCTGCTCTGCTCACACTGACCACTTGCTTTTCCTCGGAGAATCGGGTATGCCCCCCACCTTAGGGCTTTATAAAGTCTATTTTCTATTCCTACCATGCTCTTCCTCAAGGTGTCCACCTGGTTAACTCTCCTCGCCTCCTTTACATGTTCACGCGATCATGTTGTCAGTGAGGCCTGTCCACACCACCCTGTGCAAAAGCAAGTCTTTCTAAATTTCCTAACTCCCTTTTACACCACCTCAAATGGCATCCTACCCCAAGACCAGGGATCTTAGTGTAGAACACAGATGTTTCTTAAGCTCCTAGGACAATATCTGGCTCTTAATTGGTCCTTAATAAATATCTGCTAAGTGAATGAATGGGAGGAAGATTTAAGAGGAACCCCAAAGTCATGCAGGTGATTAGCGAAAAGTGCCTTATAGATTGTCCTTTTAGAATCCACATTATAAACTGAGGACACTGGACTAGGCCTCTTGTCTTCCGAAAACAATTTGCCTCTGACCTGATGGGTCTGTCTTCCCTGACAGTCACATCTCCTTCTTCAGCAAAGTTCCTACTTTTCTCTGGTCATCCACTTCCCATTCAGTCAGACTCTGTGGTCTGGAGGGAATGTCACCTCCATCTTTGGAGGGAGGAGGGGACAAATTACTCAGGCTCAAGCCTGTGGGCACATTGCATTTCTTGCTGCCATGACTGAGTCAGGAACAGGCATGAGAAGCATTCCAGGGGACTCAGTGTCACCTCTGAATGAAAATGCAGGACACAGCAGCCCCTCTCTCCACCTCTGTGTAAGAGGATGCCAGGTCTAAGTTGTCCACTTGAGGGGAGAACATGGAGCTGCTGGGGACAGCCTGATTGAATGGAGCCTGTACCATGGAAGACAGAGCCAAGAAATTGGAAGAAACCAAGTACCCATGACATCGACTGCACCCTGAATTGAACTGGCACCCAGAACTTTTCAGGGATTAAGTAAAAAACTCCCTGGGTTAAGTCAGTTAGAGTTAGGATTTCTGTTGCTTTCCTTTAGAGGAATCCTGACATCTGAGCTGAGGAATGGCTGTGATATTGTCTTTATTGGTAGATGAGCTAAAATTTGAGGTTCCTCTTCCCAGTTAAATGGCAGCCTTTCCCTACCCCACCCTCTACCACAGCACAAAGACTAGAAAGTTCACTATGCAACTGGAAGACAATGTGGTAGCCTTTACCTGCCCTCATTCTTTCTCCATCTCAACATGTGGATAAAGAAAATGAGAGTTACAAAGCAAAAAAAAAAAAAAAAAAAAAAGGAGGAATTCCAGACTTTTCTACTTACCCAACACACAGGCATCATTACACAAAAGTCAGGCACTCAGTAAGTACTGGTTGAATGACTGAGTGAAGAGAAGAACATTGCTGGCGCACAGTAAGTGGTTTCTTTTCTCATTTTGTTATTGATGCTTCAAACAGAGCAAACAGCAGGCAAAAGTGATGATTGATTTTATTGAATTACAGTCCGTACAGGCTCCATGGGTTAGAGCCAGTTCTGGCCTTCCTGGTTTAAGAGGAACACAGGATCCTTGGAGAGGGAACAGAAGGGTTGTCTGGGTGGAAGCACCCCGTTCATCCAGGGCAAGAGAACTCACAGCAGTAAAGAACAGCTAAGGAGACATAGGTTTTTAAACAAACAAACAGGATCCAAGAATTTGGATGTCACCTGACCTCATTGCCTTCTCATTTCACAGAAGAGGAAACTAAGGCTCCCAGATTGAGGTGCCCTGGGGAAACACCCCAGCATCTGAGATGCATTTTAAGATGCTGTTTTTCAAACCTACAGGTAGGTTGCAAAATTAGTGGGTTTCACCAATTTTTGTTTTTAATGAACAAAGGAGGACAGAACAGAACAAAAAGAGAGAAAATAGGGGTACATTTCCTATAATAGTAGGTATTGTTGCCCCAATTTTTATTTAAGGTTTCACACTCTCACACACCTACATATCCATAGTAGGTACCAAGTCAGGATGTAAAGTGTATCACACCTTACGAATCCAGTTTTTTAATGTTTGTAAGCCACAGACAGAGGCAGACGAGAGCATTGACTGCTTACTCACTGGGTTCAGAGCCCAGCTCTGACCTTGTGTTCAGCAATAGTGAACAAAAACTCCATCAACCATCTGAACCATCTAAAGGGATTTTTAAAAATACAGATACCTGAGCCCCACTGTCAGAGGTCTTGAAGATTCTGTACAAATCATTCTGGAATTATTTTTGTATTTTCAAAAAGTGTCCCAGGGCTTTCTCACACACAGATCACTATTAGGACCAGACATCCCTTTCAAGTAGAAAATCAGCAAAACCCATTGTCCATGGGGATCAATCTACAAAGTGCTGTAAGAGTGATTTGAGAGAGCGAGAACTGGGGCTGGGCATGGCTCAAATAGTGGAGTGCTTGCCTAGCAAATACAAGGCTCTGAGTTCAAACCCCAGTACTTACACACACACACACACACACACACACACACACACACACTCAAAAGCCAGAAGTAGTGAGCAGTGGCTGCTGTACACACTTCACATTCCCTGGGAAGGTAAAGTCCTTGATGTTGGATCCTTGCTGTCTCACAGGAGTCCCTGTATCTCCAGTGACTGGAAAATCACTTGCCACAAAATAGATGCTCAATGAAGACTCGTAAGATGGTAGCACCTCTCTGAAGGCAACAGCTGTGTCTGAGTCAGGGTATACCTCCTGTCTCATCTTAAGTTGTGCTCGCCTGTCTTTCCCTGTCTATGGAATGGAGACTAGGGTTTGCAAGGATATTAAATCTGATAATGCATGACCAGTCCCTATCCATCTGCCTGAGATATTGCAAACATTAGGATCAGGACACTGTTGTAGTATCATTGTTGCTACTGCCTTTGCCTTTGCTGTTGCATAGATGCTCCGTAAATACTGAAGTGTTTCAAAACAAATGGAGATAAGGAAATTAGTAAGATAGTTCAACTCTGTGCCCAGAGTGTGAGAAATCTTCTCTTTAGATCTTCCATATGTGTTAAACCATGATCTGTCTGCCACGTGAGCACAACCTCGACTTAAGAGGGAGGACAAAGGAACAGCCAAGGATCCAGGCAGCAAACTATGCGTGCCTTCCACACATGCATAAGTGAAAATACCCCAGAGTGGCACCAGAGGGACCAACAGATTGCTGCTATAAAACTTTTCTGAAGAAAGTAAAAGTCACAAAAATTGCTTCTTCAGTCTTCAAAGTACCGATTGAGTATATCACCAGCTGCTCTGGAACATTCAGCTATATCCTGGGATAAAGTCAAGGCCTCATGGAGCACTGGATCTCTCTCTCTCTCTTTTCCAGAAGTCAACACACCAGAACTTGAGATGCTGATTCTTCCCTGATTGCACCGGCACAATTGGCTGGAACACAGCCAGCATGGGAATCTGCCCTGGTCATTACAGTGGAAAGTGCTGACCATGCACAGAGGAGCAGACGGCCAGGGCAGTCATCTGTGTCCCTTATCAGACTTCTCCTGGTGTGTGTGAGGCAGCTTCCCCTACCTGCCATTCATACTCTGTGGGATTGGCGTGATAACCCTGGAGCTCAAAAACCTGTCTTGAGCGGGTGCCTCTGCCTTCCTGAGTCCACGTCTGCACTGGTGGGGACAGCACACCATTTGAAATGTATTCTTACTTTTCCTGATGATAGGGGCTGGGGGTGGGAGATGAAGTTGTTCTGTGAACCATGACAGTTCCCCATACAATATAGCATTGATTTTATGAAACATGAAGCCTGGCTATTGTAGAAATTGTGCATGTTGAATTCTTGTAGGTGAAATTAGAAACTTGTCCAACAGGGTTGTCACCTGCTGATTCTAGAGGTTGTGTAAGGGGAGCTATGAGGCAATTTGCTACCATTTTCTACAAACCATCAAAAGTAATGAAAGTCAATGTGTACACATGTATTGGGCTTCTGTATTAAAATACCTTTTGAATGAATTTTGGCTGAAGAATCAAAGGGAGCAAGAGGAACAGTTTACAATGCACTGTTCATGAACCCTAATGAGTATCAGGACGTGGGGAAAAATAAGGTCTCCCTGGCAGAAGATGTATGTCATAGATGTCTGAACCTGCCCTACTGCAGCTTCCCGGTTGGCTTTTCTTACGGAAGTAAAAGGCTCTTTGAAATTCTGCCTGTGACATCTTTATAAAACTCACAAATGTATTTTAACACACATTTGTGCTCATGAGACCCCCCCCGACAGTACAATGCAAAGACAGATGTCCAAGCTTGACAGCTAAGATCTGGTTCGAGCCTCAACTCTGCTCTTTAATAACCCTAAGAGTTTGGGAGCATTTCCCAACCTTGTGAGCTTCAGAGCTCTCACCTTAAGACGAAGAACCTTCATCTGCAGGATGCTGGTGAGAATGAAATGAGATAAAAGAGAGATGACTTCACACACTGGCTTCCAATCCATCGCCAAGGACTTCACACTTCTTTTATTATGTTATGTTTTCTCTATTCACTACATAATTACAATAAATGCAATTATCACAGCTTAGCACCAACCAACATGACACAAGGAGACTGTCATCATGGTACAAAACAACTTTCCTGGACACTTTTATGTCCTACCTTTGGTGCTGAGAGCCATTGGTAAGAATACCCAGTACCTAGATTGTTGTCTGTTGGGCTTTTGTAACTCAAGTGGTCACTGTGGGGATACTTCACTTTAGGCAAGGCAGGTAGAGGGTCAAATATCCATAGTCACAGTGTCATTCATCAGAGTCAGATGTCCTGCAGGCTATCCTCCTGAGGTCTGGACCTGAGTTCAGGTTGTGGCCCCCACTTTGCTGCCTCAGAGGCTCTGTTTCATCATCTTTTCACTTCTGGAGTCAGACAAAACCGTGGGTAATGAACTCTTGCTAGTTTAACTAACAATAGACTGACATAGAACCAGGATGCCAATTTGTGGATTGGGAAGGAGAAACAGTGCGTTGTTAGCACAGGGGGATGACCGAATTGACTCACTCTCTGAAATAAGGAAAACCACATTCTAATTTGGTGACTATTGCTTCAGAACAAAGGAATATAGGTATCCTTTATGCATATTTGCCACAAAAGGCATTGTGACACATTCTTCCTCATTTTTGAGTAGATAGAGAACTCTAGAGAGCACTGTCACTCGAACTGTTAGGCCAAGTCTTTAGGACAACACTGGGTACACAGGGAAGATATACTTTATCTGTTCCCCCAAACATGTGGTTGGCCTTGGCTCCATGCTAGGCATTATGCCAATTATTCTAAAGACAATTTCCACTCAACCCTCCCAGCTGTGATATGAGGAAAGGGGTATTGTTATCACCAACTCATATAATCTGGGGCTTAAGAGGAGACACTTGCCTGAGGACAAGGTATCAAGTGTCAGAGCCAGGACTCAAGCTCAGGGAGACTTATCTTCTCTTTTAACCATGAACTTTCACTGCTCATACTGGACCAAATTAATTCAGGCAACCTCTGATCACAGGGACCCTTGAATTCTTCTTGCTAATTTTTGTGTTTCTGAAACTCCTCAGAGACCTATGATCCAACTATTGATAAAGTGACTGATAAAAGGCTGCCTAAATTGCCAGGTCTCTTCTACATTGGGCTGACTTCATTATCTCCATTTAATCAAATCTCTCTTGACACATGTCTTCCTCTCATGAGAATCACAGTCACAGATCACTAACATTGAAATGGACTTTTGAACTCATGTGATCCATGGTTATTCTTTTATAGACATAGAAAATGAGACTCAGAGAGCCCAGGAACCTTGCCCAAAGCTTTTCTGAATGTAATTCTGAACCTGAGTGTTCCCAGGACAAGACATTATTCCCCAGCCATCGGCAGAGTCGAGTCAACTATGTAGCTCGGACTGAGACAACTTCTTTCTACTCCTGGCTGTGCAGCAGTTCCAAAAAAAAGAAAGAAAAGGGGAATTTTTTTTAAACCAAGATGTAACCCTTCCCCTTGATAATGCAATGCAAATTGTGTCTTGGGTCCAATTACTTGTCACCCCTTGTCATCAAGTTAGGATCGGAATCTCTTGAGATATCTTGGCCTGTAACTAGATCACTCTGGCCCAATGCTCTCTGCCACATGCATGTTCCAAAGGTCAGACCCTGATAGACCACACTGACACCATGCGACAGGAGGCCTAGTTGGAGCCTGATGTCACAATTAATCCCCTCATCTACTTCTAAACCCATCCAGCAAGTCTGTGAAAATAGCTGTTGACTGGGTTAAGAAATTAAAGAATTAATGAATAGATACATCACTCCAATGACTGCTTGTGGGATCCCAGTTATAAAGCTCTCCAGATCAAGAATCAGGGATGGCCACTACAGACACCTGCCATCTCTTCCCTCAGCCTCAGGAGCCAGCAGCAATGGTTGACAAGACCTCATCTATTGAGCCAAATCTCAGCTCAGTTTCCATGAATGACCCCCTGCACCAGTCTTTATGCACCATTTTGGAGGAAGATGGGACAATGACAGAACAAGCAAGAAAAGCCAAGAAATTCCACTTGCCAGGAAAGCACATAAAATCCTTGTTGTTTCAAGGGAACTTGGCTTTCATGCTTTTAACCGTAGAGTGGACTCCCACGTTGCTGGCGAGTCCGTCTTGAGCTGTTCTCCAGGTAAATTTCAACAAGATATACTCAAAGATACACCTGGATCACGAAGCAGCATTTGAAGACACTGCAGGCATATGGCCATGCTTCTTGGAACACGAACATTCCTGGAAGTCAGGAGAAATTCCAAATCCCTTCTCCCACCACCCTCTGTGGTCTGTGGATTGGAAGAAAAGAGAGATGAGGTCATGCGTTTTCACTGAGTGGATATTTGAGAACCTATCACAGGGGAAGTCACTGAGGATAGAAACGAAGAGTACAACATTGACCTTCTCTTCAAGACTCAGTCCAGCTCAGGCCCCAGGTCCCCTGAGGAGTGAGATTCCTACATCTGAAAGTTTGTTTTAGTGTGCTGCTGTGAAATGGTTCCCCAGGAAAACGAGAGTTCACTACCATTTCAGGAGAAGGTAGAAGAGTGTGTTAGTTTTGTTTGTGGGTTTGAAGCTAGCCTGCTGAGGTTTAGTTTTCAGGCCCACAATTTACAAGCCATGTGAAACTGAGAATATTTTGTAGCCTCTAAAAATGTCAGTCTCCTCATCTGTAAAATGGACACATCAGGTTAGTGTTAGTTTTCAATGAGTTTGTCCTCCTCATTTCTTCTTCTTCTTCCTCCTCCTCTTCTTCTTTTCCCCCTTCTCCTTTTTCTTCTCCTCCTTCTTCCTTTTCTCCTCTCTCTCTCTCTCTCTCTCTCTCTCTCATAGTGCTGGGGTAGAACCCAGAGCTTTGTACATGCTAGACAAGCGCTCTACCACTGAGTGCGACTTCAGTCCTAGTTGAGCCTGTTTAAAGCACAATAAATAGTTTGCAGTAAAGCTCAATAAACCTTAGCAGTTATTTCATCAATAGCCTCTCATCCACCTTAACTAATGAAACGTTCTATTGAAAGGAGAGAGAGCCAGAGAGACACAGACAAGGGAGATCAATTTGCTCTTCAAACTGATCCTAAAGAAAAAAAATCAAACAAAACCCAGCACCAGCCTCTTTCCTCATAACCAGGCCCTCTGGTCTTTCCTGAGCCTGGTGGCGCCTGTACCCAGCAGTGGCCATTTTGGCTTCACACACTTACTTCTCATTACCTCTTCCTCCCCACTCAGGAAATGTGTATAAAAATGACAGTCATTTTGCAAGTAAGGGAGCTCTACAAAGTCGTAAACCCTGGGGTATGAATGCTAAACTCTGCCATCCCACCAGCCAGTCCTTGCCCCAACACAGGCCTCAGAGGCTTCCGTATTGCTAACTGATGTTTGTTCACCACAAGTCCAGATTTGACTGCATTTTTAAAAGTCAAAAACCTCCCATGTGTCAGATTCCTTTCCAAGGCTGGAGATCCATCTGTGCCCTTACGTCCGGGTAAGAAAGACCAATAGAAAGCAAGCACACAAATCTGCAGTCACTCAAGGTAGCGACAAATGCTAAGATGTAAAGCAGAAGTGTTTGTTTTTTTTTTTTTTTTTTTTTTTTTTTTGCGGAGGAAGCAGGGTTGCTTGTCCTAAGGGTGATCAGGGAAGTTCTCTGTGCAATCAATGGCTTGCACAGTCTCAGCTGCAGTTGAGACACCAGGGCTTCACGAGCCCCTGTTTCCAGCAAACAAGTAAAATTTTGGTATTAAATGGATTTTTCTCTGTTCGATTTTTAGAAAACAGACATCGATTTGGGACAAGACTTTACTAACCCTGACACATTATCTCACAGTGCTGGGCACCAGGTACATGCTCTCAAGCCACAGGGTACAATGGCTCGAAAATTTAAAAAGTTGCACAAGTTTGTTCTTAAGTTCACAGCACTCGGAAGGTCACATCCCCTTCATCACCTGTGGCCCCAGCTTCCATCTCACGACTGTGGCTTCCCTGGAGCCGTGGTTCTGGCCTCCTAACTTCACACCCTTGTTCCACGGTTGGCCTCTGCAATCTACTGTATACACTGTAGCCCAAATGATCTTTTAAAAATACACACTTCTGGGCTGGGGTTGTAATGCAGCTCAGCAGTAAAGTACTTGCCTAACATGTACAAGGCCCTGGGTTCAATCCTCACCACAGGAAAAAAAAAATGCACCTCTGACCAAGTCAGGCTCCTGTGACTTCATTTAAAGACACAAAGCTTGAGTCAACCCACAACTAAGATCGACATGCCAGGTATGTGACATTCCAGGAAGTGACCAGTCAAAACACCAGCCATCCAAAAACCACCTTTGTTAGTGCACAACGCTGCTAAATGTATATTTATTTAGAAAATTTCTACATGCTCATCATCATTCCGTATATTAAATATCAGTAAGATTAACTTATTTTCATTAAAAATAAATGCAAATATAAGTTCCAAAATTTCCTTTCAGAATTTGGCATGTGCACCCCAAATACCAAATTTGGCGACCATGCAAGCATCAACAATGATGTCTTGTGCATGGGTCACGGTCACAAAAAATGCATTGTCAATTTGCAAGCTGCTGTCACAGCCCACCTTACACCACACACTTGGGCCTGAAAAATTTCATGTAAACCAAATTTGAGCAAAAGAAACTATGTCGTAAACACAATGAGGAAAACTGGCTAGGGTAGAGTAAATAAAATTTTGTAAATAAATTAGTTCAATACACATTCATCTGCTCCCTAAGCTCCTACAATGAAATTTCTTAAAATAATTTATCACTGCTAAAAGGAAGCCAATAACAACGAGATTCAGAAAATCAAATTTCAGCCGGGCGCTGGTGGCTCATACCTGTAATCCTAGCTACTCAAGAGGCAGAGATCAGATGGATTGCAGTTTGAAGCCAGTCTAGGGAAATAGTTCATGAGACCCTATCTCAAAAAAACCCATCACAAAAATAGGGTAGGTGGAATGGCTCGAGTTGTAGGCCCTGAATTCAAACTCCAGTACCGCAAAAAAAGAAAATCAAGTTTCATTTCTTCATCATTTACAACTTGATTCTTTTGCCATCACTGTGGACCTGGAAGACACATGAACACTTTGAAAGAACTTGTCCATTTTGACAGCAATAACTGGTGCTGTAACTTCAAATGCATGAATGGAATAGAATAATGAAATCTGACAAAAATGTTTCAGAGGAGGAGACGGAGATAAGAAAGAGTAATGGGGATGTGAATTTGATCAAAGTGCATTGTACTCACAGATGGGAATCACAATGAAACCCCTTTGCACAATTAACACCCACAGATTGGAAAAAAGAAAGGGAAAATGTTGCAGGATTGGGATGTAGCTTGTTTGTAGAGAGCTTGCCTACCATGTGCAAGACCCTGGGTTCCACCCCCAGCACGCAAAAAAAATAAAAGTTGCAGACACAGGCCGGCCTGGGAGACAAGGACCCTGTCCCAAATATCCAAAGGATAAATACAGCCAGGTGTAAACAAATTTTCCTGTTCTCTGGACGTTGATCCCAGGATTCCCACCGTGTTTATACTGCTTCTCTCGCCAGAAAAACTCCACCCAAACTCTTCTTCCTCTCTCCCAGAAAACTAACTACACACAAGCACAAGTGTGTGCATGTGTAAGTGTGCACATGCAGAGACACACACTCCAACTCAGAATGCCCCAATCCTGCCGACCTTCAAAGCCCATGTCTAATAGAGCCTTTCCCTGGACTCCTCCCGGACCGTCCCCACCCAAGCCAGCAACTGTGAAAACTGGTGCATCAGAAATCTCCCCAGGCATTCTCTGAGTCACACTTATGATAACAGAAACTTTGAAAGCTGCTCTCCTTCCAAATGCTGACACACTGAGGTCCCAGACTTTTTCTTTTATGTGTCCCTCATCATCCAGAGCCTTGTGTGTACACGGTTAATGCTCCCTAAGTCTTCTTTGGCAAATGAAAGGAGAGAAGCCTTACTGGCAATGACTTTCCATCCCAGTGTCTGCCTGGGGCTTATGCCACTTCTGAAAGTATTCTCATTAAAGAGTGAAACAAGTCATCAAATCACTGATGAAAATCACAACGTGTCACGCAGAAGGCCCAGATGTTAGACAATTGTGCCTGTCTGCTTCTCCTAACACCTTCCCACTAGAGCTTAGGAGAGCAGCTGGTGCTCTCACCCAGGGGCGCGTCTGAGAGTCCAGGCCCAGAAGGACAGCACCAGACCAGACACACAGACAGAAGTAATCCCAGCACACACTCTTCCACTTCCCGGGCCCCTCTTCCTGCTACCACTGGCGAGTGCTCTTCAGAGCCAGGTGAGACGTGGTCGTTCAACCGTCACAACCATCAGCTTACATCAAAGCTCGAGGGTGTTTGTCACAAAGAATATACATTTACCTGAAGTGCAATGGAATCCATGCTTAAACCTCAATTTTAATGAGCTCCACCCAAGGAATAGCTAATGTATCCCATAGCAATACTGTCATAATTACTATGATCTTCTCAATGGCAATTTGCAAAACGGAAGGGACAATACGTCTCAAAAAATTAAGCAGGTGGGGAAAGAGAGGAGCAACATTCTAGCTGTCCTGCTAGTTGGTTGACTGCTTGTTTTTAACACTGACTATGCCAAGATTTTCATGAAAAAGAAATGATACAAATTACTGACATCACCTTTTGAGAATTGACTCACAGATGAGTTATGTTTTATTATCTTAGTATTACTCATTTTAAATCATTGATAGAATAATGAACTTGAGGTGAACTGAAAAGAAAAAACCTGAACTAAAAAAGTCAAATGTTTTGAGGCTGTTAGGGGGGCAGGGAGAAAGCTTGCTTCACAGGTGCAAGGCAAAAAGTCCAGGTCTGTTAGCTCTCCATCTAAGAAATTTGAAAGTCCAAATTTATTTTTTGTGTAGATATGAATTATGCCTGGATAAAGCTTACCCTCTACCTTTTATCAGTGGTACTGGGATTTGAACTCAGAGCCTTGAGCTTACAACATAAGCACTCTACCACTTGAGTCCTCATCCCTTTTTGCATTAATTTTTTTTAATTTTTCAATAGGGGTCTTCATTTGCCCAGGGCCAGCCTCAGACCAGGATCCTCCTACCTCTACCTCCCACATAGCTGGGATTACAGATGTACACCGCTAGTTTTTTTGAGATAAATTCTCGCTAACTTTTTGTGCCTAGGCTGGTCTTGAACCCAATCCTCTGTCTCCCACACAAACCTGTACTTTTTTTTTTTTTCATTTTTCTTTTATTATTCATATGTGCATACAAGGCTTGGGTCATTTCTCCCCCCTGCCCCCACCCCCTCCCTTACCACCCACTCCACCCCCTCCCTCTCCCCCCCTCAATACCCAGCAGAAACTATTTTGCCCTTATCTCTAATTTTGTTGAAGAGAGAGTATAAGCAATAATAGGAAGGAACAAGGGGTTTTGCTGGTTGAGATAAGGATAGCTATACAGGGCATTGACTCACATTGATTTCCTGTGCGTGGGTGTTATCTTCTAGGTTAATTCTTTTTGATCTAACCTTTTCTCTAGTACCTGTTCCCCTTTTCCTATTGGCCTCAGTTGCTTTAAGGTATCTGCTTTAGTTTCTCTGCATTAAGGGCAACAAATGCTAGCTAGTTTTTTAGGTGTCTTACCTATCCTCACCCCTCCCTTGTGTGCTAAAGCTTTTATCATGTGGTTTTGATTTAACTTTTTATTAAGGAAAGCTAAATGTCCACAAAAGGAGAGAGCAGAGTTTAATGAAACTGGCAGTGCCATCACCCGCTCAAAAATTATCAACTTATGGTCAATCTTGTTTTATGTCTCTCTCCCCAACTCCCAATTTATTTTGAAAGAAACCTCACCTATCATGTCATTTCCTTCTGAACATACCAATATACACATCTAAAAGATAAGGATATTTAAAAACACCTTCAACATTATCACAACGGAAAAGAATTCATAATTCCTTAATCTCCCCAAGTGTGCAAATAGCCTAGTGTTCATAATTTCCCAAGTCTCTTGAACATTTTTAAACTGTTTGAAGAAGGCTTCCGGTGCAGTCCTTACAAGGGGTTGGTTGTTAGTCTCTGAGGTCTTTTAATGCCTAGGCCCTTGCTCTTTTCTCTTTTCTATCCTTGAAATGTTGCATTGAAGAAAGTGGGTCGTTTGTCCTGTAGAATTTCCCATTGTCGGCAATTTTCTGATTGCCTCCCCCCAGAGTTAGCCTGTTCCCCTCTCCCTGGAATTGGCAGTGGGATCTAGGGTCTCAGTCCGCTTTGAGCCTCGGTTTTTTTGGTGACTGCTTCATGGGTCACCATGAGGTTTCTCCTAAATAGTGGGCTCTTCCTCTTTTGTGACATCTGTGATGCTGATGGCCATTGCCTAGATCCATTAATTCAGTGGGGTTTGCAAATGTCCCTCTCGTCCCCAGCCTCTGTCCCCAGGTAGGGACACCAGAAGTCAGGCTTCATTCTTGCTGGCTTCATTACTGCTGTCACTCCTTTTCATTCACTATAGAACTTTTAGAAAGAGAAACGACCTCATGTTAACTCTTGTTTCCCAAGTAGCCTTCACAGAGAAGCTACAAGCTAACTACAAGCTAAGTGCTTTTCTGTCTTTTATTAACCAGTTTTCAAGCTGAGTTGTTCATTAGTATTTCTAAAACTGACCAAGGGTTTCCCTAGCACCATTCGGAACTTGTGGATTCTGCTGAATTTGATGTGGTTCAATCCATCTTAGTTATTATCTTTATTGATGTTAACATATTTGCCCTATGGCAGCTTTTGCAAGTTGGCTCCTGAGTCTTTCTGACATGTCCCTTCTCGTCTTTGATAGCTTCCTGGCTTTCGGTTATAATGAGAAGCCCCAGGCTAACCTTGTGTATATACCACAACACCTGGAACCAGTCATTCTGCCAAGGAGACTGAGTCCAATGTGGGGGCTATTGTCGCTTCTGGTTTGACCATTTGTTCTGGCTATTTGAGTGGACAGCTTGAAATTCTATCTATCATCTATCTATTTATCTATCCATTATCTATCCATAATCTAACTAGCTAGTTAGCTAGTTATTATCTATCTATCTATCATCTATCTATCATTTCTCTATCTATCTAGTTCATAAAGAAACACTAATTCAAAATCAAGGCTGTAAGATTCTGCCTGCATTCCTTGGTCTCCTCTCTGTTTGCACTCACGTCACTAATGCCACTCCTGCCTGACTCCAGTGTGGTTAGCCCACACCATACTTACAACAGTCTTAATAAAGCGAACACGAGTGCCAGCAATATGAATAGTGAAAACAGTTTAAGATTTTTGCAGCCGTTCCTCTTGTCCCTAGAGTGTATCCCCATCAGGAACACCGAACTCAACTGCCATATTTAAAGATCAATTGATGGGCTCCTCTGTGCTATGTCAGCAGCTCAGTCCACAGTGAGGCATATTTGTTTCATTTTGTTTTCAACTTTTAGAGATTGCTTTCAAATGTTTAATTTTATCCATTAGCTTTAAAATTATGTAAAACACCTGCATGGTTCCAAAGTCAAGTCCACCATAAAACTGTATTTAACGAGGTTAGCTTTCATCTCTGTCCCCTCCACACGAGTCCTTCTCTTCCCCCAAAATAGCTGTATTTTAAATGTATGATTTATTTGTCCATTGTTTTATTAATACAAAAAGATTTATTTTTTTTTATTTGCTCATCTAACATACCCAGGAAGCCACTCCACAGCTAGACATAAGGGCTCTCCTCTCATTTCCTTTTGTTTTCTTTTTTGGTAGTCCCGAACTCCAGTCCGTTTTTCTCTTATTTTGCTTATTTTGGAGATGGGAGTCTTGTGAACTATTTGCCCAGGTTGGCCTCAAACCCTGGTCCTCCTGACTTCAACCTCAAGTAGCTAGGATTACAGGCGTGAGCCATCAGTGCCCAGCAACTCCTTTCCTTTTATAGCTGCACTGCACTCTTACGAGGATGCCATTCACCCTATTGGACCAGTTCCCTTGTGGTAGATAAGGGTGCTTCCATAAACACTGTTGTGGTGAGCAGCCTCATCCATCAGTCTTGTCCTAATTTTTGCAGGGAACCTTGGATATTCCTAGGAGTAAAGCTGCTGGGTCATAGGTAAATGCACAAGCAATTTGCTAGATGGTGCCAGGCGTCTTCCCCACAGGGATTGTGCCACTTCACATTCTGGCCAGCACTGAGGGACAGTGCCTGCTTCCCCACACCCTTGCCAGGAGAGCATGCTGTCAACTTTTGTGAGTTTTGGCGTCTAATAGGGGAGAAGTGATCTTTTGGTGTGGTTTGTATTTTACATTTGTCATAGTATGAAGACAATATTTTCTTAGTGTTAAGAGAAATTTGAACTTCTTCTTCTGTTAACTGGCTCTATTCTGAATCCATTTTCTACAGAATTGTTAGTTTTTCTCTATTTTAGGAACTTTCTTTTACACAAGGGCTGCTAACCCTTTGTCTCTGATACAAGTTGCAAATTTTTTTCCTGGTTTGTGATCTTTCTTTTATAGTCCTACTCATGGTGCTTCAATTTTTTTGGTTTTGTTCTTTGATTTTATTTCTCCGTAAAGATTTTCTATTTCAACACAACCAAGTTTATCAATTGTTTCTCTTTACTATGCCTGCATTTGAGTCATAGGTCAGAAAGCTTCACTCCTTCAAGTTTGGGGAATAAGTTGCCAACATTTCCTTTTGATATTTGTATAGCTTCAGTTTTGACAATCCATCTATTTGAATTTAACCCAGTTCATGGTGCAAGGAACAGATCCAGTTTTGGTTTCCAGGTTGTATCTTCATACCCCAGTACCACTTGTCAAAGACTCCATTCTCCCACCTATTTGAGATGCCATCTTGCTCATGCATGAAGTTTCCATAAGCAAATGGATCTGCTTCTGGATTTTCTACTGCTCGACCAGTCTTGCTATTTGCCAGCCTGTTTTGATGATAGAGGTTTTCTAGTGTGCTAGGGTTTTTTTGTTTGTTTGTTTGGTGGTACTAGGGTTTGAACTCATGGCCTCATGCTTGCTAGGCAGGTTTCTCCCACTTGAGCCACTCCACCAGCCCCGTAGTGTGTTTCTATGACCGATGGAACTTACCTCCCTTATCACTCCTCTTTCTCAGGATTTTCTTGGCTGCTTTTTCTGTTCTTCCAGATGAACTTCAGCTTGAAATTGGAATTTTTAACTATTAGTCAGTATTTCAAGGACTAATTGATGGATGTTTACCCTGATTGAAAATATGAGTTGGCTTCTTTGTCATCGAGCCCAGCAGAGAGTGGGTGCTGGATGATGGTTAATAGGAATGGAGTGCCTACAGGTTCTCTACAACCTCCACACCCTATAGGGATCTCATTCTTAGCTGGAGGACTCCATGATTTTAATCCCAATTACTTCAGCCTAGCTGAAAGGAAGACCAGGTTCACAGTACTTAAGAAATTTTAAAAAGAGAAAAAGAAAAAAGTTGCTCTTCACATTGTGCGCCTCCAATGAAGGGGATCGATTGACTTCAGGAGAGCATCATCTCGCTGGGTGGCCTTTCCAATTTTTTCAATTCGTATTACATGTGGGTGCTAACCTTTTATATATTTAATTTTTCAGCAAATCTGCTGTCACTGATTAACAAAAGCAACGGTGTTTCTGTTCCTTCAAATGGAGCATTTCCTTCTTGTGTCATCAGTGCATGTGATCATTGGAATCTGGAGGAAGAGAGAATCTTGGGCTTCTGTCCTGAGCATCCTCTGGGTGATGAGGTCCAGGCTCTGTTTGTGTTTTTAAAGAACATAGCATCCTAGGAAAGCAAGGGAGAGAACAATTCCTTTCTTTAATAAATGATTTAAGTGCTGGAACTGGGGAAAAGAAAAAATGGCACAAAAGGAGCATATTTTCCAGGTGGTTACGGTCCTACTGGAGGAGCCACGCCAACCACCAAACGTGGGTAAGTAGAGCCTGCCTTAGTTAAGTCAAATCTGATTGTGGTACACAGGCTTGGAATAGCAGATCTGTGTCAAAGAAAGCCAGGAAAACCCTGGCTCAACTGAAAGGCCAGAAGGAAGTGAGCTTGCTCTGAAGCCTCCTGTGCAGGTGTGTGTCCTGCCACAGATGGACTCCCAGGACTGCCTGTGACCACCTCCTGACACAGAGAGGACAGCAGATGTGCCAGTGGCCTCTGGCATTCTGTGGATGCCATAGTCAGCCAACCCATGTCCTCTGAGACTTGGCAAGATGCTTTCACTGCAGGCCTGAGTTCAAATCTGAGCCTGACCCTCAATCAGCATAAAACCATTAAAAGGACTAAAGAAGATAGGTCACAAAGATGCTTGGAACACTGCTCAGCATGACTGGAATTAGAGGGGTACATCTCAGAACTCAGCCAAAGTGCTCTTCTCACACTAGAAAAAAGCCATGGAGTCATCCGTCTGCAATTCAGTGTCAGCTGATGTCCTTTCCAACTTCAGGGTAAGTGCTCCGCTCCCTTTTTCCTCCATGGTCACTGTAGGTAGAATTTTCTTTTTTTTTTTATTTATTCATATACGCATACAATGTTTGGGTCATTTCTCCTCCTTCTCCCCTTCCCCTCCACCCACTCGATACCAGGCAGAAACTATTTTGCCCTTATCTCTAATTTGTTGAAGAGAGAGTACAAGCAATAATGGGAAGGAACAAGGGTTTTTGCTGGTTGAGATAAGGATAGCTATACAGGGAGATTCCTTGCATTGCTTTCCTATACATATGTGTTACATTCTAAATTAATTCTTCTTGAACTAAACTTTTCTCTAGTTCCTGGTCCCCTTCTCCTATTGACCTCTGTCACTTTAAAGTCTCTACATTAGTTCCTTTGCATTGAGGACATCAAATGTTATCTTGTTTTTTTTGGGGGGGGGGTTCTTGCCTATCCTCATACCTCCCTTGTGTGCACTCGCTTTATCTTGTGATCAAAGTCCAATCCCCTTGTTGTGTTTGCCCTTGATCTAAAGTCCACATATGAGGGAGAACATACAATTTTTGGTTTTCTGGGCCTAGCTAACCTCACTCAGGATGGTGTTCTCCAGTTCCATCCATTTACCAGCGAATGATAACATTTCATTCTTCTTCATGGCTGCATAAAATTCCATTGTGTATAAATACCACATTTTCTTAATCCATTCGTCAGTAGTGGGGCATCTTGGCTGTTTCCATAACTTGGCTATTGTGAATAGTGCTGCAATAAACATGGGTGTGCAGGTGCCTCTGGAGTAACCTGTGTCACATTCCTTTGGGTATATTCCCAAGAGTGGTATTGCTGGATCATATGGCAGATCTACATTTAGATTTTTAAGAAGCTTCCAAATTTTTTTCCAGAGTGGTTGTATTAGTTTGCATTCCCACCAGCAGTGTATAAGAGTTCCTTTTTCCCCACATCCTCACCAACACCTGTTGTTGGTGGTGTTTTTGATGATGACTATTCTAACAGGTGAGGTGAAATCTTAGTGTGGTTTTGATTTGCATTTCCTTAATGGCTAGAGATGGTGACCATTTTTTCATGTGTTTTTTGGCCATTTGAATTTCTTCTTTTGAGAAAGTTCTGTTTAGTTCAGTTGCCCATTTCTTTATTGGTTCATTAATTTTGGGAGAGTTTAGTTTTTTGAGTTCCCTATATATTCTGGTTATCAGTCCTTTGTCTGATGTGTAGCTAGCAAATATTTTCTCCTACTCTGTGGGTGCTCTCTTCAGTTTAGACACAATTTCTTTTGTTGTGCAGAAGCTTTTTAGTTTTATAAAGTCCCATTTATCTATGCTCTCTCTTAGTTGCTGAGCTGCTGGGGTTCCATTGAGAAAGTTCTTACTTATACCTATTAGTTCCAAAGTATTTCCTACTCTTTCCTGTACCAATTTTAGAGTTTGGGGTCTGATATTAAGGTCCTTGATCCATTTTGAGTTAATCTTGGTATAGGGTGATAAACATGGATCTAGTTTCAGTTTTTTGCAGACTGCTAACCAGTTTTCCCAGCAGTTTTTGTTGAAGAGGCTGCTATTTCTCCATTGTATATTTTTAGCTCCTTTGTCAAAGATAAGTTGATTATAGTTGTGTGGCTTCATATCTGGGTCCTCTATTCTGTTCCACTGGTCTTCATGTTGTAGGTAGAATTTTCAACCAACAACGCCATCTGTTTACCTGAGCACGTGTGCAAAGACCCCATAAGAAATGGCAGTTATGCATCACACAAGTCCATCCATCTGCAGAGCTGTTTCTTGCTCACAGATGGTGGGGACCCCAGTTTTGCACTAGGAGCCACACCCGAATGCTATACCAACGACACTCCCAGGCTGAGAGGTAGCCTGGAGTCATCTCCAGAACAAGGTGCAGCTGTGATGAGTGACAATCAGGCCCCACCCAGGCCCAGTTCCTCTGTGGCACTGAAGGGTGATGATTTTCAGTGCAAAAACCTCTCTTCTCGATTCCTCATAACTGAGTTGCAGAGAGAGTACCATTCTTTGCAGAAACTTGACTTACTCTAGAAGCAGGTTTTTCTCATTTGGGGGAAAGAGGGCAAATTACATTAAAATCTGCTGGAAAATTTTGGTTGGAGCAAGGCACAGAAACGTTCCTTGTAGGTTTCAACTGCCTCGGTTGTCACTCTAACAAAATCAGAGCTCTCTTTGTAAAAACAAACATGACCCAAGAATGCATGCTCTTTCTTTGGAATGTATCCATTGTGCTAAATTAGATTTTTTTCAAAAACCCTCACCAACAGCCCCAAGATTGTGCATGACTATTGCAGAAGAATTGAGGGCTAAACTGGCTGTGCTGAATGCCTGGGTCTCTGGTTATCCAAAGGGCTTTGCGATTCATTTTGGAAAATCCTGGAAATTACACAAAGGCTTCTTCCAGGGAGACAGTAAAGAACTTTGGAGACCCTCAGTCAACTGTCTTAACACACTAGAAAAAAATATCTGATGCCTCTGGGGTGCCCTAGTAACTTGGAACTGGCTTCCAGGGAAGCACTCTTGTGAAATTGGCTACGTTGACCTGGCACCTCTCTTCATTCTCCAACTCACAGCCATCTGAGGTTCTCCATGAACTGAGGGGGCAATGACACCGTCTAAAGTGTCCTGGGATCAGAGATGTTTCTTCTGTCTTCTTGTGGGCAACTCTTGCTTCCTGGCTCAAATCATGATGGCAATGGAGAGGAGAAACTTGGTGTGTGACATAGGGAAATCCTTATACTTAAAACCTTTCCTGGGCCTACTTAGATGAAGAAGCCTTGGTGCCCAGGAGCAGCCAGGGAGTCCTAGCTCTGTCCAGAGGAGCCTTGCTTTGTGACTCGACTCTAGAGCTTGGGGCCTCCTTGCTGAGAGGTAAGGGGGGCAAACCTGCGTGGGTAGTCCATCCAAGACTCCCTAAGCCTTCAGAGGCCACCCTATGATGTCTACTCCTTTATCCTCATTTACCTTCCCTCATACATTCCCTCTTCTCCTAGTTCCAAAACCAAAGGCATAATCTGATTGGCTGATTTGTTCAACTATATACCTAAAATTTCAGAAGCAATTCTAACATTCCTGAGTAGTGCCCAATGATGCCTTAGCTCATGGTGGCTGTTGTAATGCTTATTTCTTTCTTTCTATTTCCTCCTACAGCTGGGGGTGGGGGCGTCCATACTCTAAGATGTGTAAAGGAATTACCAGGTCATACATTCATGGCTGAAGTGACAAATGCCCTAGGCTGATTGGTGCTGACAGCCCTGAAATGCACTTTGCCACATAGGTGAATATAAAAAATAATTCTGGACATTCCCATATCTTATTGCAAAACGAAGCAGTACAAGATTCTATCCAAAAGACATGACTCTTGCTTTGTTGATTCAATGATATAAACACATGAGGACAATGAGCAAAAGCATACATCCGGATAAACACATCCCACCAGAACACACAAAACAGAGACAGGACATGGAGGGGGGGTGCCTGGGAGGGCTCTGGACTGAACTAGCTGTAGGAGAATGCAAAATACAACCAAAGGCAAGTTCTAGAAAGTCCAGTTGGGAGCAAACCAGTGGGAAGAAATAATTGTCTATGTCAACATAGGAAAAATATATTTTTAGAATGGTAACTTAAAATGTTAGAACATTGAGGACTCTAAAGAAATCTGGTGTATCAGCAGAATAATTTTTAAAACCAAGGAAAACGCCAAGGTCAATAACTGATGGTGCCTCATACCTGTGCAGAGCAGTGGGCACTGGGAGCTGTCCTCACTCATCCCTCTTCTAGATTCATTTGTGTGTCCTCTGTAGGATCAGCACCCTCCTAATTACATGCCCCAAATTCCACATGTGGTTTCACTGGACCATCACAATGTGCCCCCCCATCCCCCCTTGAGCAAAGAATTCTTATCTACCATTTTGCAGAGAAGAAAACTGAGACTCACACAGTGAACAGGTTCTTAGGATCCCCTCCAGCAAGTGGCAGAGTGGAACCTCAGTGACAAGCTCTCTCTCCTACGCCAATACTCTAAAAAAGATGCCACCTTTCTGATGATTTTGGGAAAACTCTCACGTGAGTCAAATAGCTACACACATTGTCCCCATGCATCCAGCATCGTGATGCTAAGAAATATTCCCAAAGACATTTAAGCTGTGCATTTGTCATTGAGCAGTATTTATTTATTTATAGTACTGGGGCTTGAACTCAGGGCCTCACATTTACTAGGGAGGAGCTCTACCCACTTAAGCCATGCCCCCAGCACGTCTATGTTTTATTATTTTTTCAGATGCGGTCTTGTGTTTTTGCCTTGAAACAGCCTTAGAACTCCTACCTGTGTCTTCTGAGCACTTGGAATTACTGCAGGAATGTATTACTACACCTTGCTTGTTTGTTGAGATAGGGTCTGGCTAACTTTTTGCCCTGGCTGGCCTGAAAACTTGATCTCCCTGAACTCTGCCTCCTGCGTAGCTAGAATTAAGGACAAGCACCGTCGTACGTGGTCCTCATTCAGGGGTGTGGATGCATACGCAATATCACCAGCTCATCAGTACACAAGGTGAGACCTGCACATCAGGAAACGAAGCAAGTGCTTGGCACTCTTTTTGTCCACATTTCCACTTTTCTGCACATTCTAGCTCTGTGTTGTAAAAAATTCAAGTAAATTCATTCATGAGAGATTGTTAAGTTCATGGTGGATGTGTTAGTGTAAACCTCTTTCTGGTTGCACTCTGAGGTCTTAGAACAGTGGTGCATTTCCAGCACTGGGTCTTTTGTGAACAGGTCTGTCTGTAAACCAGTGACAATTTTGCTTGATTCAAAAGGGGGAAAAAATAATCTCAAGTAGGGCAAAACACAAGGGCAGCACATATGATTTGAATTACAGTCAGATAATCACCATTCATGACCAGGCCAAGCTGGGAGGAAAGCTTCGATTTCTCCACAGAGACATTTCCCTGTTTAACTTTTAACAAGGGCTACAACTGACTGTGGCCTTCCTGTGAAAAGTAAAGGGGTTCAACCTACTTAAGCCGTTTACTGAGTTCTCCAGCCTGCTATGAAATTGGTTCTTTTGGGAGAAGATCATTTCTGAGTTTCATTGGAAGTGGTAAAAATAGCCCTCCACTCCCTCATCCCTCTGAAAATGTACTAAAGAAAGGTTTTCAAACTAATTTTCCAAGCAAAATGACACTGAGTGCAATTCTTCAGCTCCTTTCTCTGTTTGGGGGATCTTAGACAGAAATAGAAGCATTTGCTGTCTGAAGGTTTTCTTCCCCATGGGATTCCAAGGGAACCAGAAGTTCGTCTTGACCTGTGAACCTTTGGCAGCCTTTTTGGCATAAAAAGGTATGAAGTACAGAATATGTCCATGGCTCAAAATCCCAAGGGCATATATGCTTCCTCCAACTATGGTTTCTCTTTAGAAGGCCCTTCCCCTTTCAGAGATGAGAAGGTATAGAAACCAAAGAGCCATCTCTACCAGACAGCATCAAGTGAAGTGTGGAGCTCTGAAGTGGTGCTTATTTTTGTAGGAAGCATGGGTTATGGCCTTTGTTTCCAGCTCTGGTTGAACTGGACAGCTTAATACAATGCTCAGGCTGCACCCAGACCAGCCCCATCTAATCTTGGGGGATTCCACTGTTTAGGGAAAAGATTTTTGACTCTGGAACCAGAAAAGTCTGATTTATATCTCATGCTTTCTGTTTGCTGGTTTTTGGGTAAGTTGTTTAGCCTTTCTGAGCTTAGGGTTACTCTTATTAAATATAGATATCTAAAAATGTTCACTCTTTAAGGGGAGGAAAATGAGATACAATAGTATTTGTAAACATAGTGCCTAGCATATATGTGATTCATAAATGTGTGACAGTGTAATGTTTTGAAACATTTAATGATGTCTTCCCCCAAGAATTTCCTTTTCCATTCTCACCTTTGTTTTCTCCTTCTAAAGTGCAGATAATTAGAGGAAGGAAAAGGGTTGAGGATGGACATAAAGAATCAAGGAGGATATCTATGACTGAGAAAACACTTTACCCTCCCTGTCCATGGATTCCTCAGCTGTAGACTTAACCATTTACAGGTCAAAAACACTTGGGGAAAAATTGCATCTGTACCAAACATGTCATTACTCTGTACATAATTTTACATAACAGCTATTTGCATTGTATTAGGTACTATAAGTAATTTAGAGATGGTTTAAACTGTGAGCTAGTTATGCAAGTGCTATTGTCATTTTATATGGAGACTTGAGCATGCTGGGGACCCTGGAGCCAGTCTCCTGTGGATACTGAGGACTAGCTATGCAATTCCTTCAAGAACAGAAAAGGACTTCTGAAAGGTCAGTAGAATCCACTAAAAGGGTGAGAGTCACCAGGACTCATCATCAGGATGAGACCCTGAGTGCCTTACCAGTCAAGCTACCTAGGAAAGAACCAATCCCCTTTTCAGTTGTGGGGTAACAGGAGATACCTGTGACCCATTTCCTAGAAATGGCTTCAGAAGCAAAGAAATGGTGGTATGGGATTTCCAGGTAGATGGGGACTTAGCCTCACAAATGTTTTGTTCCCCAAATGCTTTTGGAGCTACAGAATGATTCTACAAACAAAGACAGCCTCAGGACCTAAGGTGGTCTTGCAGATGGGAATATTGATAAGGGAACAAGAGCTACACTGACTAGTGACTGAGAGACAGCCCAAGAGAGGAAGGAATCAGCAGGTACCAATGTAGAGAGAGGAATGGACATGCCCACCCACAAGCTCAACATCATATCAGGTCCTCCCTCCTCCTGAGACAAAACCAGGAATAAATGAGAATAATACAACCTGAAAAAAATAAAGAAGCTGTATATCACCCACCAGACTCTGTAACTTGAGCATCACATCTGCTGTTGATGTTGGTTGGTTGATTGGTTGGTTGGTTGGATTGGATTCTCAATCAATTTTTGAGGTGTAAAGCCTATATTGTACAATAGGTGCCAGAGAAAATAAAATTGGGAAGATGAATTGTTACCACCACTTGAGGACTGACATCTGAATTGAAATGAGTCACATCAGAGATATCTGAGCATTCTTTGGTCTGGAGGAACTAAGTGCCAACAAAACCATGCTAGACCTGACTCCTAATAAGTAGCCCAGCAAGATGAGGAATGGAAATCTGGTCAACCAAACAGGTAGCTATAATTACACAACACCAACTAGGCCTTCTGACCATTTCCCTCAATTGATGTGATTGACCAAACCAATCCATTCTAACCCATAGCCTGAGGCTCTCTAAATGGCCTTCCAGGCTACAGGACTCATCTCACATAATGTATAAAATAAAGTCACATACTAAAGTTAACAACTTCTGAAATACAGCTATAACAATTATGTGATTATATGCTATCGTGGATTAACATGTGGCCCATAATCCTTTGATGTTACAAAACTCCACTGTGCCACGAGATTCAACGAGTTTTATTTAATAGAAGGAATTATTTGGTAATGTAACATACCAGTTCGTTGTTCAAAACATTTATTGGGATTGAATGCTATGAAGTAGATAACCAAGTGTTCCCCAGCTGCCAAGCTCACTACATATATTTTTAAGCAAATCCACCATGCTGGCGATGTCTGAAGTAGGAAAAGACGTCATAGACAATGTACATTTTAAAATGTGACTTCTAAAGCTACATCTGCTTCACATTGCTCATTCAAACTGTTCCATTTCCCCCAGGGCTACTTAATGATCATATTAGAATGAGCAAAAGTCAAGGGCTGCATCCATTTTCTGAAACATAGGCCTTAATTTTGTACACTTACCTAATTTGGGAAAAGAGAGAGTGATCCAACACACTGGAAAACGTGTTAACCCAGCAATGAAGCTGTAAGGATTAACAAAGGAAAATTTATAAAGTGCAATCGGGTTCCCATACAGTGCAGGGAGGTGCAGAGGAGTTTTTAAAGCTATACTGTTACCCTTAAGTGACTGGTCGCCCACTGAACTTTGTGCAGTTTTTCAAGCTGTTCTGAAATGACTAATAATGGTGTGGAGTGTATAATGCACTGAAATGTGTTGAAACTTTGGGGAACATTCCCAGTTTGATATTTAAAACATTTAGTCAGCTAGAACACATCACAGAGCCATTTTGCCGCTCTGTGCATCACACTTTCACAATACCCCATCTCATTTCCTTCCATGCATTTGGAAATCATGTCTCCCTTCCTACATTTCAAACAGGACCTCTTCTTGCCAGGATATGTTACAAGCAAGAAAACTAAAGCAAACCAGCAATGAGAACACAGTTTTATCAAACAAAGAGGATAAGTTGTGTTTGACATCCTTACTTCTCTCCTAGAATTGGTTCTGTATTTTGGGTTAGCTGAATCTACTTGGCGCTCTAGCTGTCTGGCAGCATGGTTACTTACTACCATGGGAAAAAAAATTCTGTTTGTATTTGTGGCTCTTTCTGAGAAAAAGGAATGGATTATGTAAGCAGATGGTGGAGATAGCTTTTGTTTCTTTTCAGTTTAAGGCACATGAGGTCCAAGAAGTCTGGGTCTCTTTAGCGGCACCATAGTAAGGTGGTGTCAAGGTATTGGAAGAGAAACAGCTACTTGCCAAGAAGTCAGTTAATTTGACCAATGTAAATAACGTTCTGCATAACTAGCTCTCTAAAAATAGCCAGAATCACTGCAGACTGTGGTCAACCACCCAAATATTATGGAATGAATTATAGTTTCTGGAGCCTGAATTTTAAGTATGGCAGCCTAAAGAAGGATTTGAGGTCCTTCAAGCAATAGTTGGATTTTCATTTGAGTGAATGGCATGAAACAGTGATTCTAAAGGAATAGAGAATATGGCTAATAAGCAAAATGTGTTTAATTAAAGAACAATAAGAGATAGCAACTGAGGAGAAATTTGCCTGCCAAGGGAAGAGGTTTAATAACCAGTGACTGAAAGAATATATATATAATGGCCCCCTTGTTCATCCAAATTTGTTCCTAACAATTTCTGATTGGTGCCAAAAGACTTAGTGCAGCATCCAAGAGTGTGGTGCTCCAATATAGATGATTCTGATGCCATAGATTCTGAGGAAAATTTTCAAAAGGAAATGACTGCATCTTGAGAGTAAGGGAGGCCTAGTTAAAGGTTACAACTTGGAGAAAGTCAAAACTCTTTGGTATGTCTAGTTCTACAGAGTCATATCTAACTTATCAATGACTAAGACCTGCAAGTGATACCAATGTCTTTGTGAGGGGAAATTTTTCCTCTTCCTTTTCTTGAACCATGGCACTCTGGTGAGTAAAGTACACAGTGCACACATAAGCAAACACACAGCCCACCTTCTGGCCCACCAAATTACATGGACTATGTGCTTCTTCCTCCCACAGTCTGACCTACACCTACACCGTGTTTCCTAAACCAAGCAACCTGGCTAAAAGGGCTGGGTATTACAGAGAGTGTAAAAATGTGTAGAAGTGTGTTCAATAGCTCATTCAAATAATTTGTATATGTGCTTAAGAAGAAAAATCCAGTGACACATAACTTTTAAAAGGAAGAAGGCAATACTAAACAGAGAATTGGTTACTAAATATTTTTAAAGCAGAATCCATTTTTAAAATTAAGCCAGTTTGTAACACACTCAGAAGTGGAATTGCTCTAATTGAACCTGGGTAGGGACAAGAAAAGCATTCATCCTTCAAATCATTGTCTCAAGCCATTTTATTTTGCTTTATTATACCAAGATTTGTTTCCTTGAGAAATAGGATAGCCCTCTGAACTTGGTTTATAGTTGGCCCAATGATACCTATTTAAACTTGGTAAGAATTCTTCCTCGTAGAGGTTTGCAGCATTTAAATGATTATGCAGCACTTTGAATTTCTTCTTAGAGAAAACAGCATCAGAAAGCTCCTATGTTACTTCTCTTACATAAAAAGTGTTACAATCATCTCGAGGCAGGGAGGAAAAAGACAATCAGTGGAAGCCCAAGATGGAACCATCCCCCTGGAATTCTAGCTGCTGACTGCATATGAATTGGACCATTCACTCAAAATGAAATTTTACAGCAGAGACAAGCATTTCATTTGCTCTCAGTTGAATCTGCAAATCTCTGGTGCCAAGTGTTTCACTGGTGTCAATTAAGACAAGATTCTCAGATTTCCACAGGGAAATTGCAATAATCTTACACTTTCTTCAGAAATAACATTTAGAATTTTTGCTAGGGAAACAACCGAATAAAGCCTTGACCAATTGGTTGCTGGAAGAGAAAATATCCTGTGATGATCAAGAGGTGTTCCCCATCCAGAGCTGCCATGGAAATCCAGGATCTGAAGACCTCCCTAATGGCCGCTACTATCCATAATCCCTCTGGTTAACTGAGAGATGTCTGTAGTGCCTCTGGGAGCTCCAAGAAGGAACTAGTGACTTTATTCTTGAAAAAGCATTCTTTGTGACATTAGAAGGGATTTTCTCCCCTCCCCATCCTTACACACAATACCATAAACCACTTGGGAAGAGAAAGCAGGCTGTATGTCTCCCAGTCCACTCCAGCCCAGTTATGAACACATCACCAAATGCTCATGGAGAAGTGGCCAGGAGTCAGGATGGCCAGTGCTTTGTTGCAGTGCAGTACTGGTTTTGCCTACAACCCATCTCCTAGGGAGGCTGTGCTTGGCAAATGCACTTCCTGCTGTAGTCAAGGGCAGGGATATTCGTTGTGCCCAGCAGAGTTTCACGTTGAGCTGTTTTCAAAATGGTAGAAAGTGAAAAAAAAAAAAAACTGAACTGCAACAAACCTGACCACAAAATTCCATCTTGCAGTTCCATGCAATCAGGGAATTCATTTTTCCCTTCAGTAATGTTTCTTCTACAGTTTAGAGGGACTCATCACTTCTTTCACGGCATTGCCAGGTGGAGTGATTAAGAACAACATACCTGGTAGAGGTGGAATTCTGGTGGGTCTTCATTACATGCACCCACAGTGAACGACCAACTCAGCCATATCTCCCCGTGAGATATGGGCTGGGTGGGCTCAAGAAGTCCATCCAGGTCTTCCGATCAGTCCCTCTGTAATAAATAAAACAGCAAGAGAGCTGGTCAGCATTGGCCTTGTGAGGCACCTGCTTCAATCTATTACAACATCAGCCACGGGCAGGGATTTGGGAATGAGTCCTGTATGCATAAAGCCACATTCTCTCATGCATTCTCAAGGGACAGAAGCAATCTTCTTGGCTGGAGAACTTGAACAAGAAGGGACAGGTATCTGCTTGCACTGGTCACAGATCACTGAATATATGTACTGCACAAGATTGCGTGTCCATCTTCTTCAATAGCTGATTCCATTCTAAGAAAAGAGTAGCTTAAATTTCAGCACTGAGCTCAGTCATTGGCATGCATGTTGGAATATGATAAATGTCTATCCAAAAAGCAATGATTTCTGTTCAAATTAGAAGATTCTAGACATCAGTAAATGTAATAAAGGTCCTTTCCAGTCACCAAGTACAATAATGGAAGGCTGAGGAAATAGGCTAATCTTATTTTTACTATGTCTCTCAAAGTCAAGACTACATAGATTTAAAAAAAAAAACAGGTTTCATTGAACTCAATCACAGAATTGGTCACATAAATTCTACCTGGATCTCCATCTGATTTGCCATCTTGGCCAAGTCAAGGCTTGAGTGAGATCTTTTACACTCCATTGTGTTTTGAGAGCTGCACCAGGCATTTTCAAGGGGACTTTTTTCCCTGAGTGGCTGTGGGTTCTTCACCACAGGACCCTTCAAATCAGCCCAGAAGTCATGAGATCACAAGTGTCCATGCATCTCTGAAGAAGAATGCCTGAAAGCTCCTCCTGGATCCCAGTGACATTCGCTTCGGTACTTTGCTAAGGATTAATTTAGAATGTAAGATCTGGACAATGCTCCTGCTCTGGGCAGCTTATGGGGTTTGGCCCCTGACTTGGCTTCCTCAGGGCACAAAGGCCACTTGTCTTTGTCAATTCCTTGCCTCTCTGTGGCTCTGCTTTCCCTTGACTTGTTCTTGGCTGGTGAATGCCAGAAGCCTCAGATTCATCACATCAAAGCAGGCTGTCCAAAGTGGGCTGGTTTGGTTTGTGTTTATTTTCTCTTTGTTTGTTTTTGACTTTTGGACTTTGGTTTTTTTGACACATGGAGAAAGACAAGGTTTTTCTTGTGCTCCCACCATTCCAGATGGCACAAGGCTAGGGAGCCTGCTGATGGCACCCCACACAGAAGACAAGCCTGGTCATTGAGAGAGCTCCATTTAGCCCACCAGGACAGGACTAGACTCAGCCAGAGCCCCCACCTGAGTGGTCACCAGGGAACTCAGTATGGCTGCCTGACCTAGGCCTGAAGACCTGCCTCCTGTAGGGATCCCTAAGGTACCTGCACAGGTTTACCTGTTGCAGAGTGGAAGAAGCCAGAGGAGGGCCAGCTGTTGGCAGACACAAGATAAGCCTGGGGAGGAAGCCTGCTCCAGTCTGGCCTCCTAAGGTGGAAGTAGAAAGGAGCAACTGTGGGCTTTCATGGGGGTGTGCAGAGTTAAGAAACTTAAGGGACAGTCATGGACATGATTACAAACATGAACTATGACCCAGTGAAGGCCTGTGCTCCCTACATGGATGGAGGCCAAGCCAAGGAGGTACATAGACTGTGGCCAGGCCTCAGTGGGTTCACACCACAGGAGCTCGGCACTAGGACTTTTCATGAAAGTGGCAATAAAATAAACTTATGTTCAAAATGCATTGGATCGACCTCAAGTATGGTCCCTCAGGCCCCCTACCACATCCCTTGGATCAATACATCAGAGTAAGCCAGCTGGATCCATTTAAACATATCAACAGTGGCTTCCTGGAGCCCGGTTCCTGGGTCAAAGTGATTTTCAAGGAGTTTAGGGTGGGTTGTCATTGCAATATGGTTTTCCCGGCCCCAATTACCAGCTACCAGAGTCAGTGGAGAAGTGTTCCCTTTAAGTAAACTTCCTTTCTTCCTTTAGGACCTCGGGGAAAAATAACAATTCCAAAGACTTTTTTCTAAGTTCTTTCCACACTGAAGGTTTTATATTGCCAAAACCCACCTGCCTGTGCACACACAGCCTGTGAAAGGTGGTGAGAGTCTTATCTTGATACTATCTGGCAGGCTGGTGGTTGCAGGATGAAAAGACTGTTTTCCATTTCACTCGGAGTTTGCCCAGCCTATGTTACAGAGATAAAAGTTGAGGGATGATGAGACTCACCCTGCTTGGGGGAATGAAGATAAGGACAGCGTATCCCAGCAGTTTGCCCAGACTGTCTTGTGAAATACTCAAAGCCCAGCCATTTGGCATCCTGTGTTCAAAATTCCTGTTACAACTGGAGGGGTGCCTCAAGAGGTAGCACACCTGCCTCACAAGAGCAAAGCCCTGAGTTCAAACCCCAGGACCACGAAAGAAACAAAAATTCCTGTCACGGATTCCGTATCTACGGTTCTGTTTGAATTTCTCATCAGGTACCGTTCCTCATGCTGGTTTTCACCTGAGTACCTCCTTCCCCCTTCCCCAGAATCCCTCTCTTTTCTCTGCTCACCTGACCTTCAACACACCTTAAATAGAGACCTGCTTAGAATCCAGCCCTGCCATTGACCACCTTGTACCTTTAGGCGAGCTATTCATACTTGGAGCCTCACCTGTGAAAGGGCCCATCAACTCTGGCCTTGCAGGGAATAGTGAGGCCAGCATTGATGAGAATGTCATATTTCTCTGAAGCATGACACAACTGCAAACCCAAGACACAAATATCCATACCATCACTTAACATTATCAGTGCTTCCTTGGTGCTTACATTTTCCTTCTTTTCGGGGAGAGGAACTGCTTTCTCTCTGTTAGGAGAGTTTATCAGAACACAGAAAACTTCATGAACAAGCTGACAAAATGAACTATTTATAAACTAGGGGAAAATACTGTGACACTGTCATCTATATATAATGATATCGTTATTATTAAATTAGAACAGCTCAGTCCAGAGCTAGAGTCACTGCTAAGTAAGGAAGTGGTCAAATAGGACCTGTTAAAAATGAAGAAAAAAAAAATCACTGAGCAGGGTGGCACATGAGCCTGTTGGAAGCAAGAGATATGAATAGAAAGGCTGAAGAGGGTCCCAGGAGGAAAGGAAATGAAGCAGCCTTAGACATTTTTGCCACAGTCATCTTGTTTGTGATTGAGAAAAGACAGATACTGCTACTAAAGACAATTTTGTCAGAAAAAAAAAAATCAGACTCCAAATGGCCAACACTTGATTCCCTCTGGTCCATACTAGGAAGCCAGCACTGTGGGCTATAAAACATGCTCTGCTTACTCCAAGACGAGCCTACTCTCATAGTTTGTAACTCTTTTCACCGGATAGAATAGTAATTTTTGTCTTCGTTTTGATCTTTGTAGAACTGAGTATCCCAGACATGAGGATTGGTACTCCATGCCACCTCTATGGTATGCTGTGCCCATTGTGACAGAAGCCCTGACCCAGTCAGGCTGAACCCCACTGAGGCGGGTGGGGGAGAGTCTCCTATAACTTCACTACAGAAAACCCCAAGCATGTACCGTGTAAGGAGTCAATAAATGATCATTTCCAATAATCTTTTAAAAATAGAATGTAAATCCCAGCACTTGGGAGGGAAAGGAAGAAAGATCTTCTTGAGTTTAAGGCCTGCCTAGGTTACACAGCAAGCCCCTATCTAAAAAGACCAAAAGTAAATACATACATACATATATACAAATATACAATGTTATCACATAATAGTAAAGATTTTTAAATTATTTGCAGTTTGTGCACTTGTTACAAAGAGGAAGCAGATTATTCCAGTAGGAAAAGAATTATTATGAACAGTGTCACAGGCTGGGGCTTTCTATGAAATGAATGCCTCATGAACTTGGGGTTAACCCTGGCAAGTTTTCCTTTGAAGTCCAGGCTACACAACCATGTGATCTAGCATGCTGCCTGTGGAACCCATCCCCAGCCTTCTGGACTCATGCGGTGATGAGAAGCTAATGTTGGTTGCTCCAAAAATGTTGATGACCTGATAAAATGTCAGGTAGGTGATGACAAATTCCACAGGTCAGGTGCAGTGAAAGGAGGTTGGACCCAACCAGTGAGTTTAGAACATGACTGTCTGGGAGGACGGCTGTGGAGAGAACAGTGGTGACTTTCAGCAGGAGAGCGACAAATTCTCCAAGTAATCATTTGAAGCCTAAGAGTCGATTGCACATAAGAAAGCACTCCACGCTACTGGGGACACTATGAGGTCTCCTGCTCCCCCATCGTCATCATCTTCCCACCTGTGAAACAGGAACAATAATGCTAGAAGGGAGAGGAAAATGCTTTGCCAGGCCCGTGCAGCTAAGGGTCAGAGCAGGAATAAGGCTCCATGTGCGGCTTCCCGTCCAAGTGCAGAACTGACCAGCCACAGGGGTCCTACCCTAGCACCCGACACCCTGCCCCCATCCTTACTGCCCCTAGCATGGATGGGGAATGGGAGTCACAGGCCAAAGCAGCCTCCCCAGTACAATCAAGGCAGAAGCCTGGATCAGAACAGCCACACACTTTCTTCTGTTCATCCTCCCTACCCTTTTCTTTCAAGTGCAAACCATGTTATTTTTCAAGGTCTTCCATAAACGATGATTTAACAGTAAAGGACTGGGAAGAATGGAGTTACAAAATGCTTTAATTAAAACACAAGTCACTGCCTCATCAAGGATTTGCCTTTTCTACCAGCTGCTGTGGTGTTTAAGTATATATAAATTTGGGCTTAGGCTGAAGATATAAACTTTCAAGAGAAAAGCAAGAAGCATGCCAGCCAGTATTTTTTTAATCTTGGATGCAGAATCCTGTTGAATCAATTTCTACACAACCAGTGCTGGAAGGATGAAGAGAGATGACTAAATTCAATTGATTTCCATAAGGACTCTGATGTGTAGGGATGAGGTGTCATTTGCCCAAGCTTATCTACAAATCTGGCTTTCAAACAAGAAAGTGACAAGCCTATTCATTGAGATTTTATTGAATGGACTGCCAAAAATATGCCCTATAGAGATGAATAGGGCCAAGTCTACATTCTTTGATATGTTTGCAACCCAGTCTCAGAGACAGAGACACCTGTCAGGCCAGATGGGGTGATGGGTCACCTTCCCAGAACATTTAAGGGTGATTCCAGTGGGAGAAGTGTTGCCAAAAATGCATTCCAAGTCAGGAGGCAGCTGCAGGAAGGTGTAGAGGTGACCCCAGTGCATGGCACACTTTGAGGAGTCACAGTTGTGGGGCTCTTGTCTACATTCTTTCATGGTGTCCTGCAAGAGTCTGTCTGTCCTAGAGGAAGCTATTACGTATCCTAGGAGCCAGTGGCAGTGTGGAGAAATAAATGGTGGCTGCTGTCCCCACACATGGTAATGCAGGAGCTCATGGCAACAGGAGGGAAAGGCTCTGGCTCCTCTCACCCCAGTGGGTGAGGTGTCTTCCAGGTAAGCCAGGAGACCTGTGTTCTCAGGGTCTCCACACCTCTGTTCCCATGTCTTCAATTCTCCCACAGTGCTCAGCTTCTCCCGATCTGACTCCCATCCATTCTGCCTCCCACAAATACCCCAGCACAACCCAGACAAAGAGTTCCAAATCTCAGACTTCGTTCAAGCTCATCTCTCTGCACTAGGTGACACTCAAGACCACCACAAAGTGGCTTTCTGAAACTCTTCAATCTGCTTTGGGGACACCATTCTGCCCTAATCCTAATACTGCCTCTGATTATGGGTCAAGACTCCTAGTCCTGCCAGGATGTCCTGACCTTGACTTTCTCCCGGCACAGCTCTCACCTGCCCACGGGTGCCCTGCCTATGTGCTTGAGACTGCCAGCTCTCCAAGCAACTCCAGCTTGGGATTCTCCAGGCTGTACCAACAGCCCCACCCCACTTTTGTCTTCTTTGAGCCCTCTCATCTCTGACTTTTGTCTCACATTAGCCTTCTGTGGCCAAGAGGGTGACATCACGCCTCACATTGTACCTGCTCTAGCCAGTTCCCTTACCTCGTTAAATCCACTCTACCTCTGGCTCCTGTGCGTTTCTCTCTATTGCCTGACTTGTTTTGTCCTTTCTCAGAGCCACCATACTGCATGTATGCGTCACTGTGAATATTCCCCAACACACACTTTCAGAGTTGTGCAGTCACTATGCAACATGCAAAGTCATGCATAGCACTCACGCCCTTCAGTGATGTCTTGCCTTTGTACATTCTTTCCTCTGCCTGGAAAGTCTCCACTTTTCCCTGTCCCTTGTTTAAAACCCTCTCCCAACTCATCCAGGTAAGTTATTTGGTTCTCTTCCCAGACTCCCTCAGCAGATTGAACTACCTAAACCATCAAATATTCTACTCTAACAATCTCACTTGTCTGTCTCACCACTAGTCTTGGAGAAAAGACATATGCTAGTCACTTTTTTCTAATTCCAAATGCCCAGCACAATAGCTGACATATCAGCAGCATTCATGAGATGTCTGTAGCATGAACGAGCCATTTGTCTAAGCAGGATTTAGAACAAGCCTGAGCAAATGTTCCCCTTATCCAGAAAGTAATCATTTCTAATTAAGTATTTTTGAATAAATAAAGGGTGTTTAAAACAAAAATGTCTTTCTTTTTTCAAAAACAGAGAACAGGAAGGCAAAACAGGTTCTGTCTGGGGGGTTGGTACCAGTGGGAGGAGGGAGGACATAGAAAGGATGTAGGAGGGTGAATGTGGTAGAAATGTTACATACTTATGTATGAAAATGGAAAAATAAGACCAGCTGAAACTATTCCAGGAATGGGGGAAGGGTGGGATAAAGGAGAATGATGGAGGGGGTAAATTCAACTATGGTATATTATAAGAACTTTTATGAATGTCACAATGTACCCCAAGTACAATTTATTTATTTAAAAATAAATAAATAAACGATGTTTAAAGCACTCTATCACCTATAAACTTTGGAAGATTCTAGAAGTTGCTCACATTCATTTATGCATTCAACAAATACTTAGTGAGCCCCTCCTACATCCCAGGCACTGTACTAGGGCTAGGAACAGAGCAGAGGACACAGTAAGCCCAGCCTTGCAGATCTCAGTTTCTAGAGAAAGGAGGGGGATTAGACAACAAGCAAGTTGTCTAACTGCTGGTACATCAGATAGTGACAAGGAGAAAACAAGTTAGGCGAGGAACCAGAGAAGACCAAGCTATCAGTGAGGCAGGGAGATGGAGTTTACCATTTTATATACCATGATCAGGATAGGTGTCGGGGATCAGAACACACAGGAAGTAATGCAAGATGAAATTCATTGTTTAAAAAATATTTTCAGCACCACATCTGTGCCTGGCATTAGCAAATATTTTCTGAGGTCCAGACAAGAAGAACGAAAAGTCATCAGCCAACCTGTGACCAAGCAAAAATTCAATTCCATTTTTTTAATCTTTTTTCCCTCCATAACTGTCCCTGCAACTGGGATCACCCCACCTCACCTATGCAAATAAAAAGACATGAGGTAACACGGAGTCTGGATCTATCAGTAAATCTATAAAAAATTCTGCATTCCAGTTACCTTTGTTATTGCAACTCCATCAATGAGTTTGTTTCAGACAATACAATTTTGGGGTTTGAACTGAAATCTAGGCTAATCAGTATGGATAAAGAGGATTTTTCAACACTTAAAGACTTGCCTAATACTATGCTGAATGCGGTGGGTTCAAAAACGAAAGAGGAGGAAGAGAAAATGTTTGCAGAATTCCAAATTCCAACTTTTCTGAATCTGATAAAACTCTAATTGAAGCAGTAATTTGGGCAGATAGGTGGCTGGCTTCTTCCCCTAAGTGATTCTGGCGCTAAGCACTAGGGAATGATGCAAATGGAGTGAGTGGCTAATAATTAAAGGATTTAATTAAGCATCGTCTGGGAACATGTCTAGTAGCTCAGTGTGTGCGTTGGCAGCTCCTAGCAATCCGGGTGGTTTGGGGGGAGAGGCAAGCATTGTTGGAGGCAAAGGAACTAGTTATTTGGGGAAGATTTTCTACTCCAAGGGTAAAAAGAGATGTGTTAACTATTGATTACACACATCTGGAGTGAGCATTTCAGTGAAGATGGCAAAGATGGGAGGGTTTAATTGTTTAACATCTAGTTATTCACTGTTATAAACCCAGCCTCTACCTCCTGTGCTGGCCAATGGAGGACAGGAATGGCCTCCCACTGATGTCTACTTTGAGATCCTCACACAGAGCAGGTAAGCAGGGAATGCACAGGTCTGAGGAGATAAATGAATAAAAAGCACAGAAAGCAATTCAATTACCATGTATCTTCTGTGGGACACAAAATCTGAACCTAGTATGATCCAACCATGTAATAAATATATAAAAAAAGAATTTGAAGGAAAATGTGAGTAGTGGTTATTTCTGGTGGGATCATGGGTGTTTCTTGTTTTATTGAGTTTGTTAAAAATTTCCTTCTCCTTCAAATGGTGTTAAGCTTAAAAGGTCATAAAAATAGAACTGATTCATAGCAAAGAAAAAGCAAAAGCTGCTGTTTTTGATAAGATACCATACTCAAAGGTGGGATGTGATCTTAGGGGTGATACGTTCAGTCTTTCATTCATTAGTTCATTCAGTCAGCAAACAGCTAATTGGGTACCTCCCCCTCCTGTGCCTGGCACTGTGGGAGGTGTGTGCTGTATGCCACACACTTGATATCTGTGCATTCACTTTGGCTAACCCTTGTAACCACCTCTGTGTGGGAAGGGCTTTCACAGTCCTCATTTACAGATGAGAAATCTGGTCAGGGTCACACATCTACCAGGTAGAATCCAAACCCAACCAATGCATTGAACTCCAGAACTGGAACTTTTCACTGCTCTGCCCACGGCACCTCCTGGAGGCCAAGTCAGGCAGACCCTTCCTGTGTCACCACCCTGAGCTTCATACTCTGTCCTCACTTCCCTTCCACTCACTGATTTTGTTCCCTTCAGAACCAACAGAATGAGGGGACTTGTCAGCCCTGGGTGACCATCTGTCCTCCTCCAGCTCTCCATACCTCAGACTAAACATTTCTGGGTCATTCGACAGTCCTCAGGGCTATAGGACTCCTCCACACAGCTCCAGTGGACCCTTAGAATTCAGCTCCATAGCCGAGACCCACTTATGATCTGATGGTGCCACTGACCAGGCCCTGTGGCTTTGTGTGGTCTGTCCAGCAAGGGAGGGTCATCTCTCCTGCACCAGACACTTCTATTTTCACATCTCAAAAGCATGCTCATTCTGGGTTTTCTGCAGTGGTTTTTTTTTTTTTTTTTTTAGGCATTCAAGTTAAATTCCTTAGTACATGGCACACATAGATTAAAAGTCCTTTTGATTAATGAATGATAAAGTACAGAAGAAAGTAACTCCCAGGTTCCAAAGCCTGTACTATTTGATCAAAATTTTAATAGAATCACAACAGTGAATGCTGATTACATCCTCAGGTCAAATCACCAAGCATACTATAGTCCCATAATTAAAGCACATTTTGTTCAAAATAATATACAATAATGTAAGGAGTCATATTTTTTTTTGTGGTCCTGGGGCTTGAACTTAGGGACTACACCTTGAGCCACTCCACCTACCCTTTTTTTTGTGAAGGGTTTTTTCAAGATAGGGTCTTGCAAACTATTTGCCTGGGCTGGCTTCGAACCGTGACCCTCCTGATCTCTGCTTCCTGAGTAGCTAGGATTACAGGTGTGAGCCACCAGCGCCCAGCTAAGGAGTCATATTTTTAAGTGCTTTCATAGAGAACACTCAAGTGTCATAGATGTAGTCATTTTCTGGCGTGTTCTTACACTATTAATTATTATAACAAAGCATCAAATACGATGTTTTACTTATTTTTAATTCCAAGGTTTAAAGTAAGACAAGCTTTATAAAAGCTAGACAAAAGAGGTAGTGAAAATACTTTAGGTACAGACTCTGGGAAGATTCTGAAAAGATTCAAGAGCATGAGACCCCTGGTGTTGGTCCTCTGGCTCCAAACCAACTTGCAAACACACCCTGCCTTTTTCCCATTGCAGCTTGAAGGTGCGTTACGCTACCTGAATGCCTCTCTTTGGCTTTCTCAGAATGTGTTGCTTTTGGTTCCAGAATCTCTCAAGTTTGAAGGTCAAGAAATTAAAACTTAATCTTGGGTCATTATTATCCCAAAGCCCTAGAGTCCACTGAAATTCGGGGCTAACAAAGTTGTCAGTATTCTGTCTCCATCCTCAGACCCTGCTTTCTCTGTAGTGCCCTCACTTCAGACAGGGTCTTGATTCTTAGAGACACACAGGCTGAGCATCTTCCCCAGTAACTCTAGGATTTCATTCTGCCACGTCGGTCACCTCAGCCCAATTGAGCTCCTCTTTCTCCTAGTTCCCATCCAACTACCAGGTGACTGTCATTGTTCCTATCAGAATCATCTGCTCATCTCTCCAACTCTCAGCCAATTACTAGATCCAAAGGGATAGGAAATAAGCCCAGGAGTGGGAAAAAATGTAGAAGACATGCCACATGGCACATGGGTGTGAAATGGAGAAGATTGGTTCCCAAGATGAGTGGTGCTGCTATGAGCTGGAGAAACATGAGTGGATAATAAATAGACCAAAACACAACTATCCACCTTAGGCAGGAAAGGAACTTGCCATTACAGAAGACCTACTATCTGGCCATTGCTGGGAACTCTACAAGACAGAGGTCACCCTCCCAGAAGAAATCAATGGCCCTGAAACTGAACCCCAGTGGTTGAGCCCTTTGCATATCAGCCTCCAGTGAAGACAGAAGCAAAAACCAAGGCAAGTAGATGTGGCCCCAGACAACAAGGCATGATCCTCCTGGGGTGCAGTTGAGACAGAAGGGAGGAAGGAGAGTTCTCAGGAGAGTCCACAGCACAGGAGGTAGAAAAGCAAGGTATGAAAGGTGTACTCTTAGGCCTGCTGTTTGCACGCCAGGTTTGCCTATAATAATTACACTAAATGAATAATGACAACAACAAACAACTTGAAGACAACCTGGAGACACTTTAGGAACCCCTGCTGAATGGTCCTTTGCCAGTATCCTATCAACCCCTGTACCTTCTAAGGTTTGGGAAACTACAGTTCCCAGAATCCCTTGCCCTGTGCAGTTCTATGTCTCATGGGAGTTTTCCAGTGAAACCTGTAGGGTGGGCTAGGAATGGAGGCCATTAGAAATGTGAGCACATGTGAGGTCCAGGGTGGCTTCTCAGTCCCAGCCTATGAATCACCCATTTTGCTACTGCAGACCAAGCCAGCTGGAGGGAGTTGTTTCAGCAACATTTATGAGAACTACCACAGTCTTCTTGGCAACTTTTAAGAGCATAAAGTTTTCAGTACCTACTTCCCCAAACCTGTGGCTGCAGCTTCCCTGGTTTTCTGCAATGACCCCTAACCTTTGCAACTCCAGTTCTTACAACCCTTGTATAAACGTAATGCTAGATTAAAGCTCTTCATTCCCAGATCTTAGATTGACTTCATGTTCTTAACCAAGTTCAGAATGACTCAGAACCCCTGTGTAGAAAAGGACCTGAGATTAGGACTTGAAGTCTATAGACACCCAGCAAATGTGCATGGCTACCCTGGCTAAATTTTAAGCTCTACAATGTACTTCTACTTCACACACACACACACACACACACCCCTTTTCTATCTTATACCAGTGAATCTGGAGGAGAAAGTTGACTTACTGAGTTACAAATGATGTTGGAATACTCAGGATCAGTTAAACAGGTCTACTTCAAGCCCAGGAGTGGTGGGATTTCCCACCATGCACAGGCCTGGGAAAGAAACAGTAAGGCTCCCGCGAAGTTTTGGTCTTTTGAGTTTTATATATTTAGTTAGTTCCTCCAGGAGCTGAGATAGCCTGTAGCACCCCAAGTGTAGGCAGAAGTGATTCATAATAATTAAGGGCATAAAATTTGTCTATGCTTATGTTTGTTGTCATTTGAAAACTATTACCAAGGCTTCAAGTCCAAGAAAAAAAAGGATAAATAAAGAAATATTTCTAAAGTAGGGCTCTTCTGTTAGGCCTCCCTCACTCAGCTTTTCTGTCAACAAAAGTCTGGACCCTGGTGATGTTCCAGGCCTCTGAATTAAAATGTTGTAGCCTGAAAATGACTTTGTGCTGGAAAGTCTAAATTAATTAGATCACAGTCTTTAAATTCCATGAGTACTATTGAGTCTGCAGAATATGGGAAGAGGTGCTTGGAGTTTGCCAGCAGACAGCCCTACGCGAACATCCCAGCTTTGACTCTTACTAGACATTCTTGACACATTTAAACTTCTGAGCCTCAGTTTTCTTCCTCTATAAAATGGGGACAATGACAGTACAACTGAAGACATTGGTACAATTATTCTTACCCATAAGAAAACTTCCCAAGAGTAGTGATGGTGCCCAGGGATAGCTGGAGGAGAGGGTATGTCACACTCTTCATTATTTTCTTCAGTGTTGCTGTGGTTTGGACATGAAAAAAAAAAAAAAAACAGGCTTATGTATTGAAGGCTTGGGCCCCCATGCAATGTTCAGAGGTGAGACTTTGGGGAAGTGATTGGATCATGAGGACCTGACCTTATCAATGCATTAATCCACTGATGGAGTCATGATTGAATGGACTGTTGAGAGGTGGTGGAAACTTGGAAGGTGGAGCTTGACTGGAGGAGGTGGGTTGCTAGGGGTGGGCCTTTGAAGGATACATCTTGTCACTGGCTTTTTCCTCTTTGTGTCTCTCTCTGCTTCCTGGCTGCCATGAGGTGAGCACTGTTCCCCCACCATGCCTTTCTGTCTTGCCAGAGGCCTAAAAGCAATGGAGGCAGTCGACCAGGGACTGAAATCACAGGCCAAAATAATTGTTCCTCCTTTAAGCTGTTTTTCTCAGGTATTTTGTCACGGCAACAAAAGTGACTAACAGAAGTCCCCTCCCAGCAAGCCATGCCATCCCACCCAAAAGCATGATCTAAGTGAAGCCATGAGCTCGCTCTTGATGCATGATCAATGCTGTAATTCATATGGAAACTCCCGGCCCCCTCCCAGCACAATGCTGCATTCACTCCTTCTTTATCAGTTGCCACCTCCCAAAAGAAAATCAACTGGAGACTGAAGTCATCTTTCTAAACGTTTCTTTCCATGACATTTCACCAGTACTCTACTCTGAGGCTTTTCCTAAATAAAATCACGAGGTTAATGATTCTTAATACCCAAGCTGATCCTTTGATTTGAACTTCTAGGAGACAAACATGAGAGTGCCAAAGGATAAACTGAAAGTAGTCACCAAGGCTGAAAAACTAGTGAGTGGCATTTCCATTAGGGATGACTACTGAGGTGGAGAACCTACCTATTCACAGAAAGTCTGTAAAACCCCCAGTGCTGATCATCATTCACAATCTAAAAGATAACTGACTCACCAGCGGGAGGCAGCGAGGAAGGAAGGAGACCTCAGTGACAGGCATGGTCCTTGCAGCATGGTTCAAGTCTGATTCTGAGAGCTGTGTTTCTCCCCTTTTTTTTCCCCTTCAATATTGCTGGATGCAAAGCTCTTTTAAGAACATTTTTCTTAAGTATCCTTACCCCAGCTAAATTTTCATAGCACAGATACATGATAGTGTGTGTGTGTCCTGAACGCACATCTGTGCTTTCTACATTAAAGGAATAAGGTGACTTTCTGCCTTCAGGAACTACCTTTTCCTGTATTGAGGACCGTATTGACCATCGAGAATGGGTGTCCTAGAGCAGAGATCTACACCAGGGCAGAACAAATCCCAGGAGCTGAAAGGCCCTAGGAGCCTGAAGGTCCACATCATGGCAGGGCTGGGGACAAAGGGAAGATGGGAAAATAGCAAAGCTTAAAGGTAAACTAAGTACAGTCATAAAGAACCAGGTGTCCCCAGCTGTGCTGGCATGTAGAAACTGCACCAAAGGCAGAATCCATCCCTGCCTTTCAGGACCAGACTCTGAATGGACTATTTGGAGACCCAGGAAGGGAGTTCATACTCAGGTTAGAGAACAGCAAAGCCAGGTGTAGGGAGCTGTGCAACACAACAGAGAAGCCAGAGACAGGCAGCCACTGTGGGGTGGAAGAGACAGGGCAAGGCTTCCTGGGGGAGCTCTGTGAAAAGGCATATGGATACATTCCTTCAAAAAGCAATTATTTAACACCTACTGTGTAGAGGATGGTGCTAGGAACTTGGCATCTGAAGATGACAACAACACTCCAAAGCTCTCAGTCTACTGGAAGCACAGGCAGCAAAACTGTCCATGACGAACAAGGCTGAGGGAGGCAAGAGGCTGAGGCAGAGCAGAAAGACCCAGTTTCAAACCCCACAGAACAACCCATGAGCCACAGCTTCCTCATCAGGGAAGTAGGCAGGAAAAGACCCTCCTTGTGGGAGGTGTTAGTTTGGTCTTTGAGAGGCAGACACCAGGAGAGAATTTAGCTAGAGAGCTCCTGGGGTTGAGGCAGAGGAGAGCAGGAGGAGGCTGTGTGAGACATCCCCTCACAGCCACCTCTGGGAGAGGAGCAGGGAGGGTCCTGAGAGTCTCCGCCTTCTGTGAGTTCTAAGACAGCATCAGGGAGCCATGGGACACCTTGGAGACAGCAGACATCAACATTGCCAGCAAAAGAATCCTGAGATTTTCCCTTAGTGTCCCCAGCAAATTCTGACACTGGTCGCAAGCAGCCACACACCGGTGTTGGATTCTGCGCACAGCAGCTTAAAAGTGTCAACAGCAATGCTTCCTGTTTGAGACAGCCCGGGGTTTACAGTCATGGCCATTTCAGAAGTAATGTGAAACTGTGTACTCTCACTACAGAGCACAAAATCTGGCCAGTGGAAAGGTGGTATTTTTATTGTTTTTATTATTATCATCAACTAAATACTGAGGGAATGCCAAACACAGGGTGTGCTCACTCACTGCTCCTGGGGGAACACTGGATGGTTTCATAGATGCTGTGTGGTGGAGCGGGGCCTTGACCAGTGGCTAAAGTTCCTTCCAGGCAGAAGGAGACATGTGGCCAGGCGGGATTAATGGCCTGGGAGGTGGAGTCAAGGGCAGGCTGGAGCCCCACAGGCTGTCAAGCAGACAGAGCCCCCAGCAGTCTTAATGGGAAGGGGGCTATAAGGCTCCCCTTTCTCCCTGAAACTTTGAGCTTTGCGCCCCCGCCCCCAGAGTCAAGGACAAAGCCCAAGGGTGGACAGGTGGCCCACCCAGCACGCTCCCTTCATGAAGACTGTGCCCAGAGCCATGCGTGTGATATGAGGACACCCTGGGCAGGATACGGCTGTCCCCAGGGAGGCTGAGACTTGGCATGTGAAGCCCCCATTCCCACCCCACTGCAGGCTGTCCATATCTGCAGTCAGCCCACCCAAGCTCTGCAGGCCTCCTGGCTGCCCCTCCAACCTCCCCCATGAGAACACCCAGAAACAAACCTAGAAAGTCAGGAAAGCACATGCTTTTTTTTTTTTTTTTTTTTTCCCCTTGATACCAGGATTGAACTGAGGGGCTTGAGCTCGCTAGATAGCACTGTAGCCAGACTCCTAGTCCTAGTCCTTTTGTTTTTAATTTGTTTTTCAGATAGAGTCTCATGCTTTTGCCCAGTCTGGTCCCCAACTTCGATCCTACTACTTCTGCCTCTTGAGTAGCTGGAATTACAGTGTGCCCCACCATGCCCAGCCCTCCAAGTGCATTTTAAATCCTTTCCTGTGATCCTTGACGTCAGAGAGATTCTGATCACACCAGGGAGGGGGCTAACCTAGCTTCCTCTCCGCAATCAGTTCTCAGGCAAATTTTAATCTCAAATGATGGGAGGAAGACAAATTTTGGTGGCTGTCTTGCTGTCATTGCTGGATTACAAGCATATGAGTTGTAATCCAGCAACCCAGAGCCACGCAGGGATACTTGGCTTGCTCTCCTCAATGCTTTTGCTTTGCTCATCTCTCTCTTCTGGTTGCAATACCTCCCCATCCTAACAACCCTGTTGGTAACTGCAACCCTGTTGATCCTTTCCCTCAAGTCATTTGTCACTTCTTCCTGGGCTTCCCTAACTGCTATGCACAACTGTCTTTGCACTTGGCATCTTATGCTATGACATGTCACCTTTACGCCACCAGCTCTTTGGAGAGAGGGTCTATGTGGTCATCACTTTGTGCAGCTGGTACCTACCACACTGGGCCTGGAACATATGTACCCACGTAGTAGTTTCTAGGATAAATGAAGCACCAAGACAAGTCAGGCATTACTTGGTAACAGATGTGAGAAGTGAGTGCAGGAGATGACATCATTTTAAGAGATTTTAGTGGGGCTTCCCAATCCCCAAGTTGTAAAAGGAAACACAAGAAAAACTAAAGAGCTCACCTAGAGAACTCGAGTGACAGCTCCACTGGGCTTTGATCAGAAGCAGTTCTGACTTCTCTGGACATCTATGGTGAGGCCATAGTCCTTTGACCAAGTTTATCCCTGAGTGTTTTCACCCTGACCTCTCTTTCTAAGATCATGGAGCTTTTCTTTAAGTCCTTGGTTCCAAGGAGGGAAATGAAAACCATTTGTGTGTCAGTTTACAGAATGTCGTGTCCTGATACCTATAATAAAAGTCCACGCATGGGCCTGAGGACCTAGTAGTTTTTAATGGTTTTCAAGTGAAGATTCACTTCATTAATAAGAGCTAGTTTGAGGAGGAGACTACCAAATGAGTTTGAAATTTACCTTTAAAACTGAACCCTCTCCTGGGTTGATCTTTATTCCCACACGGATAAAGGTGCCTGAGGATCACACACAAAGTACCACCCCACAGGACCATATCACATGCAGAGAGCATGACACCCAGGTATTCCCACTCAGTTTTTCATGCCACAGATGAGAAGAGCCTGGCAGGGAAAGTCCATGTCTGCCGAAGATCTTCAGAAGGCAAGGAGTACTAGGTCTGGGATGCACTTGGGATCGAAGCCCTGCAGTGGATTGAGTTGTGACTCATTGTACCTGTGGATGTGACCTCATTTTGGAAGAGGGTCTTTACTGTGGTAATTAGTAAGATGGAGTCATATGTCAGCTTCAGTTCTGATGAGCACACAGATCTAAGACAAAGAAATAGCCCTTCTGTAAGACACGAGTCTGAGGGACTCAGCTAAGTTGGATCAGCACTCAAGACCCAAGTGTTCCCATCGCAAGACCATTAAGTGGTAGCACACACTCTGGAAGTCAAGACCCAGTGATCGTCCTCATAAATTGCTCAGAAAGACATATGCAGTCCAATTTCCCAACCCCAGTAATAAGTGGTCCCAATGGACAGTCTAATTCTATGAATTTCCAATGTCTCTTTGTGGTCATGTGACTTGCTACACACACACGGTCTTGGAATTGGTGAAATGCACAGACCGTTCCAAGACTATCAGCATCCAGGCTGCCAAGATGCTTCTAAATGGAGCTTGCAATCACTGAGGTTTGAAATCATTGTCTCCTAATCAGATAATCACTGCCACCCAAGCGGTTCCAGCACCCAAGGCTGAGGAGAGGCTGGGAGACAAAGGGAGCCAATCTTCTCCAGCTACGGACAGGAGAAGTCAGGAACTCCCAGTGTTTCACATTTCCCAAAGTTTTGGTCCAAGTTCATATTTCATCGCACGACTGTTCTGGATGATCAGACGTATGTGAGGGTTTGCTCAGGCTGTTTGGGGTTCTTTTGTGAAACTGTCATAACAATGACCTCATTTGGAACCATCTGCTGGCATGTGGGGTTGGCATGGGGCTTGCTGCTGACTTGTGTCACTGCAGCAGTCAACTCAAGATGGCCACTCTGGGCACATGGTTCACTGAGCGATACAAAACAGATAAGTGATTGCTCCATCCCTTCCTCAAGTTACCAAACATGTCTGTGCTCATGCAGCCTCCCTCCGCTAAAGGCTGCCTGCCAAGCATGGTAAAGGAAAGGCATCATCCACTAACCCAGAAATGCAAACCCCCCTCGTTTCCTGGGATAGGGGTGCCCACCCCACCAGGTCCCCACCTCAGCATTAACTTAAAAAGCAAAAGGTGAACAATTTAATCCAAGCAAACTGTTGTCTTTGGAGCAGAAAGCATGCGGGCACTCTGAGCTGTGGACAGCTACAGGTGACCTTTATCTGATGCCGTGTGGTTGCACCAGGGCTGTCGCAGGAACGGTGGAGTCTGTGGGAAGGAATCACTGTGGGCCTGACTCAGTCACAGTTTGTGATCCCCAGAAAAGGATGGTCACTGAGAAATTCCCTCAAGACTCAAAGCCTGTGGGCATCCAGAATTGTGACCGGGCTGCTGAGCACAGCGTGTCTACGGTCTGTGCAGGTGTGCTTTTTAAATGCTCATGAAAAGAAGAGGCCTTGTTTTTTATTGCAAGTTTTTCCCTTGTTTCTCTGGGAAGCAATTGAAGAAATGTGCAGGAAAATTCTTTTTGACCCAATTTGTTGTTGCCAGCTTGCTTGATGAAACAGCTAATTGGACTAGCTCAGCAGAGCGTTCCAGGTTCTGTGAGGGGAGCCGGGTCCAGAGCACTTGTGTGCACTCCCTGTGCCCAGGGAGGAGTTGATGACACTCTTCTCATATTTCTTTTTGTTTAGGATATCCAGGCCATAGGTTGGTGCTGGGAGTGGGGGCCAACCACATCTCACTGTGAAACCCAGCAACTAGACATTTCTCACAAACCTGAGCATTTGCAGACTTCTCGTTTGTGTATTCAGTCTGGTGTGAGCCTGTAATTGTATCCAAAAGAGGTCTAATTACTCAAAATTCACCTCAAGTGGATAATGGGAATTTGCAAATAGGTCACTATGACATTATCAACACAGAACAAAATTACAGTGTGGCCACCTTTCGATAAATAAAAAGTTAGGATTATAGAAGAGCCAAATGAGGTAGGAAGGGAGGGAAACAAGGTTGCAATTGCCTGGGAAGCATCACTCCTCAATCGGCCAAAGCCACACTGACAGCAGGGGCCTATCCCTTCACTAAGAGGCAAATTTTGTATAAGCTCCTTTGAGCATTGATCAGACAGTCACAGGCAAAGTAGACTCTCTAATAACAATAACGAGGTATATGGAGAGGGGATTATAAAGGTAATCATACCAGTAAAATTACTTCTTGACATCCACCCCCACCTCAGAAGAGTTACAAATGTTGAGTGGGTCCCCACCACTGTACAATTTCATGAAACATTCACCCATTCTTAAAGAGAGCCACTGGTCCAACTCCAAAGAAAAATAATCAAACTGGGAATTTATCTAGACACACACACCTCTCTGTCTTTAGAAAATCAAAACTGGACCATGTATCTACAGACACAGCTGGTGTCTTGTAAAGGACATTTTAATTAATAGCCATCCAAGAATAATACCAGACAGGATCAAATGCTTCCTGGTGGACATAGTCTAGTGTATATGACTTTAAGAGCATTTTCCTTACTTTCACAACATCCAAAGTCACAAGTGACTGTTCTCTGGGCTACTGCCATTTATCCAGAGTTGGGATTTTAAATACCGAATACAATAACTTTGCAGAAACTATCAAAAATAGCTATTTTTATATGCAGAAACTCAGTCTAGCTTTATGACATATGGATCTTTATAGCTTACTTTAAAGGTCACATTTTATTCAGGATTCATTTAATAAGTCTTCTAGCCAAAAGCAATAAAGCAATGATCTAACCCAATAATTAATTATAATACACTGAAATTCCTGGTTTGAAACCAGCACAAATGCACATTTTAGTGCATTCAGCTGTATCATAAGAACTTACTGAAAGTCTAAATCACCTTATTATCTTGTATGGTGATCGTCCATAGTCAACACTTAAGTGAATGGGTCATGCTTAAAAACCCATCGTAGAAATAATAGTTAGCATTACTGGTTTTAAAATCTAGCCAAAGAGATTTCAGGAAAAGCAATGAATGCAAAGGTTTTTCTTCTATAAGACCTAGAGCAAGACAGGATGTGGTAGTGGTGAGACATGAAAATGGGGTCACCCTGTCAGTAACCTAGCTCGTTTTCCTGATCCTCCTGGTGCCTAGGGCAGGGCTTTCCAAGGACATGTCCCAAATCTGAGGTGACAATGAACCCACCCTCTGTATCAGTGCTGGGTGCCACAAGCATCTTACTCATGCATGTGGTTTCAGTGACATTGACATCCTGGTGAGGACCCCTCCAAGAGCACTGGAATCCCAAATACAAAGTAAGAGCAAGTGAACTCAGGTGGGATGGAGCCCCGTTCTACCTGACACACCTTTACTTCATGCCCACCCCCACACCTGCATCAAACTGCAACCTTCTGCTAAGATGTGTGAATCCCTAGGATACAAACAGTGCTGGGGAAAAAAAATGAAACCTAAAACATAGAAGCCTGAAAAATGTGATGCAAATTTGCAATAAATATTTATATGTCCCGAAATGTCTCAATTCACAGTCATATATCTGTCCCTTTCCAAGGCTGTCACCATCTCAAACAAATTTCCTCATCAGCTCATTGCTCTAGGGAGGCCAGGGTGGAGTAATCAATTGCGCAGCTTTGGAAACAGAATTTAATTCTTGGCCTCCCACCAACTGAGACTGGCAAGTCTTAGTTTCCTCATTGGTGAAATGCAGATTACACAGTGCCTGCTTCAAAGACCTAAGGTGAGAACGGATACAGCACGCTAAATTTCTTGCAGCTCTGAGGGCTTTTACATTTGCTTTGCTTCTGCTGGAAGGATGCTTAAGGTGATTTCTCTGTGACTGAGTTTCTTCAGGTGTCAGCTTCAGTGTCAGCTCATTGGAAAGAGCTTCCCTGCTCATGGACCCAGATCAAACATCCTATGTATTTCTTTCATTGTAATTATCACATGTAAATTATCCAGTGTATCTGTTAGCTTAGTTATTGTCAACTCCCCCTGTGCCCCTACACACACACACACACACACACACACACACACACACACACACACACACACACACACATGTGCATACATCAGTGACCTCTATGAACGCTGAGATCTGGCTAGCCTTAATGCTCACCATATTCTTAGAACCTCAAACACAGGCTTGGAACAGACAGCCTAAGTTCAATAGATATCTGTAGTTAAATGAATAAATGCATATAAATTGCTGGACAAATATTAGGCCCTCAAAAATTACTGACCTGATAAATACAGAGAAAAGACTTGAGAGGTTTCTACTTCAATTACATATCGGTGTCTGGTGTTTAGAGTAGCGGAAACAGAGGCAAACTCGCAGACTCACGAGCCAGATGGACCTCAGCCCAAATTGGGGCTCCACAGTGTGACCTTGGGCCAGTCATTTTACCCAGATCCTCCTTCTGGGAAGATGGGGAGATGTCACCATGTCCTTGAGCTGACAGAAAGATTTAATAGACAGAAAATATAGAAAACGACCAGCAGGACTGACTTGAGAATTTTCAAGGCCCTGTGAAAAATAAAAATGTGGGCCCTTGTTCCAAAATTATTACGAAGTCCAAGTTGTGATGCTAGAGCACTAAACCCAGCACAGATCCTTACGAGCGCCAGGCCCTCCTCAACTGCACAAGTCGTGCTCGCGAAACTGACCTTGCTGCCCAGCCTGGTGGCTGGCACATGGTGAAGCTCTAACAAATGAGTGTCTTTTTTCCTCCTTCCCTTCTCATTAAAAAGCTGATGTAATGAAATGAGACAGATTGTAGCTATTGACTGAACAAAAGGATATTGAGCAGTGGAATTCCTCGTAATGCTAACCATTTAGGCTAATTATCCAGTTTGTGAATTATTCAGATACTTTCCTGTCTCTCTTTCATTCCTGTGAGTTATGTCGCTGCCCTAATAATTCAAAAATAGACCTTTCTATCCCCCCCCCACTTTGTCTCTTGTACCTTGATAAATGATCATTCAAACAGAAAGGTGAAACCATAGGCTCACATATTTGGACTGGAAAAAAACCCATTGTATTACACCTCTCCCTAATGTACCTGCTCATTCAATGCTCACTGATTGATGGCCTACAGTGGCCAGGCCCAACACTGCATTTTAGGCAGGCAAGAAGGACAGCCCCTAAGAAAAGGAGTTGGTGTTCCCTCGTGCGGCTGCAAGAGAGAAACTCTACTTTGATTCATTACACAAAAGGAGGATTTATTGGCTCACTTGATTATGAAGTCCTGGGTTCCAGCTCAAGTATAGCTAGATCCAGAAATACAAACCATAGGACCCATCCTGCACAAATACCATGAACACAGATGGGATGACACGATAAGCCAGACCTATCAGACATCCATATCCGCAGGCAGAGGGCAGCCTTGACATCATAGCTGCCAAGAGCCCAGCTCCATGGCGACTGGGATATAATCACCCAATGGAAAGGGAGTTCTGATCACCAGTCTACAGCAGGCGTCCAGTACTGATCTCAACAGGAAAAACCTGAGAATCAGGACCCTATGAGGATTAGAGGTGTGGCTGAGGCAGAAGAGCACCTGCTCTGCAAATGTGAAGCCCTGAGTTCAAACCCCAGTCCCACCAAAATACACACCTAGGAACCTATGAAACATACATTTCTGGAATGAATTCCATGCCCCTTACAACAAATACTCCAAGGCTGGAGAAGGGAAGAGGAGTATTCCAGTATACCTTGAGAATTCCAGTGATTCAAAAATAAAACGTTTTCTTCTAAGATATTTTAGACACAGAGACTTTGCCTTCATGATTTCAAACATCCAGAATAAAAACATGGAAGACAATCATCGAAGTGTTTCCAAATATCCAGATGTCTGGCATCACTTAGTCACTGCCACAATGTGTGGGAGTCTCCGTTGGAGGCAGAAGTGGAATCACTTTCCAGAACCAAGTTCAGAGAGCAACTTTCTGAGAACAAAGACACCTTATCATGTGCCTCTCTTACAGGAATGAATTAACCCTGCCCTAACTAGAGAGCCAAGTATATAAGCACACATGAATATAGGAAAAGTTTAAAGTAACATTTCTGAAAGTAAAGCTGACATTCCACTCCTCCACAGAGTCTACCTGAATCCTATTTTAGAATTTAGATACTTAAAAACAAATCATGGTAGTTGCTCCTGGGCTTGTGATGAAAACATTGCTTCAACAGTGGAGGATGGAATGGAGGGAAAATCTGGATGGAAGCTAGAAGACTTTGGTTCTAGTCAGTTCTACCATCTTGGAGCTGTGGGCAAATTCTGTGACTTGTCTTTAACATGTCTGCTTCTCTTCCTATAAAACACACGTGTTAAATGGGATAAGCTTTCAGGTCCCTTTGAACTCAGCGTGACTATGATGAATAAGTGTTTATGGAAGCTGTATGTGAACATTTCACATTTTTATGACATTGTACAGCTTAAAAAGCATTTTCATGCAAGGTTCATTTGATTTCCACAGTAAGCCTGTGAGTTAAATATTGTGTCAAACTTGTTCCCTCTGTAGAGTCCCAGAGCGATGGAGGTGAGGTCACACAATTAGTAGGTGATGGAGATGCCCCATGCTGGGTCTTCAGGTGGTCACCACTCTCTTCCTGTGGTTCAGGCCCTGTCCTTCATCTGTACTGTGAAATATGTCTCCAGCTGTCATAACTGGCTCACGTTTTCCCGTCATTGTTAATACTGTCTTTTGGTATGCCCCTTGACATATCTGATAGGTCCTCTAACCTCCTTAATTTTATCTGAAATTTAAGACTAAAACAATGCTTTGTGCTCCATAGTTATGCTCATTTCAATGTTACCTGAAAAAAAAAGTAAAAATAAACATTACCCGGTAATCCCAGGGCCAGATCAGAGAGAGAACAAGATGAGCTGAGAACATCCTGTAGTGCCAGAAAATCGGGGAGTGCTGGGGAGGTGATAAGGGCTGTTGAGAGAGCAGAGGAGCCCAACTGAAAGAGCACTAATGGCCAAAGCAGGAACAATTTGAGCTACAAAATAAATAATGATAGCATCAGACCATGATCCATGCAGTAAAATAACCACCCTTGAGTCCATACTGGCTTTTTTATGTTGATAAATATCATCATAATGGAGACCAAAGTCTATTCTCTGACAGAATAGAATTTTAATTAATAGGTGTAGCAGGAAGGAGGGAAGAAGGCAACCTCCCCGTTTGTAATTCTTACAGACCTGAGACACTTCTGGTCGCTAAAGTTGGTGAGTAAAAGAAGAGAGGAAATTTGCTTAGGATCCAAATATCTCCCCCAAGTTCTTTACTACATACAAAGAAAATAGGAGTTACTCTACGGTGGAGAAAACCACAGACAGCACCGTAACCATGTGGTCAAGGTCAACACTGCCTGCAACACAGTATACTGACATCAGGAGCCCGGTGTCGTGACGCACTGCAAGGAGCACAGTGGCATTCCTCCAAGTATGCATAGCCTCCTTGCAATCACAAGAAAACACCTGGCAATCCTAACTTGAGGACAACCTGTGATATAACTGATCTGTAATCTTCAAAAGTGTCACAGTCAGGCTGGAGGCATGGCTCAAGTGGTAGAGAACCTGCCTAAGAAGCTTGAGGCCCTGAGTTCAAACTCCAGTACCATGAAAGAGAAAGAGAGAGAAGGGAGGGAGGGAGGGAGGGAGGAAGGGAGGGAGGAAGGAAGGAAGGAAGGGAGGAAGGAAGGGAGGGAGGGAGGGAGGGAGGGAGGGAGGGAGGAAGGAAGGAAGGAAGGAAGGAAGGAAGGAAGGAAGGAAGAAAGGAAGGAAGGGAGGGAGAAAAAGAATCAAGGTCACTGGGTGTGGTGACCAGTGTCTGTAATCCTTGCACTCCAGAAGCAGGATCTCAAGTTTGAGGCCAATCTGGCCTCGTAGGCTATGTAGAAAGACCCTGTCTCCAAAAAAAAATTTTAAAAAGTATCAAGACCACAAAGGCTAAGGAATCATTATAGCTTGGAGGGACTGAGAAGAAATAAGCAAATGCAGTGTGTAATCCTGGACATTAGTGGTAAACTGGTGAAAGTCAAATGCAGATTTTAGCTTTGCCGAGAACACAGAATCAGTGCTAAATTCCTTGCTCCAATAATGATACTATAGTTACACAGCGTGCTAACTGTAGGAGACACCGGCTGAGCAAAAAACTGAAACTCTGTACTATATCTGCAACTTTTCTGAAAGTCTAAAATTAGCTCAAAACCCTTTTAAGTCACCTCCAAAGCCATTTTGACAGTTCTCTGAGCTACTCAAACTGCAAGTTAACTTGCCTAAGACACAGAGTAATTCTCCATCCTGGCTCCTATTCCAAGGGGTGTCTCTCTAGAGAGTGAGATCCACAAGACCCCCAAACCACATCCTGACCTTGCCAGTTTCCTGACAATCCAGCTATTGGAAGCCATCCTGCACTCTGGACAAGCCATCAATTGCAAATGCATTGTGAACTTAACGCTGTCTTGGAAACAATGTGAGCACTGTCTTACTCTGAATGCAGAAGGAATGAGCCAAGTGGCCTGCGACATTCAATGACAAAAGCATCTTCTTCATTTTCATCACGCTTATCCTGATTCATTTCACGCACCTTCAAGAGCAAAGCAACCAGGATTCTGCTGCCATAAACTCTGTCCCCAGTCTCTGCCTCCCACACGGTCCACCCAGCAATATCACTGACATCCATTTCTGTTCTCATCCTTTGTAGGCAGAGAGCACGTGTTATTACTTAATATTTTCTGTATCTTTTGATTTTTCTTTAAAATACACAAATCTAAGTCGATCATGTATTTCCCGAGGGTGTGAACTAGCAGAGAACTTCAGTTCCAAGCCACGTTCACAACTGACAATTTTATGACACTACTCAATCACACACAAAGCCACATAACTGCAGAGCCCAGTGCCACTACCTAGAAATGAAACAACCTTCTGCAGCTGCTGAGTTTTGTTCTGGAAACAAGACTTACATTTCTCCTCAGAAGCCACAGACCTCAGCTGCTACTGGGCACTTGATGGATGTAATAAGAGCCCTCCTTGGATTTCTACCTGCCTCCTATTTTGATCAACCAGTACTTAATGGGCTCCTTTTTTTCCAAGCATGGAAGGTTGGCTCTAAGAGAAGTACATGCATGGTTGTGCATGCCTATAATCATAGCTAGTCAGGAGGCAGCAGTAGGAGGATCACAGTCCAAGGCCAACCTGGACAAAAACATGAGAACTACCTGAAAAACAGACTAAAAGCAAAAGGAATGGTACATGGCTCAAGTGGTAGAGCACTGTGTAGCAAGCACAAGGCCCTGAGTTCAATCCCCAGTACTGCCAAAAGAGGCAGTTGTGGGAGAGAAGGCAGATGGACAGGTAAGATTTAGGCCCTGGCTATAAGACTCCTATAGTCTGAAATGAACTCAAAGGAATTTAGACAGTTAAAACCATAACAAGGGGCTGGAAGAGTGGCTCAAGTGTAGAAGTGCCTACCTAGCAAGTATGAGGCCCTGAGTTCAAGCCCCAGTTCCACCAAAAAAAAATTAACATGTACTATTCAGGGCAACTGAAACCCAGGGAAGAGAGAGCTAAGTAATCAGAAAACTCAGCAGGAACAGGAATTTCATCTATTCAGAAGACAGACATGTATAAACTAAGTTCATTCTCTGTGCTGGGTGCTGTGCTAAGTGTCTCAGTAGCAAATAGACAGTAAAAACAAATACCAAGTTTATTTCAGATCGTCAGAAATAAATCCAGAAAAATTACATGAAATTGAAATAAAAAATAAGATTGATGGGATGTGTTCAGCTGACCTGCCAACTTCACCATGGAAGAAGAATTCAGCCAGCAAACCCAATGCTACTGCAGTTGAGGTTCAGACTTGCACAACCCTGTCTCAAGACCTCAAATCTCAAACTGACTTGGTAGAAGTCAAGTTTCAGTGCTATCCAGTCACAGAACTTGCTCCCAGTAACATCCAATCAAGTCTTGGTGCTGTCAATCTTCTTGCAAAGCCTCTGGACTCAAGGACCAGGGTCACTTCCCTCCACCATTCCTAGAAAAAGCCATTTTTCATGGATCACAGGTCATGCTCGTTACTCCCTTGATAAGTAAACTGAGACCTATTCATTCAGCAGCCAACACTGACTGAACATCCAATAACTGTATTCTCAGGACCTCAGACAGTGCCTGACACACAGTAGGTATTCAGTGTTTGCTAAACTAGGTTATTACATAGAAACTTGGTCTTGACCATACTTAAATAATACAGGATATGGAAATGTGGTACGGATGTTTCTTTATATAGCTTTTATACATTTATTGATCCATCCATTAATGTGGCAAGGAGCTTTAAAAATAGAAAGTTTAACCTGGAGGCAAATTCTTGTGTCATTATTATTCATGGAAGTTGTAAGGCGATGCATCTGACTGCCAAGAGAGTTAATGAAAATGTCCACTGCAGAGAAAGGACACCCACTGAAACCCATGCTACAATTTACGGTATCAATTAATGTCTTTAACAATGACTATTAAAGTAAGCCTTGCTTGGAAGAAAAACTTGCTCAGCCTTTCGTGGTTTAGTCAGAAAGACCTCCTTCATGGCGGGTCCCCTCACCAGCCTGATGATGGAGCCATCTTTGAAATCACAGTACTGTATCCTTCAGGGCTATGCTGGGAACCAGCAAATAGGGCTGGATGAGTCCCATCCATATAGGAAAAGCAAAGTCTCTATTTCCCCCCATTCCATAAGGCTGCCTTTCCCAAGGTTAGTTAACTGAGAAAATGGTGGTACTTGTATATCCCTATTGGTTTATGCCAAAACCCTAAAAGGCACAAATGATTTTTTTCTCCCTCCTGGCTTTTGTAAAAAACACATGTCAGACCCACCTCTTTCATCTCACCCCATGATCTCACTCTGGGCCACCATGATGCCTAGCCTGAGCCAATCATGGTGGCTCTCTCCAAGGGATCAGTGAGTCACGAGCTTGTGATAGAATTCAGGTCAATGATGTGTGAGAGGAACCTTCGAGAGCTTCAAAGGAAGGAGACATTCAGGAAAAGATGGGCTAGATTGCTTTCAACTGGCATTGTCATTGCTGGGTGTGACACCTGGAATCATGACAGCATTCCAAACAGAACAGGGACAAAATGATGAGGTCTTAATTAATCACCCCTAGAATCACCTTATACCTGGGCTTTTTAAAAATGAATAGTAAATGTGCAGATTGTTTAAGTAAGTTTCGGTTAGGAGTTTCAGACAACTGCAGCCAAATGCATTCTGACTAACTCAGCCTCAAAAACACTCATCTTTTGGCTGGGGTTATAGCTCAGTGGTTAAGCATTTGCCTAGCATGCACAGGGCCCTAGGTTCGATCTCCAGTACCACACACGAAAAAAGAAGAAATGTTCATGTCTCCTACTTTTGCTCAAAATCTTCAAATCTTTCTTCATGCAGGAGCCAGAGTGCTCCTTTCAAAAGAATAAATTTAATTATGCAATTACTCTCACAAAACTCCTCAGTGACTTTCTCTTCCACTTAAAAGCTTAAAGCTTCTTAACATGGTCTCCTGGCTATAGATGTTATCTAATGCTGCATAACAAATTATCCCATGATGGTTAATTTCAGTTCAGTTGATTAGATTAATACTTTACTAATGTAAAGCACACCTCTGGGTGTGTCTGTGAGAGTGTTTCCAGAGATGATTACATCATGAGGACTCTGGCCTAATCAATGGATTAATCCACTGATGGATTCAAAATTTGAATAGAGTTGGGCACCAGTAGCTCATGCCTGTAATTCTAGTTACCTGGGAGACTGAGATCTCAAGGATTTTGGTTTGAGGCTAGTCCAGGCAAATAATTTGTGAGACCCCCACCTTCAAAATAATCAGATCATAATGGACTGGAGATGTGGCTCAAGCAGGAGAGCACCTGCTTTGCAAGCACTATGTTCTGATTTCAAATCCCAGTCCCATCAAAAAAACTTTGAGTTGATTATTGGGAGGAAGGTGGGGACTAGTTGGAAGTAGGTCACTGGTGGGGGGGTGGTCTTTGAAGGGCATATCTTGCTCTGGCCCCTTTCTGGCCCTACTCTGCTTCCTGCCTGCCATGAGGCAAATAACTTTCTCTTCCACTTGCTCCCACCACCATGATGTTCTGCCTCACAGTTGTCCCATAAACATGGAACAAAGTGACTGACTATGGACTGAACCCTCTGAATCAAGAATCTAAAATAAACTTTCCTCCTTTAAGTTGTTCTCTCAGGTATTCTGTCATAGCAACAGAAAAGTGACTAGCATCCTCCAAATTTAGCAGCCTGAACAAGCATCATTTGTTATCTCTCTGCACTTGTGGGTCACGAATTCTAGAGTGCCTTGACTGGGTAGTTTAGGGTCAGGGTCTCTCATGAGGTCCCAGTTAGGATGTTGTCTGGGACTTGACAAAGGATGAAAGATCAGCTTCCAACATGGCACCTTCATATGGCAGTTGGTAGGAGGTCTTAGCAAAGTAGACCTCCTCGTGGGGTTGCTTGGATGTCTACAACATGGAAGCTGACCCTGCCAGAGCAGGCGATCCAGAAAGAAGCTAGGAGGACCTGCAATGAATTCTAATTCTGTCCTAATTTCAAACCTCATGCACCACCATTTTCTCCGCATGCCAGTCACTAAATCCTAATACCCTCTTAGAGGCAGGGGATTAGCATTTGCCTTAAGAGTTGAGTACCAAAATCATTGTGGACTGTTTAAGAAATTACTCATGCTTCTCATGATCCCCTTGTGTCTACCTTTCTGAAACCCACACCCCATTTTTCTCTTGGGTTGGCCTTGTTGCAGGCCCACTGGTTCCCTTTTTAGCCAGATAACACATTTGTTCCCTTGGGCCTTTTTTTTTAAAGTGGTATTGGGATTTGAACTCAGAGCCCTGCACTTGCCAGGCAAGTACTCTACTGCTTGAGCCACACCATTAGGTCTTTTTTGGTTTTGTTATTTTTTTAAGACAGAGGCTCTCACTTTTTTTTTCCCCAGCTGGCCTTTGACTGTGATCCCCCATCCTATGCTTCCTGCATAGCTGGAATCACAGGCATGCACCATGACACCCATCTTGTTTATTGAGATACAGTAACTTTGCCTGGGCTGGCCTCAAGCCATGATCTTCCTGATCTCTGCATCTCCAGTAGCTGGGATTACAGGCGGGTACCACTGCACTGGGATCTCTGTACCCTTTTGGACATGTTTTTCTCTCAGTTTGCAATTTCTTGTTTGTCTGGCACATCTCAATCTCCAGATCTCAGTTCAAATGTCACCTCTTCAGCTAAGGCCACCCAGACGACCCAGTCTAAGAAAGACTGGTATTTTCTTCATCACTCGCCATATTTTCTCCTACACCATTTGGCACCATTTTCATTATTTAAATTACTCGTTACTTTACTTTTGAAAGATGCAAGAGGAGAGGTGATAGGTTTGCTTACCTCAGTACCCCCAGAGCGTAGGAAAGGATTTAGCACAGACAGGCTCTAGACACACCTTGTTGAGTGAGTGAACTAGCAAACGAGGATGCCATCCTGGAACACACAGGGAGACATGCTGGTTGCAGGGGGAGATCCATGAGGTGGTACCTCTAGAAGGGACGTCCTCTATCACAGTGAGCAGAAGTGGGATGGGAGTGGGGTAGTTGGGAAGCACACACTGACTCTGTAGCCGAAAAGCAGGCTGGTAGGAGGTTGAAACAGGTCCCTCCACCCAGTGGCTGTGAACTCCACCACATAGGGACAGAATCACCCTTGGGGACATGTTCTGGACATGGCTGGGCTTTTGCCTGATCCACCCTTCCCCGTTCAGTCCCATCTTCCTGCCTCCCGTGGGAGACCATGACTACGAAATGTAGCAGGGCCAGGGGTGGAAACCGACAAGGAGTGGCACTCGGCCACAGGACAAGGAGGTCACAGACTGAAGGGGCAGTGTTAGGAGGTCTTGAAGGAGCAACTCGGTCTGGGGGCAGGCTTGCCTTTCACGAGGCAAATGATCAAGGGCTCCATTATCCTCCTCTGTGTCAGAGGAGCTGACATTTCTCCTGGTTCCCACGCGCTGTGATAACATCACAGAAGCAGAAATCTGGTGAGAGCAGTGCAGATCCACCAGCCTCCTGGGCCTCAGCTTGAGGGGATCTCTTTACCTGGGAGCTGCAGAAAGGCCCAAGGTGGTCCACAGTCCTGATTTATCAGCAAACACCTGCCAGGAGAGATGACTTTGTGCCACTATGGCAGAGTCAGCAATCAGCAGGGAGCTGGCAAAGGACTTGCAGTCAGGACAGACAAAGGACAGCACACTCTGGAGAAGGATCTAATTTTAACACTAGAATATTGTATGCTCTAAATCAAAGTGAAGGCACTGTGTCCCACCATCAGCAGAATATTAATCACCAGCATGGCAAATGGTCAAATCCCTGGTTGCTCAGCTGAAAGATGGACCAGAGTGGGAAGAACCAGGCAAAGGGGAGGCTCGGAGAGCACGTGGTTCCTGACCCAGCTGTGTCCAATACTGTCTTTTCAAAGTAAGCCCTTCATTAACATGAAATGAATTTCACAGCTTCTATAACATAACTGCACACATCATTTCGAAAAGTCAAATCGAAAAATGTTCTAACTGTAATACAAGAAGAAATGAAAAGTAACAAGACTTATCATAAAACAATCTGCATTTCAGAATACAAGAGCTGGCTCCATCTTCTCTTGAGATGGAATGAATTAACCAGAGGCTTCTACATAATCATTAGGAATATGTGGAGCTATAAGAGAAGTAACTGTGGGAGTTTTTATTTTATACTTAACTTTTTAAAATAAGAGCTTAGCAAAAGTAAATGGTTTTGTTTTTTTGGCAGTACTGGTGTTTGAACTCAGGGCCTTGAGCTCACTTGAGCCACACTTCCAGCTGTCAATATATGTTGACTCACCTGAATGCCACAGCTATAAATTTGGACTCATGCAGGATGCTGTTTTGGAGACTCAAATGCCATAAACAGTGTAGCTGTGGGTGTCATGAATTACAGGAAGGGTGAGCGACTCTTGGGAGAATTCCAAACAAGACACAGTGCCACCAAGCTTCATTACACTTGGTTAGTTGCATTCCTTGAAATGTCAGTGTGTATTAAAACCATGTGGAACATACTTTGCATCTCTGTGTAAAGCAGAGTTCCAGTCTAAGTTTACCGCCTCCATGGATGGATATTCAGAAGGTTGTGGACCAAGTTTTCAAAATGAGAGACTACTCTGTATCAGAAGCATCTGTCAACCCCAAGTCCTCCAATACCACCAACCTATATCATAGTGCCAAACAGAACCACCCCCTGGGAAGGACAGGGTCGAGTATTATGGGGACCAAGCTCCTGAGGACTTCTTACCTCATCCTTAGAAGTAGTAAGTATGAGCCATGTGCCAGGTTCTATACTGGGCACTAAAATATGGATCAGATGGGAATTTCAGATGGACAGATCTATCTACAAGGAGAAAATAATCAGCGTGATTGGTCTAGACAACCCTGTGGTATGTCCCTAAAATGGATGGCCCTTCCTAGATTGTCAGGTCAACACCCGATAAACATATGCATTCTGCATCCCCACCTCCGTGCCCACACTCCTAGCCATTTCACCCCAGACTGTTCCCTCTCCACCCTTCATGCTCCTGAACTCTGATTACTGTTCCAGTCTCAAGCCTCACACTGGCCCTCAGCATAATGTCAAATATTCCTCCATCACCACACTGAGCTCCACTTCTCAGAATAAACTTGGCCCAGCCACCTAGATCATAATCCATCCTGGTCCAGCCTTCTCTCTGGGAGCCTGGAGCAATCCCTAGGGAAGAACTCCACCAGATCTTCATCTGCTCCGGTAGGAAAAAAAACAATAACCAGATAAAGTGCCCTGTTAGCCCACCCACAAGCTCTGTCACAGAGGGTCTGTCCTCAGGGTCAGCCACTCAAGCAGGAGTGGCACCAATCAGGAAGACTGTCCACAAGAATATTTCAGTGTAAATATAAGATGTCTTTCCCCATAGGAATGGGGACCTAATAGGAAAATCATACGCAAGGTGTCATCAATGGAGAACTGGGACCCCAGAGACACTTGGGGCCCAGGTTGCCCATCTCCCCACCCACCCATCACCCAAACCCTTGAGTGTGCTGGTGAAGGCCAATGTCTCGCCATCGTGACAACCAGACAGTGGCCAGCACAGGAAGTTTGGGGAGGAAATGGAAATGCCTGAGGGACTGGCCCTTAACCCCTCAGGTCACCACTTCTGTCATGCTAAAGCCACTCCATTGCCACGTCTGAGGACCAGCTCCAGGCTTCTTAGCCTGGCACCCAGCATCTGGCTTGACTGCCTCTCTCTCTGGACTTCCCTGCCAGGTAGAGGAAGACAAGAACAATGCCCCGTTCTAGCTGGGGTGCTAGAGGATGTGTTGGGAGCAGGGAACTCTTTTAATAGAATCATAATTCTTATTAGCGCCAGCCTGGCAACCAGGATTTTCTCAATGCTGAAGGGTTTTCAGGACCAGAGCCTATGATGACAGAAAGAAAAAGTATTCAGAGTGTGAGCCAGGGCTGTGAGGAAGACCAAAACCTAGGACAGGGAATCTCTCATACCCAAGAGGACTGGGTAGGAGGGTCCTAGAGAGGAACGGAGGTCTGTACACCCTGAGGTCTGAACACCCGGTGGGCAGCTCTGGGCAGCCAAGGAGCAGAGGGAGGACCACGGTGTTGGGAGGTAGTGGTGGGGAAAGGAAGGAGGTTCTTGCTGGACATGATGCAACGTCAGAAAGAACTGACCGAAGCTTCCCTCCATCCATCCAACACTCTAGCTCTAAAGACCAGATTTGCCAAACTCCAGTTCTTAAGGCATAGAAATCAAAGAACTTCTCTACAGTGAAGACATGAGACTTTCCAGAATGACTGCAAAATATTACAACTAATTCTCACCCATTTCTGTGATCCAAATGCATTTACCAGCTTCTTTCACTAACTTCAGAAGATATTTTATATGAGAGGAAATCAGACCATGGCTCTTGTGTTTTATTGTCATCAGTCTTAAATAAGAAAGAATAATGTGATTCTTTTAATGGACTGTGACTGACCAGCGTTAAAGTTATTAAAGTATAAAAGAACACGTGATTACAGTATCTTTGAGTGTCAGGAACTTAAATTCCAGGCAGGAATCTACTCTCCAAAGCAGAAACTGAGCGACAGCTTCAGAAAGCATCAGGATTTGCTTGTTATTCTTCACAAATGCTTACAAAGAACCAGACAATTGCTTGGGGGAGGATGGGGAGTTTTCTTACTCAGTTTCATACTTGAAATTTGTATCATTTTCCAAAATGTGTATGTGATACTACTATTTTCTCCATTTCAGTTTATTAAAAGAAGGCTTCTCTGCCTATAATTGTAGCTTGCTCCACCAGGTGAAATTGTGGTGTGGGAGTATAAACAGACTATGTGGCAGGCCACAGGTTCTGTTGACCTTCTTAGAGACTGAGTTATCTTACTGTATCATCTTTTATGCAGACAATGTCATGGTTAAGGGGAAGTTTTTGACAGAATTTAGTGATGCCATGTATAAGGCCCTGAAAAAAATTCCAGGAGGCTCCAAGGAGCCCTCATCCCCAGGCCCCTCTTGTTCCCCTTCCACTGACTCTCTGACCAGGCTCCCTCCCCAGCACCCTCCACCCACCGTTCTTGTTCTTCACTGCTCCAGCCATCTTCTCCCAAAGGCCCTCATCTGCCCCATTGCCCCTCCCCATCAGACTCCTGCTCATCATCCCCTCCCCAGGGTTCCCCCATCCTCCCTTGCTATCCTACCAGCCCTTCTCCCATACTCAGCCCACCACTTCTGCCATCTCCTTCCTCACCGGCTGCCACCCCAGCACTCTCCCATCCCCCTTCCCCACCACCATCAGCCCTCCTTTCTCCATGCACATGCTTCCTCATCTGCTCCCATTTGCAGGATGACTGAATGACCTACATATAAAAGGAACAATAGCAGAATGAGGGTTCACAGCCTTTCCTATGCACAGCAACTCCCCTTGCAGCGTCCAGAAGACAAAGTCTGAAACGGACACCCAAGGGTGAAGCCCAGATGGAGCTTCAATGTCCCCCTTCTTCACACCCAGAAACTTATCTTCCAGCCAACTACATAGAAGGAGGTGGAAGGGGGAAATCTAGAGGTCAGATATGGTGGAGATGCTGTGCCCAGCTGGCCACAGGAAGGAAGCTGAAGGAAAGGAATCTGTGCATCCACTCAGCCACAAGGCTGTGAGGAAGCAGAGTTGGCCTGAGAGATGGGACTGAAGGTGTCTGATCCCAGTGATAGTCCCAAAGAATCAAGCAAGTCAATACTGAAGGAAATTTTTGTCTTTCGAGAATATGAACACAGTACATTGAAGTACTGTTGCTCACACATTCCTGATGGTACTACTTGGATCCTCCCTGGAGGCTGAGTCCCCAGGTCTGGGGTGGAATTTAGGGTTTAAATTATTTTTAGCTAACATACTTGGTGGTTCTACAAGAACCTTTGAAGAAAGATTGGGCCTTGTGGATACTTTGGTGTGTATTTTGCTAATTCTTAATTGTGCTCATTTTAGCTATTTAATCTGACACTGTTTTATGTCCAGATATGATTAAAACTGTAAGTTACCTTCTCCCTCAGATTCCATCCTCTGATGGAAGAAAAGCAACTGGAAATGGTTTTGTTTGTTATTAATAAAATCACGCAGATATCCTGGGTGGCTTTCTTTTTCACCTTCTGTGAAATGCAAGTCAACAAATGCGGGGGTCCCACTATAGTTTGATTATGGGGTTTTTCCCCCTAAAGGTTTGTGTGGTGAAAGTGTGGTCACCATCGTAAGTTACTGACAGATTGTGGAAGGCTGGATGCTAGAGGTGATCGGGCCATGAAAGGGATGAATGCTGGCCTCACAGAGTGGGTTGTTAGGCTTCAGAGGACTGCATTAGTTTTCACAAGAGTGAGTGGTTAAGAAAGAGTTTCCTGACCCTTCTCTGGTCTCTTGTTTCCTCTCTTGCTATGTGATCTCTTTCTTGTACACAGTCAGACCATATCATGACACCTGCCATGTTGAAATGTAGCCAGGAAGCTCTCACCAGATACCAAACAGATGAGGCTGCCTTAGTATGGACTTTCAGCCTCCAAAACTGAGAGGCAAATAAACTCTTTTCTTTATAAAGTATCCATCCCCAGGTATTTTGTTATAGCACCAATAAATGGACTAGAACAGTCCCTATAGTCACAATGACTATTCCCCTTATTAGTTTGTGAGTGCTCACTGGAAGCAGCTCTCTCCTGACAGAACCCCTGGTTCATATTTCCACCATATCTGTGCAGTGGGGAAAGCAAGAGCCCCATAGAGTCAGAAATGGTTCAGGCATTTCTCATATCCTGCTGTACTATGAAGAGGCCACACCTTCACTGAGCCTTGGCTTCCAGGTACATAAAAGGTCACAGAACCTCCTGGCTTGCCCTTTCTCTTGTGTGTCTATCCCCTGCCTAATGGATGTCATTTCTGGTTTCTGTGAAGGTGAACTTTCAGGGATAGCTTATAAAATCGCTTATACACCTACCAGGGCAATCCTAAAACAATCAGAACAGTACATGTGGCGGTTCTGAAGGAGACTTGTGAGGGAGGAGGTGTAAAGGTCAAATGAACACTAGCTCTATGTCTGTGGGTTAGAAATCACTTTATCAAGTGAAGGAAGAACACCCTCTCACTGTCTCATCCATCCCATATTTGAAGAAGTTTGGGCCTGTTGAAGTATAACTAGACTCTTGAGCTCCAAAATCATCCAAATCACAGACCAAAAAAAAAAAATTAACCAAAGCATTACAAAAGAAAAAGTTCCCCAAAGATGGCAGTTCTTCATCAAGGTCAATGACGCTGACCTTCAGGCAAATTCACAGAAGTCCAGAGGCTCTGGGGACATAGGGTCCACTGGCCCAGGTCCTGGCACTCTGCCCAGTGACCTTTGCTCCATGGCCAGCTGGCTCATAAAAGGGAGTCACAGATCTGATAGAGGCTCCAGGAGGCAGCCAGTCTTCTCTCAGGGCCCCACCCCATTGTCTCCTGACTCACCCCAATTCCCGGGAGCTAAGAACTATACTCCATAACTCATTGCCCCATAACTGGGAGGTGTCCGTGGCCCCCTCCATTTTGCCAGCTCAATTGGCTATCCCCCCACCCAATAGACTGGTCACCACCTTTCCACCGGACAGTCAGGTCTACCATTGCTTTCACCTCTGCTTTCTGGGTGAACTTGTCCTCTCTTGCCCACAGCCTCCACCACCAACCTGGGAGGTAGGAAAGGCTCAACACATAGGAACTCCCTTGGTTTCAGACCTTGAGTTCAGAAAGTTCCTTATTGCACCTTAATCCTGTAACCCCCTCACCTAATCCTCTGGACCCTGCCCCTCTCGGTACCTGCCACCTGTCCAAGGAGAGTATCCCTCCTCTGTTTGTCTTTTCACCCTGATTTGGTGTGTGGCCTTTCCCTTGTTATTAAATAACCAGGCTATGTGTTTATTTTGCTCTGGCTGAAGAGTGTTACACACATAACAAAACAATAAAAGCACCAAAGAGCACCTGTTACCTGTTCTGCTCGACTGTGCTTAACTATATTGTGCACATATTTCAGGGAATGACAACCTCACACTGATACAGCAGCATCTGGCTCTTGACACATCTCCCCCCTCTCTGGAGCCCGGGCTGTGGCTCGTGGATGACACGCTTCCTTTAGCATTGCCATGAAACTCTGTGTGTGCATCTGTCCGGAGCTCCCTTCTGATTCCTCCCACACCTATGCACTTTATAAGACAGGTCAGTACCTGAAAAGTCCTGTGGAATAAAGCAGGTAGCTTTTACAGCTCCATTGTGCACAACTCACTCTAAATTCTGATTGTCAGGAAAAGGAATCTCAGGAAGAAATAGTTTTTAGGCTACGGGGCTTCCTGTTCACATGACATTGTGGTAGTGGCAGGGCCAAGGGGAGGGGGCTTCCACGCATGTGACTTGGTTTGAAGGCTATTGAAACAGACCACCTGCGTTCTTCTCCAAGAGTACTCTCCATGGATGGTCACCACAGAAGCATCGAGAACGGTCAGTGACAGCAAGCCCTGTGGCTCTGTATTGAGTCAGATGTGCCAGGGCCAAGTAGAATTTCATTTTTTAGGCGACATGGCCCAGAGAGCAGGCTGAGCATTATTCTCAAGTGAATATAGTTACTCCAAATCAAACTGGACCCACTGGACGTAGATGTACACCAGAGCTGGGACTCCAAAAGAAAAATTGACTCAAAACCACGCCCCATCCCCCCAACCCCGGGAAAGAGTTTGTCAGACAGGAGGCAGACAAGACCATGTCACCAAGAGGGCACTGAGGCCCCAGAAACCTTCCAACGTGGTTTCAGAGAAGTGAGTGTTGTGGATGGATACACAGCTTCTGTTTTAAAGAAAGAACAAACTTACATATTATAGAACTGGGTGAGGACCTGGCTATGGCCAAATTGCCCATTTTTAAATGTGCAATTCTCACTTTTCCTTTGTTGTATGGATGGAGGGACAGACTAAAGTCCTGAAGTTCTGGAATGCAGTCCTTTACTGGGTTAAGAAGTGACCTCTGGCTGGCTGCACCATGATGCACTCTAAAATATAACTAGAAAAAGCCAAGAGAGATAAATAGGATTAGACACCTCCCTTCCCCATCCCTTAGGTGGGTCTCTCAGCCCATCAGGAAGCTTCTCCTTTCTGGTTCAGTGAGCACAGAGTACCAAAGCCCTCCACTCTGTCTGCCTCAGTGGCTGCTCCATGTCACAGTGAGTGGCTAAGTTTCAGAAGATGGAACCAGAAAAAAACATAAAAGAAAGGGCCTGGAAGCCATGACTGGGAAGGTGTGCAGGCCTCCCCAGCCCACCCACACCAGGAACGGGCATCTTCAGTGACCACACTGGTAGGCATCCCTGGAGGGCATCATTAAGGACTCTGTACACACAGGGTCTCTATGCACAGGAGTTACTGGCTTGTGTTTTCCAGGAACACTTACAGACATGTTTCATTCAGCTCTCCAACAGCAAGGCAGTGTGTGTGTCCCTTCCTGCCATGGCTGACAGGAAGCTTGTTCCACTCTGACTTCCCCTTGTGGGGTAGGAGGGCCACCAAGGCAGAGCAGGTGTGAGTGTGAGTGACTGTGTGACCTGTGCTCCCAGATAGTAGCTGTGGAAAACAGCTCTGCTCAGGTGTGCCTTCTGTTCTGTTTATTCTGAGAAAGGACCATGACCTCAGCACACGAACTCATAGCAATGAGTCATTATACCTCACCACAGTGGTTTCAAACACAGAGTTGCACACAAGTTCCAGGTGGGACTCCATCTTCATTTTACCCAATGTGTACAGGTAAGTAGATATGGACTGAATGTGTCCTCAGTCACCCTGTCAACTGCCCCTTGTCTACTTAACCAGGACAAAAGTACAACTAGAGAAGTTCAAGTGAAAGGACTCAAAGGGATACCTCTATTCCTGTCCCCCACATGTTGCATATGTGCTCTGACTGCATGCATTTCCCCTTAAGGCCCCCATGGAATGTTTTCTTCTGACAGAGACCCATGCACTAGAGCAGAAATTGATAACCTTTTTCTACAAAGAGCTGGAGAATAAAGATGTCCAGTTTTAAGGGTCATACAGTCTCTAGCTCAACAACCCAACTCTGTCATTGTGATGAAAGGCAGTCATGAAAAATATGCAAACAAATAGGTGCGGTTGTGTGCCAATAAAGTTTTATTGACATAAAATGGCAGTGGGTCAGAGAGGCCCATGGGCTGTGGTTTGTCAACCCCTGAATTAGATGATCACCTCCCTCTATAGCAAACCCACCTACCCCATGTCCCAGGTTGCTGTGATCTGCTTTCTCAGCCCAGTGATAACATGGTGCCCTTTTTCCCTTTCTGTCTTCCCTCCCAGGTGCCACATTAAGTCCTGATTGTTTAATCTGTCTCAAGGAAAGGGCTCCCATACTGGCACATCTAGGCACATGAAAGACTCAGAGTGGCTGAAAGCTGAGGCTCTTGGCCACATCTGAACATCTTTTCCTACCTGTAGCATTGGCCATGTGACCTCTTTCCATCCTTCCTTCACCTGTGCTCCCCTTTAGTGAACAAATACGCCATGTTCTCTTGTAATGAGCTTTGAAAGTCACACTACATCAAACATCTGGCCCAATGAGATAATGACTGCTTTGTTTTCAAGCACACATCGCATTCCCCATCATCACCACCCCAACCACCCATTTAAGAAGTCTGGGGAGTTTCTTCTTTAACAACTCTGTGAGTCCAAAGGAGCAAAAACAAGGCTGGATACAGTGGTTCACCCTACAATCCAGCCACTCAGGAGGTGGAGATCAGGAGGATGATGGTTTGAGGCCAGTCAGGGCAAAAAGATAGTGAACCCCTCCCCCAACTCAACAAACACGTACCTGTGGTCCCAGCTACATGGGAGGCTTGTATATAGAGGAATCCCTGCCCCAGGCGACTGTCCCTGAAAAATAAGTAAAGAAAAAAAAAAAGGAGCAGGGGGAGCTGAGGACATGGTACATGTAAGTGACAGAGCACCTGCCTTGCAAGCGTGAGCCCTGACAGCCATGGTTGTGGAGGGAATAGAGTGAGCGCCTGCTTGTGATCGGGGCAAGTTCTCAGCGTTAAGATGATGTCTTCACATAACAGAGCAGAAAATCGTAGTGAATGTTCTGGATAATTCGAACAACAGCTGTCCCTGTGGTTTTTGGAGCTGTGGTTCACTTCTTAATCAAGAGGCATTCAGCCTATAGGAAAGGGGTCCTATAAATCACAGAACATTTCAAGAAGTCAACAAAAGGATTCCAGGCAGAGGCAGCCAGAGAGAAGGAAATCTGAGCTTCATCCATTTTATTGAGTTAACATTTTCTACCGGCATGTCTTCTCCCCTCTAAAATTCCTCCACTGACCGTGAGGATAAAGAAGTAAATCTGTCCTTGGCAAAACCGAGAGTGGGTGGGCCAAGATTCTGCTTCTCGCTCAAATATCAGCTTCAAGACAAAATATAGTAACCCCAAAATTAGCTCTCCTCATGGGCAATAAATTATAAAGAAGTTTAAGTTCACAGCCAGAGAGTTTAAGACAACCCTGATACAGGCTTTAAAAAAAAAAAATTGCATCTCCAGTTACAAAGCGAAGACCTGGTCTGGAGTTTTAGACAATGTGAGGGTTGGCTGGATGGCAGTACGCAGTCAGAGGTACCTCTTTGGGTGGCAGGGAAAGTGTCACGCAGCCCTGGCCGACAGCTAGCTCACACAAAGCTTTCTTCCCTTGGAGGGAAGCAGGCGAGGTAGTGGGGAGAGATTTAATGCCAACTATTTGTATTTCTTACACCCATAAAAATATGTGGACGTCTCTATTCCTGGGCTTCCTGAGATCATTCCCACACAGCGTGAATTCTCCCACAGCTTTCTGCACATGTGCATTTTCAACACTGCTTAGGAACACCCAAAGGTCTTCTTCCTTTGAGGCACACTATACCACAGCTCAGAAAAATCAGAGGCTGGGTAACTCCTGTAGTCATGTCACCTTGTGTCACTTCTACTCAGAGCAAGTCCTTCTGTTTCCTTCCTTTGCCCCGCTTTTGTGGCTGTTACCTGGCCGGCTGGCTGGAGGCTGAAACTAGCGATGATCTGGCAACTAGAGACAACACAGGTGACGCCCTGTACAGCTGTCCTCTGTCAACAGAGCTGGCCTGTTTCCTTGGGGCTTTACAGCCTGGAGGTAGCCTGTCTGACTCTAGGCCAGCAAGGACCAGGCATGGAGCCATTCTGTGCCCTGGGACTGGCTAAGAGCCACTGCCAGGAAGCCTGCTGGGGCCTGATCATCAGAAAGGGTGCCATAGAAGAATAACACATGGATTTATAATTCACTTCCTGCCTGGTTCTAAAGAAGTCTTGAGGCCTGCAACCATCAAGTCATCTACACTAACACAGAACCTGCAAGCTGCCACCTGCCTTAGGAAATGAAGTTTTATTAAGGTTTGGATGCACCAATATACCCATTAATGTCCATACCATCTGTGGCTGTCGGGGCTCTGCCAGGCAAGTGCTGAGTAGCTGCAACCCACCCCTGGTCTGAAAAGCTTGAACTATTTACTGTTTGCCAGCTACTCCCTAGGGAAAGATATTGATAAATGCTGAGGGTAATTTAGTCCACAAGGTAGTTATCCTGTGTTAACTCACAAATTCAAGTAAAAATCCAACTCTTCTAAAGAGGAAACAACAGTGGAATAGTTGAAGAAAGGTGACCCACACGTGGTGGAATAGTATGCAGGCATCAAAAGTTACATTTAGGAATGATTTTAACAGCATATGGAAAGGCAATACAGTAAAAAGTACAGAATAAAAATATATTACCAGCTAATTTCAACAAAGAAAAAATACCAGATGGAAATAATATGTCACAACTTCAGCATTTGGCAAAAGAGAATTCAGATATTTACTTACCTCATCATCATTTGCGGTTTTTAAAAGCCATTTCTATAACAAATATTATTTTTATGGGAAGAAAATGATTATTTTATGAATAAGAATTCAATAAAGAGCTCATAAACTATATAAATTATAATAGGAGAAATTGATTTTAAGATGAAATGCTTCTACTGATGTGTTCCTGGGTGCCAAAGGAGGGAGGGGAAGAAGACAGGAAGAAAGAAGGGAAGATAAGAAAGGGCACAGAAGGAAGTGGAGGGGAGGAGAGGGAAGGAAAGAAGGGAGGGAGGGAGGGAGGGAGGCAGGCAAAGGTGATAGGTTGCCCTGTTTACGAAACAGATCATTTCGCTTTCCACAGGAGAAGAGATGTTTTCCTGGCAGAAGGTTTGTGGGCATGCTCCCTGCACATGGTCGGGCACGTGTGATGTGCTAAGGCCCCTGAGCTGACTGCCCGCGCGTCTGGTTGAAGACGAGGATGAGTGTGAAGACTCTTAAGGGGAAGGGAAGAGTTGTCTTTCTTCCGGCTTTGAAAAAAAAATCAGACATCCCTCAAACCTCTTAGAAGTATTAACTAAACACATGCAAAAAAAGAAAGAACACCTAGGAATGTGTACTAACATAGTATTGAAAATAAGGCCAGCATCCCAGCTTGAATTCCTTCTGGATTTTGTTTGCTTTTTGCATTTGAGCCGAGCTCCTAACAGCACCCTGGAGCTGGACAGGCTGACAGCTGAGTGCTAACGTCGTAGACTTTGCTGCTTTTCCCAAACTAGACGTGAACGGTTGCAGAGTATGTGGTTAAGCTTCTCTTTCCATGGACGTATATCATTCCTTTCTCCTTACTCTTACGCAGTGCTTCCCACCAAAACTGCAGAAAAGGAAGTGGATGGTTATTAAGCTGTACAGGATCATTTCAAATGTAAAGGGAAAACAAGGACAAAGAAAACACTGTACCTTATAAAAGCCTGTCAACTCTGTTCCATGGTGAAAGCCAAGAAAACCAGGGTGGTATCTCCCAGACATCACAAGAAAACCCATAAAGTTAATATCTGAGCCCTTTTAGCCAAATTAAACTGAGGAATGAGGTTTGATTACTGCTAAAAGTAAAAAGGACAAACTTAGAGACAGTCATATATCACCAAGTTCCTACAGCCCTGGAGGAGAGAGACTTTGAACTCTGCAAAGAACTTCCCAGAATGAAAACCAGAAGGAAGATGTGCCGAAAGCATGCAAGTTGCCAGTCCCAGGGAACATGCCGTTCACTCACGAGATCCAGCAGAACAGGGTCTCCCAGTTGTGGAGCAAGTGCAGTACAGTCGTCTTACCCACACGTCAGGAAGCCTTCTGGTCCTGATTCAGATGAAAAGAGTGGCTAGGAACTCATCTCCACTCAGTCCCTGAGTTATCAATTAACCAAAAATAACCTCCATCCAAAAAATATGCTTGCACTGCAAGGACGTATACTGGTGAAGAAAGGGGGAGTTGGAGACTGTTTCATTCAAAATTGCAAAGGCACACTGGAAGTAAGGGTGGGGTCTTTTGGAGGGCAACCACCTTCCTACCAGAGCACAAGATCAGCGATCAAACAGAACAGGAACAGAAATTTTTCTCAAAGGTGCACAGCACACGAATTGCTTAGAATTTTTGCTACAAGTAAGTAAAAATAAAGAGACTCTTATTTGTGTTTTATATAAGCTTGAGAAAAAGGTTTTCCGTGTTAAGGAACATTATTATTTTTACTTGCAGTCGCTTTGGGAAGGGGGTGATACAAGTCAGAACAATGGATTCCCCACCAAGACACACCAACTTACCACCACAAGAGCAGAAAAGTTGTTTTTTTTAATATAGTCACAGGGATGCATTCTGAAAAAACCATCGTTAGCGGATTTCATCATTGTACAAAGTCTCCAGAGCAGAATCACACAAACCTAGTTGTGTGACCTACTACATGCATAGGTTTGTGGGGTACAGCTATATATAGGGTACACTCTTGCTCTAAGGTCAGGATGACCAAAACAACACGAGATTAAGTCAAATCTAAGGGAAATGACAAAGTCAAGAGACACACAAACACAAGATGCACGAGGCTGTGCTCCCAGAGACTATTTAAATGTGAACCTTTTAAAAATTCCTTTTTTACTAACTTATATTAATTGTTCACATTAGTGGGTTTTACACTCTTTTTATCCCCCTCTCCTTCCTGCTTCCTTTTCTCAAATAGTCTCCCTTCTATTTTCATGTCTTTTTTTAAAATCCAGATTCTGCATATGAGAACCCTCGTGGATATTTGTCTTTTTGAGTCTGGCTTACTAATTTTATAGTAAACTGTCAGTGTACACTGTAAAGTGATGACGACGAGAAGGGTACAGAGAGCCAGTAAGTGACAGAAGTGATTTGCAGCCCCATCAAGGATTGGATACTTAACTGTCAGCGCCATCCTTGACAGCAGGTAGCACAGGAGGCTGATCCCAGTAATCCACTCTAACACACGAGCAATGTGTTGTGCTGCGACGTCATGATGACCACGTCATGGAGTTCTTGGCTCCATTGTGAGACAACTGTATTACATGTGATCACTCACCGACCCAAACATCCTTATGTAGGGGGTGCCTATTAAATTCATCAAATGTGCTTTTTATGGAACAAATGAAGGCAGGATGGAAGGGGGGAGGAAGATGATTACAAATGCTACAACACCATTTAAAGACATGTCATGATTTTCTTCTGTCTTAGCATTGGTTAAACACGTGTGGTTTCCAAATGGCTGATACTCAGTCACCTACACTTTACTGGTCCCGACAGATGGTAAGTAGATTGGAAATGTACCTCAGATCTTTCAGGAAAGGAAATAGATTATTTGTTTATTTACCAGAAACTCCACAGCCATCCAAAAAGGAGAATGCCACTGTTCTAAGCATCCATTTCGTCTTTAGACACAATGGATACTTGCTAATTAAATATGCCGATGAATAAAAAATTGTATTTGTTACAACAAAGGTTTCACTTTTAAACAATTGAAACATAGTGTCATATATTTAATACCAAGACGATATTAAACTTATGGCCATTACTGTCCTTGGCACAACAGAAATGAGAAATTCCCAAATAATAAATAATCTCATTAGCAGATAATCTAGGGTGAACTCGGCTTCTAAGAGGTTCTCATCAGAAAGTAAGAATTGCCCCAATTGGTGGACAGAGGTTGCATGCAGCGGATCTTCTACAGCAAATAACGACCCTGAGCTAGTGGAGGGAGGACCTAGCGAGGGCCTCTATCAGCTGCTCCCATCAAGTCATGCCTTGGATACCTGTGCGAGCCTTTTGAGATTTTGCATCCCAGACACTCTTCCAAACCCCCATAAATTCACCTTTTCTCCCTCGTGTGCCATAGCACTATAATCTGGGGAGGGCCTTTGACTACAGACCAACATCAGTCGCCATGGTAACCCTGAGAAATCTCACGCATACCCACAATGCATAGGCGATCAAGAGGGAATATGTCACTTCTAATGCAGAGAAGAAATGGAAGACCATGCCCTTGACTTCAGCCATTTTATTTCCACTCACACAGCCTAAGATCGTTACCTTTAATCTAACTGTGACCCATTCATACATGAGTTAACAGAGACCCCAAACAAGATGAGGCCCTCATTCTCTATTTGTGAGTTTGATTTTCTGAACCCATTGTTAGAATTTTATCCAGGTCTTCAAAGGCAAGAGGTGTTCAGCTCTTTGGGGCCCAGACTGAGCTGTGACAAACGGCTGTCTTCTGAATATAAAACAACATAAGCTTCTGGGGCAGGACCTCAGTCACACTGTGTACGGCTGTGATGCCAGTGACAAGAACAAGTAGATGGGAGGCTCAATGAATAGTTGCTGGATGAGTGAGTCCTATCACATTTTATTAGATTTTAAGTTGCTTGGAGTTCTGGGAATCATGACTCTGAACACCCTGCTGTCTATACAAGAGGTCCCCAAACTAAACCCTTCAAGCCAAGTCCAGCCTACCACCTTCTCTTGCACAGTGTAAGCTAAGACTGACTTTCACGTTTTTAAGTAGCTGGAGAGAAAATTCAACAAGGAACAATATTTTGTGACAAAGGGAAGCTATATCATATTCAAATTTTAGTATCCAAAAATAATGTTTTATTGGGACACATTTGTTTATGTAATTGTCCATGGCTGCTTCTGAACTTCGGCATCAGACACCACACAACTTACGCAACCTGAAAAGCTCACTATGTAGCCTTTGACACAACAGGTCTGCACAACTAGTCGACAGATGCCACTAATGTCCCCCAAACCGTTAGTTAAAATGCTGGGAGAACAAAGACAAAGGCCACGGTCTGAACCACACTGGAGGCCTCCCTCCAGCAGCAAAACCCCAACACCGGCCTTCTGGGTGCAATCTTGCAATTCCCTATGGGCCCTTGGGCTGTACTCAGTTCTAACCCCCACCTCCATCATGTCCCCAAAGGCTCCCTGGGAAGATGTCCCAGGATGCAGGGGTGTCAATGGGTTTGGGGATCTCCTGAGTGTCTCACCCCTCATTCTAAAGCTCTCCAGGTAGGAACAGAGCTGCAGGACATTCCCTCTCAGGAAGGTGAGGTGTGGAAGAAAATAAGACCATCACGTGCAAGAACACCATCAATTCCAACAATCAATCCCACTGAGTAATATGACTTCCTGTGCTGTGCCCTGTCGTGTGTTAGGCCTTGGAGAAGGGGTCTACAAGGAGCCCACTGCCCTCTGCCTTCCCCGTGGGCTCACGGTCCTGCCATCCTCATGCCCTGCTTGCTACTCTCCCATCATCCCTAGCATCTGTCCTAATCCATCACAAGAACTATTTCTGAGGCTAAATGACTTGACAAATTAACATCAGCCTTAAATAAAACCCCCTTTGGGTTTCAAGGACAAGGACGGAAACCCTCTCTACTAAACTACAGAGAGGATAGAGGAATTACTATTCTGACTCAAATATCTTTCATTTCTCTCATGTAATGTATCATTTGGTTTCCATAAAGTTCTGGCCATTGCCTTCTGGAAAAATTCACGGAGCCAACAAGAAAAAGGGAGGAAATGATTAAAAAGAATTTTCTCTCAATGCCACTAATTCACTGAAACCCCTTCAAAGCCCTGAGCAGTGGCGCCCTGATGCTCTCTCTGCTTGCCCTGCCGTTCCCCTCATCTTCTGGCAGCTGCCGAGTCCCCAGGAGAAGCTGAGGTGAGGTGCACCAGTACGCTTGCAGGTAAGTGTTCCATCTGCAGGACGACGACATTCAACCCCAGGAAAGAAAGCCTGGGAAGATATCCCATAATAGACATTTGCATTGAAGATGGGTTCGCCCAGGAATAAACCACAGAATGCTAAAGTTGCTCTTGCTTTCAGATACTGTTCAGACCACAGAATCAAAGCAGAAAGAAAGAGCCAGTGGAAATTATGAGGCACCATTTTAATCCCTGAAGCAATGGCTACAAGCTGCTGAGCACTGGTGTCAATACCAGACCCACTTCCCTCAGGAAGCCCTCCCGGACTTCTCCACACCTCACCTTTGGCAAACTTCCCATCATAGTTTTTGGTCTCACCAGCAGACTGCTTTGACTAGTGAGCTAAATCTTGGCAATTTCTAGAGTGTTACATTGCTACAGATAATGTTTTAGATTCTTTACGAGTCTTCTGGAGCACCTGGACACACATTAGTAAACAAACAATATTTTTGCATAGAAGGAAAATAACCACTTTCTTCCTTTGATAAATCTGAAGTGAGCATTTTCTGAAAGTCAATGCCCTTTGAACAAGACAGACAAATTTCCTAGTCTTCCTGCTCTTGTTTGACATCCTTTATAATGCTGTCAGCTTCTCTTTGATGACTGCAGAAATGATTGACAGCTGCCAACCCCCTGGGCCATAGACACATTCATGTTGCAGAAAGAAGAAAGAGGCTGACTCCGAACGGTGGCGCTCACTTGGCCTATAAATGACATCATGATCTAAGCTACAGCATGCTTGCATATGGCGGAGCTGAGATAGAGTTGAATTCTTCAGTCACATGCTATACCTTCCCACAACCAATGCCCTCATTGTAGTAATGTTAGCATTCCCAGATGCTAAGGGTCTTTCACCCAAACAGTTAAGTCACATTTTATTCTCCTTTTATCTATCTTAACATAAGCAATAACAACATCAAAACCTGCACTGCAGGTGGTTTTACATGAAGACATCCAGAATCTATTATACTTCACAACAGGTAGATTAAAAACATAAAGGTAGTCAGATATTGTTCCATTTTATTACTTTATTCTCTTACTTTGGGTTGGTTGGGCAGGGTAGCTTGTGTTTATCAAAACTTAAAGATGGGAAAGCTTTCAATTCTGATGGCATAGTCTACAGCAGATTTCAGTAGGAGTATTCACAAGAAAAGTTAGATAAAATATGATCTACCTAAAGTCATCAGAGAAATGCCAGGGCAGCCAGGACCTGAAGAGGTACACCCCAAAGTAAAGCAAAGTCCACTGAGATGAGCCCAGAGTTCTGCAATTCTTTTCTCTTTGGAATGTTTGCCAGTTTGTAGCATGGACCAAGAAGCAGAGAAACAGAGAGCAAAGAGTCTATGAAGAGGCAGAGAAGCTTGCCAAGTTTAGTCAAACTTACAGCAGGGGAGACAGAACTTGGAATTCAGGACTGCTAAGACAGTCCGGGTACAGGGGGCAAGACCTTGGAGAGATACGAGATGTAGAAGAGGAGTGAACCCCTCCCTCAGTGATTTCCCTTAGAGTCCCTTCTGGTTAAGCAACACTGAAAAAGAACCTAAGACGACAAACAGAAAGACAGAGTGAAGAGCAGAACAGTAACATTTGATGCTAAGACAAAAAAATTGAGTTGCTACCCCACCAGAAAAGTAAAGGTTTTAGAAAAGTCTTTATGCATTCATTGGAGTCCCTCAAAGGATGACATCCCAGGAATGGAAGGAGACCCGAAGCAGGTCAATTCATCATCAGATGATGCATCCTGTCTCTCTGCTACCTCCCCAGTGTTAGGAGGTATCCTCCCAGAAGGATGATAAGATTATGCAAATATCCTGCAAATCCACCCAGAAATAACTGACATACAGCAAACATAATCACATGATCCTAATAATCATACCAAGAAACAGAATCAAGACGAAAAAAGTCACAGAAAAAGCAGAACTATGGCTGGCCCAGATGAGAGAAGAATCAGACACAGACCTTAGCATAATTGTAATTAATGTATTTGTGAAAAAGAAGAGAATTAGAATATATATATTTAAAAGTGAAAATTTAGAAAAATATAATATTAAAAGTAAGAACTAAATAGCTTCCACAGAAGGTAGATATAGCTAAAGAAAGAACTAGGGTATTGGGAGATCCAATAAAAAAAAAAATAGCAGGCCTGAAGATGCAGAGAAAAGGGGTTGGAAGGCACAGAGAGTAACATGGAATGCACATTGGACATAATGAAAAAGTCTAAAATGCATGTAACTGGTGTCCCAGAAGAAAAGAGGAAGGAATGGGGTCAAAAGCAACATTTGAAGAAATACTCTCCTGAGAAATCTCTGCAAGTGAACCATTAAGCCACGGATTTAAGATATGCTCTGTATCCAAGGAGAACAGATGAAAAAACAAAAAATGACATCTGGGCACATGACAATAAAATCACTAAAACCAGTCAAACAGAAAAATCTTAAAGCAGACAGAAGAAAAAAGACACATTATCTTTGAGGGGGAAAAAGAAAAACCAATAAAATAGACAGATGACCTCCTAGGATAAATAAGGAAAGCCAGGAGAAATGGAAGAAAATCTTCAGTGTACTGAAAGAAATTGCCAAACTAGAATTTCTCATGCAGCAAAAAGATCTTTCAAAAATAAAGGTTAAATAAACAACAAAAACTTATTTACATGTTATTTAAATAGCATCAAAGACCGAAATCATTTTGGTATAAATCAAATAGAAGATCTTCTAGAACTCTACCATGAAAACTACAAAGTATTGCTAAGAAAATGCAGATGACCTCAGTGAATGGAGAGATTAGTATGTTCACTTACTGGGAGACACCATGGTGCATGCCTGTAATCCCACACTCAGGGAACTGAAGCAGAAGGATCATGAGTTTGAGGCTAGCCTGGGCTACATAACAAGACTCTGTCTATAAATAAGTAAATGAATAAATTAATAAATTGGGAGACTTTTAAGATGTCAACTCTCCCCCAAATGATTCACAGATTCAGCATAATCCTGAATAAATTCCAGTAATTATTTTTATGGCAGTTGATACACTAAAATAATATTGAAATACAAATCTATATAAATCAAGGGCTCAAAGCATTTTTGAGGAATACAATTCAATGATTTACATTATAAGACATGAACGCTTATGAAAAGCTACTGCACTCAAGAGAGAGGCCAATGAAATAGAACAGGGCATCCTATCAACCCATAGACAAGACATATGGTCACTTGATTATGACAGAAGATTTATGATGAGATACAATGGTCAAGGATGCTGTTTTCAATAAACTGTGCAAATGGGACATTCATGTGGGAAAAAATGGATTGTATACCCTACATAAAAAGTTAATTTCAGACCTGGGGGTATGTCTCAAGTAGTAGAGCATCTGCCTAGCAATCACAAGACCCTGAGTTCAAGCCCCAGTCCCGCCAAAAACAATTCATTTCAGACAGGCCTCATACCTAATGTGAAAGGCAAAGCAGCAAAGCTTCTGGGAAAAAAAACATGGTACACTGTCTTATGGTTTGCAGGCAGCAAACATTTCTTAGACTGAAAACATTACCATGAAGGAAAAATTGGAAAATTAGATTTCATTCAAATTAATAACGTCCCTCCACCAAAACAAGACATCGAATAGAAAGGAAACATTCTGGAAGAAAATATTTACAATATATTTATCTGACAAAGGATTTACATTCGTAAAAGGAAATTAGAATTCCTAAAAGGCAACAAGAAATAGACTTACAACCCAATATTTTAAATGGGCAAAAGGTATGACAGACACCCACAGAAGGCAAATAAGTATATGCAAAGGTGCTTATTTTTTTATTGATCATCAGGGAAATGCTAATTAAAAATTAAAACCATAATGAGATGCCATACACATGTACCAGAATGACTAAAATATAAAAGATGAACAACTCCCAGCACTGATGAAGATGTGAGGCCCTGCTGGTCAGAGAAAGTTGGCAGATACCTAAGGGAAGTCTCCCACAGTATCAGCCAAAGCCAAAGCTAGAGACACCCAATAACCCAGCAAGTTCATCTCCAGGCACACACACGGAAGAATTGCACCATGTCCTCCAAAGATAAAAGTATTAACAGAAGCACGATTTACAAAAGTCAAAACCTGTAAAAACTCAAATGACTATCAGCACTAGAATGACAGATTATGGTAATATCATGTCATGAAATACTATAAAGCAATAAACAATAAATTACTGCTATTCACAACAACATAGATGAAGCTCACAGACACAACGTCAAGCAAAAGAAGGCGGAAATAAAAGAGTTCCTGGTGTAGGAGACTTTCATAGCGAGATTTTTAAAATAGGTAACAATATTAATTTGTCCTACCAATCCAAGGGCTGTAGTGTCTGGTACCACTGAGGAGCCGCTGTCGGCTTGGAAAGGCATAAACTTCGCCCACTGAAATGCTGGAAATGTTCTATGTCTTAATCTGGGTGGTGATTAGGTGGGGTATGTGCATTTATAAAAATGGATCAGGCTACAAACTTAAGATTTGTGCACTTTATTGAGCATAATACAAATAATACATAAAAGGTATGAACCTTGAAAACAAGACTGAAGGCAAAAGAAAGACATTTCTAAAATAACAAAAACTAAGAGACTTGATCACCAACAGACCTATGTTAAAGGAAACTGGTTTTATTTTGTTCTTAGGCAGAAGAACAGTGATCCCAGGTGGAAATTCATTATGAAGAGGAATGGAATGGGTTGCCATGAGAACTATAACAATAATAATCTTTCTTGGTAATTAATGTATCTGTAGAACCAAATGCATGACAACACTGAAGAAGAAGGAGGGGATAATAGAGTTTAAGAAGTTCAAAGACCCTCGAATTGTCTGGAGAGAAAGTGCTTATTTAAATTAGATTCTAAACAGGCAAAGATGCCTGTCGTTGTGTCTATGTTAACTGCCAAGAGGGGAGTAGAGAATAACAGTAATAAGCTGGCAGAGAGGAAAACACTGTATGATTACTACAGAACTTTTTAAAAACACTAGAGTAGGTGGGCAAAGTATAAAAGAAATGATAGAGCAATATAGGCATAAATAGAAATCCAAACATAACAGTAATCACATTAAATGTAAATGGTCTAAATATTTTCATTAAAGACATACATATGTTATAGCTTATAACCCAAAAATGAGGACATACCTTAAAAATGAGGACACAGAAAATATTGCAGTAAATTTTGGGGAAAGTAAACTAAGTATACCATATAAAAGTCAGCCAAAGAAACTCAATACACTAAAATTAGACATACGATTAAAAAGTATCAATTCAAAGTAAGATATAATAAATTTAAATCTGTAAATTTTAATAGCAGATTCAAAATATATCAAGCAAAAAAAAAAGCCAATAGGCCAGATGAGGAGGCCCTTTAATCCTAGTGGAAATCAGGATTGCAGAGGGACACTAGCCCCACAAAAGTTTGTGCGACCCCATCTCAACCAACAGCTGGGCGTGGTGGTATATGCCTGTAATCCCCAGCTACACAAGGAAGCACAGATAGGAGGATTCCAGTCCAGGCTAGCCTACTAGCCTAGACATAAAGCAAGACTCTATTTCAAAAATAACCAGCACCAATAAGGATGACAGAGTAGCTCAAGTGGTAGAGTGCCTCCTAGAAAGTGTGAAGCCTTAGTTCAAACCCCAGTACCACCATAAAAAAAAAAAAAACAGATTATAAACAGAGAAACACTCAAATTCACAACCATAGCAGACTCTTACAGACTCTGTAATTGAGCCTTCATTACATCTTTTTTTTTTTTAACAACAAAACAACCAGACCAAAAAGAAAGCAAAAACAACCTTAAGGGTATAAATGTTATCAACCAAAGAAAGACTAAACTTGACTATAGATAGCTATAAGTGCAGATATAAATGGAGAGAGATTATCTATATATTAATTGGTATGTAGAGAAGCCTGACCCCAAAATGGAATACTACACTTCAATGAAAAGATACTGCTACAATCGATTGCATGAATGAATTTCACCATCAGAATGAAGCCACACACCAAAAACATACTGTATGAATCCAATCACAGAAAGCTCAAAGACAAATATGTTTCATTGGTGTTGATATCAATCAGGGTAACTAACCTTTGGAGGGTCTCCCTAGGAAGAGGCAGGAGGGGGATTCCAGTGGGTTATTCATATATTTCTTGATCTGGAAGCTAGTTTTAAATATGCTAGTTACGTGGGTGTGCTCACTTTGTAAAAGTTGATCAGACTGTACACCTGTGATCTGCCCACTTTGTCTACATCAATGAAAAGTTTATTCAAAAGTGACTCAAAGAAATATAAAAGAAACTATCACTCTGTGAAATAACAGAGTTACAACCTGTGATGACAATTGCATGAACATTATTTCTCACACATCTGCAAACCAGCCTTTAAGCAAGGATGAAATATCTTAATTTCTTTATACTAGAGTATATATTTTCTAGTCTACAGCAAGAGTTAAGTAATTTATGCCTGCTTTGATTTTTAAGTTAAAGTTTAAAAGGTTACAATGAGACTCAGCTTAATGAATTTAGAAGTATTTATTTGAGGTATCTTAAGATACCTGTGGTTTACAGTGCTGTGCAGACAGGAGAAATCTGATTCAAAAACGAATTATCTTTGGACAGTGGAACTCTTAACGTGCAAATATTTTCTTCTCCAAAAATAGTTGAATTTGAAAAAGCAAATCACCAGAGGAGAGAGCGACTTTACCCACCTAGAGGGTAAGAGAGAGAATCTTGCCCGTTTGAGGTGGGACAGCATGGTCCATACAAACACATAGACGTATACATTGTGTGAAAATAGACCCACGTGCCACCACCACCATCATGTCTTGCTAACACTCAAGTAATTTTTTATCCAACTCCACACATACATATCCATAACCAAAATGGTCACCCAAACCCAAGCTCAGAGCAGTGCAGTGGTTTAAGATCATGAATTTGGGGGCCAGACACATGGGCGCAAATTCATCACCTCCTCTTATAAAGAGTTCACCGTTCTGGGCCTTGGTTTCTTCATGTATAAAATGAGAGTTAACTACACCTCTATCATCATTTAATCTACATCCAACCTCAGCAACAATAGGTTGTCCAATACACCAACTGGAAATGTCCACCAATCCATTCCACAGCACCTGAGTGACTACTTAAGTCCAGAATGATGAATGTAAGACATGGAAGTTACCTAAAATAATTCAGAGTTAAGAATGGATTTCCACTCAGCAGAGCTGCGGTGTCCATGGATTTTATTGAGTACAGAGCCTAAATACCCAGAGTCTGTGCAGGTTACATATAGCAACTCGATTAGCTAGACTTCAGTTCAGCAGACGCCACCTGCCATGGTATGGACCATCAGAGAGTCCATGGCAGACAGAAAATGCTAGAGATTCCTCCTTAGCTGATACTGTGATGACAAATACACCACTCGGGACCCAAGACGTGGATTATTTAATGTGCACATTAAAGAACAAAGAAAGTTCTAGATTGCCTATGAAAGTACTAGAAATATGTCATGTCATGTCATTCCCAGGGCCATGGCCACCTCCAGATCACATGCCAACCACGTCACTTCACACTCCATGATTGAATAAATGACCTCTTTTCACCACAAGATTCGCCTTTCAGAAATACTCCAAACACAGCCTGCTTTTCTCCTAGTTTAGTTTTCAATTGACACATCGTAAGGTACGTATTTATGGGATACAGTTTGATCTTTCACTATCTGTATACATTGTGGAATTAGCACATCAGGACACCTAACATATCTATCACCTCATAAATTTATCATTTCTTTGTGGTGAGACCATGAAAAAAGTCCTCTCTTCTGGCATTTTTGAAACATTTAGTACCATGTTGTTAATCATAGTCACCCACCAGAATTTCTTTTATGATGCTTCCTTTTTAAAAAATGTCAACTTCAGTTTTTAGCCTACCCAATTACAGTTTCCAATAAGAGTGAGATAAGATGTGGACCATTAGCGCTGTGAACACCTGCGGTGTTTAGAAGCTGTGCTATCCTGTCTGCTCTCATTATCTTGAAAGAGTAAAATACGAAGTTCCAAATGGCCAGTTTTTCAGGAATTAAGTTGAATCATCTGAATTGGAAGTTTTGCACATATGTGCCTGTCCATGGAGTGTGGAAAACTCAGGGTATGGTTAGTGAGTTTGGAAGGTAATGGCTTTTCCCAATTTCTGGACGATATTTATATAGTTCATGGGCAAGCAAAATTGCTTTATATTTTCTAGCTATAAATTACTGTACTCAATAAAAAACATTTTAGTTATTTTAGTCATTAGAGTTTAAGAGTACAAGCCTTTGAAATAGTTCCTGTGAATTAACGTTTTGTCTCCATTCATCGATATGTTAATGTTTTGTTAAACGGATGAACCAAACTAAAGAGAGAAATGAATGCATGTAACTACACAGATGTGAAAAGGAAAATACTGTCAACACATATTGTTATCTCACTTTACAGATTAAGAAACTGAGGCACTGAGGTTAAAACATATGGACAGGGAGTGGTGGCAGAGTCAAGATTTGAACTTAGATGGTTTGACCCCAGAGCTCATAGTCTGGGTGTAGCAGCATGTTGTACTGGACAAACAAACAAAATAATTGCAAGTTGTGATAAGGGCTATAAAGAAAGAAACTGGTCAGGGCTGAAGTATAGGGTTAAGATATCACAGTTACTATTAAGTGCTTCTTGGATCACAGGGATGGCTTTTGTGTCCTGAAAGATGAGATGGGTGCAGCTATGGAACGAGAAAGAGAAGGGACATTCCAAGTAGAGGGGCAGGATGTACAATGACTCAAGTTCAGTGTGATTACAGCACAAAGGCCTGGCATGGCCCAAGATCTGGTTTGAGAGGTAGAAAAAGACCAGATGTGTACATGGCCTTCACATTTGCCGTGTTAAGGAAGAGACTCTCTCAGGCATACGCCCGGTGTCTCATGTGCTCTCTGACACAGAGTAGGCACTCAGTAGAAGATGAATGGCTCTTTAAGTTGAGCTTCATTTAAACCTGCTTAAAGCACTGAGTCATTTTTGGTGGCAGCAGGCATTAGGCATGAGGACCAGGTCTATTTAGGACTAGACAAACCAGTTGGCTTTGATTAGTCCACACATCTGCAAGGAGCCATCCCCATGTGAGCCAGGATCAACTCTGACAGCCAGTTGCATACTCAACATCTGGTTTAGTTCCAGCTCAAAACAGGAACTTTCCATTGCCGCTGGTCACTGTAATCCTGCAGTCCCCAGAGGACCTCAGCAAGCCAGGCATGCAAATTGGATAAAGTCGGAAATCAAGGTTGCCATTAAATCAAGCCACTCCTCTTCATGACAGCCACAAATGGTCATGCGCACGAGGTCTAGTTAGCCTTAGGTCAAGCATCCATGGGACAAAATTTCCTTATTTTGCTGAAGACAGTCCAGGGTCCAGTGATTTTAATCCTACCTGGATTACAACACTGGACACTCCCTGACCTGGTGAATATAATTCATGGTATGCACCCCTCCCAGTCTACCACAAAACAACACGGAACTTACGTGGATGCCTGAGCCCTTCAAATACTTCTCTGCTAACAGTGACCATAAGTCAGCCTTTGATCAAGTCATACTACACATTCTTGACCTTGAACACATAAGACCACCTTGCTCTTGAAGGCTTCATATATGGTTTTGCAACTCTCTTTTAGTTCCTCCCTCCATTCCCTCATCCTCCTCAAAATGTCTGAAATGTTCCAGATCGCAGCAAAAAAGTCATTTAGGTTTTCAGAGTTAGGCATAATATAACCCCTCTCAGAACACTCCATCCACCCACCATCTCACCTGTCACCTCTCATTAACATCCCACAATAATGTATTGGTGACAACTTTGGGGGCCCCCAAAGGGCTCCATGAGTGCAACTCAACACTTTCTTTGGTGCCCCATCCTCTCCTTGTTACAGGATAGAGGGAATGGCAGGTTTAATGGCCAATGTCTTGATTTATGGACTTGTCTCTGAATCTGATTACTACCAATTGTAGCACTTAAATAGTAAAAGCAATCGTACACAGTGATCTTGGAACGCTTGGAAGATGTTCACACACACCTCTCCCTGGTGCTCCCAGAGGGGTTGTTAAAAGGCTTAAGGAAAGCAGGCCTGCTGAGGGGATGGGCAAGTTCCAGGATGGTCAGGCCAGCTCTGCAGGATAGAAAACACCATCATCATAGTGTGTTTTGAACCACAGTGGACCTCAAAAGTGGCCGAGAGTCAGGAGAGCTGGTCCATCCAGAACATTCTGATGCCTCTACATGCATCCTGGTGTTATTCTCATTTTTTTGATTTTCAGCAACTCGGTTACTCATAGACTCTCTTTCAGCCCTTGCCCTCCTCTATTTGCTTCATATTTTACTCACAGGACTTAGCTGTTGAAAGATTTGTGAAGCAATATCTATGTGTTATTCTAAACCAGGAAGGCAGGTAAAATCCTTCAGTGAGTCTTTATTGTTCTCAGGAATGAGGTAAATTGGGCTCAGAAGCAGACTTCAGCATCAAAAAACCATTTTTCAGAACATCCTTGACAATGCAGTTCTGGCGTAGAGAAGGCATTGCTTTGATTAGCAGCAGGGTTCTGTGGATGTCTCCAGAATTTGCTTCCATCAAGAGAGGGCGGAAGGAGCGCTTTGCTCGCTTTAATGATTCCGTAATTGATGTAAGAGTTGCAGCAGTGCATCGCTAGACACTTCAACTTTTAAAAAGCGGTTCCTTGGTTTCATTGTGTTAAGAGAATGTTCCCTCTTTACTCCGATGAAGGAACATTCCTGGTCCCCTAAAAAGCCTTAATGACTTAATAGTGTTAAAAACACGTCCTACTGAGTCTTTAATTATACCAAGCTACTGCAGTAGTGAAATTAGCTAAATTGCAGCTCCAGCAGGAATGACCTGGACCACAGGGCTGTGGGTTCCAAGCATCTGACTGGCCTCCCCAGCAATTTATGGTGAGTGGAAGTTTTATTAACACAAAACAGCTGAGTGGGAAGGGGCGGCTTTTTCTGTTTATTTTTGTGTTCTAGATGGATAACAACACCTGATCCCTTCCCAGCATGGTTACATAGGACTGATTTTTTTTTTCTAGGTAAACCTCAGATTTGCACATGAAATTTATTTGGCCTCCTTTTCCCATTTACCTACATAGGGCTTTAACCTGCTAGTAAGCCCCATGCTGGAGCAATTAGTAGTTGGTATAAAGTGCCTTACTAAAAAAAATGTGAGAGACAAATTTGAATTCACTTCCCTCCCAACTCTGTCTGTATAAATGACAGGGGTATAAACACATTAAAATATATATATACTTTTTTTTTTTTTTTGAGTTTGGTGGTACTGAGGTTCTAACTCAGGGCCTCACCCTTGCTATGCAGGCGTTCTACCTCTTGAGCCACGCCCACAGCCCGCCCCTCCCACCCCATCTTGCTTTGGTTGGTTTTTGGATAGGGCCTTGCATTTTTGTTCAGAATCATATTCCTACCCGTGCCTCCCTCATGGCTGGGGTGACAGGCACCACCACACCAGGTTTATCTGTTGAGATGGGGTCACGCTTAACCCCTCCCACCCTCCCACTCTACTCCTTCCACTGCCACCTGGAACCTGGATCCAGCTCTTCTGAGTATCTGGGATTGCAGGCATAAACCACCATACCTAGCTTTACATATATGTGTACATATATATATATACATACATATACATATACTTAAATTTATTATATTTATAAGATTTAAATAATATATTTATTATTGTTATACTGGAGGTACATTGTGACATTTACAAAATTCTTACAATGTCTCATCATTGAATTCACCCCCTCCATCACTCTCCTTTATCCCCCCCCCCCATTTCTGGAACAGTTTCAACAGGTCTCATTTTTCCATTTTCATATACAAGTACATTGTATTTCCACCACATTCACCCTCTCACACCCTTTCCTTTAATGTATGTGTCATAAACTGCCTGGAATATCATAAATTTAAAATCATGGAATAAATATATGAGCCAAAGAAAATTTAAAACATGAATTTACCTAGGCTGTTGGGATTTTTTTTTTTAAAGATTCAAAGATTGTGAGTATAGTGCAACTTGGGGTTTTGTTTTTTCTCCAAAACTTGTCAGAGAGAAAGCAGTTCTCACAGAGCTAAATCTCTCAGGCCACGTTGTTTCATTTAAAATATCTTAACAATCACCCTCATAAACATGCCTACCACAGATGACTTCCTATAGCAAATGAAAAGAATGGGCAGGAAAGCGTATGTGTGTGTCATGGGAAAATTTGAATTATCCAGGGAAGACATTTCTATTACCTTAGGATGGCATGAACTCCTCCAGTGCTGAACCTCCACCAAACAGGAGAAACACATTCAGACTGCATAAGTTCACTGCTGGCCATGTGAGGTGTGGTCCACTTACCTCCACACTAGCCAGCACATCAACACAACGTGAAATCTGGGTCTGTGTGAAATAGAGAGGGAGGGCCATCTGGATAATTAATTATACAGATAATCCAAGTTTCTAAAAACCCCCTTGGTGCAATTATTTGGCTCTCCCAAGAAAACTTAGTTGGAATTGTGCGAATATTATTTCAATATTTTATTTCCTCTGTGCCCCGAAGAGCAGGAAACACACAGGTCCTGGCAATGCCCAGCCCTCTCTTATCTTGAATTTATTTTCTTAAGCACTCTAACAAGAGTAGCAAACGTGAACATCTGTCTCAACATGCAGTCACAGACTCTATCTTCACTAGAAAATATTTGCCTTCCAAATACTAATGGGTTGAATTGGCTTTTATTTATTTTGTGTCAGCCCATCACATCACACCACAAGAAGACAGAGCATTTTTCTGAGCTTGGGGGCATGAAGGAACCAGTTAGCTTATTTTGATTATATGAATGTTAGTGAGGCAGTTGGGGATAGCTCCAGGCAAGAGACCTGAGGTAGGAGACAGAGGTCCCTACTAAGGGGACCCAGGTGGGAGGCCATTATTCACCTTCTCCCTTGGTAGGAGTAAGACACTTGGCAGAACCGTGGAGAAGGACCTGTGTGTCTATTTTTTCTGCAGGAAGCCCAGCAGCACTGTGCCTGGATTAGTATAAATTCTGCAAAGCCTACTTACAGAGTTACAGTCTGAAATCATGACTTCATGTAACAATGCCAGTGACTTTCAAATATATAGAGAGAATTGAGACATATCAATGAACAGACCCTTTTTGCCTATTCATTCACTCGAGTCTATATCTGACCTGACACACACCAGATGGGTGGCAGTGAGGCCTCGGTGTGAAGACCCACCTGGAAGGCTAGTTAAAGGGCAGATTCTCCAGGCTCAGAACTGGGGGAGGTTCCAGGTGGTTCTCATACAGGCAGCTGCCAGACCACACATATATGTGAGGCTTCAGAGATGAAAGATGAATGTAATTTTATTTGTTTATGTCTGTCTTCCTTTTCTAGACTATAAGATCCTCAAGACCAGGGGTTGGCAATTTTTTTTCTCTGAAGAGCCAGATAATAAATATATCAGGCTTTGTGGGCCAAGAGACCCCAGACTCTGCCATGATGCCATGGATACCACCACACGAAAACACAAACAAATGAGCACATGGGTGTTCAAGGCCAGTAAAGTGCAGGCAGGAAACTGAATCTGGCTCGGGCCTTAGTTTGCTGATCTCTGACTCTGAGCACGGCTTGGTCTTTGCCTGGTACTTCGCCCCAGCATAGTGTTCAGCACATGAGATATGGTGAATGAGAGGACTGGAGCTTTTGCCTCAGGGATACGTGTTCTAGCCGGGAGATGGGATGTGTAATAGCAAGTCACAATGTAGGAGGTGTGTGCACCATGGGCTTCGGGAACGCTGAGGCAGCAGGAGTGTTAGAGGTAGGGGTGCAAAACAAAGAAAAGTATAGGACACCCAGTTAATTGTGGGTTTCAGATAGATAATGAATAAGTTATTTGGGATGTGCACTAAAAAAGTATTTGTGGTTTTTGTGAGTTCAGATTTAACTGTGTATCCTACACATTCTGACCAAGAACAGGGAGAAGCTCTGAGCAGGATTGACTCTGAGCTGGATAAGGAGAAGGTGTGCACCTTGTGGGAAAGGTATTTGGAGGGCACTGTGACATGTCCCATAACACCAAATGTCAAGAGCTTTCCTATCCACAGGCTGGGTGTGGCTGCTGGGGCACAAGGGCCTGCAGTCGGGCTGGAAAGGGGTCCCCGCTTTGATCCCAGGATAAGGGTCAGACGCAGTCTTGTGTGCAACCTGTGGGAGTCAAGCTCTCTAAGCAGAGAAGAGACTGCTTCCAGCCATTCCTGATTACAGCACCATGTTCTCTAGTGGGTTCTAGCAATAGATTTAAGTATGAGGCTGATTTTAACTAGTCTCTCTCTCCTAGGTCACGTGACTGGATTTTCCCCTTTGTGAATTTGCTGATTAAAACATTCACATTCACACATTCATACACTTGTCCACTACCACGTTCACTTAGAGTCACGTACTCCACGCAATCTCATGTGCACATGTTGACGTAGACACACTACACACACATTCATGTGCATACTCACACACTACACACAGTCACACACACTCACCCACATTAACACACAGTGCGTACATTTGCACGCACACTCATGCAAACACACACACCACACACTCACATATACACTCACACATTCATACACACTGATTCATTTCTTTTGCAGGGCTTTCCAATCCAGAGAAGACATCCAGTGAGAAGTTGGAAATGTGTCTCTGAAACTTAGAAGAGATGGACTGGGGAGTCATTGCCCAAGACGGAACCACAGAAGACATGTGAGTGGATGACACCCCACTGCAGGGAGAGGATGCAAAGGGTGGAGAGAAGGGGCCAAGGGTGAAACTTTAAGAATCCCAGAATATATGGGATGACCAGAGGGGAGAGAAGAGCAAAGGAAATTGAGACAGACAAGACAGGGTGGTAAAATTGTTAAGAAGATAGTTTGTCCCAGAACTTAACCAAAGAGAAGGTATGGAGGTAAAGAAAGCCACAAGGCCACAAGAAGACAGAATAGAGCATTGAACTTGCGGTTTGGTAACCTCTGGTGACTGTCCTACAACTAGTGTCTGCACAGTGTGGTGATCGGAGGGATATTGGCCTGTGTATTCTTAGCCTTGTCCCATTCAACACTTTTGATCAACACTACAAATGAGGACATTGCTTCATTTATTCAACAAGTATACTGTGCCAGGCATGTCGCAGACAAAGCTTAACAAGCACTGGAGGAGATAAAGCTAGAAGGGCCGAGATTAATTCTGATGGAGGGAGCTAAGCCATCAGAATTCTTGATAAATAGAGCTAGGACAAAGCCTATTGGCAAGCCACACTGATTGCTTTTTGTGGTCCAATGAATTAGCGCATGATAGGGAGTGCTGACTCTGAGTACTTCCAGGAAACTGCCAGTCTGCAGTAGAAGAAAGTCTGAAGAAGTCATTATTTTTAACGACAAGTCGTTTAATAACTCTCAAGTACTAAAATAATTCATACTTTGCTAACATCGCTGCCACATAGAGCTCCTTTAGGAAATGTTTTATGGGAAATGTAGTCTGATTTGTAACTAATATATCAATCGGCTGGCAATAAATTTTGTTTCGGTGCCACGGAAGTGTTTGCTTTCTTTGAAGATTAAGCATTCTCCTTGCAACATTATTTACAGCATTCATTTACTTTTCAGCCAACTATCTAGAAAACTGACACGGGTTCAAATCCTAGCATGGCTGATTACCAGAGATATGACTCAGGAAGAATTGTTCAATTTGATGTCTTAGTATCTTAGATGGTAAAATAAGCATAATAATATGTGTCTCAAAGGACTTTTAAAATTAGACTAATATAGCCACCCACTTAATGGTTTTTGCTAAGATGAGCAGTCTCAGTCTATTCCCAGGGTGCTAAGTGAGGTTTTCTTAAAATTCCAAAGATAGTGTTCATTCAATACTGGGCTCTGGGGCAGTAAAAAAGTGAGGTGGACAAAGAAGGACATTCTGTCACAAAACCTGACAGGATAACAAGATCTTGTGTTGGATACTGGAGCCTCAGCTGGATCAGCTGTCTCCCTCCCTCATACCTGCGGAGTCTCCTATAACAGGCATTGACCATGGAAAGCACGGTGGTAAGATGTCTTGCTAGGTGTCCAGGTCACAGGGATGTGCTGATCACTGCCTAAGAAAGCGAGGTCAACCCTGCCTCCTGCTACAGCCAAAGCTCTTCTTCCAGGTGACCTAAGGAGTCCATACCATCCTCACTCCATGAAGGAGGAAGCACCCTTTGAAGAAGCAGAGGAGGCTCCCAGCAGTCAGGTCCCTGTGAGCTGTGAGATAGCCTTAGCTCCAAAGTCAGAAGAGCAACAGCAAGAGAGCCCATAAGTGTCACAAGGACAAGCTTTTCACTGATGACATGTGCATTCTTTCCTGGTCAGGAAAGGGAGAAAAAATACACATACACACACACACACACACACACACACACACACACACACACTCTGTTGGTTGTTTGTTGTAAAGGGAGAAAGCCAAAATCTTGGAGCATTCTGGCATTAATTTTTTTACTTTTTATTTTCCTAATCAGCCTAAATATATTGGATATCTAAGACGTGAAAGGGATAGCACTAGGCTGAGAGAGAGAGACAGACAGAAACCCTCCAGGAACTTCTCACCTAGTTACAAGATGGGGCAAAGACATAAAACAAGTTTAACCCAATGAGAGTTTGGCAAAGACCCAAGGTCATGGGCAGATGTGAGGCAGGCACTCTGAGTGTTTAGTGTTATTCCAGTACCTAACTGGGGGGAGGTAGGCTAGAAAATGAAGTGGCCCTTAATTAACCACAACTGGCACAACTGTACTGGGTACAGGCACAGTCACCTTGGCCATGACAGTTTCTAGTTATTTCTAGATGCCTTGGAGCAGAAGACACAAAGCCAAGTAGTTCTATTCTGAAGTTTCCCACATTTGGAGGAATCTGCAGCAGGCTGGCAATAAGAAGCAGAGGACAAACCATCTAAAATGACCATTGCTTTCAGTCACAATAGCTATGTTTGTTGTTTAAATTTCAACTACCAAGAGAAGAGGACATGAGATTTTCACTGAGTGAAGGAAGCACAGGTTTAAAAATGCAAAGGAAATATAGCATTCATTAGGGACTCTCTGATACAGAAAGCAAGTCATTGATATGACCTAGGCATTCATCGATTGAATGAATGACTCAATGAAGGAATGAGTAAATGTGATGCAGAGTTCAGATTCCCTGTGTGTTCAGGTATCCAAGTAGAGAGAAAGGGGCCTGAGTAAAGGGATAGGACTCCATCTCTGAGTGCAATGCATAGGGAGAAGACAGGAGAGCAGGTGTCTACCCTGACAAGCTGGTCACAGCCTTCTTCATAGCCTGAAGAACATACCAAGCGAGTTGTCCCAGTGTCTGCAGGGGGTGTGGTAGAGCAGTGCCATGGAGCCCACGTCTTAACAAATGACAACAGAGGCAGAAGAATGGGCTATGGGAAGTGTCCAGGAACTAGAGTCTCATCTATGTCCTCCAGAGGAACAAATGTCCTGGGAAAAGTCAAAACCAGTGTAAGAAGAAAGTGAAGGAGGACTTAGAGAGGACAAATCACTTGGAGATCTGAGCCTGTGAACACAGAAATCTCCAATTTTGCAGTAATAGAATTAAAACAATCTTTTTCTTCTATTTAGAGAATTGCTCCTTGTGCAAAAACAACACAGACGGTCTAAACCCAGGTCTAAACCCCACCTTGCTAGCACAGGCATTCCCAGGTCCCACATGTCATTTTCTTTGACCAGAGGGACATCTCCCAAGCTTATGCACAAGGTCTCTGCTTAGAAATTCCCAAGGTCAGCCAACAACGTGGGCTGTTGACAATTCTCCTTGTATATTCCCCTGAGGTGCACCATTTGGAGTGGTTGGAGTAGAAGGTTCAAGTGTAGGAGCGACAAATGGCATTGGAAAACTGCCCAGGCCATGAGTAGAGCCTTTGGGTGGGCAAATTACATGGCAGCAGAGAGCACTAAAGGCATTCATGCAGAACCGAAATGGTTAGACAAGAGATCCCCTTAGGAAGAGTAAACAGAATGACCCCCAAATGAGCTGCCCAATAGAACATGCTGGGGAATATCTTAAAAATAGAAATTCCCAGCCTCATCATGGTAGGGAGAGCACTGGCATATGGATGGCATGGCTGGTGTGGGACACACGTATAAAGTCACAAAAGTGGTATGGGTTATTCCCAAATGGCCAGCTCTCTGCATGGAACAGGATGGAGAGAGATGAGTGGCTGAGGGTCAGACAAGAGACCCTCACTGGGGTTAGGGACAATATTCTGCCATTGGGAATACCCTTTAAGATCTTCCCTCTCAATGCTCTGCAACTCAAAGCTGTAACTAGCATCCCAGTTCTGTGGTGATGAAATATTTTCCTTCCAAACCCTTTGCATATTTTATACTTATTGCACATTCTGACTTACACTAGTCACATTTTGAGTGCCCAGAGCCACCCAGGGCAGATCTAGACTATTCTTGTGCCTACTGGAGAGAGGCCTAGAGCAACCCAGTCATATTTCCTCTAGCATTGTACTAGGTCCCCATTTCTTCAGTAGAGACCACAGTGAAGTAAATTGGTTGCATTTAGGCCCAACACAAAAAGTTATCATTAAGCATGAGAACTCTCACTGAGCATGCTGGGGCTGCTTCCTAGAGACCTGACTGGACACATGGGAATTACAGAATCTCCTCAGCCATCACACACAGGCTCAGGATCCCTGGTTTAATGGTTGTCATGCTTAGCACGTGTCTTTGCATGTATCATATGCCTTCACTTCGTGTGTGGATGAAATTTCAGCTCAGAGGACATTTGCTGAGTTCCTCTTCTATGGCAGAATCTAGCAATTACAAAGGGATCTGCCAAGTTCAAATCCTGACAATTACTAGTTCTCTAAATCTTTGACAGTTACTTATTCCTTATACCTATGTTTCCTTACCTGCAAAACAGTGATAATAACAGTTCTCCATTCATAGGACTGCTTCCAAAATTTAAATAAGTCAGTTGTAGCAAAGGACAGGACAGAAAACACAATTCACTCCCTGTTCTTCACAGTGACTAGTGAGGGGTAGCAAAATGGATATTTGTTGCTAAGGAGAGTGCTATCAAGGGTTGGCCTGATATGAGATGTTTAGGGAATGCAGATAACCAGGTTCCAAGACTTCTCTTCACCCTACTCCACCCAGCCCACTATCACCATCAACTTCTGACACAGTAACAATAGACAATCACCCTTTTCACAGTGTCATTCTCTAGATCCGTCATTAAAAAATGGAAGAGGGATGTCCCCCAGTCATGAGCATGTTATCACGTACTTTCCTCCTCCCTGGAATGCCCCCCGGAATCAATGGGGCTCACATGGTTGGTGGGAGCTCAGACACAGGGGAGGTGCTGCCTGGCTACACACTCAGGACAACTCTAGAAAATGGATGAGAGTGATTCCGTGTCCCTGGAGACATACTGAGGAAAATCAAAAAACCACTCTCCAGTCAGAAAGGTTCCAAACCGTGGAGGTTATGGTGACTTTAGACCATGTCCAAGTCTGTTTTCAAAGTGTTTCCCTTCCAAGAAAGGTAAGGCTTAGAGACTAATTCCTCACCCAAAACACATGTTTCTAACCGCCAAGAAGAAAGTTAACCTGGGGCAAAAGCATTTTATGAAACATTTCACAAAGAAAGAAAGAAAATAAGCCCAGGCCTGTAGCACCTTGCCTGCCAGCAACATGCCAAGCAGTGGGAAAGCAGCTGCAGTTACGTGGCACCACGTGTGGGATGTCCTCCAGGTCTGTCCACACCTGTCCTGCAGGTAAGGAGCTGGCTTCATGTTTCTTATTATTCCAACGCACTCTGTAAGAGCAGTGCCAAGAAGCAAGGTGCCAAACAAGAGAATATTTTGGTAGATGACCAATTGACTCTGGGTCTCCTCCCAGTCTGCTCTCCACCCCTCTGTGGACACAAAGCAGGAACTTCACACCTGCTGGGAAGATAAAACCCTCTTGTCAGTTGCTGCCCCCCAGGCACCTTCTTGTGGGACTGGCCTGTGCTTTGCAGAGACTGTTCTGTAGCATCCAGGCACAGTCCCCTCAGTGTGGCAACCAAAAATGTCTCCAGGTTTTGCCATGTGTTTTCTGGGGGGTAAAATGGTGCCTGGTTGAGAACCCTTGGTCTAGAGAGTCCCTGGTCTAGGGAGTCCATTCTGCCCTACTTCTAGGCTAATCAGCTGAGGAGACTTCTCTGCTTTCTGAACCAGATGGGAAAAGCCAGTATCTAAAACCCAACTCTCCCTTAACTCTTCATTTTCTAACGAAAGGACAGTTTGATTTAGTAAAGTGACAAGGGACATAAAACACAGCCTGGAGATGGAGTTTCTAAGCCAGATTTGGCCTTCCTGGCTTCAAAGATCATGAAACCTCTCATTTGTACTCCACAAAGCAACAATTTCTCACAAGGATACGTTCCTTTGACTCTCTCTTAAAAAGTCAAGTACAGCTTGGTAACCACAGAGTACAGAAAATACAGGCTTTCTGCAAGAAGCAATTATTCAAAACCCAAAGACTAAAAAAGAAAAAAAAAAGAGCATGTCAAATCATGTCAGCTACAACTCATAAGACAACTGGATTTCTTCACTTATGAGCAACGGAATGGTCTGGGTTTGTTTTTTCTTGCTGACTTGGATTATTACTTAGCGATATAGCCCAAGCTGTCTAAAACTGTTGACACTAGGTTACTGACCTTTTAATTTAAAAACAAGAAGGTCCAGGTTGAGTAGTTGGGCTTTTGCTTTAAATGTTCAGTAATCATTACCCCCATAATTAGACCTTGTGCTGAAATGTACCAAAATCTGCCTCCCAGATCACTTACAGAGTCTGTGGAAGCCACAGAAAAATGGAATACTTCAGCAATGGTAAGATTTTTCTGGGCTGGCACAGGAAAACTCAGCTCATGGAATACAAATCAGCAACTCTACACTCTAATTTCCACCCTTCACATGTAGCATGATTATACAACTGAACTGTACGAGTGTCAAGTCAAACTCCGAGGTTGTTTGCCAGAAGGAAGCCAAACCTTCAATTCTGTGGTTAATGCCACCTAGGGATATAATTACACCAGCTAATATCATCTTTCTTCTAAAAAAGAGGAAAACGGATCCTTGTGGCCAGCATTCATATAAATTAACCATTTTGGGTTTAAAACCAAGGTTAAGATCAAATTCCCAAGATACTCATAGTCAGATGTTTAAAAGTGAGACACCAAGCATCCGATCATAAAGTTAACATACTTATAGCACATCTTCTGCAACTTCTTAAATCTTCTTTTCAGAAACATTCTCAAAACATTGTCTCCCGTGTTATTAAAAGGATTTTGCTTAAAATAAACCATTGTGTTTTAACCACCACATACATGGCAGATCAGAATTCAAACATTTGGTGAACTATTGGTTTTCTTTGTGGGGCCTCAAGGAATCACCAGCATGCATTCAACTGAAGGCAGGCACAGAGATTGTTTTTGTTAGAAGGTTCAACAGGATAATTAGTGACAAAGCTTTAGGGGTGTGGTATTTGCTTTCCAATGCAAAAATTAATTCCTAAAAAGTAAATCAGACACTTGGAATTACAGAAAGATTCATACATGAATCACACCAAAACTTACAGACTATAATATCCCCTCCAGTTTCAGAGTTACACAAAGATGCTGAAATGAACAATTTATTATGAGACACCATCCACATAAAACCTGCCTGGGCCTGAGGAACTAACTCTTCACCAGCTTACTTTCGTACCCCAACTTGGTAGGAAACTTCGCTTTGCCCAAGCTGACACTGACGTACGTACGTATGACCTCATTTATGTCTCTGTGTGAGCCACAAAAGCATATGGGCAGTTTCTTAAAAGCTAAACACAGAGTTACCATATGAACCAGTAATTCCAACCCCATGTATGTGCCCAAGGGAAATGAAAACATATGGCTATCCAAGACTCAAATGTGAACATTCATAGCAGCATCATTCCCAAGAGCCAAAAAGTAGATGCAGCCCAAATGTCCATCAACTAGTAAATAGAAAAATAAAATATGTCACATGAAGACAATAGAATATTACTTATCTATAAAAGGAACAAAGAGCTGATACATGCTATAGCATGGATGAACCTCAAACACATAGTGCTAATCAGTCACAAAAGGCCACCTACAATATGTCCCATTTATAGAAGATGTCCAAAAAAATGGGTTCCAGTATAAATAATTTTCCCAAGAGAGACTATTAGGTAAGGGGAAGAGGACAGAGTGAAGAGGGAGGGGGCAGGGGGGGACAAGAAAGGTCGTGGAAAGTTTAGAATTAACTAATGATGACTTCTGCATGTATGGAAATGTCACAGAGAAACCCCTAATTTGTACAATTAATATGAATTATTTTATAAGTAAAAATCCACATAGTTCAATAATAATTTTCCCAAAATGTAATCTACTCCTTTAAGTTTCACACTGTGCCAAACACCAAATTTGAAATTTACTTCTTATACCAAAATGAGAACAGCAGACATGTTTGCCAGAGTTCATGCAACAAAATAGAACTATGCAGTATTCGTGTCCAATAGGAAACTCCAAATATTGCAACAAAAAAATACAAGGAAGTCTTTTAAAAGGGATAATAGTAACATTAGCTTCTGCCTTCTGAAATGTTTGCTCTAAATTCTAACTATCATTCTTCAAAAATCTCACTTTGGGACTTCTCTGTTGTGAAGCAATGAGACACTAAGCATTTCAAAATCTCCCAGAATTATCAAAGAACCAAAAATAAATCCTAAAATTGCTTTTTAAGTGTGAAATGTGGCTTTTTTCCACTTTCAGTTGAAAAACAGCTTCAGAGATTGTACTCAAATTTTCCAAGCAATAAATCTCTCTCAAGCTAGGACCAGGCAAGGGACATTTTTAGCCTCAAAGAATATTTTTGTCAGAAAGATGCGACCGAAGGAATCAGGGACTGTGATGACTGTCGATGTGTTGCCTTGACTGTAGAAGTCATTGTTGGAAACCAAAGGGAGTAATGCAAGGTTATTAGCAAAGAATCAAGAACAAAAAGAAATTACAACTCAAAAAACTTAGAAAAATTCACACAGTCCAATCAAATCCAACAAAAACATAATGCATCAAGAGCCATAAAAATGCTCCTGCCCTTTTGGATCCTGTTTTAGAAGTTTATCCCAAAGAAAAGCAAACCTCAACAGCATGACTTATGGCAGCGTCAGGTCAGAGACTTCAACATGCCACCATAGGAACTGGTTATTTAAGGAATGGCTCCATACCACAAAGACTAACTGCAAAAGACGTGACGTGTACTTATGGTATAACACCTGCCCTAACTTATGATATGATGGAAGATAAAAATGAATGTACACGACAATAATTATACAAGCAAATGCATAATTTGCCCATCTGTATGGGAAAAACTACAAGAGACTACATCAAAGTACAAATCATTGTGCTAGTATGGTGGACCGACTCATATTTTTCTCCATGTTTCCGACCTGAGCCACGCAAATTTTATGAGAAACAAGTCTGTTAATCAAGATATAATGTCACTACCAACTACATTTTACTCCTGCTATTTATGTCAGAGTAGCAGCCATCAGGGACCCCTGGTCAGGATGCAGGGAAAGGAACACCAGGCTTTCTCTGACAGTCGAACTGTGAACCACTATAACCTTCAAGATGAGAAGACTTCCGGACAACAGGAGTGACAGGACAGGCTCCCTCTGCTCCTGGAACTCCACACATGTACTGCTAGCTTTTCCTATTACATTTCTATCCCATCTCTTGGGAGGAAGAAAAGTGGAACAAGATCAAACATCCCTTCCGGGTCTACTGAGCCTCACCTGATGACTCACCCGCCTAACCAAACTGACCAGTGCCCAGGGAGCCACAGTGCATGCCTGGAAAAGGCAGTGCAGAGGAGTGACCTAGCCTAGCATGATGGGCCAGAGAGCCCCATCCTAGAACTAAGTCTGTGCTGGTTAATGTCAGGTGTCAACTTGGCTAGGCCGTGCTACCCAGACACTTGGTCAAACATTATTCTAGATGTCTCTGTGGTGGTATTTTTCAGAGGAGATTAACAGTTTATCAGTGGACTTTGAGTAAAGATTACCCTCTCCAATGTTAGTAGGCCTCATCCAGAGAATTGAAGGCCTTAGTGGCAAAATGACCAAGCTCTGGAAGAAGAGAGAATTCTGTCAGCAGATGGCCTTGGACTTGGACCACAGCTCTTCCCTAATCTCCAGCTTGCTGGTCCACCCTGCAGATTTCAGCCTCACAATTTCATGAACCAATTCCTTTAATAGTTGATGTTATATTTACAGGGTGAGAGTGTGTGTGTATGTGTGGAGAAATATGTATCATGTGTGCACATGTATATATGTATATATGTGTATATATATAACACAAATTTGGTTCTATACACATGCACACACACACACACACACACACACACACACACACATATCCTATTGATCTTGTTTGTCTGGATTCTCTGAGCAGGACAGAGCCCAATATCCATACCTATTGCATGCCCTAGTACAGACGAGGTGTTCAGGAGATGTCTGTCAAGTGAGGAAGGAGGAGAGAGCCACTCCTGGGTCTGAGGATGGAGCCATCTTAAGCCAGTTTTTCACACCCTCTGGAAAATTCATGTAAATCAAAGTACTGGCAAAATTATCAAAGTTACTAACGCACAGAGTTCCTGTCTCTCTGCTTGTTTGGTTAATATTTTTAGTGGTCATTAAGAATCATGCCATGCTGTCCCTACACCCTGCTCACCTGCATCTGAAATCGGTAAACCCACACATGAGCACCCAGCTGTGCACTTATGACCTCCAGTGAAGTCACAGGTTGTTTTGTTGTTAGTATTATTGATAAATGACTCGCAGATTGAATGTGGAGTCACAGTGATCACAAAACTCAGTTTGGTTCCCAAACTCCCACCTTCTGTATGATCACCTGTATCATGGAAACAATCTGCTTTCGTAATTTGGGATTAATACTCAGTGCCATGATAAAGACCACACTATCCTTTTACTCTGCAATCTGTTAAAGAATTCTCACATTTCAAGATAATGTTTTAGTTACTATTTAATTTTCTGCCCCTAATTTTTGAGGATTCTAATCCTCAGATTACACATTTTTGGTATTAAAAAAATATGCCCTAAACCAGGCATGGTGGTGCACATCTATAATCCCAGCAGTTGGGAGGGAGAGGCAGGAGGATTGAAAATTCAAGGCCAGTTAATGGTGATTAACAAAAGGTCTGATTTTAACACAACCTTTTACATAATTGGTTTAGATTAGTCAAATGTACTCCCAGGACACTGATTTACTGTTTTGAGATGTTTTACTGAAATGGTAATTTCTTACTTATACAATTAAACTACCTGATTTCCTGTCCCATTTTATTGTCCTAAAGCCTGCTTGCCCACAGATCCCCACAATGTGGACCCCAGGAGGGCAGCCACACCAGGGAAGTGACATCATAGGCCCCACCGGAGTCCTAAAGGACTTGAGTGCCTTCCTAGGCAGAAAATAAAAATCTTTGCAATTTTTATTGTCCCTTTAGCAAAGACTATTCTGAGGTTCAATCTTAAGAAAAGGGTGGAGTCTTTCTCTCTTGGTACACTTGTTCATCATGAAGCAAATGAAATCTTGTCTGATTTAAGGTTGTGTTCCATTTACATTTTAAGAAAGTCAATCTGTGGACGAATGACAGCAGAATAACCACAGCATCGCATTAACTCCTGTGACACAAATCCTACGATGATGACCACGAGAATGCATCACAGCCAAGTGTCAAATTCCCACCTCCCTCCACAGCCGGTCTTGCCTCACTTCCCTCTTAGGAAGCTTAAACTCAGTCTATGGACATCAACTTTACCTTAAACTATTGAATTGGTTTTGTTGTCTGTTTCTTGTACTGGGGATTGAACCCAGGACCTTGAACATGCTAGACAAGCACTCTACCACTGAGCTACATCACTGGTCCCTTTTAAATTTTATTTTGAGACAAATTCTCACTCGGTTTCTCAGGCTTAATTCTCCTGTTTTAGCCTCCAAGCAGCTAGGATTACATGTGTGTGCCACCATGATGACCAGATCAGGGTTCTTAACCCTAACTACAGGCATTTAATTGCAGTTGTCTGGGGGGTGGGGGTCTTTCCCATCGCATGATTCTTGAGTCCACCTCAAAGCTGTTAAATCAGAATTGACAGGGTGGCGCCTGGTCTGGTTCTAATGAATCAGGTAGAATGTAAGCTAGAGCCCACAAGGTAGACGGGCTTTCTAAAGAAAGCCTTGAGGATCAATTGAAATAATCCTGCTGTGGAAGCTGCCCTTCAGATTTTTCCAGGCCACATGCCTCACTGCCAGGTAACTGAGAGGCACCAGGTTCCAGGGGTTCATTCACTGTACCCTCGCTTTTCTAAGATGGCAAGCTTTTTGAAGAACCCCCAGAGATTCACGTGTCCAACAGTTGAATCTATGTTGTATTGGTATTTTCTTTCCCTGAAAACATATGTGTCCTTTTGTTTCATGGTCTCACTTGGCACCAAGTACCCTGTTCATGTGCCCATCAGATTAGCTCGAATTACACGCTTTCACTGCTCCCACGAGCTAATGCAAGAGACCTACAATTACCTGTGGGCTGGTTTGAGCCCTAAATGGAACTAATGTCTGTCCCAACCAAATGCCTCAGGACCCACTCTTTTTTTTTTTTTCCTGTAAATTGTTGTTTTTGTAGGCTGTCTTCCAGAAGTTAAGCCTCAAAACAAGTTAGAACTGTAAGCCTACTAGAATCTACTCACAACTGTTGTTGAGTCTGTGCCACTTGCACTGTGTCAGACAGCCGAGTAAAATGCACAATATTGCCCCTACAATGGAAGACAAAATTGCTACTCTTAACGTAATCTCATTCAAGTTCATACAATGGCAGAAGTAAAAGGAAACCACCAACGTTCCCTTGCCTTCTGTGGGCAGGTTCCATGTGTCAGGACCTAGGAAGCACAAATATTGCCTGTTCGTATCTGCACATTCAAGAACTGAATCATTCCTACAGAAAAGAAATCTATTTGGTGCTCATACTGAGAATGCCAGGAAAGCTAGAAAATTCCATTGCCAGTTCTCAAATGATGACAGAGAACACTAGTTTGTTATGGCTGGTTAAATTTTGCAAACTTTGAAAGAGAAAATGATGAATGGGTAATCAGCTTGATTCTTGCTTATGGCCCCCATGAAAACGTAGCATAGTATCTTTATTACCCTAGCTCCTCTTTCCATCAGCAATGAGCTACACTGTGTCAGTCCCCAAGAGGGACAATCAGATAAAACCTTACCAAGTGCCTGTGGAATGCGCTGCTCCTGGCGTCAAGACAGAGAGCACGGAAGAAAATCAAATAGAGCCAATTGTGCTTGGGAGCAGGAGGGCGGGGCAAATGCATCTCTCAGATTCTTCAATATAGCTGCAGGCTGTTCTATGTGTGTAAACCATAGGACACCACACATCCACACAAACACACACACACATACTGACGGCTGTCATGACAACTAGTGGAGACTCTCAGTAGTGAGCAAAGAAGTAGGGAAAAAGGCCCTGAACTTACATTTTCATTTGAGTGACTCTGAAGCTATATCTTCTGCAATGGCTTTGATGGCACAAGTGTCCATGACTTCCTGAGAGTCACATTCTTGGCCTGACATCCTTAATAGTCAAATTTGTCTGCCATTTTCTGGAGCTCAATTCTTCTTGAATCATTCATTCTGGATGTATAGTCAAATGTTGGGTTAGATAGAAAGATAAGAGGTCCCTTTGATGTGAAGGAGATAAACACTTTCATGCTACTTGAAAAGCATCCATTCCTCTCTCATTTCAGGATTGAACCATACCTGAAATGGTGGCTCCCAAGCTTAGGGGACCTATAAGGCCACTTGCTCAGGAAACATGGTCAATATTGTAAAGTAATCATATTGTCTTCACCATGGGTACATAACTGTTTTTCAAATATGGATGGATGATGCTCTAACAGTAATAAACAGTAATAAACAAGTTCACCTAAAAGCATTTCTTTATTTAATGTAGCTTGGGTATGGTGTTGCGTGCCTGGAACCCTAATACTCCAGAGGCTGGATCACCAGTTTGAGGTCAGCTGGGGCTACACAGTGAATTTGAGGCCCACCAAAATAAAAACAGAGTAAACTCAGATAGCTTTTTGGCATTATGCATGTCATCATTTAATAGTAAATGTTTAATGTCTGAGCACCTGGACAACTTTTGACCTTCTGAGTAGATCTATCATATTTGGAACCTCTGAGCTGGAAGCCATCGCCAATTCGTTACCATCTAAAATCACTTTCAGATCCTCACATATATCCTTTTGAAAGTTTGAGAAACAAAATTCAAGATGCTGCAACTTTATTACTCCCATTCCACACATTGGGAGTGATACCCCATAATGATAAGGATGACGATGGTATCAGGAACAGCATATAGAAATAATGACAACCGTTCCCACAGTGGACAGGTGTTTGGGTTCAGGAGCTCAGGTCTTCTGTCATTCCTACCCGCTCCTGCTTTCTTGCACAACCCCGTTTTCCATAGGATCAAGCTCTCCCAGCTAAGAGGGCAGGCTTTAGAGAAAGGCTGGGTCCCTTTAAATTTCAGCACTCCCTCTCCTGGGCTGTATAGTCTTAGTTACAGGACACATATGTGAAAAATGGATCCCCAGTGAGTTCCTGTAGCAGAGGGGCCATGGTGGGCCTAGCCAAGCATTTGCATCCACACTTCTTCTGCCGTCTTTCTTCTGCCGTCTGTCAATTGACCAGTTCATCACGCACTTCTTCACAGACCATTGTGGAAACACTTTCTCCAACACAGGCACTGACCCAAGCATGGGTCTCAGCTACCTCTTTCAGACCCTTCCACATTTCAAGTTTTTTTTCTTTGTATTCTCCGCATGTTCAAACTGAATTGCAGATTTGTTCATAATATAATTTTTAGGTCCTGTCGTTACTTATGAATTCTCCCCCCTCTTGCCCAGGTACAGAGTATGGTATATGTTCCCAAATTGTGTACAAAGACGCAGTTATCCAGAGCCTGCACGCACAGGTGACTACACACACGCACACTTCCAGGTATACCTCAGAGATCTGTCAGCAGGTAATTATCTTCCACACTGATAGCTCTGAATTGCTGAGTACCTTCCAGCTACCTTCGCTCTTCAAACTTCCCTTCTTGCAGCTGTTCCTGACTCCAGGAGCCCAGGGGCAGCAACCCAGATCAGCCTTTCAGTCCTGCCTCTTCTTGCCCCTATAAAGATGTGCTGCCCTCAGCTATACAATTTCTAGAACAAACATGTAAGGTACTTTACAACCCCACCCAGTCCAGGAGCAGAAAGCTATCTTTCTGGAAAGTCTTTCCAACTGTTGTCTCATTAATGAATATTTTATCAGCAAAGTACTGCTTGCCCAGACACATCGGGGGCTGTTTACCCAGACTGTCAAAGTGCAGGTGTAGCTAGCAGTGGAGACTGAGCCTGAGTGGTGTCATCCAACACAGGATCAAGAGAAAACTCAGGTGCATTCTAGGTGAGCTCAGATACCTGTGAGACAGTCCCTGTTCCTCTTTTCTCTATTCTGTTCTCCTGGTCCTACAAGGTTGACACTCCTGGTGGCTTGGTAATAGAGTGAGTCCTTGGAAGAGAGGACAATTTCAACATTCACTGCCTGAGGGCAGGTGGAATAAAAGACCAGCTGGAGAAGGCTAAGAGACTCTGCAAAGTGGGTCTGACACCCAGGGAGGGGTCTCCCTGGGTTGGACTGGTCACTGTTCACATTCTTGGGAACAGTGTCAAGTAGTGTCCAGGTTTTTGGTCCCTCAGCCTTATTCTGCAGTCCTCCAAACTTATTTGGAGGCACTAAGACATCGTGCAAGTGCAGAACTCATTGGGCAAGTTGGGGAAAATAAACAATTTCAAAGCTAGGATGTGAGACCATTATGCTGCAAATCATTCAAAAAAAAGTTTGTGTGTGACAGTCTCACTCTCTCCCCTTCTCCTCTTACCCATTCCCCAAGTAAGCAATCAAATGAGCATTGTTCTGAGGATATTTTTCCCTTTTCGTTTTCAGAGATCTCCATTAAAAAGCTCAATGTGTGCTCATGACAAATATACCCCTGGGGCTACTTGCTAGAAACAAACCCCACATGAAAATACCAAGGCTTTTCTCCTTTCTTATGTAAATAGATCTCCAGATGGCTCATTTGTATGACTGTGTTTACTAATTCTTGTTTTCTTTCTGGACAATCTGTTCCCAGTAACCATTTTATCATGGAAACTCTGGAGGTGATGCTTGCAACTTCATCCAGTAAAACATGGAAGAGGACATGGCCCACTGGGTAGGGCACTGGTGACACCAAAGCCACACACACACACACACACACACACACACACACACCCCTCGCAAGGGAAGGGCTAACTAATCTTGTGTTGTAGTTATTGATGTTGGACAGGCGATATTTTTAATTGATGCCAGATGAGAATAATTAATTTCAGACTTACAGGAATATCTGAGCAATACATAGCCACAGGCACAATCTAGTTCAGGACTGGAAATCTTTTATCCCTTCCTCTCTAATCTAGCGCTCACAGCAGACATCACCAATCATTCATGGCATCTTCCCTGTGGGCACAGAGGTGATCCCAGAAATGTTTTCAGTAGGCCTCACCAAGACACTAACAGTCAGTCACAGTTGACACGTGGATGATCCACATCTGCCATCCCTGAGCTCTTCGTCTTGCTGATGGAGCGATCGAGGCTGTGAGATTGGTACAACAGTGTTCAACACCTCTCAGCCAGTTAGGAGAATTAACTCTTCAAATGGAAAATTCAAGTGACCTAATGATGTGATCCAATATCATCTGATACGATAGTGAAATTACATCTTCGCTTTCACCACTCCTAACTGTGACTTAGCAGTGCCTTGGCTCATGAAGGGAGGTGACAAGTCATCTAACATTTAACATTCACTTGTTGCAGATTTCTCAAAATATCCTTTTGCTCACTGCTAATTCTGGTTTATAACAGTAATTGCACCTGCAGTTAAAGCTTGTCTTAATACATTAAGAAGAACACGTGTTACTGTATCACAATTTTAAAAATATTCTGATAAGTATATTTCAATATATTTGCTTTCCTTTATAATTCTAAGTATCTCATTTTCTTAGGCATTGTTCTAAGAAGGAGTCCAAAGGCTTCACCAGACTGTCAGTAGGGTCCCTGGAACAAAAAAAGATTGAGAACCCCTGGTTAAGAGAAAAGCCAAGTCTCCTAACCTCTTATCTTCACGCATGCAAAAAAAAAAAAAAAAAAGCCCTGTCTATGACACCCTGCCACTTGGGACTAACCCAATAATTACCTCCATGTTAGTAAGAAATTGTTTCAATATAAAAAAAGGATTTATGTTGATGAGAGACAGGGAGTGTAACTTCCCAAGCCCCTCTGCCATAGGTAACTATTGTGAACAATTTGTTATTCAGCTTTCCAGACACTATACTCATTATGTAATAAAAATGCAATAAAATAATTCAGGCTCTCCCACAGCTAACTTGTTTTACTTAACAAAACAGAAGAATGAAGGGCGATGTGGTCTCCTTCCTTTATACAGCTTTGCTACATTCTTTTTGGTGGCTGAGCATACCACTATGTGAATGTACCCCTCTCCATTTCAAGAGCTCCAATAAAGGAGATTTTATAATCCAATGTTTTCTTGACAGAGAGAAGTTATCATTTGAACCTGGGAAGGTTAGAAATTTGGCTTTAACAGCTATGGACTAGCATACGATGATAAAATCAATGGCTGAAGAGGTCACTCGGGAAATAAACCACAGCCTTCACCTCTCCAGACCAAGACAGGCACTTGGTCTGCCCGTGTCCTGGGCAAATGGATGTGGCCATTACAGAAGTCACTGAGGGTGAGCAGACACAGAGGTAGAAGGCTCAGTGCCCCATCTGGGGACCCCTTGGGAGGATGTGGTCCAGCCCGAGAGCAAACCCAGGCTCTGGGCCCCATGTGGCCTCAGGGACATTGCAGCAGGTGTCACCACTCACACTCCACAGGGCTGGAGATTGCTTTGGAAGTTCTGCCAGACTCTAGGGCCCAGGTGGAGAGGATGCCCCACCTCAACAGTGGAACCCACCCCTTCATCCCCAATTCTACTCCTTCCATTGTGGGGCATGACCTTCCCACACACCATTCTCTTTCAGGGTCCCAAGTGACCTGAGACCAGTTCCTAGGGATGGTCATCAGTTGCTTTGGGGTAGATTGAGGGGAAAAATCTTTAGTCAAAAGCAGTGGAAAAGTATAACCAGCTTGACATCACTGTGCCAGCACTACTACAATTAAAAGAAAACCCAAAAAGTCAGGCAAGGCCAATACAAGAGCAGAGGCTTCAAGGAAAAGGAAAACTTGTTTTCAGAGGTGAAGGAAGAAGACAGGGAGGCCCACTTGCAGATGGAGACCCCCAGGAAAAGGTGGTGAGAAGGCATTTCTCTCTCCCATGCAGGTCCTGGAGCACTCACCTGGAGTCAGAGAGCTGAGCACCGCTCCCAGACCCCACGGTTGGATAAGAGAAGCTTTTCCACAGGACCCACTCTCCTGCCTTTGTCCTTTGTAGCCACCAACCCCACCTCCTCCCAGCCAGCCCCAGGTCCAGGGGAAGCAAGGTCAGAGCAAGGCCTTCCTTTGCTGGGACCCTTCCCTGAACCTCTATTTTTCCTCTTTGAGCTTCTGTAGTTCTCAAAAATTGGGCATCCTCCCTCTCCTCATTCCTCACTTGGGGTCAGAAGGTCTTTCCCCTCCCATTACATTTTGCTGTCTCCTTTCTGCTTTGGGTTCCAGCAATTTAAAATTCCCTGGCTCGGAGTCAGCTCTTCTATCAGAACCAACATGGCTCCAGACTCCTACCCTGGCGCAATGTAGGAAATAAAACAAGGCCAGTCTTGTTCCCAGTTCGATAGGCTGCAAGTTTAAGGAACAGGGGCTTCAAATCTTTTCATGATTTTGTTTTGGCACCAGGGCGTCTGTGTTTAATTCTGCATCTCCTGCCAGACTTGGGAAGTTGAAGTGATAATATCAACAGGCAGAGAGATGGAGAGCACCACACACCATTGGCTCCCATCCCCGGTGCAGGCTGGGGGTGGGGAAGAGGATGAGGGGGTCACTCATGCACACACTCTCACATACAGAGATACACACTTCCTCAAACACACAATCATGTATGAACACATCCACACATGTATACAGACCACACGTGTGCACAATGACACATACTGACACAAGCACACAGTCACATATGCAAATAAAAATACATGTACACACACTGATACACATTGACCACACACATCCCCCCATAGACACACACACACATGTGCACACTAGTACATCACACCCATAAATATGTACACAGTCACTTGTACACACTCACACATACACTGATGCACAAATCTCCAAACACACATTACTCTCAATTGCACACAAACACCCTGTCATGAACACACACACAGAGACACACATACCGATGCCCACGTGAACATGCTCACATGCATACATGGACACATCATCACACACACACACTCACAGAAGCAAAGGGAGGTACATACACCATCAGGCAGGGAGCACAGGAGTGTTACAGGATGAGCTGTCACACCAACCTCCCCCCACAACCTGAAAGAAAGCAGCTTCTGCCTCCAAGGCCTCTCCAGGAGGGCCCATGGTAAAGTTCAACCAATTAAGCTGCCTGTTTCCATGGAGACATTTACTTTCTCAGCTCTGAAGTCCAGCAGCCCTCTGTCCTGGCACATAGGATGTAGGTGTGAGCTGTGGTCAATTGGTGGCAGCTGAAAGGACCCCATGTCTTCAAGTGACTTTGCAGATAACTGAGACCTCATTTTTTGTTTTTTTAACAAGACATGGGAATGAGATGGCATCGGTTAACAGAGCACCGAGTTGCCCAGAACAGTTAACAAGCACCGCAGGCCAGGCTACCCCGGGGACCCCCTACCCACCCGTCCCACCCTCCCCTCTCATCCACTCAGCAAACAGTTCCTGAGGGCCAGCCAGGAATCAGACACATCCCAGGGAACCCAGGGAAAGGATTCCTGCCTTCCAGATCCTACAGTTCAGGCAGGAACAGACATTAACCCAAAGGAATGTAAAATGACAATTGGGGTAGGAGTCCCAATTCCCTTGTGGAGTAATATAGGAAAGGCAGACTCTGTCTCCACAGCAGTGGGGAGCAGGGGACCAGACTAGGTGGACATGACCAGACTTCATGTACACCCAGCCCACACGGGACCCAGTGTGTCAATTTCATTGGTCTGGTCATCTTGTGCTCTAGGACCCAGGGTGTAGACAAGACAATCTAAACTCAGGACAACTCTCCCATGGGAGGGAGGGTGTGCGCGCGTGTGTGTGTGTGTGTGTGTGTGTGTGTGTGTGTGTGTGTGTGTGTACGCGCAGGGTTTTGCATGCTTTTAGCAGGAGAAACAGCTTATGAGAGACAGAAATAAACAGTGTGCCTGACACCTGGAAGCTACCTAATAAAAGTGGCTGGTGTTTTTGTATTATTTAGTGCCCTAGTTAGTTATGCTTGGCTCCAGGTCTCTAGCAAAGACATTTGTAGCCCTTGGAGAGAAAAGAACTTGCACTGAAGGTAGGAGGGGAACAAACTCCCTAGGAAGAAGGCACAGGGACAGCAGCCAAGCAGACTGGGTTAAAATTTGTCGTTGGATGAATCCAAGCAGGGTGAGCCAGAAATGACTTGAATGTCCTCTTCTTAAACGTGCTGTATAAAAATATGAGGAGAATGTTACAGTTATGTGTTGAATAACGCTTACGAAATGGGTAGAGTCAAGTCTGCTGTCTTTTCTGAGCAAGGTCTATCACCAACGTGCAGTGTTTCCCCCATGAGTATTGCTAGCCCACAAGACTGGGGAAGCACGAGGACTGTCAGCCCTGGGCGTCCTGGTGGCCACCATGGAGTAGATTCTTCTCTGATGATCTTGCCTAGTATGTTTCATGGGGCATCCACTCCGATCTCTTGACCTGCTCCCAACTCCTCACAGAGGTAGAGAGCTGCCTGAATTCCAGTTCACTGTGATTCCCCACTGGCAGAACAAGATTGGAAAATGCTTTGTCTACCACGCCTACAATATAGTACATGCATTCTGGATTCTGACAAACCCATCTTTAAATTCTGCTCTGGCACTTACTGAGAGCCTTGAGCAAGTCTGTCATCACTCTAAGCCTCATCTTTATGATGGAGAGAATAACAAGACCTATTTTGTGAAGTCACTATGATAATTAGATGATATGGTGCCTATAAAAAAGCACGCCATCCGTTACACGACAGCTCTCTATAAATGTTAGCTTTTATTTATTTGTTCATACTCCACCTTTTCCCAGAATAGGGATGTGTGTGTGTATGTGTGTGTACTGAGCAGGGGGAATGGATAGGAAAAGATGGATAAATAAGGCTGATTCTGGCATCCTGTGTGACATACAGCGGGCGCCAACATCTCTAAGAGTCATCTCTCACAGTGTTCAGATGTTCAGTGTTTAGTTGTTCAGCAGAAGAGTTAGAGTTCATACTGGTAAGATCAGATAAAAATTTCTTCCAGGGACACACACTTTTTAAAAAAAACATCAAGAAGATATTCCAATCAATGCCTTATTTTTAAAATGGAATTCAAACAGTGAATTCTGAATGGAATTCAGACAGTGATTTAAAGCTTGTTAATCTCTGTAAATTATTGTGACACTCAAGTGAAAAGTCCTCTGTAACACTTTTAGAATCCCATTTTCATTTAACATTAATTAAAGCCCACTAATCATAAAATATTAATAAAATCAAATTCCCAAAACGAGCTCCCAGCTGACAGATTCTGGCTCTGGGTGAGTTATCGGACCCTGTGAAAAACATAGGTCATAATGAAATTTGAACCATGGAAATGCAATCAGCCTGACCATGATCAAGAGAGGGCATCTCTCGGGAGGATAATATATACTTTGGGTAATAACTTTTATGTTTTTAGCCTATTTCTAGCAGTGTGTGGCTCTTATGGCTATTTAGCAAGACTTTCAAATCAAAAAGTCTTAAGATAGGCTTCGTTGTTGTTTACAGACCTTCCTTAATTATTCTATAAATATCAGATCCTGGGTACATATTGGGGGTAGAGAAGTTGACCCTGGTGGTGTCGGAGGAAAAGAAAGTGAGGCTAAGGCCAAAGACAATCCCTGGACAGGGAGAAAGGCTGATAATAGCTGTCTCAGAAATTAGGTCCTGGAAAGTAAAGGTCACCCACCAACTCCCTTCTTTAAGAAAGAGTGAATGTTAATTGCCTTATCTTCTTGGGGCTGCCCAGGTGTTCACAGCACCCAGGCCAGCAATTGCTGGATGGATGAAGGTGTGGAACACCAAATTTGGCAGCTTTGTTTCTGAGGCTATGCCATGAAGCCAACATGGCCAGAGAGAAGTGCTGGGAGAAGGTGCATGGATTCATTCAAGTGTGCCCGCTCCAATCTGATGTGTTCTCCTAAAAGGGTTTTGCTATGCAGTTTGTCCCACAGGTGCATGTGTTAGAAGCTTGGTCCCCAGAGGCAATGTTGAGAGGTGGCAGAACCTTTAAGAGGTGGGGACTAATAAAAGGTCATTGCAGTCTCTTCAACCAGGGTCCCTCAAAGATGTCTCCCCAAGTGTGATGCCTCAAGAGAGACTGGGACCCTCCATTCTTGAAGATAGTTCTGCTCGCTTAGGTGGGCAGGTAGATCCCACAATGATCTTCCTGCAAGCTTGCCTGCTGAGCAAGCAACAATGTAAATGCAGAGCAGATGGGCAACTCCATCTGCTTGCAGAAGTGATGACAGGCCATCCCTGAGCCCCACCAAGTCACTTGAGATGGGACTCTATGGTCATGTGACTGATGTTTTCACAAATCTGTCAGAACTTATCCATCCAAATGAAGGCTGTTCTCAAAAAGACTACCTTAAAAGGAAGTATAATTAATTGCTCTTTTCCTGAAAATCACTTAGAAGTCCTTTAGTAGTCAGTTTCCAAGTCACTTTGTAACAAGGAATCTTGAGGATTAAATGAGAGAATTAAATAATGTCAGTCTAAAGTATACCTCCCATGGTGCTGAATATATAGTAAGCACTTAATAGTTGGTGATTTTTATCATAATTTTTACTCTCCCTGCCTCTTAAGATGTAGTTGAGTGCTCTCCGACAGAGAAATATAAGCCTCAGAGAGTAGAGGCCATCCATTACCCAAATTATTTCCCCTTATTCCCATGAGCCACTGGGAACACATGATGCAAACTCAGGACTAGAACCACAGTACTTGGTTAAGTAATGCTACTGTGGCATATAGAATCAAAACAAGGCAAGTTTGGCTCAATGTCTTTAGGAGTGAGATGGAAATTACAATTATTCCAAAAATCTACCCAGCTACATCATTTGGCTTCTATCTCTTTATTCCTCCAAAGCAAGAAGCAGAGTTATTATAGCAGAGATATTACTACAGCTTTCCAAACCATTTTCTTCTTCCCAGCCACACAGAAAGACTGCATTCCCAGCATGCCTTGCAGTTTGGTTGACATCACTTCATTCCTAGTACCATCTTCTTTGCTCCCTGTCTGGCTCTCCTTCTTCCAGGACATGAGCATAGACTTTGAGGTGAAATCAAAGGGTAAACGAAGCCTATTCACAACTCAGAGAAGAGACCCCTCTCCTGCTTGGAGCCACTACACCAGTAGCAACAATACTAGACTCCCTGTGAGCAAGCCACACAGCTTTATCCTGTATATCACTGAGATGAGGGGATTGCTGTAAAGAAGCTAGGTGAAGCACACTGATTAATGGACTTACCTTCCCACTAATGTTTAAGGAAACTTCTTATTTGAGAGAAGCCACCTTGGATAGGACAGATACAGGTGGAAAAATGGATTAGCTAAGTCCTTGGTAAGGACACCCAAGATATTTTTTCCCATCTCAAAGCAACTTGGAGCTCTAAGTCGCAAAGATAAGGCAGGTAATGTAGACTATCTATTTCCTACTTACCAACTAATCTTGAAAATGGTTGGGATAATGATACAAATCATAGAAACTTCATTTTGGAGCCAGAAATGAGCCTTAGAGTCACAGGAAGTCCTCGATTTTTCAGCCATGGAGCAGATCTGACCATCTTAGATCAATGTGAGATGGGGACATCACAGCCCAGAGGAAGTTGAACTGACATAGTTGAAGTCTCTAACCAGTATCACAGGAGCCAGGACCCTCACCTTCCAAGTCTAATTGGTTCTGCACTGTCCCTTTGTAGTCTGAAGAACTAGCACCTTGAATCTTAAGTAAGACTGAGATGGTAGACTCAGGTCTATTTATTTCTCAGGCAGGCCCCAGGTGGCTCAGCAGAGTCTTGATAAACAGCACCTTCGAAAAGCCATTTTATGGTTGATTTGGTATTATTGGGACTCAACTTGAGCCAACTATTCCCCCCGCCTAAAAAAATCACTTTATTTAATGATGATGGAAGAAACAAAGGTAATAGCTTCCCTGAAGGAGCCATCCATCTTGCATCCTGGGTATACTTAGAATCTCACCGCTCAAAGCATCTCGATTTGACACAGAACAAATAAGAACCATCTTTGGAAAAGAAAAAGATGCTATTCTTCCCTCAATGCTAAGGCTGAAGTAAAAGGGATGGTTTCCACACTGTCTCTACATAACTAATTAACACGCTAGTATGTAATGAGTTGTTAAGTAAGAGGCATTTTCACATAATTAGCAACTAATGTGGATGGTTGGCCCTAGGTCCTTATGGCAGAGGCTCCATGTTAGAACAAGTGACACAGACTGCAACAAAGAGCAGAGGGACAGTTAGCATGTCCACATTGCTTATGAATGGGGAAGAGTGGATGGGCCTTGTGCAGAGGAGGGTTGAGACAGGCTGAGTCTTTGACTGTCTACTTGGTAGAACCCAAATTCAACCCAGCCAAAGGTTTGGCCTTTTAGATGAAGACTGTGAACTTCTGAAACTCACATGGGAGATGGAGGGGATGGAATAGTATCCCCCACAAAAAAAAATATGTTCACACCCTAACCCCCAGACCCTATAAATGTAACACTGTTGGAAAGGATCTCAAGATGAGAGCGTCCTGGCTTACACAGGTGCTCTCTAAATCTGATGACAGATGTCCTTGCAAGAAGCAGGACTACAGAAGAGGAGGCAGCCACGTGCAGACAGAGACAGTGACTGGAGTGAAGCTACAGGCCAAGGGACAGAAGAGACAGCAGCCAGAAGAGACAGGAAGGATCATCCCCTGGAGCCTCCTGAAGAAGACTGGCCCTGCAACACCTTGATTGTGAACTTCTGGCCTCTACAGTGTGGGGATAAATTTCTGTCGTTTTATGCCTCCAGTTTGTGATACTGGGGTGGATGGGAAAAAAGGCCCATGGACTATTTGTGAACCCCCTCAGATGGAATGTGTAAGGCCCCACTCCCTTTCTTAGTTAGACACTCAACAAACAATTGGTGATGGACATTTCTCTGTGCCCTCAACTAGTTTTTGGCTTAGCAAAGAACGGCAGGATTAGAAAAAACTAACAAATGCACCAAGACATACCAAAGTGACACAAAATGGACAGGAGACTGGTGTGTGCCCAGTCTTCAAGGGCACTTCCAAAAAGAGGAGTATTCAGGTTTGTCACCTCAGGTCCCACTGGCTAGCTTTTATAACCCAAGAGTGCCAGAGGCACAAGCAACGTGCAACTGTGTATTTTTCCCTTCCTCTTCCTTCCCTATCTCTGGGCAGGGAAGGAGAGTCACCAGCAGCAGGGAGGACTGGGAATTGGTCTCAGTGGAGGGAGAAGGCTCAGATTCTCTCAAAATTCTCTCCCAAGTCTTGGGTTGGGAGCACAACTGCCATTGACATGGTGGCAGGTGGTGACACCTGTTATTTCCCACAAAGGAAGTAGGTTCTGTTGGAGTCCATGTGCCTACAGAGCAAGAACCAGCCTGAGAAAGTCTCCCCTCTCAGCTGTGTCCAACACAGTTCTCAATTAAACATAAGTGCAAACAGGGAAAAATAAATCCAGAGAACCCACACTTTCTACTTTGTTTTTCTCAGATTGGAAAATGAAAGGCAAGTTATAATCTGCTGAAAATAAACTGTTGGGAGAATTTACAGACTCGGAGGATGGAAGATCAAATGTTGCAATCGAAGGGAATGAGGATGTTTAATTTAATCTAACGGGAAAAGAAAAATCCTACTGCAGAACAATCAGATTCCACTGGCCGTGGCTTTTGTGACAGGAAACCACCATGCTGAGCATTAGAAATGTTCATTCAGAAATCCAAAGTCTTGGTTTTTGATGGCTCAGTTCCTTCAATAACAACAGCACAGGCCAGGCCAGCAGGAGTGGAGGGCACCGAGCTGAGAGCAGAGAGGATGTGGGGATGATGGGGGCAGATGCCCACATGCCCTCTGGAGGCAAGTTCAAGTAGGGCCCAGGGTCAGCGACCCCAAGTGAAATTGTACAACTGGTCAGCAGCCTCTGACTAAAACCAGTTCTGGGAAAGAGACAATCTCCCTGGAAATGTTTATAACACATACTGGCTCCATCCTTTCTGCTCTCCAAGGAGGACTGAAGCCATTCTGCTCAGCACAGCATTTTTAGACAATGTGGGTTTTATGGTTTTTGTTGAAACAGAGGGAGAATGAATTGCAAAACCAAATATAACTAGAAATGTCTTTGTAATTTTAAAATAAAATAACTGAAAACAGTTCAGACCAAGGATTGCCCTCCAAGAGTGGAAACTCAAACACAATCACATTCTGCTGAAATATAGGAGAAGGAGCAGAAATAAATCCAAAAGGGTTGAGATCCAAAACTGAAACCCAATAAACTCAATGGTAGCAATTAAATATAAATTATTAAAATCTTACCAACCCTAGAGGCTAGGAGTACGCACACAAAGAAACCTATTGTCCTTTCAAATTTTCATGGGTAAGCATCAAATTTGGATTTTAAAGGCTTCCCACTGCTTTGGGAATATAGATATTTATGTTGTGATAAGCATTTCTATCTGAGCGATCCTGTCTCCAGTAGTAGCAAAAGAACCAAATGAGCTGTAAATGCCCCATGAAGGCAAGTCTTTGAGCTGTCTCAGTTGCTCTTCTTTAGGGCAGATGTGGGTGTAAAATCGAGATAATCTATATTTACTGAACCTGTCTAAATGTCCAGGAGAATGGCTGAGTAAATATTGAATAGCTACTTATGAGAACAATACGTAACCCTTTAAGCCATGGTTATGAAGTCTGTATTGCCAAACAGAGACCACTTATTGTGTAATGTTGAGTGAAAAGCAAGATTAAAAATACACATGTATTATTAGTAAACCCACTTTAAGTATACAGAAAAGGAGCCACACCAAAATGTCAACAGAATTGCTTGGGGGTGCTAGAATTAGGGGTTTTTTTTTTCATTATTTTTCAAATTTAATAATGTAATTTTAATGAAGTGACAGATATTAGATGTCACTTTTCTACAAGGACAGTAAGTAAGGAAATGGAACAGAATGAACACAAAGATTTGTATTTTACACTGAACTCTCCTCTTTTTGGGTCCCTGTGGAGCAAGTTTGGGGAAACTAACAGTCTTGTTTTGAACACTTTGGGTCTGAGGTACCTGTAAGGAATGCAAGTGGTAATGCCAACTAGGGGTTAGCCTACAAGTCTTCAATAAAGGAGATTCTGGTTGTGTGTGTTAAATATTATGACCAGGGGACTGTCTGGGGAAAATATTTGCAATCTTCAGTTAACAGTTCTTTTGACCACTTTTTGTATATGAATTATAATACAATAAAAGAACTTGCCCAGTCTTTCAGATCTTGGTTTTTTAATCTATCCTTAAGTCTCCATCCAACTGTAATTCTACAATTTTAAGACAAATATAAATAATATGTTGAATTAGGATTCTTGCTTGCTGGCAATAGAAACCAATAAGAACCAATCTAAGGAAAAGCAAAAATTATTCGGAAGGAAAGGAGAAGCGCCCAAAATTGAAGAAGAGGGTGACATAATAGGCCTCAGTGTGGGAAGAATCAGAAAACCATCAGGAGTCCAGACAGCAAGGAGTAACAATTTCTTTAAGGGATGACTGTTGCAAAGAATCGACAACTCAAACAAATTCCATCCTCACAGTCAGAGGATGATAAGTCAGGAGAGATAAGTCAGACTGGCTTCACGCAGTCATGTGCTCATATCTTGGCCAAGAGAGGGCAGGGCACCTTTATTGACAGTCTCATGAAGGTCACACAAAGTAGAGAGAACTCCTGACAGAAGAAGAGGAATGGATACCAGGCAGAAAGATAACCAGTATCCCCCTTACCTGCCAAGCCCACTGTTTTATGGAGCTGTGGTGCCAGAGGAAACAAAAGTGATCTCTCTCACTAGGTCTATAGAGACTTGTCTAGTTTACATGTCTAGTTTGCATGACCACTGACAATGGATCATCCTGCCTGACACAGTCAGGCACACCACACATAAAACCCATGGCTCTGAGCTTTAGAAAAATCAAAGAAGAAAACAATAACAAAGACAGTGACTTTGACTTATGTTTGTAAGTTCAGAACTAAATGAGCCAAATAGTCGGGGGGTAGGGGTGACTCTTTTACGTGAAATGCCTTGGACAGTAAAACTAACAATGGAAGTCCTGTTGTACCATGAGGCTGTTTCATTGATTTGTTTTCTAACTCTACTTTTGAGCACAACGAGAGTTGTGTGTTTTGGAAATAAAACAAATATTTTTTTTTCTTTCCCAATACTATATAGAAACCTCAAGGGCAAAGTAAAATAAAACCTCATTATTTCAGATTCCACTCATTCCAGACTTAAAATAATTTGGCTTGGGCTGCATGAAGCCTGCCTTTGTGCTCTCACTGAATAGTGGTTTTACTAAACAGTCAATAATACAAACAAGATTGCTGGAGTCCCAGTTAAGCTGCTAACGGGAGGTTCAGCCCACAGCTTACTACAAGTGACGGCTGCCCCTTAAGGTGACATCTTAATCATCATTAAAGCACAACCAGGAGGACCTGCAAGCAGCTAGTTCAAATTTCTGCACCGCCCCCCCAATATTTTTTTTCAGTTCTAGGGATTGAGCCAAGAGCCTTGTACGTGCTAGGCAAGCACTTGAACTATGTCCTTAGCCCTCTGTATATCTTTTAAGACTGCTATAATTCAAATCTTCCACTCATCACAGTAGGTTTTCACTCTGTTAGTCTAATCAAAAGTGTTTGACCACACTGTTTAATGCAAGAAGGTAGAGTATAAACCTTGTTGCCTGTCAGCCTTGAAAAAGTTATAGCTGATGACATTTTTTTGTTTTGTTTTTCATTTTTTTAAAGACAGGGTCATGTTTTGAAGCCCAAGCTGACCTCGAACTTAAGATTCTACCTCAGCCTCCTGCTTACAGGCATGTACACCACACAGGACAGGCTTCCAAGTAAGGAAACACTATAGAGCACCTAGTACCCCCAAAAAGAAAACTCAAAAAAATCAAGTAAGGCAACACTAAAAAAGGGTATCTGTGTTCAAATACAGCAAAGCACATGTCTTGGATGAACTATTCAGTGATGTAATCTTGTCATAAATATCATAAATTACAATGATCTTTAATCATGACTTCATCAAACATCATGGAACATACATGAGACCCACGGAGCAAAGACAGGAAGTGCTCACCAAATAAACTGTGTGCTTCCTGCCATTTCCCAGCCTCCCCTGCAGGGCATCCACTTTGAGTAGAAATAATGAGTTGCACTTCTGCTCAATGCAGACAACAGGAGTGTTCTTCCTCCATCCCATCCTGTCGTCATGGTGACTTTAAGCTCCTTGGTGAGAAGGCAGGAACAGGATGAAGAGAGTGTGGATTTCCCGAGTCACCAGATGGAAGAGCAACTCCGGACACCACCAGCCTGAGATGCTTGAGAATTAAATAAATTGGGCTCGAGGGGAATGTACAGCATTGTGACTGAGCTGCAAAGATTTGGAGTTGTATTGGCTATTGTTGTATAGCTTAGCCTATTTTGATAACATACTGCCTATTACAATGTTTGTCTTACAGATAAGAAAAGAGATTGAAGTAAAATACATATGTAGGTTGAAAATGGTAATGGTAGTAAGTGGCAGGGCTTAGAATATAGTTCAAACCTTTGGATGTCAGGGCATTTTCCCCTAAGATGCAACGACTGAGATGAGGCCTATATGCATCAATTCATGTACAGCTGATAGCCAATGAGTATCTGTCCAAGCAACATGCAATGCTAGAAGAGACACTCATTCCTAATTTACTTGTTTAATCCAGGGCCTCTTTGCTTTCCTCACTTGTAGGCACTGTAAACCGGAGGGTCGCTCTGCACCAGTGAGGCCCAGAACACACTGTCAACCTCTGCTGCACTTCATTCTTTCTTTGTAAAGGCGTCTTCATAAAATCAAAAGAGTATTGTTAGGGGTGAGTAGTGAGACCAGACTCAGGAACGAGAAAAATGTAAATATAAGTCCAGTGTTTCGTTCTGCCAAATTCAAACAAACATCATTTTAATGACCTGGCAGCCCCCACAAAGTCAGCAGCCACCAGTTAAATAAAAAGCCCATTCATTTAGGGAGAGAAGTGTCAACACAGGCATTTAACATAAGTCAGGTTTCCATAGCAGAGTGACCCTGTATTTGGTGACAGGCATATGTAGGCTGGGATTAGCCGAATAGCATCACCCAAAGTAAATGCAAGGAACATAGAGAAGTCCTCTCCCTCCCATCCTGGACTCAACTCACACCATCTCAAGGGCCCATCTTAAAGTAAATAACAGAACTTACCTGTGATTTTCAAAGGTCTCTATAATTTATCATTCTGGGAGGTAAAGTCCCCATCAGTGTTCATAGGCAAAAAAAGTACCAACTACCAATTTTTCTCAGTCGGAAATACAAATTGACACCACGTGTCCAGAATAATCCAGCATATGCCTCATAAAAACACAAAGCTCATGGAAGAAAATTTAGAAATATATTTGTATGACCTTGGAGGAGGCAGAGATTATTTAAAAAGGACACAGAAAGCAATGACCATCAAAGAATCAAACAATGATTGGCCAAAGTCAAGTTTTTACCTTTGTGGTTGTCAATAGACACTGTTAAGAAAATGAATAGACAGGCCACAGGCTGGAAGGAGACCATTTCCAACACACATATCAGATAAAGGACTTGATTTTGGAATATATAAAAAATTCATATAACTTGGAAGGCCTGGAAATTTTCTCAGCAGGAAGTCATGAGTGAAAGGTCTCAGCCACTGTGTATTGGGCAGATTTAGAGTTATCTGGGCTCTGGGCATCTATAGCAGGATCGGGGCTGATTTGGCTATGCTGAGGTATTCACCCAGTACCTTCTCACTACAATCTCATTTCAGTTCTTGTTTTGTTAGCAGGATTGACTCAGTCTTGCAGTGAGGCTTGGAACAGCTCAGGGTCACAGATAGAGGTCATGAATGTCAAGTCATGGGAGAAAGAAAGCAGGGAAACAGCTGGTCAGATGGGGAAGTGTGGAGGGGCTCAAGGTGCTGAAAAGGAGGGATTGTTTCTACAGCTTTGTGCCTGTTAAACAAATCATTTCCTCTGATGTTAACTCACAAGCAAGTGATGTGTCTCTTAACATGCACAGGCTCACCACATATTACAGCCCATGGATTTATATACATAAGGTATACATGGCTCCCTACAGATCTTTGGGACTGGTTTGAACCCTTCCTTGAGGATGAAGAGGTGTGGGCTGACAACAGCTGACTGTCATACCTGAGTTAAGAGGGAATATAGCAAGGAGATCTTCCTATGGCCCTCCCAATGATAGAGACTGTGGAATGACCATTGAAGAAATGGCCTGGTCTCTTTTTACAAAAATTGAAGTGGCTTCCTACCTTGTTTCTAAGAACTCCAGTTCCAGTTCAGAAGAATACTGATCAGATTAAAACCCAACCTAGGAAAATCAGGAAAGAGGAAAGAGACATATTCAAGACCTCCAAGGTGATCCTTGAGTCTACCAAAGTCCCCAAGAAGATAGAGAAGTAGAAGTCATCATTGGGAGAACCATGGTTCTTCCAGTTTTAACAGAATTAGAAAGGGAGAGTGAATACCAGCAGCTAGAGCACAAAGCCAAAGAAAGAGAGAAGGGAAAGAAAAGACCTCAAAGTATTGAGGGGGTCAGATTGCAGGCATAGCAGGAATGGGGAAAGGCATAATAGTCACAGTTGAGGTGGTGATAGAAAAGAGAATAGAAAGTATAGGGATCAAAAAAGAGAGGAAGAAAATGAAAGAGACAGAGGCAAGATCACGACTGTGATAGGCAAGGAAATGAGCCCCAGGGAAAAGGAGAGGGACCGATGAAGAAAATGGTCCAAGGAATAGAGAAGTAGAGGTGAGGTAGAAGAAGCATGAAGGATACCATGGAGATGACAAGAAAGATTCCAAGAAAGAGAAAAATCACAGTAGAAAGAGAACCAAAGACATACAGAAGCAGAAGTCAAAGTAGAAATGCAAGGAAATGAAGTAGACAAAGGAAAAACCTAAAAAGTGGCCATCAAGAAAAAACAGTGTTGAAAAAAAAAACAAAAACAAGAACCTAGCCCCACCAAAGAAAAATCTAGAAAGGTTAGCAAAAGCAAAGAACATTCCCACAGATGAGCTCAAGTTGATAGTGGGGACCAGTCAGGCAAGCATGATTTTTAGAGGAACCAAAGGATAGAATGATAGAGCCAAGAAAAACAACATAAAAACAAAGATGAGACAGTGTGAAAATTTTTGTAAAAATGGATCATATTAAATCCTACAAACATTTGGTTAAATCAGTTCCCTCTCACCCACCCAAGTTGAAATTGGCCAGCACAGTAACTCCTTATTATCTGCAGGTCTATGGTTCCCAGGAGATGCCATGGAGGAAAAACTGTACGTGCTCAGGATGCACAGCGTTCAGCACTGCACTGCATGCTTGATTTGTTTTTACCCATAATGCTACCCAACTTCCCCTAAAGACATGCCATCTTTCAACAGATCTAAAATTTTCTCCTTAATATTTAAGCATACTCACTTTTACCTTGATTTTTTGGGGCAATTGGCTTTTTGGGAGAGAAACTTTTCACAAAATGAAAGGCAGGGGAACACAACTGAGGATAAGCCGGGTCTAACTGAGAGCTTCCCCATATTCCCTGCTGCATAATGTACACAGGAATTTAAAGTTTTTGTTTTTGACATTATTTTTATTTATTATTATTTTTGTGCCTGGTCAAAACCACGTGTAATAAATCTGTGAACATGACAAGCTTACTCTAGTTGCACATTCTTGGAGCTCCCTACTGGCTGTGTTTTCCTTTCTTTGGTGTAGGGAAATGCCTTGTTGATCCCAGTCATCCTGTTGTTGTTGAGTTGGTACACGAAGGGCAGATCGTTCTTGTATTTTCACTCTTTGTTTTTAAAATGCATATTCTGTACCTAGGTCCTGAAGTTGTTTTCATTCCTTTGTCATGGTTGCCATGTTGGTTAAATTTGTATGCGGCAATAAATTGCCACTATTTTTGTTCTGTAAGTGTGGGATTATGTCTGCATACTGAAGTTAGCATGGCTATGCTTTTCGTAATTGGATGCTACAGACTTCAGGAAGGGATCGTGAACTGAATGTCCTTTTATAGGAGAGTTGTGTTTTCCTTGTACATGAGGCAATGGTTGTAGGGTTAGCAGTCTCATCCTCTATATCACCTTGGAAGGCTCTTGTTAATACTATGCTTATTATTCTCCACAACTAACTTGAGAGAGAATTCCTAAGAAGTTAGCTTCTGATGTAGAGCTGTAAATTAGACTGAGATTTGATCTAAACTCACGTTACATCTCTACCTCAAAAGGACACAGTTGGTGAGCCTAAAATTTATTCACTTGACTTTGCTTTAAAAAAAAAAATGACATGTAATCTTTATTTTCCTTGAGTAACTTCGCAGATTTTTAAAGTGCTATATTCAAGAAAAAAAATAATGCCTAAAAACCATTCTTGCAGTGACCTATAAGTGGAAGTCAGGGAATAAATACAGAAAAACATTCAAGACTCAACTTTCCAAAGTATTTTACGTATGGAAAATGCTTAAATTATGAAATTATGAAATAGCTTGAGATTATGTTTTTTATTAAAAATTTTTACTGATAATGAAGATTAATGTTTGAGTTTTAAAACTTACTCAAGAACAGAAGTACCAAGGCTCTCAGCAAGTTATTTGATTGTTCTTGTGACTTGTACTCTGATTACGGAAAACCATAATGAAGTGGAATCAATACAACCTAAATCCTTTCTTAAAAAGAATTCATAAAACTCAGAAGTAAAAAGACAAACAACCCAACAAAAATAAACAAAAGATTCTAATAGACATTTTACCAAAGAAAATATTCAAGTAGCTAATAAGCATATGAAAGATGAGTCAACATCATTTGTCCTCAGGGAAAGGTAAATCAAAATTACAGAGGAATACTGCTCAACTCCCACCAGAATGGCTGAAATGAAAAGGACTGTTAAACCCGATATTGGCAAGAATGTGGTGCTCTCAGAACTCTCACACATCGCTGGTGAGGGTGGAGCACTTACAACCACTTTTGTTAAGAGGCTGAGCTTTCTTAAACTTAAGTTTTGGATTTCAGAGCATTTCCATCTCAGATTTTTGGGTTAGAGATGCTTAACTAATAAATTCAATGTAAATGCTCAAAAAAAGAAAGAAAAGAAAGGAAAAGCAAAGAGAAAGGAAAAGGAAGGGAAAGGAAGAGAGGGGGGAAGAAAAGGGAGGGGAAAGAAGGGGAGGGAAGAGGAAGGGAAGGAAGGCACTGGTGCCTCATGCCTGTAATCCTAGCTACTTGGTAGGCTGAGATTGGGAGGATTGTGGCTGCGGTCAGCCAAGGCAAATAGTATCTCCAAAATAACCAGAGCAAGATGGACTGGAGTTGTGGCTCAAGAGGTAGAATACCTGCTTTCCAAGCACAAAGCCCTGAGTTCAAACCCCAGCCCTGCCAAAATAAACCAAAACAAACAAACAAAAAACCCTCTAAAATGTAAAACAATTTTGGTCCCAAGCATTTCAGAAAAGGGATGCTTAACCTGTACAGTTAAACAGACAAGAATCCTACAATCCGAGAGTCTCCTAGGTATTAGAAAATAGAAACATTTCCACAGAAAGACTTGCTCATAGTAAATTCATTCATAGAGACACACTGAAAACCACCCAAGTGTCAGTTAATAGCAAAATGGATAAGTAAACACAATAGAATACTACACAGCAAGCCAAAGGTTCAAACTGCAGACATATGAAATACGGATGAATCCACAAGACATTATGTTGGGTGTTGAGAGAATATATTATATTGAACACAGGCGAACATTCCATATGGGTGACTTTATCTATATGGAGTTTTTAACATGGGGAAACTGGTATATGGTGATGGAAATAAAGTCTGTGATTGCTTCCAGATTAGGGAGGTTGGATAACCAAGAAGTGATACAGGGATGCTTCCTGGGATGTGGAAGACACATGCAACTTGTCAAAATAAATAAAATAAAACACTTAAACCCTATGCATTTCACTATATGTAAATTACACCTCCATTGGGAAAAAAAGTATCTTTACTATATTAAGCCAAGACTTAAGAAAGCGCTAGAAATGTTAGAGGACAGAATCCCACCAGAGAGCAAAGGCCTCATCCAGACCAGGGGAGGTAGCAGAGGCCTTGTTTTCAACCAGTTTGTAGCCTTGGGCCAAGGTAGAACATAATGGTAACATGCAGCAATCCACAAATCATAGTGATTCTACCTTTTTCATGGCAATTTTGTTTTTGTTTGTATGGCTTTTGTTTTTTATTAAATAGGGTCTTACTATGTAACCCAGGTTGGCCTGGAACTCACTATGTAGCCCAGACTGACTTTGAACTCTTGACCCTCCTGCCTCAGCCTTCCAGGTGCTGGGATTGCTCCATGTTTGACCGTGGATGGTATTCTTTAGACTAAGACCGTGTCGGACCCTGCCCCGTGCATGCACTTTCAGATCTTCACAAACAACCTCCTACTCCAAGCTCCACTTTGATCATCAGCTTAGCAAAGGTTCGGCCTGGGCACACTCGCGTGCAGCCTGACAGTGCCCACCCATGGCCTCCTCTCCACCTCTCATTCTGCCCTGAAGCTTCTCTGGCTTCCTGGGATGGGATCCACATTCATCCAAGATGTGTAGGTGGGTTAGGGTCTCTGGAGCCACCTTGGTCAGTGCCAGGTGGGAGCTGGTGGGGCAACACGTCCCTCTGCCTTCCTTAGGTTCCCTTCTAAGTCTCCTCAGAAGATCCCTGAGGATGGAGCACCAGTCACCTATACAATGGTGAGCTTAGTAGCACATCTGTTTACTGACCTGACCTCCTTTCCTGTTTCTCCCCTCCATCCCTCACTCCTGATCCCTGGGACCACTTTTCAAATAAACCATCAGCCCACAACCCTTTGTCCTAGGGTTTGCTTTCAGAAGAACCAGGATTAAGACAAGGTTTGTGAATATCAGTATACAGAAGTGCAACATATATACACAAATGCTTCCCTGGGTGCTGAAACCTTGTATAACACAGATCTCTGGTCACCTGGCCGCTTGCCTGGATGCTGTCATTTGTGTAAATATGAAAGAGACCAATGGCCTCCTGCTAACAGTCAACTCTGGCTAAGATACACACCTTCATGGGAATCGCAGCAAAATCATTACCTCACTTCCACTCCAGAATCACTGCCTTTCTGTGCAGGGTCCTTGGGGTTATACTATTGATTACCTCCAGAGAGGCACCTATCCTGTCAGTGAAAAACCTCAAAACTTGTGATTTTAACTTTTGAATGGCTATTTGTCTCAAACTCAGAGAATTATGATGACATATCAAAGCAGTAATGAAATAATACTAACCAGCTCATGGCAAGCATCTCTATTTCTCTTGCAATTCTATTCTTTCTTTTTTGTGTGTTATTGGGATTTGAACTTAGGGTCACGCACTTGCTAGGTTGGTCCTCTACCACTTGAGCCACATTAGCCCTTTTTTGCTTTAGTTATTTTTTTTCAGGCAGGGTTTCACATTTTTACCCAGGTCTCCCTACCTATGCCTCCCATATAGCTGGGATTACAGATGTGTACCACCACACCTGGCACTGTTGCAATTCTTCTTGGGCTCCATGGTCTGACTGATTCTCAGCCACATGGCTAGGGTCAAAGCACAGAAGAGAGTCTGGTCTCAGGGAATGTGTTTCCCTCTTCATTCACCTATTATCTATACGGTACAGGCCACGTGGCTTCCAGCAAGGAATTTCACTCTTTGTATTTTCTGTATTCCTGTCTTTAACCTGGCAGAAATTCACTTCCCCCATCACCACTTCTTTCTTCTTTTCCCCCCCCTTTGACTTCAAAAGACACTAGTTAATGAAAGACAGTATAAAAACTCATATTCAGAAGGGATGATTCACTAAAATCAAATGACTTGTTACAACAGGTAACAAGCTGAGTTGCTTAATGTATGTTTTCTATGCCTTTACAAGACATCCACCAACATTTAGACAACATGGAGGGTTGATCTCTGAAGGGAAGATTTGAGAAAATGGTAATAGGATGTGAAGATAATCACTTCGAAGCATGCTGATAAAGAGTGGAAAACAAATGAACAGTTCTTAGACCTGCCAGCACTGGAGCCAGCTCTAACTGTGTGTGGAGGTGGGCAGGCCGAGGCTGTGCAGAGGCACACAGAGATCAAGGCCACAGAGAACTCATCCTCATCTGTCCTCGTTGCAGCCACTGCTCTCAGTTCCACGTGGTCCTCAGCCCAGACACAGGCAGCATCAAGGCACAGAGAACCTGCAGCGGTATACTTACACTTCAGGATCCTGGGGTGTGTGGAGAAGGAGGATCAAATGCATCCTAACTTTGGACTTGCTTTCTCTCATTTCTGGATCAACCTGAAAGAGACTCTGGGTTTCATTATCGCGACAGAGGACACAAATGTGCCAGTAAGTGCACAAATAATTACATATGACATGAGCTACTCAACCTTAAACAGGAAGAACTGGTCCTGAGTATGGCACCCAAGGCCACCAGCAATCTGTCCCTTGCACTGTTTCCAGGCCCCTCCACCAAGTAGACATGAGTTCCAATCTTTCAGGGTCTGTTGCATTCCCTGCACACACACCTTGGCTCAGGTATTTGTTCATCCTGCCCCTGGACCCTGAACTCCTGCTCCTTATCTCCTGCCTCATCTTCTTTCATGACCCAGCTCACAGGCCAGCTTCTCTAAGCAATTCCCTACCCAAGATTTTCCATTTTGAACCAGATTTGTCTCTTCTCTGATGTTCCCACCATGCCCTCTGCGTCTTCCCATCTCACCTCCCAGAACACTAGAAAGCAAATTCCTTGGAATATGGAAGCTTTGTCAGGGTCATTTCTGTACCTTCACTGCTTTGCACAATACTGAACTCAAAGGTGTTTGATTTCTTTACTTGAGAAAAATATTGGAAGACCGCTGCCTTTAAAAACATTTGGAATGAGCCAGGAGTGGTGGTGCATGCCTGTAATTCCAGGAGGAATTGGGAGGCTGAGGCAGGAGGAGGATGAGTTTGAGGACAGCATGAGCTACACAGCAAGAACCTGTTTCAAAGTACCAAAAAAAAAAAAAAGTAGAGCTAAATTCATCTAGAGACTCTGGAATATTGCTCACAGCCCTGATAGTGCCATGGAGAAAATAATTCTGCAAAAATCACAAAGGCTTTCCCAGGAGTCCATGTTGCTGCTGACTTACCCATGTGCCCCTTCAAACATCCTGGTTAAAATGCACACTGGGTTTCCAGAAGAAAGGCTCAAACAGGCTGACAAAAGAACAAGAAGAGGGAAAAGCATTCCTACTGCAAGCAACACATTCTTAAAATCTGAGCTTTAGCTGGGCACTTGGGATGCTGAGATCAGGAGGATCTCGGTACGAGGCCAGCCGCCTTCAAAATAACCAGAGCAAAATAGACAGGAGGTGTGGCTCAAGTAGCAGAAGTGCCTATGTTGCAAGTACAAAGCCTGAATGCAAACTCTAGCGCCAGCCCCCACCCCACTCCCCGCAAAAAAGATGTGAATTTTAAATCGAGCTTGTGAAATACTCCCCAGAAGAATCTTTCAGAGAGACAGTTGTATGTACAACCTCTCTTGGGATCCAAAGGGTGGTGTTAAAAACCACAGAGTCCCTAATAACACAGAGTCTGGACCCCATTTCTTGTATCTTCTTCTTAACTAAGCAATGATTACACAACAAGGCTCACTCAAAGAGAAAAAAATTTACCTCAAACAAAACCTAGAGGTAAAATAGGGATGGAACCAGCAGAGAGCAAAGGATATCATTTAGAAATTCTTTTCCTTCTATGAGGGGAAAGACTAGTTATTTTATAACGTTAAAAACAGTGATTTCTCCCAAACCATCAAAGAGCCCATCCTGAGCACATCAGACTTCTTCATTTCTGCCATGGCCTGACAAACTCCTGAAGGCCAAGGGGACAGTGTCTGAGCAGGCCAAGGGACTTGAGCTGCTCACTCCCTCCACGGGGGAGAGACAGCTAAATCAGCAGGAAAAAAGGTGCTGCACCCTTCGGCAAGCATGCGTGCAGACAAGCGAGGATAATTGTAACTCCCGATCCAGCTGGGCTGACCACCGACCTGTCACCTCACATCGAGCTTGTAACTGAGAAACCACAATTATCCCTTTGAGCACATTTACAAGGGGGCCCAGCGAGCCCATGGCTTTATGGGTGAGACTATTTAAAACAGGTGCAAGGGGCCATGAGCACAGATTATCACGTGTGGTTCCCTGCAGGGACAGGGAAGGGAAGCCAGAAGGCCAGCTCCTGGCAGCTCTGACTATCACAGAGACAGAACAGAGAGGAGGCAGGGATGAAATGGAGGTGAAAAGTGAAAAACACAGTCGGCAAGCAACCATTACTAACTTCTCTGTGAGTGGCAACAGTTCACATGCCCTCACACTGGCTATGTCTTGGAGGCGCAGAGGTGACCCGGACACAGCGAGAAAGCATTGCTTCTTTTCTTTCCTCCTTGCCCAGGAAAAGTTTTCCCCATATAAATCTGCTTCTCCTCTTCCTTTTCAATGTCTAAGCCTCAGGCAGCGACACGTGCGATTTTATCTATAGCTGCATCCAATATTAACCACAACCTCAGAATAAATATGTATTTGTGACTTGCTGACATGTTTTGGGCCATTAAGATAACGAGTCATTTACGTTCAGTGGATTCCTTTAATACTTCTCCAAAGAAATAATTCACCAGTGCAGATCCCAGTGTGGGCAGCACAGAGGGTTCCTATTTCTCCTTGTCCCTGGTAATCCCCCAGCTTCGGTTTCGAAAGGTAACTCTAAATTCTCTGTTATAAAATTCTCTTTTGTTGTCACCATTCCATGATGCCCTGACTGCTTCCCACTTAAAAACCCTCACAGGCTGCATTCCCCTTGATCCTAAATGCATTTTGGAAGCAGTTTTGAAGGGGGAAGAAGCGGTATTGATAGCCAGGATTGCTAATTTACTTCACATAACCTGAAAACTTAAATTTAAACTCGCTTCAGGAATGGCAGATTTAGGTGCTGATTTCTATAAATGAAGTCAGACTTTCAAGGTCTACCAATGTCAGACATTTAAAAATCTAAATGGCAAGTGGAGGGTTGAAATGTAAGAATGTGCCCTATAGAGTTAGTCAGTGCATAGGAACAGGAGACATTTCTGTTGACGAGAGACAGGCCACAGGCTGAAGCAGGTTGGGAGGTCACATGACAGAATTAAGAAAGCCCCGGACCTGCACCCAAAAGCCCCAGCGTAGCATCCAGCCTCTTCCTTTCCCAGGTCCTCCAACTTACTCTCGCTGCAAGGGATACTTTCCTGCCAGCAAGCAGGTAGGGTTCATTTCTATAGAGGCTGCTTTTGTCGCTTCTGTAAAGCCAGGGTTGTCTGCATTCACATTTAAAATAACAAAATTACATTAGAAGACTGTTATCCATGGGAGACACAGTCTAAAGTGCACAGTGGAAGCCTGAAACCACAGACAGTACCAAACCCTATAGATATTATGTTTAATTTATAAATTAGGCACTGTGAGAGATTAACAATAATAACTAGCAATAAAATAGAACAGTTATAACTATATAATAAAAGTTATATGAATGTGGTCTCTGTCTCTCTTTCTCTCTCTCTTTTTATCTCTCTCTCTCTGCCTGTTATTGTACCGTAGATTTTAGCAACCTCCACGGACACTGTTTTCTCTCCTTAAGTTGGGACCTCTCACATTTTCACATAAAGGAAGCACCTCATAGCTTCTGTTTGGCAGAGCCAAATTGCCAGCATCACTGCTCTTGTGCTTTGGGGCCATTATTAAAGTTAGGGTTGCTTGAGCTCAAGCACTGTGATACCCTGACAGTCCATCTGATAACCAAGACAGCTTCTAAGTGACAAACAGGTTAGCAGTGTATACAGCATGGATACGCTGGACAAAAGAATGATTCATGTCCTGTGCAGAACAGAGAGGGATGGTATAAGATTTCACCATGAACTCAGGATGTCATGCAATTTAAAACCTATGAAATTATTTATTTTTGGAATTTTCCATTTAATATTTTCAGACCAGGATTTATCTCAGTAACTGAAACTATAGAAAATGAAACTGTGGATAAGCTGTTTTCTCCTTTAAATGGGACATGAGAAATAAAGTTTATGTCCAGTGTGAAATTCTGGTTCCTTTCTCTTTACTCCAGCTGGCAAGGCCCTTCATGTTTTTATCTTACATCAGTGATACTCACACTGTGTTCCTCGGACCAACAGTGTCTGTATCACCTGCAAAATGGTTAAAATGCACGTTCTCAGGACTCCCCACACCCTTGCCTAACTAAATCAGAAATCCTCAGGACTGGGCCCATAGTGCATGCTGTCATAAAATCGCTCAATAATTCCTGTGCCTGCGGAAAGGGTGAGGACCACTGCTGCTCCCACTAACCATGTTAACTCCCTTCAACAGAATCACATCCCATCTCTAAGCTACTCCTCGCTGCAGTGAGGCAAAGGGAGAGACGGTTCACAGTGTGCTCTTAGGTACAAGTTAGCAGTTGCTTCTCATTTGTTCTGTTTCGTTCTTCCCAGGTATTTGATGGACGTGTTTAGCTCAGAACAATATTCCTCCAAAAACAGTGTGAACACCTTGTGCTAAGTTTTTAAAAGTTCTCTTAGTGATTCCAGGTAACTATCCTCCATGTGGCCTGTAGCCCCCAGAAGGCTGCTGAGCATTCCGTTTTGCAGACAGGAAGTGACTGCAGCATTAACACTATCCAGAAGTGAGTGGTGATAAACTCTGGCACTGCTACAAAAAGGCAAAACCAGGCTCAGAGATTCAGAAAGTCAAAGGATACAAGCTGCAGTGAGGAGGAAAAATCCACCCAAACTCAAAACAAAGCCAGTTCAAATAAACCCCGTTCCTTGCCATCTATAAACACAGTAAGTTCAAGAAGAATCTTTTGGCCCCAACAAGAACCATGGAATGAGATAAGACACTTTCTCCTTTATTTTAATTCATGGACTAGATGGGCGCCCCATTATAAAGGCATTTCAAATATCCACTAATGATCTAATTGACTGGTCTCATTCTCCCCATATTGAGTTTATCTGGGCAGAGCTTCCTGCTATTATCTAAGTCTCTGGCAGTTTAATGAAGGCTGTATGTCAGCAAACACTGTTTTTTAAAAACCGAAGGGTAAACTTACAAGCAGCAAACGCCGCATTAGATGTTGTGAGGTCACTCATGCCCTGACTTGACTTGGATGTCTGACACAGCTGTGTCGAGAAATCCACGTGGCTCAAGGCCATGGAGCTGTTAAATCTTGTTCAGGAGGACATTCTTCTGGCTTGAAATACAATCTGGTTAATGAATTTACCTTCTTCATATCCCAGGTACTGGTCAACAACGCAACATGAAAATCTTCTGGGCTAAATATTTTCAAATCTATATCATATCACATTCCTACAGGAAATCAGAGTTGGACTTTGTTTCTCTCGAAAAGGCACACTCGTTTCCAGTGTGTCGTGACATATGTGAACTGTTGAAGCTGGCTGGGTTTACCAGGAGCAAAAATTAAAATTCTCTCTAACCCAACCAAACCCCTTTTAACGAGTTCAGGGGAATCAGTGTGTTTGTGTTGGCTGGCCAGCTTTTGAGGCTTCCAGACCTGGCCACCTCAGGCCAGATCTGCAGCTGGGTAAGGCATTAGTGTCTCCCACATCGATACCTACCCCACAAACTCTATGGCCGAGTGCAATGCCAGGGAGTTCAAGCAATTACTTGCTTTGGGGAAACAAAAGCCAACAACCCAAGAATCAACGTCCCCAGGAAAAAGTCAATAGTCCTCTGTACTGCAGTGGATGTAACAAATATTTAAGTAAGGATAATATCAAAATGTGTTCAGTCATTTTGATTTATTTCCAGTGACTTGGCTTCTACTCCGCTGAGTAGTTCACAAATTCAAACTTGATTTCTGCTGACTTGTTGAGCCACACCACTTTTATTTTCCTTCCTTCTACGTGCTTTTCCATCATATTTCATAGCTCCTTCCAAAAGGACCACAAAGTGTAGCACCAGAGATAGCTTCAGTCTATCAAGTAACTACATATTATGTGGCTTATAATTTCTGTACAATGCTGAGACAAAGCCAAGATCTAGACAGACGAGTCCAAAGCCACAGTGAACGGCCAGGCCTAGTTCAATCCCCACCCTCAGAACAGTTTCTTCTCTTTCTGGGACATGAGTTCTAGAGCAATGAAGAAGACAGGAAGCATCCTGAATTTAGAATTGCAATGGGTCTCAGCTCGAGGAACCCCAACAATTTTCCTCCATTAGTTCCAGGAAGCAGAGGCTGAGCCGGAGCAAATGGACTGTCTAAGACTCTCAGTAAGTCCATATAGAAAGTCCTGGGCCCAGTAATGCTGCCTGGTTCTCCTCACCCCACTCAGCTACATGCACACATCAACTTCATCACACTTGAGCTCAAATCACAGAAAGACATTGCTCCAACACTTATTGGCCAATATCCCAAAGCCTTCTCTGCCCTGGGGTGGAGAGAGGAGGTACCTGGTGGGAAATTTGTTCCCAGATTGGTATTTGTACCCACCTCCACATCAGTTCCCACATACTTTCTCAGGAAGCCAATGGGCTTGTGTGCTTCTCTCAGGATATTTTATCATGGAAGAATTGCCACAGGCATGCCAGCACCACCTCACAATGGCTGCATCCTTGCCACCAGGCCTACCAGTCTCTCAATGAGGGAAGAAAAATGACAGTCTCTAACCACAGTCCTTCTTTCAACTCAACTTGCTACCATTTTATTGAGTGCATATTACACACCAGGAAGTACTCAGGTGCATATCCTCACTTGGCCCTGGTAACAGCTATCTGCGCTATAAGGTAAGTATCATTATATTTGCACTGGATCACTATTATATTTAGGTTTTGTTGTTTTTTTATACTTTAAATTTCAAGCATAATTCAAGTTCCATGACAGAAGTGCCCTTGCCTTGTTAGCAGCTTTATTCCCAGGGAAGGGAAAGAAAGGGAAGAGAAGGGAAGGGAAGAGAAAGGAAGGGAAGGGAAATACTGTAAACAGTATTTCACACACAGAGAGAATGTCTTTAATAAGTACTTGGTAAATGAATGGAAACCCTCCTATCATAGGTAAAGAAACTGAGCCTTAGGGAAATGAATTAATTTACTCAAAGCCATCCAACTAATTAGAGAAAAAGTGGTCATTCAAACCAGATATTTTATAAATATAATTAGACACAAAGATGGGGTCCTGATAAAGGAAACTGGATACTCAAGATTCCCAGTGATTTTACCCAACGCCCATAGAACACTTCTCAAAGGCCCCTGTCTCTCTGGCCCCTGAACCCGATACAGTGAGAAATAACAAAATTGAATGTTTTTAATAGATGGAGCATTTTACCTTAATGACATACTTCTGAACTCCAGAGACTGGTAACTTGTTGAAAAATAGTATCTACTACTACTAACCTTCCTTGAATGATGGATGCTAAGTCAACATCCAACCCACAGGAAGAACACTGGGTCCTTCAGATCAGCTATGTTTGATGACAGATTCCACATGCTCCCACAACAGTGAAATGAGTTCTTAGGAAATCTGCTAAATACCTAGAATTACAGCCTTGTACAGTAGTATTGTTGTTAGACATGTTGATATAATGGAAACTGATTCGTAAGAGAAATAAGGACTGCTTGGGGAACTGTTCACACATGTCGACTTCATGAACATTTATGGAACAAAGGATATTTTCCAGATGCTCTGTGTCTTCACAGAACCAAATAATACCTGGAGCTGAGACCTGCAGCATGGAGCGTGTGGGACTGCTATAAAATAGCATGAGGGGCCACATGGCCAGGGGGAAATACCGTGTCCAAGTATTTTCTGAGAGCAGGCTCAATATGCCAGGACATTGGAACTTAAGCTTAAGACAGGAGTTAAATGAGTTGGCCATCACAGCCACACCCCCATACTCATTTTTTTACTTTAGGAGTGAATAAAGGACAAAGGCCACCTCAAGAAGAAAAAGTCACTGGCATTCACACAATCTGCTTTGTACCAAGTTACAAATAAGATTTAAAGAATCTAACAGACTCTTTAATGAAAAGAAATCAGTCTTCCAAAGTTATTATTTGGGAATCCTGGACATTGTCTGAGGACCTGGTTGCCTGTGACAACCTACATTGGCCTGGTGGGATGGCCAGGGGGTCAGATATCAGCTCATGAAGTCGCTACTACAATTGATGTAGCTCCTCAGGAGAGAGAATATCAGTCAGAGTTTGAGGGCTGCAGGCAAGGTGGAGGTGGGGCTGGGGAGGCCTGCTCAGAGCCTTGATTCAGAAACTGAAGGTCTCCATGGAATTTTTCTGCAGGCTTCGATGGGAGGCCAAGTAAAATCAGGTGCTGAGAACAGGGCATGAGCACCAGCCTAGACTTCTCTAAATCAGGATGCTCGCTTCCTCCACGTTGCAGCAGTCAGATATTGAGCTCTATCTCAAGGGTGACTTCATCAAGCAAAAGAATAATTTTTTTAGAGTGCCCACAAGCAGCAGTCTAGGTGACCTCTGATCCAGTTGATCTGGATGCCTGACCAGTTCCCATTCCCACCAGAAAGACTGGATTCCTATTTTGCCTATACTGCCAACCTATGGATATGTACATATTGGATATAATTTTGTCAATTAAAATGGGTAGAGAATGCTGTCCTATTCTTATCATTTTCATTTCTCTGATTACTAATGAGTTTGAGCATCTCTTTAGATATTTATTAGCCATTTATTCCCTTTTGTGAATTGCTATTCATATCATTTGTCCATAATTTTCTAGAATTTTCTCTTCTCTTTCTTGCTTATTGGCAGTATTCTGGATACTAGTTATTGCTCTTTCATCGGGTCATTGCAAATATGTTTTCTAATCTCTCACTGGTCTGTTAACTTTGTCTATGTTGTCTTTTTTTAAACGCAACTCTTTATGTATAAACAGAACAAGTATTCACCTTATGATTTGCTCCATTGAGGTCATGTTTAAGAAGTCTGCCTTTCTTCTAGGTCCAACATTTTCTCTATTAGTATTCTAGGTTTACTTTTCACACAGGTTTTTCAGCCTCCCCAGGTCTACTTTGTATATGAAGTAAGGGAGCGCTCCAGCTTTGTTTTTCTATAGATGGTGAGCCCATTTTCTCCAGCTTCTACTGTCATTCTTTCTGTCACCCACTGACCTTTATATCAAGTTGCCATATGTAAAGGAATCAGTCCATGAGTTGTTTCTGTTCAGTAGGTCTGTCTCTGTTTTGTAACAATAGCATACTGTTTTCTTCCTACAGTTTTGTTCCATGTCTTTATATTTGGTAATAGAAGGTTGTCTTTTTCTTCTTCTTTTCCCGAGAAACTTAGATATTCATAGACTTATACTCTTGCATATGTAGAATAGTTTGGCCATGTTCCTAAGAAAACAGATTTCTTTTGGATCACACTGAAATTATAGATTAATTTGGAGAAAGTCAAAATCTTTAAAATGTTGATCTCATAAGCATGGAGTAGCTCTGCCTTTATTCATATTTTCTAAAACTATTATCCATGATGTATTTTCTTTATTAATACCTAGATAACTGTGATGCCATTTGCAAGGCAATTAGAAATTACTTTCTATGTTTTCTGATTGGCCTCTGGTGGCATGGAGAGAAGCTATTGACTTTTCTGAGTTGATCTGTGTCCTGCAAATTTCCTGAGCTCCCCTAGTCTAATCATCTCCTGTTGATTCTGGTATGTTTCTATTTAGGTCATATCATCAGCAAATGACTATTTAATCCCCTTTCTCCCAATCATAAAATGGTTATTGTTTTGTTTTGTTTTCATCTTACAGAGTTGGCCAAGCCCTTCCACCACACATGAAACAGCTGCAGAATATGACCCTAACATTAAAGTGGATGAGTCTAAACTCTAAAATCTGTTGTCTGGGTAGAGGCATAAATTTTTACCCCATTAAGGAAGTTCCTCCTAGAAATAAATTGCTATGAGTTTTTAATCATAAATCTATATGGAACCTTATAAAAATGCTTTTGAAATATCTTTTGAGACGATCACATGACTTCTCTCCTTTTGATTAATGCAGCAGTGCATTTTCTGAGGTTGAACTATCTTTGCTTGTGTACACTAAACCGCCCCTGATTATCTTTTTTTTTTTACCCTTTTATATCTGTCTAGCTAATATTTCACTTCATATTTTTACATCTATGTTCAAAAGCTGAATGGGCTTTTGCGAGAGAAGAGAGCTTGGTTGCCATTTTAAATTTATTATGGCTTTTTGGTCTATTTAAATTTTCCAATCTCTCTTTCATCAATTATGGCATTTTATATTTATCTAGAAATGTACTTTTCATGGAAAATTTTCCATGAAAGCTTCCATTGATGGCAATTTTTCATACTTTTCTTTCATAATATTTTTCTCAGCTGTGTCTACTTTACTTTCCTCTTTTTTATTCCGTGTTTTTATGATTTACTTTTTCTCTGCTTATCCTGGTCAGTTCTCCAATAAGAAGGTGACTCCCAGGACTGACGGTATGGCTTAAGCAGTAGAACATCTGCTTTGCAAGTGTGAAGCCGTTAAGTTCAAATCCCAGTCCCACCAAGGAAAAAAGAAGGTGCCTCCCTTATTGATGCTTTCAAAATACCAGATTTAGGGTTAGTTCACCTTCTCCATTATTTTCAGTATGCCTTAAATTCCCTCTCCTAAGTGCACTGTGTCTCTCCTCCTTCTTTGACTTTACTTCTTTTCCAGCTTCTCCATTTGAGCACTTAATTTATTTTCGATATGTGTTGTTTTCAAATGAATGTGTCTAAAGGGATACTGTGCCATCCCGCTAAGTACTGTATTAGCTCTAGCACAAATTTTGATAATTTTTAATTTTTTTTCTGTTTTGTTCTAAGGATTTCATAATTTCCCCTCTGCTTCCTGTTTTAACCTCAGATTCCAGATATTTGCCTCTTTTTTTCCTGTCTCTTCTGTCATAGATTCCTCACTGCGTTTTTATTAAAGAACATATTTTGCATGAAATAAAGTTCTTTGGAATATAGAACAGCCCTTGGATGGCTGACTAATAGATGTGATTTGGGGTGAACAATCTCTTCTCAAGAAAAGAACTTTTCCTGCTTATTGGATACAAAATTACATCCATATCAGTCTCTCACCTGAGGCATCACTTACATCTATTCTGTCTTTGCCCACCTTTGGGCTTCTTGACCCATCAGTTTGAGAGAGCTGTGTTAAGATTTCTGTTCACATTTATTAACTTATCTGTTTCTACTCAGAGTTTTGTCAGTTATCATTTTATACATTTTAAGTCAATTTTATCAAGTGCATTTGTGTTCATTATAACTATACATCACTCTAGCGTCATACTTACAGGTATATGATATTTTCCTCTGTCCTTTAATGGTTTTTGTCTTTAATTTGATTTCATCATATATGAATATTGCTATTCCAAGGGCTGACCAAGTGGCTCAAGTGGTAGAGAGCCTACCTAGCAAGCGTGGGGCCCTGAGTTCAAGTCCTAGTACTGTCAAAAAAAAAGTTCATGAATATTGCTATTCCAGTTTTCTTTTGGTTCGTATTTGCCTATCCACATATAGGCATGTACATTCCTTTTGCTAATGTCCTAACTGAATTCTTTTCTGTCACTGACAAAATATTGCTGGATCTTATGGTCTGTACCCAATACGAGTACTTCTGTCTTTTGTTTGGTGAGTTTATATGTATTATGATTACAGTTCCATCGGATTCATTTTTGCCATTTTATTTTACCTTCTTTCTTATACTTTCTTATGTGATTTTTCTTTCCTTTTCCCATCTTCCATTGGCTTGACCACTCTGCACCTGTTTAAACATGTCTATTCTGTTGTGTTTTCTAATAAACGCTCCCAACTGACGATCCACTATTGCATTTCCTTTCCCATGCATTTCCTAAATGTTTCAATACTTAAATCTTGCTCTGAACAAAACAAGAGCCTTGGCCTGCCCGCCCCCACTGCTCTTCCCACCGTCCTCCCCAGCCCATCTTCATAGACTCTTTATATCTCAAATTTTAGCTCTTGGTTCTTACACACATCAATGATGGGGACGACACATCAGTTTCTTTCCTGGAGGAGAATGACTTCAAAGACACATCTCTAGGCTGTTCCTTTACTCAAATAAACTTGAAAGTGTGTATGCTAGAGAATCAGCTGCCTTCTCCCTGTACAACATCATACCGTTGTTGACTCACAGGCAATTAACAGAAATAAACGCTACCACATGAATGAACATCACATCATCACCAACAACTCTCGGAAGCCTTGTGGGTGAGAAGGGAATGTCTCACCATTCCCAGGAGACAAGCTTTCCCACTTCCTTGCCTGACAGTAGCCAAGGGTGCTGATTCCCAAGTCCCAAACCACACCCTTCTAAACAGCAAGCCCCTATGTTCCCAGAGCGTCCAAGTGGAAGGTGCACATTAAGCAAATGTACATAAGCCAATGCAGGCCATAGTATGCAATGTCACACATGCACGCTGCAGGGCAAATACTTTGTTTCTACACATGCCTACACACACTCACATATACACACTCAGACATGCCTATACAAAATCACATACGCATATACGCACTCACGTATGCGTATACACTCAAACTCACACACGCATAGTACACTCACATATGTACAGACATACACACACTCAGATATGTCTTTACTCACACATGCACACATTCATATACACACACATGCATAACCACACTCACAAGCACACACTCTAAGCAATACTTAATTTCAGGAGTCAGTCATTAAATCATAATATCCTAGACTCATTTCTTAACATAAGTTTGATAACTGGCAGTATTACTACTAACACTGTCATCCAGTAGCCAACAGGAATTTTTCTGCTCAAGAAAAACGCCTCCAAATGCCTCCCGGGTCCTTGTTCTAAGGTCCTCACCCACAGATCTATGCATGAGCTGACCTGTTTAGCTCAGTCCTTCCCTTCTATGAAGTCTGTACAATCCTCAATTGTCACACAACTGGAATGACCCCAGGTTTTACAAGCTTTTGAATGGAAATAAGATTATATTAAATGAATGCCCAGGCTCTGCTGACTCCTAAACTAGCCTTACCTGCAAGAGTCAGCATTCTGCCTCCATGTTCCCCACTTATTCCCAGGACACCACGGCCACCTGTCACTATTTCCCACTCCAGCCTTGGCACTGGAGCCTGTTAACCACTATGCCATCTGAGGGAGTCACATCATACCTGCTCTTTCCCGCATCGGATGATGTCACATGCACCACAGGGGACTTCCCTGTGCATCAATGCAGGAGGTGGCTCCTGGTGTTGGCTCTGTGGGGCTCCATATTGAGCCACCTTTGCCTGCTGCACCAGAATCTTGCAAAGTACTTTGTCCAAACAACGTCTTCAGCTTTTCGTCTGCAGCCTCATCTCTTCCCAGGACTCAAGTCCCTTAGTCCACAGAGGCAGGATGGGAAAGAGGGGTGTCGCCGCAGTTCCCATCGCTCCTCTCAGAGACGTGTGCATAAAAATCTTCCAAGTGAAGGAACAAGGTATGGATCAGACACAGCAAGCCCTGAACCCTGCTGTAGACCTGGCTGGAATATTGCTGTCTGAATGATTCTTTTTTGCAGCTTCTTTTCCCTGAAAAAATTATGGATACTTTGAGGACACATTTTATTCTACAAATATTTTTTGAGGCCTAGCTATCAAGATGGGAGGGCATCCCATGAATCTATGAATTATCTGACTATTGATTTTTTTTTTTAGGTTTGAACTTAGGGCTTTGCACTTGGGAGGCAGGTGCTCTCCACTTGAGCCACACCTCCAGCCCTTTTTGCTTTGGTTAGTTTGAAGATAAGGGCTTCCATTTTGCCCAGGCCAGCCTGGACCACAATTCTTCTACTTTACACTTCATCTATCACCAAGATGACAGGAATGCACCACCTGGTGTGATGGAATCTCACAAACTTCTTTGCCTGGGTTGGTGTGGGACCATGATCCTCCTGATCTCAGTGTCCAGAGTAGCTCAGGATGACAGGTGCATGCCTCTGCACCCACCTATTGGTTGAGATGGGGTCTCACCAAATTTTTGCCTTGGGCTGGCTTTAGCCACAATCTTTCCAAGCTCAGCCTCCCAAGTGGCTAGAATTACAGGCATGAGTCACTGGCACCTGGCTTATGTTAATAACAGTTTCACTGTGACATACCATTTTCCTATTTCAAAGCTGTGGTGCTCATCAGGGCTGTTCACAAATACTCTGGTTCACCTCCTCCCAGGTACTGGAAGGATTGTCCCTCTCTGTCCTGCTGAAGTTAGTTATGCCCTTGTGACTTGGTTTGGGTCCACAAACCAAGAAAGTGATAAATGATAAATGTTGCTTCCAGAAATTTATGCTTGCCAGCATAAGGCAGGCAGTTCTCATGTCTTTCTGCCATGAAGATTGTGACATGTCACAGCAGCTTGGGTTTCTCAGTTACTACAAAGAGCAGTGTTGTCTCTGCCCCCACAAAATAGGTAGCATGACTGACAAGTAAATCAATGCTGTTTTTAGCCACTTAAACTTGGGGTTTGTTTGTTATCATGGCATAACCTTGTCCATTCTGACTAATGCAGAGGGAAAAGTATGCTAGAAATTTCTTTAGGATCTGTAAATTCATGGCTGCTGCCTCGCACAACTCCAGACAGCACCTTGCATGTCGCATTCTATGGGAACTGTAAACTGTTTGTTGTCCCTGAAATTGGGCAGCGCTTCCACCCTAAATTAGCATATATATTTTTTCCCCAAGTTCTCTGTCAAGTTTAACTCATGAATGAGGGCATTCTCACTGGAGCGCATACCTTTATGCTTAAATTAAAAGTATTTTAATTCTATATATACTTTTTGAAAGCTCTGTCCACAGTGCCATCAGAGTGTTATGATTTCCCATAAGTTAATAATAGTTCTTAACCAGGGCTGGGGGTAGGGAGGAATCTTGCCTGCCAGGGGACATTTAGAAAAGACTGGGGACACCTGCGTTGTCTTCATGAGGGAGGGTGTTGCTGGCGTCTAGTTTGGGGGTTAGAGATGCTGGTAAACACCCTTCAGAGCACATGGAGTGACCTCACCACAGGAAGAATCCTGCTCAGCCACCACTAATGTCACGGTGGGGAGCCCTTGCCCTAAAGGGGCAGCAGCACTTCTGCTTATCACACGCTCTCCTTCATGAGAATGGGCAGGAGAATGGGCAGGTGAAAGTTCATGGAGGTGGAGCCCAGCTTTCCATTCCCTCAGGGGAGAGAGTGGCCAGCTTGACCGTGGAGAAACCTCTGGAAAACTGCTTGGTCAAGTGACCAAGGTTAACATCACGAGTGATACGTCATGTTGCTGAATGTGCCCACGATGGGGTGAGACATGAGACCAGTACTGTGCCACCCCAAAACACATAACCCCAGGATTATCATGAAAAATAATCGAAAACTTCCAGCCGAGGACAAGTCTACCAAATACCTAACCAGTACCCCCTTAAGACTGTCAGTTATCAAAAATAAGAAAAATCTGAGAAGTTTCACAGCCAAGGTGAGTCTAAGACAGGTCCCCTAAATGTGACCTGGTGTCCTGGATGGGACTCTGAAACAGAAAAAAGGACAACAAGTGAAAAGTAGGAAAATCTGAATAAAGGATGGACCTATTTGATAATGGTAATGTATCAAAATTGACTTGTTTCTTGTGACAAATGTACTGCACTAATGTAAGACATTGATAGCAGGATATGGGGTATCCAAAAACTCTGCAAATTTTTGTGTACATCTGAAAATACTGTAAAATGAAACATTTATTTTAAAAGGATGGTATGAGTGATATAAGAGGACCACAAAGAATTTTCTAGCAATTACAAAGGTCAAAGTTGAATTGTTCATAAAGAGATATTACAGAACTAGCTAATGAGCGAGACAGATGATCAGTCATCAGGCAGGTTTGATTCACAGCAGTTCTATCCAAAGACAAGGGGATGAGCCTCTGTGTCAACCATTTTACTTTCATGCTGTGACAAAATACATGAGCAAAACACCTTAAGGGAGGAAAGGTTTTATTTTGCTCATGGTTTCAGAGATTTCAGTCCATCACTGTGGCAGGGCATGGCAGAGCAGGACACCTCACATAATGGCAGCCAGAGACCAGAGAGAGAGAGTGGAGGAGAGGGGAGAGAGAGAGAGAAAGAAAGAATATGAGAATGCACTAGCTGGCTTCCTCCTCTTCCCCATCTGGGCCCCCAGTCTATGGGATGGTGCTGCCCACATTGAGGGCGGGCCTTTCCCCGTTGGTTAATTCTCTCTGGAAATGTCTTCACAGACACACTCAGAAGGGTGCTTTACTACTCTTCTGGGTGTTTCTCCATCAAATGAAGTTGCCAGTCACACCTGTCGTTGACTGGACAATAATTTTGAAGACACAGTTAGTATAACATGAGTCAGGCTCAAGGCAGATGTGGGCCACGGTAAGACTGCAATCTTCTCAAACACTTGTGCAATGGATTGAACAAGGCTAAATAGTGTCTGATAAGATAAAGAGAGCAAATTGTGTCCTGTTGAACCTCTGGCCCATAAAAGTTTGGTCTAGATCTGTTTACATTTACTTTGACTACTTTTAAAACTGTAATAAAAAAAGGAACACAGCCCTATGACTGTCTTTTAAAACCCACCACATGGGAGACCTCTAACAGGCAAGTTTACACTTGGTTCTAAGAACCAAGCTTCTCCTGCCATCCCTGAGCACACAGGAATGTCATGAAGCAGCATTACCTGGGAGGAATGGAGTCACACACTCATGTCTTACAAATTCCACCTCTGGGTGTGCTCTTGTAAAGAGTTGTGCAAGAAAAGACACACACACACACGATGATGGGAAAATGGCTTTCTCTCATACTTGCTTTCATCACAGGCAAAATTAGGGGTAAAAAACCCAAATCAAATTGCTTGGGATGATTAAACAACTAAGGGCAAAGCTGCAGATGCTGCTTTGTGCTTGACTTCATTTGGTGTTTTGTTTTTTGTTTTCCCGTTACTTCCAGCATGAGCTCTTCACCAGTCTTGCAGTGTTTCAGAAACAGTGCATGCTGTGAACACTTCCCTAATACTGACCTCCCTCTACCTGGAACATACCCCGTTCCTTTCTAGACCCTACTGGCATGAGACCACCTCCTTACACACACCTGTCCCCTCCAACACCCCCAGACGCATCTCTCTCCACCCATGTCCCCGCAGGCTTGGGCCACATATCTCTTATAGCCCCCCTTAAGCCATGTGTAATTATTATTTTTTTAACTATTGTATTTTTATTAGGGAAAAAAACTGACATAAAATTAACCATTTCAAACATATCAGTCAGTTGTACTCAGTGTATTCACGACATGGTTCATCTATCAGCACTAATTCTAATTTCCAGAATTTCTAATTCTAGAAACTCTCATCAGTCCTAAAGGAAACCCCGGGCCCATTGAGCAGTCACCCCATTCCCACCTGCTCCCAGTCCCAAGCAGCCAGTCATCTCCATGTCCCTATGGACGGACTTGCTCATGACATTTTATGTAAAGGGAGACAGTCAATATGTAGCTTTTTGTGTCTGACTTTTTTCACCTGATGTATTTTCACGGTTCATCCATGTTGTAGCATGTCCTATGGCCAACTAATATTATACATATGCCACATTTAATTTCATCCACCTGGTGATGGTTACTCAGGATGTCTGCCTCTGTGTATATTCTGAATAGCACTACTAGGAACATTCTCATATAAGGTTTTTGTTTAAATACATATTTTTATTCTTTAGGCAATATACCAAGGAATGGAATTGCCAGGTCCTCTGCTAATTTTATCTTTACCTTTTGGAGGAACCTCCAAACTGTCTTCATAGTGGCTGCCTGTCATATATTCCCACTCTCCCCTATACCCCAACCAACACACGTTGTCTGTTTTTTATTATTGGTATTATTATTATTATTATTATTATTATTATTATGGCCTTCCTAGTGGGTATGAAGTGGTTTCTCACTATGGTTTGGGTTTACATTTCTTTTTCCTTATTATTATTATTTTGGTGGTACTAGTTTTTAAACTCAGGGCTTTGAGTGTTCTACTGCTTGAGCCATGACTCCAGCCCTTTTTGCTCTTGTTATTTTGGAGATGAGGGTGTCACTTTTTCCCAGGCTGGTCTGTACCAGAATCTTCCTGCTTGCTAGGATGACAGGCAGCACCACCATGCCCAGCTTTTTCTGTTGAGATAGGCTCTTGCAAACTTTTTTGCCCAGGCTGGGCTTGAATCAAAACCCTCCTGACTTCAACTTCCCAAGTTCCTAGGATTGCAGGCATAAGCCACTGATGTCAGCTTACATTTCTTCAATGATTGAAGATGTTGAGCATTTTTGTTTGGGGGTGTTGGTCACTTGTGTATCTCTGGGAAAAGTCAATATTGGATTTTCTATCAATCTTGCCCTCTGGGTGTCAGCTCAAGGACAGAGGCGGTCCCTCCGCCTTCTCTTTTCTTCAGTGCAAAGAGCAACCCAAAGTACATAGTTGACACTCTAGGGGGAAGAGACCTGTCCTGTTTTAACAATGGGCCAAATGAAGGATTGTGCTTGAGACTTGTGAAAAGAAAGGGCTCACGGTTCCTGCCTTTGGCAGAAGCTATAGAAATCGGGGTAGGAAAGACCCCAACAGGTAGAAGGAACACACCAGGAGGGAGGCTTCACTGGAGACTTGAAAGTGAGCAGAATTTGATTCTGAGTCCCCACCTCTCTGTTACATCTCCATCAACTCATTTGTTCATGGATACAATAATCAGATCCTAAGCAATTATACACTGCTGGGAGGCTGGGCTCTTGTATGTTTGAGATGGGGGTTTGTGTCCTAGAGACCTGCCTCAGGTCCCACCTGCTCATCCACCTCCCGGTGCACACCTGTAGCTGCTCGTAGCCATCTTGAGGGAAGTGTTTGTCATCTGGGCTGATGGGCCTCTAGTACATGGAACTGAGAACAAGATGAGAGTCTGAAGGGACTCTTAGCTTCTGAGATTCTGAACGTCAGATGTACACCTGCTGTGCATTTGCCCTCGCTTTCTTTTTCCTTGCCTTTGGTTACAATCTGCTTCCTACCATCTTCCAAATCCAGTCCCCAAGAGTTGGAACTGAAATGCTGGCTCTGGATTTTCCCTTTGATTACTTAATTAAATAGTTACAGGATTTAAAAAAAAAGTTGGAATCCTTATTTCCTAACTCTCTGTAACTAGTGTTCAATGGTGAGCTCACGACCATCAAGAAACGTGATCAGATGTGAGCTGGAGGTGTGGCTCAAGTGGTAGAGCACCTGCCTAGCAAGTATAAGGCCTTGAGCTCAAACCTCAGCAACATCAAAAAAAAGTGATCAGATGTCTTTGCACATGTTTGTAGCATAAAAAGTCCTTTCATAAACATGCGCTCGTTCATTCTAGTCACACACCCATTATACAGAGAAGTAAACTAAGACACAAATGAATGACATGACTTTTCCAAGTTCACGTTACTTATAAGTGACAAAGCCAAGATTTCAGAATAGTCCTTTTACTTTTAATGTTCCTGATACATTTCGTTATTATAAATGCATTATTAATAAGACAGAGTTGCTCAGTAAATTATCATTTACTAACAGTTAGTAAAGGTTAAATTTTGACAAAGTTCCCTGCCTTAGTTTCCAATTCTCTGAACATTTTTCATATTTAATTTTTGGAAACCAATTTCTTGGCAAGGGATCCAAACAAATTTCAAACCCAAGCTGTATCCTTGATGAAATGACTGTTTTTCCCAAAATAGTCCATGGGCAAACTGTTCCACGTTGTGCTCAATGACCAGGGACACAGCTGGCGAAAAGCACCGTGTAACGTTTTTCTATTTGCTGAGATGGTTTCGTGCTTGATCTTCATGGATTGCTCTTAATAATTTAGTCACGCACTCCTCTGCAGTATATTGCTTCCACAATGCTAATTTAAACCATGTCAGTGCGCTCACAGTATGACTGACAATAGCCAATTTTTAAAAAGAATTCATTCTTCAAATTAAATGTGTACTGTTCATCTGTGAACCTTGTGTTTGAGTTGCTAACTAAAATTTTCTCCCTCCCTCTCTCTCCTCTCTTCCTCCTACCCTCTCCTTCTTTCCCTGATTCCCTCCAATCCTTTTTCTCTCCCATTTCTTTCCCTACTTCCTCCCTCCCACTCTTCTCTTCTCTTCTCTCTCTCTCTCTCTCTCTCTCTCTCACACACACACACACACACACACACACACACACACACAATGCTGCTGGATAATTTCCAAGCATCTAACATACACTTCACTGAAACAGGCTGCATTGGACCACACACACAATAGCAAATGGCCTAAATAATTCAGATGCATAAGCAACAGTCACTCAAGTGCAGAGAATGTTTAAACTTCAGAGAAAAAACAATAAATTAAAGCACAGCCTTTCTTCTCAAGTAATTCTTTATTGAGGCTTCTGCTCTGAATTAGAAGGAGGTTGTGTCAGGGTGGTGGGCATATCTGGGGCCACCCTGAACTCTCTCTCTAGAACGAGTCAAGTGGCTACATGGGGAGAGACAGTCCTGGGAAACAGACACTCCATACTCTGCAATACAATGAAAGACTAGAAGTTGGCCTACATGGTCCTCCAGTTCTCTAGGGTAGCTCTTAAATCCTTTGAGAAAGACACACCTCTATGGTCATTCTTCTTGTAGGTTTTCAAAGTGGATCTGCTCCTGTTGCCCTCACCTGCCAGCAACAGACACAAGACACTGCAATCATTCTACCCCTGCAAAACCCAAACTCACCCCTGTGGCATATGAGGTCTACATGGCAAGGTGCCTAACTAGCGCTCTCAGTCCCCTTCCTGTTCCAGCACTCTGGCCACCCTAGATTCTGCTTCCTCCACTCCTCCAAGTCTGTTCCTGCCATGGGCCCTTCTCCCCATCATGCCCTCTGCCTGCACCTTCTCCTCAAGATCAATTCCTTCTCTTTGTTTGGGTCTCAGCTTAAATGTCACCTACTATGATGGTTTCCCAAGCTGTCTGGGGGCAGACTAGAGTATATGTCTCAATTTTTGTTCCCTGACAAAGGATCCATACCCTTGCTGTGGGTCTTTGTAGTGCTTCTCACTGTGGGCAGAGCAAGTTCTCTCTATCAACCTGGGTCATACGATTTGCTTTGGTCAGAGACATGTGGGTGGCAGTGTCAGGAGACCAGATCCAAGCTGAAGTCCCAAGAGTTATATCTTTCTGCACTCAACTGCTTGCTCTGCTGAGATCCACCATGAGAAATTCACGCCCAGATAATTATACTCTGCCGCTCATCCAAGGCAAATGACAAACCTACAAATAAATGAGGAACCCCAAAATAAGTCTTTGTTATCATAAGCCACTGAGATTTAGTGCTGCTGTGATGCACTATGCAATCTAAAATAGCCCCTTCTGGCTCTGCTATGTCACTTTCTATTTTGTGATGTCACTTAAATTCTTAACATATATTTTCATTTTTCATTTCATTCCACTCTAAGTTCCATGAGGCCACTGCATTCCCAGCCCCCTAAAACAATGCCTGGTTCACAGTAGAAACTCAATAAATATTTATTAAATGAATGATTGAGATCCCAATTCTTTTCCTGGGAAAAGTTTATATGTTTTTTCATCTGAAGAACTAAACCTCTGGGTACTGAAGAAAGGTGCTGTTTTTCTTTCTTTTGTTGGGTGGTACTAGGGTTTGAACTCAGGATCTCACGCTTGTGAGGAAGGTGCTCTACCACCTGAGCCATTCCTCCAGGCCTTTTGTGTGTTGGGTATTTTCAAGATGGGATCTCTTGAACTATTTGCCCAGGCTGGCTTCAAACTACAATCCTCCTGATCTCTGCCTCCCATGCAGAGAGTAGCTAGGATTACAGGTGTGAGCCATGGGTGCCTGGCACTATTTTCCCTAAGTTAAAAAAAAAATCAAACAAACACTGTAATATCAATGTCTGAGGCAAACTTCACCAGAACTCTGATATTCCCAAAAACTAATAATGACTAGTTATGTCTCAGTCCCCCAAATGGGAAAATACTAATTGGTCTTGCTGTGACGCCCAGGGCTAAGATTCACAAGATGAACAATATTGATGGAAGTGGTGGTAGTGGTGGTGGTAGTAGTGGGGGGGGGGTGGTGATTATGATGATGATAATTATGATGGAGGTGGTAGTGGGATGAAGGTGGAAGTGGTGGTGATGATGGTGATGATGGAGGTGGTGGTGGTGATGGAGTTGGTGGTGAGGATAGTGGTGGTGGTGATGGAAGTGGTGGTGATGCAGGTGGTGGTGATGGAGGTGATGGTGGTGATGGAGGTGGTGGTGGTGATGGAAGTGGTGGTGGCAGTAGTGGTGGTGGTGTTGACGATGATGATAATGGAGGTGGTGATGGTGATGGTGGTGAATGAGGAGACAATGGTGGTGGTGGTAGTGATGGTGCATTATTTGTCTTAAGTTAAAAACATCAACCAGGCAATGTCAATATCTGAGATAGTTTAGGTCAGTAACTCCAACCCAGTTTTCTGAGACTGATACCACCACACCCTCCAAAACATGCATGGGAATGGGTGTCCACTGTCTGCTCTGGTGAGACTTACACTGAATCTGAAATGCTAACTCCTATACCAGCAATGGGTAAAAGCAAACAGGGTCCCTGTGCTCACAGAGGTCCCAGGCTGCTGAAGGAGAGGGACAGTGGTCATACAAACAGACATTTTAAAGTCTAACTAGAAGAAGGGCTACAGAGTGGCCACACAGTGTCATGAGAGTCCGGAGGAGAGGATCCAACTCAGACAGAAGAATCCTCAGAAGTCACAAGCAAGGGAGCTACATGAAAAGCGGGACTCAGCCATAGAACGGGGAGTCAGGGGTTCCAGACAGAGGGAATGGGGAAAAGAAGTGACGTGAGGAGCAGAAAGACCAGCCCGGCCAGGGTGGAAAGACCATGGGGGAGCTGTGATCACAACTGAGACCACAGAGGACAGAGGGGTCATCTCAGTGGGGAGCTGAGAGCCGAATCAAGGAATTTTAGTTTTATACCAAATAAGAACCCCTAGGAAGCCCAGTATGGTGGTACACACTTGTAACCTCAGCACTTGGGAGGCTGAGGTTGAAAGACAGACTTTGAGGTCAGCCTGGGCTACTACACAGCAAGACCTTGTGTAAAAAAAAGATCAGGCACCAGTGGCTCACACCTGTAATCTTAGCTACTTGGGAGGCTGGGATCCAGAGGATCATGGTCTGAGGCCAGCCCAGATAAGAAAGTTCACAAGATCCTATCTGAACAGAAAAAAAGCTGAATGTGTTAGCATGTGCCTGTTGTCCCAGCTACAGTACAAAACCTAAAATAGGAGGATTGCAGTCCAGGCTAGCCTGGGCAAAAAGTGAAATACTATCTCAAAAATAACCAGAACGCCAGGCACCAGTAGCTCACACCTATACTCCTAGCTACACAGGAGGAAGAGATCAGGAGAATTGTGGTCCAAAGCCAACCCCCGAGAAATAGTTCATGAGATCCTATATCAAAAATACTTAACACTAAAAAGGTCTGGTGGAATGGCTCAAGTGGTAAGAGCTTCTGCCTTGCAAGTGTGAGGCCCTGAGATCAAACCCCAGTGCCACCAAAAAATAAAAAAACATAACCAGAGAAAAAAGGGTTGGAGGCATGGCTCAAGCAGTAGAGCAACTGCTTGGCAAACACAAAATACAAAAGTCCTGAGTTCAAACCCCAGGTCCACCAAAAAAAATAGCCCCTCCTAGGGAGTTTGTGGGGTCATATGATCAGATCTCCTTCACCCTGGTTGTTGTGTGGTGATCGGGACCAGAGGGAAGGTGACTCTTAGCGTAGCATGGCCTAGAGTGGTCGTGGCAGAGGATGTGGACTGTACATACACCAGATGCAAAGACTAAAATGGTGCTGAGTCAGCTGTGGGGTGAAGGTGAAGGACAGCAAGTGTCAGCAGTGAGTCCCCTGTATCCTGGCTCATGGAATGGGATGAAGAGTGGGGATAGTTCCTAGGATAGAAAACTCTAGATGAACAGCAGGTTTTATTAGTGTAGGCAGGAATGAGGAAATGCCCTGGGCTACAAAATACCATTCCAAAACCCCAGGTAGCCCTAACATTCTCCTATGGACCTCAGATCCAGGTCAGGCATGCGCATTTTGATGCTGTAATGGCGCTATATGACCGTCCCCTGGCAGCACTAAGCCAGAAGGGGCAGAGAGAACCAAATGGCACCTGCCCTAATCCTCTCAAAAGTACAGGTATATGTACCCATTGTGCAGTTGTCAAACCATTTCAGAAGGGCCATGGGGGAAGGCCCTAATTTGGTGCCACCTAGTAATCCCACCCTAGTGGACAATAAAACCCCAAGGCCCTCACAACTTTGAGGCAGTTGGCCTTATCCAACTGCCAGCCTCGCACCTCAAGGTATACTCCTACTGTGCCAGTAAATCACTCCTCGTGATTTATCTTTCTTCTCTGTGGGTCTTCTCCTGTACCTAGGCAGTACCCTAATCTTAGGTACTCTACCCAAAGAACCAAGGGACATCTGGAACTGTTTCCCTGGGAGACTCCCCCTCTCCCCCCTCACCCACTGGAGAATCTGTGTCTCGTTTCCCACTGTAAAATACTAATACAAATCTTTCTCACCCCAGCAGCTCTGAGGGGACCAGCTCAGCAGGTCCTGGCCTCCCCGTGCTGGCTTAGGAAATTTCCACTCCTACCAGAGGTGCTTAGTGTCCAAATCCGGTGTCTAGAGGCAGGACATTGACTGAGGTCACACCAGGCATCAAGGGCTGGGGTGAGAGCCACTCCATGTGGAAACGTGCACAATCAATTCGATCAGGGAGGCCACCGCCAAATGCCCTCCTAGGGTTGGAATGGAGGAGCGCAGCCAAGGCGGAGGAAGGCCACTCGGAGGAGGACAGGAGGGGAGACAGCTGTGGAGCCAGACTCTGAAGACCATGTTCAAGTGCCGTCCTGGCCACTCGGTACTAGTGCAGCTCAAAGCCCCTTAGCGACTCCTCGGGAGTGAGGCGTCTCCACCTATGGGACAGGTGAGTGCCATTTTCCAGGGCTGGCAGGAGCATCACCTGGAGTCATCATGAAAGGCCCTGGAACTCAGGGCGGCTGCCATGGATGTCGGTTGCTATGAGTGGGTCACAGGACTGCTCGGACTCCATAGTGGGCACCACTGGCCAGTGGGAACCAACACTTCAGCCGCAGGTCATCTGAACAACCACACAACTCCAGAGAAATGCTAGAGTTCTATGTGCACACAGGCCTGGGGAAGACAGCAGTAAGCAAATGCTCTGGCTGGCAAAGGCATTCAGCCTCCAGCCCCTGATGTAAGTTGTCCAAACAAAGCGAGTAATTTGTTACTTTACTTTCGGGGGAGGGGATAAAAACCAACACTAAATGGTGTTGTGAAAGAGCAGAGCCCAGAAAGACAGCTCTGATATCTGATTCTGCCTCTTAATGTGCTGTGTGACCTGGAGTCAGTCACTTAGCTTCTCTGACCCTTGAAAGTAAAAGGGGGACAATTTACTAGGCAAGTGGTTCCCTCTTAGTCCTTCCTATTACTCCATCTCTTTTCTTTGTAACACTTGTTGCTGCCTCAAGTTACCTATTCATATTGCTTATTCACTGTCTCTTCCAAACAGACTGCAAGATGCATGAAGGCCAGAGGTCCTCATCTATCTTGGTGGTGGGTCTATTTCCAGGGCCTGTTACGCAGGAGAAATGCAGTAAGTATCTAGACAATGAATGAACAAAGGAACGAGAAGATTCCACTGGATGCATTAATCCTATTGCGCAGCTAGAATTGGAAGTTCAGAGATATGAAAGGCTTCATTCTCTGGAAGAAGGAAGAGAGGAAATAAAAGCCAGGTTCTGCTTGATTCTCGTGTCCCCAACTTCTCTAGGACACAACTCATCAGCCACGAGGAATCTGTAGCCTGCAAGCCTGTGACAGATACAGCATCCCTAGAAGAAAGAGATCCATGGCCTTACGTGGTCTTTAAGATCTGGCTGCACTACCCCTGTCTCCCCCTCTCAGCCCACCTCATATCTAGTAAGTTCCAGCCACATCAGCCCTGCCTTTGTCCCTCAGACCCAAAAGCATGTTTCCTTCCCACACCAGGGCCTTTGCACTTGCTCTTGGCTATGTCTATGGTTCTCCAGGTTTTCCTAGAGGTGGGGTTTTCTTATCATTAGAATCTCAGTGCAAATAGCAGGTGGGAGATGGTGGGCGGGGCAAAGGCATTCCCTGACAACCAGGGCCTCTCTAATCTCCACCTGCCCCCTGAGTCATTCTCTAGCCTGGTGTAACTCCTTTACAGTGTTTATCAATACCAGGACTTACCTTATTTGTTTTTAAGTGCTATTGTCTGCAACCCTTCTCCCTTCCCCCCTTCCCCCCTTCCTCCACTAGAGCCAATGCATCTGTGGTACACAGCAGGAGCAGCACCTGGCACACAGAGTTGGTCAGTCACTGCACGAGCAGAATTAGCACCACAATGATATTCAGATGACTTTCTGCTCTAGAGTAGAAGAAGGAGAGCTCTTCTCTCTTCTCCTGGCAGTCAGTGTCAAAACTAGGAGGAACTGACCTAAAATGTTGTTATAAGGGCTCAAATAAAATGATTTTGCCAAAATCCAGATGGAAGTGACAGCAGCTTTTATACATATATTGCACACTTCCTGTGTCCTGGAGCCCAGATTACAGTAATGAAATGACAGTTCCTGGCCTCATAAAACTTGGGAGTCAAAGTCAAACACAATATTTCCATCTCATTTTAAGTATGAAATGACAAGGAAACATGACAAGTACTTGTTCAGCCAGCACTGGGTAGGGCCAGCTAATCTAACACAGGAATCGGGGAGAGGGGTGGTGGTGACATTTATGCTGAGAACAAAAGGAAGAAGTAGAAAAGGTTACTTGAGCACAAGGAACTCCATACAGTGAAATGAATTCAGGAGTTCAGAGAGCAGAGGCCACCAGAGCTTGGTGTAGGAAACACTGCACACTCCAGGTTTTGCTGAGCATACAGCCAGCTGGGTAAAAGTACAGAGAAATCAGTATTGTGAGACATTGCAAACTGAGCCTCAGAACAAGGAGACAGTAGGGACAAGTGGGGACTGTGAACTCAGGGCACGCACAGGCCCTGGGGGAGACACCGGGTTGCTATACCATTTACTATTTCAAGAGAAGATAGAAATTCAGAGCTTTATTTCTCAAGCCTCTTTTTCATGGCAATATAAAATATTTAAACAATATATAAACTAAGTAAAAGAAAGAGAATCAGAACTTTGGATCCATAAAATGAGATAACACGCATCTAAGCATACTCCTTTTATATTTAATAGAATTAGTACTTTTGAAACTACCGCTCATCTTTAAAGTGCCTGCCAGGCATGATAACAGTAACCTACTCAGTAGTAAAAGAATGAATTTCATTAAAAGTTTTAAATAACAACATCTAGATCTTTACAAAATTACTTATAATGCAAGATCCCTGCACCGGTGAAATCTAGCAGACAATTCCTAGGATTCTAAGGGTAAAAATGTCTTTAATTCATTTTGAGTTTCTTATTACAGCCAAGAATCTTCAGACGAAACCTTCTCATGAAAGAAATGATAAGCGTATCAGCCCAGCATCATAAACTTGAACATCATATGGAATACCACAAAAGTCCATCATCAAACCCTGCCCTTCCTTCTCAGAATGGGGGTGGCCTTTTCTTACATATTTTTCTTCCCATTTTGCAAGTCTGAACACCACTGAGCAAATGGTTTTTGTTCAACTATCCAACTCCAACACCCTTGTCATTCTGCAGCAAGGGCTTTATTTAGAAGTTCCCAGAGAAGGAAAGTGAGAAAGCCGGTTCAGAAAGGCACGGGACGTAAGGAGCTCCATTAATGCTGCAGCTGAGCCTGGAAAGTCAACAAAGCCTGATAATGTGTTTTATTTGGACCTATCCTGCACTGCAGAGCTGGTGATAAGGAGGTACTTGAAGCTCACTCACTGCACTGCACGCATTCAGCTCCTTATTGATTCTGAAACAATGCTGCCTTTCAGACTGCACCCACATAAGTGCATAATAGTGAGGCCATACAGGGAGCACAGGGAGCTACTGAGGGCCCCAGGAGGTGGCCGGCCCAGAGGGGCTGGGTCAGGTGCTGCCCACCGCCTTGCTGAGTGACTGTGGCCCATTCATTCAGCCTCTCCACACTCTGGGTCGCCTGTCATACAGGGCTGCAGTGCTTGCTTGAGACCACAAGACTTTTCTTTTTTAATCACTTTATTGAGGAATGACTGACATAAAAAGCAGGCATACCGACCGTATATAACTCCATGAGTTTAGGGAAAAGAACACACCATGAAACATTCCACCATCCAGGCTATAAATCATAGCCCAAGCTTCCTCCAGCCCCCCTTATCCATACGTTGTTAATGTCCTCATCCATTCTCCAGACTGGAGGTGCTATTTTATGGAAAGCTTGGTGGCCAGTCTCAGTCCAGCCTGTGTAGCCAGTCTCTGAACCAGTTTGGAAGAAATAGCTTCAGGCACCTAATCCAACCTTGGGTCCCCCGTCCCTCCAGGGGTTTCCATGGCCTGCTGTCCTCCTGTTTTCCCCACTCCTTTGCTCTGGCCACAATGACCTTCTGCAATCTCATTCTAGCCTTGTGACTTTGTGCCTGCTGTGGCCTGTGCATGGAAAGCCACTCCCTTGTATGCCAGAGCTAAGCTCCTTGTCACCCCCCCATCCTTTGCAATGTCCTTTCCCATCACCTTTGGTCTAGTCACCCTTTGTTGTTCTCTAGAGAGTATACTGCTCTCTCAGAAAGGATCTTGGTGACTATCTGTAAAGTGGGCTAATTGCAGTTTCGTCTCCTGGCACAAATGCTCCCCACAGCAAGGGTTTTGCCTGCTTTGCCCACAGTCTCACACCTGATGCCTGGAACTGTGCATGGCAGAATCTCAAACACTTGCAGAAGTCAGGCAGGTGGCAACAGGGCTGGAGGAGTGTGGCGTTCATGCTCAATAACACACATTCAATCTGGGAATCCTGTGGCAGGTTGAGCTAAAACAGCAGGAGGCTGAAGGTGCTCTCCATCACCTTCCAGCAAACCTCATCCTCTAGCTCCTAGTGAGTGAGCTGCTGAACCGAATGGGATCCAGCAGGCCCTGAGCAGACATCTCTCTACCCCCACCCTCTACCCCCCCACCCCAGGACCCAGCACCCTCCGGGCTTTTTTGGTTTGGGTGTTTGTTTTATTCTCAATGAACATTTCTCTTCATTAGCAAATGTATTCAACCACAGAACCAGTGGGTTTGTCTTCAAATTCACCCCAAAATACAATTACCTGCTTTCAAGACTTGCAACTGAAACTATAAATCAAGAGAACTAAAGAATTAGAACACAATAGCAGATTACTAAAAATAAACCAGCCATGATGGTGGCGCAGGTCTGTAGTCCTAGCACTTGGGAGACTGAGGCAGGAGGATTGTGAGTTCAAGGGCAGCCTGAGCTACACAAGTTCCAGGGCAGCCTGAGCTACATGGCAAGATCCTACCTCAAAAATAAATAAATAAATAAATAAATACATTTAAGTAAATAAATAAATAATTAAATGACAGGAGAAGGCAGAATATACTGTGTGGTTTTACTTTTCAACATCATTTATCCCCTGAATCCCACTTGGTTTAGGCTACAGTAGAAAGAAATTTCTTTCTGGAATCTTGGATCATGCACTGGGAGACACACGCTGCCTAGAAGCAGAAAATCGGTGTCAACTGGGATTAAACTTTTTGCTCTAGGTCATGTCCAGTCAGTGTTATCACCATGGAGATACCTGAAATAAACTTTTAGGTTAAACAGGAGTAGCAAACCCCCTCAAAGATAAGAAATTCATAATCCTCAAGCAAATTTTCAGCAGATCTAAATCTAAATATCCTTTTGAGGTTGGAAAATTTGGGCATCTCTCTAGCTTGGTAAAAAATGGCAAAGAGAAAGTCTATGTCGTCAGAAAGACTGTTTGCTCAAGGTTTTCTGTTCAATCGAAACCAAAAACGCTATGGAAACACATCAGAAGCAAGCTCTGTGTTTCATCTCAATTTCCACTGTGGTTGGGTCCTTTTACACAGGCACAAACTTTAAAGTCTTGGGGATGACTTCTCCAAATAAAGCTAACCCTCAGCGGCTCTTCCATTCACTCCTCATTACCATGCACAAATGAAATTAATCCAGAACTTCAGTTTTCCACATTTCTCAAATCAGAAGTAGATGGCAGAGAGCTAATGCTAACTCACTGAAAATCAAAACGGTGATAACCTGATAGGATCCCACTCACCCTCCCAAATCCTCTGAGTGTCAGCTCTTTAATAAGAATGATTTGGGGACTGCCCAACACCTTTTTAATGTTGTCAACACTGAGTGATGACTTAAAAGGATTTTGATCTGCAGACTTCAGTCTGCTTCAAAGCCCTGTCTTCCATAGCCTGCTGGGGCCATCCGTCACAGGCAGGGATTTCAAATGCCTGAAAGAATCAGAAAGTCTTAGGATGGTGACTGCCACTTGCTAACAAAGCTATCAACCCATTTCATGTGGCCTCACATGGATTACTCTGTGCAGAGACCTCCTCCCTTCAATGACTTCCTTCCATCTGGAAACAAGACTTCAAGCAGAAATGCAAAAACCCTGGCTGAGCTGCTTAGACTTCAGCATTCCCACAATCCCACTGCTTGGCCCAATTTGGGGAGGTCAGAGGAGGAGAGTTCAGAGGGATACAGAGCTCTCAGTGACAAAGCCCTCAGCCCCATTGTTCCCAGCCCGGGCTCCCTCCCTCCCACTCCTTGAAGTGGCCAATTCCCCAGTCCCCTCCAGGCCTCCAAGTGCCTGAAAGGCTGGATAGACACTTCACATAATGCCAGAGGAGGAATATTTAGGTTCCCTGAGACAATGGTCCAAACAGCTCCCCGCCCTCTCTCCAGGACTGGACATTAGACAAGAAAAGAGCCAGCCTGTCCCAAAGCCCTTGTCACAGTAGCAGACTCTTAAATAAAGTCCTCTGGTGTCCCCATCCCTTTGGACTTGTTTAGTCAAACAGTTAAACATTAGTGGTGTCTTTATTATTGCTTTATGCTCTCCTGGGCAGTGGCCTGCAGGGGAGGTAGGGGACATAAAACGTTGATGCGCTTTACCTCCTGACGGCAGAAAAAGACAACTGGAGGAGGGAGCAGAAGGCATCATAGTCCCCAGTGTCATGCAGAGGTTTACAGGAGAAAGAGAGAGAGGGATTTGAGCAGGGCAGACCAGTCTGTGGGAATGGGAGAGGACCACAGCAAAGCAATAAAACTTTCTATGGGGTACAGATCATAAAAGAAGGCACGGTTAGAGGTCTTCTTGGGAGGGGTTTTTTGAAGATTAATGTTGGGTTTGAGACAGATGGTAGCGGTTGGGTTGAGTTTTTACAACTTTTAAGATTGGAAATAGTTGCTAGTTCCTGAAAGCAGTCTAAACCCCCATTGTTAGCCAGGAATAAATGCATTATTGAGTCTCAAGAGTTTGTCTCCTGGCAAAGGCGGCTTTCACAGAGAGAAACACACACACAGACAGTCCACAAATTACAATGTGTGAACTTAGGACTTTTCAGCTTTACAATGGTGCCCTCTCAATCATCCCAGCCAATGGGAAGCACCCAATCCTCTTTGGAGCCCTGGGGGAGAAGCAGTGGTGTTCAGTAGGTTAGGTGTGTTAAAAGTGTGTTTCAATTTGATATTTCAACATATCATTGAAATATATCATCAGAACATCACCTCAACAAACCCATCATAAGTTGAAAGTTGTAAACCAGGAGCATCTCCATGTCACCGTCAGGTTACAAAATTTCTACTGATTGCCCAGAAAACTGACGGGTCAGAGAAAAGGTCATTAGTAGGATGACCACAGCCAGCTGACTCCCCTGCCTGGATAGCCTTCAAGCATCGCCAATTTGTTTCCTTTTATTTTGGGGGCAGACTCCAAGACAGGGACACTGGGGTGGACTCTGAGGGAGCCTCCTGAGGTGTGAATGGACGGGAGCTCGTGCAAGTCTCCAAGGGGACTTTACCTGGACCTTCGCTGCCAAGAATCACTAGTCTGTGAATGACCCAGCTGACGACATAAATGGTAGCAAGATGGCGAAAGGAGAGCCAGGATAAGAGGAACTCAAACGCCACTGTCCACGTCAGCAGCTAGGCTGCTGCTGCAACTGAAGCTGGGGCCTGTAAATTGGTTACAGCGGCACACTGAGCAGGAGAAAGCATGTCAAGATGATCAAACACAGAGGGCTTAATACCAGTGGACACCTCAGCAAAACAGTTGTAAAATCTGAGCCACTGCCAGGAACGCAGAGGTATCTTGAGGATCTATGTTGACGCACAGAGCTGGCATATGAGGAGCAGGCCGCATAAGTTCTTAAAAAAAATGTACATTGATCCTTCTCTTTTAAACTTGGAGAAGTCATCCAGGAAATAGAACTTTTTCAAGTCTTGAGGACTCACCTTAGATCCACACTTTAAATTAATATACTATTACAGTGAGGGAGGTGTTTGAATTACAGAAGCTGAACACAAGAAGCAAACGTTTATTATTTTTAATTATCTGACTATTTGGTGTTCTCTAGAGGGGAAGAGGTGGAAGGGAACATGTGTGGAAACCCAGAGTCCTCACCCCTGATGACAGGGGAGTCTGACCCTGTTCTGAGCCTGGGTAACCACTTCCTGGGGACGAGCCATTTCACCATGTGAGATGAATTAACTGTTTAGGGCAAAGGAACCTGATACCGCTAGTTTCTTCTCACACCAGAATGGGGCTGTCAAATTGGAGTTAAGGGCAAGGCAATGACCCATATAATTTAGAGATGGGAGGGGCAGATTGCTTGGATATATATTTTATGCCTAAATACCAAGCAAAGCTACTGTCCAAAGGAGAACGGAGCAAACCAAAGTTAATGAATTAAGAACATTTTGTACACCTTCCTAGTCTGAAAGATAATGATTTCTTTAAGGAAGAGTCTAATCTGTTAATCGTAGACATCAGCACTTGAGAATGTTGACTCAGCCTGCTAATTTTAAGACTGTAATCCACTTCTGGGAAGACAAACAAGTCTTCCCTTCCCTGTGAGCACTCTTGTCCTTAAAAAGAAGCCCAGTGGAAAGACACTCATTTCTCAATTTCATGGAGTCAGCATCCTGGAAACTGAAGGTGAGGTAGGTGGGAAACGGGTGTCAATTTCGGTGCACTGGCATCTCTACTAATCTACATATATTGCTGGTTTTCCTAGTTCAACTGATGTTGCTCTTACATGGATCTTCACTGCAAAGAGGACCAGCAAGTGCCTCCTCTTGCATCTTCTCCTCTGCCCAGGCAGAGTATTGCTGATGGTCCACACAAACCTCAGTGCCACCATCCTTCTTTGTTCTTCATTGGCCAGTTCTACACCTCTCACAGCAATGAACCTCTCTTCTGCACACTCATGACACTTTTTATTAACAATAGATGGGTCACCTCACCTCTCTGAGCCCCAGTACCTTCATCTGTAGAATAGAGATCATGCGTTACAAGAGTGATTTAAGAAATATATGCCACACAGAATCTAGTACCTAGCAGGTATTTAATAAATATAGTCTCTTCTTCCTTCTGGTCTATATCATTATTGTACAAAATGTTTCAGGTTTTTTTAAAGATAGCATCTCACTATTTATCCAGGCTGGACTCAAATTTATAATCCTCCTACCTCCACTTCCCAAGTGTTGGGATTATAAGTATAAGCCACCACTTCTGGCTTAGAAGATGTATTTTGCTGTGTTATTTTATCTGCTTTCCAGTACCGGTTACTCAAAGACATAGCTTATTCATTTTTTATGCCCAGAATCTAGCACAAAACCTAGAACACAGTGGGACAGAATGTCTGATAAATGAGTTACAAAATGATAATGAGTTCACAACTTGATAAATATTTATGCAGCATTTACTCTGTGGCAGGCAGTAACCCAGGTATTGGGGATACAAAAACGAAGAAGACAGATATAATCCATGCTCTCATGGAAGTTATATTCTACAAGACATGTCAGAGATGGAACAATAAATAAGCAGGCATACCAAGATGCTTTGCTTTGATTTGGGAAGGGCATTATTATATATGGTGTTCAGAGATGGATGGATGCATGGATGGATGGATGGATGGACGGGTGGGTGGGTGGATGGGTGGATGGATTGGTGGGTGGATAGATAGGTGGATGGATGGATGGGTGGGTGCATGGATGGATGGATGGGAGGATGGATGGACCAGTGGGTGGGTGGAAGGATGGATGGGTGGGTGGGTGGATGGGTGAATGGACTGGTGGGTGGATAGATAAGTGGATGGATGGATAGGTGGATGGATGGATGGATAGATAGATAGGTAGAGGGATGGATGGATACATGGATGGATGGACAGGTGGGTAGGTGGAAGGACAGATGGGTGGGTGGAAGGATGGATGGGTGGGTGGGTGGATGGATAGATAGGTAGATGGATGGATGGATGCATGGATGGATGGACAGGTGGGTGGGTGGATGGGTGGATGGATTGGTGGGTGCATGGATGGATGGATGGGTGGATATTTTTTAGTGAGATTGAAAAAAGACCTACTAGCAATCCCAGGAAACACTAAGTAGAAGTCTGGATATTCACTTGCACTGCCAGTTTACAGAGTCAAGGCTCCTCCAGAAGCCATTCTGGAACAGCAGAGTACCCAGTGCTAATGGTTGCTTTCTTTGCTGGCCTTCCTGTTGCCGCCTCTGGGGTAAGCTGTACTCTGGGCCTGGGCTTGAAGTGGCCTTCAGCCTGTCTCTGGACACTCTCTCCTATACCTTTGCCCAAGTGTCCCTCTTCCACTTACTCCAGGACCTGCTCTAGGATACTGTGTGCATCTTCACCACGGGTCTACTTGAATGATGTGGATAACACCTACCCTTCCCCACCTCAAAAGAACGTGTTAGAGATGAAATTCTTGGTGCCAATGCAGCTCTCCCTTGTTTGGCTTTGTCATCAGAGGCTGGGTGGGAACTTACTGCCAGGGAATAGTTTGCTTCTTTCAACTCATCACACAATCACAGCCCCAAATAAAATAAGAAGTGCTTTGTTTTTAAATAAAAGGAGTGCCTTTTAAGTCCAAGATCTCTAAGTGCTCTTAGAACATGTCCTATCTACCCCTCCATGTAAGGGGTTTTGTTAAAAGGGAAGGAGAGGCAAGAAGCAAAGTGGTTTGACCAAGGAAACAGCTCGTGTCCTTAGCAGACCCAGGAGAGAAGCAAGCCTCAGAATGCCCCATCTGATGAACACCTCCCACGGAAAGGCCCCAGCTTCATCACTGCCTCATGACCTAGTGTTCCAGCTACACCCTATCCTCCTGCTCCCAGGCCTGTCTCTCTGGTCTTACGTCCCACTCTACTCTTTCCAGAACTCTGCTTCAATCAAATGAGAGTTGCCACCTTGCTTCAAGCAGACCATAATCCTCCTGCCTACTCACCTTGCTGCAAACATACTCTGCTGTTTACCCTGCAGAAAACATACTCCCTTATCCCTGCCCATTGCAGGGCTCTCGGCCTTTCAAGGGCCAACTCCATGGTTATTTTCTTTATAAAATCTTCTCAAATCTCTCTGGCAGGCAGGCAAGTTTGCCCTTTGTGTAGATTTCTTGTTCTAGCTATAGGGCACACTCCTATCTCTTTGTATCAATACTACTAATCTATGTTCCTTGAGCCCTCAGTAATAACCCTGATGTCAAAATGCCTCATCTAGTTTTTCTGGCAGTGTGGGAACTCAGTATGATGCAAGGCAGGTTGACCCTGGACAGTGATGTTTATTGAATGGATGGATGGATGGATGAATAGATGGATCAGTCAATGAATGAATAAGCAAGTAAAGGACTTCAATAATTGGCAAAGGTTCCTCTTTGGCAAAAGTTTTCTTCCATTGCAAATCTAGTAACTAGAAAGATGAAGGAGTTCATTTTTTTCATCTTTGAGGTTTAATTGTAAGTCTCTTGAGCTAGATTTTTCTACTAAAACACCTTTCAAAAGTCCCGTAGGTTTTGTTAATAAGACTAATGGAAATTTCATTTCTACCTTCCAATGGAACTTTCTAGAAGTACTTTTCTTTCCTTCTTCATTTTTCCAGACAAAATACTATTTTTACTTTATATCAATAACTTTAAACACTCAGAAACACTGATTATAATGCTTAACTAAAGCCAAAAGTGTCATTTTAAAAAAACTTTACATCTCAGAGATAGAAAGAGAAAAAGATTTAATGTCATTTCCTATAATCAAGAGATTTCCATGAGCAAGCTCTTTGGCAACTCTTACAGAGATATGCGGGTATATTTCACCCCTGAAATCGAGGCCAGTTGAGCTAATTATTCATTCATATTCAGGTTTTAATGTCCAAAGACTCTTTATAGTCAATAACTCATTCCTTCATTAAATGGGAAATTAAAAAACCAGAAAAGGGTTTAAAAAGATGAATTCTACAAGCAAGTCCACAACATGGGCTCTGGGACTGATCATTTCTTTATACAGCACCTCACTGCCATTTTGAAATGTCCATCCTTCCTGCTGTTTGAAAAATTATTTTGAAATTAGCTAGCATTTGTTGCCCTGAACGCAGAGAAACTAAAGCAGATACCTTAAAAGCAACTGAGGCCAATAGGAGAAGGGGACCAGGAACTAGAGAAAAGGTTAGATCAAAAAGAATTAACCTAGAAGGTAACACACACTCCAGGAAATCAATGTGAGTCAACTCCCTGTATAGCTATCCTTATCTCAACCAGCAAAAACCCTTGTTCCTTCCTATTATTGCTTATACTCTCTCTACAACAAAATTAGAAATAAGGGCAAAATAGTTTCTGCTGGGTATTGAGGGGGTGGGGGGAGAGGGAGGGGGCGGAGTGGGTGGTAAGGGAGGGGGTGGGGGCAGGGGGGAGAAATGACCCAAGCCTTGTATGCACATATGAATAATAAAAAATTTTAAAACAGTAAAAATTTTAAAAAAAAAGAGTGGCAAAAAAAAGAAGAAAAATTACTGAGAGACTAGATCTTGTTCTAGTAGAAAGTCTCTTTGAAGACAAACTAAATGCTACAAAAAATATGTTTTGACCAAATTTGCTTGGAAAATGACTAGAAAATTGTCATCTACTGGAATCAAAGTGTTGGTCTAGTTTCTACTGTTTCCAAAAAGGAACCGTGCTCTGTTTTTTCTGATGGCTTGGACCAGACATCCTGGTGCAAATGAAGACGATGCCATCATTCCCACAAGTTCCCTTATCTTACTCCCTTGAGCAATCACACTTGTTTTTTCCTTTTTCATTGAGGTAAAATTCACAGAACATAAAATGTGTAATCTTAGCCAATTTAAAGCATAGAATTCAGTGGCATTGATCACCTCCCTAATGTTCTGCCATCACCAGGACTGATCCACTTTGTGTCTCTATTTGCCTTTCTGGATATTTCAACTAAGTGGAGTCATCTAATATATGACTCTTTGTGTCTGGCTTCTTTCATTTAGCATCTTGTTTCCAAGTTCACCCACACTGGAAGAGGTCAGAACTTCATTCCTTTCATGGCTGAATAGTACAGCATTGTGTGGATATGCCACACTTTGTGTATCCATCATACATTTTGTGTGTCCATCACACCAGGTAGTTTTTCCTCTGTGATCTGTTAACAGTACAAAGGGATCCACATCTGGGGGCACTGGAATCCATTCTTAGTAAAGGAAGTTGTGACAAGGGTATGAAAATGGTGTCCTTGTGGTAAAAGCAAGCTCACCGAGTAAGAAAATGTTACTCCCATCTAAGAATAAACAGGTCAGCAGTGCACCCTAATAATCTGGTAGTGTGTCAAAAGCCTGGAACATGTTTGCAATGCTAGCTAGCAATTACACACATATTAATTTATTCTAAAGCCATAATGACATATGAAGACAAATATCATGTTCCAAGGTGTTCTTCACATGGTTATTCGTATTAACAGCAGCAACACAAAATAGCACTATAAATGCCTACCAAAATGAGAATATCTGAAGAAATTGTATTGTGCTTTTGATAGAACCCTCTACAGCCATTAAAATAATATTGTCAGAGGCCATTTCGGGCTACAAAACAATGCTTACAATACATAATTCAGCACAAAACAGCACAAAAATATTTTGCTACAAAGAACCAGCTTTTTCTTTTAAAATATAGATAAATGCTATGCCAAGAGAGGGCATCTGAGAACAGCACAATTATGGGATATTCTTATTTTTTATGATTTTTCTGTGTTTTTCCATTTTGACTTTGAGGATTAGACAAAGGTCAATAAATGGTATAAAACCAACAAAAACATGGCTGCTGAAGCACCCGTGTGCTTCAGCACACCCATTCCACATCTACCCACTGCCCAATTGGTGATACAGAAGTTTCTCAATCTCAATGGCCTGTTCAATACATACAGTGGTCAATCCCTCATTCTTAAGAAGTCCACTTACCAAATAAAATATGAGCTCCAATCATCCCCATGAAAGAAGATGGTGGCTTCCCCTAAGCCTTGCCCTCACCCCTCCCCACACTGTGCTCCTCTTCCCTTCTCCCATGTCTGCCTATGAACTGTCATCTGACTTTTAGGCCTGACCCTTCCTCCTCTCTTCTCCCTTCCCCAAACATTTCCTTATCCTCCCTCTCCTCCTTCCCATATCTCTGCAACCTTTGAAATCTGGCTGCCTTTCCTGGCTGAACCATAAACTTGGTGTTGCCCTAACACCACTTTTGGGTAGAGGAACTTGGACTCTATGTCCTCACTCAGTAATAAGTTCTGTGAAGACTGGATGGAACCTGTTCTTGAGGGGGAAGGGGCCTTAGAAAACCTGATCTAGTACACAGCATAAAGCAAACATTCAGAACATCCTGATCGAATGGAAAGGAATTCTCCACAGCCAGTGTTATGCTCTTCTAAAAATTATTTGGGTAATGAGTTCAGCAGAATGAATTTTTCTTTTACCATACCACATAGAAGGCAACTTAGAGAATTAAGGCCAAGTTCCTGTTTCACTCTTAATTTCTTGTGATTTCTTCTCACAAGGCTATCTGGCCAACTTCTCAGTAGACCCAGTCTCAATGGTGGAAGAGAAATATGTGGAACCGGATTGAATTCCGGCTTCTCATTTGGAGTCCCTTTGGTGAAGGTCTCAGTGGGGGCCTCTGCCCAAAAAGCTTGAGGATAGCATTTGGCTCTAGGGTCTGAGCAAGAATATTGTTTTTTTTTAAATAAAATAACTAAAGGAATATTCCTGAAATATATTGACCTGGCAGAGATTTTATTGACTTGAGAAAACTATAGCAAGACCAAACTGAAAGAGGTCTGTTGTAAATCTTCCCCGAAGACAAACTCCAATGTGAGTTTTGTTCTTTTGGCATTATTCCAGAATGATCAACAGTAGACACCAGGTTTCTGAAATAGCAAGACAGAAGTCCCCCACTACACACTTTACAAAGTGATTTATATCAGCAGTAGGCTTAGATTTCCTGTTTGGGTTCAGGAAAGAGAGGAATATTTTTATTAAATTGCGTTAAAGACATCTGATTTCCCAAAGTTGAATCAGAATCTTTGCAGAAACTAAAAGGAGGTCCCATTCTTTCCCCTGTGGAGGGTAGGAAATGTCTCTACTTGAAACAGAGTTTTGCTTACCACCAACCTTCTGTCCTCTTGGCCCAGCCCCTCTCTCGTTTTTCCACCCTCTCTGCATGTCTAGCTCTGGTTCCAGCCAAGACCAACAGCAGTTCAAGCTCTCTCCTACATCATGTCCTCCTCTCACCTTGCAAAGTTCTTCCCTCTGCCCTGGTCCACTTCAACTACCGGTCTCACCTTAAATATCACTTCCTGGAGTGGTGGACTTCCTGGATACCCTACAACCCTGGTATAAGCAAGGGTCCCCAGCTGCACTCTCCCAGAGCATCCTGTATTCATTTTTATAGCAGTCACCACAGTTTGTAATTACACATTTGTGGGTATATTTATTTGAAGTCCGTCCCCTCCACTAGCATGTGAAACTTACCAAATCTGGAAGTTTTCCTATTTTGCTCATCCCAGGGCTTGGCTGGCTCAACAAATGTTTGTAAACTGGAAGGATCAATGCCAGTCTCCTAAGACCAGACTCAAGACACTCTGCTCTGTGTTCTGACTACTTCAATTTCCTAACCCTACACATTTAAAAGGAAGACAAAGTTATCCCACCTGATGTGGGCACTATAGGAACTCATGAGTGTTTACTGGGAACCTCTGAGACATGCAGAAGAACTAAGTTACCATTGCAGTGCTTTCCAAATTTCCAGAAGAAAAATATGACCACACAGATGTGGTGTCAAACACATGTGTGTGTTGGAGCAGAAATGCTCTCCGTAGCATCTGTTTATTTCCTGCATTTTATGGTTCTTTTGGAAATTCAAATGAGTAGTGAGCTGAATGTGGAAATGGCCGCTCCACTGGCTCCCACCAGAGGAAACCACTGTGCCACGAGGAAGACGAATGAATGTCCTGATTGTCACTATAAATCCAATATGGCTGCCACAGGAAAGGACAGACCAAATCTATTAGAAGCTGGATTTAAAACACTATGTTTTTTTATGGATGATTGTATTTTTAGGCCCTATAATTTGGTACATCTCCGGTAAATAATTCCTTTCCACATCCCTTGCTGACAATTCAATATGACCTCTGATAACGTTCTCAGGTGTCAACAGATAAAGCATGGATGCTTTGATCTCAATGAACTGATTGTCATCAATTGCCACACTTTGGAGACATTCCCCTTGGAAGCCCATCCAACAAATTGGAACATTTACAGGGCTAGTGTTTCAAATGTGGTCAGACTGTAAGGCCCCTGCCTAAAAATGGGCCTCAATGGCTTTCACTGAATGCCAGACTCCTGACAAAAAAAAAATAATAATAATCTGCCTCCCTACCTGTTTGCCTCACTATTTCCCTAATCTGTATGCCCACCCCTCAAAAAAAAAAGGTTTGCAGCACTGCCAAAGTCTTTCAAGAGCCATTCCAAGGAGACTTGGACAACCCCGGCTCTCTAAAAGGACAGCATTGTAAAGGCAAGCGCTCATGTTACAGTGACATACGTACACGTCTCCCAGAAACCAAGGTTTATGTGTCTCAGGACTTCTCTCTAGTTAACCACAATTGCAGGGAAATGGTACCACGTTCCTAGAGTTAAATGTGGTAGCAATTACTGTGCTGGCAAAGGAGAAGGAGGGTCTTGATGCCTGAGTCCTACGAGTCAGGATTAAACAAACGTGTCTTTTGGAGTTACACTGATAACTTGGAACACTCCCCCTGGGCTGACTGTTTGACACTGCAACTGCTGTGAAACCAGCATTTCTCACAGACAAGCACATTCAGACCTGGCCAAGAGGCATGTGGTACAACTTCAGAAAAATATTAATGTCAAAGAAAAAATTAATACATATATGTGTGCACGCACACGCGCGCACACACACACACACACACACACCAGTGGGAAAACTACTCCATAATAATCTTGAATTTGCAGATTATTAAATGCTTTTAGATATCAGGAAATAACTTGAAAATTGCTTTCCTGTATCATATTTACTAAAATGGAACTGCCGCATACTTTAGGGAAGGAAAGATACGGGTCAGGTAACCTGAGCACTGTTGAATGGTCACTGATTTTACTAATGGCCAGCCAGTCTTTTGGATTTCATTAGAACTCAAGAATGCGATAAGATTCCTGTGAGCAGGCTAAAATGAGAGGGTTATTTTCAAATGCAACATGGTTTAAGGACCCAGTTCAGTTGGAAAAGAAAACAATTCCCTTTCTATATATTTTCCCCAGTGGCTGGAATAGCACATACAAATGATTTAGACATAGGGCTTCACAAATCAAAAAATATACAAACAGAAATATAGACCTCACCATCTCTTCTACCACTAAAACGTGTCAACTCCTAGGCTGGAACACAGAAGCTCTGAATAATAGGACATAACAGAAAACGAGTTGGGGAAAAGCATCTAACCAGCAGTAATAAAAAAAAAAAATGATGAAGTCAGACATTTTCTTCTAATTGGGCACGGCACAGATACTGAGTTCAGAAATCCAATAATCCCACAAATTCACTAGCGTATCTAACAGTGTTGGCTAGGCAGCCCATGTTTTAAAAAGCAACCTCAAGACAAATGCCTCAAAGGAAATGGATGAGGTGGCTGTGAGGGAGAGAACAGTTCTTATACAGCAGAGAAAACTTCTTAAAGAAGACAAAATATCCCAAAAGAGAAAGGGATGTGTAGATAGATAGATAAGTAAATAGGTAGGTGGGTAAACAGATGAATAGGTGGGTGGGTAAATGGAGGGTAGATGGATGGATGGATAGATAGACAGATGACAAACAGACCTATTTAGGTAGACACAGAGAGAGCTCAGGATAAAAACATAAATTTAAGGGGCTCTGGTATGTCTGTAATCCTGGCTGCTTGGGAGGCTGAGATTGGGAGGATCACTTTAGAGGCCAGCCTGTCAAATAATTCACAAGACACCATCTCCAAAATAACAAGAGCAAAATGGACAGGTGTGACCCAAGCGAAGCCCTGAGTTCAAACCCTAGTCCCACCAAAAAAAAAGCTTAATTCATTTTCATATTTGTCCAGATTCTGACAATTAGAATTACACAATTCTTCCCTGTATGTAGACTAGTTCTGTCCTCAAAGAACTATTCCCTACAAATCTCACATGAGATTAAGTGACCATGACTAACATTTATAGGGCCTGAAACAAGAGAAAAATGGAGGCCCACATACCGTAAGTCTAAATATTTTGTGGTCCTGGGGATTGAACGCAGGGCCTCGTGCATGCTAGCCAAGTACCGTACCACTGAGCTATACCCCCAGCTGTTTAAGTCTAACTATTTTAAAAGTCATAAATCACAGAAACAAATTGTGTGTTCCTGTCATATGAAATAGGGATTTGGCTTACCAACTTTGACCCAGAGAAGCCCTCAATAAATACTTCTGGAAGAAAGCAAGAGAAGGAATAGAAAGGAACAGGATATTGTGGAATCATGGAGTTCCTTTGCTCTATTTTCCAAACTGAAAGTTTGGAAGGACCAAATGGCCCATCCCCCTCCATGCCCCCTCACCCCCACTTCCCTGCAAGAAACCAGTGTCTAGCACTTACTCTTGGAGGTATGCCCACAGCACCCTTTACACCACCACACAGCTCTCAAGTTCATCATAAACATCCCACTCCCCTCACTGCCCCCGACACACCCCCACTCCCCCAATCTGTCCAGGAACAATTTCCTGGCTCACCAAATCCCAGGTAGTCACTGTGCTCCTGGTTACTATGCTCTTCTTTGGCCCCTTTCATGTTCCGGTGTAATTGTTCTATTTATTTATTTATTTATTTATATTGTTCACTCTTCATTGAATCTCCAGCTCCGAGGCTCAGACCTGGAGTGGCAATGGAACACTTTCTGCTTCAATGGTAACATTCTCACAAATGCTGCTCCACTGTGAAGCCTTTTCCATTCCGCCTCCCACCCAGCCCCAGCCCTCTACTTTCCCGCTTAGTGTAGGTGGGTCCTGCAGGGTGCCTTCCTGTCTATCCCTTCCCCAGCCAGCCCTCCCCACCCCCAGTCCCTTGAGACATTCCTGCAGAAACAAATCACCCAACTCCCAATGGAGGAAACCTCAGCCGAGAGAGGAAGAGTGCGTCTTCCTTCTCACCCCACATCCTTCTCCCTAATCACACTTGAACACAATCTAGAACTTTTGGGAGTCACAAGGAAACAGCATTAGGTTTGTCTAGGTTAAAAGCCATCCTGTGTGTGATACTGCACTGCAGAAATATCATAAAAACTTGCACTAATACATAGAAGTCATTTTAAGACACATTTCCTTTCACTAAAGCCTTTAGAAATCCAGTCATCTAAAAGCTTCCTCCCTACCTTAAAAGGCTAATCCCCCTCCCACCCGCAGGAAGGTAGCATACAAGGGGAATCATTGATTCCCTTGTATAGAATCATTGATTTTCTACTTATTCTCTAGTTCATCTATGTTCATAAAATCTGTTATAATTTTTAATAAATCTCAGACAACTTATGACTACAATGGACTACTTAGCAATTAGTAAATCATTTCTTATTTCCAAGGCTCACTCAAAGCAAGCATCTGTGAATGGGAGCCTAGCATGTAAGCTGAAGTTCAGCCCATAGACAATGGGATGCAGACTTTTGTTCCCAAGACTCATGTCACATCTGGTTCAGGTAGGGAATGGTCCACACTGGCCCACATTCATTACCATTGAATAACTGCCCGGCCTCTGTCAAGGCTGTTCAGAGCCCAGATAGAGTCCTGACACCCACGTGTGCTGCAGGTCTTGGAAACCATGAACCCCGACCCTTATTAACTTCTTGCAGGCTGCCACAGTGTCAAGGACACAGTAAGTCAAGTGACCTGCTGTCTGACTTAAGAGTCACAGCTGAGTACTGAAAGGAACCTTGGAGATCTCAGGGTGGACCTCCCTCTGATAGCATGTCCTTATTGCAAGATGGAGACAATGTGAGAATCTTGTGTGTTGGGTCAGTCGCATAGAGTCACTGAGTTTTTATTTGTCATATTCTTAGAACAGAGCTGGCACCTTGGAAGTGCTACAGCTGTTTGTTGGATGAACAAATAAATAAATAAATAGCCCTTCAAACATAACTGTGGTTTTGAATTTTTCTTTGTTAAAGATGAGAATTCTTTCAGAATAAAATCTTACTGAGAAGCCACCTATATGCACTTGAAGTGTGTAAGTGTGTGTGTGTGTGTGTGTGTGTGTGTGTGTGTAAACATACAATGAAAATCTCAGTTATCAGGTGCATATATATATTATTATCTAAGCTTTCACTCTAAAGGCAAAGTGCCTCTAGCAATGGCAGCTGCTCTGAACAGTTTTTGGGCTGAGGCTCAGGCAAAAACCCTGGGCTGTCTGTCAAGCCCAAAAGCACTGAGGACACAGAGCTGACCCCAGCAGTCAGGGTTGGTGCCTGGACCATATCCCTGGCCAGCTCAGGAAAATTCTGAAATGAATGATCACTTTGTCTGGTGCTGTGATCACCCCTGGAGTCTCATGGACATCTCTAGAAGGATGTGACTTTTGCCATGGAAGCCAATATAGCAGACAGAGAGAGAGACAGAGACAGAGAAAAACCCCATTTCTTAAAATCTACTCTCCTGTTCACAACTGACTACACTGGGCATTTGAGGGAAGCCTAGCATCACTAGGGTGACAGGACGGTCTGCAGATCAGGCAGTGTCTATGTAGGGGATCTGAGAAAGTTGCTGGCACTACTTGACTGGGTTTTATTCACCTATTTGTTGTGTACTATAGTAAAATGTTACCACTTTGGAATCTGCCTAATAAGAATCCAGGATAATCTTGACAGAAACTGACTGAACTAGTGTGGCCTTATTCCCTGGGAAGGGGAGACACAAGGCAAGCGTGGGATTTGTTTCTGGGTCCATGACTCCCACTGCTGTGGGTGCTATTGTTGATTTCATTGATGGGCTTTTTGGATTGTGGTGATCCGTGTTTCAGACCACATAATATGAAAATAAACTCAACTGCTAATTCTTTCAGCACACAGACAAACGAACAAAAACCAACAGGCAGACAGACCACCCTTCAAACAAAGCAATATGTGTGTAGGTCACACAGTGGGAGGTTTGCACTGCAAGAGTTGCTGTGGGGCAGAAGTTGCACTACAAGATAGGAGTGCTTGGTTTTCATCCTGGTGGTTGCACTGCAATGGGTTTTGTCTGTGGAGCCCATGGTGAGTGACTTGCTGCCTCTTCAGACCACAGGACTGTGGACAAAGGTAGTGCCTCAGAGTCACTGGAAGGACTTGACTCAGTTTGAGTCTTTGCCATTGACGTGTTGAGATCATCCTTCTTCTTAAGAGGTGACCATCCATTTACTCAACTCAATACACATCCAATAAACATTTTCTGAGCATCTATGAAGTCCAAAGTGAAGACAAAGATGCAGATGCAAAACATAAATTTCTTGCTCCAAAAAGTCCCCAATCCTAGGGAAAAACAGACATACACCAATCTAAAAACAAGCCTACAAGTACCAGAACCTAAGGTACCAATAGCCTCAGAGAGACAAGAGCAGGTAAGAAATGTGCCCCACCTTCTCAGAGAAATGACATGGCGTCTGAACACTCGGCAGGGGGAACAGGAAGAAGATAGAGCATTCTAGAAAGAGGAATGGACTAAGCACTCCTCACTGCACACAGTGGGTGCTCAAAACACCTGTGAATCAACGTCAAACCACACTCTCCTCTTATCATCCAGGAACAGTCTGTTCCCATGCCTAGAATAATACCTGGAACATTTGCTGAAAATAATACCTGAAAGAATCTGACTCATTAATACTTTATCAGAAAAGCTTTTGAGAGTGCTCTACACCAGGAGTAGAAACCTATTTAACTTCTTCCTTGTTTCATTCACTATTTGAACTGAATATAGAGGACTGAAGGCATCCTCAGATCCCAGAAAATACGTCATAATTATTGTACTGGATAAACTTATATCAGGCTCCCAATAAAACATGACATCTTTGTATTTCCAGTAGACATTTCTTTCAGATAAACTTGATAAGGAGAATTGAAAGATGGATATTTTTGAAGATACTGAGGGAAAGCCACCACATCAGGAATAATAGAACACTCTAGACAGGAATTCAAAAATAAAGCAGTTCTTTGCTTTGCTCCAAAGGAATTAAAGAGTGTTTCATCCAGTCGATTTTGTTATAAAAAATTAATAATTTACAGGAACACAAACCTATTTATTGTAAAGGTCTGCTCCTATCCTCACTCGTGCTAGCCATCAAGTTCTCCATGAAGGAAAAGTATAGAATATGGAGTCAGTGCTTCCTAAGATCAAAATTACAGCTATGTCCAACACAGATCTTCATGAAGGCACTCACTGGATGTCCCAAGATGACTGGGAAACTCTGGGAGCTGTAACTGGTCGTCGGGATTGCATAGGTGGCGGGGTGGCTGGGGACTGAGAGAGAGAGAGAGAGAGAGAGAGAGAACACATGCACCTGTGGGCATGTTTGAAGCATCCATTGGACAGAAGCATATGCTTGCCCTGTGCAAGAGAGGGTCACAAAACTCCAACCCTTCAGGTGGAAGGAGTCTGGTCTTTCCTTTGTACCAAAGGACACCCATCCCACTGCTTTGCCCAAAATTTGAAATGAACACAAACAAAAAGATGTTGAGGCTCAGAAAGTATCACTCCACTGTGTATGATTCTTGAGTTCTGTGCTTGCCGTTTCCCTGTTCCTGCTAAATCCTGCCAAGATACACAGGAGTTGGTTCTCACGGTGCTGCCCAGCCAGGAGCAGGAAGCTCCACTTGTGAAACCTAAGCCCCATTGCAGACCTGGGGATTTAGATAAAGGCCACAGGAGGCCTCAAGGGCTAGATGCTTCTGGGTGGTACATGTACTGGACGTGGTCTGAGGAGGGAGCACCATCTTCTTTGGGCTCCCCTGAGCTCCCTTCCTCTCTTCTCTTCCAGCAGTATGGAGGTAGCATAAGTCAGGAACTCAGCAACTCCCACCACTGTGACTCAGTAGGGCCTGGCACCAAAATCCTTCATTTTTAGAACTTCTTGCCTATTATTTTGAAAGAGATCTGGGGGTGTCATGCAGCAATAGGCTGAATATTTTTGAGCACTGAGCCCACACCCAACACTGTATGGGTGCCTGACTTAATCCTCAGACTGTCTTGTGAGGCAGTAGTATCATTATCTTCTTTTTATAGACCAGCAGACTGAAGCTGAAAGAGGTTACAAATAACTCGCCAAAGATATGTGGTTTATGAGTAGAGGGGCCAGGACTTGACCAGTTTCTCCAAGAATGGCCCACCCAGCTCCAGGCTGGAGTGGCCACGTGGTTTTGTTCAAAAAAAAACCAATGTCCAGGTTGGTTCAGTTGACATTCTGAATTAACATGCTTCTAACAATAGCAGGCCTTGGAGCCCATGAGGTCGTGGGCTCTGTGCTGTCAGAAAAGAGATGAGGCAACTGTAAAATAATTTTCCAACAAAATGAAAAGTTTGAAGACTTCCTGATCACCCTCAGAAGGTTAGATGGCCACCACACATCCTGTACCTCCTTCTACCTAAGACTCTCACGGCAATCACTGCCAGCACACTGGGTGCAGCCATGCTAACTGAGCTTCACACACCAGCCAGCAAAGTCTGACCTCTGTCCCCAAACAAGGACTTTCTCCTAATACTGAGCACCCCAGCTGATGCACCCAAAACGTGCAAACGCACAAGAGGATGCTGTAGTCACAGGAGCATCCGGGGTACAGTGTCCTGCCACTTTGAAAACATGCTAAGAAGTCAGGGAGAGCAGGCACTACATCCTGAGTGGGAGCATGAGTTTCTTCCCACTGGAACCCTGAAACAGACCTGAATCCTGAGCTAATAAGCTGGAGGGGTAGGAAAGATTTGGGAGAGGTCAGACCCCCCCTCCCTTCCCAAATTGCTCCCCCTGGAACTGATAGCAAAGATGGGATGGCACTGACATGGGGACAGAAAGGACCACAAACCTAGAACACATGGACACAAAGGAGTTTGGCCAGTACACCTGAATCTTCCTGCTCTTTCAGCTCTGTGATAGTTGTTGACATTCATGAGTGGCCTATGAGAGCTCTTTGCTTTTGGAGTTTGTAACATGTGGGAGCCATTGTACACAAAGCTTTCTTAAAGTCCTAAAAATCTCAAAACTTCTGAAGTCCTTAAACACGTGTCTTCATCTGATGTTCAGAGCACACACACACACACACACACACAGCCACACTGAACGGGCACTGACTTCTACTTGAATGCCCCGGGTGACTTCCCCACACAGAAGATGCTCTCCCCTTTGCTCTCCCACTTGTCCTGGTTTGTCATTTGACACTGCAGTGAATGAAATTCATTCCATCTGCCAGAGGGATGACTCTCAATCCCATGATGGAGTCAGCCCAGCTGGGTGTGGAAGACATCTCGTGTCTCAAAGTAGATATGAAGGACAGTTTTATAAATAAACTATTAAGGAAGGAAAACCACTCACTTATCTACCGCAAATCACTCGTCTTGTTCTCTGGTAGAAACCAGCACACTAAGACTTGATAAATTCTCATCTTCTCCTGTATCTAACTGATTAAGCTTTAAGCTTCTCTTTAGTCTAGATTGCTGGAGTCAGAACTGAAGGAGAGGTCACAGAGCCCAATTTATAGAGAGGGCAGACTGAGGCCCAGATGCTAAATGTCTTACCTGTGTACTGTGTCAACCTTATTCCCTGATGAGCAGGGGCACGTTGTCTGGCAAGCCTGAGTGAACTTGGGGAGGTAATAGGGAATTTTTGACATTGGGACTCTCCCAAATAAATTGGGAGGTGGATTCACGCTGCAGGAATAAGATAATACACTATTCCTTCCTGTATACCTCAAAGGATGGATGTAACTACAGGAGGTAATAAATATGACACACTGTGAAATAAACTGCAAAGCAGAAATACCTCCTTTCCTGCCTGGCAGTTGCTTCTCTCCCCAAGTCCTTGCTCCTGGAATGCACTCCTCCTCTCTGCCTTTCCATGAGTGGATCACAAGATTGAGATCAGGTGAGCTTCTAGGACAAGCCATTTGCATTCAAATATCTGCCTTTAAGGAGTTACATGGCCCTGAGCAAACTCTCCCTCTGAGATTTGGTTTCCTCATTTCTAAAATGGGAATAATAGTTGTTAAGAATTAAACTAGCAAATCCAAAATTCATGAAATGCATCATGATTCTTTCCATGGAAGACCTTCCTCATTAGAGCTCAGCACACACGGATCACCCCGTGACATGGTGGTTGCCTTTATTGTCTCAGTTACTTATTTGTAATTTGGATTCAGACTCTGCTTTCAGACTTTCTCCATCCTAGGCAGATAGCACAGGAAGAATAACAGGCAGGCAGGAGCAAAAGAAGAAGGAAAAAATAAATGAGCAAGGTATCGAGTAAGTGCAAACAGCAATTCTACCTCCCCAAGTGCCTGGCTTGTAGTAGATACTTAATAAATGGAAATGTATTTGTATATATGATAATAATTGTTATTAAATAATATATCAATAGAATAAACACTGAAAATTAAACATACATTGCAAAAGGGAAACACAGGGTCGGAGGAAGATGGACCCAGAGAAAAGGAGGCAATGTGGCTGAGTTCTGAAGACAGAAGAGCTGGCAACAGGAGGAGGAATGGGGGCAAGGGAGACCCTGGAAGCATCTCCACACAGAGGTGAAAGTGAAGAATAAAAATATATTCAGGGCCAGGCACCAGTGGCTCATGCCAATGATCCTAGCTACTCAGGAGGCAGAGATCAGAAGACCCTTTCTCAAAAAAAACCTATCACAAAAGATGGAGTGGCTCAAGGTATAGGCCCTGAGTTCAGACCCCAGTACCACAAAAAAAAAAAAAAAAAAAAAACCCCACAGGCTTCATGAGCATGTGGGGTCCGTACAGCCACACAGGACCCTGGGCTCAGAAGGCAACTGGCTCAGTTTAATTCTATGCTGTCACCATCTTGAAATTCTTCCCACTTTTGAACATCTTACCCTGGGCCTGCGACTCACACAAACAGTTCTGAACACACAATGGCGCTTTTCCACTTCTCCTGGAAAATGTCTCTTCACTCAGACATCGGAGGCATCGATACAGCCTCGTCACCCCCAGGCTGAGCAAATTGACTGAAGTAAAAGCATCGCTGGGCAGAGGGGGCAGGGGAGAGGGAGCCACGGACCACAGCAACCTGAATCTGACTTTCCTGGAGAGCTGCCTCTCTGTACAAAAACAGTTTGTACCAGGTGACAACTGGGCTATTTATTATAAGCCAGGATAAAGCAGAAATCCCTGTCACGGAATGCAAGCCACAAGGTTAGTTACTTGGTGACAATCCAAGAAACCATAAAAGGAAGACCTGCTATATAAGCAGCCTCCAAGGGGTTAACTTTTTTCCATGCCAATCAGTAGGGTTTCAAAGAAGTTTCACATTGAACAAAATATCTCTATACAATCCGACAGCTCGGGGGTGGGGTGGCTTTCAAGTCTATGTAAACACCATGGTTGACTTTGGAGTTTGGGAACTCTTACTCCTGAAAACCATATATTTTATTTTCAAATGGCAACCCCCCTGCCAAGAAGTTACATTTTTTCCCTTCTTTAAATAAGCAGCAAGGGTAATGGCACGATGTACAAATTTCATTTCTCTGTTCAGCTTTTTCCATCCTGAACACGGATTCCGCGAGGCCAGATGGCACCAAGGCAATTGCTAGTAAGTCAATACATCTGGCGACATTCCTGAAACGACAGATCTGATGGAACAACATCCAGCTCCTACACAGAGCCTCTTTTCAGAACATTCTTACTGGTACTTGTCTGCCTCAAGCAAAACCTAATGTGTGAAAACAAAATAAAGCTGAGCTCTTTCACTGCCCCATGCTGGAGCCTCACTCCCATTGCTCTTCTTAATGCCACTCTCCCCTTGCCCTACCTTGACCTGAGACTGATACTCACAGATCCTGACACCTGCCCGGCAGCCTCTCAGTGAGGCTGACAGTTCAGGGTTCAAAGCCCATGCCATCCCCTGGCCAGGCCTGGCATCCAGGCTGCAGCTCGTTTAAGAAATGAGCTGCATGAAAAAACCACACCAATCTTTCACCAGTGGAGTTTATGAGTTAGGCCTTCTTGGTAACCTCTGACCCCCAAAGTCACAAGAATCCTTTAGAGAGCTGCTTGGCATAACCACAAAAACTGATGAGATACAGACACCAGAAAAAGAGGGCAGCTGGAATTTGGAGGTTGGTAAAACTTTAAGTCACTCCCCCCAAATGACTGAGGGTGGGTTTCCTCCCATGCCACCAGGGACCTACTTTCAGAATCACCTCCCTGTGAAGTCTTGGCCTGGTGGAGATTCGGTCATCTGGTCTACTTGAGCCAGCCTTTTTTGTCTTAATTCCATTCAACTACAATTTGTTGGCTGCCAACAAAGCATTAGATACCAGGATACAGTAAAAAAATAAATAAATAAATAAATAAATGGTCGTGATTTCTACTCTTGGAAGCTTACTTCTTAAAGTAGATCACTTACAATCAACTTACTCTAGTAGGAGACAGATAATAAATAGGAAAACAACACAATATACTAAATCATTCCACTAGGGATAAGCATAATAAAGAAATTATTATTATTATTATTATTATTATTATTATCCACTTATGTGGATATAACAGAAAGAGAAAGTAACTAGAGTAGTAAGGGTGGTGGTTTTAGAGGGGAAGTTTAGGGAAGGAATTTGGCAGGACCCCGAAGGATACAAAGGAGACAGCCAGCCAGGCAGAGATCTGAGTAAAGAGCCTAGCAATTGAGCTGTCTGCCTCAAGCAGAAGCCCTGAGAAGGGAATGAACTTGGCTCAGAGGACAGAGGATGTAGGGAGCCAGGCCAGACAGCTGGGAGAGAAGACGAAGAGGAAGTGAAGGGCTTTGTTGCCATAGAACTCAGTCTAGATATTGCTCTAAGTCAGTCAGTGGTTCTTAATAGAGACATTTTGGGTTGTCGTGGCTGGGAATGTGGAGTGAGGCCACTAACATCAAGTTGGGAGAGACCATGGATGCTATGAAATATGCTACAATGGACAGAACAACCCCCCATGACAATAAGTCACCTGGCCCAAACTGTCAATAGTGCTGACACTAAGGAACCCTGCTCTAAGAGTAGTGGGGAAACAAGGAGAGACTTGGCCAGAGGGATGGCAGGATGTAGCCAAAAGACAATGATAAGTAAAGTATGATATGAAACTCTTCTGTGATCACCCTGTATGTTAACTTGCCAGTAAGAGCATTTGTTCTCTTCAAGAAGAAAGCCTAGCTGGGCACTGGGGGTTCATGCCTATAATCGTAGCCCCTCAGGAGGCAGAGATCAGGAAGACCATGGTTCAAAGCCAGCCTGGGCAAATAGTTCAAGGGATCCTATCTTGAAAATACCCAACACAAAAAAAGGACTAGCAGAGTGGCTCAAGTGTTAAAGCACCTGCCTAACTAGGGTGAGGCTCTGAATTCAAATTCAACTATCACCAAAAAAAAAAAAAAAAAAGAAATTCCATAAACTTCTCAGTACCACATTCCCATTCCCAAAATGTCCCCTAGAATAGGCACCACCAATGCTCAGACTTCCTAGACCCTCAGCCAACTTGACATCACCACATTTCTGGGTCCTGCTGACCATCTTCCCTTGACAAATGTGGTTTTACTTCCCAAATCTAAGTGACACTTGAGTTCCACTTGGGTAGCCTAAGACAGTTGACAATGTAAATGACAGGACACTCTTTCAGGTTTACAACTCGGTCCTGGTGACAGGCTCAGAGGCCCAGGCAGTAATTTGCAGGCAGGAAGTCCATCCCAGGGTAGAAAGGCAAGTGAAGAATTCTGACCACGGCCAGCCTGCTGACTCCACTGAGTAAAAGTGTCGCTTTGAAATGTATTCAACACCAAATGCCAGCTGAGCTCTGTCTCCTTTCTTGAGAAACGCACAGGAATAGAATCACTCAACATCAGCAGAACCTATTAATCAATGGAGGTGAAGATAATAAATGGTGTTTCCTATTATGTCACGTGAGTTTCCATCTGTGGCTATTAATTTTCTACAAGTTCCTTCCGAGCTAATTCGACTCAGCTCCCTCTCTCTTATTCCTTATTTCCTCCATCATAAAATATAGAAACAGTGTCTTCTATGCACTTGCTAATATGTTGCCATGCAGCTGTTGCTTAATCATTTTATGTTGCATAGCCTAACCCATGACAAGATCATCAACTCCTTAAAAGGGCTGGGCAAGTTGGTGTGTGCCTCTAATCCCAACTATGAGGGAGACCACAGGTAGGGGGATTGAAGTCCTCCTACCCACCCAGGCAGGCCCACACAAAAGTGGAAGACCCTATCTGAAAACTAGCTAAAGCAAAAATTGTTGGGGGGCCATGGCTCAATGGTAGAGCACCTGCCTAGCAAAGGTGAGGCCCTGAGTTCAAACCCCAGAATCATAGGAAGGAAAAGAAGGAGGGGAAGGGAAGGGGGGAGAAAAGGGGGAAGGGAGAAGGGAAGGGAAAGGAAGAAAGGGGGAAGGAGGGAAGGAGGAAAAGGGGAGGGAAGAGGAGGGGAGGGGAAGGATTTTCCACTTAGCTGGGCCCCCATTCTATCTCCCTTCCTTCAGTTTTGCTGTAAAAGGGTTAAACTTTGAAATCATTGGGATTTGTTTTATCAATATGGAGCACTTCTCTCTTTGAAGTCAAACATAGGAAGAATTTAACAAAGCATGTGGGGTATTTAGCATCTTAGCAAGAAATGAAAACCATATCCAAAAGTTATACCAAAATTGAAGCTACACCATAAAAATAAGGGTACACATTACATTTGGCAATAAGTTAGGAACCTATTTGAGAGTCGAAATGCAAAATTTGTAATGTTTCTGTTCAAATTTTATTAAAGGCACATTTCACCAACCCATTCATTGATTTCACAAAAATATTTAAGGTTGTTTTAGAACGCCACCACACTCTCAGCCTAAAGGTTTGAACTGTGGGAAAATTACTTCAGAGAACAATTTGTCAAGACCTAAGAAAGTTGGACATGTACTTTCTTGCACATTCCATGCTCCAAGAATCCATCTCTACAGACAACTCACACAGGTGCCCCACCACTCGCAGTGCACAAGGGTGTTCCTTATAGCTCTGTTAAGATGGAAAAAATTGTCCCTTGAGTAGTAAATGGGCAAATAAGTTATGTTTTAGTCATTTAATAAAATTTCATTTCACCAATAAAATGTAAAATGAACTAAGTAGACTTCCATATATCGACTTCATTTATTTAAAGTTTCAAAGCATGCAATTATTTGTTACTTATGAACGTATGCACACATGGTTTAAAACACACAAAACAGACACAAGAATGACAGACATCAAGTCCAAGAGGTAGAAGTGGTCTATAAGCACGGAATTATGGTGACAATATTAATACTAAAAAAAAAAAATGACCATTTAGAGAAGGCATCAACTGTGAGAGGGTATATGGTAAAGGGCCCAAAACTTCAACTACATCTGTCATATGTCCACTTTTTTTCTTTTTAGTGGGTTTTGCAGCTAATTTGATAATGATTACTTTTGATGTTGGTAGGTAAATGGCTGTTGTTTTTTGTGCTTGTAGTACAGTTGAAAAGAACAAAAAAGTTTTAAGTGTCCCACTGAAGCCAAGTTTTAAAAGTTAAATGTTGCTGCTTTTCCATCCTAAAGCAAAGAATATCTCTCTACTGGTTCTAATTTCTACTTCCCTGGTCACCTCAGCCACCAATTCCACAAAGGATCATATATAAAAGGTGTCATATATACTCAAGTCTATCACCTCTCCCGGATTATCAATTCAGAAGGTGCTCACCCTGTGAAACAAGTGGATCATGGGAAAGGTGTTTGAGAAAAAACAAATACCACCTGCATTTCCTTTTAAAACACTTCCTCCAAAGATGGAGAACTGCGGTCCTGATGCCCTGGGGAAATAAGAATGATGAGGGTGACATCAATGACAATGTCCACCAGCACATGGTGCCAGGCCTTGGCCCACGTGCTTTCTGCCTGCCCTAACCATGGAAGTCACACACCTGATAGAGAGAGCACTATAATTTCCCTGTATCACCACTGGGGAAACTGAGGCACGTGGTGATCAAGTCGCTTATCCAGAGTTATCCAGTGAGTAACGCTGGCAAAGTCCTATTTATGATCCTCTTGGGATATTAGCCACAGGGTCCCTGACCCCTCCTTTACCCCGTGTTAACCTGTTGGCTGTGTCCTTCCACACTCTCTTAATAAAGATGGGTATTCTATCAGAAAGTTGGCGCCAACTAAAGATTTGTGTTTGAGCATATGGACACTGACCTGTGTCTGCCTGCCAGTGCTTGGAGCATTAATTTTCTGGAGACTATATGCAGACTTGGGTCTATTATTATTAATTATTGTCATACTGGGGATACATTGTGACATTTACAAAAGTTCTTACAATATATCAGAGTTGAATTCACCCCCTCCATCATCCTTCTTTATCCTCCTCCCCCCAGAGACTCAGATCTTGATCAGCCAAGAGCAGGGTAGGATCGAGGTCAACTCCCTCCCTCAGTCACCAGAGGGATAGCTGAAACACAGAGGGTAAGAGTCTTGATCTTTAGCTTAGGTGACACCAAACTGTAGTATCTTGCAACCCACTGGAAATGAAAACAGTAGCCACACTGAGTCAGAATGGTCGTTCCCCATGAGGACAGGGAAGAAGAGCAAACCCTGGTTGCCCTACATTGTGCCTAGCCTTAAAATCAGTAAACCTTGCTGTCATTTATTGACTCCTGTTAGGTCTCAGGCACTGGACTGGTGCCTAAATCATCTCCTGTAATTAGACAAAATCTTGCAAGTTCAGAATAATTTTTTTCATGTCATAAATGAAAAAAAAATGCAACTACAAAGTTTAAATAATTCGTAGAGCCTCACAGTGGCAGAGCAGGGACTCAAATTAGTTGCTCCAATTTCCAATCCAGATCCCTACCACCACCACCCCACACACATGCCTTACTGCCTTTGCTTCATGGGCTACTTGTGACAGACTGAACAGTTTCACCCAAATCCTAACCACTGGTACCTATGAGCATGACCTTGATGGAAACAGGCTCCCTGTGGCAGTAAAAACACATCTCCAGATGAAATCATCCCAGATTCAGAGTGAGTCCTGTATCTACCCAGTGTCCTTCAAAAGAAAGATGAGAGATTTGTCACACACAGACACAGGGATACATCCAAGGCCAAAACTCCTGGGTCCTCCAAAAGCCAAGAGAAAGGCCAGCCAGGAATGCATTCATCCTTGGTGGCTCCAAAGGAGCCAGCCTCACAATGCCTTCATTTTGAACTTCTGGCTCCCAGAATTATGAGCTGCTGTTTTAACCCACCACGTTTGTGGTCTTTTGCTGCAACAATCCTAGGAAAATGAATCCTCCACTGTTTGAGGGCCCAGAAGCTTTATAAATTTCATCACGACCTCCTACAGACAATCATTGAAGAAGCATTCAGCCCAACAATTTAAGGCCCAGCTGGCTCTCAAAGAATGCCAGTCATTTCACTCTTTAGACTCTCAAAGATGAGTGAAAACACAATAGAAAGTGTGCCTTTCACAAAGAGCTTGTAATTTCTCCACAAGCAAGGTACAATTTGGTATCATTTGGGATTCTGCTTTCCAGACTAGAGTCTGATTCATGTCGCTGTCTGATAAGACGCATCGCCTAACATGCACAGACCTCCCATGCTATCTCCTTTCCAGATCCAAAGGGGAGAAATACAATTATTTGGAATCACCATGACACATTTTCCTTACACCACATCATAAAATCTTCAGTCATCATTGCAATGCTTTCAGATAGTCTTTGAATTCCAGCAGATCAGCATAGTTAAGCATCCCGGCTTGGTGTTCAGCTCCCAGAAGACTCTGATTCCCAAGGCCCACTTGGAATACTACTAAAGTCACCCCAAGGCTCTACTTCACTTGAGGTCCAAGTGAGCAGGAAAATGACTATTGTCATTCCTGGTGGAATGAGGGCCTTGTACGGCCACCCTGCAAGAAACGTCAACAAGACTGGGATCAATGATGACCGCTATCACTTGTCAGAAGAGCAGAGATGACAGTTTTACAGTCCAAACACTTTTAAAATTAGTGTCTTCTTGACATTTTCTCATGTCCCTAATGAGGTGTTGAGTTATTATGCAAGGGAATCTTTACATTCAAGCTGTGGACAATGTTTTTGCACCCAAAATAGATTCGGAGCGAGGTTCCTAAATGACAACATTGTCATCAAGAAATATTTCACTTACACCTCAACAATCCAGGCATGAGATGTTTTTCTCTGAAGCCTTACTTCAGGGAAGTTGTTGCTTCATAGCAAGTGTTATAGGAAGACTTATAACAGATGCATGTGGCTTTTCTACAATATTCTGTGTGTGAAGAGGTATGCCTAGGGATCTTCTTGTTCCACAGCCATTAGGATCCACACTTGGTGCCATGATGTGCCCAAAGTCTAATTCTTTGAATTTGTAAACCTGAGCTCCTCTCCCTCTGGCCCTACCTCTCTCTCACACAGTCTTTTGCTGAATCCATATTTCTACCTAAGGATCAACCATAAGAGTGCAGGTTCTGTTCTTGATCTACCTGAGCAATGTTGCGATCATGCCAGTCAACCAACTGAAGGATGGGAATGGGGAAGAGAAGTAGGCCCAGAGAAAGGCATGGGTCTACCACAAGAGCCCAGGAGATCTTAATCTGTGTTCAAAGAGGTCCCAGGGTCTTGACCTGGGATGGGAAAGACAGAGCATCTACATCTTCTCTGCCTTCTAACTGAAATTTGGCATTTCCAACAATTACGAAAGTTGACAAACCATGATATTTGTAAAAGCAGATATCAAAAATACTGATCATATGACAGTTGTTACAGGTCTCAAAATTTCTTTCATGCCTGTCACTATTCCAAAATTCTGTTCCTGATTAGACCAGCCTCTAGATCTTATTATTTAATGCCTTTTTGTTATTGTTGGCATTGTTTTGTTTTCTTGAAACATCACCTCGCTATGTATCCCAGGTTGCCTTCAAACTTGTGATCTTTCTGCCTCTGTCTCCTAAGTGCTGTGATTACAGATGTGTGCCACCACATCCAGTTTATTAATGTGTTAGTTAAGAGTGCATATATTATGATTTTGAAAGTTTAGGGGGTGGTAATTTTATTTGTTATAATTGGCTTTTCTTGTCATTTTATGGACTTTATTTCATGCAGTTTACATTATTCGGAGGCTGCTAAGAGTGTGTGTGGATAAATGCAGGCTCAGAACTCTCAGCTACTCAGGCTTCAGCCCTCTCTCAGTGCTCCTCCCCACCCCCACTGGAGTCTCCACTAATGTCAGTATTTCTCTCTGGCCCATACCTTGCTCTTGCCCTTAGCTCCTCTGCCTCAGCAGAGACCCTTTGCTCAGGCCAGAAGACACACCACAATCCCACCCAAGAGGACTCTTGCATTTTACTTCCTATTGATTGGACTATTAAACAGTCTTGGTTTTGGTTTCCAAATATGAAATTATATGATACTGAATATCAAATGCCCATAGCCTCCATTCTCTGCCCACTGCAGGCCCACGGAGACATCCATCACAGTAGCCTCCTGATTCGCCACCATGGAAAATTTCCACACCATCCAAGAACTCATTGCTCTGTGTTCTTACTCTTATTCTGCTGATCACATCATGTAGAGGCCACAAAGGATGGTAGGGAGTCTTTTGGAAGTCACATGAGACTCCCCTTTGCATGTACCCATACCTCCACATTACATCCCAAAGGCCAGACTCAGCATCCCCTGTGCCTCTCCCTTAGCTGTTCCACATGGTCTCGAGATTCCCACACATCACCTGTCAACATCACACCATCCTCCAAGGCCCAACTCCCATTCCTACTACCCCCAAAAGATTCCCCAACCCCTGGTTGGAGTGCGTCTCTCCTTCCCCTGGAACCTTCCTTTGGACACACCCTCCTGCTAGCCTCTGTGAAGCCTGCCCTGGCTTCCTACAGCAGAATCAAAACAGAAGACAGATAACTTAGCTCAGCTCTGGACATCAAACTAAAGTACATTTGTCCCTTCACAAGAAAAACAAAGGTGCAGGAATTTCTCCTTCTGCTGCCTGGAGGAGTGTTCCTGGAGACAAATGCCCCCGCTGTTCCCATGCGCCTCTTGTTCTGTGAGCACCTTCCCTCTGGGAAGAATTCTAGAGTTTAAAGATGTATTCTTTTAGAATGGCTGACCCTGAACATAAGCCAGCTTGTCTAGATGGGACTTCAATAGTGATGATCTCCTCCTGCTGGAGGAAATATGGGCTGGTGGGATTTGTTGAGTGGACACTGAGCTCTGGCTTATTTTGACTTGGTGCAGTATTCACCTCCAGTCTAACCTTGCAATGTCACTCACTTCTGAGCATCCCATCTTAGTCATACCTCTCCTAGACCTGCAGCCTATAGGACCCAGGGATGTATTATTCATTTCTACGTCAGCTCCAAGACCCAGCATCTAAAGGTCCTTATCAGTGCATGCCTCCACCTGAGCAGATGCACAAGCAAAGTTATAAACACACGCACTGAGTAAACTGCAATATTCCCTAACTCATCTTGTCTGAGCATAAACATAGGCCTCTAGAAGTACTTAAGACTGAACACATTCCCACCCACAAACTAATCAGCCATCAGATGAATATGTTAACTTTCTAAAATTCCCAAATCCAACATATTTTCCTTTATTACCATGTCAAGAGTCACAAATTCCTTTTTTTGGGGTGGGGGGTGGTTGAACTCAGGGCCTCACACTTGCTTACCAGGCACTCTACCACTTGAGCCACTCCACCAGCCCCTTTGTGTGTGTGTGTGTGTGTGTGTGTGTGTGTGTGTGTTGGTTATTTCAAGATACAGTCTCATGAACTATTTGCCCAGACTGGCTTCGAACCATAATCCTCCTCCTGATCTCTGTCTCCTGAGTAGCTAGGATTACAGGCAAGGGACACTGGCACCCGGCTAAATTACAACTTCTTGATAAATATATTGCTTGAGCCTGGCACTGGAGTCACGTAAGAAGTTTCTAACCTATTTCCTGACTAGATAACCATCTGTCTGCCACCTGCCTTTAAAACAGCATGTCCTCATTCAGTTTAGGCCTCTGGTCTAAAAGAAAAGCAAACCAAATATCAACAACAATGAAATACACACTACACTAATTGCGAAAGGAAATGAGTTCTAAGCAAAGTGAACGCTGCAGGCAATGAGTTGCCAGGCTGTGTTCTGAGCATTTCAAAGGACAAAAAAGGAAAATTGAAAAAGATCAATATCAAGACAACAGTGATCAACGACAGTAATAAATAAAGTTGTCTTTCAAGGCCCATTAACCACTAATCACATCTCGGATCAAAACTGGCAGAATGGCTCCGTGGCTAATGCAGGGGTTACCCTTTGGGTCATCCTGGAAATCAAACAGCCCAGCCCTGCATCTGCTTCAAGTTGATAAAACTCCTACTGTTTTTATTGCTGATTAGGAGGGTGGAGGGTCTCCAGAACCTAAGCATGTGTTCTGGGCTGGGGGCTGCATAACTGAAGGTCCCTTCCTACACACACAGGGCAGACTCTGCAGAGAAACAATGAAAGGGAACAGGACTATATCATTCCTGAAAAGAGCTTGTAACAGCTCCCAGAATGGATCACACAGCTGAGCTGCCTTCCCCACCTTCAAGACAACAAAAGAGAAAAGCCATGGCTCTAGGAAAGGGCTCTCCAGCCTCAGGATAATATTCAGTGGGTCCTCCCAGGATGATGCTATTTAACTAACACATCCACAAACTTGCTTTCTGGAATGGTGCAGACTTGCTACTCAAAGTGTGGTCCACAGGTATGCAGCATCACCTCACTTGGATGGATGCCTGCTAGAAACGCAGAAGCTCAGGCCTCCAAAGACCTGCTGAGTTACAATCTGAATGGATGATGTGTAGACACAAGGCAATCTGAGAAACATGGCCCGGAGCGGCCATTCTCACCTCAGCTGCACGTGAGGCTCACTGGAGAAGTTTGGTGGGAGGTGGTTGCTTATTCACGTAGGGACTCTACCCGAAGAGGCTCTCATTGGACCTAGGTGAGAGTCAGACATCAGTTTAAAAAAATTGCCTGAAAGGTACTAAGTCCTGATGAATTTTGACTGAATGAAACTGCCCCAATGACCTCAGTAAACAATACCCTCAACAGAATCACTGAAACTCTGCTTGAGTTCCCTAATTTGATGAAGGAGGAAGCAGAAAGATTAGAGGATTGAGAAAGGGTTTAAGGTGACTTTCAAGGGCTGAGATCAAATTTTCTTGGCTTTTTTTTTTTTTTTAGGGCAGCTCAACGTATATTCTTAGACTTATAGCCCTAGACTTAGAGACTAACAGGTTTTTTTTTAATTTTTATTTCCATCTTTATTTTGCCTCAGTTTCTCATCTGCACAGAAGACACGTATCTGCTCCCTAGGAATAGGTCTTCACATTGAAAGCCTAAGATATCTTCCAGTTCGAAGAACTGCCCCATCCTGGGATGGACAGGATGCCTTGGAGCCCCATGAATAGACAGCTGCTAGCTCAGTGTGCAAATAGCAGAGTATTATAAAAACTGGTTGTCAATAACTGGGTTGTCCTAGACTACCACATGAATGCCATGAAACAATAGGAGGGACAATCCATTTCCTAATTGATGTCCTAATCCAGCCTGTCAATGCCCTGGTTAGAAATCCAAATAGGGCTAATCTTGGCACAGGAAAGGCCTTGGTACCTATGATTCAAACCTACATGCAATAAAAGAAAAGCTTCACACATTTGGATACATAACAGTAAAAACAAAACTTTTATGATTTGTGAGGCACCATTTTTTATCCATGAGACTAACAAAGTTTTCAAAATATGACCTTATATTCCTCTTGTCAGGCTGTAGGCAGACGGACACTCTCATACATTCCTGGAAGGAATAAAAATTGGTATAGCTCATCTGGAAAAATTTGTCAATCTCTAATAAAACAAAATGTGTTCATACCTTTGTACTCAGCAATTCCACTTATGGTCTCCCTTGAAGACAATACCATCAACAAAATGGAAATATATATGCCAGAGTTATTTGTTGTAGCATCTTTTGTAAGGACAAATGTTGGAAATAAGCTAAATGCTAATACACAGGGAAGAAGCTGGATAAACTGGTCCAATGGTTGACTATCCAGCTGTTTAAAAGAAAGGAGGAGGACATCTCTACATGGAATGATTTCCAGAACATACCATCAAGGCAAAGAACCAGAACACAAAAGAGTACCTTAGTATGCTGCCTGTCGTAGTTTTACACAAGGAAAGCAGGTGGATTCATTGGGGCTGTTGTAACAAAGCACCACAAACTGATAGTCTTAGACAGCATATATGTATTGTCTCACAGTTCTCTAGGCTAGAACTTCTAGATCAAGGTGTTGGCAGCCCTCCAAGGCTGTAAGAAAGAAGTTGTCCCATGCCTTTCCCCTACTTTCTGGTAGTGTGCTGGCAATCTTTGACATTCCTTGGCTCAGCAGCACCACGTGACCCTCTGCCTTCATCTTCCCATGACATCCTCCTTGTGTGAGTTTCTCTGCCCAAACTTCCCCTTCTTATAAGAACTCCAGTCACATTAGATAAAGGCCCAATCTAATGATTTCATTTCAACTAATTATATCTCTGATGACTCTGTTTCCAAATAAGGTCATCTTTTAAGGTACTAGGGTCTAAGATTTCAACACATGAAGGAGGAGCACCAGTTAACCCATAAAAGGGACTATAAAAAAATAACTGTTCGTGTAACTGCTCATTTGTGAACAAAATAATACTAATGAGGAAAGGGTTTAAACCAGAAACCAAAGAGCCTGGTAACCAGAGATGAGTGGGAAAAAGGTAGAGGCAGAGGGGGTGGGGAAATGATATAGGATGAGAGGAATGACACTCTGGAATATTTTTTCTGAATGGCACTTAATCTGAGAATCACAATACTGTTTCAAATGCTCTTTTAATCCTGAGAAGGGGGGAACCAAGTGAAACCAGCCATGGTATACAAGAAACCCCAAATTGAATACAGACAGAACAAATAAGTCTGGCTGCACTATAAATAAGAGAACATGGCACTGCTGAGGGAATGGGAAAGAAGCGAGTGAACCTAAGAACTGAAAATCTACGGCCACACACAAAGGAACTGTACAGCAATGCTGCGATCTAGTTAGCAAGTGTGTTTCTCAGAGGCTATGGACTAGTGATCTCAAGCTCTCGTATGCGTTTATCAGAACCAAACAAGTAAAGAAGCAAGTGGTAGATGAGCGGCTGGATCATTGTTGGAGAAGGAAGCCATAAATAGGAAAGAGGAAAGGCTGGAATAACCCCATGGTGTTGCATTGGAAGCTGGATTAGTAAGAACCAGGAGCATTTCATATATACAAAGATGCAGTAAATACAGAAGTACAACGCACATGTGTCGGGGGTTAACAATGTCATTCCAATTCCCAGCTCTGTCTGCCACTGGGGCAAAGAACACACATAGCACCCAAACATTGGCTTCTAAACATCATTCTCCAATAAAAGCAAGCAGGGCTCCTAGGAGAAATGATCGATTTCAGGGCTGAAGCTGGGAAAACACGAGTTGAGCCTAGAATGTCTTGAGCCAGAAAATAAGTGCTACAACAATAAATCAATTAGATGACACGTCTGAGCAAAAGTTTTCAATGCTAGCATTGGATCTTAACCCATAAAATTAAACCTAGGTATCTATAATGACAGAAATGATCAAATAATAAAGAAATGGAGGAGCAGGGACAGCTTTTCCCTACAGAAGAATTCTAAATGCATGCAGAAGAAAAGTGGGAAATCAAAAATTACCATTAGACAAACATCACAGTAGACATTGTTCAGGCAAGGTACACTGATGGAGGCTGAAATTAGGACAGTCACATCACAGAGAAAGTAGAATGGTGACCCCTGGGGGATGGGGGAAGGGGAATTTATTTAATGGGTACAGGGTTTTGTTGGGAAGATGAATGTGGTCTGTCTGGACAGGGTGGTAATAATAATCACACAATTTGAATGCACTTATTACCACAGAACTCTACACTAAAATGGTAAACTTTATGTTACATATATTCAACCACTACAAATCAGTTGACCATAAAAAAGAGCAACCACTAGTAGGAAATGACCTTATCATCAGTTCAATTTACTATGAAATGTTGACAGCATCACTATCTGTCATCTGGATGGTTCCATCCATCTCTTGGCTGCCTTTCTACCACCACCACCCCTGCAACATATTTTTTTCCTCACAGTACCCCCAAAGGAAGCTTCCAAGGGGTTAAACATGTTGGGTGCTGGTCAAGATATTTTTAACATGAATTTTCAGTACAAATAAAACTTTATTGCTCAAATTCATCCTTCTCTCATGGTTTCCCATAGAATAGGACAGGAAATGAATTCCTAAGTTAATATACTCAATATAACAGTTGTAATTTTTTCACCCCAGGAAATTCAGTCCATCCAATCAAGCTTTCTAACCTCTGTTCCCTGGGCTCCTAACAACACTTGGACCCTCTCTGCTCTTTTACCTGAAATATCTTTTCTTCACCTGCTCTCCCTTGTTCCTTCAATTACTGGAAACTTTTCCTTGTGTAAACCCTTCCCAACAGCCTCGAGACAGAGTTAGACTTATCTGGTCCTGGTCTTCCACGATTCTCCAAGAACATTGTTTGTGATGGTCCTGTAGCACTTATGACTTTATATTTCCAATGTTTGTTTGCACCAATGGCTCCCCAATGAGACTGAGCTCTGTGGAGACTGGGAGTCTTATCCAGCACACTGGACTGAGTCAGAAAGTATCTGCCTTCTAGCCAGTCATGCACAAGTGTTTGAGGCTTACCATTGGGCTGATGGTTGGGCTTTCAGCATCCCTACCCTGCTCCCCACATGCTCTCTCCATTCTGATCACAGGAGCTTTACTTTCCCCTTAGCTCAAGTTTCTTCAAAGTTTTACGTCCATATTTCAGTAGTACCAGTATCTATTTTCAGCCAGAATCTAGCTGAATCTGTTCAGGGACTAGCCCTAAGCCCCGGGTAGAAGCTGCACCCCTATTTACTTTTTGGCAAGGACTTATGATGTCCTCCTGGACCAGCCACTTGCAAAATGGGCCCTTTCTATCCCCCAGTTCTTTCCACCCCTCCCACCCCGCACCCCTCATTCTTCTGGAATAAACTAGAAATCAGGCTTTAATACTGAACTTTGCTGGTTCACTGTCTCCACAGAACAGGAAAGGGCTCCAGAAAAACTTCTAAATTAATCCAGTTAATTATCAGTGCAGTTATTTAATACACAGCAGAGCCATCCTTCAATATCAACTTATGTAAGGATAAGTAATCGTGATTATTTTCCATTCTCAATAAGAAAATCCTAGACTTGAACAAATTATCTTTTGAAAAAAATTATCCAGTGCCCACAATCTACAGCTCTTCTCCCCTTCCTCTGCCCTCCCTGAGCTGTGTAGCTATTGTGGGGTGCACATTGTGAAACACACTGGCATTTGTGAAAGCTTACGGTGTTTTGAAGAACAAGGAGGGAGGAGGACCCAGTCATTCACAGATTTGTATGAATTAATTAAGTCAGTTTGCATCCCTCCTGACTTATAACGGATTGAGACTGCCTGCACCAAGAGAATAGGGGCTCTATCCTGAAATGAGAAATGAGTGTAATAACTGCCTCCAAGATCTCTGAGAGGCCGGGGAAGCCTGGATAAAATGCCATACAATTCAGGAACCCAGTTACGTGGGATGCAGCAGTAGGAAGGTCAAGGTCCAAGGCCAGCCCCAGCAAAAGCCCAATACCCTATCTGAAAAATAAATTAAAGCAAAAAGAGCCAGGACATAGCTCAAGTAGTAGAGTACCCAGCAAGTGCAAGGCCCTGAGGCCAAATTCCAGTGCCACCCCTACACCCCCCCCCCCAATACATGAAGTGACAGTCAAGGAATTAGATTATGTCAACATTGAGTGGATGGGCACAGAAATTCCCAAGGAGTTCAAAAGACTAGAAATGAATGTGGGAAAGTCCCTCAGGCTAAAACCCAAGAAAAAAAAATTATTCCTCAAAATATAAAATCAAGAGGTACTGGAGTGGTAGAGAGCTTGCCTAGCAAGCTTGAGGCCCTGAGTTCAAACCCCAGTCAGTATATATAAAAATCAAGCTGCATTCTCATGCACAAGCTGGATTCCTTGTCACTGCAAAGATGAAAACTTCGCCCACAGTTCAGCAGACTCCTGAAGACAGGAGAGACGACAGGTGACAGACAAGCTTGGCTTATCCAATGCTTCTCACTTTGAGTGAAGGACTCTTTTTGTTGTGTGACTAGAGTTTTGAACTCAGGGCTTCACACTTACAAAGCAGGCGCTCTACCACTTGAACTACCCCTCCAGTCCATTTTGCTCTGGTTATTTTGGAGATGGCTCTCTTGAACTCTTTGCTGGAGCTGGCCTCCAACCATGACCCTCTGGATCTCAGCCTCCCAAGTAGCTAGGATTACAGGCGTGAGCCATTGGAGCCCAGGTAGGACTCATCTCTGATGTCAGAAAACTTCACCAACACCCTTCCTAATACTATTATATCTCTTGATTAAACATAAAATGTATATGAAAACATTGCCATTAATTCAGAACCTGATTTAGTCATGATTTTAAACCTGGAAACATCTATGTACATGTGTACATGAGCTTGGGTGCACGTGCAAGTTCAAAGACTCTTTTTACTCCCTCCACCACCTTCTCCAGGATGCCTCATAGAGACACACATGGTGGAAAATTCACCCAGTGATTTAAGAATGGAGGTGTCATCCTCACAGCAGCACATTCCATCTCCCACCTGCAACGCCTGCGAGGACCTTGCTTTGGAGAGAAACAGATGCTGTGATTTGCCATCTGAGAGGTGATGGTCAGGCAGTTTCACTGCGTGCTGGCACACCAGAGTAGAGAAGTCCCTGGGGCTATCCCTCAACAGTTCCCAGCTTGGGCACTGAAAACAAGCTGCTGCTAGCCTGAGAGCTGCTCTCTTCTTCCCTCAGACACATCATCATTTTGTTAGCTGTGCAGTTTGCTATGGGATAGGACAGAGTGAGTCTTCTGAGAGCATCTAGTCCCTGGAATGTGTGAGGTAAGTTGCCCGTTCACAGAGCACCCTGCTCCCCAAACCTTACCAGATGAAAAGTTTTGGAGACCTTGCTCAGAACAAGGCAGAGATCACTGGTCACCTGGGGCAGAGCCTTGACCCAAAGAATCTGAGCCTCAGCCTCACCTGAAGCGTCTCTATAAAAGAAAGCTCTTGACTTCTTCTTAAGCTGCCTGGTGGGCACACAGACATTCTTTATTTCTTACTCATGCTATAAGTGCTCTCTTGTGTTTGATATTTGATTTTTCAATTTTTCTTTAAAAGGACTAGAAGAACAACCAAAATATCATAACCAAGAAAGGGAAAGATGTCTGTAAATTCTAACGTAATTGCACAAAGGCAGAGTTAGTAAAACCCAGTAAATCATAATGAATAAAACTGATTCTGAAAACAGCTGTCTGCTTTGTTCAAATATCAGAGTGAGTGCTTTGCATATGGAGGTGTATTTTGGACTGCATAGCAACCCTTCAGCGGGCTAGGAAGCTGGCCAGGAGTAAATGAAAGCTAGATTTTTGTTCTTATTCTATAGCTCAGTTTTCTCTTCTGTGACATGCTGATAGGAATCCCTTCACCAGTGGGGTTTTTCCTTTTTACAAAAATGAAATTATACAAAGCACACATGGGAAATGTACAAAAAGTTATAGTTTCATTACCAGGGATAGGCAAGAGTTCTCAGAGTGGTGGTGAGGGCATACTGATCACCGATGTTAGTTGTTACTACTTTTATTTTTAGACTCAGAAACCTGGGTCTTCACTGCTCACCTCAGAGCTACTACTGAGTCATAATTCCTAGGGTTGGGATCTGACCATGCACCTTTAAAACTCTTCAGATTTTCTACTCAGGACACAGTAATATGAATGGATTTACTCTCTTGTGTGAAGTAACCAAAACCCCGGAAAAAAACACATGCACCAACAATTATCATGACATTATGCATCACGCAATGAAGAAGACTGATCACTGAGAAACAGAAAGCAAACAAGGCAGGCCGTACAACTGCCTTGAGAGAATTTGTAGGGTGTGGCACAAAGAGGGGAAACTGAGGCAGAGCTTTACAGACTCCAAAGTTGAGAATACAAAGCTGAAAGTATGGGAAGACCAAAACAGCCAGACTTCAGAGGACAGAATACTAGAGAGGAGTGAGCTGCATAGAGAGCTAATCCCAGGGATCACAGAGGCCCTTGTCAAGGATGCTACAGAGAACTAACCAGAAAGCTACCCAGGACCAGAAGAAGAACCATATGAAAGGATCAGAGGAAGGATGCCTGGCACTCTACTCACACAGAATCAGGAACAGCATAAGCTCCCACCAGTCTATCTGCAAATCTCATAATTCATGAGTCATTAGAGGACTCAGGAAGGGGGTGGGGAAGAATTAGCCCTAGAATGAGGCCTGCTCTGGCCTAGCCTAACAAATCATTCACATAAGACTCCAAAGAGTTGCAGTTTCCAAGTAGCTGCATCCTAGAACAAAGGTCACAGTGTTTGTGGTAACAAAAATCCTCAGCACCTAATGCCTGGCAACCAACCAAAGATTACCAGGCATGCAGAGAGGGAAAAAAATCCATGAAGAGAATAATCAATCAGTGAAAACTGACCCAGAACTGACACCGATGCTAGAATTAGCAGAAAAAAGACATCAAATCAGTTATTGTAACTTTTTGAATATGAAATACAGTTAAGTAGAGACATGAAAGTTAATTTTTAAGTCCCAAATTGAACATCTATAGGTGAAAACAGTATTAGATGTGACTTATGGCTGATAAGAAAAATCGGTGAACTTGAAGTTATCATAGCAGAAACAATCCCAAAGGAAACCACATGGTGAAAAAGTTAAATAAGTAAGTGACACATTAGTAAGCTATGGGACAATTTCACATCTAGTTTATATATAATTGGAGTCCCCAAAGGAGATATAGATAGAAAAATAACTGAAGAGTAACTAAAATTTATAAACTTAATAAAATTATAAACCCACAAAACAGGAAACTCAATAAATCACACAAAGAAGAAACATGAAGAAAGGCCCACCCAAACTCAACACAAGCAAATTGACCAAGATGAGTGATAAAGAGAAAACTGGAGAAACAAACATGTTACCTACCGAAGAATGAAAAACTAAGAGTGGCAGCAGATTTATAACTGGAAATAATGCAAGCAAAAAGACAATGAAGCAACATCTCTAAAGTACTTAAAAAAAAAAATCTGACCAGGTGCTGGTGATTCACTGATGTAATCCTAGCTACTCAGGAGGCAGAGATCAGGAGGATTGAGGTCAAGGCCAGTCTGGGCAAAAAGTGAGACCCTTTCTTAGAAAAAAAAAAAAAAAAAAGAATGTATCTCTCAATCTGAAACTCTATATTGGCAAAAATATCTTTCAAAATAAAGGTAGCAACAAAATAAATTACATAGGATTAGATTAGAACACAAAGCATAAAATACTCATGAACATTTGATCTTGATATAGGTGAATGATTGAGTAACAGGGAATAGTAGACAAATCTTCCATATGAAGAATTCCAAATAGGTTATGCAAACACCATCTATCTATTCAAGGAAATAAGCATAACTCTCTCATTGAGTGTGGACTGCATGAGTGATTTCCTTGCAAAGGGTACATACAGTATTGGGGGGACAGGGGGACTTTGCCATAGATAAACTGACACACACTACCTCAACCAGGTGATTAAGGTCAAAATCAACAGTGAGAATTCACGTTGATGGCTCGTGACCTTGACCCTTAACCTCCTTGTTTTTCTCCTACAACTCCATAACTCTAGTCTAATTATGAGACAAACATCAGGAAAATCCATAGCTGATCAACATACCTCAAAACCTTGATTTTCCTTGTTCTTTATGGCCCCTGAAAACTGTCAAGAAAACATGGTGGGTAACTATATAACAGTGTCTTGGATGTGCTTTTGGAATAGAAAAAAGATATTAGGTAAAAAAAAAATAAAGATCAGTTGCAGGTTGCAGAAATATAAATAAATTGCAGAATTCAATTAATACTGGCTCATTACTTGGGATGCTGCTAGGCTAACAACAGAGGAGCTGCACGTGGGAGTCTTGAGAACTCTCTTACTATCTTTGAAATTTTCTATTATTGTCAAATTACTGTAAAATCAAAATTGGGGGCAGAGCACTGGTGGTTCACAGCTGTAATCCTGGCTACTCAGGAGGCAGAGATCAGGAGGATTGCAGTTCAAAGCCAGCCCCAGGCAAACAATTCACGAGACCCTATCTCGAAAAAACCCTTCACAAAAATGGGCTGGCAGAATGACTCAAGTGATAGAGCACCTGCTTAGCAAGCGTGAGGCCATCAATCCCAATCCTACCCAGTAGCACACAAAAAAAGGTTTTTTTAAATAAAATAAAACTTGGGCTAGCAGAGTGGCTCAAGCAGTCGAGTGCCTGCCTAGCAAGTGTGAGGCCCTGAGTTCAAACTCCAGTATGACCAAAAAAAAAATGAAGATAAAAATTTATCTTAAAACAAAGACAGCATGGTACTGGCACAAAAACAGACATGAAGACCAGTGGAACAGAATAGAGGATCCAGATATGAAGCCACACAACTATAAGCAACTTATCTTTGACAAAGGAGCTAAAAATATACAATGGAGAAATAGCAGCCTCTTCAACAAAAACTGCTGGGAAAACTGGTTAGCAGTCTGCAAAAAACTGAAACTAGATCCATGTATATCACCCTATACCAAGATTAACTCAAAATGGATCAAGGATCTTAATATCAGACCCCAAACTCTTAAGTTGATACAAGAAAGAGTAGGAAATACTCTGGAGTTAGTAGGTATAGGTAAGAACTTTCTCAATGAAACCCCAGCAGCACAGCAACTAAGAGATAGCATAGATAAATGGGACCTCATAAAACTAAAAAGCTTCTGTTCATCAAAAGAAATGGTCTCTAAACTGAACAGAACACCCACAGAGTGGGAGAAAATATTTGCCAACTATTCATCAGACAAAGGACTGATAACCAGAATATACAGGGAACTTAAAAAACTAAATTCTCCCAAAACTAATGAACCAATAAAGAAATGGGCACGTGAACTAAACAGAACTTTCTCATAAGAAGAAATTCAAATGGCCAGAAAACACATGAAAAAATGCTCACCATCTCTAGCAATAAAGGAAATGCAAATTAAAACCACACTAAGATTCCACCTCACCCCTGTTAGAATAGCCATCATCAGCAACACCACCAACAACAGGTGTTGGCGAGGATGCGGGGAAAAAGGAACCCTCTTACACTGCTGGTGGGAATGTAGACTAGTACAACCACTCTGGAAAAAAATTTGGAGGCTACTTAAAAAGCTAGACATCGATCTACCATTTGATCCAGCAATACCACTCTTGGGGATATACCCAAAAGACTGTTACTCCAGAGGCACCTGCACACCCACGTTTATTGCGGCACTATTCACAATAGCCAAGTTATGGAAACAGCCAAGATGCCCCAGCACTGACGAATGGATTAAGAAAATGTGGTATCTATACACAATGGAATTTTATGCAGCCATGAAGAAGAACGAAATGTTATCATTCGCTGGTAAATGGATGGAATTGGAGAACATCATTCTGAGTGAGGTTAGCCTGGCTCAAAAAACCAAAAATCGTATGTTCTCCCTCATATGTGGACATTAGATCAAGGACAAACACAACAATGGGATTGGACTTTGAGCACATGATAAAAGCGAGAGCACACAAGGGAGGGGTGAGGATAGGTAAGACACCTAAAAAATTAGCTAGCATTTGTTGCCCTTAACGCAGAGAAACTAAAGCAGATACCTTAAAGCAACTGAGGCCAATAGGAAAAGGGGAACAGGAACTAGAGAAAAGGTTAGATCAAAAAGAATTAACCTAGAAGGTAACACCCACGCACAGGAAATCAATGTGAGTCAATGCCCTGTATAGCTATCCTTATCTCAACCAGCAAAAACCCTTGTTCCTTCCTATTATTGCTTATACTCTCTCTACAACAAAATTAGAGATAAGGGCAAAATAGTTTCTGCTGGGTATTGAGTGGGGGGAGAGGGAGGGGGCGGAGTGGGTGGTAAGGGAGGGGGTGGGGGCAGGGGGGAGAAATGAACCAAGCCTTGTATGCACATATGAATAATAAAAGAAAAATAAAAAAAAAACCCCAAAAAAAAATTTATCTTAAAACAAAGACAGTGGCAGACACACAAAAGCTGAAAGAATGAGTTTCCAGCAGCTTCACACAATTCAGAGGTATCCTTCAGACGGATGGAAGATGATACCAGACAAAAATACAAATGTACAGAAAGGAATCCAGATGATAACAAATGACTCCTGCATGCGCAAATACCTACGATTTTCTTATTATTCAGATACCCTTAAAAGATAACTGACTCTCAGTTCTACCAAGATGAGGCAGCCCCGTTCTTCCCTGAAACTCCCTTTACAACTCAAAAATCCTGGCCATAGGTCCAACCAGAAAAGGAAGAACAAAACAAGCCCAAAGCAAGCAGAAGAAAAAAAAAGAACAAAGTCCAGAAATCATTAAGGTGGAAAACAGGGAATCACATAAAAAAGGCAATGAGCAAAAAGCTAGGTCTTTGTTGTTTCAGTGCTGTGGCTCGAACCCAGGGCCTCTTGCACACCAGGCAAGCGCTCTACCTCTGAGCTACATCCCCCGACACAAAGCTAGTTCTTTAATAAGGAGTCAATAAAGTTTACAAACCTCTCACAACACTGAAAAGATAAAAGGAGAGGAAACACAAACCTCCAATACCAGGATCACTGCAGACCCATTAAAAAGGAAATAAGAGAAGTGACAGGTGATGTTTATAACCACAACTTGGACGATTTAGAGGAAATAGAGCAATTCCTTGAAAATCTCCAACTACAGCTCAACCAAGATGAAATAGACAACAGGAATAGATCTATGACAAATTAATCCAGAACGAGCCATCACCATACATCTATCAGAAGTGACAGCACCAAAAGCTGGCAAGACATGGAGAAATCGAGGCATTCAGATAGAAGCAGAAGGAAAGTTTTGTATTTTGACTGTCAATATCCTTGGTGTGATATTCTCTGACAGTCTGAGTGTGCGTGTGCTTTGTTGTTTGGTTTTTGTTTTCACATTAATGGTGGGAAGACAATGGTAGAGCCACTCTGGAAAAAGTTTCCAATTTTTTATAAAATCAAACATGTCATTGCTATATGACCTAGCAATTGTAGTCTTGGGCATTTATTTCGTGCACACAACTTGCACACAAATGTTCACAACAGCGTGTATAATTTTCCACCCAGTGAGTGAATGGTTAAGTGAACTGTGGTACATCTCTTCCACGGACTATTACTCAGCACTAAAAAGGAATGAGCTACTGAGGCACATGATGACTTAGATGAACCCCTAAGGACAGGTGCTAGATAAAAATAAATAAATAAACAAATAAATGAAAGCCAGCCTCTGAAGGTTATATACTACATAAGCCCACTTATAAAACATTCCTGACATGATAAAATTATAGAAGTGGAGAACAAATTAATAGGGGCAGGGTGGCAGGCCCAGAGAGAAGGAAGAGGGTATGACTATAAAAAGGCAACAGAGCCAGCCCGGGCAAATAGTTTTTGAGACCCAGTTCAAAAAAAAAAAAAAAAAACCTTGACAAAAAAAGGTCTGGTGGAGTGGCTCAAAGCGAAGGCCCTGAGTTCAAGCCCCAGTACCGCAAAAAAAAAGCAACAGAGGCCAGGAGTGGTGGTAAGCACCTGCAATCCCAGTACTGAGGCAGGCCTGGGTTACAGGCTGAAGCAGGAGGATTGTGAGTTCAAGACCACATCTCAAAAGAAACACATAAAGAAAGACCAGGGCATTTGACTGTATTGATGTGGATATCACTGCTGTGATATTCTCTTACGGTTTTGAATGTTTGAGGGGGTGTGTGTTGTTTCTTTTTTGAGACAGGGTCTCACTATATAACCCAGGCCTCATACAATCCACCTGCCTCCATCTCCCCTGTGCTGGGATTACAGATGTACACTACCACACCCAGAAACCCTTACAGTCTTGAAAGATGTCGCCATTGAAAAAATTGGGGTAAATTATATATGTAAACTATATTATTTCTTACAATTGCATGTGAATCTACAATTATCTCAAAATAAAAAATTTAAATATGAAATAAAAATACACAATAGACCTAAATGTAAAATCTAAAACTATAAAACTTCTCTAAGAAAACCTGTTTGACCTGTGTCTTAGTCTGTTCATGTTGCTATAACAAAATGGCATAAACTGAGTGTCCTATAAATTCATTTTTCACCATTCTGGAGACTGACAAGTACAAGATCAAAGTGCTGGCAGACTGTGTGTGTGGTGAGGGCACCCTCCCTGGACAGCCATCTTCTCACCACGACCTCACAAGGGGGACGAGGCAGGGACTCCCTTGGGTCTCTCTTATAACACGAGAATCCCACTCATGAGGTGTCTGCCCCAAAACCTCATCACCTCCCAACATCTGGCCTCTTTCTACCACGCCTTGAGGGTTAGGGTGTCCACGTCTGAATTTAGGGTGGACATAAACTTACAATGCACCCTGAGTTGGATGCACAATTCTAAGTTTGCCAGTGAAAAGAACAAAAACTACGAATCGGACTTCATCAGAAGCAAAACTTGAGCTCCCCAAGGGACTGTAATGGAAGGCACACTGCTGTCAAAGTCAACAATAAGAAAACCACCTAATTTTTCAAATGAGCAAGAGAGTCAGACATGTCACCAAAGGTGATATAATGAAACTCACAAGAAAGATGCCCAGTGTCATAGCTGTTACAGAGTCAGAAGTCAATGCCAGAGTGAGGAGCACTGCCTCACAGACTGGCTAGATTAAAAAGACTGACCACTCCAAGTGTTGGCAAGGACACAGGAGGACCTCACCTCTCCCCTGTGCTGTTTGGGAAGTACTACGACAAGAATGGGGCAGTTTGCTAAGAATTAAACATATGCCTGCAACACACTCAGCTGCTTCCCTTCCAGTACTTACTCCACACAAAAGGAAGTGCACGTCTGTACCATGACTTGCTCAGGAATGTCTATACAGCTTTATTTATAAAAGCCCCAAATTGGAAACAGCCTACTTACTGTTCATTGGCAGATAGATGGATAAAAAAATCGTGGTTCTCCACAGAATGGAATGAAAAGAAAGGAATTATTGATCCACACAACAACGTGGACTGATCTCAGTAGTTATACCAAATGAAAAGAGTCAGCAAGAGGCCAGGCACCGGTGGCTCACACCTGTAATCCTAGCTACTTGGGAGGCTGAGGTCCAGAGGATCGTGGTTCAAGGCCAGCCCGGACAAATAGTTCATGAGACCCCATCTTCAAAAGAACCAGAGCAAGGCCAGAGTATGGTCTAAGGGTTCAAGTGGTAGAGCACCTGCTTTTTTGAAGCCCTGAGTTCAAACCCTAGACCCACCAAAAAAAAAAGTCATTAAAAGAAAAAAGACACATGCCATATGATTCCATTTATATAAAACTCTAAAAATGCAAATGAATTCACAGCAACTGAAGGCAGATCAAGGGTTAGCAGTGGGAGAACAGGAAGGATGGAAGGAAGGAATTAGAGAAGACACAAAGAAGGTTCTAGAAGGATGGCTATGCTGTAGTGATGGATTCAAGGATGTAAACATATGTCAAACATTAAATCACACACATTAAGTGTGGATGATTCATTTGGTAATCAATTATAACTCAATAAATCTGGTTAGAAAAAAGTTTTTTCATTGAAGAATTGTTAGTGTTCAGACACATTGGGCTTATTATATTTAAATAAATTTTACAATGTTAAACACTTCTCAGTTTTTATCTTTGGTATGGTAAATATTGATAGATACCCTTAGAGGAAAGTTCTTAGAAGTTCTCAGCTTTTAAGAGTATAAGGACTCAGGCAGGGCGCAGTGCCTTACGTCTATAATCCCAGCTACTCTGGAAGCAGAGATGAAAAGAATCACGTTTCAAGGCCAGACCAGGCAAAAAGTTAGCAAGGCCCCCATCTCAATCAACGAACCAGGCTTGGAGTGTGGGTCGTGTGTAATACTAGCGATGTAGGAGGCATAGGTAAGAGGATCAACTCCCAGGCTGGCCTCAGGCAAAAAGTGAGAGCAGCGATCTGAAAAACAACTAAAGCAAAAGGGCTGAGAGGCTCAGGTGGCAGAGCTCCTGCCTAGCAAGCATGAGGTCCTGAGTTCAAAACCCAGTACCACAAAATATAAAAAAATAAGGGCTCCTCCAACAAAAAGTTTGAGAACTACTGTCCTCAAGAAAGGAAATCTGCCATTTTTTAATGGTGTCAGCAGAAGAGTGACAGAAGGGATCTCCCAGCCCTTGTCTAACCATTCTGTCACCCATCTCCTGACGTCCACATAAGAGTAGGGAACCCATCCTCTCCTGCAGTAAAAAGGAGCCACTTGGGTCGGGCCTGGTGGTGCTCCCCTATAAATTCCAGCACTTGGAAGTCTGAGGAAGGAGGATTGCAATTTTGAGGTCAACCTAGGCTATATAGTCATAAAAAGAAAGACCCTGTCTTTTAGAGAGAGAGAGAGAGAGAGAAAGAGAGAGAGAGAGAGAGAAAAAGTGAGAGAAGACTACTTATAGCTCTTGATCAAAAGTTCCAGCTTTCTTGAGGGCAAACTAGGAGCCTGGTTTCTGGAAAGTTTTCCCCACTGCTTCCTGCCCAGACCACCATGAATGACATGGGTATCATTCATCAGCCACGGCAGCTTTAGGTGTTACTGAGACCCCAAAGATAAGACACCTGAGCAAAGCCTCTCCTGGGTTGGGAGCCTGACATGCCAGCATCTTCCCCGCCCCTCAGTGGGACAGTCCTCCTCCATGACTGGCCCTGGACAAAAGACAGGGCCAGTCTCCTGAACAGGTAACTCCAGCGGGCTCAGAGCACAGGCTTACCTGGCCCAAAAAAAACAGGCGCAGTGGGGTGTTGCCTCAGAGGGTAAAGCGCTCCCAGATAAGCCAGCACCTAACAAAGAGCGCTGTGTCCCCTGGAGTGCTGAGGCGGTACCCTGGGCAAAGAATGGGTTGGATGCTGGAGGAAGCATCTATGATTGCTACAAGATTGCTTAAACCAAGTGGCTCTTGGGCATCTCTGAGATGTGCCAGCCGCCGGATGTCCCACCTGGTCCTGGGGCTTAGGCCAGTCCCACCTAAGCCTTCCCTGGGAGGGGAAGTCGTTGAAGAGGAATTTGGCTCTATGAAAACTCACTGCACCTGAACCCAGGCCGTGGTCAGAGAAAGACAATCATAAGCAAGTGGAGCTATGAAGGGGGGGTGTCTGCCTCCGTGGACCCCGCCTGCAAGTCCCCTAACTCTGCTGCCAGGCAGCAGCAGGAGGCCCAGTGACACAGCCTTGCCCAGTGGGCCGATGAGAGGGTGGGGAGGGTGGAACAGCATAGGAAGTGAGAACAGTTACCTAAGGGAGGGTGGCTTGTTTTGAGGACTGTGGTTCCCAAATTGTGGTCTTGTCAGGTGCCAGCAACAGTCTCTGGAAACTTGTTAGAAGCATCCGTCCTTAGAGTCCTGCAGACCTGTGGTGTCCCAGTCCCAGGACCTGCCTACTATCAGTGCTCCACCAGCCCTCAGCTCACGCAGGAGCAATGGCCACACGTTGAACTCTCCCGAAGAGCTTTAAATCTAAGACAGAGATGACTGGTCTCACCACGGAGATTCTGATTTCATTGATTGACTTGGTTGGTTTAGGGTACTGTCTGGGTCTTACCATTCCAAGCCCAGCTACAGAGCACGTACCTGGGAACCTTCTATAAAATCCATTGCTGGGCACTCCCCCTGGGTTCAGGGAACCAGAATCTCCAAGGGGGTTGAAACTTGCTACTTCTAACAGGTGCCTTCTGCCCACGTGATTCTGATGCACTCAGTGGTTTTGAGAACCATTCATTATGTAGGAATTTGTTAAATGATTGGTATTTCTCAGCCTCAACAAAGAGGCCAGATCTCAGTCAGTCAACAAACAACAACTTTCATGCCTATCCTGCCCCATGTGCTAATCTCTTAAATACAAAACTAAGCAACAAGAATCTGTAAGTCAGTCGCATTTTATAATGAGAGAGCGTGAGAATGGGGACAATAAGACCAGAACAGGGACAGGTAAGGAGGAAGAATTAGAAAGGTGACTTTTTTTTTTTTTTAATACATTGGGATGACAAAATAAGGTGAGTCAGGAATCTCTTAGGAAATACCCAGGAAGGTCTGCCCAGAGAACAGTGAGTATGTTTCTCTTCCCACGCCACCCCTGCCCCACTTATTCCTCGGAAGGTTAAACAAACAATTTGTTTTGTCTTTTGAAAAGGGGTGTAGAAATCCATCGCCAGGGAAAAAAATTAACCAGCAGTAAGCCAGCTGAGATATTTCCAAGAAAGATAAAGGCCAGAAACAGAGAGGAGACAAGGACTGAGGAGGGCGATGAGAGAGATTAACCCGTGTGCAACCTGCCAGCTCCAGCGGCAGAGGCCAGGAGGCAGAGGCCCGGGGGCAGCGGCCAGAGCCAGGGCAGAGCTGGCTCTTGGAGCGGCTAAGTCAACAGCTTGGAAACATTGTTCTGGACTGAGTCCTGGGCTCTCACCAGCCTGATAAATAGGCGTATTGTAATTACTTGTTTACATGTCACCCTCTTGTGCTAGACGAAGTGTTCCCGAAGAGCTGGGACCACTGTCATCTGCCCCTGGCTCCTGACATCTGGTACAGGCCACCTGGCAGGAACCACCTGGCAAGTGACCCTACAAGACATTTTCTGAGGCCTTCCATAAATAGCCTATTTTTCAGAAAGGATCGCAAACGTTACATAAACTCCTGGCTAAGTTCACGTGTACCCGGATGGCCGAGGTAGAACAAGGAGCTTCATTATCTGAAAGTGCTCCGTGGTCTGAGCTGTGCAGTGCATTGTGATCGTGTCCTGAGAAAGTAAACTTACCTGGATAGGGGGTCTTTCCACATGTAACTGAGGTAAGGGTCTACATGAGAGCATGCTGGAATAGGATAGACCCTTGATCCCATGAGATTGACCTTTCCAGAACGACACACGGAGACCCAGGGAGAAGACAGAGGCAGAGATGGGAGTGGGGCTGCCACAAGCCATGGAGCATGTGGGGCCCGCAGAAGCTGGAAGAGTCACGGAAGGGATGGATCTTGCCTCAAGTTGTTAGAGGAATCGGGCTGGGTGCTGAGCCTCTGGAAATGGGTGGCAGTAAATTTTTTTTTTTTTTTTGAAGCCAAGACAAGTTGGTGGCAATTTGTTACAGAGGTCCTAGGACAGGAATTCAAGCTGTATATGCACTTGGAGCTTAGCCCTCACAAACACCCTGACAGATAGGTGGTAGTGTGTGTAACTTTACAGGGAGGAAGAGCAATGCAAGGAGCAAGAGTCACTCAAGGTGACATCTCCAGGATTGGAAATCAAAGGGCCATTGCTTTTCTACCCCAGACAAAACATTTCCAAGGGAAGAGCAGGAAGCCCGGCTAGATGCAGCCAAGAATGGGCACTCAGCCCAAGGGGGCCCTGCACCCTTGGAATTGGCTTGGATCCCCAGCACTGACCACTACAGACCAGGCAGCCACAGTCACGGCTACCACGCTCCTGGGGGCAGTGCTACCCGGGACGTCTCTGCAGAACTCTGGTGTTTATGAGGAAGGCTTTACCTTTTCAACTACAAAGACCTGGAGAGAGAAGACACATAATCAAAAGGAGCACATGAAAGCCACAGGCACATATGCTAACGCTAATGTGCTGTTTCTGCTTAGAGAAAAAATAAAAAGCAGCCCACGTTTTTCTAGAGTCAATGTCTCCCGATTCTGTTTTAAGATGATAGTAAAAGGCTACTTGCATCTGACAGAGGCATGTTAAGATCTGGGCAAGAACATAATAAGGGAGACAGGAGGGTGGGGGGTGGGTTTTGAGGGAGAGAACTTTTCTTCCTTCTCTCACTTGTTGGCTCTTTCTTTGAAGGGTATTTGAAGTGGCTGGAGCGCTGGCTTTCCATATTTGGAATTCCTCTTTTTCTCCTAGCCCAACAGAAAATGCTTAAAACTAGAAGTGACATCCCCACTTGCCCCTGAGGTTGTCTTGAAAGATTTTAAAACTCCTGGAATATAATGGAAAGAAAAAGATGAAATAATCCCTGCTTCTCTGCCTCCCCATCTGTGCTTGAAACTGGAGACTCCTCTATTTAGCATTAGGACATAATGAGGCGATGGAGCTGTAGCACAAGTAACTTCAGATCTCAGCCCACTGGCACAGGTAGCCGTGAAGGACTTTTATTTTTAAATATCTATTTAAATTGAAACACTGCATAATCTGGGTATTCCTTCTGCCCTCCCCCACCCGTCGCTCAGTTTATAGCAACTCCAACCTCTTCCATGAAGCCCTTCTGGGATGGAAAAGCAGTAAAAGGGGTGGACCATCATGGACAAGAAAAAGAGCACAGTTTTGGAGGAACAGTTGCCAGATTTGGCAAAGAGAAACACAGGATTGCTACCCTTAAACTTGAATTTCATGCACTATACAGCAAATATTTCGTGACTATAAGTATGTCCCAAATAATACTCGGGACATACCTGTGCTTCAAAAAAATCATTTGTTATCTGCCCACAATTTCAATTTAACTGGGCATCTGTATTTTTGCTTATTAAATCTGGCAACCTATTTAGCAGAGTTCTGGGTCTACGTTTGCATGGCAGTTCTACAAATCATGCAAACTGGAGCGGTTGAGCTCACTTTCCGAGAGTCAGCCTCCTTTGCTGTACAAAGCGAACAACTCCCCACCACCCTGCAGGGTAAGGCCCTCATTGTGAAAGCAAGGCTACCCCAGGGTCTTCCAGCTGCAACTCTTGCCCCATGTTCTTTACGCTGCTCTTGCAATTACAGGATACTTACAAGGCCCTCCAGTGCTCTTTACAATTACAGGATACTTACAAGGCCCTCCAGTGCTCTTTACCATATGCTTTTGCTCATGTAATTACATTTGCCTAAAATACTTTCCCTGCTCACAGTACATAGATACACACACAATCCGCACACACTCGTGCTCACTTGTATCCATCCACCATCACACATGTGTGCACACACACGCATAGCCATCTCTATCCTGCCCTTTGCTGGGTGAAACTCTGTCAATCCTTTAACACTTGGCTGGGGCATTGATTCCTCCAGGAATCCCCACCCCCACCAACTTCACCACCCCCTTACACAAGAGGATTGGAGATGCCCTGTGTCTGCTTCCACTTCTCTGTCCTGTGCTTATCCCACTGCTCTGTAGGACACTCTTAGGACTCCTTAGGAGTCTTCCTAACTTCTGGTCCATGGGCTCCCTGCTCTTGCTCACTGCTTTATCTCCAGTACAGTGCTTGTTCTGAGTTCCCTTTGTTTCTCCAAATCAGCAGTCCTGGGCAGGAAGCCTCCATGTGTGTTCCCTCTACCCACAGGATCCCCCAGGCATCTCTGCCATTGTAGGCAGGTACTCATCTAAGAGGTGATAGAAAGTCTCCTTCTGGGACTGTTTGAGGGAAGAAACCAATGGGAGCAGGAAGGGCAAAAGGCGAGGGTGAAGGGGGTACAGTCAAAGTACTTCAGACGCATGTATGAAAACTGAATATTGAAACCTGTTAAAGTTGTTTTCAAAGAGGGGAGGGGAATAAGAAAGAGTAATAGAGGGCTGAATTTGATCAAAGTACATTCTTTGCAGGTATGGAAATATCACAATGAAACCCTGTTGTACAATATGCACTGATAAAAATTTTTTTAAAGTCTTGTCCTTTTTGATGCATTTCTCCCATTTTTCTCACACTGTTTGCCTGAATCCTGCAAGTCGCCAAATATGAGTCCTGCTGCAAAATTAAAATACTAGATCCCCTTGTTCAAAAATTAGAAAGGCCAGGAGCTACTCAGGAGGCAATGGTTCAGAGGGTTCAAAGCCAGCATGGGGAGAAAGTTATTGAGACCCCCATCTCAATCAATAAGCTGGATGGGTGACACACCTATCATTCCAGCTATACAGAAGGCTTAAATAAGAGGGTCCAGGCTGGCCCCAGCAAAAATGTGAGAATCTATCTGAAAAATAACTGAGGCAAAAATTGCTGGGGGTAGGGCTCAAGTGGTAGAGCAGCTGTATAGCAAGTGGGAGTTCCTGAGTTCAAATCCCAGCACCACACACACACACACAAGTAAGAATTTCAAGATGACGACTGCATAGAATTAAATCATGGAGTGCCTTTTCTAGGTAAGTGACCCTGAGCAGTTGCACTGGTCGCAGATCCATGAAGCCACTCAGATTCACACTTTCTGTTCTGCTCAATGGGCTGTGTAGTGTCATTCACCTAACATCTGCAGGATTCACCCCTGTCTCCACCCCATGGATTTTCACCAAGAAAACCCTCTAGACCTGCCTGCCCCAACACCTTCTGGATCATTCCTGTGGCCATCTCTGTCCAGGATTCACATGGAATAGAGTTTGATGGTAGCTCTGAATGGAGATAAAAGCATTTTGACCATCAATATCAAATTCAAGTACATGGTTGGTTATAAATGCAAGTTAAAGCAAGGTGCACACAGAGGATCTTTGCCTGCCAGCTGCTCCCTCTCAACCACTGCCCCTAATGTGGACCAGAGGCAGAAGACAAGCAAAGGCAAGCACCTGCTTTCCAGGAGAGGAAAGTGGCATAAGAAAACCTCACAGTGTAAGTTCAAGAGTAAAACCGAGAGGCCACATGGACAGGGAGTCAGAGGGACCTTCTGGTCATGGCTCAAGCCTGGCCCCCATCCTGGAGAGCTGAGCCTGAGAAGGAAGCCACCCAAATACACTTGCCAACATAAACCACTTTTTTTTTTAATAAAATATTATTAGGATATATTCATGACACAGAGGGGTTTCACAGTGACAATTCCAATTAGACTTATATTATACATTAGTTACATTGCCCCCATCGTCTCTCCCCTCTGCTGCCTCCCTACCTCACTTAAAGCAATTGCAAGAGGTTTTCTAGTTCTGTTTCATATAGGTACATGAAGTCCATCCACCATACACCGTTACCTTAATCTCCTTCCTTCACCCTCCCCCTCCCACTAGTACCACACACACACACACACTCACTCACTGTGCCTATTTTACAGTCCTGGTTTTCATAACTAATATTTGAGTCCACACTCAGAGGGGTGTCTCAATATATGCCCACTGTGGGTGTGCTTTACTTTGGACTGTTCAATCCCTTTGATTGCTCTCCCTTACCCCTTTACCTCCTGCCTCCCCTTTTTCAGCTTCTTTCAGTGCACATCCTTATATCTTCTACCTTCACACCCCGATGGTATGTGGTATTACTGATGCTCTACCATTCTCTTTTCCTTTCCCTCTTTCCCTGAGTTCCACAGAGTAGTTCCACTGTTACAAACATGTTCTACATCTGAGTTTGTATGTGATCATGCTTGTTTTTGTCTATATGTTTATCTTTGGATCTACTGTCCACGTATGAGAGAAAACATGCGTCTTTTGTGTTTCTGATCCTGGCTAACTTCACTTAACATGATGTCTGTCTTCCAATTGCATCCATTTACCTTCAAACCCTATGTCATTATTCCTTGTGACTAAGACTTCATTGTGTATATATACCACAATTTCATGATCCATTCATCAGTTGTAGGGCATCTGGGTTGTTTCCAGAACTTGGCTATTGTGAGTAGTACTACAGTGAACATCAGTGTACAGGTGTCTCTACTGTATCCTGTCTTACATTCTTTTGTGTAGATGCCCAGGATTGGTATCACTGGATCATATGGCAGTTCCATCTCTAGTTTTTTGAGGAATCTCCATACTATTTTCCATAGTGGTTGTACTAATTTGCATCCCACCAGCATGTATAGGGTTCCTGTTTCACCACATCCTCACCAGCATTTAGTGTTGTTATTACCCTCGATTATGGCCATTCTAACTGGGGTGAGATGAAATCTAAGTGTTGTTTTGATTTGCATCTCTTTTATAATCAGGGAACTTGAACACTTCTTCATGTATTTACTGGCCATTTGTACCTCTTCCTTTGAGAATTCCGTTTAATTCATGTGCCCATTTCTTCATTGGGGTGTTGATTCTTTGGGGGCTGAGTTTTCTGAGTTCCTGGGAGATTCTGGGTATTAGACCCTTGTCGGATGAGTAGCTAACAAAGATTTTTCTCCCATACTGTGGGCTGTCTCTTGAATCCGGTGACTGTTTCCTTTGCTGCGCAGAAGCTCTTTAGTTTAATGCAGTCCCATTTGTTCATTAGATGCTCTTAGATGCTGAGCCATTGGAGATCTGTTCAGAAAGTTGTTCCTTATACCTACTGTTCTATTGTATTTCCTATTGCTTCTTGGAGTTATTTCAAAGTTTCAGGCCTTATATTAAGGTCTTTGATCTATGTCAAATTGATTTTGGTACAGGGTGAAAGGCAGGGATCTAGTTTCAGTCTTCTGCATGTGGATATCCAGTTTTCCCAGCAGCATTGGTTGAAGAGGCTGTCTTTTCTCCATCGTGTGTTTTGGGCTTCTTTGTCGAAGATCAGTTGGCTATATATGTGTGGTTTATGTCTGGATCTTCTATTCTGATCCATTGGTCTTCCTGTCTGTTTTTATGCCAATATCATGCTGGTTTTATTTTTTATTTATTTATTTTTATTTTTATTTTATTTTTTGGTGGCACTGGGGTTTGAACTCAGGGCCTCAAGCTTGCTAGGCAGGCACTTTTACCACTTGAGCCACTCCAGCAGCCCTCATGCTGTCTTTATTGTTATGGCTCTGTAGTTTAGTTTGAAGTCAGGTACTGTGATGCCTCCAGCATTGTTCAAAATTGCTTTGGCTATTCAAGGTCTTTTGTACTTTCCTATGTACTTCATGATTGCTTTCTCTATTTCTGTGCAGAATGTCATTGGAATTTTAATAGGGATTGCATTGAACATGTAGATTGCTTTTGGTAGTATGGACATTTTCACAATGTTGATTCTACCGATCTATGAGCATGGAAGTTCTTTCCATCTTCTGAAGTCTTCTTTGACTTCTCTCTTCAGCGGTTTACAGTTTGCAATAGAAAGGTCTTTGGTTTCTTTCGTTAAATTGATTCCAAGGTACTTTATTGTTTTTGAGGCTATTGTAAATGGGATTGTTTCCCTGATTTCTTTCTCAGTCTGTGCATTGTTGGTATATAGATGGCTACTGATTTCTGTATGTTCATTTTGTATCCTGCCCCTTTGCCAAAAGAGTTTATGATCCCTAGTTTTTTGGTAGAGTTTTGGGGTCTCTTAGGTATAGGATCATGTCATCTCAAATAAAGATAGTTGTACTTCTTCTTTCCCTATTTGAATCCCTTTTATTTCTGCTCTTGTCTTATTGCTCTGGCTAGGAATTCAAGTCTATATTGAATAGGAGTGGAGAAAGTGGACAGTCCTGTCTTGTTCCTGACTTTAAAGGGAATGGTTTCAGTTGTTCTCCATTTAGTATGATCTTGGCTCTAGGTTTGTCATATATAGCCTTTTTTATGATAAACAGCTTATCTTGCACACAGAGTTGGATATGTGTCACACAGGGCACAAAACCTCTCATACACATGCCACAGACCCATACCCAGCTCTGCCCTGCAGTGTTTCACATTCTACTAACAGAGCTCTTCACGAGGCAGTGCTGACTCCATTTCTCACTGATGACTCATGCCTCCAGCCCCCAGCAACCAGGACCCCATGGCGCTGAAGAACTTTCTTAAACCAAGAGAATGATGCCTGGTAGCTGATTGAAGGCAGCTGGCCATGTGTGCTGCATGGATGCGGTTGTTTAAAGGAGCCACACAGTCTGCTCTACCCTGTCAGAGAAGAGGGAGGAAGACATGAACCTTACTGACCACCCACGATGTAGCTGAGGAAGCAGCTGACAATGTGCTCATCAGGTTGGGTTTGTTGTCCCATTAAATCTCCAAACAGCCCCTTTGGGAAGGGTGAGGAGGCAAAGGCCCACCGAAGGTCACCACAAGCTAGCCATGGTCACCCGGACAGTAGCAGATGAAGAGTTGGTAGAAGCACTCTGAACTTTGGGGATTTCTGGTGTGCCCAAACTTGAATTCCAAATTCCTGGAAGTGGGAAGTTCATAGCCAATCCCCTCAAGGCCAATCAAGCAGGCAGGTCTGTGTCTCTCCTACTTGGGTTTTCAATGTTATAACGAAATGAGCTGGGAGCTCTCCACTGACAGACACCAGGGAGTCGCAGGAATCAGGAAGGGACCAGGGTGAGGGGACACAGCCAGGGGCTTGATCCCTGGGCTCAGCAGGCCCCTGCCAGCCCTGGCAGGAAGCACAGGAAAGCAGACAGACTCCAGAGCTCAGAGGGAAGTCATGGTCCCCCTGACTGCTTTCTCCTGTGGTTTGTGGACTACACGACTAGGGTCACTTCGGCACAAGGCCAGTGGCATTATTCTGGGCAAAACCATATCTTTGTACAAAGAACCAGCATTTTCAAATGAGAGCTGGAAAAGTTTATAAGCTGTGCATTTTGAGTTCTCCAGATGAACTTTGTCTATACTTAGCACACACAAATTCTGATTTTGAAAGGCAGAAGACCAAGAGAAGTGATGAGTTGTGTTTTCCTTCCAGCCTCTCCCCTGCTCTCTCTGCCCATCACAACACACCTCTTCCAGTATTCAGCTTTGCAGCAGTGCCACAGGAAGGCCCAGGGGTATTGGTGTGGGGGGCATGGGGGGAGACTTTGCCATTGTTGTCCTCCTCAACACCCTCCATGCAGCCTCTCCTGCACTGGAATGGTGATAGTGGGTGCCAGTGACTTCCCCAACCCCAGCCACCCCTCCATAATCCCAGGTAATCACAGCCTCCAGCCCAACTCTTCCCCCTCTAGAATGTCCACACCCACCCATGGCACACAATCAAATAGTGCCCTGCCTGTCTGTGACTATAAGCTGTGTGAGACAGAACAGAGAGCTGACACATGAAATTAACCATCACAGGCAGAAACTGAATGGGGTAGTAGACAGAATTCCAAGATGGCCCCAGATTCCCACCCCTGGCATGCATGCCCTGGCCTTAAGTGTGGGGGTTTAATGACCCTAATGAGGTAGTCACTGTCTTGATTAGGTCACGTTATGCATCATGGAGGATGGAACAGGCATTCCTGTCATCATTCTCTATGTGAGATGCCTTCTTGGCAGCCTGGAGGAAGAGACTTACCTATGCCAGCCTTCAAGAGGTCAGGCTGTCTTGCTGGATTATGGAAACGCCTTCAGTGGGGCCACATGGCAAGACACTGTGGGTAACCTTTGGAATCTGAGATTGGCTCCACCTGACAGTCACCAAGAAAGCAAAGACTTCAGTCCACAAACATAAGGGACTGAATTCTGCCTGTGCCACCTGAGTGTGGAAGGACCTGCAGCTCAGGAGGAGGAACCCAGAGCACCTGCAGGCCACAAGCAACAGAGTCCTGCTGAGTCATGCCAGTTCCCAACTATGGGACACTATAAAGTAACAAAGTGACATGTGTCCTCCTAAGCTGCCGAATTTGTTGTCATGTGCCAGGCAGCCATAGAAAACTAATGCAAAGACAAACTTAGGTTTTTAATGTGAGAAGCTTTTGAAGGGCCACATTGGGCAGGCTTCTGCCTTTTGCAGTCTATCTTTGCAGCTTCTGCTGTGTTCACCCCACCTGGCATTGCACCGGTGATGTGTGAGGTCTAAATAAGACATGTTCCTGAGACAGTTTGCCTCTGTCAACTTCCAGCGACAAGGTCACTGAAGTCAAAGCTTGGTGTACTAACTACCATATAAACAAAATAATGCTTTAATAGTTATTCACAGGAAGGGTTTATCTGTAGCACTCTGATGTTATAAGGTGTTTCTCCAAAGGACACTGCAGTATAAGTGACACTCTGGGAGGGTCTTTAATGGCCTCTCCAGACACACCCTAAGCCCATTGCAGCTCCCAGGGAAAGAGGCATCATTGTTTTCTGCTGAAGTGTGACAAATAAAGTCACAAACAGGGTCAGTCTACCAGCTGCCTGTCCTGTCTTTTGTCACAGCAAAATGTTCATCACTGAGTTCTTTGTCAAATCACAAATTCATCCTTCTACCACCACTGGACCAGAAGCTGTGGGCCCTGCACCTATTCGTAAGTTTCCAAGAAGTCAATTTAAATTATCTACAGGATGAGGCCGACAAGGGTCTTTGCAGACCTCAACAAGGGTCTATGCAGGCTTCTCTGCATTCTGTCTATGCGTGGCCTGGGTTCTCTACTCGTCGTATAGGTAAAAACTCCAAGGACAATGGTACAGTGTGGAAAAGGAGGCTGATTGCTGATGCTTGTGATGGCAGTTAAAATGTGTGTATGTGTGTGTGTGTGTGTGTGTGAGAGAGAGAGAGAGAGAGAGAGAGAGAAGCGGGGGATGAGGAGAGGAGAGTAACAGGAGGGGGAGAAATTGGAAGATGTTGAAGAAAGAGGCAATTTTAAGCAGAGAAAAAAGGAAAACTTTTTAAAGGACCCAAAGGGACAGGAAGAACATATCCAGTTTTTTTTTTGGTTTTGGTTTTGCTTTTTTGCAAAATCAGCACCTCCTCACTCAACAGTCCCTGGCTTCTTCTGGAAAAGAGGCTCTTCCCACACCCAGCCTGTGGACTTGCAGGTGAATTGACCCTATCTCTGCGTGGAGCCAAGGCAGGTTTCTAAGGCCTGAATGAAAGCATCGTTCCAGGGGACTTATAACCCAGTTGCAGCCATGGAAATAGGGAGTCTTGCTGGACTTCAGGAAGAACTTACCCTTGACTTCTGGACTTGAGCAATGGAATCTGTGGGCCAGAGGCTGCTGGAAGCTTTTTGCTACCACCTGGCGCTGGAGCACATCAGCTTCAAAGAGGAATGCTAGTGATGGCATTCCATCACCTCTAACATCATTTGAACCCTGTATCAAGCTAGATCTGAAACTTACATTACCCACCTCCCACTTACTGGATCAATACATTCCCTTTGTTGGTTTTTCAGTCACTTGTAATCAAACTGTTCCTTACTAGGACAAATAGTTCTCTAAGTTTTTAAATTTAAAAAATCATTGATTTATAACTATGGACTTATCAAGGTCTCAGGACACATTTTTCTCGTACATTGGAGTTGGCTCTTCTTTCAGAGACAGTCCAGTCTTTCCTTGTTTTGTTCTTTATTAATTAATGATGGTTTAGTTTGGGATGCTTTCAGCTGCAAGTAACAAAGAGCCCCCATAACAATTGAGATAGGGAGTAGCCATCCAGGGTTGATGAAGCAGCTCAACAATGCTCTCAATGACATCAGCTCTTTCAATCCTTCTGCTCTGCCATCCGCAAATGTTAGTGAGTCTCCTCTCATGGTTACAAGATGACTGCTACAACACTGGACAGCAAGTCCTCACAGAACTATGTCTAATCCAAAAAGCAGGAAGAAAGAGGGTGGGAACTTCTCTACTTTTTTTATCAGGAAGGAAAATATTGCCACAAATTGCTCACACAGTTCACATCACACCAGGACTGGGTTATAGGGTCCCTCACAAATCACTTCACAACCAAAAAAAGGGTGGGATTTTCATGACTGACTTAGAACAAGAAAGGACAAAGCCTTATCAAGGAGGACTAGAGATTAGCTCTGGGGAGGGATTTATCAGAGACTACATGAACTTACCTTCTTGGAACCAGGACTTTATAAGAAAAAAAAGCACCAGGAAGGTAAATTCCAATTTTACCCAAGTCATGTACAGCATTCTTCTTTGCCCTTAAAGTAAGATCAGAATGAGCCAGAGGGAATGGCACCAATGTGAAAAAATATATTAGAATCCCCTGGAGCTGGAAAGAGGAGGAAAGCCAGAGGGCTGGACTAGGTCTATGCATAACTTTATCTGCCTGTGGCAATGAACTCTAAAAATACAGACCTTTGACTGCCGTGTATTTTAAGTTGCAAATTCCACATATAAAATCTCCACTCCTTTCTTGCTACATATTAATTTTTCATGATGAAGAAGGAGTAACAGACAGTTTGCTTTAGCAGAATGAGTAATGGTAACATTTTGAATCTTGGAGCTAGCATTTCCTGGCTGGGTGGCCTCAGGGAAGTCAGCACTCCTCCCTGGGCACCAGCTTGCTCACCTGGAATGTAAAGATGTTGGCAATATGTACCTCGGAGATGCCAGCTGCCGAGAGACACGAGTCAGCTTGATTATTTCCAACCGGTAAGTTCTTGCGGGTAACCCATCCGCAGCCTCCAGTGATGAGGCACATTGAGGCTCCACAGTCCTTCCCCCAATCTCCCTTCTAAGTTATGATGAATTCTAACCCAGATATGAATATTCATTAGCAAGCTGTCAGAAACAGTCATGCAACTTATCCTGTTGAGTTGAGGGATTCTCAGCTGTTCTTTAGGTGCTTCCATTACAATTGCATGGAAGGTCTCCCAAGGTCAATGTTAGAATAGTGAAGCTTTGAACATAGGCGCAAGAGCCCTCCAAACTGCTAGCCAGACTGGATCAGTCCTGAATCAAGCTTAGGGCATCTTCCAAAGAGTATCCAATATGGGCTCCCTGGAGATTCTTCTACTGGCCAGTGCAATGAAAAAAAAAATGCCTACCAAAGCACCACGGGCCAGTCCACATGCAAAGAACATGAATTCATCAATGGAAAGCAATTGCTCTCATAGGTAATGCTACTAATTATTGGTGAAACCTCTGTTTTTCCCCCCTTAATCACACCTTTCATTTTCTTTTTATTGTTTTTACATTTATTCATATGTGTATACATTGTTTGGGCCCCCACCCCCATACCCCAAGCCTCTGGCTTTGATGGTAGATAAAGTTATCCAAAGTTTTCAGAACGCTAGAGAGTTCTCTTTGGAATAATCTTTCAAATACTAACTGAGCTTCCTTTGAGGTAGGGCATGTCAAATGCTAAGAGCAGTCACTGGCAAAAAGTAAACACTCAGGACATGCTGAACAGTGCTCACACTAAGAGCCAAAAGCAAGTAGCTGTTACTTCTTACCTGAGGGATGCACCATTGGTGGCCTGTGTTCCCAACCTTAGGTTCTGGATTACTGGAAGAAAACACAATACTCCTGGGTCAGAGACCAACGATTTTATTGCTCACTCCCGCAGTACGACCTTTATTCTTACAATGGGCTCCAAGCAAACCTGTCTGAACTTTGAGGCAGACAGAATCTTTATTTCACCAAATGACAAACTTACTTTCTGATTCAGAGAAAAACACTCTCTACCAAGGCATCAGGAGATACGGAGAATCCACCCCTCCTTCTTTCCTCCTCCTCTCAAGCTCAGCAGTTCAACTGGGCTCATCTTCCTCCCCCCAAAACAGAATCTCTTAAGACTCGGCACCCCACACACCCATTCATCTCCTCTCCTCCCTCCCACCATCTCTGTTTGCATGAACCATTATTACCTGTATCCTACAAGCCTGAAAAGTGTCACAGACTCCTCCTGGTTCTTCCCAATCCACTCTCCCCAGGCTGCCTCTACAAACACAGTTTGAACTGTTGGGTGCCTGATCATAAGCTGCCCGTGGCTCACACTGCCTCCTGAATTAAGTTCTAACTCTTTCAGGTGTTGCCTTCTATGTTAAATAGCGAGTATCTCGGGGAGAGGCAAACTGGATCTCACTTCTCTCTCCAGAGCTTAGTGATAAAAACGCTCAGGTTAAATTGCACAATGGATTTTGTAGCTTTCCAGTCTTTAAGTGTAAAAGGCATGTGTCCACTAAGCTTGGAATAAGACAGAAGAGGAAAAACCAGTGGGAATAAATCATTAAATTGTAGACTTCCCTTTTGTAGAGTTTTGTTTTATTTGGGAGGTAGGTGTTTGTATTTTGGGTTTTTGATAATCTGTTTATTCAGTAGATACAGAAACTTTGTTTAATGGAACTCTGCTTCAGACATCCAAAATATAAGGCTGCCTCATGGAGGGGCCAAGGGACCTTACTTGGTATCCCCTTTCCCATAGTTTCTGGTGAGGAGATGCCCCTTGGTACTCTCAGGACCGAAAACTTGAAACTCTACACTCAAAGCAAAAGATGACTTCCTTTCTGGACTAAGCTGGCCTGACAAGTGTGGCTATACTTTCAGGGTAGATTTTAATTCAGTCTTTTTTAAAATGCAAGACATATGGAGTGTGAGTAAGCAGCTTCAAGGGAAGCAAACTCATTCCTTTTTTAAAGTAATCTTCACCAGCTAAGATGGGTGAGCCCATGACCCCTGTTGATCCTGTGACCCAAGGTCAGCTCACACATCATTAAAAAGAGTCAGTTCAAGTCATGGGCACTTTCCCCCAAAGACCTAATATTTTTTCTGCCATTAGCATCATGTGTTGTTCAGAATCCTCTGAGCTTACTGGAATTTCTCTAAAGCATTTGATTCCTCAGGAATAATTTTTAAGCAGAATTTTAAATAGCAGCTTCAAGAGACAGTAGCCTGTATGTGACTCTCCTCCCCCAGCTTAAGTCATGTGCCACCTAAAACAGCCTGGCCTACCATGCTGATGCAGGCTGTCAACTCACATCTGAGGTTGGATAACCAGATTAGCGGCTCCCCCAACCCAGCTCACCCCACATCAAAGCCAAAGAACAACTAGCTGGAATGTGTGAGCAGGGCGGGGCTGGAACTGGCTCACAACACATCTCTTCCACACAGCTCTCTTCCCAAGACTGTGTTCGGTGACATCACACTGTGTGGCTTGAAGTTAGTGCTAGTGGGAGTATTTACACAATGGAAATGGGCAAATTGCACAGGTCAGGGCTTCTCTTGCCCCATCCCCACCCCCAGAGTCAATTGTTACTCCTTGCCAACACATCACCGCTCCTTGCTGTGCTTTTTCTCCTCTGCTTCATCAACACTGACATACAGAAATTCAAACAGCCCACAATTTTGCTTTGCTGCAGTTACAGTAAACTGTCCGTGAATTCCAGCCAATTAAAGAAGCATACCTCTCCTGTTGAGTGCTTGAGTCTCTTTCTTTTACCAAGATGTCCCCAGAACCATCTCTCATTTCATCCATTAAGGTACTTCCTAAGCCTGTCCCTTCAAAATGTGCAATAAAACAAACTAGTCTTTATTGCTGCCTCTCTCCAGGCCCCCTTGAAATTACATTTTCCAGTCTATAGCAATCTCCTCCGCCCCAAGGAAGCCTGTGAGAGGAGTGCCAGGTTTGATCAAGTTTCACTCTGTGTTTTCATTTGCAGTCTTGCATGGACTCACATTCAAGAACTACTTTTCTTTACATCTCTTAAAATCATCAAGCTTTTGTAAGGGCTTGCATAGAGCCCATCAGGAGGTTACATTGCTTGATGAACTCCCAGCCCCGGTGACTCTCCTTTGTGCAAATCAAGGATGTTTGCAAGTTCAACTGTGTACCTAAGCTCATGGCCTATACCTGCGGCTATGCCAATCCAGAATTGTGGGCAGCTTTCTTGCCACAGAGAAACAGAAGCACCAAATAGTCAGCAGGCAAGGAATCAGATGTTGGCTGGACTCTGCATTGGATCCCTTTAAAACTTTCAGTATGCCTTGTGTGACCAGAGGTCTCCTGCCCCTCTACTAGGGGACCTGCAGACTCTCAGCCTATGGAAAATCATTGTGATTTGTAAGCAGTGCTTTTCTGGAAGCAGGATGTCCCCTGGTGACTGTTGCAACACTGAAGTTCAGCCTTCCACATAGCTGTTGAGAAAGTGGGATTTGACCATCCACCACCTTCTCAGACTCCCTCCTTCTGCCCTCCACACACTTCCACAGGCTCTTCACTGGTGCCATCTGATGTTCATTGTCAGCCCAGGAAGGTTTGACCCCCTGGCTCTTCATAAGAAACTCCTGATGACCACGGCCTTTGCAGCCTGAGAGTAGAGCTCGCCTTGGTCACTGGACAGGCAGATGGGATAGTGAAAAAGAGATAGATTTAGGAATGGAGATGCTCCCCAAACCTAAACCATGCACCATAAGTAATCACGGACACCACTCCCCACATGACTCACCGCCACCAGTGGAAGATGCTAGGTGCTGAGGATCAATCATTTAAAACCTGGCATGGGGGAGAAAGAGTTTGCACCTCATCTCATCAGAGCCACCATCTCCACAAAAGGAAATCCATGGGAGATCTTCTCTTGCGTAGGGTTGTGTGGGGATCAGGCCATTTTTGATGTCATTTTGCTTTTCAGCCAATAGATAAAACTAGTAATAGCCAGATGGAGACAGGAAGGTAACTGGGTACATGTGTGAGGGGCACACGGATGTGCTTGGATTCATGCATGAGGATTAGACATGATCCAACTGAGCTAATGGGTGGATGAAAAGAGACAAAGGTCACTCGCTCTCCAGCGAGTCATCAGAAGTTGCTCCAACTGCATCACCAACTGAAAGAGGTTAGAAACCTAATACAGCAAAAGCCACAGCAAAATGATCCTAGGCCTTGCTGGAAACCAGTTTTTCAGCAAAACCTCGTATATTCATATGTCTCTGAATGGTGTCCAAACCCGTTTTTTCCATTCAAAGAATTTTCAAACCCATTTCCTTTTGCAAACATTATTTGAATGGATGTGTGGTGTGCACATTATGTAGTACAGGCCCTGGAGGTAGCACTTTCTGAGTGTGTGTGTGTGTGTGTGTGTGTGTGTGTGTTTTAAATCAGGATGCTTGGCCTTTTTCTATGCTTGAAGCAACCTTTTACGGTCATAAGTACACAAGCCAAGTCCCAATTTGGCAGTCCCAAGGAATAGCTTAGCACCATGATGTACCCACCCAGCTCAATTTTGTACCACCAGAAAAAAATAACTCCATAGCTCAGTAACTGAGCTTTGGGATAAGAGCTGGAATTTTCTGACCCACAGTACAACCTCAGAACCACAGTGCCAAGTACACAGGGAGAGAACAGATATAGAAACTCGGTTGGATCATCCTCAGTTGTTTAAAAAAAAAATTAGAGTTTTGATGGCCAAAGGAATAATCCAGGCCCTAAATACTGGTTGCTGCTGTGAGATGTCTTCAAAGCATTTAGATAGTGCAGGGTTCAGTTTTCAACACTTTGGTCCAAGACATAGAAGTCTTCTGTCCATAGTGGCTAGACCTAGAGTCACTACAGGGTAGAGCTGAAAGAGATGTCAAAAGCTTTGTGGATAACAGCGGCTGGCCCAGGGGAATAGTAGGAGAAGATCAAAAGGTTTCTAGGTGCTGGCATTCTATTTCTTGACCTGGGTGGTATTGACACCCAAACCCTAGTGTTTGCTTTGTGAAAATTCACATGTTCTGTGCCCACTCCCATATCAATGTCATTTAAAAAAATTTTTTTTTAAGAATTGTTCAGTCCCACTCCTTCTGCTATGGACCAAACTTTGTTCCTGTCCATGTTTGTAGATTAGACCTTGTCTTAGTCCATGTGGACTGCTATAACAAAATGCTTTAGACTAGGTGGCTTATGGAAACAGCCTCCAGCACTGGAGATTGTGAAGGCCAAAATCACCATAACTAGTAGACTCAATATCTACTAAGGCTTACTCTGCTTCATGGACAGCACCTTTTTGCTATATACTTCAACAGTAGAAAGAACAAACAGTTTCCCTCAGATTAGGAAGACACTAATCCCATTCATGGGGGTTCTATTCTTGTGACCTAACCAATTACCTCCTGAAGACACCACCTCTTATACTACTACATTGGGGATTAGGTGTTAAGATAAAAAAAATGTGGAAAAACACAAACCTTCAGCCCACAGCAGGCCTTGAGGAAGTAATTAAGGCTGAACGAGAAAAGAGCCCTGATCCTGTAGAATGGCTGTCCCCATGAGAGACCTCAAAGAATTTTCTCCCTCTACCCACATCAGAGGAAAGGCCATATAGGACAGAGCAGCTGTGTTCAAACCAGGAAGAGAGCCTCGGCAGAAACCAAGCCCTGCCGGAACCTTGATCTTGGACTCCCAGAACTGTGAAAACATGCATGAATGTCTGTTGTTTAAGCTTCCCAGCCTGAGGAAATTTGTTCTGGCAGCCCAAGCAGATAAGACACTTTCACCTTACAGAAGGGTAACCCAACACCCATGCAAACAATTGAGGGAGTAGATGGAGGGTTAGAATTGGGTTTCTTTGTCATCAGTATGCTTCTCTGTCCACCATTACATAGTGGTTAAAACTTGGCTTGTGTGATAGGTGGATTGGTTGCATGTTTCCAAATGGAAATAGACATATTTCAGTGTGTACATGAAACAGAGATATTTCATGCGTGCACATACGTGCTAAGAACAGGGTAGATGCTGGTTTATAAACCAAGCTGACCGTCTGCCACTCTCTCTGGTTAGCACGACAGAGCAGCCCTGTTCTAGAAAATCCCTAATGCTACTCTCCAGGCTGCTGTCTTCTTGTTCTCCCTTCTACTTTCCTGCCTTATACATCTGCTGGTGGCTCCCATGGTTTGAGAACTACAGGTGCCTGCTTTGTTCCACTCTCCATTGGCTCCTTTGGGCATCCTTGCTGCCCTGGGTAGGAAACTTCTCACACTGGCCCAGGACTTCCTCATTCAGCCAAGACCCATCGATTTCTATGAGTAGAGGGAGGAAAGGATTCAATTAATCAGTAATTGGGGATCAGTAATTGGGGACTGAGCAGACTCAATAGCTACATCAAACTGAACAATATTGAGTAAAATGTCTAAGATGCTAGACCACTGGGAAACTCTTCTCAGAAGTCTTCCAACTACAAGAATGAGGAAGCACAATGCAGATTGCTTAAGAAAGCAAGAAAAAAGTGGAGGATGGGATGGGATGGGGAGGAGTTGGTTGATTCATAGAACCCCAATGTCTAGGAGGAGATGAGCTGGACATATTGTTGGCTGAGGGCAGGAGAAGAGATCAAGCAGAGTTAATAATCAGATGACAGTCAGAATCCCCTCACTTGGCCAAGGACTTCTTACGTTGACTTTGTTCCCCAATGCCTGTCTCCAATGGGCAGTCAGGTAAATGAGCTCAAAGATCTATCCAACCATCAGTGTCTTCATTACTCACCTAAATTTGTAACACAGCGAATGCCATGAACAACCATAAAAATGTACATTCCTAGAAAAGGGTTTTGCCCTGCCCTAGAGAGCCTCAGGCCCCATAAAGGATGGATTTCTGAAGAGCCAAGAGAGACCTATTAATGCAAAATGCAGAAGGAAGCTAGCTGCTGTGACACTTGGGGTTTTGCCAGGTAAATAGTCTCACTATGAACACCCTGATTAGACTTTTGTATTTGGGCTTTCTTAAACAGGTGACCTGTGCTTAGCAAGGTCACCCAGGCTGCTAGGAATTCTTAACAGAATCTAAATATTGGCCTTTGCATGCTGGTCTTTGCATGCATATTCAGGAAAATGGCTCTAGTCCCTTGAAACGTCAGCATGATAGAATCCAGGAATTCACATCTGACCTCCACAGGGTCAAAGACCAAGAGCCCAATTTTGACCTAGGTTCCAATAGCGAAATTCCATTTTAGCATTCTAGATTCCTACTTCCACTTTCAATATTTTTTTCTAGCAATGAAATCCACAAACCTTCCATTGCTGAACCTTTGCCTAATTTGGGGAACTGAGCCATCAAACTGAACTTTATCATGTGAGCGTGAGCAGGTCTGAATCCAAACACAGCAGTTTTATATAGCTACCAAGATTTATTATCTATTTAGGTCCATGTTTGCACCGACGGAGGTTTAACAGCCTCTGTTTTACCAGAAACCACGCAGATCCAGATACCGTCAATGATGACAACGTTGACATTGAAAAGAAAGATGTTATTTCTCCCATGTTGCTCTGGAATGAAGTAACCACATGCAAATATGTTTCTTGTAAGTTTAGAGGTTGCTAAGTGAGACCAGGGGTCTCATCCAATCCCCTAGTTGGCAAATGAGGAAGCAAGCCCAAGGGCACACCTTGTTAGTAAAGGGAGAGCCAGAATCTCGATCCATAGCATCTTGCACTAGTCACACTGCCCACTCCATTCAAGACAGGAAATATGGGAGACAGCGTATCCCAAAGCATGTGCATTGCACAGAAGCCATGCTCACAGTTACTGGAGGCAAAGCAGATTGTAGAGGTTAGCTTCCTGCCATGCCAACATCCTGCTCCTCGTCTGAGCACATAGTAACCTCACAGGGAACATCAGCAGTGCTACGCAGAAGCACTCTGAGGCAACTCTAGCCTGACGGAGTGGAACTCAATATCATTGGTACCCAATACCTATTCTACTTTCCTTTTTTACGTATCTACTTGACTTGGAGACACTAGAAAGCTAACACTACATTTCCCAGAACCCTCTACAACTAAGATTCCAGACAGGACTTAATCTCAGCCAATCCGATGCAAGCATGGTGATTAGGAAAGTAGAAGGAATATTTCTGCTGATGCTCCCTACGGATAAGCTTGGCCATGTACGCACTTACCTTGTCTGCACCAGCAATAATGTCTCTGGCTTCGTGGATGTCAGAAAGCAGAGGATATCTGTTTTGCTGGGTCACAGCAGATGTGGCCTTGTTCTGGAGCTGGTAGGTACAGTGGTGGACCCTACTTAGGGTGACTTCTGGGTTGCAGGAACCAGTGGCCTCCTCTTCACAGAAGAGCCTGCATTTTCCTTCATGTCAATTCTGCACTCTAGATTGGGGCCTTCTTTTCAAATGGTCAACCTAGAGTTTGTTTCTTCAGCCTTTTTCAATAATTCTAGGTCATTTAACACTGGAAGAGGGGTTAATTAATAAATAAGGCTCTACTTGCTTACATGCTGTGAGCAATTCTGTTCTCTGTAAATAAAACTTGAGTGATACATTGGAGAAAAGGCCCAGAAGACAGTGACCCACATTTCTTCAGTACTCCCCATGAGTCAGGAACTCCAATCGGCAATCTGCGTGACTCTCACTTATACCACACAGATGGTGATGAAGGCAGAGGGAATAACCTCTTCAGCAAGCAGCAAGCAGCTGGTACAGAAGGAAAGGAGACATACCTTTGATGCCCCGTCTGGTTTCAGGAGCATCACTGAATGCTCCAAAGTGATAGAGTGCAGGACTCAGAGCAAACAGCCTGGGCTCTCGACCCCAGCTCTCTATACTTATTAGCAGATTATTTGGGGTCTTGCTTCCTTACCTGTAAGGTAAGGTAATGAAAGAGTCCTTACTTACAGAATTGCATAAAGATTTGATAAACTAATATATATAAATGCCAATGCATGGCAAATGTGAGAGAACCATTAGCTGCCAACGAGGACTTTCCCATCCAAAAGGAGAAACTGGATCTTAAGAAGGGAGCTTAAGGTGACCTACTGCCCTTCTTGGCATCTTTCAGAATAAGATGTCAATCTGACCCTGCCAATATTAATAGTTTCCGATTATCAGCTGTGTGGGTGGTATAGTGACAGAAAGACCTTAAACTTGGGAATCTCTGGACTCCCAGTTCATCCCCCCCAACCCCCATCAGCTCACCCCCCCACCCCCCCACCCCTGCATGCACCCATGTCCCCACCCTGCCTCGACAGCCTCTCCCTTTCTAGTGACACTTTCCTTTCAGCATTAAACCTTCTCAGTTCCCTTACATCTGAAACAAATAGGCCCTTCCTTCAAGCCCTTGCCACTGTGTAGCCTTCCTTAAGGACAAATTTGTAAATGGGAATTCATGTTCCCAACCCTCTCCTGACCACCTGAACCACAATCATGTTGGAAGTTTTTTAAAGAAAATAAACAGCAAAGGGGAAAAGAAGCCAGACACCTAATATTATATATATTACATATTGACCCCAGTTACATGAAATTTCTAGAAATGGGAATATTACAGAAACAGAAAAGTGATCAGTAGTTGCCTGAGGCTACAGGTGAGTAGAACGGTCTGTGAGGGGACACAAGGAAACCTCCAGGACGGCAGCAGTGTTCTAAACCTGGTTATCGGGACGGCAGTTCAGCTGTACAGATTTACAGACACTCATCGAACTGTAAACTTAACATGGACAAATTCTATGAGATGTAAGTTATCTCAGTATAGCTGCAAATATATGTAGATGTATTTCTTAAGTCAAAAAGCAGAGGGAAAAGGAACCAAAGCACAGACGAGGAATTGAATGGGTCAGATGAGTCCTATCCTTGATATGGGATAAAATTCCCAAGGTGGGAGAAAGGGAGTCAGAACAGAAATTAACTTAGATAATCCTAAAAGGGAACTCACTCCCCTAAGAATTGAGTGTGATAGAACGATGAGAAAATCCAAGAATGAGTTTTAGATCCCTGGAGTAGGAAGACCCATGCATCCTACCCTACGATGAGCCCCAAGAATGTGGTCGAACTATAGCAAAAACACCTGTACAGTCTGGGCAGCTAGAACCTCAGCCCTCAGAAAGGACCCTGGCCCTGCACGGTATGAGCAGCAGGTGTGCCTAGGGTGCCTTGGTATGGTATGTAGAACCATCCCACCTGAGCAAGCATCACACCCCTCACATGTGGGGATCACCTCAGCAGAACCTTCACGGACCAGAAGTGCAAAGCACAATTCACAGATATCAGCATGAACAGGTAGCTACCAAGGGCCTGGCCCTGCAACCTCATAACCTTCCTACCTCATGAGCCCTTGGAACAGAAGAATGAGTGCTGCCTTTCAGGGGTTCAAACCAGACATTCAACTAGGAATTTAGTTAAATGAAGGACACTTATCCCAAAAATGCAGAGAACTGGGTGTCACCCACAGGGAAGACAAAAGGCAAGGTGACCCAGAGGAGACCTGGCTCTCCTGAGTGACTCCTTACCTTACCTGGGTCATGATTTTTCCTAGATCATCAAAGAGAAACTATGGAAGAGCCTGAGAGCCGCAGGAAGGGAAATGCTCAGTATTGAGGGTTTTCCTAGTCTTACTAATTGGGTGTCCAGGGAGCAGATGGCTAGGAGGGGAAGTGGTTCCTGGGGGCACCAAGACAAAGCATCAGACAGTGGAGGCAGAGTGGTATAGTGGGAGATGGTCCCTAAGGTCTTTCCTGGCCTCCACCACAGCAGCAAGCATGTTACCCTGCACAAAGGGCCCCCAGCCATTCTGAGAACAGATGTCATGCAAAAAGCACACTTTACAAGTACAGGAGGCTAGCCCAGCCATTGCCAGGTTCAATGGTCAGAGCAGGTGAGATCTCAGGTCACACACTGTGCAGCAGGAAGAATGGGGGATGAGTTAAGGCAGGGGAACTGGGCCTCAGTGCTGGTTAGTTACATGACTCTGGGCAAGTTATCCCACCTGCCAGATTTGCCTTCCTTCTGGAACAGGGATGGGGAAAACAAGGAGACAGCTGCAAGGATCCGTGTGCTTTCTTAGAGCTCAGACTCAGATTTTATTTCACACACATCAACTGGCAGCTCACACTCCATACTGGAAGAGGAGTTCATTGTCCCAAAAATGCCTCTTTCAATGTACCAGGTTTACACCAGTGCCCAGAACGTCCAATCACTCAGAACACTGTTCCCTTCTGCCACCTTCTCTACCACCTGACAGTTGTGATTGCTTTTTCTTTTCTTTTTCTTTGTTGTCAGATTCTTCCAGAACAAACAATACTTTACTTTTCTCAGATATTGCATTGATAAAAAGGTGTATATTCCTTCTGAGAAAGAGAGTGAAGACGTAAGACAAAACCCTTGGAAATGACATTTAACCAAACAGATACAAAATTGGATTGTGTGGCCCCAGCTGATGAAAATAATTCCCCCTGGTAAATAATTTCCTTTTTATCTTATGGGATAGCATCAAGGCAACCCAAAACCACACCCTGGGCTTGGACGATTCATAACACCGCCTGCAGAGCCTGCAGCTCCTGGTCTTCCTCCCCAAAGATCTGAAAAGTCAATAAGGAACCAACACTTGAGCTACAAGGCTTCTTTGGCAAGTAGAGAAGTATTAGCAAGGCTTATCACTGAGGAGCTGGCCTGAACACAATCCTTGTTGTAACCACAGACCCAACACTGGAGGACACACTCAGAACACTTCCTTTTTCCTTTCCCTGAGTCTTTCTCTTTTCCAAAGCTCGCTCTCTCTCTCTCTCTCTCTCTCTCTCAAAAGTAATTCTGTGTTATTACACTTGGAATTTTTGCTCCAACTATGGTTTGGAAATTTTTTCTCTAACATTCAGACAGCAACTGTTACCAAACCTCACACCAGCTAAGGCTCCTTTTTGGCAAGACAATGTCATGGTGCCATCCAACTGACTCAGTCTGCTCAAGTTGATAACTGGAATGGTCCAACACCCACTTTATTAACATGAGGGCTAATTTCTTTTGAATGGAGTTTAAAGGAGCCAGAACTTAGATTCTGGGGTTAATTAGTCTGTTTGCCACTGTTTGTCAGAACCGTCTTTAAAGAGTATCTTCAAAGACTTGCTCTGATACTGGCTCCCACATTGTCTGCAATGCTTCAGATGTCTTTATCAGTGCCAAAAATGCAGTGAGTGAAAGGGCTTTTTACTTAATTATTTCTGGAAACCAAAAAGGGGAATCCATGCAGACAGATAATGAGAATTGACACAGTGAAATTACAATGCATGTTCAGGCAAGAAGAGCTCACCTTCTAAAGAGACCAAGCACATGGGGGAGCCAGACCTGCTCCAGCCCTCCATCGCACGCAGTGATGGACTCTTCATTTTCTTGTCTCTTGGAATAGGTTCCATCTTAAAACCGCAGCTGATTGGGCAGCATGGGTTGCTTAGCAACCCATGAGCCAATGGGATTTGGTTTTAAAATGTCAACATCTGCATAGCATTCAAAGTATAATTTTTAATTCAAAAACTTATGTCTAGAGTCAGGAAAGAAAATACAGCTTTAAAAAGTAAAGCTAAATTGTGTTTTCTTAGACAATTCCTCCCACTGCCTGGCCAAGCCTTTCATGAACTATGTTGCTGTTTTTACAACTCCATGGCTACATTCCTGTAGACAGGAGTAGGAAGGGGGAAGGAACTGGGGCACTTCTTCAGGTGTCCAACAGAAAAGAAAACTGGAAATGTATTTCCTTTTTAAACATAATCAGGAACTCATCAAAGCAGAACAGAAAAATACCTTAGCCTCCATTTTATTAAAAATTATCACTTTTGTGGATCTGAGTTCACACCCAAGTCAGAGAGGAATCAGAAGCGTGTATACAACCATTCTGTGCGTAGGTATTCAGTCAGTACTAAGATATTATTTGCAACATCTAGAGAACTCAAGGCTACTTCCTTTTCCCAATAACTGAGCTACAACCCCAAAATGAAATCAGAGAAACCAACCAGAAGAAAAACTCATACCCCATCCCTAAGAAGGAGTTAACTTCCTGCTCTCTAAATACAATGCACATTTTTGAGGCCTTTGGTCTCCATTACATCAAACCCATACGTGCCTGGGTACTGTTTTGGGTTGGCATGCCTTGGAAATCACAATTTTCAGGGCTTGCCACTGCTTAAATTCCCAGGTATCAATATATTTGCATGTTGTTTGGGTAAAAATGCAATAGAAACCCCCACAGGGAAATCAGATTTAGAAACCAGAAGGGCAGCTCCAGAATAACACCTCTCTTTCAAAGTACCCAAATGGCATTGCTGACTGATGCTATCACGCCACTGGCTTCTGCTGGACTGAATACATCAGCCTTCCCTCTTCCAATCTACGGTCAAATTACCTGCTGGAAAGCAAAGGAAACCTTAAATCATTTGATGAAAAAAAAAACCTAGCCAGGAGAACTTGAGCAAGGACAGGGCACAGGATCTCCATCTTGGGCAGGCCCTCCTTTTCTGGACATTTCTGAAGGACTTTGTTCAGGAAACTTCTGCAGGAAAATAAAAAATGTTGGAGGCTTCCATGAAACAAAAACACATAAACACATTTCATTCACCTTTCAACGCAACACCCCAACCCACTGTGAGGTTTTAGCCTTTCCTTTCTTGTCCAGAGCAGAGATCTGATTACTGTTATCTCTGCTTGCATAACTACAAATGTTATCATTAGTTCTCCACTGATATGACTCTGTTTTACAAACACAATGGAAGGCTGTATGTACACTTGCCCTCTTACCAGAAGGGCTAGTTTAAAAGAAAAGAAAGAAAGAAAAGAAAAAAAAGGAGGAGGGCTAGAGAGACAGAGAAGGGTGCTGGCCTGTTGAATGAGCTTTTCAGGAAGAATTATGTGATAGGTTTTGTGTGTGTGTGTGTGTGTGTGTGTGTGTGTGTGTAGTATGTATGGTATGTTTAAATGCTGCTGCAAGAGCTAAGCATTGAAAAGTACGCAATAGACATCGTGTCAGAAATAATCATTTATTCTGCTGGTTCATTTTTCTCAAACAAGAGCTTTCTCTTTTTTCCCTGAAATGTGTTTTGGGCTGGAATATTCATAACAGAAGTTATGCAGAGAGTGGGTCTGATTCAAGATAAACAAGGATTGGATTATAAATGACAGTGGCATATCCCTGGCCTCCAAAAAGCCTCATCTGTTTGCCCAGACGGCAGGCATTTTCTCTATCCAAAAATGCACAGAGCTGGAAGCAGGGTCCTTCTGACCCACCCTGCTTCCCCAGCACCTGCAGGGGCAGAGGGACACCTGGTCATCCAGTCCCTGTAAGCCACAGCTTGTGCCCACATACTGGGTAAAAGTCAGGAGTAGAAGAAATGTGACTGCTTTAATTTCATGGTCCTGTCCCACAAGGCTGATACCTCAGGCCCACTAATCCTTGCTTTTTCTCCTACTCTTCCTCTGAGATGGCATCGAAGTCCCTGGAGGCCAGGCCTGGGCAGGGGAGGTAAGCCAGGGATGCAGGAGGCTCTGCTCCCCAGGGGCATCTTCACTGCAGCTACCAGCAGGATTCCCTGCCCTCTAGCCCTCTGGCCATGCCAGCCATCCCTTTAGCCACACTGGGGCACAAACTTAGTACTGTGATGTAAACCAAGCTTTGTTTTGGCCCCTCTCTTGTTTGGGCCCCTTCTAGAACCCTGCAGCTGATTTTTTAAAAAATTGATATCTAATTCATGTGCCCTAAAATTCACCCTTTTAAAATGTACAATTGACTGGTTTTAGTATATTTGCATAGGTACTTAATTGCCCCAAATTCCAGAGCATTTCGGCACCAAAGAAATACTGCTTGTGTTTCATTCTGAATTCTGCTTTCTAAAGATGATCCCTGATTGTGTAAGCCTCAGACCCCATAAAAATTAAATACACCCCTGGATTCAGAGACCTTTTGCAAAGTGCTCCTAATGATCACTGGTCAGCCAGTTCTGATCCAGATCAAAGTCCCCTAAGAGGCAGAGGCTCAGATCCCCTGGAACCTGGATCCCCTCAACCTGCCTGGAGTTCTGGTTTTGCTAGCCCTCCCTCACAAAGCCCCCCAGGTAGGCTCTGCCAAGGACCCTCCTAGGCCTAGGAGTCTCCCTTGCTTGAGTCCCTCACTAGTCCCAGGCTTGGGACCCTGTGGCCTTATCTCTTAATCTATTTCTCCTTTTAGGCTCAAAAGGCAAGAATTTGACTCTTTTGTTCACTGAATTGTGTCTTTCCTTCCCTGAGGCTGGGAAGAGGTCACATCAAAGGTCAGAGAGTAACAGAAAGTAATGGTTTCCAAAACCCATAGGCTAGATAACTCCTCCAGTCACTGCCCTGGTAACACAGAGGCCTCCCAGACAGAGGTGTGCCAAGAGTGAGGCCAAAGCCCCTTTCTGAGACTGATAACCCTCCCCAAATAAGAAAAACAGGAGGTGGCTTTATTAGCTATCTAGGAAAAAACAAAACAAAACTTAAAAGCCCAGAGCTCCTGTCCCCTTGGCTCTGCAAGCTGATGCAAATAAAGTCTGGAGCGGTGGTTGAATGGATGGAGCCCTGATTAGGAAATCAGGATTCCATTAATGTGGAGCTAAATCTTCATTTTCATACTCTGAGCCTTAGTTTGCCCCCCTGCAAAATGGCAAGCTCATTCTAAAACACCAGAGTACCAACACTTTGGGAGATTCCATTTTGCTACTGGGCTATATTTAATTTGTTTTTATTTTATTTCACTTAAGTAAAAAGATTGACCAATGGGTAAGGCACAAAATGTCCAGAATCCCCCTAGGGTGATCTAAGCCAAACTCATGCTGGTCATTTGCTCCCCTGGGAGAAGACTGGCTGAATGAAGGAGCCAGTACAGGCTGGGGAGCCCAAGGTCAGCTCCCTACCCTGGGAGCAAAAAATGGCACGTTTTAGTCATTCCTATGTCAAAAGGGGCACTAGCGAGAATATGGTGATGGTGATGACTATGATAATGACAGTAATCATGGCCAGGCACTGTGCTGAGCAGTTTACACAACATACTTGTTACCTCCTGTTGCATTCTAGGGTAGGTACTGTCATTTTTCTTTCTCTATCCGATGGAGACAAATTCCATTAAAGAGGTTAGGAAGTTTCATCTGAGCTGTACAACTAGGTATTAAGAGAGAAGGATTTTTACCCTGTCTGCCTGCCTCTAGACCCTTGCTCTTAACCACCACTCTCTTCTTCCATCAAGTAAAGCCAAGAATATGCCACCTGCAGAGATGCCTGTCCCAGCCTGGCCCAACTGAAGTAGGTTTGGGCTTCCCTCAGGTCAGAACTGACCTGTTACTGCTTTGTTTGCCATGGGAAATGGAGGATATCTGTCCTCAATTATCTAGGGGAGAAAATGCATCCCTACCTCACACCACATAAGTAATTCTATAAATAATTCTACCTATCTCAAAGGCTGCAATCATAAAAACACAAAATCAAAGGAAGGATGAAACTCTCTTGAAATATATGAAATGTATACAACCTTGCTCATATCAAAACTCCAAATTAAAATTACCCACCTACTTGGCAAAGATCTACAGGCTTGGCAAGAGTTGGGGACACACATCTTTAACCATACTTGAGGACACACACATCCATGCGGCCTCCAGCAGAGGAAACCAGGCAACCAGTATTTATCCTGCAATTCTGCAATTAGAGACTTAGCCTGCACATATGCTCACATACATAGGAAGTAGTTACATACAAGATTATTCATTGTGTCATCGTTCTCAGTACTAGAAAGTCGGAAGAACACAAGTAATACAGTAGAATAGAGAACTGGTTAAATAAACCATGGAACAGAATGCTGTGCAGATATTAGAAAAGGATGATGAACATACAAAACAATGACCTTTGACCCCTAAAATTGTCTCAAAATGGATTAAAGTCCTAAATATAAGTGCTGGAACAGTGTGCATGGGTGTGTTTGTGCTGCTGGGGATTTGTGAAGGCTAGGCAAGTACTCTACCACTGAGATACATCCCCAACCTCTACAATGTCTTTTAAAAGAAAATATAAAAATAAATTTTCATAACCTTGGATTTGGTCACTTAGATATAATACCAAAAGAGCGAGCAACAACAACAAAAAGTTGGACTTCATCAAAACTAACAACTTTTGTGTATCAAAGGATTTTATCAAGAAAGTAAAAACACAAGCCAGAGAATGGGAGAAAATATTTGTAAATCATATATGCAATCAGGACCTAGTCTCCAATATACATATATGTAGTATATGTGTACACCTTACAACTCGATAAGCACAAGGGAAAACAAGTGACCCAATTTAAAAGCAGGCAAAGAGTTAGACCTGATGGTGCATGCCTGTAATCCCAGTGCTTATTTGGCTGAAGCAGAAGGATGGCAAGTGTGAGGCCAGCCTGGGCTACATAGCAAGACCCTCTGTTAAATAAATAAATAAATAAATACCAGGCAAAGAATCTAAACAGACATCTTTCCAAAGAAGAGATAGAGCCAACAAGCACATGGAAGGATAGTCAGCAGTACTTGTCATTGGGTAAAACACTTGCTTAATTGATACAAGCTTTTCTTCTAAGATGATAAAAACCATCACTATCAGATAGGAGTGCTACTTGCAGCATTGTGAATGTCCTGGAAGCCAACAAATTGTATACTTTAAAGTAGTTAAAATGGTGAACTTTAACTTAACTTCTTTTACCTCTATAACAAAAGGAAGATCTTTGTGAACCAATAGGAAGAATCTTCAAGATAATTTTTAAGTAAAAATAATAGCAAGTATCAACTGCAGAACCATGAGTATTATCATTTGTAGGTATGTTTTTATTTTTGTTTTTTAACATGGCTTAGCTCCCTGGGAGGAGAAGCAGAAAATCAGACACAAACTGGAGCCATCTCCAGACATGGGGAGGAAAACACCTGCTCCAAGGGGGATATAGCTGTTGAGCTGAGCGAGCACTTGCCACAAGGTCTTACAGACGCTAAGTGCAAAGTCAGTTCACCCACACTTATACTGGCCGCCTGAAGGCAGCTTCTGGTAGAGGCTTATGTCCTCTGGCACAGCTATCTCTTGTGCCCAGTCAAGCAGGAGGCCTGGCAAGCTGACCAGTATGGATTTCCACTGTGTACATTTTCTCTACAAGAAAAGCTGGGCCCCCAGACCCCCAACCCCCATCAGCCACTCTGATCCATTCCATTACTTCCACTCAGAGGAGTTGCAAGTTCAATTTTGTTACAGACTACACATTTGTGCCATTCCAAAATCCATGTTGAAGCTCTAACCCCATTGGGATTAGGAGGTGGAGCCGTGGAGGGTGATTAGGTATAGATGTGGTCCTGAAGTTGGAATCCCCAGATTGGGATTAGAGCTTGCTCTCTGCCGCATGAAGATACAAGTGGAAGGTTGATATTCGCAGGTAGACAGCCTTCATCAGACACCAGTCTGCAGCACCTTGATCTTGGATTTCTAACTTCCAGAACTGTGAGGAGTAAGTTATTTGCTAAATCACCCATCTGTGTTATTCAGCTTTCTATCACTGTGACAAAATACCTGAGATAATCAGCATATAAGGAGGAAAGGTTTATTTTAGCTTACAGTTTCAGAGGTTTCAGTCCATGGTCACTTGCTCCTGTTGCTTTGGGTCTGTAGTAAGGCAGAACATCATGGTGGGAGTGTGTGTAAGAGGAACAAGCGCAACTGCTTGGCAGCCAGGACAAGAGAGGAAGGGAGGGGCCAGAATCCCACTCTCCCCTTGAAGGGCATAATGACCTAATGTCTCTTTACTAAGCCCCACCTCTTAAAGGTTCCACTACTTCCCAACAGCACCACAGGCTGGGCACCAAGCCTTCAACACATGGACCTTTGGGGGACACCTAAAAACCATGGCACCATCTATGGTATCTTGTGATGGTGGCCCAAACTAAGAAGAGAGAGAACAAAAGGTTTGTAATTCTACCTGCCCAGCCCAGATGTGGAGCCAACAGGAACTGGCCATTCTCCCTTCCTTCAGTTCTTGGGGTTCCCCAAGAACCCCAACCCTCCCCTTGTGAACATCCCATGGTGCCATTTTAGTATTCAAAGATGAACATTTGCATACAGCATGACCCCAAAATGCAAGTCAACTACTTCGCTTAGTGCTCGACTGAAAGAAAACCACCACCACACTGATCAGTTACAATGCGGAAAAGCAGCCTGAAAAGACTATCTCCCAGGACAGAACAGTACTGTATTTTATGGACAATTTTGGGGATTTCCAAAGCTAATGTTGGCCATATATGGTTCTCAATTTATGAGATGGCATTTGACTCTAACCCCTAAGTTCAGTGTGACCCCACTGTAACAAGAAGTTACAGCCCACTTCTCTGTATGGAAAACAAGAACCAAAACACAGGGACAGTTGTCTTGCTGCTGCCCAGTTTCCCCAAATGTCCCTTGCCTTGTCCTCCCACAAACCTGTGCTGATCACATTCACACACAGGTGCACAGGGAAGTGTTTTCACATGTCCGCTGGGGAATCCATGTGCAAATCGCATCCAAACTCATGGAATCTGTAGAAGACAGAAAATCTTGTCCTGGTTTTATTGGGAGGGGGACACTGAGGCTCAGAGAGGCTAAGGAGTTACCGCCCCCCCCCACACCCCACCCCCAGCCAAGAGGCCTCCAGCTGGCCACATTCCAGCTACCTCACCAGCCTGCCTTCCAATTCTGGCCAAATCACACCACTCAATTCAGCTCACCTGCTTTCCTTCCCCTGCTGTGCTAATTTATTTCTTCACTTTCCATCCAATTTAGCCCCTTCCACTCAGGCAACTTCCTTGCCTACAAATATCACTGAGGAGACTTTAAAAAGACTTCTACCCAGAAATGGGCAGCTTTCGGCCAGATCACACAGGCCAGAGCCAACCCTCTGGGCGCTGAAATCCTGCCATGGCATCAGAGACCACCTTCTCTAGGAGCTCTTTCGCCATCCCACTGACATTTCTGGTCTCCTTCTCATCCCACGATATTCCATATACTGCTCTCTTCCAAGGCTACCTGCAGCTCTTATTATTTTCCTGTCATTGGTTTCGTGCTGGGGCTTCTAGCCACCCAATCCGGCTGAAGCATCTCCCAATTTACTGCCATCTGCTACCTTAATTAATAGGCTGTTTAGCTCCCCTGTAAGACCTCGAAGAGGCTCGCTTGGACTCCATCCCTAACTTTGTGCACATTGCATGCTCTCATTAGTCCTGCTTTATAATCCAGCTTTCAATCTATTTGACAGTTCTCATCACCAAGCCAATTTGAATTACATTTTTCTCATAGAATTTCATAAGACACAAATACGCTTTATTCAAGCCTGGAACAAATTACAGCTACAACATTCTCTCTGTCCACTCCTTTTATAATTTTAAGGGAACCAAAAAAAAAATTAAAAAGAACAAGAAGAAAAGAGCATTAATCGTGTTTGTTTGATAAAAATGCACTGGTTTCTTCTCTGAGTTGAAGTCTCAGGCGTGCAAGGAGTTCTCACTTCCACATAAGGTGATGTGGTGCCTTCTGTCTCCTCCACCCCAGCAGACTTCATCGCACCCACTACAATCTTACCCAACGCTTAACCAAGAAATAAGTGGATAAACTGACTGGCTTTAGAGTCCAAACTCCAATCCAGCACCCAACCCGGTATAGTCAGAGATGATGGATTCCTTGTTCAAAATGGAAAACAACCAATTATAAGAATTGTTGTTGTCACTTGATAGGATGGTTGTTCAAGTGTTCCTTAAAATACAATCACCTGTGTTCTTTCTTCATAAGTAGACGAGGGGAGGGGAGGGGAGGGGAAGGGAGGGGAGGGGAGGGGAGGGGAGGGGAGGGGAGGGAAGTAGACGAGGGGAGAAGAGAAGAAGGACCTACGTTTGTCAAGCACCCTCTGTGTATCAGGTCCCAGGTGTGGGGCTGGCTTCTGCTGCCTGGCTTCAGTGATAAGTGTAAACCTCCCTCATTCCCATCTCCAAGACTTTCAGGAAAGACAGGTGTCCAGACCTCACTGAGATACTGTGTTAGATGTTTAGGACTGGGGCTTAGGAATCTAGGTTTTCCAAAAGCCCTACAGGTACTCATTTGATTACTAAGTGAACTTGGGAAGCACCAGATTTTTCAAAGAAGCCAAGAAATGTCCATTTCAGCCTTTTTGTTTTCAGCCATTTGTCAGATGAGGAAACTAAAATTCAGCCAGCTTAAACAATCTGCCCAGGCATCCAAGAGAAGGAAATCATACACCCAGCATTAAAGACAGGATTGTAGGATTTGGGAGCCCAAGCCTTCTCCGTGATCCCAAAGAGCCTCCACCAGGATGAGAAAATTCATCTGGGAGATACCTCAGTATCATTCTTGTAAGATGAATTTTTTGTTCAGCACTGCTAAGAGACATTTAGTTCTTAGCAACACTATTCATAATAGCTGAGATGTGAAACAACCCAAGTTTTCAGAACAAGTGAACGTATAAACAAAATGTGGTATGTCCATACAATGACATATTATTTACTCATAAAAGGCAATGAAATGATTACATATGCTACAACATGGATGAACCTTAAAAACAGTACAAGTGAAATAAGCCAGACCCCAAAGGACAAATACCTGCATTATGAGGCACGCAGGACCAGCAAGTGCGTAGAGACAGAAAGTAGAATGGAAGTTGCCAGGGACTGCGGAGAGGAGAAACAGGGAGCTATTGTTTAACGGGACAGGAATTTCTGCGTAGGATGATGACAGGTTCTGGAAATGGGTTGTGTCAGTGGTTCCACATGATATGAATATACTTAACGACAGTGACCTAGACACGTGAAATAGAGTAGTCAATTTTAGGTTGTGTATATAGTATCAAAATTTCAAAAAGCACAAAAGAAATTTGGAAACAGTAAGAGATAAGGTCACATAAATATGACCCCAGAAGTGACATTGTAGACCTTCTTCCACTTTTCTCCATGGTTGGATGAAAATCAGATCTCTGGTTGCTTGAGGGTCCAATTGACCAAGGCATCAGTCTATTTTATTCTTAGGTCATTTTTTCAAAGAGAAAGAACAAAGGAAAGCACATTGACAGGCAGGGAATGAAGTGAACCCACAGAGCGGGCAAATGCACCACCTCAGGCTTCCCTGAGGAACACCCACGTAAAGTTCCACTCTCATCTGGTAGAGGCCAATGCTGCAACTTATGCTTAGCTGCCCATCCCCCACTTCTCAGTGGCCTCAGGTACAGGGTGACAACATGACCAAAGTCAAGCAAAGCAGCCTCTTTCCCCTGTATTTATTTATTTATTTTTGCAGCACTGGGGCTTGAACTCAGGGCTTCGTGCTTGCTAGGCAGGCGCTTTTACTGCTTGAGCCACTCCACCAGTCCTGGATTCCTTTTCTTAAAATTCTGCAGACTGGAATCACCCTCCCTTCTCTTTGCAGATACAAGTTCCCAAGATGCAACTCTAAAGGAATCAGCAGTGTTGGCCATCCAAGCATAAGCTCACAGCTTGACTGGTTGGAGCCTAGGTTCCTGGATACGTCTGGTCTCCCTTTGGTTCTGGAGTCACCCCTTATCCTCTCCCTAAGGTCACTCCTGAGCAGGGTCTCTGGCAGTGAGTTTGATTAAGTGCTTGCTAAGATGTTTTCTGGTTTAAAAAAAAAACGAAATCTAAATCCTCTGGTTCTAAGAATGTTATCCCATACCAACTGGACCACATGAACAAAAAGTGTCTTCCTGACAAGCAGGGTAGCTGGCCAGCCCAAAAGGAACTAAGACCCTCTATGGCTGCAGAATCCTCCCATTGGAAGAGCAGATGAGAACAGGAGATAGGGGAGGGAGACTCATGGAAGAATCAACATAATTAATGTAAGCTTTAAATTTGGTCTTTAAGCGCCTTTTTTTTTTTCCCCTGGGCTTTCCTAGATGATCTGTATCTCTAAGGAAAATGTGATCACATCTCCAGATGAAAACCTGGTAAGGAAGATTTTAGACAAATAGGGTGTGTGTGTGTGTGTGTGTGTGTGTGTGTGAAAGATGCAACCTGTTCTGTCTGAGAAAGAGGGGAGCAAGGACCTCTCGCACAGCCTGGCATTGAGCTCTAGCCTGGGGAGAGAAGAAATGCCATGATCGTGTGTCCCCATCACCTTATGGCTTGAGTCTTTTTGGCCACAGTGGCCACTTCTGAGAGGGACGTCCATCCCACAGTGGAAAGTGAGACAGCTCCCTTAGTCCCGTCGGGAAAGAAAACGCCATTGATCTCAGCAGGGACTGAATCTACCACAGACCTCCCCAGAGCCAGGAGAAGAACAGAGCCAAAGGAAGCAGCAGAAAAGGCGCACACCTTAAACAAACTGCAGGTTTGGTTAGAAATATTTCTCGTCCTCTTTTAATAGTTAACCTGACCTCGGCTCAAGAATCCAAGATAGCAAGGAGTCTATTGTGCACCTGGAGAAAGCCTCGCACACCGGATGCTTGACAGTCTTGGCCCCAGCAAGCATCTTTGACTGCGGGCCTGGCCCTCTGGCAGCTCCCAGACACTGCAGAACCACAGAGCTTATCTCCAGCACGAGCTTTGAGGCTTTATGTTTAAAGCGTACCCTGAGCAAGTCTCCATCTTATCTCAGAGCAGAAGTGGTGTCACTTGCCAGCGCAAATACTCAAGTAAGAGTTTCCCTCTCACTCAGCACCATGGCAGTGTCTTGCAGCCCAGCCAGACTCCTGCTGAGATAAAAATACAACTCATTTAGGTCAATGATTAAATTGAAAGTTATAATATTACCAATTAGGTCTGAGCAAAGGGAAAAAGAAAAGAAGTCCTTTGAGAGGGTCCCTACCATGCCTGTCTTCCCACACACCCAGCCTCTCCCTGGCACCCTGAACGTGGAATGAACTATGGAAGAATTGGGGGACCCTCCCCCACACCTTGTCACCAGAGTCTCCACTTTCAATCTCAGCACAACTACTTATTGTCTCCTAAGTACATTTTCATCTGCGAGGCTCTGTGCTCGTTGGGCTGTGGAAAGAACCTTCCAGAATCATTCACGCCATTTGAACCTGCCAGTTCTGAAGTTGTCAGGGAAGAAGATGCAGACTCTGTGAAGAAATTCAGGGACAATCTCATGTAGAACTGTCTGTAGTGTGTGGAACTCAGGTGTGGTGAAGACAGGTAAGACCTTAGAAGATAAAATGCTGTCAAAACAAGGCATGAGCAACAGCCAGAACTGGGGCACCTTTGGAGTGAAGAGAGAGGAGCTTGGGTGCTCCAGGGCCCTCATTCTCAGGGGCCACCCTCCACACCTGTGTCAGCCCAAGAGCCAGCACCTCTTTAAGATGGATGTCCCAAGCTGCCTGTCTTGCTACCTTCTCATTCCAGCCCTGTGGCTCACAGGTTGCCTAAGGACAGCAATAACAGGTTCTAGTCCCCCCCAGCTTGGCTCAGTTTAAAAAACAATTAGGGATGAAGCCAAAGTTTGTCTCTCTTTGATGCCATCAACCAACAGTCATCACATCTCTGAACCATCCACCATCACCAGACACCTTCCTGTTGAATTCCCAGCCACCGGAAGCCCAAGTAGCCTGGACAGAAGTGCTGGGGCTCCCTCCAGATCTCCCCGAGCAGATGGAAAGTGACACCCATAATTCTTGCTTCATTTTGTCCTAGAGCCTGTTGTTCCTGTGGTGATAATGATGGGCGGGGACATTAGATAACACCAGCCATCTTTGAACATCTTTTAATGACTAGTCTCACTGCTGGAATTACTTTCCAAAGCTAGGTTATGCTAGTGTAGAATTCAGAGAGCTACAGTCTGTGGAAGCTCCCCAGAGGTCATCTCATCTAGGGGATGATGGGTGAGGAGAACACCTTCCTAGTGTGGTGGCCAAGTCAGGACACTGAGACAGAGGTTTCCATTGGACCGTATGAGCTCCTAAGTCACATGAGGCCTTATGTGGGGGCAGGGCCCAGATTGTTCCTAGCCTCAGGATTTTTTTTAACACAGTATTTTTTCAGAGCCATTTTTGGTTAATAGAAAAATAAATCAAAAATACCACATGCCTCTACCTTCCCCTATTTTCCAATTATCAAATCTTACATTAGGGTGGTATACTTTTTACAATAGATGTGCCAACATTGATCAATAATTATTAGCTAAGGTCCACTGTTTATATCAGGACCTGTTCTTGGTCTCCTAGGAATCCTGACAAATGTAAAATACCATGTATTCACCATTATAAGATCACACAGAACAGACTCTAAAAATCTCCTGTGGTCCACTTAGTCATTCTTTCTTCTCCTAAATTGGCAGGGGTATGTTATTCTCTCCAATTTGCTACAGGAGTTTATATCATTTTCTTGTTTTTCCCCTAAAATAAGTGGTGTTGATTGATTTGGGTCATCGAATCATCATCGTAGCACTGAGCTCACAGAGGCCCATTAAGCCTGGCCAGGAACACCCAGTCCCCACGAGACCCCATGTAGTGTAGAAAACAGCATTCACTGTCACAAAAAGCAGCTCACTGCATGATCCCAGTGGCAGAGCCAAGTTCAGTGGCTGCTCTTGTCTGGTTGAAAAGGACGAGGGTGGAACCTCTTGTACCTTCACATGAGAGCTAGCAGGTGGGCTTGCAGGAAGGCCACACTGTGCCAAAGAGGACAGGCAAGAGGCCCTGGAAAACGGTGAGATCCAAAAGGAAGACAGAGCTTAGCAACACAGAGCTGCAGTCACCAGTGTGTGTGGGGGGGCGGGAGAGGTCCTCCCAGAATAATTTTCATAGCAGTACTAAGAAGTTATTTGCTTTTTCCAGTCTCATTCTCTCAAAAGTGCATAGTCAAGTTTTCCCATCTATATGACATGTGGTTCTGCAATAGATTGAATGCAAAGCGGCCACAAAAGGCCAGCTGTCTCCTGGGAAGGCAGTCAATAAAGAAGTTTGCACAATGTAAAAAATGCTACTTTTTCCTGTTTTGTTCTTTTTGGAAAACGTAGCTAATTTTCGTTTAAATAGTTATGGGTGTTAACGTGTGATGGGTTCGTTTGGGTTATTTTGTGTGAGATAAGCACTTTCACGTTCTCAGCTTTCATTCTTAATATGATAAAGATTCATAGACGTAATCCTCATCACAACAACTTTTTGGAATTTTTCAATAATTTTGAAGAGTGGAAAGAAGTCCTGAGACCAAAGAGCTTGAGAATTGCTAACTTTAAGGAAGGAATTCAGTCCAATAGACCTGGGTTCAAAACCCAATTCTTCCATATGGATAAATTATTTAATTTCCTCCCCACCACCAACCCCAGGCTTTATTACCTTTTTTTTTCTTTTGATGGAACTGGGGTTTGAACTCAGGGCTTCAACACTTACAGAGCAGGCTAGGGTCTACAACATGAGCCACCCCTCCAGTCCATTTTGCTCTGGTTATTTCGGAGATGGGGGAGTCTCTCAAACTATTTACCTGGACTGGCCTCAAACCATAATCCTCCTGATCTCAGCCTCCTAAGTAGCTAGGATTACAGGCATGATCTGCCAGTGCCGGGCTCTGCCTTTACTTCTTTACCTGTAAGATGGGATGGTTGTAAAAAAAAAAAAACCTGAGTTATCCAGAAGCATCTATGGCTGTGTGCTTCCTGGCATAGATGAGGCAGCAGTAAACAGAGAAGAAAGGAAAGGAAAGGGAAAGCTTAAAAGTAAGTCCTATTCTTAAAATGTACATATGATGAGTGTGCTCTCTCATTCATGAAACTGCAAGGAAGAACTGAATTGGTGGTCCTGAAAAGATGGAGGAGTTCCTTGAGCACAAGGAAGGGTATTTCTCTTCTGGTTTTGAGAGTGTGAATGCAGGCTGAGAAGAAGCAGAGTGCAGAGTCTCCATAGGACAGACTAGCTGGTCTGCTCATGCACAGACTTGTGCACACAGACCTGTATTGCAAGAGTGAGTGTGCATCACCCTAAGAGGCACACTTTCATTTATATGTGAAAGTGACCACATCCAAACATCAAGCTTCCCAAGCAATGGTAATATTACAGCCTCAATCCTTGTCTGCCTATCTCCAGCTCAGCCCCATCCAGAGATCTGGAAATCTGTATACACGCTCTAGATGTGCAACCAGGGAAGAGCCCCGCAGGACCCTCTGGGCGGGAGCCAAGCAAAAAAAGTGTGAATATCTGCCTTTAGGAGTTTACCTACATTGTAACCAGGAAAATAGGGGAACCTGTAGGGGCCACTCTGCTGCAAGAAGACTGAGCTAAGGACCTAGACAGCTAGACAGAAAAGAAGAGGCACAGGAAGAAGAGAGAGGAGGTTATGTCTTTTCTCTCTGGCAACAGTTCTCCCTACCAGAACCCTCTTTGTCCCCAGAACTGCTCCCCATGCTTGGGCCAGAGAACTAGAGTGACTCCGTTCCTCACAGCATTCCTTGTCACATATTGAAAGCACTGTCATATCGCTGGACTAGAATCAGTTTGGGGCCAATTATCTGAAGGTCTCACCTTGCTCTAGGAACATGAGTTTCTTTAAAGAAAGACAAAGTTCCTGGTGCTTCCCCAGTCCGCAGCCTGTGCCCCACCTCAGCCTCTGTGATTCTGGATGCCCATGAAATCTCCCCTTCTTCCCTGGCAGAGGGCACGCCCTGAAGATAACATCAGCTGTGGCTCAGCTTAGTGGCCAGGCTTCTCTGCGGGTGGGGAACACTCACTGCAAAAGGTCAACCATGCTTTTTAGATCCCTCCTCGATCAGATCTCTCTGAGTTGTCTAATCAGTTCAGTTTCCCAGGCTTTTCTCTTGGATCCTTTCTACATTCTTAAGAGAAACCAGCCCAGGACTGAGATTACTGGATTTCCTTCTTTCCCCTTTTCTTTTTTTTATCATAAAGATTAGGCCCTATGAGACTTGAGTCATTCTTTCTTCAAATGGATCATATCAAAGGTCCTTATTGTATGCATAGTGTCACCTTCCCCTGCCCCCAACACACACACACAATGAAGCCAAAGCCCTGAGCTGGCCCCAAGCTCACACTTGACTCTATCTACAGAGGGGCCTCTAGGGACCTGAGCAGGAAAGGCTGCCAAAGGGGATAAGGTGGGGCAGGCCTCTTAGGCTGGGTCTTAAAGGATTCCCCACTGCCAAGGACAGGCCTCAGAGGAAGCTCCTGGAGCTGCTGGGTGGTAGAGGCAGTCAGGACCCAGGTAGGAAGGCCACTGCCAGCAAGTCTTTAAATTCTTTATTCTTAAAAACTCTGATCAAGCCAAAAACATGAGAACACACATGATCCCAAAAAGCATCCCGAACATCTCCTCCCCTTCCCTGCATGCAGCAGGCACCCTGCTAGTTAACCAGCTCCCTGAAACACCTGCCAGGCAGGAAGAAAGAAAGAGGATCTGACCATAGACCTCAGCTGTTCCTGTGTACACACACATACATTCCTGCACACGCACCTATTCACATGCTTACAAATGTCTGCACTCACTGCTGTGTACACACACCTGCACATGTGTGCACTCATATCCACCACCCCCCCACACACACCCTGATTGCTCATAGCCCTCTTTTGAAGCTTCAGTTTTTCAAACCCTCTAGCGTGGTCCTTTTCTTTCTTTCTTTCCTTTTCTTTTTTGGCAATACTCAGGCTTGAACTCAGGGCCTACACCTTGAGCCACTCAACCAGCACTTTGTTTTGTGTGTGATGGGTTTTCTTGAGATAGGGCCTTGCAAACTATTTGCCTAGGCTGGCTTCGAACTATGATCCTCTTGATCTCTGCCTCCTGACTAGCTAGGATTACAGACATGAGCCACTGGTGCCGAACAACCGTGGTCCATTTCTACTCCCATATCTTATTCTCAGGACCCAGAGGCAAACTTGAGTCCATGTGAAACCAGAAAGGGGAAGAGGTGCCTGCCTGAGTCTCTGAGGACTCAGCCACAGCCTTCTGCTGTGTGTGCTCATTTCCTCTTCTCTTCCCTATTAGCTGTCAACTCCCTCAGGGGAGAGGATAGATTTTGTGAGTTTTGGTGCTCACAGAACCATGCACACAGTAGACGCTTAATAAATGGCGGTTGGTAGACTGAATGGAAGGATGCATGGTGGAGCAGTGAGGGGAGAGCCTGAGTTGGTGGGTGGCACACTCTTAGGCAGGCCAGGAGTTCAGGGGACTCCAGATCCCCCTCCCCATTGGTCATCAGTTGATGACCCCTCTAGCCTCAGTTTCCCTCCCTAAAGAAACATGATCTAAGACCCCAGGTTTCCTCTACCCTTCTTCATCTCAGAAGTGCTTCCTGGCAACCTCCAGAGAGGGGTTTGTCTAGCTCCCCACTCATGATCTGACAGCCTTTCCTGCCCCAGAGCTTCAAACTGTGGGGGAAGCAGGGGAGTTCTCATGGTTGGTATCAGCGACTCCCCAGCGCCAGCCCTGGCTGGCCCCTGTAGATCCACAGACTTCCAGTGAGCAGAACTGGGAGTTTCAGTGGCCAAGACCCCAAGGCCAGGTGGACAGTGTTCTGAAGTAGGAACCAGACCTCTGCATGATCTTCATTTCTCAGCCTCCTTACCACCAGTGGTCCACACTGCACCAAGCCATCTCTCAGAATGACCACTCAGCCCAGGACAGACCAATGTTGTCAGACCTGTGGGACTTAACAGCATCTTTGGCTCAAGTGGTGAAATAGAGGAGGAAAAAGACATCCAATAGCCAGAGAATTGGAGACCTTCTGGGTTTCCCATCCAACACTGAGTACCATGTGAATTTCATTTCACTCAACCCAACATCCACACCCTTCCCCCGTGTTTAAGTGGCAGCATTCTGATTTCCATTTGGGAAAGACCTCATTCCCACTTGAACAAAGTCTGATGGGACAATCATTGAAGATGCCCACCCTCCCCTCCCCAAGCCGAGGCCCGGGTGCCTGAGCCCAGCAGAGCTGAATGCACAGGTTTTCCCTGGACCTTGACTAGGGAGCAGATACAAGGCAGGAGTCAGTGGCATAGCCCAGCTTCCTATCCATTTTGCCCTGACTCGCCTTCCTTCTCTCTGATCCTCCCAACTGCCCCTCAATTCCACCTCTCTATTGCCCACGAGCCACACTCCATAACCCAGGGCAGAGGCATGGAGACCACACACCTCCAGTCACCTTGAGTGAACAAAGCACGCCTTTGCCCCTTTCTGAGAATCAGGACCACCACTGTGTGGTGCAATCATGCCAAGGCTGGCGTACCAGGCCTGACACCATCTCTTCACTGCACAGCTTTGGTCTCAGGACTTGACTTCTCTAACCTCAGTTTCCTCATCTCTAAAATGGGAAGAATTTCCTCCCATCTGTGGGTTAATAAAATGCACAGAGAATGCCTGGAAACCTGCAGGATTCTCAGGAGTGGTAGTTGGTGATGGTGGTGTGTTGGCCTCATCAAAAAGTCTCCTTGCTTGCCATCCATTAAGCCCAGACGGAGAACCTGAGAATCGCAGTCGGCTTCCTGCTTGATCCAGTGCACTGACGTCACCATGTTGCTTTTCGGTTGTACAAAACATCAGGTGCCAAGCAAAGCCTCCCAAAGCCCCTTTCGGAAAGGGCTTCTTTGTCTGGCTTCGAACAAGAAGGAGTCCGTTGCCAAGCTGAAATAGCACATAAACCTTAGAACCCACAGATTTGAGGGAATTCTAATCTTGGCCCAAACTGGCAGGAGTAAAGTGTAGGGGGTGGGGAGGATGAGTCACAGATTCCACCCTTCAGAGGGGGCGACCTAATATGGCATTGGGGAGCCACGAGAAACGACTTAGGTATGCCTGGACTTTCAGACTGGAGCCATGACTCTGGCCAGGCACCAGCTGTACCCCCCACCCCCACCCAACACACACACACACACACCTACCCTCTCAGACCCATAGAGCAGAGCTTGGGGTAGCAAACCAAAACTGGGGCTCAGATCATGTGGGAAGGAGTCACCCAATGCTTAACCTGTGATGGCCTTCTCCCAGCAGCAGGCTCTGGGTCTAGGGCCCAAGGTGGCTATACCTCTTCAGACAATGGTGGTCCTGGCCCACTCTTAGATCTCTGAAATGCAGCCATTGAGTACGATGAAGCACACAAGCATGTGAGTAAAAGGAGGCTTCACCCCACACAACCTCGGAGCATATGAATTTCAACCCTTGGAAAAAAGGGCCTGGGGAAGGGAGGAATACCAAAAGGTGGCATTTCTGGAACTATAATGGTTTTACAACTTACAAAAACACAGAGATGTCTCTTAAAGGAGAGTGAGCCTAGCCCTGGGCTCAACTATGGGCAAGTCACCTCGCTTCTTTGTACCTGGTTTGGATCACCTGTAGATTGAATGAAATGGAGAAGTGGTCCTCACATTCAGTGTTCCCCGGAATCATTGGGAAGGCATGCTTACTGGGCCTAGCTCAGAGATTCAGATTGAGTGGGCCTGGGGTGGGGCCTAAGAATTTGCATTTCCGACTAGCCCCCGGAGCTGGAGCTGTGGAATTCCTCAGTATGTGCAGAGGAAAAAGAGTCTCTTTACCCTGCATCCCTAGCCAAAGTCCTCTGATTGGACAAACAGGTCCTGTGCTCACTTCTGACCAGTGGTTGCATGCCCTCTCTTGATTGGCCAGGCTAAGGTCCTGGGTTCCATTTCTAGAGATAGGAGATGAATCAGCTTCCCCAGAACCACATCAAAACAAGGACTGAGGATTGCTGGGATGAGTTGGAGGAGGGAGTTACACTGGAGAGACAAGCAGCCATTGCCCATCTGGGGGGTGAGGGTTTAGGGCCAGCAGTTGAGCCAGGTGAGGCTTACTCCTGAGTCTCTGCTCTCTCTAAGACACATAGCTATTTCCCTTTGAACCCTCTGTTGAAGAGGTCAACACTTGGTGGTGTTTGCCAGACCCACACTCCTGAAGCCCAGTGGAAGAGTTCTAGAAAGAGACCTCTTTCAGAAAGGACCTGCCTCCATGGAGGACAAGACCTAACCATTCCAGATAAATGAATTGCATCCAAATCCTTCCAGGAAGGAGGTAATTACCTCAGCTCTCCTGAGTGGCCTTCCTGAAGAACTTTTAGCAACACAGTGTGGTTACCTGGGTCATTCATTACAAACCTGTGCTCTGTAACAGGTATAGCACTTTATAACAGTCTTGGGCACAAAGACTTGCATGAAGTCCATTTCTAACCTCGAAGAGACTCCCAAATAATGAGGATGATGATGGTGGTGATGGTGATGATGAAGAAGGGGTTGATGTGTCTCCCTTGGTCCTGTGGAGTGTTCGTTCAGATCCATACTTTGTGTTTTGGAAGACTTGCTCCTAGTGGCAATGCAGTAATCGATCCTTCTTCCTTCCCAAGCCCCCAGTGGCTTACCCAGGTCTGCTAGCTGAGGGGGTTTAGCATTTGGTCCATAGAATCAGATGAAAACCCCAGGCCAGGAACGGATCCTGGGTTTAAGTCACTATTACGACTAGCACCTCCAGTCTATCCAAAGATTATCAGGGCACTTGACTTGGGACTCATTCACTGGAAAGCAGAATCATGATGATTCAGCTACTAGGCAGACTCTGGCTCTGAATTCAGTCGAGGCTGTGTGACCTTGGAATTCCCATTGTCATTCTGTGCTTCTCATCAGCAAATGGAATTCTAAACTATGAAAACTTAAACTGTCTAAGGCACTATATTGCCTGGTGCCTGACCAGTGCGTAATGAAAATTAGCAAAGATTATTGGATTCACAGGACATTGGAGAAGTACCTACCATGGGTCAGACACCATACTGGGTGACAGAAGCTCTGAGCAGTAAAGAACTGGAACCTTGTCTTTAAAAAATTGTCCACAGTCTAGGAGAAGTTAAGATCCAAAGAAAGGTAAACCGAAATACATGATGATAAACATGTCACTGAGCTTTGCATAAGATGGAAGAGAACGGGAAAGCCTTCCAAGGGGAGGAACATCTGACCTAGCCTTTACCAACAGGTGTTTGGGAAGAAATTCTAACAGAGTCAACAGAATGTGGATGTTATGAACAGGCCTGGCTGTCCCCAGAGTGATGGTGCAGAGGGACAGGAACATGAGGTTCCCAGGGGGAGGGTATGATAGGCCTGGAAAATCAGTTGTCGTCACACTGCTGTTTGGACTTTGTCCTGAGCCAACAGAAGTTTTAAGCAAGAGAATGGAATGGGGTGAGATATGACTTTTTTCTGACTAAAACTGCTAGCAGGGCAGAGGGTGGGCCAAATATGGAGAGAGAGGGACAGCCAGGTCTGTCGAGAAGCTGAGCCCAGGCAAAGATGATGGGACCCAGGCAGGGCCTTGACAGTGGAGATGAGAACGAGGGGCTGGGTTCAGGGCGTTTTTGTCAGAATTATGGACAGAAAGTGGTGGCTAACAGATGTTAGGGAGGAGAAGGAGGGAAGGCTCAAGGTCAAGTTCAATGCCTAGACTGAGAGGCTCTGTGGATAGTCTTGACCAGGTTAGGGAAATACAAGAAGAGGAACAGACTGGAATAGGTGGGCATGAATGGAGCTATTAGATGCATATTTTCTATGGACCACCTCTTCATACTTACAAGGTCTGGTATTTGTTGTAAAAAGAGAGCCAGGCATGGTGGGGCAGGCCTGTAAACCCAGCCACTTGGGAGGTGGAGGCAAGAGGATAGAGAGTTCAAGGCCAGCCTGGGCAAAGTTAGCAAGACCCTATTTCAAAACATAATACAAAAAAAGGGGGCTGAGGGCATGGTTCAAGTGGTACAATGCTTGATTACCATGTGTGGGCCCTGGGTTCAATCCCCAGTACTGGAAAAAAAAAAAAAAAAGAAGAAGAAGAAGAAGAATGAAAAAGAAAAGAAAACGACATAGAGTAGATTTTCAAAATTTTCCCTAAGAGTAATTATAATCAGGCCTGGGGTTCTGCTTTCTGATAACAAAAACAGTCAAGATCAGTATAAATACCTGTGATGATCAGGCAAGGCTCAAAAGAAAAGAGGCAACAAGCTAAACACCCTCCTAATTTATAACCGAATCATGCCCACTTACTTTTGTCAGCTAACATAAATGAACACACTTTAGGACACATCCACTTTTGGATTTTGCCAAGGCCTCATGTCTGCCCACATCCCAACTGGGAATGATGGACAAAGTCCTCCTTTATGTAACCCTGTCCTTGTAGAAAAAAAAAAAAGAAGAAGAAAAAGAAAATACCAATCTTTAACCATGGAATAAATATAGGAGAGGATGGCTTTAAAATTAAAGGTTGGAAAAATGTCATGCCGCAAAATCCAAACCCCAAGCAGGGCCTAGGGAGCCGCAAACCACACATATTTGTACTTCAAGAGCACAAATCTTTTGAAAGGGTTGGAAATAAAGAGCCCTAGGTTCAGCTGGGGAAGGACCAATTTTTATCCAAAACACATCTTTATGGCTGGGTTTTCAGGCCTGGAAAGTGTTCCTCATGGAAACGCTGAGAGCCTCTCCACATCCCACACCAGCACCATCTCAGCTTTTCTAGAAAATGCGACTTTTTCTTTTAAAAAATCAGACTTTCCCTTACAACTAGGTCAAGTGGGAAGGCAAGCAGGAGTCAGATCTGGGGAGTTTGCAATTTCAAATAACATTATAGAAAGGATTCTATTAGGGACTGGGATGCCTTTACTTTCCTCGCTTTCACTGGAAGCTTGTGGGAATGAGGGGACAACCTAGCAGGAATCACCTGTTGTCCAGAGCCAGAGAGAATTAAGGATCCTGGACAACCAAACTCTGCTCAGAAGTCACAGGCTCAGGTCCACAGTGACCTGGAAGACACACCAGGTAGTGACACTGAATTTCCAAGTGACACACCTAAACTATGCATGAGTCTATGAAATTGCCTTAATTTTAATGAGAACCAATTCCAAAATATTTCAGTTACAACATGGGCCAAAGCACAGCTCACTGGCGCCCTTGGAGATTTGTGCTCATTGCCTCCTGACATTACCAAGGTCGAATTTCAACATGCCCAGAGAAGCAGAGAGACAAGAAGCTTTGTGGTAAGCGGATTTGGAATACTACAAGCCCCAGACCTGAGCTCCTGCCCTGCTCTTCCACCCTCTCCTCTGTAAGGCAATTGGCCACCTTCTCTGGCCTCAGTTTCCCCATCTTGGAAAAGAGGGGTAGGCAAGTTTAAGCACTAAGGGCCTGCCCACAACCTAGGATTCTATGCCTGTGTTCAGTAGGAGCCATTCACCATGTAAGGTATTTTCTGGAAGGCAGAGTTGTTAAATTCATAGTGATTCAGGAATTTAGGTAGGCAAAGCCCTCCTTACCGCCCTCAAAGGTCTTAGGAAGACTCTCCCTAAACTCTGGAATGAAAGGGAACTGATAAATGGAGGGCATGCTGAGGGTTAGCTGATAGGGTGGCCACCCCGTGTGTGCACAGGGATCAAAACTCTCAGCTCTCTCATCAATCCTTATCTTCCTAAGAAGCCTGAAAGGCAGAGAACTTGTCAATACATTTTGTCTGCATTTTGAAGATAGGAAATGGAGAGTCAGAGGATTTAAGCATTGTATCCAGCAAGAAAGAGGCCAGGAGGAGGGCGTGTAAACTGAGGCTAATTCTGTGAGGAAAAGTCACCATTTCTGGACAGTAAGAACCAAATCCTGCAGAAAGAGTGAGCTTCTGCCAAAAATGGACCAATCTCGGTGTCTTCTCACCCTCTTGTCCCTTCTATGACCCTCTTGGGCCACATAAAGACAGCCATGGGTAGCTCTGCCTTCCACCTTAACTTAACTTGACTTAACAAACTCTTCCTCATCCTAGACCACATTTCTGTCTTTGAAAGACTCTTTTCAACTGAGTAGTACTCTCCTATGCAACTCAGTTAAAAGACAAATTAGATTCATGTAGAATATAATTGGGTTTTCTCCCTTCTCTGGTATTTTCTTTCACATCCCCAAATGTCAGAAAGATGGAATTCTGTTGACAGCTGTAGGCGACAGGCCTGCTAGGTCACCCTCATACCTGAGCCTCCTGACATCAGGGTAGATAGCACAGACTTGCCTGTATCTCCAGAGAGGCATAATTTTCTGTTCCTGAAAGAATCCAGTCTCCCTTTCTCTATTACCTGCACTTTGGGGCAGCCAGAACCAGCTGCAGAGCCCCTGCCCACCCATGCCCCGCACACTGGCCCTATGATGTGGTGCCCTTGTGCTGAAGCTGAGATGGGAACCTGGGTCTGGGTAAGACATGCCTTTCATGGCCAGAGTCAGCTAGTTCTTACATATCAAGCCCACAGCTGCCCTTCAGCTCTGTCATGTTTTGCCTCTTTCCAGGGCTTTCCTGAGGCTGCCACAAAACAGCTATGTTCATGAGGCAGGACCAGGGGTCACTGATTCTGCCCTTGTGTTGCATCTGAGAAATCTGAACTCACAGTGCCTGAATGGTTTGTCCAGGGCCATCTAGCTAGTAAGGACTAAGCTGGGTTTGAAGTCTACCTACTGGATTCCACTGGGCCGAGCCTTCCGGCCATGCTGCTGCCCTTTGTCACCTTCCTGTACTCCACACAGGGGGAGCAGGTGGGAGAGGCTGGTACTGGCTTTGAAGTCAATGGCTACTCAGAAGTCACCTTACTGACCTAGACAGAAAAGCTGTAATGGCCACCGTCTGTGGAGAAGCCTAGCCCTGGCCTCTCTGGTAGATAATCGCTAGGGCTGTCTGACACCAGAACAAAAAGAGAGGTGGGAAGGGCTGTTTTGGACTGAACTGAGTCCTTCCAAATTCATATATCCGCACCCTAATGTGGGCCTTTTAGGAAGTAGTTAACGTTAGAAAGGTCCTAAGAGTAGGGCCATGATTGGATAGAATTGGTGGCCTTATAAGAAGGGGAAGACATCTCTCTCTGTCTACGTGCACGCACCAAGGAAAGGTCATGTGAGGTCATAGGTAAAATGGTGGCCATCTCCAAGCCACCATTCGCTAGACCCCAATTAGACGGATTCTGTGATCTAGGCCTTTCCAGCCTCCAAAAGTGTGAGAAAATTAGTGTCTTTTGTTTAGGTTGACCAGTATGTAGCATTTTGCTATGACAGCCAGAGTGGAGAATTCCAAGGACAAACTCAATGAGGGAGGACAGACCCAATAAGACAGTCATCACCCAGGGGCCTCCTGCTTAACACTGTCATCCCCAAATTCCTTCCATCCTCAGGCACCGTAAGGGACCCTGTTCTCATTCCATGGAGAGCTGGGTTGAGGTCTGTCCCTGTCCACTCAGGTGACCGCTGTTTTCTTAATCTTCACCCAGGCAAATTTAGATTTTCTCTTCTTGCTGACTTGTGGCCCACGTGGGATGGGTTCTTATGGTTCTGGTCCATCAGAGAATTGGCCCCCCAGCCTTCCTCTAACCTGGGTCAGCCTCATTCGCCTTCCTCAGCCAGTTCAAGTGCAGGTGTCCACCTTGGCCAGTGCTCATTCATCAGGAGGTGACTTTTGAGCAGTTATCAGAAGTGTAGGTGTTGAAAAAGTTGGCAGATCTAGAATAGGACCACCCTGGGTTTGTACCAGTGCTCTCCCACATAGTAACCATGTAATCATGAACACGTTAGCTGACTTCCTCCCATCTATCCCATGCCAGTGTTGTAAAGATGTCATGAGAGAAGATGCTAGAAGGCCCACCCACGGGGGTCCCTTCTTATCAGGGTGAGGCAGGGAATGGGCCTCACCTCTCTGGTTCTAGGCAGAGCTGTTGGAAAAAAATGTTAATTTCCAAGAAAACTAGATCATAAGTACTGTACTTGTTTTTTTAAACAACCTGATTATAAAATTATCTGAGAAGGCCATTAAGTCTCAACTCTCCTAACCTCTACTTCTGTAATGGGTTGAACATTGGCCCCCTCAGGATATGTTCAGGTCCTAGCCCCTGGAACCTGTGAGTGACTTTGTTGCAAATAGGGCCTTTGCAGCTATAGCTAAGTTAAGGATCTCAAGATGGGATCACCCTGGAATATGTAGATGAGCCCAAAGTGTAATGGCAAGTGTCCTAAGAGACACACCAGGTGAAGACAGAAGCAAAGATTGAGGTGAACAGCCACAAGCCAGGAAGTCCATGGAGTCCCTAGAAGCTGGAGGAGATAAAGAGGATCCTCCCCTAGAGCACGGCCCTACCAGACCTTCCTTTCAGACTTCTGGCCTCCAGAACTGTAAGAGAACAACTTTCTATTGTTTTAAGCTGCTGGCTTTATGGGAATTTCTTACAGCAGCTTATGAAACTAATACAGAAATGTATCAGCTAGTTCAGGAGTGATTAATAACTAATACAACCTCCCACCCCTCAGGCAGTGGTGGACCCGAGTATGGAACTGATGAGTTGCTCACTGATGGCTGGGGAGTGGGAAAATGAGCCCAGAGATTGTCAAAAGGGTTTTCTGCAACAAAGCAACTTCACAACATGCTCTGAGACAGACTTAAAGAGCCACCTCCAAAGGTACACCCTCTCTTCTCCTCACTCAATGCCAACTCTACCCAAACAGCCTTTCCTCCTGTGGAAACAGAGTGTGGCTACACATTTCTAGAAAGTTCCATGGCCCTTGGTTCCACCAAGCGTCAAAGCCTCTGCTTCATGGTAATTAAGTTAAACACACTGCCTGAGTTTGCTGAAAACTGATAAAAACATTTCGGCTTCCCAAAAAAGATGTTACTGTGTTCATCCCATGGACCCCCTCTGGGTCAACCAGGCCCTCCAAGCGCTCCACAGGTAAGGTATAACTTCTTCAAGGGATGCAGGTGGTATGGTGAGAAAGATGCTTCAAGTACCTTCCTGCCCACAAGGATGGGAGAGCAAGGGGGTGATCAAGAGTGGTTACAACTTTGATCTAAGGCCTGGAGGCATGGCTCAAGCAATAGAACACCTGTCTTGTAATCGTGAAGCCCTGAGTTCAAAACTCCACTACTGCCAAAAAATAAGATATAAAAAATAAATAGAACTTTGATCTGGCTGTCTACATGGGAGAAGGGCTTAGAAGTGAAACTGCTGGTTGAGTGCTGGTGGCTCACGTCTGTAATCCTAGCTACTCAGGAGTCAGAGAGCAGGAGGATCACGGTTCAAAGCCAGCCTGGGCAAATAGTTCACGAGACCCTGTCTCGAAAAAACCCTTCACAAAAAAGGGCTGGTGGAGTGGCTCAAGGTGTAGGCCCTGAGTTCAATCCTCAATACCACACACAAAAACAAAGAAGTGAAACTTCTCAGACTAATTAAACCCTCCAGAAATGGTGGGCCAGGGTGTTGGCCTGGAGAGCTTTGGCTACTCCCCATCCCATCTCCAGCCTCTCAAAGTCAACCTCCCAAATTTGTTTTTATAGAAGCAACATGCTTGCTGTGCAAAAGCAGCTCCAGGTCAAATTCCAAATTCCCCCAACCCCTTCCATAACAACTTCACACTCTCGACTCATCCCCTAAAGAAATTCTGGAACCACCTGTGCCTCCCCTATCCCTGCACACACCTCCCTCTCTTGCTAGCCGCTGTGCTTGTCCACAGATGTGGAGCCCATCTGAACTCTCCTGAGATGCTCCTGGGTCATGTAGAGATCTTAAGTAACCCATGGGCCCTACATGGTGGGGACCCAGAAGAATCCTGAATGTTCTTATTGTTCTGAGTAGCTATAAAAGCCCTGTCTACAAGAGTGCGCGTGCACACGCTCACACACACAACTACACATGCCCCCTCTCAGGTTCTCCCAGGGTACACAGGTGCCATGTAAATCAGGGCAGGCCAACAATGCATGCCTTCACTAGCACTGCTTACATCCTCGCCTTCTCCCTCACACCCGCCCGGTCTTTGAAAAGGGTCTAGGCTTTCACCCTGGGGATTTGCCCAGGGCTCAACTTCCCCAAAGCGGCTGTGCACACCCGGTTTCCTTTATTGGGAGTCTCCGCTTCCTCTCATGTCTCCTGCCCTTGACTAAATTCACCTGCTGTCAGGCCAGAAAAAATAAGGGCTTAGTGCTTGATTTGCTTTCAACCTCATTTAGAAGACACGAAAAACTGAAACTAGATCCGGGCATTTTATTACCAGTCCTCATTACCTGTACACGTTTATTGCATATGTAGATTTTTCTCCGGATCTGTTTATGTGGGGGAGTTGTGCGCTGATTTATGGGGCAAGTGGCTCTTGGGTCATTTCAGCAACTGGAGCTTTTCTGACACTTTTCACTGCAGTTAATGGGAAGCAAAAAGAAGTCGCACCCAGTTGGTTACACATCCAGGTGAACTACATCCAGGTGGTCCTAGTCCGGCACTGGGATGGCCTTTGTGTTCAGAGAGGAGGTTGGAGAAGTGCAAGTGTGCCTACCCTCTCATCCATGAAGTCTTAATGCACACAAGAACATGGTGTGGTAGAAAATCCAACCCAGCCAGCAAGACTGTGGAGAGGCCCACCCTGCCCCCTGAAGCTGGTATTCCAGCCCACCCGATGAATACAGTGTTAGGGTACAAAGGTGCTCCTTAGCTGGAGAGATCAGTTTACTTCCTGCCAAACAAGCATCACTCAAATATCACTCTCTCACCTTCTCTCCTTCTGGAAGAAACACATTATTTATTTAGCCTTTGGTTTGTGGATCTCTGTGGCAACCCTGCAACCATGTAGCAGTGGCAGGTTGCTACATGGTGCTCAAGGGGAGAAACGGTGCCAGAACACACACACAGGCCACTAACTGTCTCCAAAGCACCTCAAAACACTCAGCTTAGCCAAAGGGCATTTTTTATGACTCTAATCCCTACCCCCAGGTCTCTCAAGTGACCTCCATTCTTGAAAGCATCACTGAGTTTCAGGACTTTGTTATTTGCTACTGTCCTTATCCACAAGTCACCTGCAGAGGTCCAGCATCCAGCTAGTACATTGTTACCTAAGCCAAGGGTTGACGGTGGGTAGATAGCAAATACTTGCAGCTTTACATCTTTTGCAGTTGTTCCACTCCACTGTCCATTCGACCCCCATTATGTAAATGAAGGGGCGTGCTGTGTCCCAATAAAACTTTATTTATAGACATCAAAATTGGAGGTTTGTATTATTTCTATGTGTCAAAAAATGTATCTTTAAAAAAAAATCTTTAATCTTTGTCAACCATTTAAAAATGTTTCTTGGCTCACAGGCAGTGGGCCACGCATTGGTATAAGGGCCAAATCTCTCCCCTGACTGCAGCCCAGAAGGCCTTCTCCCTTTCTCCACATGCCCAGCCCTGCCACTCATGGCAGGGTTTATGGTTTAGTGTTTTGACTTTGCCTTTTTCATTCACAGCACTGGCTACTCCTGGGTGATGGCCAGCAAGGAACTTCTATATTTTGGTTAAACCTAAATTCAGCGAGAGATAACCAGAGGACTGGTCTCCTGGGGAGAAAAGACCACAACAGGGAGGAGAGCCGTTTTTTAACGGCTGTGATTATGTGTTCAAAGACACATTCAGTCTTTTCCCAGGAGAGGTTACAAAGCCACAGCACAATGTGAAGAGTGGCTCCAGCCACCATCCCCCATTCCAAACTCTGCAGGAAGGAGGTACCCTGTAGTCAGCCGGACCCGGAGGAATCTCCCCTCTGACAGGACAGACTCGTCAGCATCTCCAACCCCTGTCTGTGACCTGTGTTAATTCCACAGTTCCCACGGCTTCAGTGGAGAGGCCCTTCAATGACACACAGTCCCACCACTGAAGAGCACCCAACCAGGTCTGGTGGTATTGCCCTTTGTCACAGTGCTCATTTTGATTTGCCTGACACTACACCACACCTGGGGCCAGAGAGAGTTTCCTTCCCCAAGCCCTCCAAAACCTTGGCTCCTGTTCAGGTTTGTCTTTTGGACTCACAGGACTTAAACCATTCACTAGCTTGGCCAGTGTTGTTCTCAAAGTGTCTGACCCTTTAAGATCAGATAGGGCATTCATTGCCTGGCTACATTTGTAGAGTGAATGCTTGTTTAAGAAGGCAAACATAACAGGTTGAATATCATAAACATAATTTAATGATTTTTAAACACTCTGATCGTGATTTTTAATGATTTAAAACACAGTAAATGTTTTTTGTTTAAAAAAAAACAGTGGTGAGGGTAGATGTGGCCAAGGTCACATTCACAATCAATAAGCAATAATAATGATATTTAAGTAGGTATACACACAAATACATTTTATCTTTGTATTTGTCAAAATATCTACCTTTATATCTATGTCTATATCCAGACAGAGATTAGATAGATAGATAGATAGATAGATAGATAGATAGATAGATAGAAACAGTAGGTACTATTTGAGAGCCATGTAGAAAGCACTATTTGGTCCTTCTCAGATAAAAATCTCATTTAACTCAACAACCACTTCTCACCACATTTACAGACCAAGAAAGCTTTTCCTACATTAGTGCTGAGATTACAGGTATCCACCACTACATCCCGCCTTCCTTTATTCTTAATTTATCAAACTGTTCAGTGTCCTGTCCATTTCCAAGTACATCACTCTCTGCATTTTGACTTGTGTGCCTATACAGGAAGGATACACTTAACTGGAATCAAGAAAAGAATTAGAAGAGGACAAAAAGTCTGAAAAACCAGCCCAGCAGGAGGCAGTGGGATGAACACAGAAGGAAAAGTCACTTGTTCACACATGTATTTGAAGCTGAATTCTGTTCCTGAACTGCTTCATGCCCTGGGGCTCCACTTCACCAACTGGCAGGAATCCCCTGCCTTTTATTTCAAACGCCCTGAGAGGCTGGAGCTCATGACGACTGGTGCTGGCCACCTACTATCTGAATAACACATCACGTGACCCCCTGAAACAAGACTGCAAGGCAATTTGGAGAGTCCATTCAATGCCCCCACCACCACCAAATCCCAGGAAAATAGGCCCACAAGGGCCCCATTCCAAAATGTCACTGAAGACATGGAAGGCTCTGCTGTCCCTGCCCAGAGTAAACAGCCAAGTCACTTGAAGGCTTCCTGGGGATGAAATGTGAGAGAAGATAAACTTTTATCTCAAAAGACATCCAAAAATAAATAACATCAAAATGCAGGCTGGCTGAGGACTCGCGTGTGCATTCATAAGTAATGGTGCATGAATTAGTCCCCATGGCTCACTCAAGGTCATCAGGCTATACTTGGAGTAAAACTGGCGTTGGGCGGTAGAGATGCCCTCAGAAAGAAGCCCTACCCTTTGTATCGCGTGGTGGTCAGTGTTTCATTCCTCTCCCAGCCAAGAGAAAAAAGAGGGAGTGGATCAGTTTCTCAGCCTTTCTATTCTGCTAGGAACCAGAAGGCCTCTTAGCTATCTTAGTCATGCATTCGTAAGTGTGGAAGCAAGGCTGATTTATTGAAGCATCTTTTTCTGAAAAGGCCAGTAAGGTATCATGTATGTTTGACCCCTGATCTGAGTGATATCTCCTTAGCTATTAAACCATATTAAAAATATGGACAATAATAAATGTTGGCAAGGATGTGGAGACATGGGAACATTACTAGTGGAAATACAAAATAGTCCAGCAAGTTTGGAACTCAGTCTGACAGTTCCTCAGCAGTCTAGATGTTAACCATACAACCCAGCAATTCCGCTCCTGGGTGTATAAGCAAAATAAATAAAAACATGACCACACAAAAACTTTCATGAATGTTAGCAGTAGCTCTATTCTTAATTGTCCAAAAGTAAAAACAACCCAAATGCCCAGCAGTGGATGAATGGTATATCCACACAGCAGAATTCGGGGATAAAAAGGAGGTACTAATACACACTACAGTATCGATGAACCCTAAAACACTCAGAAAACCAGACACAAAAGGCCACATCTTGTATGATCCTATTCACATGAAATGTCTGCAACTGTAATCCCATAGACAGCAGATGACGGTTTCTGGGAGGAGGGATGAAAAGTTTCTGCTGGCGGGTGCAGGGTTTCTTTTTGGAGCGCTGAGAATATTCTAGAATTAGGTAATTGTGATGTTTGTACAACATTGCAAACATATTTTAAAAACCACTGGAATGTATAAACAATTTATCAAGGAAAAGGAAACATCTTTTGAGTACCATCTGCCAGAGTTAAGCTCCTACAGGTAATCCTCAGGGGAACACCGTGAGGCTGGTGACAGCCAGGTTTACAGTGGAGGAAATAAATGTCCAGACAGATTCCATGATTTGCTCAACATCGCCCAGCTGTAAGTAAACACACTGGCCTGATTCTGTCCAAGCCCACCAGCCCTTTTCTCCTGTACTGTGCAAAACCATAGTCTTGTTTACTTCGACCCCTGCCCAGCTAGGTGACCCTCAGAAACCTGAAGCCAAGTGTCAAATTCCTGTTCTGTACTAGCCAAGCTCTCTGGACCTTGGCTAGTCTAGTTCTCAGAATGGTGGTTGTGCCTCCCTGGCTGTCAGATGTTTTGCTGATTGTTTTAATTTCCTGGGTGGGGTTAAACAAAGCTCATGGAGGGAAGATGGAGAAGAGGCTGGGCAGTGGATGAGGGGTCCTCTACCCCTCGGGAACCACAGAACTCTTCTTTCTGCCTCTTCATGCTCCTGTCCTGAGGCCACCACTAGCTGGACATTGAAGTGGCTTCTTGAATCCTTTTCTAACTAGAAACAGCAGATTTCAGACACTACCTATCCAAGACACCTTCAATCTTTATAACTGAACTGATCTCACGACTTGATAACAATTAGAATTTATTAATTTTCCAAGCTTTCTTTAGGTTTTGGGAGAGAGGACCATAAGCACCAGGATTCTTTCAAGCCCTGCCTGCATGTTTATTTAGGGAAAGTCTCAAAAAAAAAAAAAAAAAAAGGCTCACCTTTTTCATGGACCATCCTGCCTTCTTTCCCTTCAGGACAAATATCTCAAAGTAATTCTAAAGTTACAATTGCCAACAGCTGGTTTAGAATTCTTGCCCACCCATTTCCCTGAAACAAGCAAAAGTACAGCAATTCTTACTTCCATTATAATCTACATAGTCAAAGCCATAAACTGCCCCTTGGGTGGATGTGTACCAACACATCGCCCATCTGAACAGAGAACAGGTGGGGATGCTAAGCCTGACTTTAAACACACCTGTCAGTATCAGCAGGTGCATCTTCCCCAGGCCTAGCAAATGGGTGGAAACATCCAGAGGGCTGCAGAATAATCCCTGTGACCATGCGCTCATCATTAGGCTGTTTTCACATACCCTATATTGCTGTGCGAGAGATGAACGCAGGGCCTTAAGGTGGATAGGTAAGTGCTCTACATTGAGCTACACCCCGCGCCCCACATACCTTACTTTTTAATTGTGATCTTGTGGTGGAATCATAACCTTGCTCTACGAGTAAGAAATGGAAGCCCATGAAGCTGGCAGATACATAAGTAGAACCAAAGATGCAAACAGGCTCTTCTAATGCGCAGTGAGACCCTTGCTCTACCACCAATGGCCTCAAATCCAACAGGGACCCATAGGACAGCACTACTTAACTCTGAGAAGCCCTGCAAGGCTCTAAGAGAATGGATGAAGTGCAGGTGAAGGGCCAGTTTTCATCTGTCCTGGCACAGAAGCACCTTCAACAGGCAGACATAACGGCCTTATGGGTCATAGATCCACAATGTGTTAACGGATAGGCAAAACTGTACTTGTGGTATGACTTTTTAAAAAATGTGTCCATGCTTCCTTTAGAAAATGTGAAATGAATTCTATTCTCCAGGCAGCATGGGAAAAGCACCTAAAAAGTCTCAAGGTCCCTGGAATCCAGGTAACCTGGCTGCCTCCAGGTTTGTGACACTACCTCCCATGCATTTCTCCTGTGTTCCTCTGGGGAATAAGTAGCACCCAGGAAGGAACAATAACCCTCTCCCCTGAGGTACTGGTTAAAGACCCAGCCAGGGCTAAACCACTGGATTCACCTGTCCAGGAGCCTTTCAACTTTGCCTTCTGTGCACTCCATCAACATCTCCAAATATAGGAAACCATTTGGTAAGACACAAGTATTAAAAAAATAAGCTGAGTGACATTTATTTTGTCCTGTTAACATTAATATCTGTAGAAACATTTTATTGTCAGTATAAAAATTAACAGGTTTTATTAAATACTCTCTCCAATTCCATATCACACAAAATCAGTGTAATCTGCATTAATGTTGCATGGGTATAGCAAGGTGAGTGGGTGTTTCGAAAGCAAAACACAATACTTTAATACAGAATCCGCAGTACGGTGGTGTTTTGTCTGAAGTTGGTATCAGGCTGGATCTTTTGGTGAGGTCTTAGAAGAAGACAGAAGCAATCCAGGAGGAAGGTAGAAGTCGCCCCCAAACTCTCAGCAGAACAATGCTAGAATTTCAGTTTTCTATGGTGGGGCGTGAAGACTCCCAAAGGCTTCTCTGAAGCCAAAGAACCTGGAAGCCATTATCAAAATCCACTGAAGGGAATATTTACTAATCTGGGTCACGTACGACTCTAGGGCAGAAGGCCAGCTGCTGGAGAGAACCCATGCTACCGTCATTCCAACTACAGTCTGTCCTCACAGAATGGATTAAGGCATCTTTGAACAAGGACACTGGTATCTACTGACCATTTGTCTTGGGAGGTCCACTTAAAAGTTGCATTGGCCCAATGACAGAACTGTGTACCAAAGCAAAACACCCTGCTATTAATGGGTTCTTGTGATGGCCATTTCAGTGGTTTAAATGGTTTAAAACAAATCAAAACTTTATCTCCTCCAAATTAGTCATAGATTCTAAATATTTCTCTTAACTAGTTCACTGTGCTGCCTGCTTAGAAATGCCACTTAAATTACCAAAAAAAACTATAAGTGATTAATTGTTTTGTATATTACCAATTCATTAATAAATTAATGTTATACCATTTTCCCTGAAAGCAAAAGTATTTTTCCCACCTCTGCTCGGTGAAAATTAAGAAATTCTGTCTAAAACAGCATTTAGCAAATAGCTATTTTAAAAAAGAGACCAATTTTCTAGGTGCATTGGGACATCCATTTAAAATCAATACAAAAAATAATTCCTTGTAAATATATAATATATATTTATACATAATTTGAATATATTTACATACATCCAGCACCTATATACTGCATTTGTGCTCTGTGTGTGCTGACATATATTTTCTCCAATTATTACAAAATTAACAAGGAAGGCAGAATGTACATCTGCCTTGAGTCCAACTGGGGCACAGACAGTACCCATGGTGGGTCAGAGGGGTGGCATGGTGGCTGTCCATTGCTCCAGAAACATTCTTTTCCTGGTGAAGATGACAAGTTTTCAACTGTATAAACCTTTACACGTGTGCCGATTACTTTTCTGATTATGTACTCCTCTGATCCATATATACAAGTGGCAGTAACAAGCTGGTAGAGGCAAGGCCTCCCTGCTCAGTGTAGGTAGGTTCCTGGCTGGGGACAGGAAGACATGTTCATTCATGTTTTAATGCTGCCATTTATGTGTGGATACTGAGGCAGACAGGGTTCGTAAGGCATGGGGTCCGGAGAAAACACAGAGTCATCTCCTGAAGAACAAGAACTCCTTGTGTCGGGGTAACTAGGAGAATACTGCTCGAGAGGCTGAGTGAGGTCCAAGTATTCCTGAAAGAAGGGAAGAGAGACGTTTTATTTCATCTTGGGTCAGGATAACAAGGTGAATATGGTTCGAGAGGCTGAGTGAGGTCCAAGTATTCCTGAAAGAAGGGAAGAGAAGAATCTTATTTCAAACATAGGCTTCTGTGACATCAGTATCATTGGGACAGGACAGGGGAACCCCTGGAAGGTGTACAGAGCCCCAGCCCACCTGACTGCACAGAGACCTTCCCCAGACCCCAAATTCCCTCACTGAGGCTGCCCTAAACTTTTCCTACAACACATCATGGATTAAACCACTGGCAAGTAGAGAATGATAAACTGTATTTAACTGTAGGTGCTGGGTGGTCACCTTTATCTACAAGGATCTCAGTGACTCCTGGTTCAAGTTCGAGCCCCGACAAAATAGAAATGCCCAGCAGGACCCCTTCAAAAAGTAAGAGCATGGATATTTATTTTCTGAATCACGTTACGATTATGTTTCTAAAGGGGAATACTTCTCCATTCAGTGCATAATTTAACAGATGTAATCCATTACTCTCAGAAGTTCTGAGTTGAAAACGTAAATAGGTTCAAAAAAGGCTTGTATCCACTCATGGATGTTAACTCCAAAATGGGCCGTTAAAGGAGAGTTTAGGTAAATAGAAGTCAAGCTGCAGAGTTTTGAAAAAAGAAAGGTTTCCTGCTCCCCCAAAGCACCCACTGGTGTTGCTGCTGAAATCTCACTGGGTCACCCAGGACAACGAACGCATCCTCTGAATGGGACAGGGCACAAGTCTTGTCTCTGTATATAGCACGTGAACTAAAGATAGTTTTTAGTATTTGTCAGCCGGTGGAAAAACTCCTGTCTTATGGTATCCGAATGACAGAAAATGATATAATTTCCAATTTCAGGGTCCATAAAGTTTTAGTGGAACACAGACCCTCTCTTATTTACATACAGTCTGAGCTGCTTTCGTGCTATGATGGCGGAGTCTCCACAGAGACCACATGGCTCTCTCTGCCCTTCACAGACAGCATTTGCCAATCCTGCTTTGAAGCTACCAAAAAGATTTCTAAGCCGGGACCTTCGTGGCCTTGCTGCCTGGACACAGCCGGCACATTGGGGTGGTTCAGCTCACACACACAGAAGCCAGCGGCTCTTCTTGACATGTGGTTTTGCTAAGAGGGGGCAGAAGGCACAGACCACAGCACAAACAGCCTGCACGTTATCAGAAAAGAGCCCACGGAATGTTGGCGACCATACATTTTAAGAGACAAAAAACCCACTATAATTCATCACCAGGGTTGGCAAGAGAAAGAGTCCCCATCCAAGAAGGGGGATGTGTCAGTTCCAACAACATCAGCATTAACCACACAGCTTGAAACAAACACGCCCACCACATCAAAAGAGAACTTTCTGCTTACAATGATAAAAATGAAATTTTGTCCTAAATGGAACCATTTTTCTCAAGCATATGGTAATGATTTTCGGAAGGAAAGAAACTTTGATTTTTATATCCATTAGACAACATGGCATTCTGCGTTCTTATTTTAGGTACCACATATAAATTTCAGTATGAACGGACCAGCCTTAGATGTAAATGTATAAATACATTAATATTCAACATGGATGTGAGGTACTGAAACAGGACGTTAGTGCTTTTCCCAGTTTCTAAATGAAGCCATAAACCTTCAGATCTGATAGGAAAAAAAAAAAGGAGTATCACTGGATTCCAAGCCTAGGGTTAAAGGAACTTATACTAGAAACAACAATTTTGGCAGGAGAAGAAAGTTAGGTTCTTTTTTTTTTTTTCCCCTTGAACTATTCCTTTCAACTTCTGAAGGTCAGCTGTATTCATTTAAATGCAATCTCTTCCTTCGTCCAGCACAAGTCAGAGTTAGACACACAAGATAAAGTTGCTGGGTTTAGTTGCTTCTCAGCGCTACTTTGATTTAAAAAAAAAAAAATCACTCTGAAACTATTTTCTAAATCAGAAATTAAGTGTATTGATTTCCTTCTAACATGTTTATGATATCTTAACTGTTTTTGTTGAGACAACCGTGCAATTTTTTTCTTGCTGTGTGAAAGACACTGTTCTACATCCTCAACAAGTAAAACTCTTAATGACATCTCTATTGTGGGTTTTTCCTGGCCTCAGTGGGCTTATCATCTCTCCTGCTCTGGGTATATTCTTTCCTTAAACCTAAAAGTCATCTTATCAGCTACAGACATGGCTAAGTTTGGGCACTGAGTGACAGACCATGTTCCTTTGGCTGGTAAAGATTATAAATACTGTATCCAAAATAAATGCTTCAAGCCAAGTGCCAGTGGCTCACATGTAACCTTCCCTACCTACTCAGATGGCAGAGATCAGGAGGATCAAGGTTTGAAGCCAGCCTGGGCAAATAATTTGTGAGATCCTATCTTGAAAAACAAAACAAAACAAAACAAAAAACCATCAAGAAAACGGGCTGGTGAAGTGGCTCAAGGTGTAGGCCCCAAGTTCAAACCCCAGTACTGCAAATGAATGAATGAATGATTCTTAAAAACCCTGAAAGTCCCTTATCATAGGAAACTGTGTGTGTCCACACAGAAAGAGACCCAAGCCCTTGCAATAGGATCACAGAGGCAGCACTGTGCTGGTGAGAAGCTGGAATTATAGACCCTTTCTGCATTCAGTCCAGCTCTTCTGCAGGTCTCACGCTAAGTACCAGGGCACGGAATCCAGTGAGCACATAGCACGCACCGCAGCTCCTTCTCACATACCCCAAAATGGTACAGCTAAACACTTCCTTCCCACATATGCCCTGAGCCACAGCACTACCAGCCACCATGAGGGGAGCTCAGGGGGCCCTCAATCTTCTGATCTCATGAGTCAGAATTCACATAATACAGTTCCAAGAAAAATTCCAACTGAAGAGGAACACAGTTTAGCTCTCTCTGACCTCATGGAAGAATGATAAACTCTACTACAGACTCCAAGGGAGCCTGCATGTAAAAACCTGAGCTTCTGTCCCAAGTCAGACGAGGTCAGTGGGTTCTGGAAGGAGGGTCTTACCTCATTGGTTGTGAGGGTTAGAATTCGGTCCAAGTCTTCTACCAACTGCTTGAAAGTTGGTCTCTGTGAAGGCACGGCATGCCAGCAGTCCCTCATCATCATATACCTGGAAAAAAAAGATTTTCATTAAACACTGGATACACAGCTACAGACAGTTCGAGTGGGCAAGATGGACGTATGTCCTCACCAGGAGAGTGCCTCCACACTTCCTGGCCAACTACACGAGAAGGTAGGGGACTATTCACTTTGGGATTCTCTGAAAGCCACTTGCATTACCAAAGCATCACTTTATCCAGAATGGTTGTGGAAGGCATCAAGACAGACACAGCTACATGTTTTGCTGCTATCCCCGTGACAGTGTGACGTATCATGATATCCCACTGGTCAGGCATCTCTCGAGGTCAAAGGAAGAGACATAGGTTTGCAGCTGGTTTCTGTTCTTCCTCCCCAAACACTCCTGCCCAAGTCACACTTTGGGTTTTGTTTTAAAGAGTCTAGTTAGCAGAGGTTCTTTGGTTTGGTTTTGTTTTTTTAATAAAAAAGTCAAGTCTGCAAACCACAAATTTGAGGTAAGGTTTTTCTGAACTAATCTGCCACTGCTGGCTTCACACTAACTTCCTGATTAGCTCTTGGATGGGCTGAGCTTCCCGACCTTATCTAGATTATGAGTTTCCACAGAACCACTATGTTAGAAAAGCAATAGAGGTGACAGGGAGCACAATAAATGCTTTTATATCATATACTATAAAATGTGGCGATTCATCAAGCATCCACTGTACACCAAAAAGCACTCATGGGATTACTTATATAAATCCCCATGCAGCACACACAATAGAGCACAGTGTCTGGGACAATCACGTCCTTAGTTCATCCTGGGGGAGGGGACAGAGCCTCCTTTACAAAGCACTGATTTTATTGCACAAGGCACGCGTCACTAACTCAGCAGGATTCTACCTACAGAGTGAGGTAGGTTTTTCTAGAAGCCAGTTCACGGTTTTATAGTTAGACCTAGAAGCCTAAGGATGGTAGCAGGAAAATTTTTAGTTCTCTGCCCTGAAAAATGGGTGACATACAGGTAACCAGATACTAGGTTCATTTGCTCGTATGAGGAAGTATGGTTGCTGTCAATCTGTAATGGCAATTTTCAACGGTCAAAGTCCATTCTCCACTTGCCATGTGTATGGGAACAGACCCATGGCATTATAGTTTGTCCCTGATCTTGTCATTCTGAGGAACACCACAGTGGCCCAGGAAGACTTCTGCCCCGGCCTGAGCAGCCAGCAGCTCACTGTGATTTAGAGTCAACTCCATATTCTTTGACAGGATATTCTTTCTTTTCGACAAGTAATGGCTGTCAGTGTAGCTATCTATCTCGGTTCTAAGACTGAACCTAGACAGTTTCAGCAAATCCTCTTCTTAGAGCATGTTGAGAAAATTGAGGCCTTAGGAAACAGAGACAAGTCAGGAGAAAGGTGACAGATGTCGCAGGGGAGGTATCGGCCCTTACAGCTCACTGGTGCAGTTGGCTGGCTTATCCATCCTGTGTCCTTCCTTCAGCAGCTTGAAAAGTTCCTCCACGGGAATCCCCGGGTAGGGCGAACCCCCTAAGGTGAAGATCTCCCACATTAACACCCCAAAGGACCAGCTGCAAGGAAGAGAGAAAACCTAGCATTACTAACCCGTCCACACCGCGGAAACCTAAACATGCCCGGTTGAAAAAATAAACACCCACTCACTTGTGAAGTTAGAGATAAATGAGCCCTCCCGCAATTCATCCTCCTTTTCCTGACCTCACAGGGCCTCCCTAAATGATGACATGTGGATGCACTGCTGAGATTTTCCATCCTCAGACAAAAAGGCAAACCACCATTGCAGTTCAAGTTCTTCATCTTGAACGTAGCGTAGGCAACTGGAGAATGTGGATGACTGGGCTTCAACACCCTTTGTATTCCTGTCTAACCTTCTGCTTCCCTGTGTGCTCTGTGGTCTATGGTATGAGCAGCTGACAGAAGATTCTGTGAGAAGATGCCTGCCCTAGGCGGCTGGCGGTGCACCCATGGCGCAAAGGTTCGGTGATTTACTGAGATAGTAAATGGAGCCAGCAACAGGGCTGGGATTAGACTGGAAGACTCCTGTGCCTGTCCTGGATGAGTGACACATAGCAGACACTGAACACATCCCATAGGGTACCATTTATTCTTGGCTTCTCAGAGATCCACAGTTAGATCTTCTGAGCCCAGATCAGGAGACTCAGTTTCCAGGAAAATCAAGCAGAGAATCCCAGGTTTACCTCTGTCACTGCAGCTATGGTCACTTATAGACTACGCTGGTCAGTTTCAGGAATGAAACCCTCCCCACTGTTCTACTGAGCAAAAGCAGCACACAACACAACACAGCAGAACCAGCCCTGAGCCTCAGTTTTCTCCCTGCGTAAGTGGCGATGGGCACACCTTCCTTACCGGATTGTTGACAAGGACAAAGCAGCCTAGTGCAGAATCCATGCCCCACAGGAAATCCTCCTACTCACGCCAATAATAAATAGCTCAACTGATTTTTTGTAAAAAGTTTTCCTTTGGAATAATTATAGGCTCACAGGAACTTGCAAAAATAGTACCTTTCACCCAGTTTCTTCCAACGATAACATCTTTCACGTGAATGTCCATATGACAATATTAGTTGGAGCCTGACTCTAACAACATGGTTTTTTTTTGTTTGGTTGGTTAGTTTTTTGTTTTTTTTTCTTTTGGTGCAGTACTGGGGCTTGAACTCAGGGCCTTCACCTTGAGCTACTCCACCAGCCCTATTTTTTGTGAAGGTATTTTTGAGATAGGGTCTTGTGAACTATTTGCCCACGGTGGCTTCAAACTGCGATCCTCCTGACCTCTGACTCCTAAGTAGCTAGGATTACAGGCGTGAGCTACCGGCACCTGGCCCTAACAACACTTTTAAGTGTGTCATGATAGAATGTTACATAATTGCTACTATATTTCTAGAATGCTATTAAGCAGAGTAAGATAAGACCAGACTTTCGAAACATAACCGTAGCAAGCAGATGTGGTGGAGAGCTAGGAGTAGCTCACTCACTATCACCCTTTAAGGACAAACCTGTATCAGCGGAAGTACAACATAGTATCACCTAAGTAGAATGGTACTGGGGTTCGAATTCAGGGCCTTGCATTTACCAGGCAGGTACTCTATCACTTCAGCCGCTCCACCGGCAGGAGTCTTTCTTTTCCTTCCTTTCTTTTTTGTGGTGCCAGGGATTAAACTCTGCTAGGCAAGTGCTCTGCCATGGCTATATCCCCAGGCCTTAGTTTTTTGAGATAGGATCTTACTATCTGGTCTCAAACTGGCCACACTGGCCTCAAACTTGTAACCCTCCTGCCTCTGCCTCTTGAGTGCTGGGATTACACACCTGTACCACCATGCCCATCAGAAGTACTTCTTTGGGGGAGTGAAGAACATGCCAAAAGTTTGGCAAAGCAGACAGAGCTTTGCAGGTGCACATCTGTGATCTGTGGAAGGCACTTCTGCTCTGGCAGGAGGAGCCTGGGGTTCTGCCTCCTGTGTTCTTTAAAGGTAGGCAGACTAGTGACCGAGCACTGGGTCCCAGTTTACCAAGAACTCAGTCCTTTCCAAGGAAATTTCTGTGCCTTCTACAAATGTGTGTGACACAGCAGCCACCAAAGGATGAAGAAAGGCAAGAACGTGTAAGAGTTCTGCAACTCCACCCCACGAAGGAGGTCAAAGGAATGGGGGCACTTACACATCACTCTGGTGTGTGTACACTCTATCAAAAAGGGCTTCGGGAGCCATCCACTTGACCGGAAGTCGCCCCTGCAAATATGGAAGAAAATGTAAAAACTCACAGGTTAAAACAACTTACTTTAACAGGCTCAGCAGGGCTGGGCCCTGTTTAAGAGCTGACATTCTCACGGTTTTCATCGGCCAGTCATTAGGGCAGAAATAAGCTCCAAAGAGGACTAGCCGAAACGTGTGGGAGGCAGACGTGGGCTCATGAATAAAACGCCACCTCTTTGGATTTTCATTTTCTCTCCCCCAAGCAGAGACACACCCTGACCAACTGCTAGGCAGAAATTAACCTGGCAGCTTCCAGGTTCTATTCTTTGCTATGAACGTTCTTGACAGAGCCATGTGAAAACCTGGAGGCACACATAAAGAGTGTGTCACGTTTACTAAACTTATTTTAAGTATAGCTTTGCTTCTATTGCGAGTCAGTGAGGAACAAAGCAGAACAAAATGAAGGGTGGACGATGAAACCCACAGCTCCTTCCAGGCCTGAACTTGCACATGGGGACATTCTGCACCCCAGACCATCCCCTCTCCTCTCCTCTATGTGATGCTGTAGACAGACTTACGTTTGTGGTTTTTTTGTAATAGTCTATGTTGTTGATATCTCTGGCCAGTCCAAAGTCAGCTATCTTCATCACATTGTTCTCCGTTACCAACACGTTTCTGGCTGCTAAATCCCGATGGATACACTGAAATCAATAAGGCGGGATGAGAAAGAGCTAACTTCAAAATGCTTCAAGCACTAAAAGGAAATACTCACATTTCTTAAAATGCAAAACAGAAAATACACCACAAGTCAAAAACTGGTTGTAGTGGATTGGAAGAGCCATATCAGTGCTGTAAGATCAAGCAGGTGGACTAGCCATTTGAAAGCCTTAAACAAGACGCTGGTATTTATTTGTTAATGAAAAACAAACAAACAAACCAAGTCCCCAGTCATTTCAGAGAGCAAAAGTGAACTGAAAAACCACATTCTCTTTTATCTGAGGTTGTCCAGGACACCACTGTTCCTCGTTCAGCTGCACGTAAGTTTAGTATTAGATCAAGTTATAATGTTTTATTGCAACACTTGCTCTCTCCTGTTCTTCACAGCCAAATTTCCAGATGAGCTGGTTAAGCTCCAACCTCACATCTTCTTCACCTTCTGGTCATTTCTCTAACAATCTGACCTATCTTGTTAATAACTCTTTGGCCTTAAAATGTTTTAGTCATAACTTCTTTATTTCCTTTCTATAAATGATGTGTTTTCAAGCTCTGCCTGTTCTAAAGGATATGAAGAACCTCTCCATTATCGAATCCAAACCACCTCTTCTATTTCCTCAGTTTTTCTTGCTCTGCAGCTTCACACGCTGTTGATTCCTATTCAGTTTAAAAACCATCCTTTCACTGCATCCTCCCCCCATCTCTTTGTCTTGGCTCACTTCCTCTCTTCCCACCCTCTCAGATTCTTAGACTGGCTCTCTCTTCCTCTGTCCCTCAAAGTAGGGCCATTAGATTTGTGTATTTCTATCTACCCTCATGGCATCAATCTCTGGATCAGACAAAACAGTTATAATTTCCAGTCTCTGTCCCCTGAGACCCACTCTTTATTTTTAGCTTGTTCTGGGATATTGCCACATTGATGTCCTCCTGACTTCTCAAATTCAAGGTTTCTACTCCTCTAATTCCTGTCAACATGTCGGCATTCTTTACACCTAGTCCTGTTGATTACAACTCCAAACTGTCACTCCACTGCTGATCCCTCAGTCCAGGCTGTGGTCACTGTCCACCCCTGCCCTCACAGACTGCCACAGTGCCTTCCAAACTCAGCTGGATTCTCCTTCTTCACTCCCCATAACTTGTGCTTCAGACACAGCAGCCGTGCCCTCTCCTGGCTCATCTCAGGGACAATGCCCATCTATCCACATGCCCAGTCCAGTCGACCACAACTCCTGGTCCGCACAAGGGGCAATGCCAGGTCTGCCACATACATGAGGGCTGAAAGCTGCAAAGCTGGCTATTGGACAGCTCAAGACTGGGGCTGACATACTGTCCTGATAGTAACGCTCTAGTCTCTGGCAGGTCAAGTTCTTATGACGACTCTACTTTTGGACTACAAACGATAAGCTTTTGGGAGCTGTTTGTTTTAGCTGCCCTTTAATATGCCATATTTCATCAACATATGTGGTAATTAGGGCCCAAATGATCCCTCTCTATTTTTTGGGTCTTGTAGATGAGCTACAAATAAGCAAGCAAATAGCACCATCAACCGCTTCTACACGGGTGACTGGCAAAGATTCACTCTCATGAAACCGACTAATCGATCCTCTGGACAAGTTGAAATAGGATTGATCTCAGATGGACACTCCATGAAATGACCCAGTAACAAAGGAACCAGCCTGAACACCCCTGAAATATCAATAAGGAGTTCTTTGACTCTGTCCTCCCACCAGCTACCCCTTGTGTCCGTTTGCTTCTGCGGGAGGGCAAAGATCAGAAATAGAGAAGCCATCAAGTCTGCATGTCCTGGGCCAGACTGGGAGCAGGAAATGTGAGAGCTCCCAGAGCTGCCTGCAGATCCGCTTGGGCTTGGGCCGTGTTCCTGGTTTGGAGGCCTCTTCAAATTGAACTTCCAAGCCCTGAGCCAAGCGCTCCCGGTGGCGTGCTCCTGCCGACATGCGCTCTGTGTGCTTGGCAAGCAACGCAGTCAGAAGAATCCAGCTTCCCCTGCGCTGGGCTCCGACCACACATCAGGGCTCAAGTGTGACAGTTGCTCCCCAGGGCTACCACCACCATCCTGTCTAGCACGGTCACCCCTCACCCCAGGGTGCCAGGAAACACCAAAGGCCCCCTCTGGGCTGAACAGAAGACTTGGAACCAGTGCCCAAGAAAAAGAAAATAATTAAAAACAGCCCAGAGAGCTGATTACTTACATAATTAGGACCTTGGGTCAGTGTGGTTTGCCTGTTTTCCACAGGCAAAGGGTAAGTGTGAGGCCCTGAGTTCAAGCCCCAGTGCCACTAAAAAAAAAAAAAACAACTGATATCCATAGGCAAAGGGTCACACCGGGAAGTAAGGCTAACATCCTGTAATGCAGTGTTCTGGGCCAGTGCTAACCATGTGAACTCCCATGGTGACCTGGGAGATGGGCATGATTGCACCCATTTTACAGACGCAGATGATGGTGTTTACTTAGGAAAAAAAAAAAACCTCAGGTTTAACCCTTTGGAAGTTTAACTAGATTTGGAATTTGGTTAAGAAAGAAATATCAGTTGTTTTGAACTAAAAATAGCAAGGATTTTGTAAGTTGTATAAGACTCAAACACCCCATTACTAACTGTATCTCTACACGCACCATGGTGTCTGACTCCACTCCTTACCCCACACACCTTCACACAGTGACAGCTGCCTGAGGTCAGGCACCTCAGTCTTGCCAGCCTGGCTCAGAAACTGTCTGGTGGGTTGCCTTCATAGTGACAAAGTGACATGGCCATTTTCCTCTGCCTCCTCCAAGAAGTGGCTCTCTAACAAGCCATGGAGAGGGGACAGGACAGCCATGGATAGCAGCATCTGACTCCCTGCTTCCCATCTCCACATCCATGAATATGCCCTCCAGTTTTGGAAGCAGGCTCCTTCCAAGGGGAGCATTCTTAAGACCTTCACCTGCCACCCTTTAAGCCTCCTCTAGGTCCTTAATCGCAAATGGCACTAAGCTTTGGAACTACATAATGCCCTAAGGGATCTTACTGTCCCTTTACCCTGGGTTCTTCTGCAAGGTCCAGGAGACAGCCACACAGGGTTACTAACCAAAACCCAGCACAGGAACTCTCATTGGTTTGCCTGAGAGGCAGGGATCACATGAGAGCAGGGACCTAGGTCTGGGACCAATGGGTCTCATTCCAGAAGTGAGGACAGTGATTCTGCCAGGCCTGGGCTCAAAGCTTCCCTATGGCTTCCTAGCAGTCCTCAGCACCCTCACCCATGAGATGGGGGGTCCTAACCCTGCCAATGGCAGAGTCATTCCCAGAGTTACATAAGGTACTCTGGGTCAGGTGCCTCCCACCACACCTGGCCAACTGTAGGTGATCAAAACATGGTTGTGATGAGTAATAGCAAGAACTCCTATTGTCACAACCCCATTAATAAGGGTGCTTTCATCCTTCCCTTCTGTCACCCTGAAATGTAGTCACTCCCCCATTCCATAAATTCCCATCGACACTTAGTTCTCTTTCCACCATGCAGAGATAGGGTGGAGCGGGGCCACCACTGGCTCTGCGACCAGACCCAACGTATGTGCTTCTGCCCCCATTCTAAGCGAAGATGCACAGCTGACCCCTCCTCCTTCCAGAAGCCCTCCTTGGTGGCCTCTGCAAACCGCATCTAGCATTCCTCCTCAGTTTCACCAGGTCTGCTCGGCCTCCATGTACTTCCAGAGTTTTTCACCAATCTTAGGACTTGAGTATTCTCCCAGGATTCCACTCCAGGCTTCTCATTTTTCTCTTCTAAGCTTCTCCCTGGGTGACTTTGCTCACTGCCACAGCTTGATGTCACATCTCCCTCTGTGGTTTCCTAACTTCCACCAGCCCTTGGAGCTGAGCTTTAGCTGGTGGCTTGTTGACTGACCTCTTTCCTTGAATGGCTCACAGATATGTTCCACACAAGCTCTAGATTTTCCACTAAAATCTATCTCCTGCCCTGCCTCCAGATTCCCAAGTCTTCCTCATCTTGAAAGGTACAACCCACCCATCCAGTTTCTCAAGCTGAAATCAGGAGCCATCCTGCATCTCCTCTCCCTCTCACCTAATCAGTCCACCATCATGACAGCAAAATGTGCTCAGAATCAAACTACCAACTTCTCTCAGTTGGGAGAAAACTCAACTGAGTTTTTTGGGACCCAAAAAACCCTGGCCCAAACCACTGTCACATTCTACAGGACTGGGCACTTCCAGCCCACCATGCAAGAAGCAGAAGCGATCTGCAAAGCACAAATCCAACCCTGTTACTCCCCTCAATGCCACCGACAGCCAAGTCCAGGGTCCCTTCTCGGGGTTTTAGGGCTCCAAATAAGTAGAACCTTATCACACTGTTTATTTCCCATTTTAAAAGTCCAATTCTTTTTATTCCACATTTATCAGCAATCTCTTGTACTGTCATTCATGGTTCCTGCTCCATGAGGACAAGAATTACTTCCCTAACTCTCTGGGGAGCTGACCTAGGGCACAAGGTGCCTGGGGAGACCTATAGAATGTTTGATGAAGGACTGAATAAGATAAGGCTAACCCCCTGTCACTTTTGTATTAGCAGGATGCCCTGCTAGATACAGAGAAGATCCTCCCACATCCACCCACCAGTATCTCCCACCTTAACACAGTGCCTCAGAGAACCCAAGCCCAGAGGATTTAAGTGGACCACGTTGGGGCAGACTGCCTCCACCAGGCATCCATTTAAAATAGTTCAAATGTTTCAGAAAAGGTGAGATAGTTCAATGGTTTTCCACGTTCACCAGATCCATTTATACTTACTACTTCAACGTTCAGCCTCTACAGACACACGCACGCACGCACGCACGCAGACACACAAACATGCACACTTTTTTATATCTGGACTCTTTAAAAAGTAAGTGGCAGGCATCGCTGTTACTTCTCATGTGTACCCTTCAGCATTTACAGGCTGAACAACTCTAATCTGAAAATCTTTAAAATCCAAAACATCTTGATTGCTGACACCATGTCACAAGTGGAAAGTTCCTTACCACATAACTTTGTTTCCTGCACAAAGATCATTAAAAGTATGACAGAAAGGCGCCTATGCATATAAAACACAGGTGTTTAGACCTGCGTCTCAAAGATGTCTCACTACCTATATGTGAACATTCCAAGATCCAAAAGAATTCAAATCTGAAACATTTCTGGCCTCAAGCATTTTGGAAGAAATATACAACCTGTATCTCCCTGCTCCAAATTCAGCTTTATTCAGCAGTGTTACCTAAGTTTCAGTCAACATTCAGGTTTTAGCTGTTCAATGCCTTTGTCAAAGCTGACCCCTCACTCCAACTCCTACCCCAAAGGAGCCAGCCCAGGACCACACCCTCACATCTGGTTGTTGCCTCTTTAGAACTTGAAACTTTCCTTTAACCTGCAATGATTCCCACCTAGCCAACCCCCCCCCAACCCCAGTATATTTTCTTTTATGACAATAACATTTTGATGTAACATTTTGTCAAATGTCTCACATTCTGGATCTTATCTGGCTGTTTCCTCATGCCAAAGATTTTCTGATTAGAAGACTCTCCCACATACATGCAACCTGAACTCAAAACTGTTCACAACTTTCTTAAACCCTACATGTTGGGGGATTTCACAGGGAAAAAAAATCTGGAAAAGTCGTAAGCTCTGAACTCTCTGGAAAATTAGAAAAATGGCCCAGGAGCTCTGGGCCATTTTCCTCCGTGACACAGAGCAGAGCTGAGGTGCAGCCGCCCTTCCAGTCCTTCCGCTCTGCAAGATCTGACAGAGGCCATCTCACTCATGAGACTAGGAAGGCCTCTGGGGCATCTGGACTCATGACCCTTCTGGCCCAGATCCCGGGTGACAGGACGCCATTATCACTAGGGATCTTGCCTCTTGGGGGAGCTGAGGAATTCCTGATGCTGTGGCCAGCACTGCCACAGGTGGGAGTGAGCCCACCTCTCCCAGGCAGGCTGTTCTGCACCACTCCTCGACAGTGAGGAAAGGCGTCTTGGGTCCCCCAAAATGCCCCAAGGACTCGGGACACCTGCCTGGCTTGCTCTCAGAATAGCTGGAATGTTTCAAGTTCCATTGTAATGGCACGACTGGAATGTAGGCCATTCACCTCGGGGGACCTGGCCAACTTTTGACCACAGAGTCACTCACCAAAGGAGACAAAATAAACTCAGACAGTCCAGACTCAATGCAATGAAAATACTCCTTTACTTGATCTTTCTTCTTAGAATATTTAATGCCGTATCAAACTCAAAAATCCTAAACACAGCACCTAACAGCTACATCCTCAAACTCAATAACCTCAGAACAAACAAAGCCAAAAACTCATTAGAATCAAAGGGTCCACCCTTAACCCAGCCATTCTCCACCTGGAGAGCTGCATTCCTGAGAGCATCAAACCCGCTCCGTCTCAGAGCACAGACATCTTCCCTGCTCATCGCTGCCGTGTTATTAAGTTGATGGGGTTTCTCGGGCTTTTAAAGAGTTCATTAAACTTGAACGTGAATAACACCATAAATATTTCCCAGGTCGTACAAGACATGCAAGGGCTTGATCTAGCAAACGGGCATGTCCAAACTGCCTGGTTCTTCAAAGACGCTTAATTGGCTTCTCCCCAACCAAGGAGAATGTGAAGGACTCACTTTTTGGGAAGCCAAGTACTCCATGCCTCTGGCCAGCTGGTAGGTGCACGACACCAAGTCCTTGAAGGTCATCTGCTCCTCGGGAACGCGGTTAATGTCATAGGAGTACTCCATGCCAGGTGGCCTCCGGGCCCGCAGGTATTCCCGGAGGTTGCCTTTTGAAGCGTACTCAACTATGACATAGAGTGGCCCTGTGACAAAGACAAGAATCTCTAAGGTGGAGAAGACACGACCTGTCTGTGAGCGACTCAGCAAAGATCTTTGAGTTACTACAACCCAACGTGGTTTCCTGTTGTTTTTAACATGCTGAGGATGGAACCACTGAGCTACCTCCCAGCCAAAGTCTTTTTTTCCTTTCTCATTTAACATGCAGAAAAATACACGCACAGCTACAACACCTGTTTTCTAATCTCTCCAAAATGATAACCAACATTTGGTCGTGATAACCTCAAAAGCTTTTAAGAATTAAAACACAGACAGTGACAGTATCCCTTCCCTATCATCACCTATGCCATCAGAAATCTTCTCCCGCTAGTGCTTCCTTCCAGTTCACTTTAGCCACTCCATGTACATATAATTATCAATTAAAAACATATTTTAATCACATAGATGAACAGTAAACAGAGTTTTGTAACATTTTCACTTGTTCATTATCCTTGCGGAATACAGTTGGCAAAAATGAATCCAGATCATTGTTTTCCACAGCCACATACAGTCTATGATATCAATATACCACACTTTAGCTTCCCCCTTTACCCGGGCATGTAGGTTTCTTGCAGGTTTCTGCCATAAGAAAGCGGGGGGCGAGGAACACTCACTGCTAGACATGATTCCGAACACACATGTGCTCTAATTTCTCCAAGGTATAGATTTGAGAGTTATCAAATGATAGCCCACAGGCCAAATCCTGCCCACTCTTTGTTACATTTCATTGGCACACGGTCAGTTCCATTCATTTCTGTCTTGTCTAAAGCTGCTTTCTCAGTACAATGGCAGGAATAAGTAACTGTGTCATCAAACAGGCCAAAAAGTTTGAAATATCTACAATTATCATTTTTCAGAAAAAGGTGACCAATCTCTATACAGACCTAAAGGAGAAATGGCTCAGTCAAACAACATTTTCAAGTTACTAATCATGGTTAAGTTGATTCCCCACGTGCTCAGTGAAAGCAGGGAATTGCTCCTGAGGAAGCCGTGCTCCCTTACACCACTTTCTTTCTTCAAAGTCATTCTGGAGAAGCACGCCATCGACTGCCATAGCAAGACAGGAATTCCTCTATCCTCATTTTAGGGCAAGAACTTCTCAACCAAAGCATAAGATCCTATTTCGAGAAATCTCTCTTGACACTTACAAAAGAAACCATAAGGACACTGCCTTTTCCAACACAGCTTCCAGGTTATGACCCAGCACTAGTGGGATCCTACACCCATCTTCTCCATTCCCTAGGGAGAGACACAAAACCACCTTGTGTGGATGTCTGGGAACACCTTCCTTAGGGAGCGTGGGGACAGAAATATTTTCTTCCTACTCACCGTCCTGTGTGCAGGCTCCCAGAAGATTGATGATATTTTTGTGTTTTCCAATCATTTTCATCATCTCCATCTCTGACACCAGGTCAGAAAGGTCCTTCTCTGTGGCATCATCTACGAACGGTAATTAGTGAATCAGTGGGTTTCTTCCAGCTCACAGCCTGTCACTGTCAGTTGCCAAACTCTTAGACGGAACTGTGTGAAATTGAATTTTAGATCCAGGAAAGACTCTGCAGTCATCTGCCTCATTTTATCAGTGAAGGGACCAAGGCCCAGGCAAGTGAGTGCCCTGCTCCTTGTCAAAGAGCTCGCTGGGAATAACAGGGTCAAAACTCAGAACCAGACACAGGTTCTGTGTCCTGCAGCAAACCTCACAATCCCCAGTGTCTTCCTTGATGGTGAAATAATCCCACTCTCTGCTATCATGTAGATAGCACCCTCTGCTTCATGGTGCTTGAAAGCGACTCCAAGGACCACACAGAGGATAACCTAGTAGGAACATTCTGAATCACTTCAAACTTCAAACTTTCTCCAGAGCAAAAATTCCTAACCAAACCCTCAGTAGTCCTTAGCTCATTCAAAGATGGGTTCAGGAGGAACCCCATACCTGCATATGTAAGTGTGTGTGGATGGATGCATTTTGAGGGGGCAAAAGGCCATGCTACCATTGGCTTCTCAAAAGAGGTTCCAATTACCTCCTTAAAAAAGGTGGTCCAACCCCCTGCTCTGTAACAAGCAAGGACACAGCAGGCTCTGCTCTACCCACATGGGTTCACAGTGAGCTTCTCATAAATGGCAAGACTGCTCCCCATACACCCCACACCTTCAAGCTCATTCTTGCTATTGTTTGAAATGCTCTGAGACTCAGACCCAAGGCCTGTGCATGCCAGGCCAGCATCCTACCACTGAGCCTCCGAGCCAATTCGATATGGAAAAATTTGAGCTGACTTTAAAAAAAAATTATGTAGGGACATGGATGGGAACCATGCTGCAAAAAGCTTTTTAACTTCACAAAAGGAAGCACAATACAATTGACTGTGTCCAAAATCTACCCAGATATATAGGGAGGGAGGGAGGGAGGGAGGGAGGGAGAGAGGGAGAGAAGGAAGAAGGGGGAGAGGCCTGTGGACACATGGCTCAGGGAGTTCCTCTTTCTCCAGGCTCTTAGCCATCCACTGGCTTTTTACAAAGAACGAGCCAGAAAGGCCCTGGGGCTAATGTCCTTGGACAGCTTGAGAGGGATGGCAGCCAGCCTTGGCCTAAGAAGAGAAACAACCCCCAGACCTCCCTTTCTGCAACATTCCCATGGAACTCCCAGCCCCATCAGCAGAATCAGAAGTCCTGCCATAAAAGATGCAAAGCGCGGGTCTTCCCCCACACCTAGGTACCAGAGGTTGCCTCTGTCCCAATGTACAGACACTTGTATCTCTTCCCTGGCATCAAACTCCAAGGCAGGGAGCATCGAAGAACACCCAGATTTCCTTGGGAACCTTAAAACAATAGCTCAAAGACAAACTAGATAACTCCACCAGCACTACTATGTGATGGATTTTTTTTTTTTTTTGAGATATGGGCTTGTGAACTATTTTCCTGGGCTGGCTTTGAACCATGATCCTTCTGATCTCTGCCTCCTCAATAGCTAGGATTACAGGTGTGAGCCACTGGCACCTAGCAAGGTTTTTTTAACTCTAATCTGTTACTTGCCTTCAGAGAACAATGAGGTGAGCATCCCTCAAGACCCAACCCATAAAAGAAAGAAAACGCCTTACTCCAGACGTGGCCATGCAGCATCCCATATCCCAAGGAGAGCCCTTACTGCCTGGAGACCAAGGAAACACTGGACTAGGGACCTCCTTTCTGAGATCTTTACAAGAGCATTTTTAAAGTGACCGTTCCTATAACTCTTAGCCTAAAAGTTTCCTAAGCTCCATGGACACAGGCATGAAGCAGGGTTAGAAGAGTTGCACAGAAATGTTCTGAATCCCATGAACACAATGAAGCATTTACATCTCATCTCAAGGTCATGGTTTCCATGTCCCTGAGGCTCTGCACCTGTCTCAATACTGCTAGTTCCTTTTTAGCTTCTAAGCGACTCCACCAAGTCAGTAGCATCCCTGCTCTGCTCCTGGTGCAAAAAGGAAGGCAGTGTTCTGTTCTCTGAGCTCCCTCCCCAAATGCCTATTTCTCTTTATTTGTAAGTTCAAATCTGGGTCCTGAATCTAACATACCAACTCCCATCAAAATCCATCACTGTTAAGTGAGTGGATATTTTCTAAGCCCATAAACCACAGAGGGAGTGAAGAATCATGGTCACCCACAAGAAGTGAAAGAATAACTCAATCCAGGGGTTACCACTTGCTAAGAAACTGGCTTTTCTTTTTATAAGTACACACAGCTCAAGATAAATAGTCTGTCTATGATGCTGATTTATCTTGAAAACTCCTCAACCTCCAGGTCAACTATGTGCTCTCTGACCCGCTGCCACCGCAGAGTTCACATGCCACAAAGGAGCATTCTTGATAAGCCACTCCCCCCTTATACCCACAACTCACCTTTCAACATCTTCACTGCCACAGTGGCTGCCTCCTTGGGCTTGTCTTTGTCAATTCCCACTGCTTCAGCCATGACCACTTGCCCAAAGCAACCTTCCCCCAGGGGTTTGCCCAGCGTCAGCCTAAATGTGTAAATAGAGGATTAGCACACAACATCTGGCATAGAGCAGCAAGGGAAATTCCAGCCCTAAATATAAAAATCTTTCAGCAACTTACAAAAGCATGGCGTATTTATCATATGGAACTAATGAGACTTGGGGTACACGTGTGCTGGAGAGTGTTTTCTTAGTGACGTTTTTGAGAAGGTGAATTACTGGTGGAACTCTATTAAATTTCGCATTTGTATTCTCGATTTATTTTCTTTACGGAAGGTATGCTTGCTACCAAGGTGGTCAGCCTTCCTGAGTGCCAACAACAAGGAGCTTTTGATCTTGAGCCAATTAAATATTTGTAATGTAGAATGTCTCAAGGAAAAATGTTCTTATTTTTTTTGTCCCCGTAAAGTGGCAGGTTTAAGATCACTATTATTCAAATGCCAGCAGATTTTATGGTCACCTTCCTTGCCAAGTTACAGGAGCTGAATCTTAAAACATGTTTCAAGGAATCTCTAAATCCTCACTATAGGAAAAAGAAAATTCTAGAGAGTGGGCAGAGTATTTTCTGACATATGTCTAGCAATCCTTACGACGAGTCAAAATTAACAATGAAGAAAATCCAAAGTGAACACCATGAATCACAGGTTTAAGTTCAGAAGTTTTACACTTATCATACAAATAGCCATCTATTGCTCTAGGACATCCTCAAATCCAAAGAATGGAGAAGGCTTTTTACACTTATGAATGTGGTTTATTAACTTAAGCATAACACAGCCAAGTACTGGGCTGCCATCAGTAAACAGTATTTACAGTAAGTACACAACGGTTTGCAAAAGTTCAGCAAAAAACCCCTGAGGGCAGTGTATGCTATGCTGAGGTCATCGACCTCTCTCTATCCAGCACTAAAATTAAATTTAACATCTTGGCAGAAAATAAACATTTGCATTGGAAAAATGGCTAATTTATGCCCTATTGCTTTGCTAGGACAAGCGTAACAACCCTTTCTTTGTGTAACTCCTGCCTCCGATTAACAAACTGCTTCTAAATAGCCTTCATTCATTGCGAATCTGCTCCGCCTACATTTATGCTGTGCACTATTTGGAAATGCATAGCACTCAGACTTTCCATACTTGGGGTACCCTGGGTGAGAGCTGGCTGTCAGGGCAGCACACAGACTCCCACTGTTGACTACAGTGTCACAGGTGGCAAAAAGTACAGCCTGAACCTGAAAACTGCAAGTTCTTAACATATGATCACAACTCCCGAATTCAGTGCTGTATACACAGGAATGTGTACTTGAACGCAGCTACCTAAATAATCGTACATAGCTAGTGGGCTGGCAGGGTTCATGAGAAACACCCCTCCCTTCTCCACATCCTCCAGGTACAGAAATCATTCTTTGCATTTCTCTAGTGCCACCCCAGGAAAGGTCCAAAAAACTTGCCTCAAATTGAGTGAATGGTCTTCTCACCATACTACACAAATGAACTAGAAATTACTTCTGCTAACTGCCTGCTGTCTAGACAGTTCTTCAGTTCTAGCTTAGCATATACATTGGCGTCTCTGAATTGGCTGTTGAGAAACAAAAGCAACATGAAGTTGTGTGAATCAGAATCACAAGCGCCACGTAAGCTACGTCTCCCTTCCAACTTGAGCTCGTCAGATCCAGTCTCTGGGAAAGCTTATCTCTGTGTTTCCAAATAGCTCATGCTAAACACATCTCTAACATAATCTCAGGGAGGTGCTGCAAATGTCGGGACAAACAGCCTGGCTGTTTATAAGCAAGTTAAGAGTTTATTCCAGTTTATCTGATGCAGTGAGAGTCAGTATCTCTACCTTCTATTACTCTCAAGCTGCTGAGACTCTAATTCCACAAGAAGGATCCCTGAGTGAGCTGACAACCTTCTGTGATCTTGGCTTCAGAGGTGGGATAAGGGGTTGGTGTCTACCTAAAGAGCACACTGGTGCTGTGCTGAGCACAACCATCTTGCTAAGATTTGCAGTTCAGAGGTCCCGGTGACCAACACATGAATGCAAGTGAGACTCCCACAGCCAAAAACTGTGCTCAGTCTTAGGAAACATAGACCATGTCCTTCATGCTATGAGAATGAAGTTCAGAGAGTTGTGTGAGTAACCCAAGGTTGCCCAGCCACTGGTTGACAAAGCCAGGATTCAAATCCAGCCAACAGAGCCCAAAGTACTCAGACTTGTTTGACTCAGACCAAGGGATACCCAGCTTGTAGCAATGACTTCAACAAAGCCTGAGTGGCAATCCTTTGACTAAGCGTGTGACTGGACACCTCTCCACCATTCAGTAAGGAAAACATCACAGCCCACAGAAATCAGGTACCATATTTTAAGCTTCCAGCCCAATACTGCATCAATGACCATTAAAAACAGCAACACTGGGTAAGGAACCTTAAGGCAATTTTATGTTCTGCATCTAATTTCTTCAGAGAAATAAACTACAAAACAGTCATTTTTCTAGCAGCCAGAAAGTTGGAATGTCAGAGCTATCTTAGAGATTGGGTAATTCACTCTTATTCCATTTGACTGGGTTTGAATTGTCTGGAAATTTAAAAAGTGATAACCAGACGCCACCTTGTTTGGAGGCCAGCCAAGACTTTGTAGCGCTGTTTTAAAGGAACTACTTGTTTTTCAACCCACTCTTTCCTTTTCCAGGACTTGGCTATTTGGAAATACAATCTCACTCCTATTGACACTGTCAGAGAAAGACCTTTGCAGTTAAAGGTCATCAAAAGAAAATGTCAATCCAATATTCCATTTATATGTAAGCTTCCATGCAGGGATATGCACCAAGTACTCACTTATCTCTGGGGAACTCCCACTTTGGATCCTCTGGGAGTTCATACTCAGAGACCCCTGCCAGCATCGGGGTGTCTGCTGTTGAAGACAGGCGTGTTGTTATCCTTACCAGTGGGGTGTTGGAGTTCATGGAGGAGCTGGACTCAGCCGAAACCTGGATACAAAATGCAAAGACACAGATGTAATCGTGGTTCCACCTGAGAAGGCTGGAAGTCAGCCAGGGCCCAGCCAGACTGATTCTTAAACAGGAAGGGGGCAGGGGCCAAAGTCATGCACCAAATGAAAGCCACTGGACTCCAATCCCCACCCCCCCCCACCGTCCTCCCACATGCAGTACTAGATCGCACCTAAATTGGATGTTCCTAAGATCAGTTTTACAACAAAAATTTTTACGTAAGTCTGATCAAAGTATGTCTTCCTTCCCTCCTAATTCTCCAAGACAGCCACCCGCGGGTGTACAGACAGACCCCACTGTCTTCACTACGACCTCTTTGCCTGTCTGTACCTGCTCCGGAGCACCAGATAACCAAGCTCCTCTCAGACCTGCCCAGATCACAGATCAAAATTGTGCTCATGAGATTTTTCCATAAACCATTTTAGGGTTTCCACATTGCCTGACTTTGGAAATGTAAAGCCAAATACCTCAGAGGAAGAGTTCTATGATTTGAATGTGAAAAGCACTCTAGAAATTCCATGCTCCTTTATTAAAGACAAATCAAGACCATTCTCTGTCTCTCCCCTGGAAATCTGTTGATGCCATTCGGCAAAAATGGGTTGTCTCCTGTCAAATGTACCTTCAGAAAACAGAGCACTGAAACGTGAGACAAACAGTGCAAGGAAAGAAAAATACACCTTCATTCATAACCACACAGGAGTGCTCCTCTCTCACCTGGTGGCATACAGGGCTTCATCAAACTATATTCTCATTCACCCTGATTCATTTCAGTCTGTGTCTGATACAGTGATTATTTCTTAAATACATCATCTCCCCTTGGCTGGTTTCGGTGAAGGAAAACTCCTGCCAAGCCTACACGGAAGCTGCTTCTGAGGACAACTCCACAATCCTGGTGTGATCATGGACTGCTAGACAGTGCTTTACTCTAAACTATGCATAGTCCACCAACCCGCCTTGGTTTCTGACTCCTGCATGGATGACAGTGACCCCAGCTGTGCATACAAACACCTTTCAATTGACCTGGCAAAGACTGAGTCCAAGTGAACAAATTGAGTTGGGATATACTTTCACAAGGTGGATCTTGGACTCTTCCCACAGGGGACCAGAGGAAGTGCACTCCCCCAGGACGGTCCTAATTGGAAAGCCCTGATGTACTCCTCTGTAAACCCCAGACAACGCTGAATGCAGGCTGGAAACTTGAGAAGATGCCCAAGAATGAACCGGGGAGAAATTAGGAATAGGAAATTGTTTTCAGTATTAAAATTAAGTAGGCAGTTTCCAACAGGGAATTTCTATTATCTTTAGACATGTACATGTATACATTTTTTTCTGAGTCTTCTGAGAGGTCTTTTGGCAAGGGGAGGCTAGTCCTAAATTTTACTGTGCAGATGGCATGAGCAATGCTTATTCTGTGGCAAAGCAAAAATTAAAAATTAAAAAAAAGAGGGAGTCAAAGAATTGATGATTATACACCTCAAGGCCAAGTGTCCAGGCTACAAGGGCAAATGACAGAAGCAGACAGGAAAAGACAAGAAGGGAAGCATGTGGGCTCCTATAGACTCCACTTTTCCTTACATCACAGTCCAGGCAGGAGTCCCACCCTGGGCATCATATACGATGACTTCCAAGACCCCTGCATAATTCACGTGGTGTCCAGCCTCACAGTAGTGAGCTGACAATATTTGCAGGACACATCACACATCAAGAACTTTTAGCAAACATCAAGATTTCCAATTTCCACTGATCACAGAAACTTCTTGCACTTCATCCACAGAGCAGAGGCTCAGAAAGATTTAGGAATGAGCTTCCCCAAATCCACCCACCTAACTCATTCTGCAACAGGGCCATGGCCCAGGCTTGCAAAAGATGCCTGGTGGTTTTTCTTGTTTTTGTTTTTGTTTTTTTAAATCAGTCTTCCAGGAAGTTCTACATGAACAGGCAAACGTCACCACTTACTGCAGTAGACAGACAGTTGTGCCTAAAGATCAGAGGCAAGAAGTTCTGGCCAAACTAGTAAAAATCAGCTCAGCTATGAGAGAATACAGGCCCCAGATGGCCAAGGTCCAGTAGATTCTGCAGCCAGGTCACTCTGAAGGACCACCAGCACAGCCCCTCATCACTATCTCTGGAGTTCCCAGTCACATGGCTGGGGCATAGTGTGCTGTGACCGATGAGGAGGGAGTACCAGAACTGACTGGGAAATCAGCACAGACCACATGCTGGATGACGATAATGTCCAGGGGCAGAGACACATCAGAGTGAGTGGCTTGCAGGCCTCATCTCCAAGAATCTCCTCTCCCCAGGAGGCGTATGCGATCAGATATGGGAAAGCACCCCTTCCCTCCAGCGCTTAGAGAGCTCAGGCAGGAAGGCTGTCTGAGGACTTAGCAGTGGTCACCTTTGGGGAAAGAGTTCAAGGGTTGGGGGAGAGGATAGAAAATAGGTCTGATTTCTCAAGTTTCTATACCGTTTGGATTTTATTACCATGGATGTGCATTTCTTGTTTTAGAAGTCCTTTCTTTAACAAAAATACTGTTTTGAATAATAAGGATCTGAACTGAGGCACAAATAAAGGGAACAGAAAACCAAAGGCACATGCTAAAAATATACCGATTTCTACAATGAGTTCAAAATGGCAACACCCCTGCTTTCATGCCTGTCTTCTGCTACCAGGCTGTTTTGTGGCATCTGTGCAGCCTTGGATGTGGTACCCCAGGTGAGCATCCATGGCCAGGCAGCCCTAGTTGCTGCCCCGTGTCAGCAGGGCTGACCACTGCACCAAGGCACTGTATGGTCAAATTGCCAGGGTCTTCATCCCAGTTCCAATACAGGGCTTCAGAAAGTCACCTCACTGCCCTAATCCCAGGTTTCCCTGTCTGTTACGAGGAGACAGGCACACTCCCAGCCTCACAGAGTTGATGTAAGTGAGGACGGAGTAAGGAAACCCCCAGCAAAGTGCTTGTTGCTGAGCCAGGCCCTCAGAAAGAGCTCAGGGACATTTACCAGGAATGCCACAGTACTTTCTCTTAGCACCTCTGGAATCATCTGTGTCCAGATCCCAGCGGGCACACTACTGGACTCTCTGTGTAAGTCAGGGCACTTGCTGCCCAGGGTCGTTGTGTGTGTTAGACACCGTAAGACTATGTGCAACGAGGAGGAAAATGGCAACAGTAAGGGCCATCTGAAGGACAGATTATGTCGGAACTGCACATCCGATTTACAAGACATGGCTCTCTACTTCCAGCCAGGATGGCTTGGGGCTCCAGCAGGTAAACAGTGAAGAATCCAGGAACCTGGGGATAGTCCCAGGGCAGGAGGGAGGAAAGCTGGAGGGTAACAGTCATAGTGACGGACATTGACTTAGGGGCTACTTCAGATAACAGAAAGTTAGCATCTGCTCAGTGGGAAACCACTGACCCAAAGGGAATGAGCACTCACAAACCCGTGGCAGAGGAACCCACGTACACAACCTGTGCCCCAATAGTGTTTTCACAAATAGAAAATGAATGAACTAAGATAAAGTGGAGAACTTTTACAGTCTTTGCTCTTGTCCTTATATTAAAATATAAAACCCTATTTACTTGTGGGACTTTTGTTCGGATGACGTGTAGAGACTCAGATTAAATGTACAAATCTGGAAAAAGAACCTTGGTAAAAAACACAAAGGGTAAGAAAACACCCAAAGTATAAGGAAGTACAGAATTCATAGCTCTGTCTGTTGAGCTATGTCTTAATTTTACTTCATGCATTTTTACTGTGCTTTGAAAATCCCCTCTGGGACTATAAGATATGGCGATTTTCTCTTCACTCACTTTTTCTCTAAAAGCAAACCTGTTTGGAGGGCTTGGTGCCATCACTGAAAGGAGGTGCCTCCCCCAGGGATGCCATATTTCAGGGGCTTCTTTCCTTTGAACCGTGCCCCTGCTGCCTACGTTATCAGTTTGTCTTTCCTTTCTCACAAAACTATCATCTCCCCTATCAGATATTCAATTCTGAACCAAGAAATTTCAATTCTGGAGTTTTCTGTTCATTTTAAAATGTCCCACTGTTACTAAGAAATAAGTTACTTATAAACAATAGATGCTAACAGTCTAGTACATGTTTTCCCCACCCAAATCTTGGCATCCATAAAAAAAAAAAAAAAAAAAGCATGTACTTTTCACAGTCTCCAAAACAGCTTCCTTACTCTCCAGATTCTCTACCATGCTTCATAAATCAAGCTGTTAACTAAATGTGCTTTTCATATACTTCCTCAGTACATGTGGGAGATTAAGCAAGGAAGTAGTTTCTTTTTTTACGAAAGGGCCACCAAAAAATAGTGTTATCTCTTTATACTAGATTGAATTTAACACCCAGAGGGAACCTCACAGAGGACAGAGCAGGTAGACGCAAAGATGCCACAAGGAAGAGTCACATTTGGGCATTTATTCCCGAAGAAAGACAAACACCCTTGGACAGCAGCCTGCCAGAGAACCCTCTGCCTCTTGGACAGTGGACCCAGCTTCTGTCCCGAACCACAATGGAAGGCCCAGGATTCTTCTGCTATAGTCCCTGCCCGCCACTTGCATATGGCCAGGCAAAAGCTTTTCACCCCATCAACCTGGGGGCGGGATGAAGCTTTGGTTTTTCTTTTGCCCTCCACAACAAATGTAGGTAATTAGGCAAGGCAGTTTCTCCCTTAACAAGCTTCCATCTCCTCCAGGCCAACTCTTGAGTCCTGTCACAAACAGCAGTGACACACCGGTCTCAGCAGCCTGGATCTACTTAGAAGATCTTGTCAGCCAAAGTCCAGGTCAGATCTTAATCAAACCCACATCTTTCAGAGGCTGGGGGAAGAGAGCAACCAAGATGAAGCAGAGAGGGCGAGGTATTCACACCAAGGACAGGTTCCAGTCAGATCATCCATACAATTCTTATCACCCAGATGTTTTCTGGAACCAGGGAGGTTCCATTACAATACCGGGTTGACCATGCTACAGAGACTATTCTAAGATCCTGATGTTCAGCTGCCAGGTAACAAGCAAGTTAGACTTTTTCTTCATAGAGCCAGGTGTATTTAAAGACCATAAATACAGGTAGCCCTAAGGACTGGCTGCAGAGCCACGTGTTCTTCTACCTTCATCCCAATCTTTTTTTTTTTGGCAGCACTGGATTTTGAACTCAGGGCCTCATGCTTGTTAGGCTCTACCACTTAAGCCACTCCACCAGCCCTTTTCTGTGTTGGGTTTTTTTTTTCTTTTAATATAGGAGCTTTGATCTATAACCCTGGGCTGGCTTTGAACCACAATCCTCCTGATCGCTGCCTCCTGAGTAGGTAGGATTACAGGCATGAACCACCACCACCCAGCTATCATCCCACTCTTACTGTCCCCTGGAGGCCACCATTTGCCTCAAAGGTATCACCACAGAAGATATCCTTTACTTTTCTCTAGGTTTCATGCTACCTGTATCAGCCATAGTGATGATGAAAGTTATGGCTGAGAAAGAAGCCTCTCCTTCCCCCCAGCCCCTTGTGACCTGCTGATGGGAGGGGAGGAGCCAGATAGGACACACACTGACCTGAACAGAGCCAATCATCAGTTAGATCTCTATTCTGCCTTACAGAAGCTTCTGGATTCTAAGGAGCTGATGGATCCTCTGAGAAACCTACTCAACAAACCCAGTGCTGTCCTGAGCAAGGTCTCCTCTGTGCCCCTCCTGCACTCATGCTCACCCCATAAGGGATTTGTGGAAATCATGGATGTGAAGCCTTCCCTTCAATGCATGGGCTGCTTTTGAAGACACTGACTGTCCAGCAGGCCTTTACAAGAACTGACAGCCAAGGAGCCAGAGGTGTGGCTCAAGAGGTAGAGTGCCTGTTTTGCAAGCTTGAAGCCCTAGGTTCAATCCCAGTCCCACCTATGTGGGAGGCAGAGGTAAGAGAATCACAGTCCAAGGCCTGTCCAGGTAGAAAGAGTGAGACTTTGTCTGAAAACAAACTTAAAGGAAAAAGGCTGGAGGTGTGGCTCTGGAATTCAACACCATGAAGCAAACGGACGGGTTCACAAAGGTGTTCCTCTCTGGTTTGGAAGATGCCACATGCCACCTGCCTGTCCTCCACCAAAAAGTTGCTACTCTTTCCCCAGGCATCAAAGTTCATAAGGGGAAAGAAACATAAGGAATTTCTTTTTTTCTTACCGGGAAAACATATTTTTGTCTTAAAAAAAATAAAAACCCTGAAATGTCTGTTTTCCACCAGTAAGTTCAGAGCCAATTAGTAAATGTCAAGAATGAAAACCCCACAACAGGAACAAAAAGTCCAACTTTTCTTGTCCTAAAAAGAGGACGATGATGGATTGAGTGAGGGGGGGCAGGCTGTACGTATGCGTGTTGGTGGAGCGGAGACAGGCTCAGGGCTAGGCAGATAAACTGAGAATTCCATGAGCATGCCCAGTGTTACCTGTGTCATAGAGAAGGCTGGGCCAACGGAGACTGAAAAGTGGCCTTGTGAATGCCTTGAAGCAACCGTCTTCCAGACATCTGATTACAGACTCACCTGTCCTCAGGTAAAGGCATGCCTGGCATCCCTGTGGTATTCGCTCTGTCATCAACACATCTGCCGGCCTTTGTGGGGCTCTTCCCTCCAGCCACAGTCCAATAACCCTTTTTTATCCAGATACCTGAGAGGCATCTCCTCCACTGATGAGTTCCTTCTGAAGAAGCAGTAATGCACCCCGTTTTGACGATCTGGGGGGTGTCAACGTTCTCTTGATGCATTAATCTACCAGAGATCTAGTTTTCCAGGAGTATTGGTATTTGCCCATTTTCCCTGCTTGTCTTACAATACTTGATCATATGTTTCAAATAAAGGTCTCCACTAACCTTGGAGCCAATGCCCAATGCAAAAGGCCATGTCTTACTTGGAACCTGGTTTAGACCAAGCATTTAATAAGTATTGATGAATAACAGGAAGGAAGAAAATGAGGAAAGGATCCTAATTTTCCCTTTGGTTATACAGAAAGTATGAGAAAAATGACCAACTAAGGTGGATATGAGCAATGAAGAAGTACCTGCTGGCCAGAGAAAAGAAAACACTCTGAGTGTGATTATATCAAAGGTATTTTAAGGACATCTGCCTCTTTTATAGAAAGTAAAAAGAAGAGCATTGTAATAGCTACAAAAAAAAAAAAAGATGATGATGAAATAATTATGGGACAATGGCCTACCTACACCAATTACAGGTTTCCCATTTTTTTCCAGGGGTATTGGCAAAATACCCATTTTTTTTTTTTGGCCTATTAAAGAAAGAAATAATAGAGGTGGGAATACCACTCCCCTTTTCCAACTCCCTATGCCAGATTGCCAACATGTAGACTACAAGAACGGCTCAGAGGTAATTGGTAAGGAAGGAGGTTGGGTGAAGGCTGGCTATATAGCCTGAAGTCAGAGCACTATTAGGCCTGGGACAGGTCATCTTTTGACTGGACTCCCCCAAAACTAGTCACGCAACTGGCCCCACAACTAACAAGCAACATCACTCAAAATAACAACAGCATTCTTGGTGGCAGAAGCAACCCAATGGAGCTCTTTTTTCCCATGTCTTGGCACAATTTGGTCATTTGCCAGCATTTGGCAGGCACTCCAACTTCTATCCTCAGCCTCCGTGAAGGGGAGGCTAGAAACATGGCTCCAGGAAAGTTAACAAGGACTCATTCAGCCTGAAGCATGAAACTGGGTTGAGAACAGCCAGCTTCCTGCCAAACCCACTGCTGACCAACTGGATCCTAATCTATCCGAACGCCTTGTTCAGAAAGGGCACTGCTAACTGAAGTCCCAGGAGAGGCACAGCTGGGGTGAACCCAGAGTTTCTCAAAGTGCTTTTTACAGTCCCCTGAGGACTTACTTCAAATGCAGATTCCTGGGCCCATTCGAGAATCTCTGGGGCTGGGGCTGGGACTAACGAATCTGCAATTTTAACAAGCACTTGTAAATTCTACTAAAATGCACACTGAAACAGCCAATTAGTTGGCAGTTTCACTTGTTATTTCAAAAGAAATAATAACTTTATTTGACCCAAGTTCGAAATGCAAAACTTTGCGTCCACATACACCTTCCCCTTACATCATCATGAACAAGCAGAAAGACTGCATTTCCGGTCCTATCCACCTTTGCAAGGCTTTGATTTATTTATGGCACAGAGGAAGTTGTATCTTGACCTATCTTCCCAAAGCAAAAATAAACCAAGCTCAGAGTTTAAATTACTCTACCACTGAAACTGCAGCCACAACTGTGACCCTCTGACAATAATGTAATATATACGTAAGATGCCCTTTTTTCTTTTGCAGTACTGGGGCTTGAACTCAGTGCCTACACCTTGAGCCACTCCACCCTCCCTGTTTTGTGATGGATTTTTTTCAAGATAGGATCTTGCAAACTATTTGCCTAGGCTGGCTTCCAGCCATGATCCTCTTGATCTCTGCCTCCTAAGTAGCTAGGATCACAGACATGAACCACCAGCACCCGGCCAAGATGCTATTTTAACAGTTAGAGGAGCTCAGCTAAAATTCAGTTCATGAAGACAGCATGTGCCAGTTTAAAGCAAGCAGCAGTTCAGTTATACCTCTGAACCACAGGTTTCTGATCTTGACTTAAAACAATAAATCAAAGAGAACTAGAATCTCTTTCTTACTCATGGAATAAACCCCATCCAAACAGTCATACCTGTCTATGCTTTTTTATAACATTAGTTCCTAGGAGACAAAAGTGGCCTATGCTTTGAAGAGACCCCTGTTCTTCACACAAAGAGAATTACCTCTCGAGTTATTTTTGATCCCGATTAGCTCTCTGATTCTCACACTATCGTTCTTTCTTGTCCTTAGAACTAGACCCCATTCACCACCCCCATGAGGCACTACTACTTGACTCTCCAAGCACTAACCAGATGACCACCGAGTGGCACAGCAGAACCACTCCCATACTGAAGCTCACAGAAGTACATGGCATCAAAGCAAAGGAAAAGATCCAAGAGCTGGCTGGGGCATGGGGAGGAGTAAAGGTCTTTAAACTCTTTATCTACTTTCTGTTACCTGTCTCCGCAGGGGGATGCGTTTGGTCAGCTTGTGCACAGCTGGCTGGCTGCTGAAGTCTGGCTTCTTGGTCGTGGTCTTCATTCGGCACAGGATGACTGTCACTACCATACAGGCGATTAAGAAGACCCCTATGCAGTAAATGGCTATCTCCAGGTAATCTGGGGAAGCTGTAATCTCCTTTTCTCTTACAGGAGCTAGATTGCAGGTCACAGGAGAGGAACAGATAAGCAGGCCACAGGGTTAGGACACTGGAGTGACGCATCACAGCATAACTAAAGGAATCAAAAGGCGATGACCATTCCAAAGGCAAGATGGGCTTCCCAGGAACCCCATGCGGCAGGAGGTCTGGGGCCAAGGCCTACTGTGTGCCTCTTCAATGCAAATGAACAGTCAATGGGTCCTCAGTGTACCACTAGACCTAAGTGGTCACCATCTCCAGCCTCAGGGGACATCTGCCATCAGTGAGTGGTTGACACCAAATTACAAAGGGAGGCTACAAGGCCACATTCTGTTAGACATTTAGGCAGAACAGGACCAGCAGCTGCACCTCCAACAGGACTGTCTTTCATGATGGCCTCTGAACGTAAATCAAATTAACAATTCTGGAATATGGGCATGTCCACTTTTGTTCCTAAGGAGACTGTAACAAACGTTTCAGTCTTACCGAGGCAGGCTCTTCCAGAGGAAGGCTCAACGAGATGAGGTACCCAAGAAGAACACAGCTCTGTATGGAATGAACACTCAACTAGTAGGCTGGCCCAAAAAAGTTTTGCTGAGTTCCTTAATAAAATCCAGCATTTCTCAATAAACAAAAAAATATATTTAATATGAAGACTGAGTTGATTATGATATGAAAATCACATCCACAATGAAGTTTATAATATTCCTTAAGAATTATTAAATTTTTGTTATACTGACAGGACACTACAACTTTTCTCTTAAGAAAAAATTTAAATGGTAATACATGTGAGTGTGTGTGTATATATAAATTTCATATATATGAAATCCAGCACCTTCTCATATCAACTTTCAATAATGTTTGCAAGTCCTCCAAGGTCACTCTATAAGCAGTGTATTTCCAAGCATTTTTTTCTTGAACTGCATTCTTAGTTAATGGACTAGTATTGCCAGGCAAGTTGGTTAGGAAGTGCCAGGTAGGCACTTGCAGAATACAAGTAAAAGCAAGCTCAACTCGAGAGGAATCTCATAGTTTCAAAGTAAAATATTCAAAACCAAAGGAAAATTGGATGTAATGGTATTATTTAAAGCTTATACATTTTAATCAGAAAAAATACTTGCAAGAGAGTCAAAACTCTCAGCAGCATAGCACAAAATGAAATGATCAATTTACTTTTACTAGCTATAAAACAAGCATGCAGGTAGGCATGGTGTGCTAAAAAGGAATTAATATATCACAAGCTAGTAAACCACAGTCTATGCGGCTTCACAAAGGAAATGACGCAGAAGCAAAGCATTCGAGAGGACAGCCTTTATCAAGAAAGTGTGACTAGAACAGAGATGTCAGTTAAAGACTTAGACAGTGACTATGTTTAGGCAGCAGGGCTTCGCTGATGTTTATTTCTCATAAGGCAGAAACAACATCAAGCCCAAGACGTGCTCTGCAGTTTGCATTCAACATGCACCAAGCCACCGATTCCCAAGGTAGGTAACACACTGCTTCTGTGCACCTGTATTCAGAGGTGCTTTCCCCGGGCACCCCAATATATATCTATCTGTATTTTTACCGAGATGTAAGCCAAGTGGGACAAGAAGAATAAAATCACATGTGGGATTTCAGCAAAATGGAATTTGTAATGGAAAAAAATTACTTTGCATTTTACAAAGTAATTTCAACTTCTTTCTTAAGAGAAACGGGGATGGACTAGTTTATTCATAGGCTCAATGACGCACTAAAAATATATGAGCCCTTCGGGTTTTAGGGGTGAATTTTTACTTGATCATAAATGTGAGCATGGGATCTCCTTGTAAGTGAATTTCCAAGGCAATTTTTCTTATCCCTGGGGGATCATTTTGAACATTTTTAAAAAATCTTTAATGCAAGGATAAAAGGGGCCATTTCTGAGAACAGAAGCTGTGTTAATTTTATAGCAATCAACCAAGAAAAGGAAAAACCCATGGAGAGAAAGAGCAGTATATACCTGGAAGAACTGTCAACCATGCAGAGTGAAAGGATATCCCAATAGAATTACCCGCCAAGCATGTATATTCCCCAGCATCCTCAAAAGTTACATTCCGAATATAGAGAACCTCAATCTCTTTGTCCGTGGTGTTAACACCGGCAGCCTAGAAGACAAAGGAGGCAGAAAAAGGCTAGACACAGGAATGAGTGTAGAGGAGGCCTTGGAACCATGAGGCCTCTCACCGGCAGCTCCAGGGGGTGCTGGCCATGGAGAGATTCCGACTGCAGCCCATCTACAAAGCCCACAACCGAGAGACACTGAGCAACACTGGCCAGGCTCACCTCCGCAGGCCCGTCACCACACCGGCTTCACCACCTAGACAAGCATGCAATCAAACACATGAAAAAATCAACCCACAAAGGTCCATTCTCTTTGCCTTTGCTCTGGTTTGAATTTAGGTGTGTTTTCCAAAAGTATAGTGCCCAAAGGGCTAATTTAGGTTCTGGTCCTGTTGGCTGTAGACTCCCATCTTGAGAAAAGGATGGCTGTACCTAATTACTGTGTGATAAAACAAAACACTGCAGACACATGCAAGAGGACACTTCACATGTCCCTCTGGCTGTGTGAGAACCAACTAGGGTGGAAGGTTATCTTGGTTACCTGGCTCTGGCCAACTTTACTTTGGCAAAACCATCTTGCCTTATACAGCGTTGAAAGAAAATGGCAGAAAGTCTAACCTCAGTAAGAGAAAATCTGGGCATGAGGGGAGGGAGGAACAGCAATAGATTTTGAACTCAGGGCCTTGCACTTGCTGGGCAGGTGCTCTACCACTTGAGCTATGTCCCAGCCCTTTTTATGCTTTTACTTTTCAGGTAGGGCATCACGGTTTTATTGGCCCAGGATGGCCTTGGGATCCTGTTCCTCCTACTTATGCCTCCCACATAGCTGGGATGACAGGTATGAGCCACCATGCCTCTCCCTCTGCCCGCCTCTTTTTAAGTTCTTTTCCAATATGAGCATTTGAATGTGAATCATAGCAAACTAAGAATGTCAACCTTCTGCATCAACGGCACCCAGTAGTGCATTTGTTAGGTCAGGAAAACGTCCCAATTTAGGATCAACTATGAAACCAAAGAAATGATACTTTGTTGGACAAATTATATCAGGCCATTATTTCTCAAAAGCTGGGGTAGAAGGAAATAGGAATTCTGCTGATATTCAAATGTTACAGATTCAATAGGCATGAAGGTATGAATTTAGGTGATTCTAAAAGGTATAGTAACCATGGGAAACGTGCAGCCCAATCAAGATAAACCAGAAGCAATGACTTAAAAACTGGGTGGAGGTGGAATGTAATCTTTAGAAGAATTAGAGCAAGCATTTTGAACGTTGTGGGCATTTTTCCATGGCTGCTGGCTTCATGCCAGCTGCATCACCAAGAAAAGATCATTATCAATGTACCAAAGCCACAAGAATTATCCTAGAAGTTGCCTGCAGCTCCCAAAGCACCAAGTCTTTTCAGCTTCTATATCCAGTTTTCTTTAAAAAAACAAAAACAAAAAAGCGTTGTTACCTTGCTGCTTGGGCAGGACAGTGAGCCAGGCAGACTGGTTGGCCTGTCCTATATAATTGGAGACCTTACATATATACTCCCCGGCATCCGCCTCAGTGACATTGAACAGAGCCAGCACTTCTGCATTGGAACTATTTATCCCCGAGTGCTAGAACAGACATAGGAGAACAATATAACGGCCAACCAGGAAAGACTCGGTGCTGTCTATGGTCCCACCACCAACACACCACAAGAAAACCACCTCTGTTGTGTCTAAAGAGCTGTGGGTTGAGGAAGAGCAAAATAAGTCAAGTGGTGGGTAATGGACGTGAACGTGTGGGCAAGGGGTAGTAAAGGATGATCAACTGCCGGCAGAATGGGTGAGCGGTTCCCCAGGCCGCTTATCTTTCTCCAGCTTTTTGGATGCTGGGTATTGTTGGCAGGAGAGAAGACGTCGTCTGTGGAGAGATCTTAGTAAGCCATCTATGGTTCTAATGGAAGACCATTCTTTTTACAGGCATACTCTATGAGCAACTCAACGTGGCAGGTTAAGAACTTGCAGTACAGACTTTAGGCTGCATGTTATCACTATCCCGAAGAACAAGCTTGGTCTAAAAACATCCTGAGGCTGAAGCTATGGAAAAAAGGAAAAAAAGGGTGTGGCGGGGGGGGGCGGGCTTTTCAAAACACCAAACAAGAACTCTAAGGAGGAAAGGCGTTTTCCTTGCTCACCATTTCATAGGCACAGATACATGTCCCAAAGGAGTTATAAAGGGTGAGGGAACATTCAAAAAAGAAAATCCAAATTGTTTCTAAAAGGTAGCTAGCTACTAGAATTTGACACTAGCATCGTTAATAGAAAATAGCATCAGAGTAACAGTTAACATTAGTATGGGGCCTCAAGCTTTCTGAGCTCTTCCCATCCCATCAACTCCATCTCATTTACTCTGCCCACTGCCCTGTAGGGGAGACATTATTGTGACCCCCATTCTCGTACATGCACGGCTAAGCCAAGGTGTCTTATCTAAGACCTCAGGGTGGATAACTAAACTGTTCTGACTCCATGTTGAGTAGGTCTGCCCCTGCCCTTCAGAAATTTTATTAGCAAGCTTAATGTCTATCAGTCCCTTAACAATCTCTACTGTCCAGAGAAAGAGAATTATCTCTCAGATCCAGCAGGAAATCAAAGAACTTGGTCAAACCCACAAAAGAGACCCCCATTTGTGGGCCCCTTGGGACACAGAAAGTCCTCACCTTCAGAACCTTGAGGTAGGGTAGCCCGTCAGGCCCATATTTACTGCCATTCTTTTCAACATGCTTGATCCACTGGATGTGGGGCTGGGCATCGCTGTAAACTTTGCAGACAAACTCCACGTCCCCTCCGACCACTGTGGACGCATTTGCTGGCAGTCCAGCTTGGAGGATGGGCCGGTGTGGCGATCGCTCTGAGAGAGACAGGGAAGAGAGGAGGAGCAGAGATGGGAGGAGGAGAAACCAATAAATAAGTTGTGTTGTGCAGAAGGCTGTCAGGGAACTCAAGCCAAAAAGGCCTCCCGTCTGCTGGCTGACTCCTTTGGAAAAACGCAGCAGCCCCATGAACAAAAACGACTTCAAAGCAGGCCGCTGGAGCACAACCCTTGTAAAAAGGATATTTAGAAAATCTAGAAAAGAACTTATTATATCCCACGTTACTGCTTACCCACGACCACCTAATGAACAAGGGAAAACATTTGCTTTTGACGATCTACAAGACAAATGGCAGAAGGGGAAAGAGTGGCTTTCATTCTTCAGCTTGGAATGATCTCCAAAATTCACCTTAATCAGAAGTTTAACATCCCCGGCAAGTGAAATGACTAAAGTCACCCTGAATACCAAGAGTAGCTCCTATTAGCACAATGTCTCAATGAATTTCGAAGATGTTCTGAGAAAACCTGCATCCCTGTATTAAAAAGTGAACTACAAACTAAAGCCCAGTGTGATGAACAGACAAACCCACTGGATTCATCTCTTTATTGTGGAACATACTCCAATCATTGGTTCTTTATCCACCCTTTCATTTATTTGGGAACTGTTAAGTGTCACTGTGTGGTAGGGACTAGATGGCTAGACATTCCTTAGCTTATTCAAGCGTGGCATTGAAGGAAGCATAAGGAGTTGCCAATTCTCGTCCAGGCTGAGTTTCAGACTGTCTGAGACAACCCCACAGAGGAGATGCTCATCTTTCTTTCTAGCTCCAACTTGTTTTGCCTTTCTCTCTACAGAAAAGTCTTCAATAAAGCACACCCCTTCTTGTCTTATGCTTGAACAGGTAGAAGGGTCTCTGCAGGGATCCTACAGAACCAACCAGGTTAAGGGGTGCTAACAACTGCACATCACGTAGCTCAAGAATTAAGTGATAGCCAATAAAGAAATAGGCTAAAGACTTGAAAAGTCATTTCTCCAAAGAAAACTTACAAATGGCCAACAGGTATTTGAATATATGCTCGACATCACAAATCATCAGGGAAATGCAAATCAAAACCACAATGAGCTATCACCTTACACCTGTTGGGATGACTTACCTAAGGAGCAACAAAACAAAAAAAAGACAGGTGATGGTAAGGATGTGAAGAAGGAACCCCTTGTTCATACACTGTTAGTGGAAACATAATGGTGCAGGCACCATGAAAACCAAAAAGTAAATGCAAAATCACTCCATGATCCAGCAACCCTTCATTGATGTCAACCTAAAAGGGCTGACATCAAATTCAAAGGCATTGGTACTCCTATGTATGTCACAATGGATACTGATTTAGCCAACAACCTAAATGTCCATCAACAGATGGATGGGCCAAATAAAACATGTGGTGGCTACATACAACTGAAAGCCATGCAGCTTTTAAGTAGGAAACCTTGCAATATGACAACGTGGACGAACCTAGAAGACACCATGCTAGGTGAAACAGGACAGCTTCAGACAAATACTGCATGATGCCACTTATATGAGGTAGCTAAGTCAGTCAAATTCATAGGTTCAAAGAATAGAATGGTGGTTGCCAGGCACTGGGGGCAAGGAGGAGAGAGGCAGAGTTGCAAATCAAAGATCACAAACTTGCAGCCACACAAAGTAAGTTCTGGAAATCTGTCGTACCTATAGTTAACAATAAGGCACCATATACTTTAGAACTGTATTAGGACAGTAGAGCTCACATCACATGTCCTTACAACAACAAAACAATTTTTAAAAAATTAGGTAACAGACCACAAAAACACTAATTACACGCTTACTTGAAACTTCTCACATGGCAGCACTGTCAAAAGCCACATGGAACCCAGTCAGTGGACCATTCACAAATGCAACTCCATCTCCCATGACTGCACATACCAGTTTCCCTTCCTCCCCCACTGCTTCAGCTTGAAAATCCTCAAGGGAAAGCAGGAGACCCCAACCAGCCCAACGCACCAAGGCTGTCTCCACCTGCACCCAACAATCCCTGTGCACTGGACTGGAAGCAGCAAATTAGAATGACAGATATCTAAGCCTTTCCATATTTGGGACTTTCAGATTAAAATACTGTGTAGTGGAATTTGTTGAACAAGAGCCAGACCATGTGCAAATTGATTTTACTACACATGCCTGCTGCTGGCCCTTAAAAACAGTTCTTAAAGAAAGAAAAAGTGCTAGTGGTTACCCTTGCACATTTCACCCAGGCATCGCCCATCACTTCGCAGATGCCTACATTTCCTTGCTATAAAGATAAGGACTTTAGCGCCCCCAAGAAGTCATTTATCTGCCCCAGTATTACCCACGTAGGCAGAGTAGAGAACCCAGAAGTCAAGACTTCCAGTTTTTGTAGGCAGAAAATCTCAAAGATTGGTTTCTTCAAACATTACATGAAACCTTGACTCTGTGCCTGATATGCTATCTCATGGATGGGACATGGGGACCTGTGTGCCACTAGCAGTGACCGAGGTCTGATTTAATCCCAGGTGGCCCCATTCAGGTGGGAAGGACAGAGTTAAATCACCACTTATACACTCTCCTCCTTCCTCTTCACCAGGCCTCCTACCAGGATATTTAACAGCATGGGGGAAGCTGTTCTCTGGGCCTGAAACTGCCAGCCAAGTTCACAAAATATGCTCTTTATATTTGTACAGTCAAATATTTATTCCTTCCCGTAGAAAAGTGAATTTTGGATATCAATTCACTCCCTGGTTTGGTTTTCTAGTTTTGCAATCACGTGTGTGCGTGCGTGCATGTGTGTTAATATAAATATTGACACTGGGCCTAAAATGTCTTTTCTTAGAAACAGAAGTACTATAAAATCTCTAATGTTATAAGCCAGATCTACTGAATTTCAAACCGAGTCTTTTTTCTTAAACACACTTCTTTTACAAGCAAACACTGTGCATATAACACCAAATAGCACAGCCCCTTGAACAACGAGCGCTTTCAGGATGCTGGTATCTCTGGCCTGCCTGCCCAGCCTTGGGCAGGCGAGCAGTCACTCGGGCAACATTGGCAGGGCTCGGTTCAGAGCTGCAGTCTGGTTTTACTTGTGGTCAAAGTGCTGCTGAGCTCCAGTTATTAAGTTATTCCATTGCTACCCAGACTATTTTCACCAAAAGAAAAAAGAAACCTTTGCAATGGTTTAATGTTATTTCATTTGCAAATTACAGCACACCAAACGTTACCTCTGGCAGTCTTGAAATCATCTTTTCAAATTTTCTCACCTTATATGAAATAACCTCTTCAGCTCCCCCCCTCCCCCTTGGCCCTTTCTCACTTTGGGTACAAAAAACTGCAAGCATGATCTCTCTCTAATAGAAACCTTACACCATCTTCCAAAACTTATTACAGCTGCTTTCGGTATAAAAATGAAACCTCAGAGAATGTTATTTAAAATGTTTTTAAAAAGTCAGTAGGCCTCATGTTTCAGTTCTCCACATCAGGCTTTGATTTCCTTTGCAACCTTATTCTCTGCCCTTAAACAAGTCAGAACGAGGCCTGAAGCATGTCGGAAAAGGTCCCAGGATGCCAGCATCTGCCGAGCGCCATGCTCCCCTTCTCGTCCCCCTCAGCCACCGATCTTCCCTTGGTGCCCACTGGACCCTTAAGAATAGCCATCAGGAAGTGGGTGGCGATGCCCTGACTTCTGAAAAGTGAGGGTGAATATGGGTCCAATGGCTGATGAAGGAGCAGGCTGGACAGAGGAGCAGCCTCTGCATGGTTCCCAGTGGGAACGGGAATGACGGCTCTTCTAACAGTTAACCTGCTCCCCGGAACCTCACCAGGCCCTGGGGTTTGCAACTTTTCACAGCAAGTTGAAATAAAAAGGATTAGTCCCTGAATTAGTTCTGGATGAGAAAGTGGAGCCCAGTGCTGCCTTAGCTCTCTCCACCAGACGGGATTTACAATATTAAGCAAAGTTCTCTTACAGGGTGTTTAACTCTCAGATTATTATACAAACAGATTTTCCTCTTTACAGTGGGAAAGCAGAAAGGCTGATGAACAGCTCACCTGTGTTTCTTGAATACAATCGTAAAATAGATGTGTTTTGAGTGTGGCAGGTTGCAAATGTATGATCTGTGGAACTGAAGCAGGATGAGAACCTTTTTCTGAGGTCCCCGTGTGAATTCCAAATTAAGACACAATGGAAAGCAGTCCAAAGGGTGCGGCTGTTGTTGATGGGATAGGTGGCTGCACTGCTGGAATGAGGTTCCACCAAATAAATGCGTAGTAAACACAGACTGAAGTGCTTTAAAAAATACATTCCCTCCCCGCCTTTTTGCTCTTTCTCTCTCTCTCTGGCTCTGTGCTTCAAGTGTCCACTTCACTAAAGCAGAAAGCCCAGCTGCAGAGAGGCTAACTATCCAGATTGGCTCTCTCAAGTCCTGCTCTGTAGCTGGGAGCTACCAACCAGAGTGTGGCAGGGCAACCAACAGCTTGCTTCATTCCCAGAGTTAATTACGGAGCCAGGGAAAAAAGAAAATACCTGAGTGACAAAGGATAAATCTTTGTTAATTGACCATTGAAACTTTATAACATGCCAGTCTTCCTCTGGACATAATAATATGTTTGCTCATAGGAGAGCTACAGCTTTTGCTGTGACACAGCAAAGGCCATAAAAATAAGGTCTCCTGTCCACAGGCTCAGAAACAAGCATCCCTGAGATCAGGAGAAGGACCGGGCTCTTAAATTACACCATAAATTAATCAGGCCCAGAGCTGCTGTTGCAGGAGACACAGGTCTCCTGAGTTTTTCCTCCCCAAAAGTTAAGCAGCACTTGCCACAAAGAACCAGCTGAAAACTACTTTCTCTGGCAGCAAAAGACTAAGAGACTCAATTCACACCGAGTCCCCAGGACGGATCTGGAAGCAGTCAGCCTCCTGCTCTGAACTCCCATTCACTGAAGGAACGTACATGACCTTGCCTGCTGTCTTGAAATTAAAATAAAAATTTAATTGCCTTTCCTCCAAAATGGCAGTTTCTTAGCAACTGCAAGGGGCTAAACAGGGAAAGAACTCGGAAGAGTGAAAACAAGGGAGAATTCCTTCTTTCTAAAGCTGAGCCTAGCTTTTTTTTTTCTCCTAAAGAATAGATGGTAGTTGCTTTTGCTGCATAAAAATGCACCAAACCAGTTAGCATGAGGCACGTTTATTAAGAGGAGACAGCCATCAAAGTCCTCTGAAGTTTGAGGAGCCCAGTAACCTGCTATAGGCCTCACACTCATTACAACTAGTAGAATGAGTTCACTGCCTTGTCAAACACTGCCTAATGTGCTCGCACCAGACAGGCTAAATCCAGTTGGGTTCTGAATTTTGTTTTGCTTTCCCTAAGCTTTCTCCAGCCTCTGGAGATCAGCACAAAAGATGGTCAGAACTAAAAATGGTCAGCAGAAAAAGCACTGGGATGGGAGGGCACAGAGCCCCTCCACAGGAGCCACCACCCTGGCACTACCCAGGCCAGCACTTTAGCTTATTCTTTTTTTTTTGTTGTTGTTGTTGTTGTTGTTTTGAAGACTTTTTTTTTTTTTGAGATAGGGTCTCACTATGTAGCCCAGGCTATCCTTGAATTCATGATCCTCCTGCCTCTGCCTCCCAAGTGCTGGGATTATAGGTATATGCCACCAAGCCTGGCAAACCTAGATGGATTACTTTTAAAAGAGCAAAAACCCCACTTTGTAGAAGGTATCTGGTTTGCTGCCCTTGGCTTCTCTCATCTTCTTCTTCTTCTCTGTTACAGTCCGGTTGCTCAGGTGTCCCTACCTTTTGCCTGGACATCTGCCTCTACAAAGTCCTACAGAATTGGGCTGGAGATTGGCTGCCTGCAAAACATAGACAGGTCTTTTTGCAGAGACAGCAGAGTGTACGGAACAAGCTTATTTGGGAGAAAATGAAGCATCTTCCCTCCAGTGCTGAAGCCACAAAGTGACCCGTGGAGGCTGCACCACGTGAAACGATAGGAACAAAACACTGCTAACTCCTTTGTGCTTGCTTGGTGGTGTCACAGGCACAGTGAAGTGCTGGCTGGGGCTGGGGTCTGGGAGGACACAAACAGGTGGAGGCAAAGTACCTTCCCTAATTAATGTCACAGACAATATGACTTGGCTTGAGACTGAGTGCCTTCCACCTGCTGGGTGTCAATTTGGATCTCCTTGGGCAAATTAGAGGAGCAGGGCTATGTGTTATTAACACCTCGAGTGTTTAAGATACCCTGAGCTCTAGGTCTTTAAAACAAGTAAATCTGAGCTGACAACTCTTTGATGACTACAAAGTTATGCCAATTGTAGGTTCAAAGATGCCTCTCTTTTTAAAGACATGACTTTGGGATGACAAAAAAGTTCTGGAGTCATACAGTGGTGATGGTGACACAACAGTGTGAATGTCACTGAATCGTACACTCAAGAATGATTAAAATGGATTGGAGGCAGGGCTCAAGCGGTAGAGCCTTTGCAAGGGCAAAGCCCCGAGTTCAAACTCCCGACCCACACACACACACAAAAAAAACCTCACCCAGATCATGTGTCTCTTACCACATTTGTAAAAAAGGAGGAGTGGCGAAGGTGATAATAACATGGAGTGAATAAGATATGTCTAGGGTCATGTATAGTTAGCTAAGTATATTTATTTGTCCAGTTTACCAAATGAGGGCTTTTCTCTCTCTTGACACACAGACTCTGCACGTGGTCCCTCCCTACGCTGGGCTTGAGGATGCTGATGCAAACTCACACTTCAGGTCTTTGCAGGCTCCCTCCTGAGGGCTGGGGTAAACACAGCTGAGCAGATCCTGCTGGGCAGCAGTCACAGAGCCCCAGCTCTGCTGCACAGGGGGGAACAACATGATTCAGGAATGCGAGAGCATCAGCTGGGGTCTGCATAGCTGGGTCCCCTTCATGGGAAGGGCATGCTGGAAAAAGTTGACTTTTGTTTTTAATTGCTTAGGGATTAAATACACCCTTGTGTTAGATGGGCTGAACTTGATTTAAAGGATTTTCTCTACAATGATTTGCAAAGAAGCTAAAAAGCCAAACCATGTGAGAGCTCCCAAGGTCAAACTCAAGTTCCTTAGGTTTAAAACATTTTGCAAATTATCAAAAAAGATCCAAATAGCCCAGCCTTAGAAATATGTCCTAGAAACGACATTCACATAGGTGCCCAATAGGTATGCACAAAGCTTGTCATTGTGGATTTTTTTGGTAAGTGAAAAAAACAGATGTACACAACCTAAATAAGATTATACTGTATCTATGACGGAGTGACACATGAGCCACTAACAAGAGTTGAAGTAGATCGGTATGTATGGACACAGTTGGGTGTCCATGGTACAAATGTCAACAGCTCTCACCAACCTTTACCCTCTAAAAAGCTTTTCTTCTAGAGAAGTCTAGAAAGATTTGTGCTAACCTCTCAGATGACTGTTTTGCTCCTGGGGTGGATCAAGCAGAAGGAAAAGCTTTCAGCCCATCTGAACAAACAAGAAATGCCTCCCTTTGGTACGCACAGCACGAGAAGTTGAATAAGAAACCTATTGTTTTCTTGGAGACAAAACTCAGACACTGAAAATAATCATGGCTCTAGATGCTACATAGTGCAAGGATCACCTAAAGCAGAAGCTTCAAAATTGTCACTAGATCACAAGAGGCTCAGCTCCAAACTGCTTCTCTACCATTGTTCAAACCAGATGGGCAGCCTCAGTCAGTCCCCAGCCCAACCCCCCCCCACAAAGAGCCATTAGTGATGTGCTCATCGAAAGGATGGTTTTTGTTTCTTTTGAGCAAAATATAAAACGTAAAGGACTAAGCCTTCAGCTTCAGTCTCAGTCCAGAGTATATACCAAATCAGTGAAAAAACAACTTCCCCTTTCCTATAAAGCACTACTTCTAAAAGATGCTTCCAGGTTACTAGGCAAGGCTTATCTCTTAAAAAACCAGTATCTCCCTGATGGAGGACATTTCCAGGACACAATGTGACTTGCATGTGGAACGTACAAAATGCCTACAGGCTTTGTTTAAAACAATCACAGTGAACAGGCTCTGAGAAACAGAGAAAAGGTTGGATTTCCATCAAGATCCAGGGATCGCCATCTTTCTTCACTCCTCACTGTGACAGTTTGAGATATCGTCACTGTGAAATGAGAAACCCAAAAGCACAAGGTGTGTGTCTCATTCAAGTGACTGTCATCATCCAGACCAAGTACAGGCTGTGCTGATACCATATGTTTCACAGATAGAAGGTTCACCCTTGCAATACAACAAATGAAAGCAATCCCAGCTAGGATTTTGTTCTATTCTTTCCCCAGAACCAAGTGAGGGCAATGGTGCTCTCACTGCCTCATCTCTTCTTAGGAGAAAAAGAACCCTTCTCCACAGCAACATCAAGGTCCTCAGTCACGTCCTCCCACGAACTCCTGCACCTGACCTACTGCAGTGAAAGAAGCAACAGGAACTCTCAAAGCCACACTTCCAAACCAAATCCACTCTCTAAACTGGGAACATATTCTTTTCACATACTCCCTTCTCCTTGACTGAAAACATGAACCAAACAGGAAGATGGTCAATACAACTTCTGGATACTCTCAGGGAGAGAAGTCATGAGAGAAAGTCAATGAACATATCACTTAAAAGGAAAGAACACCATGGTCTGACTACACTCACATCTTAATGGAAATGGTGTAAAACTTCCCAACAGCGGTCTTTCAGTTTATAAAGGTAGATGTTGATTAAATTGTATGAATAAGCTGGGCACTGGTGGCTCATGCCTATAATTCTAGCTACTCAGGAGGCAGACAGCAGGAGGATCACGGTTTGAAGACAGCCTGGGCAAACAGTTTGTGAAACCCCTATCTCAAAAACAAAAAACCATCACCAAAAATGGCTGGCATTGTGGCTCAAGGACAGACCCTGAGTTCAAACCCCAGTACTGCAAAAAAAAGGTATGAATAAGTATGTTCAGAGAAAAATCCTGCAGATTTCCTGTCTCAGAATTTGGAATACACAAAGAGCCACAAAACTCCAAACATAAATAACTCATTAAACTACAGCTTGAGTGTACCTTATCCAAAATGCTTGGGAGCAGAAGTGCTTCAGATCTGGGAGTTTCTCAGATATTGGAATATGTGCACAGATTTCTACCAGTGGAGGATCCCTAATCCAAAGAATCTAAACTCCAAATGTTCTGAAATCTGAAGCTTTTAGAGTGCAGTCAGGAAGACCCTGATCTACAATGCAACCAGTGAAACAGTCAAAAGGTTTTGGATTTCAGGTTTTCAGATTAGGGATGCTCAACCAGTATTTCAATTGGCCACACAGAAACCTTGCCGTATGCCCACATGTGGCATTAATGAACAAATGCCACCATGGATGTACATCTTTGCACCGTTTACTCAAGCACTGAGGAAGGGCTCCATCCCAGTCTGCACCCCCAGATACGGCACTCGTAGGGCTCAGGTAAGAGACCTTCTTCTTACATAAAACTGTAAAATATTAACCTGACTGTAACACTTCTACATCCTATTTGTCCACACCATAGACTCAATTCCAAAGATTAGACCATCAACCAAATATTAGCCCTCTCTTCAGCCACCTCACCCATGGATGGCCCCTGCCAGAATCAAAAGTAATCGATGGCCTTGCTTCCTCAATGGTGGGCCTGATAAAGGACACCTGATATCTTGTAGAAAACAAGGCAAAAACACTGAGATTGTCAAGTGCTACCACATCCCCTCTACAGTGGTTCCCAGGTCACCACCTCCTCTCACAGTCTGCAAAGAGCAACTTCTTGCTGGGAAAAGATTCGTTTGCTGGTCAGCACATTCGGAGCAATTGTGCTGCCCACTGACCAGCCTTTGCCCCTGGATGCTCCATTGTGAAACAGGAACGAGGGGCAATCGAACGCTTATGAAACGGCATCGACCAGAAGGAGTTTTGAAATCTCCACCCTGGAGGAAGAACGGAGACTGACGGCTCCTTTAATCAGGCTCGGACTGAGTGCACACCTTGGCCTGGAGACAGGGGAGGAAGTACACATCACCTGATCAGAGTGCTTGTCATGTGATGCTATTATTTCTACCAATCCACTCTGCCATGGGTGATAGAGGGAAAGTGTGTTATTACCCCCACCGCACAGATAAGGGAACCGAAGCTCAGAGGTACTGGGACTTCCCAAGAAGGATTTGAACTCTCCCCATATAATTCCCACCTGAATCCCCAGAGGCACAGCCTGGCAAGGAGACTCTTGGACATGGTTTGGAAAGAAGGTAAAAGTGGCTGCCAAACCCACAAAAGCAGCAACAGGAATGTGTCTCTTACTCAGTCGCCACTCCAGAGCCATGTTCACTTGACAGGCCCACTCACAACAGAACTCGCACTGGGCACCAGATCACCTGGCAAAAACAAGTGTTTTCTTGTTTTTTTTTTTTTCAGTAGAGGGGCTTTCTGCCTCTCTCTGGCTAGGTTTTGCAACAACCATAGCTGGCAAAAAGAGTTAGCACCAGCATAAATCACTTATATAATATGTGTGTGTATATGTGTGTGTGTGTGTGTGTGTGTGTGTGTGTGTGTGTGTGTGTGTGTGTGTGTGTGTGTGTGTGTGTGTAGCCTTAGAACAAGAAATGGAAAAGAATTGTTTGTAGCAAGGTCACAAATATGAAAAACCCAAGTGGGGCCTGGCCAGGAGGCATGGTGGTCAACAGGTCGTGTTCAGAACCTCACAGGGCTCAAGCGAAGGTACCAGGAAGAGTACAACTTTACAACTGGAATGGAAGATCAGCCAGTGTTTAGTGCTTTAAAAATCTCCAGATCCCTGGTTCTGGTAGTTGGAATGCTCCAGCCAAGGTCCCTCCCTGTCACATAGAGGGACAAATGCTGTCCAGAAGCCATAGGACAATGGACCAGGACTGAAATGTGGTCTTCCTCAGGAAACAGTAAGCACAAGCAATCCTAATGATGACAGCTACAGTGATGAATTCACCAGTTCATTTACTAGGTCACCATTTCTTCCTTGACTTAAACACTACTGTTCCAAACCTTACTGTTCCAAACCCATAATTGTTCCAAACTCATTCTCCAGCTGTGGTTTGAGGGACTCTGACTCCTCTGTCCCTGTACCTCTGTTCAGCAATCACACTGGAGCCTTTGTCTTTCCAGGACAGAGGCCAGGGGCTCCCAAGCAGAAGACACCTTGCGAAATTTCTCCTTCTCTCACTGGGGCCAGGTGTCAGCTCCCAGCAGGGCTCCTCAATCAGGGCTTAGAAGAAGTGACATCTCATTCCTCCTGAACAAACCCCCCAAGGGGGGGGTTACCACAGGGACAGGTTCCTTCGTGCTGCCAGGCTGTGTCCCATCATGTCCAGAGCTGAGTTGCAAAGGATTTATGTCAAGGGCTAGCTGACAGTGCCATTGTGAACTGTCACCAAGCAAGTCAGGGCTGGCCGTGAAGCCTGAGCCATCGCCACCCTGCCAGAAGTTAGGGGCCCCTGAGGGGCCCTCCACCATCCACTGAGCTATTGTCTGCTGCTTACAGCTTTCACTCTGGGGCAGGGAAGATTAAACTGATAGAGAAGATATGGCTGGCCTCAGCGAATCTGGAGGCACCATTTCTATCTCTACTGCACTTTGTCCCCCTTGATGTCACTTGCCAGGTGAAAAGATCACCAAGTAGCTACCCAATGGTCTCTGGGAATGCAGAACTGCAACACCTGAGAGGAGGAAAGACTTCTCATGCAAAGCCAGAGGGGGTGAGGAAGAAAACCTGGTTTTCTGAAAAAGAGTTGAGAAGCCTTGAACTAAGACCGCAGCTCGGGTGCCTTCCCCATAAATCACTCACCTCCTCTGGTCTAGAGCTCTTCAGTTGTAAGATGGAGGTGAGGGGTGGAGGAGGGAGTGAAGAGGCTGACTCAATGAACTTCAAGCACTCAACTCTACAGCCTTCTTCTGCCAGCCCAGCAACCAAGTCTGGCAGTTCAAAGGTGAATACTTCAGAAAATGGGAACATCAGCCACTAGTCAGTTCTGCTGGTCCCCAAATGGCACTTGGTTTGTTTAATAAGACTTGTGATTAAGGCTAACAAAGTTATTAAAGACTATCCCTCAAAAAAACACCTTTTGTGGTCATTTGTACATAGCAGCTCTAGGACACTAAAACAACCACCACAGAAATAAGGTAGTGATTGTCATTCTAGTTTTACTAATGATATAACAGAGACTCGGAAAGGATAAGTAACTTATCCCAATTCACCTGATGCTCAGGTGTGTCCTCTAACAGACTCACTATACTTGTCACAACACCGAGCTGCTTCTGTTTCTAACACACAGGGTCTCAGCTCACAGTTAGATCCGAGGGAAAGTGAACAGAGTTAATGATTTATCCTAGGTGTAGCTTCTTGGTGGCAGGGCTTCATCACACCCAGGGCTTCAGCACCACTTGGTGATGAACCATGGCAAAGACCTGCCACCTCCCGCAGCCAGCTATTTTAGCACATTCTGTTTTATTATTGCCACGATTACCAAGATCTGGAGCTTCGTGCTAATTTTCCCTTGCAGTAAATGGCTGAAAAGTAATGGTGTCAATTTTAATGAGGATCAAGCAAGGCTCCTAAAAGGGCTCCCATAAACGAAAGCATTTCCCTCACACACAACAATGGCTTGCTGTTTAATTCCAGAACACAAGAATGTCACTTAAATTACACGGCTTTTACATGAAAGTGCTTATGGGGATGCCTTTCCAAGGAAGAATTTCAATAAAAAGATCTCACCCATTTGGACGCTTTCTAATATCTGAACCACAAATCTACGTATCATAGCAACAAAAATAAAACCTGGGACAATGAAAAAGAACAGGGCTCCATTTTCACTGGGAAAAAGTTTCTGATTTTCTAAGAAACAGAGAGGTAGCTAAGAAGCAGTTATCAAGCAGTGATAGCATAAGTTTGGGATTGTGAGCCACCAGAAATGTGTTGCTTAAGCTTGAATCCTTTCTGTTTCCACTTGCAGAGATGTTCAGAATGACTGCCAGCCTGTAAGTCTATCCAAGGCTTCAGCTGACTCAATTCTTGTTTTATTAGTGCTTCTCCAAGAAATTACTAGAGTTTTGAGCAAAAATGAGAGTATTTCACACCTCCATCTTTACTGAAAATATCTTATACTCCACTGACTTTTGGCTTCTATTTATAAAGAAGGTTCAAGGCTTGGAAAATTATTGGAGTTGAGCTTTAATGGATATTCCCAACCAGCATTGTGTCATTATTGGCCCGCGCTGAACTGGGCGATCTCCCAAATTTGTGACATAATCAGGTCTCTCTGCATTACTCCATACACTCCACGCTCCCTCCGCATTACACCACTGAATCACTCGCTCTTTTCAACAAGACTGATTGCCAGGGGATTAAGTTAGACAGCACAATTCCATTATTCAGCAGCCCAATTCAAATCCCAACCCTAAACTTTAAGAGAGATTTCAGGGCTTCACAGGGATGAACTGCCAGAAAGCTGAAAAGGGGAGGTGGGGTAAGGGGCTTTCGAATGCTTTTCATAACAACTCAACCTAAAACCTGCTGTAAGCAAGAGCCCAGGGCTGGAGTGGCCCTGACATGACTCCCAATTCCTGGAATGGCCCCAACCAATCTTAACAAACAATGTGTAGACCTATGCAAAGTCATAAATCCCAGAAGACTGCTACAGCACAATTATTTCTTCCCACAATAAATTACTTTATTTCAAAATAAGGTATTTAAAACTTTTAGCCCCAAATCTAATTTTCTTTCCTTAAATGGAAACACTTCATGTCAAATTCAGTACGCGTGGCCCAAAGTAAATTCCGAGCCCAGTGTTCTTTGATCAACGGATTTAGAGTACAATGTCAAAATCCATGTTAAAATCAGTTTTGCTCTCATATTTCAGTGATACTTCTCTTTGTGTTTGTTTTGTAAAATATCTGAATATAGTAATTCTAAAAACCATAGCACAAATATCCAAAAAAAAGGGGGGGGGGGCTCTAAAACTCGTTCTTTTATGAATAACCACAGGGCAGACATTATCCCAAGGCCGATATAATTTCACATTTATGCTTCTGAATACCTCAACTGTTCAAATAAATACTCTTTGCACTGCATGTTTATATACAAAAAGACTTTCTGGGGCAGAGTGTCTCCTGAATTTAACTTCATTTAACTTGAGAGAAAATCAAAATGGCTCATTTGACTCTTCAAATCTATCCAATTTGGCTAATCCAGTCTTGGAAAGTTAATGGTTCTTTGGACAGTTTAAATATCTGTGGAATCTCTTTTCAAAGTTTATATTTTATAAAAAGGTCAGAAATACCCACATGTGAGTGAGGGGTGTACACCAGGGGCGTGTGCACAGGAAATCATGCAGGAGAGACTGTTAGCAGACCACATTGGATGGGCATGTGTTTGTGATGTTACCAAGGGGGGCATGAATGCAAAAGGGATCCCTATGAGCTTAGAGTTGTTCTTTAGCAGAAGTCAGCAACTCCACATAGAGAACAGCATACCTATTAGGTGCCCCCAAAGAAATGGTTCAAGGATGAGGACAGGTTGAGAGTTGTGGTCCATGACAGTTACAACAAAAACCCAGCAGAACAGGCAAAACTTGGAAAGAGATTTAACTTTCTAAGACTACAGGCTATGTTATCTGAAGGTGTTTTTTAAAAATGGCCTAGTCACCTGTGTACTCTGACAAAACTCAAACTCATCTATATAGTTCCCTTTTCACAAAGGAAATATCTTCCAGAAACAGACATCAAACTGGCAGTGTCTAAGAACTTTCCTTGACATTGACCTTTTCCCAGTCACTATGGACTCGGCCATTCTGCTGCCTTTTCCTCGACTCTTCTGTCCACATGACAGTTACCCTTCTTTAGGCAATGCTGCCACTCTTAAAAAACAAACTTCTCCAGCAGCATATGTGATCCCTTTTCCCTGCATGCACTAACATTTTTCAGAGTAATCTCAGTTTCTAGAAGGTCAAGGCATTTTCTACGACATCCACCTTGTAAAAGATGATGCTAGAAACCAAGAGGGTCCCGCAAAACCCATAAAATCTGCCTTATCAGGAAAAAGGACACTGTCAGGCAACACAAGAATCCTTCTAGAATGACAGCTTGCATGCAGAAAGAATGAAAACAAACCAATTGTCTTTAAATTGGGGGAAAATCAAAACTCATTTTTATGACTTCAGATGAATCTAGCTAGAACGGTCTGGTGGCATACAGCTGCCAACGGCGAGAAGTCAACTCACCAACAACGTCTAGGTGGTATGTGTGATTGATGGAGCCGTATTCATTCTCTACCACACAGGTGTAATTTCCCTTGTCAGAAGGGACCACGCTTTCCATAATCAGGCTCCAGTGCTGGTTTCGGACCTGAAAAGATCAAAGTGAAGGTGGCTATTTAATAATCTTAGCACAGAATACCAGGTACATTGCTTTCTTAACTTCAAATAAAGTTGGTGGGGTTGGGGGTGGGAGTCAGTGGTGGAATTCATGTTTAGCAGATTCAAGGCCCTGGGTTCCATCCTGAGCACCAAAGACGAGGAGGGGCAGTAGGGACAGTAGAGAAGAAATACCTGACTTCTAAATTGTCCTCATAATTAATACTCAGAAAGGTGACAAAAGAAATTTGTAAAATGATAAACATCATCACATGAAGGCCTATGAGGCAGAAGTTACAATTCCAGTATAGAGGAATATTCAGAAGCATGCAGAGAGGACTCTGCATTGTGCACTTGAGGACTCCTCTAGGCAGCCAGAGCACCTGCCACCAGTGTGCATGGTGAGCCACCAGGTCACCCACCCACTGGGGACCCTCAGCACCCACACCAACAAGCGCCCCTCCAGAGCTGACACAAGTAAGCACTAACTACATGCCAGGTACAGCTCCGATGCCCCCTTTCACAAGGAAGCCCAAGAGGCAGATGCTGTCATCATTCCTGGAACTTGCTGGTTCGAAAGCCCCTCGCTTCTTTCTCCGTGAACTCTCTTCTGTTTCTTAATCCTCCTCCAGGTATCTGGAAATTTGGAGAAGTTTCAACTGGGAACATAAGTCTATCTCTCCCATTGCTGGTGGTGACCGAATAGATGTTACATGTTCCTGATATACCCAGAATTCTAAATATGGGAGCAATGAATCCTTAAGAAACTAAAACTTATGCATCCAAGTTTGCAAAGCCCTTGAGACTTTGCCCAGATAAGCAGCATGTGTAAAAATAAGTTATTGTGACTCCTGCCCATGGTTCTGTCAACACGCAAACAGACCAAACTCTAATGTTCTCACCTTGCTTTCAAAATATTTCAATAGACTCATAATTTTAAACAAGAGAAAGTTTCCTTACTAGGACAAAATGCAAATTTCACTATCTTTAGGGTTCAAGGCTTTAATATTTTTATCCAAACCAAATCATTCTGAGACATTTTGGACAAGGCCCTCCAGAAAAATGGAAAGAAAAAAAAATTAAAAGTTCCAGGCCTACTAATCTCGACTACGGCTTCAGGAATTTCAGTTGACCTTCTGAGTGACAGCCTGGACATTGCAAGCGTTTTGAGGCTTAATCACATAAAAACCGATAATACAAGCTGAGTCTTCACAATCACACAAGTGATTCAAGGAACTAAACTGGAGAATAAAGAAAACCATCTCATAACTACTCCATTAGAAGGACAGGAGGGCAGAGCAGCCATGCAGAGCCCCCCCACCGCTGGTTGCTGGCAGGCAGTTTCATCAACACCAGCCACACCCACACAGTGGACTTATTGCTGCTGAGTTCAGAAATAAGACCCTGCTCATCACTCACAGTGAAGGCTGCACTGCTCTTAAGGCAGTGAGTTCAGAAAGAGCTCTGGGAGTCACCTTGCTTGGCTGACCCACGTCCCCTGCACCATGGCACTGGTGATGGGAACCAATTGCCACAAGTGGGATCTGTGGCAATAAAATGAAACTGAGAGCATCTGGTGTTCAATGGAGAAAGTCTGTGCTCTGCTCAGAGGTGGCTCACTTTGTGCTCTTTGCTGGACCACGACTCTCAGGATAACCAAAGCAAGAGGTCAGGTCTCCTTAGGAGACAGGAGCTCTCCCATTTGGAATGAAGATGGAGCTATGGCTGCCTCATTCTTCAGTTCTTTGAGACCTGGCCACTGGAGTTTCTGAATTCTGGCTCCAGGATCCCTGAGTGCCTGGGAAGGCAGGGACAAGCTCCCTGACTTAACTGGGGAAAGATAGGCCGGCAGGAGACCCTCTCTCACCCCGGGCACTGAGGGGGTGTCAGAAATGCCTCTCTCCTTGCTTCAGAGGAACCAGTCACATGGAAGATAACTTAGGGATGTAGCCACAGGCCCCAAAGTCACCACGCCATGTAATCCAGCATTTAGCCCTGCTGTAAATATTCAGTTCTTGAGCCCCCGCTCAAATGTCATGCCCATAAGCCCTTAATCAGGGCAGTGCCTCTCTCTGGACCCAATCCAAACTGTCAATGTCTTTCTTGTGCCTGGATTCAGATTTGGCACATGGCATATTCCAAATGGAACTGAACCTGAACCATGTGGGGAGGAACATCAGCTGCCTTGGCCCGAGACATTAAATCTTGGCATACACAGCCCGGCCTGCTAGCTGCCTTTTTGTAGTCCCAGGGCATATGGTCAGCTCAGTCTCTTGCAGGACTATGGCATTCCCCACAAGACCCCTCTTCAAGGGACTGTGCTCCTGGTTATTAATTTCCTGGAGATGTACTGCAAACATTGATAAGATACATGTAGGATGGCAAGCACATTTACCAAACAGTATGCCTGTCCAGAACCTTAGTGCTGGATCAATACTGTCCCATGCAGTATTTTTTATGTTTGTCTTCTTACAACACTGCTGCAGTATTTGGTTCTTTGATATGCCACAAATCCTACAGCTGCCAGCAGTGGGTCTTTTGACACTTTTGTAGGGAACATCGAACCATTAATTACTAGCTGTTAACAGCAAGCAAGAGAATTCTACAAGTCTATAAAAATGGGAAACAAGGCACAAAGTTTTGGGGGTTACAAACCACTATGTTTCCATCCAAAGTCCTTCAAAGACAAAAATGTAAGCTGTGTCCTTCAACGTGTTCATCAGAATTCCTCAATTCTCACTGCTACAATTATTTTGCCTATGAGGTCAAATGCATGTAAGCCACCTTTGCTTTCACAGAAGGGAATGTAAATACCCAATAAACATATGAAAAGATGCCTAACCTCATTAACAATCAGGGAAATGCAAATTAAAACAATAATGAGACACTGTTATTCACCAGCTGATTAACAAAAATTAGACCTATCAATGTCATTCAGACCTTGGGAAGTAAGTAGGGAAGGAGATTCAATGGAGAATGGGAACATAAGCTAAGAAAAATCTTTTTGGAAAATAATTTGGATGGTGTCTATTAAAATTGTCTACTGTATCTATCTATATACGTGTGTGTGTGTGTGTGTGTGTGTGTGTGTGTGTGTACACATGTGTATATTTGGTTTTGACCTAGTTATTACCACTTCTAGAAATCTAGCCTACAAAAAAATGGCAGGATTGCTTCAAGGCACAAGAAGGAAACTGTTCCTTCAAGCCCTATTATAACAAAATGCCAGATTCCACTAAGAAGAGTCTTTAATGAAGTACATTTCATCCGACATGAACTGACGTATGCCTCATTCCAAGAGAACTCATCACCCCTAAAACAATGAGGCAGTCTTCTGCTCAGGTCTGGTAAGATACTGCTATCTAGTAACTGAAATATGAAAAAAAGGAGGTTGAATCCATGGTTCCATTTTATTAACACACAACACAACCCTACAGCTGCATACACACTAGAAGCACGACTGAGAACATGGCTAAAATCAGAGAGAAATATACCAAGTTGTCAACAATGTCCTTGAGTGCTGCTTGTAAACATTGCTCACTTTTTCTCATTTTCACTTTGCAAACTTAACAGAAATCTTACACACACACCAAAGAGTAAAATACAACAGCTCCTCCACCGTCCATTTGGTCCTAGATCCCGGGCAGCAGAACCCCAATGTTTGGAACTCTCTGACCAACCAAACACAAAAGAGAAATCCCACACCAGCCAACACACGAACAATTCTTTATTTTCATTCCTGCCCACAGCCAAATCTTTGTGGAATTCATCAGTACTTCCTATCTGCCAAGTAACAGAAGTAGAGAGCACGAGGCTTGAAAACTATGCTCACTAAAGTCCTTTTAAAATAACATTTCAATATTGAAACAAAGCAGATAAGCAAAGGGCCTGAACTCTCTTACTATAGCACAAAAAGTAGATTCCACAAACATTCCATACCCCATCAACACAAAGACAAAAGGTGGCCCAGACAGGTTTTTTCAGAATTCTTCTGAAAAATCTCCCAGGGTACCTCTTAAATCCCTAGCCACCCTCAGGTGACAACTGGGAATGCAGACCTAGTTTGTCTGGCACCAAAACATGTAACCAAAAAAGTCAAAGGTCAAAGACCCAGGCTGTCACCTGGATATTTGACTTCCACATTGCAAAAAAAAATATTCAGACATTTCCAAATACCCAGGTGTTCAATAACAAGGGGAATAAACACGAGAAGCTGTCCTCTGCTCCAGCCGATGTCAAGTGCTCTCATGACTTCCTGTCACCAGTCAAGGCCCACTCACCCGGGAGAACTACCCCTTATATCCATGGCCTTCAGGAAGGCACCCCACAGGCATAGATCGGTTGTTGTTAAGATATACAAATTTTACAATCCCATCCCCAAGTGTCATTTCCAGTAGGCTCCTGGAGACCCCAAACCATGTCTCCTGAACGTGTGTGCACAAACTGGGCTCATGTTTTGAGGACTGTGGCACGTGTGGCTGCTTATCACACAAATGGGAAGGCAAACACTTGTTAATGCTTAAACTGCAACATCGACAGAAGTTTGCTTTGCAGGAGGTGTCCAGAGAACAGGGCTGGGCCATCAGACCCCCTAGGACCAGGAGTGGAAGCTCTTCCCTCCTCTCAGTAAACAAACAGTGGCTCTCTCCAGAGGAGGTGGGATGTGAATTGCAAAATATAAACGTGTTCTCCAGTTTCCTGAAGGAGCTCACAAGGTGAGTGACAGCAGGGCATCTGCCACCTGCTAAACTTAGCTCCTTAAAAATCCCATGACCTTCCTCAAAAAGCCAAATAGACAATTGTCCTGTGATCCAGCAATTCCACTTCTAGGTCCATAGCCAAAGGAATGAACAAGGACTCAATTGTACAGCAATTAAAGCATTATTCACAACACCAAAAGGTAAAAACAACTCAAATGTCCATCAATAGATGAATGTTTAAACAAAATGTGGCCTAGTCACTCAAAGGAACATTATTCAGTCATAAAAATGGATGGGTTTGGGCTACCACATAGATGAATCTTAAATATATTTAGTGAAATAAGGCAGAAACAAATATCTCACGATTCCACTTATATGATGTACCCTGAACAGGCAAATTCATAGGCAAAAGGTAGAAGTGAGGATCCCAAGGGCTAGGGAGTAGAAATGGAGGATTATTGTGAATGGGTACAGAGTTTCTTTCTGGGACAATGGAAGAGTTTTGGTGACAGACAGTAGTAGTGGTTGTATGCCATTGTGGATTTCCTTTAACCTCCTAATCTTAAGAATATTTCAGGGGCTGGTGGAGTGGCTCAAGTGGTAAAGAGTGCCTGCCTAACAACCATGAGGCCCTGAGTTCAAATCCCAGTGCTGCCCCCAAAAAATGATTTAAGTGGTAATTTTTATGCTATGGCTTTTTTTCCAAAAGTCTCATAACCCTCAGAGGTCACGGCGGTTGGAAGTACAACATCCTCCGAGTCGTGCTCTCAGCAGCAGTCCCTGGGCCAAATTGTATTTCCATGCCCTTGGAGAGCCATTGCTTCCATCCTGATTCTCTCGGAGCAATGACAGTGTGCCCAAAACATGGCACCACACTTGAAGGAAGCAGTTTCGCAAAAGCAGGGACTACAGTAAATCCATCTGGGGAATGGCAGCTCTGCCACCTGGGGGACACAGGGTGAGCCATCACTGCAATACAGACAAGAAAACAGTGCCCACCCACCTCCTAAGCTGTGGAAGACTGAGTGCCACCATGCACAGGAGGCACTTAGCAACATCGTGACCCAAGCGGCCAGTCAGTGAGCGTCAGCTGACACCAACATACCTGTGTCCACAGCACAGACTGTGCAATCTGAGATAAAAGCTGAACTGTCTTAGCTGAGAACAAACTCAACGAGCCACAAAAACATTACCGGGGTGAGCATCCCTTCTCCAAATGCTTAGGATGTTTGGAAATTGGGTTGTTTCAGATTTTGGAATCTTTACATATACATAATAAGATGTCTTGAGAATAGGACCCAAGAGTGACATGAAACTCTTCACGTTTTATATATGCCTTATACACAAAGCCTTAAGGTAATTTTATACAGCATTCTCAGTGCTCCTTCATTTTGGGTTTTTGTTGTTGTTGTCCGCTGGTTGTTTTTGAGCCAGGGTCTCACTATGTAGTCTCGTCTCACAACCCTCCTGCTTCAGCTTCCTGTGTTTTGCCTATGACCTATCTCATGAGGTCAGGTGTAGAATTTTCCACCTATGGCACAGGTGGGAACTGAAAAACGTTCAGATTTTAGAGGACTTGGGATTTGGGATTTCTGGATGAGAGACGCTCAACCTGTAAGTATGTAAAGTCAGGATTTTCTCTCTAAACACACTTGTAGGAACAAGGAAGTAACTCAGAGGCAGAGCCCTCTCTTACCAGCATGTGCAAGGAAGGCCCTGGGTTTAATCCCCAGAAAAACACACGTACACACACGTGTACACACACACGTGTACACACACACACACACACCCCTTGCAAGTGAAGCTTAACATTTACGTAGAAAACATCATTTAAGTGACTAATCCAGAAAACCTGAATCTAACTAACCTATGTACCAAAGCAACAAGTTTAGCAGTGATAATGGGAAGTTTTTGGTTTTTGGTGTCTTCTAAAACCTGGAATATAGTTGGAAATGACCATAATCCATTACGCTTTGTCCTCAGCTGAGGAGCTCCCTGGGAATTTCAACCTAGAACGCTCAGGGAAGAGGGGCTTCTGGCCATGTGGAGGGAGCCTGCGTCACCAGATCTCTTGGTCTGTGATCTTGAGCATTGAGAGGTCATATAAGATGGCTTTTAAGAACCCTCTGTGTCCAAGTCATTAACAAAGAATGGGCCGGGAAGTGAGGGATGCACGAAATATCTCTATCTTCCTGCTTTTCTGCATTACATCGCAATGACTGTTCTGAGCCCTATGAAATATTTAGCTATGAAGGTAACCTCATTAAAAAAAAAAAACCCTGTCCTGTTGCATTAGGTGAAAAATAGCTAATGCTGCTTGATGGTTCAGCAATTAAATCAGTTTTTAGAGATTGAGATGAGACATTTAAGATCATCTATACAATTTCCTCATTTTAAGGTGGGAGAATCTGAGGCTCTGAGAATTTAAATAACTCACCCCTGGCCAGGACTGAAGGGAAAACCCAGGAATAAGCCAGTTAGGGACGGAGCCAGGCTTCACATCAAGCTTTCCTACTATATTAGATTAACTCTACATTAATAACATCCAATAGCCTCTGTGTGCACACTAAAAAAAAAAAAAATGTAACACTTAGACACAGGGGCCTAAGGATGGCTGAGCAGTAGTCCTTTGGTAAACAGGCAGAACACCAAACAGTCCTACCAGTCATTTACAACAGCTTCGTTTCATTTCTTAATTTTCTTTGATTTCATTTTTTAAAAAGTATTATTATTTTCCCTTCTCCCTTCACTGGCCCTCAAACTAGCTGTTGTCCACTGGTTAAGTCCCCCAGAGCCATAAACAGGTAGAAAGAGTTGGAGAGACAGCTGGGCCATCAAAGCACAACCATACTTTATAGTGACAGATTTATGAAGGAAGAAGGAAACTCACAGAAATGACAAACATCGTTTTTGGAAACTTTCAGGTCTTTGCTTTCTGGAAAAATACACCTTGGAAAACTTGACACTTTGCTTCTTCATTAAGGACAGGAGAGGAGAGTGTGGCTCAGACGTTAGGCCTTACACTGAGTTGCAGTGAGTTCTCATTCATAATGAGTACAGAACAATGAAGACTACAAACTGCAGCTACAACACCCTCAGGTCAAACGTCCTGAGCACGTTTCTTTAAAAGTTTATGTATGCAATGGAGAAAACAAAGAGGGATACCCCACACAGAGACCATGCTCCCCCAGTGCAGTCTCAAGCAGGCCCCAGCAAGGACCGTGGGCCTAAAGGAGACCCCAGTAGCCTGGTACCTGGACCAGTGTAGGCGGCCCAGTCCAGAGGTAGACAACCTTCTAGGGTCAGTTTAAGACATCTTAGCAAGGATTATGCTTTAGGTAGCTATGTTTTCCCAGGAGACAGTAGGGCTTTCTTTTCAAGTCCCAGAAGCCCCTGGGACTGGGTGGAATTTCTGTGTTTCCAGTATCCCCAAAGTGAATGTCCAGTTGCACCACTGTTGTGCAAACCCTGATTGTGCAATCATTTGCATTTGACAGGTCATCTCCCAGGCCACTCCCCAGGTCACCCATTCCACTGCCACAGCCTCCTACACCAGAGAAGGTCAAGAACACGAAACAGGCCCTGGTCACCCGCCAGGACACTGCATTCCAAAGGGGCAACACTGTTCTCCGTTTTGATTTTTTGTTTTTCCTAAGTGAAATATACTTTAGATTTTTGTTCCCACCCACTCAAATTCCAGTTTTCTTTCCCTCCAGGAAGGTCTCAAACATGAAACAACAAAAACACTCTTGTCTGTGCATCCTTGGGGGTTAGAGGGTGGCTTTTCCATCATAGGTGCTCTTCATTTAGCAGAATGTTGTCATTAGTAATTAAAACTGCACTGCACCTGTGCAAAATCAAGCAGTATTTCCTCATTAAGCCCCCTTCGTCTTCCCGCATATCTGTAATCACTGATTCCGACTTGTTTAAAAAAAAAAAAAAAAAACTCCTCAGCCATAATAATGATGTGACCCATTTATTTTGAGCCCAGAATCTTTGGAGACTCATGCGCTCTCTTTGTACTTACTCACAAGGCTATCTTAATTGACAGGATTAATTAACCACCAGGATTCTGACCATCATTCTTACACTTAAATTGTAAATTGTCAAAACTGCATCACTTATGTCACTTTTCAGCAAGCATTTCCTGGTTAAACCAATCCCAGGGGGCCATGGTTTTAGTGTTTAACTCTTCCTTCCTAGTCAGCTCCACCTAATGAAATCTGAGTCTGTTTTTTACTTTTAAAAAAATGTAAGGGTCACCCTTCTAATTTTCTTGTACTTGGTCTAAGCACTGAACTAAGAACAAAGGGACAAATCAGCCCCTTTGTCCATCTCCCAGGGAGATGACTGATGGAGTTCAGGGCCAAGTTGCAAAGAGACTCACCAACCAGCAGATCTGCCTGCCTTCCTTCCACACTCAGCTGCCCCTACCTGCTCTTAGACACAGTCACAGGCTCCCCCCACTTTTCTCTGGGTTTTGGCTTTTAAAAATGTTAATTTTTAAAATTTAAAGAAGACAAAAACAAAACCAGCATGCTGGCTCACACCTGTAACTCTAACTACTTGGGTGGTAGAAATTGGGAAGATTGCAGCCAGCCCTGGGAAAAGGCAGTGAGACCCCCATCTCAATCAACAAAAAGCTGGGTGTGCCAGCATATGCCTACAGGTCAAGCTACTCCAGAAACAGGAGGATCACAATCCAGGGCAGGCTGAGGCCCTATTTGAAAAGTAACTAAAGTAAAAAAGGGTTGCGGGCCTCAACCCAAACCTTGATTACAGTCCTGAGAAAGAGACCTAAAGGCAAAGAACCGGCTAGGCCACACCTGGATTCCTGACCCATGGAAACTGTAAGATAGTAAGTAGTGTTTAAAGCCACAACAACTTGAGGCGATGTATCTCGCAGCAATAGGTTACTAATATCCCCATTCCTGGTCCAAATGCACTGAATTTCCTAACAAGGTTTCCTTATGTCCCCTGCCTTTGGAAATTCTTAAAGGTTCCTCCTCCCATACTAAATAATTTAGAGATTCCAAAACACCCTAAATCTTTCTGCCATCCCTTTACCTCCTATTTTCCCAAAGAGCTAACAACACCTCTCCCTGCAAGTCTGCAGGACAGAGCACGCTCTTGTCCCCGGAATGCCAGCTCTCGTGTCTGCCTCCCTACTAGACCAGGGTCACTCTGAGCTCGTACTCTGCCCTCTTTAGTTTCCCCAGAGCCTAGAAGAGTGCCCAGCACAAAGGGTGCTCAATTAATACTTGTCAGTGGCTGAACAAAACTAGGAGCAGTCACAGGATCTTTGGGAGGCACTGCCAAGTTTAAACTCCCCAGCGAATGAGGAAACTAAATTTTGGGGCCTTCCGAGATGCTGCTGAAGATGGAGACCAGCTGTGGTCTTCCAGTGCTCCTGTTACAGTAATATTCCACTCTTCTGTCTCTAAGCCAGCCCACTCACTAGCAATGCAGTCCTGCTCCCACAGATCAACTGCCCTGAAACTTCTCAAATTCTGGCCAATTTAAGTTTTACAGACCATAAAATCATATAGAAAACAGACTCTCAACTTTCGACCTTTTTAGTTATTAAGCTCTCCTTATAGAAAACAAAACAAAACAAAACAGTACAAATCAAATGGGGTTTGCACTTCACAATGGTGTTCAAGCCCAGGGTAATTTTTTAAAAAATATCAAACAGTGACACAATCAATTATGATAATTATTGGTTATTTTAAAACATTCCTTCTAGTTGCTGCCAACTTTGAAGGACTTCAAAAATACACACGAAGAAACTGAAGCCATGCAGTATGTTGAAAGCTTAATCCTACCTTATAGCCTCCAATGCGATGCTCCTGCTTGAACTCTTTGCCATTTTTCAGCCACCTCATCGTGGGCGTTGGATTGCCTCCAGCTGGACAGCGGAACTTGACTGTGTTGGCCGCGGGAACAGCATGCAGCCGTTTCTCCATCTTTTCTGTGTTGGTCCAGTATGGTGCTCCTGAGTTGGAAGACAATATTAAAATGCATGGAGATGGATTGCTTCATCTCACGAGTAAACTCCAAAAAGGTTTGACCGTTTTATTGTGTATGAAAAGGATCTGATAGTTTTTAAATCTTTGGATAATATTTACATTAGGAAAATGTTTTCAGAAGTCTGGTCCAGCTGGCGTAGCAGAAGGTCCCTGGAGGGACTGCTTATTGGTTTATGTCTATTAACAAGGAAAAAAAGCATTTGAGACACCTTTTCACTCTCGCTAGTGGTGCCAGAAAATAATTTCATGTCAGATCATGTTTTAAAATGCTACTTTATACTCACAGTAACAACACATGGAGTAACAACAGCTCAGTCCTCCAAAAATACACCTATTAAGCAAACATCTGCACTCTAGTAAAAACGAGCTGTGTTCAAAAGCCGCATTGATTTACACATCAGAGCTTTTAAAAGTGCCATCAGGCGTAGAAATTCTCAGCCTACTATGATTAAACCATCCAGGAAGGCATCAGTAATTCCTCAGCACTATGACAAACCAAAATCCCATAGCACCAAGTAGATCTTAGTTTTTCACATGCAAGAAAACCTCTTCCCCAATGGCGGCGATGTGCGCCAAAATCCTATCACCACGCCTAAGCTAGTAACAGAAGGTTACCAGTTAAACATTAAATAAAGCCATGCCTCATAGTCATAAATACAAGTGATTTTTTTTAAATTCAAGAAAGGAGGTTTTCAATCCCCAAGAGATGTACCCGTCCACGGCACCGGTCCAGAATACTGCTATAACTCATTCCCATGGGCTGGTGACCACTAATGGCCACGGCTGGCTGAATGCTTATTTGGCAAGCATTACTCTAAGAGCTTTTACATGCTTAAAACATTAATCCCCATGACAATTTATTGAGAAACGCACTATTGTAATCCCTGGTTATAGGAGGGAAACTGAGGCACTGAGAAGTAATTTGCCAGAAGAACTTAAGTCATCTGTCAAAAGCTAAAAAGCTCAGAGTTCAGTTTTCAGACTCACTCTTCCTTGCTTTCCCAGGGGGTTACAGGCCTTGCCCTCAACCACTGGGACATTCAAGACTAGAGACCAGGACCGCCAGCTCAGGCTAAGGACACACTTCCTCCTATAATATTGTCCAGAACTTCCACTGAACTCTTGAGCAGCAATTTTACTTTTTAGGTATATGTTTCTGTCTTAGCAAACTAGTAACCTAAGAGATCTGTCAACAGGTCCTTGAACATTCTGGAAGGTCTACTTGTTACTACGCTCAGTCAGCCGCACATGTGTGCCACAAACCAGAGGTGAAATGTTCCTATTCAGGGGCTCGGTCTCTGATGCATATGTGAAAGTCTCCCCTGCGGGAGGCACAGCATGTTCCCAGGGAAGAGTCACCAAGTGGCCAGACCCTCATGCTACAATGAGCTTCCAAAGCACCTACCCCTGTTGTCATGCATGCTGTACAGGAATTTCCTAACCAAGGCTCATGGGATCTTCTTTACTTATGTATATCCATGGTCACGGTGGTGGGAGGTTTAGGTGGCATCTCCTAAGGGCAAGACTATAGTTGGTCATCACATAGTGCAGAGAGAAACTAGGGAGGGACAAAGAAGGGCAAGAGAAAAGGAAGAATGCTGTCATCTTCCCTTTGAGCCCAACTGCCTTCACAAGGGCAATTTGAGAAGCCACTGACTTTGGGTGTCACTGGTCCATAAACACATCTATTCTTCTGAGTCCACCAGGGAGTACTTGACTTCCATTTGTCACAAGACCCCCAGGGCCTGGCGTATCCTGAAACAATTTCAATAATCTTCCGTTTTAAAAGCTTCTACTTAGAAAAACCCATGACAGCCACAGAAAAACCTCCATTGAGAGCACAAAATAAATAATGAGCTTTGTTGCTACACAAAGACTTTAACAAATCTGACCTAAATGAAAAGCATGCCTCATGCTGTCAGGTGTCTGTACCCAGGTCATTTGTTTAAGTAAACACAATAGCCTATTCACATGAATTAGCTAAATATCAATGTAGTAACTCTTTGAGATAGCATCAATTACGTCTGGGCTGATCCTCTGGAATGGCTTTTCTTTTTTACATAAAAGAAATCACAGATGTGTGCTCACAAACCATTAGGTATGATTTTTATGTTCCTAAGACGTCAGAAGTGGGATTTGACTTAAGGACCTAGGAATGTTGTTCTTTTCCACTCTCACTGGACCAAGCCATCGGTGAGGAGTGCTCCCAGTCACGTGCACTGCACAACCCCAACCTTTGGCAACAGCTCACTGGCAACCAGGGCCTTTGTCCTAGTGCCTAAGGAATAATAGAAAGGCTAGGGTGAAAGAATTTTGCTGGTATTTCTGGCAGGTGGCCACTTCCGTGGGGTGAAGCTTCAATCAACAAAACTACACCTATAAAATCTACTTGTGCAAAATAGACACTAGCCATGCGTCAGGGTGTGGACACATGCTTCTCATCTCAGTCCCAGAGACCCAAGGAGGATGAGGACGCCACAAAAATCTAATCACCAGAGTAGGAACACATCGTCTGCATGGCTATAGCTCGAAACTGAATGTCACAACATTCTCTCAAGCACTGTAAATTGTGACCTAACAGAAAGGGCCGTCAAACCAAGTTGTTCGAGGCACCCTGAACAGTGAGCGGTCACCCCTACCCTCTGCCTGGGCTCCCATTTGTCTGACCAGTTCCACTCTGGTGAGTTCTCACATCACACAGGCCTAACAGCCTTTGTTAACTAAGCCTCTCTTTAAGATGTCAAGCACACACTTTTGAAAAACAAGCATGATGCTGGAAAGAAGAAACTATCTTACTATCTTACAATGACTCCTGATTTAAACTACTTTAAAGGACCTGGATGATCTAGAAAAATAACAATTATATAAGACCAGCCCTACTGTATGTGTTTCCTTCATCTGCAGCCTCATGTCCTCTGTAGACTTTTTTAGTTTTTATTTTTGAGACAAAGTCTTGTGTACCTCAGAATGACCTTGAACTCACTATGGAGCCTAGGCTGGCCTCAAACTCCTGCTCCTCCTACCTCAGCCTCCCAAGTGCTGGGATTACGGGCATTGACCACCACGCCCCACTTTCTACAAACCCTCTCTCCAATATTTTCTGCCATTTTTGCTGTCTAACCATGTGGAAATGCCAAGGTCCTCAAAGAACTACAATGTACCTGCAGAGAAACACGGGCTAAGCACGTCAGACAAGCAAAGATTTAAGGAGGCTTCTTTCCTACCCAGGGTTGGGAGCAGCTTAACAACTTCCATTTGGAGAAGGAACTGGTATATCAAGTTAAAGACCTACAAAAGCAGAGACGACCCTGGTACACAGATTTTAGTCAACCACCATATTTTAAATGAATTGGCAAGCCAAGGACACAATAGGTTCTTAGAAATCAAGTATACAAGCATCAACTTTATATACCTCCCTTGGCATAACCTTAGGGGTATATGAAGAGTGGAATTAAAATCACTTAGAGAGAAGGCTCAGACCTCTGAAGGCATACAAGCAAATTATACTAAGTTACCTGTAAAGTAAATAAGTTAGCCTCCATGACAGGTATGGTCCCCTTCGCTCTTTCTGATGTACTAAGTAGCAAGAAAGCAATGTTCTCTTAATCATTCAGTACTAGTGAAGAGCCAATTAAAAAAAAAAAAAAACTCAGCCATAATAAATAAATAAAATTCTATCCTGCCATTTTTATACTAACACTATTATAGCTACCAGTGATAATGCTAAGTAAGTAGAATTTTATAGAAGTCTCTTACGACGTGGCTTGATTAGGGAGAGATTCATAACCCCACAGAAATGGCCTTCCGAGTACTCCTTCCTTTCCTTACCATCCCCATCACACAGTGAAGGTGCAGCTTTCCTTCTCCAGACTGCTTCTTTGTCCCTGCTGCATGCTTCCACACCAGGTGCCTGACCTGCAAGAGTGGAGCACTAGAGCCTGCAGCCCAAGATGCCTTTAGCCCGTAGGATAGGCACTCGAGCGTGCATGGATGGATGGATGGATGGAGAGATGGCTCAGTGGACAGATGGATGTGGGGAGTGGATGGATAACTGTTAAAAACCTTTAGCTATAAAATGAGGGAGTTGTGATAAGATCCCTTCCTGTCCTAACATTCTCTCTAAGCATGTATGTCGTAGACACAAATCAATTCTGTCCACAAAGGTAGGATTATAGATGAGTTTTTTTTTTTTTTTTGACCCTGCAATTTAAAAGTAATGAAAAACCATAGGGTACTGAGCCTGCCGTATAAAAACCTTTATACATCTCCATATTGACAGCTAAGGTTTAGGATCTACTCTCTGGAACCAAAAAGAGATCACAGCCTAACGTTTTAAGGAAAAAACATGGAATCATATTACAGTGCTGTACCAAAAGACACCTCGTGACCATCTGGCCTAGTGGCTGATGTGATCAACGTCACCCAGAAAGGTTAAGTGATTTGATCAAGGTCACACAGCCAGAGGCCAAGCTAAGGCTAGCCCCAAGTCTCCAGCCCCCTGGGCAGTGCTCCTTCACCCACTCTGAGCTGCCCTATGAACTCTCCCATGGTGATGAGCTCAGAAGCTCAAGACTTACGTGAGCCTTGGCATCTGATGACTGCCAACTGTATTTTTATTGATGCAAAAACAAAAAATAAAAAAGCACAGCCTGTTTCAGCTCCTAGATTAAGTCTCACAACTCCCTAAAGCCCCACTAGGCCTCTGTCTTAAGTCTATAATTAGGGCTTTTAAAAATACCACTAATCAGAACATTCAAATGCTTTGACCCCTGATGGGGAAAAAAGTCACTATCCTTAGTCTGCAGTTCATCTGTTTTCGGTTTGGTGTAAGCTAAGGACACAACGCTAACACAGCATGGGGATGGAGTGAGGTGTGACTCTGTGTGGCTTTGAGGCATTCGATCAGAAACATGTATTTTTGTTTTTTAACCTGGACCAATCACCCAAAAGTGAAATGACTTGGTCCAGGAGGAGGCCAGCTTCCCCGTGGGAATACCCAGGATCTACCTTCAAAGCAAGACCCTCCCGCCAATGACTATGTGGTTTGACAAGGGGGAGGCTGAGAAGGAAAAGCTGTTCAGTCAATCCCATCAGCAGCGTTTGTGATAAAACGCCAGAACCAACTTAGTGATGAGGTTTACATGGGGAAGAATTTCCAAAACCTTAGGAGGCCTGTGTGCTTTGTTCTAGGAACTTCAATCCCAACAAAGAAATCTGCATTTACAAACTTAGATACCATCTCTACCAAGTAAAACTCCCAATTAGAACAAAAGTTAAGCCCTGTTACTATCAGCTAGTCAAACAATGAAATGAATTTGGAAATCTCAGGCCAACTGACTTTCTTCTCCCTATTTACTTCCCAAAAAAACCAAAAAGAAAAAAGAAAATTGCCTTTCTTTCTGGCAGAATATGGGCAACTGGAAGTCTCCACCTCCCCCTTCCCTCAAGCACTCAATACAAAGAACGGTTCCAGCAGCAAGAATGAACGTTTGGTCAATTATGATTTTCCCAAGAACTAATTAAGTAAGTCTGAGGTTCTTCAGAAACATTGATCGACGTACACATAAGCAGGATGTAATAAAAAGTCCCTCCAACAAACAGGCATACATGTCTACTTATATGATAACCTGTTCAGATAGCTCATTCGTAGGAAAGGACGCACTGGCTGAGTTATATTTTCCGATGCTAACAAGCAGACTGAACCTTTCAAAACCCTGGGCCTGGATGCATTTCAAAACTTAGCATGTGAAATTGTAACTTTCTGTCCCAAGAACATGTGGCTCACTGAAGGGCGTGTGCAGCTGCATTATTTCCTGGCAGCTGGGCTTGTCATGATGTCACAGGATTGCTCTACTCGGGGAACGTCTAGCACTGGCAAGGTGTGAGGTCATCAGCCAGTCAGCTGCTCAAACATGACTGGGGAGTACCCTTCTCATCTGTGAGGGAAGAACTTGACTTAGAGGGAGGGAGGGCTCCGAGGCACCAAGTCAGTCCGTGCTGGTTTTCCAATACCTGGGCAGTCACATGTTAACAGATACTGTATTTCAAAAAGGATCTTACGCTCCATAAGTCTGAGAAGGCCTGGAAAAGGACAAAATTAAACAGCTGTTTTACTGTAGAACTTCTCAGAGCTTATATTGTATGCTGTTAGACACCATTCGTCTCCCAGAAAGGGTCACAAGATGCAGTGTTTCCCAAACTTACTTCAAAGTACAACTCACTTTTGATAATTATTCTGAGCTAGGGTTCCCAGGGACATTCTTTGGGAAACACAGGCTCATCTTCTTAATGCACAGACTAGACCTGGCCATGGCTCTGTTTATGAGATCCAGAAAAGATGTACGGGATGCCTGTAATCCCTCAAAATAGTCATTCCACATTCAGGCTCCTTCTGGCCTTGAAGAAGCAAACAGTCTACTGGGAGAAAGCAGACCTGATGCTAAGACCCATGGCGAGGAGGCTGCGAGTGTGAACAAGGAAGCGCCCTGCACAGGAGCCCATGGTAGAGCTAGCTGGGTGAGACGGTCAGAGCAAAGAGCACCCTGAATTCTGAGACACATTTGTGTAAAAATCAAATAAGACCTTCATATTAATCATACCAGTTTCTTAGCCAGAATTGAGCAATCCTGTCTTAATTCCCTTTATTCTTCTTCCAGTGCTAGGAATCAAACCCAACACCCTGCCTAATTCTTGTTATCTTTGTCCTTATAGTTGGTGTTTTCTGCACTCTATCCAGCATTGACCCACCAAAATTAGATAAAAAGTAATCTAACATACTGGCAGAAAGAATGGCCTGCGATATATTTTTCAAGTCACCTGATCAAGAACTAAAATACAATGTCTTAATTCAAAAAGAAAAGAAAAAAAAAAAATCTCCCCGGCAAAGCCAAAACCGTTGCTGTGAACACAGGGTCACAGGCACATCGTCAGACAAACATTCAAGCACACCCCTGTGACCCTTCCAGACAATCACAAGGCACCAAAGGAGTCAGTGTGACACGTGGGTGTTTACAAGTGGTTGAAAATGCAAAGAATTCGGTGCTTCTGCAATTTTCCCTAGTAATCAGGTCAAGCATTTGACACTTGAGGTGGCAAAAAATTGTTCTAATGGCAACATCCCCTTTCCTGCCCTGCCAATTACCCCAGCCATGGCATTCCTCTGTCCACACTGGCCACAGCTGCTTAATCTCAGCCGCTCCAGACTGCACCTGTGAATCAGGCAGGCCTAATCACAGTAACAGATGGCAGAGGCCAAGTAGCCAGCTAAGAGCTGCTATCACTTTAAATAGTATCTAATGTTTCACAGGCACCAAACACAGGCTCCTCCCGACAGCACTATCTGCCTGGTACAGCTAACACCAGCTTTTAATCGCTGCACAGCATCCATCTCAGGGGCAGAGTTGGTGTCATTCGAGAGCTAATTACCAAGAGCTCTGGTTGCAAGGCGAAAGCATGGCAAATGCTCCCTTGGCCGGCACCCGTTAACACCGTGCCCTTCTGCACAGTGCTGGGCAGCCCAGCCAGTGGGCATAAGCAAAGCCCTGAGGCCCACAGCAGGTGAGTGCCAGAGCATCAGAGGGGGCTTCTGCTCACTCATCCTGGTCGTTCCATCCCCGAGACCCGCCGTGGTACTTTGTGACTTCATGTGGACTCTTGGGATTGTGCTATCCGGCAGGGTTCTTGCCCACCAGGACACAACATTTCCGAGACATGCCAAGTGGACGGAACTGATGTCCCGATCAACAGGGGTGGTACCCACATGCAGTATCACCTCAGAGCTGTAAACAGCTGTCCCAACATTACTCCACCCTTCTGTGACCTGAGATGGCCACAGGCCGGTGCTGGACTCGCAGCTCTGCCTCCTGCTCATGAGTCACATTTTAGATCAATACTAGGGAAGGTGTTCTCTCCACCTTATTGGGTTACCGGTGGCCTTGACTGAGCACAGAGCCTGCCACAGCCAGTCCTCCACTCCTTGGCCTCCAGCTTCAGGCCAGAGCCAAAGAACTGCACTTCAGTACTCAGTATTAAATAATAACCCGCTTAGAAGACTGGTAGAAATCACAGAAGACCTTCGCTCACCCTATTACGCTGTTTCATGAGCAAGATGGCTAATGGGGTGATGTCCCCGTGTACATCCCTAAGCCAGGGGCTCCCACACTTTGGGGTGTATCTGAATTGCCCCCAGAGCTTCTAATTCAATGGAGATGAGGAGGCTAAGGAAGGGCCTGAGACTTTTCATTTCTGACAGGTTTCCAGAAGATATTGACACTGCTGGTCCAGGAGACCCACTTGGAGAACCACTGTCCTAAGCTTCCTCTTACCTCAAAGTAAAAACTACCTTTTTGGGTTTTTTTAATTGGCAGAACTGGGGGTGGGGTGGGGGTGAGCTCAAGGAATTGCGCTTTTTAGGCAGGTACTCTATACCACTTGAGCCACACTTACAGCCCCAAAGTAAAAACTACTTAAACCCGACTATTTTCCTTTTTGACCAAGCTGCTGGAAGACTCAGGGGCAAAGCCAAATCTTAAGTAACATATCTATTTTCTCTTCTTCCTTTAAAAAGCCTTAGGCTAAATGATCTTTTCAACAAACAGTACAGAAACAACTGGACATTCACAGGCAAAAAAAAAAATTAATTTACATACTTTATTAAAAAAATAACCTGAACTATATCACAATTGTGATCTAAATGTAAGACAAAAAACTATAAAACAATTAGGAGATCAACCTAGAGAAGACCTTGACCTTGGGTTTGCTGGTGATTTTCTAGATATCATGCCAAAGGCACAATATATGAAAGAATTGATAAACTGGACTTCATACAAATTTAAAATTTTTTTGCTCTGTGACTCACTGACAAAAGAATGAAAAGATAAGCCAGGGACTAGAAGAAATATTTGCAAAAAACCAATAAAGGACTGTTATCCAAAATATACAAAGAATTCTTAAAGCTGAATAAAAAAAACCAATTAAAAAATTAGCCAAAGGCCTTAATAGACACCTCTTCACCAAAGAAGACAGCAGTGCTTCACATCCTATGGCATGAAGGAAATGCAAATTAAGAAACCACTACACACCTACCAGAATGGCCAAACCATTCTGACACCAGTGCTGTAGTGGGTACGGAGTGACAGGAATTCTCATTCGTGGCTGCTGGGGACGCAAAGTGGCACAGCCACTTTGGCAGTTTGATAGCTTCCTGCAAAGTTGATCATACTCTTACCATGTCATTCAACAACCACACTCCCAGGTGTTCACCAGAACAGATAAAAATTTACAGATGAACCAAAACCTGAGCACAAACTTGGAAGCAACCAAGCTTCAATGGGTGGAAGCGGGCATAAATAATCCATAATACATACAACTATGGAAGAGTATTCAGTGCTAAAAAAAAAAAAAAAGATGAGCTATCATGCCCTGAAAGACAAAGAAATGTGTATTACAAATGCAAGAGGCCAATCTGAAATAAAGCTACCGAGTGGATGATTCTGGAAGAGGCCAAGCTACGGAGACAGTAAAGAGGTTAGTGGTTGCCAGGAGTTAGTGGGAGGGAAAGAAAGGTGAACAAGTAGCACACAGGAGATACCTAGACCAGTAAGACTACTCTGTATTGGACACATGTCATCATGTATTTCTCCAAATCCACAGAATGTACAACACAAAAGTGAACCTGATGTAAACTCTAGACTTTGGGCTACCATGATTTGTCAGACTAGGTTCATTAACTGTAGTAAGTGTACCACACTCTGGTAGAGACGTTGTAACAGAAGAAACTGCAAGGGTGAAGAAATCTTTGTACTTTCCTCTTTGCTTTGCTGTGAACCTAAAGCTGCTCTAAAAAATCCTGTTCTTAAATCAGTGGGCCTATTTTAAATAACTAATTGTCTTCTTACTTAAGTCTCATTGAAATTCACTTAATTGACAAAAATCCCTCTGAGAAAACACAGAACATACCAAATAAGCCAAGAATCCCAGCTACTATCACTCTGGGAATATTCCAGCCATGTCGTTACAGAACAGAACTAAACTAATGCTGTGTTTTATTTTCTTTGTGCAACAAACATTCACAAGTACTCAGTCTTCTGAGCACTGTACAACTATTATCTCTTTTAATCCTCATAACAATCCAGAACATATTAATATTATTCCCAATTTACAACTGAAGAAACTGAGGCACAGAAGTTAAAGGAGCAACTGAGAAGAGTTTTGTGAAGTCAAACTCAAACCCTGACTGCCCAGCTCCAAGAGGCAGTCACATTCTTACCCACCAAGTCAACGGCCTTGAGTGCTGGAACTCAATGTCCATAGCCTCATGAGTAAGCAACAACACTTGGCCCCTTTCCCATCACTGTCTTCAAAGTAAGGTGAGCTTCCCTTATTTCCTTCCACGCAGCAGGAGGCACATATAGTAAAGGTCTGAGTTTTGGACGAAGTCATTCCTTTTTTTAAGCTCTGCAGTGTAAGATGTTTACCATGAGGTACCACAACTGCCCTTGCCCCCTACTGTGACAACCAAAATTGCTAAATGTCCCAGAGACATGGGGACAGGCGAGACTCATTGGTTTAGGCCAAGTCTGATGAGTGGTTATGAAGAATACCCAGGATGGCACATGGTTCTACCACTGGTAGGCCTCTGAACAGAGAGAAAGCAAAGGAAAATGGAAATCCAAGAAAAGTAGTAACTGCTTTACAAAGAGAGCTACTGACACGAGAAGAAAAGACAAGTGACAGCAAAGGGTGGACAGCAAGACTGGTTTATTCTCAGATTGGAAAGTTGGGACAGTGGACACAGTGGGGAACAGAGAGGGCTGTGGAACACAGCATGGCAGTGCCAAGGATTAGACAGAGGACAGGTGACAGGACTCTCACACTCCTCTCTCCGGGCACCTTCAGAGGTGACGGTTACTTACTCTTGTTGTTACTGTTCTCACTGACAAAATCTTCGGAGCCATCTGTGTCATCCTCGTCATCTCCGGACGAGATGGCATCTGTATTGAAAAGAACAAAGCCATGGATGTGTTTGTGCAAAGCCAAAGATCACAAAGTCTTCCACTGAGCCACCAAGAGAGCCTGGGACAGGGTTTAGTTAGGATGACCTTACTGGCCTGAAGTGGCTCGGTGGGGACAGTGGGTCTCTATTGTAACTCTCAATGTTTTCTGCTTTCACATTATTTAAACATGCCATAAAACTGGACATACTGGAACTGAATGTTAAGTTTCAAACAGTATTCACGACCCTGACAATGCTTTTTTCTTCAACATAACTTTTCAGCATCTGGGGTCCCTTTTAAAAGAGAGGAATTAGACTCTAACAAAACTGAGCTTCTGTGTGATCCTCTGATTATCAACTAACATTCTTACAGCAGAACTTTAAACTTGGCCACAAAGTGGGCCTACTTGGTCCCTCACTGCATGGAAGGTTAAGTCAAGGAGAGAAACTCAAATCTTTAAATACAGCAATCATAAATCTCAGGTTTCCAAGTTTCAATCCTATATTCAAAATGCCAAGGATACTGGTGGCATGGGGTTGGGGTGAGGGGGGCACTCTGTTTTTACATCAAAAGTGTGCTATCCTAAGAAAATGTTACTAGTCACATGAGATCTCTGTCATTTGTAATAACTAGCTGGCATCTCTGGTACACCAGAGATCCTGAGGAAGAATTTTAAAAATACATTAGCCAGGTACACTGGCACACACCTATAGTCTCAGCACTTAGGAGGCTGAGGCAGGAGGATCACTTGAATCCAGGAGTTCAAGACACCCCCCATCTCAATGAATAAATTAATGAAAACCCTAAAGTGTATATTCCTGGCAGCCAATGAGATCTCAGTATGATTTCACTTGGCCAAAAAAATTTTAACCAGAAAATGGTTACAAAAAAGAAAGAACGTGATGCTCGCAGGCCAACTCACCTGTGACATTGACCATGAAGTACCAAGTTTCACTGTCTACAGTCCTAGCAGCAGTACAAGCATAGAGGCCGGAGTCTCTAGGTGTGGCGCCTTTTATCTGCAAGTACTCCCCAATAAGCACTGTCCTATTGCCGGGCCCCAAGTGTACCCCATTCTTAGTCCAACTGATCACGGCAGCATCTTTCAACAGGCAGCGCAACTCTAGTGACTCCCCTGGCGCGGCCACGTAAACTTCAGGTTGAGAGATTTGGTATTTGGTTGGTGGCTCTGCAGAAAGGTGGGAGAGAGAAGACAGTGATAGATGGGAAGGAGGGAGGCGAGAGAAGGTCCAACAAAGGTCAGTGGAGGCCACTTCATTCCCAGAAGCTGTTCTTGCTTTGCAAATGGCCCCAGGAGGTTTCTATCCATCTCTCCCCGCATTCCAGGAAGCCAGGAAAGCAGTCTGGCTCAGGGTAGACCTACTAAGCATCGAAAACAGCGTTCAAAGGAAGCACTGAACAAAGCTGTCCTGTCCTGGCTTCCACAAACCATAAGGCTTTAAAATCAACCAAAACCCAGCATGAAAGGATATTCCACAAGACAGTGTTTAAGTCAATTGTCAACCAAAGTCTGCACATACAGTAAGTCCTATGAAATTCCACTGCTGTGGTACTTTTTATTGATTAGAACACAGTTATACAAATTTGTCCACCCAACATGAGTGTGTCGCACACATACACGCATGCACACTTACCTATTTATGTATGCTATACTGGCCTGTTGTAACAAAACCAAGTTTCTTAATACGAAATGTCTCACAGGGAACAATGGACACAACTACAAAACCTTTTGCCTTTTGAAGTTTTCCTGAGCTCTCAGCTACATGTTGTTCAGGAGACTTAGTTCTGTGCTGGGTGAGCTGCGATATGCTATTTTTCTAACAACGATAGGAGCCTGGAGGACTTAACACCAAAAACTAAAAGAACTAATGCTCCGGCAAGCAAGAGGTGGCAGACCCTAAAGCCAGGCTGGGGAGCTCTGTCCAATCCATGACACAAAGCCAGATCCACCCTGCCCACCAGTCCCACCACACATGCCCAGAGTCCCACGGCCTCTTCAGCCACCCCCACCTCTCATCTGTAGGGACACCCCTTCCTTATGTCTGTTCAACCCAACTCATCCCTCAAGGTCCAAATCAAGCAGCACCCTCCATGAGGCACTGCCCTGCACCAGTCACCTGGCCAGAGTGAAGTGGTCCCTACCTCCAAAGTACATCGAACCACTTCCCCAGCTCATGGGACAGACATATTTCTTGTGGATGTGCTCTGCCTCCCTAAGGAGAAAGCACCCAGAAAGAGGGCTCAGGTTTGTGGGTCTTTGTGTCTCCCACTTCCACCCTAGGGTATATTTGGCAAACAGGGAATGTAGCAACACTGACCATCATTATAGTCCTCAAATACACAAGCCAGGATGGGACCCAAGAGACTCCAAGCACACAACTTCTCCCCGGAGAGATGGCAGGAAGCCAGTGACCTTTAAGGAACACAGCAGAGCTGCACTGGGCTGGCCATGAGGGTCCGTGAAGCAGGCTTTCATCCCCAGTGAGAGCTGTGAATGGTACTCAGAGTCCCAGGCCCACAAAGCACAAAGCTTCCTTCCCGGCAGTGGGACAGCTCCAAATCTGAACAGCAGCATCACAAGGCAACTGTTTTGTCCAGAACCCACTGCAAAGGACAAATCTCCCACATGACTGAAATAAAGTCAATTCATGTTTCAGTTCCCTTGTTTAAGCAATCACCCTCTATCACCATCACCAACAGTCAACATGGAGGGCTCAATGCTTTCCAGAAGGGCCTCCCCTCCAAAGGTACCCAAGCCAAGATGGGCCCAGTTGTCAAATAGTACATGAACACAAAGACATTAACACACAAAAGGAAGAAAACAAGGTTGAACTGAACATGGACAAACACAAGGGCAGAAAGAAAGCCCAACTGACTACCAGCTTATGCTTGAAAAGTTTGTTTTTCTCACTCAACAACTATTTATTGAACACCTACCATGGGCCACAATCTGCTCTGGATGCTCAGGAAGCAACAAGAGACAAGACAGAGATACTGCCCTTGAGGAGCTTCCATTGTGAGGGGCAGTGGGAAACAGAAAATCCAGAAGAACAAAATGTATAAGGTGGTCTTCATGTGAGGAAGAAGAGCCCAGCCAAAACTGGTGGGTGAAGTCTGGATCCTCAGCCAGAGCTGGCAAACTATGCCCAGGGGCCAAACCGGCCTCAGCTTGCTTTTGTAAACAATCTTTTCTTGGAGCAGGGCCATACTCTTTGGTTTATGTATTGTCTGGGGCTGCATTTGTGTTACGAGGGCGGAGCTGAATAGTTGCAACAGACACCCTGAGGCCTCAGGCCTAAAACATTTCCAGTCTTGCCTTTGCAGAGCAAAGAGATTTTACCTCCTGCTACGTGCAGTGATGGGATATGTCTCCTCTAAAGAGGAGAAGCCAGGTAAGCTGAGAAGGAAAGGACAAAGTGAAGTTAGGAAGGCATAGCAGCCAGACGTGGTGACTCACGCCTCTAATCCTAACTACTCAGGAGGCTGAAATCAGGAGGATTGTGCTTTGAGGCAAACCTGGGCAAAAAAGCTAGTGAGCCCTCCATTTCAACCAATAAAAAGCTGGGCATGGTGGCGTGTGTTTGTCATTCCAGCAACTCAGGAAGTAGGAGGATCACAGTCCACATTGGCCTGGACATAAACAAGAGACCTTATTCAAAAACTGCCTAAAGCAAAAAGGGCTATAGGCATGGTTCAAGTGTGAGAGCGCCTGCCTAGCAAGCATGAGGCCCTGAGTTCAAACCCATAAAAGAAAAAAAAGGAAAAAGGAAAGATATAGGGAATTTGGTTGGAAGATTCTCACAACAGGTCTCCTGAGGCTGTATAAGTCATGAGGCAGCTGAATTGAGTGACTTAAAAAAAAAAAAAAAAAACTTTGAAGTCTGGATCCTGAACAGAAAAGGGAGAAGAGGAGAAATAAGGGAGGAGGGATTCAAATTGGCTCCAAATCTCAGACCATCTGTCACTCCTTTCCCAGCATCCTAGAGCCACAGATTCACACAACATTAGAACCAATGGGGCCCTAAAGGCTACCCCATCCAACTTCTTTTACAGCTGGGTAAGAGCAGATGTCATTCAGGTCCCATGTCTTCAACAATTATTGAAACAGCACCCACGATGTTGGAATGTTATGCTGGATTCATCTAGGTCATAAAATAATATTTATTATGGCCACGATACATGATCAGCAAGACATCAGGAATGTTCTGGAATTTGCTTTCCTGAGCCACACTTGATCCTCAAAGATTACTGAGCAGGTAGGCAGGTGAGCAGAGCACTTGCTCATCAGGGAGGGCAAATGGAACCCTACAGCCCACCTACTTCTGTCCTGCCCTTCCCATAAGGAGAAGCCAGGTGGGTCCCTATTCCATGCAGAAGGTGCTCAGACTATGTGGTGGGGGGAGGTGGGAGATGAGTGTGATATTTGCAATTGTGATGCAGGCAACCCTCTCCGCACAAAGGTAGAGCTGTGACTTCTCTGTTTTGAAAGGAAGCATTTTCCCTGAGAAGCCCTTCCTCCACATGCAATTGATGAACCACAAAGTCATGCTGAAGCCACTGGTCTACTGTCACCACCAACACAGCACTGTTGTAGCAGGAGGAACACAGGACAGTGAACGCTCACAAAGGAGGCTCATCTTGGTTGGGAATGGACGCAAAGGATGCTTGGTAAATGGGAGCTGCCCTAGGTGCAAAGAGGAGGCGCTCCTACTCCTCTCTGCCCTGCAGAACCTCTCAGGCACAGGGTTCCCAACTGCTGGGGAGCAGGAATCCCCAAATATGCAGTCAACCAACATGAACTTAAGCTTCCAGCTACAACCCAATGAGTCAATGACAGTCACTGCACTGTCACTCTTCTAAACTGAAGATGTTCACTGTGACCCCAAATACCACCATGTTCCCGGGACAATCAGAGAACATCTAGACCATCTCCAGACCAGTCCATGGACAGTGAAGGTGACTTGATGTACTAAAAATAGATCTTACTTCCAGTAAAACTAAGTCATCCAGTTTCCAACGAGATGAGTAGTTTCCAGGACAGCAAAATATGGTCCTCAAATACATCCATAAGATAATGACCTTCATCCATGCAATCAAGCATTCTGACTTCAAAGCCTTCAACCAGTGATCACTGCCTTGGTTAAACGCAGATCACAGCCCCCCCCCCGTTTTTGCTCCCCACAGGGCTCAGTTCACAAAAGGCCATGCCTGCTTGGGTCAGCAGTGTATGTAGTACCAATGCAGTCAATCTTCCGTCCTTAGAGAAGTGCAGGCACAGGCTAGGTAGGGAGAAGGAAGAAGCAAAAGAAAAGAAAGGCAGGAAGAGGTTGGAACACTGCAGAGGGAGGGGACAGTCAATAAGGACAAGGATGCTGAGGGAAGCATGGGACCACATCGGGGAGGGACAGAAAGCCAAACCATTTGCCTCCTAGGCTTTCTAGCATCCCTACTCATCCAGCCTGCAGGTCCCAGCAACCAGGGCACACACGAGTGACATCTTGGATCATGGTGCCAGCAACATGGCACCCAAAGAGCTGGCTCAGTAGAGCCAGTAGAGCCATTGGCTCTGCCAATGCCCTGCCCTGCCCCAGAGGCCTCCTGCTTTCTTGGGAGCTTTGGCTTCTCTTCTGCATTTGAATCCTTCAGGGGACCTGAGCCGACTCCCTGAGTCCTGTGAATGCCTCCCAGGCACACTTACCTCACACTGCTCAGGGAGCGGTCAGAACCATCTGTAATCTCCCATGACACCAGGACTGCTGTACCTGTGTACCTGCTCCCCCACTCAGATGGGCTTCCACTGACCCCGGCCACTTCCTCCCTGACTCCACCGAGTTGCACGGCCTGCTCTGTGAAACACGACTTTGAAACACGACGGTTGACACAGGGCAAGGACTCCCTGGGAAATCTAAACAGTACTTTTTATAGCAATATCAACATTTCCTGGATTTAACGTTTCTGAGGCTGTGGCACGCTGTTTAACTCTCTGCAGAGCATGCAGCCCCACATGCCTCCCCTCTGCTCCTAGGAAGAAGTTTCCAGAAGCCTGCATCAAATGCTCTCCCAGAGTTCTGCACAGCCAGAAAGTATAATTCCTCCATCGTTTTCATAATATAAACAAATTCACAAAGCAAGCAAGCTGGGACAAACACTAATGCTAGACATTCTTTGTCACTGTTACCTAAAATTGCTGAACAAACAAAGTGACAAGTTTACTTTCTGGGAGGGCTCGTTGCTTGCTCCTACCTGCTGCAGCCACACAGCCTGCCTGAAGCTCCCCTGGAGGATTAGCTGCCTCCACATGCATGTGTTCTCTCCCAGAAGCATGGAGGGGAGCTGGCAGCAGTTAACAGGCGGCTTTTCAGTGAACTGACTTGTGGTACCCAGCACGCGGAAACAAGGATTTGCCTAGCTAGTCCAAAAGCAATGGTAAGAATATCAGCAGGCCCAATTCCGAACTGAGGACCCTCCAACCTGGACAGAGGGAAACTGAGGCAGGAGCTGTCTGATTTTCCAAGTCCCTCAGCAGATTCAGGCAGAGAGTATGGCCTCTGGGTGTGACCTCACAGAGACATCACCAAAGACAGCTGCAAAGGTTTACCTTTCTGTGAGTGGCGGGGGTCCCACGAAGTCAGGAAAGTCTTGTGAGCCTCATGGGTCCCTTCCAGCTCACCTCTGCCCAGTGTCAGCGGGGCGGGCATCTTGAGACCCAAAACAGCCAGAGTCTGGAAACGGGAAGCTGCTTCAGGTAACACCTCACATTGCCAAACCAGCGATAGCAGCACTTCAGACTGTCACTTTTTATAATGTTTGCCTATAAACTTTTCTCGTGTGGTTTCTGAAATGGCGCCCAAATGCAAACAGAGAACAGATGGGAACCCAAGCCCTGCCCGGTCCAATCACTTCACAGAGAATGCATGGCAGATTTAAATGTTCAGGAAGAAACAGCAGGGCATGCCAGCAGGACAACTAACTGCACTGCATTTCACCCAATGAGCCATTTCTGGAGTGCCCCAGAATGCTGCCTTTTACATATCCAGAGGACAGGTTCAAGGATGCAGTGGGGTCACTCAGAACAAGCCAGCTTGCCCTCTCCCAAAGTCAGCTAGGGTTCCCAATCCCCAAAGGCATTCCTCCAGAGAGGAAAAAAAGAGCAAGAAATCTCTGAATAGACTCCTCTGGAGGAGAAGGGGGGGAAGAGGAGGGAGGTAGGAGATAGAGAGGCAAGGAGGGTAAGGGGAGGCGGGGTGGGGGTGGGGGGTGCAGGGGAAAACAGAGGGGCAGGGGGAAAGGAAGCCAGAGAGGGGAAGGGAGGGGAAGAGGAGAAGGGACAGGAGGGAGAAGGGCAGGTCCTGGTGGGCATGTCATGTTAGGAGTGTGAGCTGCTAAGAGAACTGTTCCACAGAACCTGGCACGGTTCAGGCCACCAGGACCATGCCAGGACATGGTTAGTAAAATGGCCTTGGGTTCCTGGTGCCCTCCCACACTCTGCCACCTTGTACAAGACAAATAAACACCACAGCTGTGGAACTGCCAAAAGTCTTGACAGAGAACCACAGGGATCAAGCTGAAATGTCGCCACAAAGTCATAGGCCTGGCATGGAGCACAAGGCAGGTGAATGGGGTCAGGAATCCCTCTTCATCAACCCACTGTGCCTTCTTGGCCTTCAAGGTACCCTATAGTGGCCACACCAAGGTCCTGCCAAGACGTGTTCACTGGCCACTACCCAACTCTCTGTCACAGAAGGCCTCACATGCAGCACTCCAAGTATTAATCACACTGCGAATCAAGGGAGTCCAGACAGACAGACAGACAGCACAAGCACATCACCCTAGCTTTCTAGAAACTCATGACAGCTAATGAGATCAGAGCTTTGGGGGAGCATAGCCTCCACTTTTCTACAGCATGGTCGTGGTGGAGTTGGCACCAGAACTTAAAGAAAGACACTAAGGCAGTGGGGTCCCTGGATGGAGTCAGTAAAAAGGGCCTTGGATGGCCTGGCATGGGGACTGAGCACACAGACACGAAGATGGCGCTCACTGAGTGAGCTGCTTCAGCTCTGGACACCTTCAAAGCTTCCTCTTTACAAGATCCGACT